>NC_064629.1:818045157-819295157 GCF_023864275.1 Schistocerca cancellata
CTGGGACCTTACCGTGAATGTTCCTACAGTTTAGTAATATCATATTGATCTTTTCTATTTCCGATCTGCAGGAACGAGAATTTCTCTGAGAATAAAGTGACTAATGAATCTTCGATTTCAACAAGCAGTTCATCTCTGATTCTAAGGGGGATGGGGGATCACCTAACTTAAAAAAAATTCCATGCACTCACCATACGTACTCCGCTACCCAAGTAGCCGCTTCCTGCGTGTAATGTACACCTGATTTATTAAGGGGGACCCTATAACTCTCCATCCGGAAGAGGAGGTCCAGAAATTCACATTCAATACTATCGCAGAATCGTCTGAGCCTCTGCTCTTCGACTCACTGAGGTGACAAGTCTTGGAATAACGATAAGCACATATACAGATCGGAAAATTTGGAAATTTGTGGTAAGGTCTTTTAGGACCAAACTGCTGAGGTCATTGGTCCTTAAGCTTACGCACTACTTAATTTAACTTAAACTAACTTACGCTAAGGACAACACACACATCCATGCCCAAGGGAGGACTCGAAACTCCGACAGGGGGAACTGTGCAGACCATGACAAGACCCCTCAGACCGCATGGCTACCGTGCGCTACTATATACAGCTCGCAATAGTATCGTCTACACAAGGTATAAAAGGGCAGTACATTATGTGAAGCTCTCATTTATACTCAGGTGATTCATGTGAAAAGGTTTCCAACATGATAATAGCCGCATGACAGGGATTAACATTCATTGAGTGTGGAATAGTAGTTAGGGCTACATGCAAGGGACATTCCATTTCGGAAATCGGCATGGAATTCAATATTCCGTTAACAGAGTGCTGAGAATACCAAATTTTCGGGCATTACCTCTCACCACAGATAATGCAGTGGCTAATGGCCTACACTTAATGACTGACAGTAGAAACGGCTGTGTAGAGTTGTTAATGCTAACAGACAAGCTACACTGCGTGAAAATCAATGTGGGGTGTACGACAAATGTATCCTTCAGGACAGTGTGGAGAAATTTGACAGTAATGGGCTATGGCAGCAGACAACCGACGCGAGTGCCTTTGCTAGCAGCACATCAGCTGCAGCGCCTTTCCTGGGCTCATGACCATATAGGTTGGACCCTAGACGACTGGAAAACCAAACCATGGCCTGATAAAATGAGCACGATTTCAATTAGTAAGAGCTGATGCTAGGATTTGAGTGCGGTGCAGGCCCCATAATGCCATGGACCCAAGTTGTCAATAAGACACTGTGCAAGCTGGTTGTGGATTGATAATGGTGTGGGCTGTGTTTACATGGAATGGACTGCGTCCTCTGGTCCAGCTGAACAGATGATTGTCTGGAAATGGTAATGTTCGGCTACTCAGAGACCATCTGCAGCCATTCATGGACGTCAAGTTGCCAGGCGATGACGGAACTTTTATGAATGACAATGTTCCATGTCACCGGGTTGCAGCTGTTCGCAGTTCGTTTGTAGAATATTCTGGACAGTTCGAGCGAATGATTTGGTCATTCAGATTGCAAGACATGAATTCCATGGGACATTTATGGGACTTAATCGAGAAGTCAATTCGTGCCCAAAATCCTGCACGAACAACACTTTTTCGCAATTATGGATGGCTATAGAGACAACACGGCTCAATATTTCTCTGGGGGACTTCCAGCGACTTGTTGAGTCCATTCCATGTTGATATGCTGCACTACGCTGAGCAGAAGGAGGTCCGACACGATATTAGGATGTATCCCATGACTTTTGTCACGTCAGTGTAGATCTTCCACTCTGCTCAAATCCAGAGTAACGCGGTTTACCATGGGTAAGGTGCTATAATAGGAGCTTAGTCTGCACCTTGTGTGTGATGCTAGCTATCTTCATTAAATCAGCCATAAAATTGCCTCAGAACCGAACCAGCAGGCGTCATTCCTGACGACATGAGCCACGACTTGAAGCCAGTTGCACCTAGTGCACTCGATAGCTGGCGGCAGGGTCTTCTCCACATCTCAGACGAGACTCCTTGGTAAACATACTGGGTGCACGATGGGATTCTTTCCTGCCTTGAATGCTATTTTCAGAGGGACTCCATTACCCACTTAACGTTAGAATTACTAAACTAAGTAATTCTGGAGAAAAATTGTTTCATATTTTTCAATTGATTTTTCTATAAATTTGAAGAAAGTTTATCAAGCGAAGAAGCCATAAATCCAAATTTATCAACAAACATTATTAATTTCAATATACATCTACTAAAATTAAAGTATTTATTTTCATTAGATGATGTTAGTTCTATTTCTTCTTTATCATAACCAAGTTGTTTCACAAAAAGATGTGAATCACAAACAGATAAATTATGTAAATAAGTTAGAACAAAATTAGGTTGTTGTAGTTGTAAATTACAATTATAGCACAATGGAGCAATGTATTTACCAGTTAGATGATCATGATGACGAACCTTTTTATTACTTTACGTATAATGATATTAACACAATGTACAAACTTTAGTTATTATATATTCTATATTCTTCAGATATAAGTGGCGTCATTTCATCAATTTCAGAATAAATTCTTCCAATTGCTTCAACTTCTTGTTTTATAGATTCTATAAATTTTTTATGACAATTTGGTCCACTGTAAACAACTGGATATTTATAATTTCCATACATGTATTTGGTGTAATAGCAGAAACCACTTTGTTCATGTTTTCGATATTTCATTGTATATGGTGTTTCTGGATTTGGTTCACAATTATCCATTTTTAAAAGTAAACTTTCGAAATTGGCAAAAGTAAAAAATGGAATCATTTGTGTAAATTGATAATTTTTAAAATCTACATATTTTCATTTATTTGGCATTTCAACTTTTAATGGTTTTTAGTTTAACAATGTGGTGTATGATTAATTTTTATTTACTATTAAAATGTAGTGAACATAAATCACAACTAAATTTTACTTTTTCAAGATTGGTGATTTCACTTGATACAAGTCTAGATAAACCTTCTATATAAGAATTGTGTGAATTACCATCTTTCTTGAAATAAAGTAAATTAACATATTTTCCCTTTTTACATTTTGTTATTTTTAAAGGATACCCTTTACATTTTTCATCTCCATCAAATGAATAAACGTTATAAGATAGATTAATTATATTTTCCATTTTTTGAATATGATATACTAATACAGAAAATTCAATATTTTCAGGTTTTTCATCAAGATCAAGACCAACATCTTTATATTTTGTTATTCTTTGTGCATTTTTATCTACAGGATACTAATCCGCTTTTATAGAACGTAGAAAACAAATTTGATCATTATTTTTTATATTTATAAAGCTTTTTAGTTTTATATTACAACAGGTAAATCAATATAAGATAATCCTTTTGGTGGAACATACTAATTAATTGCTAGTTGTAAACCAATAATTCTATTTAATGACCATCATGATCATTGTGCCTGAAAATTAGATATTGTTTACGATATATTTATTTTACCTTGATTAAATTTTTTACTAAAGACTTTTTCTGTTAAAATAGTATAGTTTGCTGTTTGTTTTATATTCACACTATAAATTAAAGTTTATCTTTACACCAAAATGTACTTTCAAATAGTCATTAACAGATTTAAAAGTTTTTGATTTTTCTGCAGTTAAGAAATGATTAGGATCAAGTACATATATATTAGTTTCTAAATTTATTTTTGTAATCTGTCTGCAAATGCTTTTTCAACTAAGTAATCTTTAATTATATTTCTGTCTCCCATTTACTGTTTTACAAATGTATTAGTAAAAAATGGAATTTTATTTGCAAATGGTTTATCTTCTTTAGATAGAAAAACTTCATAAATATAATATGGTAACTTTTTCCAAAAATTTTCACTTGCTTCAGATTAATTTTTAATAATATTAGATTGATTTTCAGTTATATAAATCTTAACAGTACTTTTATAATTTTTACTTCCTTCAGTTATATAATTTTTAAAATTTCCTCTTATTTCAGTCGTATTATTTTAAACAATATTCGTACCATTTTCACTTAATTCAGTAGCAGCAATAGTAGACTCAGAACTGTGTTCAGATGTCTTATTTTCACTACAGGTGTATTATTTCCAACAATATTTGAATGATGTCTGATAATAATTGAACTATCACTAATAATAAATGTAATTAAATTAGCAACATGTAAATTTGAATATCATCTTAAATCAATTGTTTTACACAACTCACGAAGTCTAGCAACAGTGAATTGTTCTCGTCGAGCATAAATGTAACTTTCTATTTTGCTCTTTTATTTATTACAAATAATTCATTAGAATTGTAAAAAATATTTTTAATGAAGTGTTTATTATTTAATAGATGGATATGGATTATTATTTTACAGGCCATTTATCAAAAAGTGAATAAGTTTGTTTATTATTTAGTTTAACAAACAATTCGTTTACTAATTAGTTTAACACTCATTAGTTTTAATAATTTATTTAATTAACAAAAAGGATTAGTATTTAATAGATAATTAATCATAAAGCTCAAGATTCTTCTCCCGCTTTAGCTTTTTTATTCTTAATATATTCTAAAGTACATTTATTACATTTATTGTTATGTTTATCTTTATGTGAACGATTTGTATAAAACAATTTAAATCTTTTTTTTCATGTCAACTTTCACATTTCTTTGTAGATGTAGATGTTACTTCTGTTACAACTTCTTCATTATTCATTGTAGATGTATATTTTTCTTCATTATCCATTGTTAATAATATTTTTGATTGTTCTTCTCTTGGATTTCGTCCTAGATGTTCTTTGAAATAATATTTAGCAAAACTTTTTCCACATACACAAGGAATTCGATTTTATTGTAATTTTTACATGACATTTATTTAAACATGGTCTACATATAGTTGTCTAACAATGTTTAGTGTACTTCTGTAAAGTAAAATTTTAGTTGATTGTCCTGTATTACAACATTTACGAAATTTAGATTTCACAAAAGGCTCTTGTTGAACTTGGTTTACAACTAGCAATTAATAAATATGTTCCACTAAAAGCATCAGCTTATTTGATTTGTGAAAAAGTAAATTTTTATATTTTATAATTTTTATAATTTTTACAATTTAAATATATAATTAATCACTATTATAACCATATAATGCTGATTCAACATAAATTGCTGCCTCGTCTTGAGCATCAAACAAAGCATCGATATCAATTATTTTAAGTGTTTCTGGTTCTTTATTTTTAATAATAGTTCTTTTTCCTTTAATCACTTGTCAATACATCCTTTAAGAAAAATATGCTTGCAGCTTGTTTTCAGAAATATATTATTTTTTTCATTACTTAAACAGGACAATCAATGTCTTCATCAGCTTCTTCAATTAGTTCATAAGTATCTTTTGCTTTAGCTGGCACTTCTTTTAGGTTTTCCATTTTTAAGAAATAATTTTTATTGGATTTATAAAAATCAAAAATAATTATTTTCTATGAATTATTTAGCTATAAGTTCGAACTCTGAATATTTAAACACTAGGTATGGAGACCAACTTTTGTCTAGAACTCAATAATGATTTTAAGATTACTTTACCATATAGATTTTGAATATTGATTGATTATTTTGATTAGGAAATAATAAAAAAACAAATGAAATTAAAATATAAAGGAATGAATTAACTTAAAAACAGAAATAATGAATTTCATGATATAGTGTTCACAATGTTAAATGGTTAAAATAACTTACTTTTATTAACTTATACATTTTATTTATTTACTTATGTTCACAATGTAAAATTTATAAAATATTATTTTTCTCATTAATTTTATTTTCTTTAAATGGACAATACTAAGTTACAGTTAAAACAGTGTAGTCAATGTATGATTAAGGAAAGCATAGAGGAATTTTATAAAGATAAATATCGAACAGGTGGACATTGTTATGTATGTAAAGAATGCTCGAAAAACCGTCAGAAATTTTAAAGTTACTTGTGAATGTGGTAGAATTGTATTAAAGAGATCACTCAAAAACATTTACAAACAACAAATGGCTGCTAAAGCAGAAAGTAAATTTTATATATTTAATTTATTTATATATTATTATTTATTATATTTAATTTATTACATTCACCTATAGGAATTGTATGTAAAATACATGATTTTTTAGTACTTTATTAAAATTATTCTACTTAAAGAGGCCTTTATTAAAGGTTCTACTTAGTAAATAAAGTGGATTGTTTTAGTAGGTTCTGGGTAATTAGATCAATTTATGGAAAATAAATTGTGTCTTAACGGGAAATTTTTTATTTTTATAAAATTGAGCTAGTGAGCGAGAACCTACAAAAATAATCTACTCATATGTTGAGTGAAAAATAGTTTTATTACGATTTACCTTACTGTATCATGAGTTTCTACAGCTATGGAAACTAGTGTCAACGATAAAGCAAAACAGCACTGGCAGTTACCAAAATGTAAAAGGTGTCACATCTTTCCCATCCATATATCACGCAGGAAAGGGTTAAGAAGAAAACAAATATTCAATATATTCACAACAAAGAAGCCAGAGTACAATAAAATTTTAAAAAATCCAAGTTCTCTGATCTTTCTACAGACGATGTAAAACTATAGGTTCCAATGTTGTGTTGTTTACATGAAATGTCATTAGAGGACCAAGCAGAAGACTATAAATTTTAGAATACTTGTGTCTTCTTTTTCGATGTGAGGGCGAAGCAGCTCTAAACTATTTATTAAAAGTATCACTGCCCATTCGCAGAACATTGATGCAAACACCAGGTTTCGTGTGTAACATTTCCTTTAACAAGTTCTCATGTGTATATTTCTCTCTCATTTTAAACAATTTCCTGTTAGCGTGCCATGCGCACGGTTTAGGGTGCCTTGCCTCCATCAAAGGTTTGAGCCCTCCCTCGGGCATGGGTGTGTGTGTTGTCCTCAGTGTAAGTTATTTCATGTTGGATTAAGTAGTTTGTAAGCCTAGGGAGCGATGGCCTCAGCAGTTTGTTCCCATAGGAACTTACCACAAATTTCCAAATTTCCACTTAGCCTATTGCCCTGGTCAGCACTTTCTCCAAATGGCTCACACATTGAAAATATCTCTTAATGGGCTGCAATGAGACTAGCATACCGCCACTCACTAGCCACCATGATCAATGAACTGTGTTATAAAGTTGAAGCAGCATGATATGACATACAAATATTATTGTTCAAGCTCAATTCAACTTGACTTCCTGTCAGGCTACAGGCGTTGTTGCCGCCAGCTCTGTGTACGAAATTTCACACCGTGAATACACCTGAATTACCGATAAATTTCATCAAGTATTCTTACTAGCATACTGCATATGCACATTAAATAAAATTTGGTTATCAGACGTTCTTCCTGCTGTTGCAATTTTAATGACCAGTAGTGTATTGCACATGGCCTATTAGTGTGTCACTGTTTTGTGGCCTTGAACTGTGCCCTACACTGTGACAGGTTTCACCACAATCTAGCTACTCAGAAGAAGAGGACAAGGAATTTGAGCTCCATCATTTGTTGTCTGAAGTACTACACAAAAGTAACGAGACTGGCGCTGCAAATCCGTGTACTTACTGAATATATTTAGTTTGTGGCAGTCGTTTTCAAAGTGAGACCCATGTGGGAGCTCAGATGTCTGCATGCATCCCTGCCACTACTCAAAACGTTTCTGCATCTTATTTCCCGTTATCCTATGTGAGAGTTCTGCTTTTCTGCCTTCCAGTGGAGCACAAAAGTGCGTCTCTAACAAACATCTCTTCCACTTCCACTGAGATGGTCGATTTTTATGAAACTTGTGACAATTAAGGAGCCAATCCAAAAATCGAAAAACATTCATTCACTAATACTATATCAAAAAGAGTTCCTTAGCAATGCGTGATGTCTCCTCTATGTCAAAGCAGTATGCTTACTTCCTGGAAGTTCACATATCTCACAGTAATATAAAAGCCTGCAACTACAGATCAGCTTCGCAAATAGAATATTACACTATGATTCCACATGGTTCCGTGCTCAAGCCAGCCCGGCTGCTCAGACAATACGATACCGACAGCTAAAAGGAGTACATTTACTAGGCCAGAGTTTTCCACACTGTGTTCCGACAAGCTATGGTGCCATGTAGTAGCATCAAGGATATTGCGAGAATTGTAAATTCAGAACACAAAACCAATGAAGAACTTGCCCTTCTCTTCTTTCAGTGTAACGATATATCACGTATTAAACGAGTGATGAGCATGTTGAATTTCACATTTTGTGCATTCAACTTCCAATCATGGCTCTAACTATCTCTCTACTACTGCTATACGTTGGCGCTCTCTACCAGTTCATGTCTTAATAAGCTCTTTAATTTGTGATAGAGGGAGACTGTACACTTTTAGTTGTCTGTTTCTTTGTTTTGTTCGTGACAACTCATTATTTTACTTCTTTGAAAGAGATACAATTTACAGAAGTCATCATAAATGAATAAATTATTGCCGGAAAAAAATATTTGGCAGTTTATGAAACGACAAGTGTGAAACGACAAGTGTGAAACGACAAGTGTGAAACGACAAGTGTGAAACGACAAGTGTGAAACGACAAGTGTGAAACAACAAGTGTGAAACAACAGTCAAGCATGTGGCAAACTTAAGTAGACACAGAACAGCAATCAAATAGTGCATCTCAGACCTCTGATTGTTCCAAGCCACCATGCAGCAGCAAGTGGAACACGAAAGTTCAGCAGCATAATGAAGAATACATAACAATTGATTTTATGCTGTGTCGAGATGAAGGATGTCCAACGCCACAGTTTGTGACACTTGGAGAAAAACTTTCCAGTGCAATCATGGTACCAAATAAATTACTATGCAATATTTCGAAATAAACATTTATATGGCAAAGAACTTCGAAGACAGACAAATTAGCAGAGTTCATTGCTTACCAAGAACTTTAAGGTATTTGATAAAGCTCAAGAAGGTACTGATCTTGCAGCCGAGATTATTGCTTAAAATATGGTTCATCATACAGTTCAGGGAAAGCCATCAGTCCAGCTCGCTGTGTTATAGTGAAAACAATGTTTCACTCTGAATATGAATGATATGTGTAGTACGTCTATGCCAGTTCTGAACCAAGTGCATATTTATTTTAATTCTAAGATTTAAAACCAAGTTTTTTGTTTCACTGTTCCCCTATTTAAAAATGATCTATAACCACAAAATGAATTTTAATTTAATTAAAAAATATGTTTATGCAAATAAAACTTAGTCTTCAAAGAACTAAATTTTAAAAAAATTCTAAAATTTATGGAAATTTAAGAACATGAATTGAGCTACCTTTATTTTGTGTTTTACCTCAATAAATAAATATTAATCTGACATTTTTTCTAATTTGTCAGCATCTTATAAAAATATTTTAGTATATTTTAGTATATTTTATAATCTGGAAGATTAATTTTAAATTTGTTATCTAAAAGTAATAACTTTTTTCCCTTAGTTACCAAAATTTCAGCTTTTGAATTGTAAGGTTTAGTTTATTTCTGTTCTGATAGTTCAGTGAACACTTCTGCATAACCATTACTATAACTGTTAACTTCATTTAATAGATAATTTGCGAAGTTGTTCATGGTTATTTTATTTTGCTTTGATTTCTTTAGAAAAAAATTAGTTTATCAAATTTTTTGAAATTAAAAATTTGAGTTTTTGAAATTAAAAGTTTTAAAATTTAAGAATTTAGATTTCGAAAACACGAAAAAAACAATTGAACACTGGTTTTAATTCTTAAAAGAATTAGGTTTATAATACTTTATTCATTTATGCAATTAAAAATTTTCAGTTACAATTCTGTGCTGTGGATCATAAGTGAATCTTTTTATCACACCTAATTATATATGCATCTGGGGGATTAAGATTCCATAATACTTGAGGAAAAACTTCATTTTTTTCTTGTTTTACATAAACATCTGGTAATTTAACATGAAGTCGTAAAGAATCATTTAACTGATCATTTTTCGATTAGTTTGGCAAACCTGAAAAAAAGTATGGCATATAAAATTCAGCAGAACTATAATAAATAGTGATATATAGTTAAATATTTCTTTTACCATTTAATCCTGCAAATTCAGTTATTTGTAGTTCAAAGAATGAAACCGAAATGTTCGGAATTTTCAGTCTGTCTTGTTCTAGCTCAAGTGAATATTCTGGTTCAAATTTAACAACAGAAAAATTAATTTCCATACTTTTACTACAGTTTTACCTTGTTTTTAAAGTGTACTGTTATTATTAGTAGTCCATGGAAGAAAGAATCTTCTTACTCTTTTCTTGAACTCCAAGTAAAAAATATTGATGAGCCACCTTCCCAAATTTATTAATTAAATTCCTCTAAAAAAATAAACCAAGTAGTTCTAACACACAAAGTTGATTTGTTTTTTATTTCATCATTGTTCACAATATGTCCTTCCATATTTCATTTGATAGAGATGAAATTAATTGAATAAAAGTTGATTAAGAAATAAATGGATGTTCTATACTGGATAAGACATTGTATTGTTTCGTTTTTTGACTTAATACCTTAAAACCATTTTAACACATAATTATCAATTATTCAAATATTCCATTTAGCATAATATGCTGAAAAACCCATTCCATTTGTGTGAATAACATCAAAGGGCATATAAAGTTGTGACATAAGTGTGAATCCAACCATCACCAATATTAATATTAATTTCTGTTTCCTATCAGGAACATTGAAAATATTTTTTTTCTCATTAACAGGAAATGAGTAAAAGTGATAAATCCCCATTTTGATCATGATTTATGAAAGAAGATATTTATTAGTTCAATTTTATAATTTCTGTTACACAAGCACCATTGAACTCAATCAAATTAGCATTTTCGTCAGTGAAAGTAAGTATTAAACTTTAAATAGTATGAAAAATAGGAATATTTATATGATAATTTGGTTGATAAATTATTGGTCTTTCAAATTCAAACATTTGGTTTAAATGAAGAAATAATATTTATTTCTCTGCAGAAATGGTCATTACGTCTAACAAATTTTACATCAACTAGATTAAAATTAATATTTATTAATACTAATTCAATAATTTTAGTAACATTATTAGTAATTGCTGTTTCATTAGCTTAAGTAATTTGATTATTTAATACTAGAGTTTGACAATACAATCATCAATATCCATAAACAATTTTACATCACTTTTATCTTGTTTAATGGTATATTAGCTTTTCCTGATTGAATAAATTTATCCAAATTTTTCAAACTATATTGACCAACAGGAATTCCTATCATTTTTTCGTTAGTGTATAATTTATTATTATTCGTTGTAATATTTGGAGTTTGGTTGGTATTTATTCAGCTTTTTTCAGTTGAATAAGGAACAAAGGGTGAAATACTTCTATAAATTTCTCTTATTGGAACAGTTGATCTTTTTCAGAACACAAATTATCATTCAGTTGAAACAATCTCCTCATTTATATTAAAAAATTATGTCAATGAACGACAGAATGGGAAAGAAAAGAATCCACAAAAAATTAAAAAAATAAACATGGTAAACTTTTACCATAGTCTATTTTATGTTCAGTAATAGGACCAAGTGATTGTGAAAAAACAAACTTAATTATTGATAACCATATACAAGCTCCACAATGGTTAAATTGGAATCAAACTAATAATTTGTACATTTATTCATTCAAAAAAATGGTATTATTATGTAAACTGGATGTGAAGATAAGTTCTAGTTTGATGACTTCATACTTCAAAATCCAGAAATATTTAAAGAATATTTTACTAGAGGTAAACATAAAGGAATAAATTGTTTTTCCCGAGTTCAAATTTTAAAAGAGTCAAAACTATTGGTTAGCAATAACCTTAATTTTTTATATATTTTCACACAAAATGTTACAAATTTAATTCAAAGTTAATGAATTTCTTGGTGGAGATGTAACATTTGACGATTTTAAATAATCGTGTAGTAAATGTTTGGAATAAATTTGAATTTTGTTTTGGATTTGTAGGTATGTCAAGAAAAATTAATGATGGTAAATACAGAGAAAACATCACGATTTTTTAGACATTTGACATTAAACAAAAATGTTAAACACAAAACCGTTAAACACAAAAACGCTGAACATAAAACATTGAACATAATAGTCAAACAAAGATGTGAAAGATAAAAAATGGAAATTAAAATAAAATAATTATTGTATATTATCCTTAATTAATGTTTACAAAATATGTCCAAGAAATTGTTAAAAAGCTTAAGGAAATTCAAAAGTAATACAGCAATTGAAAGAAGAGTTTAAAAAGTCCAAAAAAGAAATAAGAACAGAATATGGAGAAATTAAAACTGAAGATCAACAAGTTATTCATGTAATTGATTAAGTTAAACAATGAATCGAAAGATTGTCTGATACTGCACTAAAAGATATTAAGGAAACAGCGAACTTGTAAAGCAAATGATTCCATAATGTCATTATACAGAAAATATTGGAGTTATACCAGTAGTTAATCGTTTGAATGTCATCACTGTGATAATACATTAAGTGAATGAGAAATACAGGATGTTTTGGGGAAGTATGAAGAAGAGATTAAAGTAAAAACAAGACAGGTACTGTCAAAAAAATAATGGCTAATGATGCTAAAAAAAGAAATGTTAGTGAAAGAATGTTGAAGTATAGAAATCATAGTAAAGTATGTAACTCAAAGTTTTTCTAACGAGTCCTGAGAGTATATTAAAATATGATGGTAAATTAAAAGTTGATTTCAGTGGAGATTAATTGATTACTGGTGGAATGGAATATAAAGGGGCAGATGGATTAATGAATATTTTAAATGAAAAAAGTTGTTCGTGTTGATTTATCAAATTATGCAGATATATCAATATGAAGGATTATATTCTGAGAGCAATCGAAAAAAATCGAGTAACAGTTAATAAATATAAATATTTCATTAAACAATTGTTGATGACTATTTCCGAAACTTAAGAAGAACAATTAGAGATTCTTCAGATTTTTTCAGATTATTCAGAAATAAGTTCACTTGAGAAAAGGGGTGAAAGCTTAGTAACGAAGTGTATAGAAAAAAACAATTGACTATATATAGGTGATTGATATTCCTCAATTAACTGATAGAATAAAAAATATCCATGGTGAAGAATTATCTGGAAGTAAAAATAATTATGATGAAAGAGTTGGAATACCAAAATGTTTACTAAAAGTATTTATTGAAATTATAATTAACGATACAAAAGGAACTGCATGTTTTATTGGAATAGAGATTAATGTACCACACATATTTTGGAAAAGCTTCTGGTAACGATGCAATTAAAAATTTACCGTTTGAAATGCATTTGCCTGGTTATAATTGGTGTGGCCCTGGGACCATAGTGAACGAAAGATTAGCGCATGATCATCGAGGAGTATTTAAATTAGATGAAGCACATAAACAACAATACACAGCCTATCGCCCTCTTGAAGATCTAGTGTCTAGGCCTTTAACTTTTACAGACCTTTAGTTAGTTGCAAAAGAAAGAATGTATGCTGCAACTACTCCAGTTGGTGAAAAATTAGCTGTTACTGCACTTAGAGATATAATACATGGAAAACAAATATTAAGACTTAGATTAAAGTTTGATGTCAAAGGATAGGAATTTTAAGAATATTCGTTATTAATTTTTAACATATGTAAACGAACAACATTAATATTGTTCATATTTAACTCTCAAATAGCAAAATAAAACCAAAATCCATTAAATTTAAACTGAATAATGAAGAATGGAATAGTACTGCATAAAAAAAGAAGAGAGGCAAAACACTGGTGGAAATTTAATTATTACAATTTATATTGCAGCTGTGAAAAAATTATTGAATATTTAATGAACAAAAAAAACAGAAAATGGAGGTGAATTTTTACCATTATCATTAGCTGCAGCACTATTTGTACCAACTATTAGTTCTATAGCTGGTATATCTGCAATAATTTTAAATGCAGTTACAAAGAAGGAAAGGCTGATAAAGAATTAGAAGAACAAAAAAAGACCTAATTTAGTAATCGAAAATAAAGGAAATGAATGGGGAAAAAATTTCAAATACATAATTAAAAATTTAATAACCCTTTATCTAATATTAATGTAGAAGAATACGTTAAACAATTAAAAATTAAATATTTTTTGGTGAATTACCTCATTAACCAAACAGGTTATAACGTGGAACAGTAAAGTTAGATACATCTGGTCACGTTGGTATTCAGTGAATTAGTTATTATAAGAGTGAAGATACAAAACACATTTATGATTTACTTTTTGTAACGTACCAACACAGTAAGTAAACCATTTAGCAAGAAAAATGACTCATATTAGAGCACCAAATGGATACAACATTTTGATAATGTTAAATGTGGTTATTAAAGTTGGTTTGTTTTAAAACGATTGTTTTGAATTATATGTTTAATCATATTTTAAATTTAATAAATTAGAATTTTTGGAAACAGCTATATGCTAAACTCAATAACGATTTAGAAAATATAAAAGATTTCGACTAATTAAAACAAAAATTAAATTATTAATTAATTTCAAAATTTGAAGATTTTCAGTCAAAATTCAAGAATTTTCTATCAACATTTAAACTATTTAATCAACAATAGATAAAAAATAACAAAGAATTGCCATCAAAAGTAAACAGTAATACCCTGATTTCAGTTGTTAGAAACAAAATTTTATAATATTCAAGCATCCATTGACTAAAACATCATTAATGCAATTAAATAATATCAGAAACAATTAAATGATCTTTTTAAAGTAACTAGAGACTTATATTAGTTTTCAACGCTGGAGAATCGTAAGTATAAATGATCCAACTGATGTGAAAGACACAGTGAACAAACAATATTTAGTTAATAAATTAAAGGATTTTGTTACTAAATATACGAGTATTTTAAAGCAGTTGAATAATTATGTTAGTAAAACAGATTTTAATCAACTTAGTAAAACTAATCTAACTAATTACTTTAAAAATAAGGAAATAGAAAAGGTTTTACGATTATTTCTCAACAACAGGTTTAACTCTGTGCTCAAACGATTACCTTCAAAAAATCTTAAAGATAAAGTATGTGATAAACAGATAAATAGTTTTCGGTATACAGGGTGTTACAAAAAGGTACGGCCAAACTTTCAGGAAACATTCCTCACACACAAATAAAGAAAAGATGTTATGTGGGCATGTGTTCGGAAAAGCTTTATTTGCATGTTAGAGCTCATTTTAGTTTCGTCAGTATGTACTGTACTTCCTCGATTCACCACCAGTTGGCCCAATTGAAGGAAGGTAATGTTGACTTCGGTGCTTGTGTTAACATGCGCCTCATTGCTCTACAGTACTAGCATCAAGCACATCCGTATGTAGCATCAACAGGTTAGTGTTCATCACGAACATGGTTTTGCAGTCAGTGCAATGTTTACAAATGCGGAGTGGGCAGATGCCCATTTGATGTATGGATTAGCACGGGGCAATAGCTGTGGCGCGGTACGTTTGTATCGAGACATATTTCCAGAACGAAGGTGTCCCGACAGGAAGACGTTCGAAGCAATTGATCGGCGTCTTAGGGAGCACAGAACATTCCAGCCTATGACTCGCGACTGTGGAAGACCTAGAACGACGAGGGCACCTGCAATGGACGAGGTAATTCTTCATGCAGTTGACGACAACCTTAATGTCAGCGATAGAGAAGTTGCTGCTGTACAAGGTAACGTTGACAACGTCACTGTATGGGGAGTGCTATGGGAGAACCAGATGTTTCCGTACCATGTACAGCGTGTGCAGGCACTATCAGCAGCTGATTGGCCTCCGCGGGTACACTTCTATGAATGGTTCATCCAGCAATGTGTCAATCCTCATTTCAGTGCAAATGTTCTCTTTACGGATGAGGCTTCATTCCGACGTGAATAAATTGTAAATTTTCACAATCAACATGTGTGGGCTGACGAGAATCCGCACGCAATTGTGCAATCACGTCATCAACACAGATTTTCTGTGAACGTTTGGGCAGGCATTGTTGGTGATGTCTTGATTGGGCCCCATGTTCTTCCACCTACGCTCAATGGAGCACGTTATCATGATTTCATACGGGATACTCTACCTGTGCTGCTAGAACATGTGCCTTTACAAGCACGACACAACATGTGGTTCATGCACGATGGAGCTCCTGCACATTTCAGTCAAAGTGTTCGTACACTTCTCAACAACAGATTCGGTGACTAATGGATTGGTAGAGGCGGACAAATTCCATGGCCTCCATTCTCTCCTGACCTCAACCCTCTTGACTTTCATTTATGGGGGCATTTGAAACCTCTTGTCTATGCAACCCCGGTACCAAATGCAGAGACTCTTCGTGCTCGTATTGTGGACAGCTGTGATACAATATGCCATTCTCCAGGGCTGCATCAGTGCATCAGTGCATCAGGGATTCCATGCGACGGAGGGTGGTTGTATGTATCCTCGCTAACGGATGACATTTTGAACATTTCCAGTAACATATTTTCTTTCTTTGTGTGAGAGGAATGTTTCCTGAAACTTTGGCCGTACCTTTTTGTAACACCTTGCATATATAAACAGAAATTTTACGATTAATGATTCTGATCTTTCAATGAGTATTTTTGACAAATTTAACAAAATACCTCCAGTCCTCCAACAAAAGGAGGACATAAATCAAAATTTCTAAATATAAGGTAGAGAGATTCAATTAACACTGTTCCACACTATGTAAAATTCATTGTATTTGGTGAATTAATTTAATTATCCTCTATTCCATATAAATGAAGAATCATAATCACATTGAATTTAGAAATGTGTAAAGCTTATTGAAACACAATCCTAATAGAATAAGAACTAAAAACAAAACAAAAAATTGAAAGTCTTTGTTCAATTTGTAGATTCAAAAAAAAGCAAATCTGTTTTAAAAAATTGTAAGTAATGGATTAAATGTCGTGAATAAATTATTAATTTATTTCATAAACTAACCAGAACAAATTTTAAAAGACAAAATGTAATTTCTTTCAAAAATACGTGATTTATGGCAAGCTGATATTCTCAAAATGGATTCTGAAAAATTTAATAACTTCATAAACAAATAAAGGAATTTTAATATTTATTAACTGTTATAGATGTTTTTAAAAATTTTCTTAGGTTATTCCAGTTAAACAGAAAATGTGTAAAGACGTAGTTGAATCTTGTGAAAATAATTCGAGTGGGAAAACCAATGCATTTGCGAACATATAATGCTAAAGAAGTTTATAATAACGAGTTTCAATAATTAATGAAAATATTTAATATTAATCATTATCCATGTTTTATTGAATTAAAAGGCATATGTTCTATTGAAGATTAAAATAAACAGTGTGGAAACAATTTTACTTACAAGAAAATTAGAAATGAGTTGAACTAGTTTTGGAATTAGTTGACGAAAATTAAACAGAAAGATGTAAGCAAAGAAAATGAAATATTTTACTGAAAACTGTTTATCTATCAAATTTGTTAGATACAAATGTCAAATAGAAATTAGGTAATGAAGTAAGAGAAAATAAATGAAAAGTAATTTTCGAAACAGTATATATAAAAAAATTGGTCTACAGAAGTTTTTGAAATTGAAGATGTTATTCATTCTAGTCCATAACATATAATTGAAAGATTTAAATGGTGAAGAAATAAAAACAATTTTGACTAACAAGAACTATTCAAAACAAATTTTCCAGATGTTTACCTTGTTGTAAGAGCTTTAATTAATAGATGTAATGAAGTGTGTGTTAAACGGTTAGATTTTGATAATTCAGAAACAGTTGGGTAAATAAATATAATGTAACTTTTTAAAATGTTAATAAAATGTTTAATATAACTGGACTTAGTTGTTGAAAATTTAAACATGATGAATATTATAGTAATACCAATTATACTTTTTGTTTTATTAAAGTAGATAGAGTATATTTTGATTTTCAAATAAAGGTCAACAATGATGATTCAAAGTCAGAATTGTCTGAAATTTTAAATTTGAAGTAATGGGATCAGATGGTATTTACGAAATTTGTTTATTAGATGTATATAAAATCTCTATGAATGTCATTCAAAATTTATAGTCATAGATAAAAAAGCTGGAGATTTGTTTTATTTTAAAAGAAAATTACTAAGATGAATTACATCATAATGCAATTGTTCTTATGAATGTATGTCAAAAATATTGAAATACTTTCCATGACATATAATATTTAATCTTCCTTTAATTATCTGGAATCAATTTACAGAATTTGATACATACTTAATTCTTAAAAATTCTTCACAAATTGGATATCTACTTCATATAAGTTATTTGTCTGTTTATCAAAATTTTTTAATTTGGTTCTAATAACGTAATAATCATAATTACAATTATTATGACATTTTCTTAAAATAAAGGTATGACTCAATTTATCATCATCTGTTCGAGGAACAATTTGTGATAATAAATTATGTAGTCCATTTCTTCATGAATTGTGATTCTCCAACAGAAAGGGGTTCCTACTCAATGGTCTGAAGATGACCACAGTAGTGGTCGAAACCGGTCACCTTGTTAAATAAATCGTGATCAAGACTGTTTTTAATAGTAATTAATAAAATAATTCTTTAAATTATTCCACCTGATTTCTTATATAAATATCCTTAATTTTATTTTAATATTTTAAATTAGTTATTTGGCTTTTGCAGAGCTGTTTCTGATTAATTTTTATTTTATATTCATCATATTGTCGAATTAATGGTAAAACTTCTGCAGAAAACGAATCTTTAAAATTTTCTGCAAATGGTATTAGCAGATCATAATTAAAGTATATAAACCATATTTATGAATAAATTAAGTATAAAGATGAATATTTTTGCGTAGCAACATTTCATTGCTATTGAAAATTTCAAATTATTACATTATTTTTCTTTAACATGTTGTTTTACAGCACTTTCAGAACGTTTATAGAAACTTGATTTGTATAAAACCATGGATTATTTTTTATAAATCATTATTACAATTTTTATCTATATATGTAAGTTTCATATTTTCTATATCTAAAGAGAACTCCATTTACATATAATAAATTTAGAAAACAGTAATCTTTTAATTCTAATAAATTTTCTCTTTATAAATATAAAGTAAAAAAATGATTTTTTCATTTTGCAGACAAGTAAAAGATATTAGTAAGAACTAAACTATTACAAATACGGATACACCATCAAATACACGTTATACTCATTGTATAAATAGAAACAAAAAGTGTATAGTGAAGATAAATATGACTATATAAAAGGACTTATTAATAATGTGAATAAAATATTGTGAAAATTGTAAAAAAAATTTGAAATCTCTTCTAAATATATTTATAACTGCGACTATAATCTATCAAAAAAGAGGAAATACCTTTCAATTATCAAAAAGAGAAAGAATGATATCAAGAAGTTGAATGGTTTAATGGAAAATTAGTTTGCACAGTATATCTGAACACACATCAAAGTTACCACACCATGAAAAAATATTAAAAACTGCTTAACATTTCATTTCATTATTTGTTTTAGTTTATCTTGTAATGCAACTGTTTAGTTCATGTATGAAATCATTGTTATAATCTATTATTGTACTTGAGTTTAATTTATACTGTCCAAATGTAAATTATTAATTCCATCTTATAGTAAATATGCTCAGAAATTAAAACAACTTTATTACAATCTATGGTATACAATCTATTTTTAAATGATCTAACTAAATGCATTTCTCTGTATTGTTTTATTTTGTTTCTTTTTTCCACTTCTTACAAAAGTTTTTTACTTCCCCTTGGATATTTTATCTTCATAAATAACCAACTTATAGCATATATTTTCGATATTAAACTAATGTGCACTCTCATAATTTTTTCCAAAATTTTCATCTTTTGTTCTCCTTAAAATTTCTTATTTACTTGTAGAATTCCATAAAATGTTAACTTTTGAATAATCACTTGTGTCAAATTAATTTATCATCGATTTCATATCTTTATAAAAGTCCTAAGTTCTTATGTTATAAATAAAAGAATCATATAACATTAGTCAACTTTTACACCATTTTTGACTTCATAACATTGTAATGAAAATCATACACTCTGCTTTTGAAATACCTAGAATACTCAGTCCAATACAAATTGAATTTCATTACTGTTCTTTTTATAAACAGCAACTAGATTTTCTCAAAATATTGTAGTATGTTCATAATTTGGGTTTGAAATGTACTTCATGTGTGTTTCTGGGTCCCTTATTTTTTTAGTATTTTGTCTATATCTGATATTTTCCATTGTCTTATCAAATACTGAATTATTCATCAATTTGTAAAAATCCTTCTGCAAAATCATTTTTGGCTTTTGTTCTCAGTTCTGTACTAAAATCAATATACTGTTTTCACCAATCTGATTGTTCAAATGATAAGATTCTATGAATTTTCGTCAATTTAAACCAAGATCCAATAATTTATGATTTCTGTAATGTAAAACATTTTCTTTTATTATTTTATTCGCTAATAAATTATTTACCAATGGTAAATCATTGTGTAAATCATGTAGTTTTTTTGGTTATTCTAAAACCACATCTAAAATACAACCATATTTATTGTTATCTGGTAGTGTAAGTATTTTTTCAGAACTATAACATTCTGGATTTGCCCAACTAAAATCGCTATATGGTAAAAATAAAAAAATAGCCTAATGATATAAATTTTTTGCACCTGAACATGCAGTATAATTTGACTTTTTCTGCTTTAAAAGTTTTCATATATTTATTATTTGATTTAGTATCTCTCTTAATACTTTGAGAAATTCCACCTCAAATTCTTTTTCAAGAAATAAAATAATCGTTTAATAAATTTAATTTAATTTAATTTTTGTCGTTTTTAGCATAGAATTCCAAGATAAAAAAATACTAAGATCGATATAGATTGTAAGATTTAATATATACACCTTAATATTTTCGAAAATATCTGTTAACATTAAATGTTTGCTTTATTATATAGCCTTGTATATTGATATTAATTTTTTATATAAGATTTTTTTACAAACTTTTGGCACAATTATGATCATCAGAAATATTTTCTTTATTAAGTTGGAAATAAAGACATTCTTTAAGTAATTTTATTTCTTGTAATTTTTCTTCAGAATGCAAATATTCGTCCATATATCTGTAAGTGTATACTCAATTTTTTATTATTAAATCTAACTGTTCACATTTAAAATGTTTTGCTGTTTCTCTAAACTGTTCTTTTGAAATATTACAGGATAATTTATCAATACTTGAAACCATAAATTAAATGTATTCTAAAATCTTAATGTTAATATGTCTTCAATCCTTTTACTAAAAGAAATATATTTTCGTTCATTACTTGGAATAGCATTACTATCTTGATTATCTATTGCTAATTCTTTTAAAAACACATGAACATCGTAATTCACTAAATTATGTATGTAAACTGGAATAAAATAAGTATTATGATAATTAAGACTACAGTCTTCATGTGTAGCCCCTCAATATTTTCCTTTTACTTTTTTCTCCATTAGTAAATCGCTTTACACAGATAACACTTTTTGGAATTTATAAAATTTATTTTATCTTCAATTCTCACTTTCATTGAAATATTTCAGTCATATATTTTAGAAATTTGTCTAGATTCTTGTTTTAACATGTTAATGATTTTTTTAAATTTAAATATATTTGAAGAATATGCTCTTTCGTCCAGAATCGGCATACACATACTTCTGTTATGCAAAAATTCCCTGACAGTTGGAAAATGTATTATGGCTATGTATGAAAACATTGATCTTTCTCTCAAAATTTGAGTTGGTGAAAGAAATTTCATGTTTACAATTCAACTCGATTAATCTACCAATGCGATTGGCGTAGCTCAGCTCGTTTCTTTTATTCGTTTCACTGATGAAGGAGACATAGCTGAACAGAACCATTTCTGTTGTGCCCTAGCCATCGCTTTCACCCACCAGGTGACATGTCACTGATACCAGTTGATAGGCTAACTAATTAAACTGATCATGAGAGAGACTTTGCATGGCGAGTAGTTTTTCTGTTTTGACAGTCGGATTACACTCACCAGGTAGTTCAAATGGGAATCCCTGGAAGGAAGATGATCTTTTCGAAGACCACTATTGAGAACCGACATTTGAAGCTGATGACAGGATTCTGCTGCTGGATACATACATTTCTCTTAAGGACCACGCTATTAAAATTATGATCACAACAACTATGTTACTGTGACCCTGCATAAAAAGCAGCCTTGGTTCAACAGGAACAAACAAGAGTCGCTAATAGCGTTACACTTTCTGACAGAAATGTTATCTGTGATTTGGAATCAAGTCTGTCCATTCAACCTCACACTTGCATTGAATCCTATGGAGACGTCTATTAATGATTAAAGCCACTGGTGAACAAAATTCGTGCCATTTTCTTATCTTGAAGTGACTCACCTTTTTCGAACCTATCTGATACAGCAAAAACCCTAGCATAGTTTTTAGACAGTCCCTCTGCATCTTGTAACTACTCCTCAGTCTCTGCAAATTTGTTCATGTGATCATCCCAGTTTAAGTCGGAACTGAGCGGAAGTTGGAGAGCGCTATATCTAAGATCTTCTGCATCCTATGGAGAAACAGAGTGAGCTGAGCTAATGTGACAGGCTCATGGTTTGGCCACTCGGTGGAAATGCGAATGTGTTATTGTAGCTCCAACAACCATGCACAATGTGTAAGGCAAGCACCAAACGAAAGTTTCACTCCACTGCAATGCAAGGCAGTAGGAAAGACGGTGTGAACAGTTATAGGAACTGGAAGAAAGAAGAAGATCTTTCTACCACATTGTGCTGCATCTACGAACTGCATACAGGTACTGCAGTCCAAAGGAGATCCGCATCGCTAAGGATGCATTCATGTCTGTCACCCAAACATTCTATCCCTCCTTGTTATGTTGTACTATCGAACAGAGCAAAACTACGAACTATGAAAACTCCGCTAATGGCACCTGGTAGAGAAGTCGATAAGATCCAGAATGAGATTTTCACTCTGCAGCAGAGTGTGCACTGATATGAAACTCCCTGTCAGATTAAAACTGTGTGCCGGACTGAGACTCAAACTAGGGCCCTTTGCCTTTTGCAGGCAATTGCTTTACCATCTGAGCTACCCAAGCCCCACTCACGTCCCATCTTCACAGCTTTACATCTGCCAGTACCTCGCCTTCTACTTTCCAAACTTCACAGAAGCTCTCCTGCGAACCTTGCAGAACTAGCACTCGTGGAAGAAAGGATATTGCGGAGACATGGCTTGGCCACAGCCTGGTGAACCTATTAAACACATAGGTATTGGCTCATGATCAAACTCACCTTCACATACCAGTGTAAAGTTTCATCACCTGTACTGTAGGAGGACCATATCCCACAGACTAACAGTCGCAATACAGGGTCCATGTGGTGTTGTTTGATACATTGTTTTTTTCTGCTGCAACACGTTCCAAGCAGTGTATGACTACAGCTACACACACCGCCACGTATTTTGTTTTTTCCGCCATGACTTCGAGGTCTGTGTCAGGTTCTAAACTGACTAACATGTCTCGATCCTTTGGCTCTCACAAAAAACTGGACATCACATGGTGTAAATTATGCTGCTGCTTCCACAACACATACAGGATGATTGAAAAATGGTTCAAATGGCTCTGAGCACTATGGGACTTAACTTCTGAGGTCATCAGTCCCCTAGAACTTAGAACTAGTTAAAATTAACTAACCCAAGGACATCACACACATCCATGCCAGAGGCAGGATTCGAACCTGCGACCGCAGCGGTCGCGGGGTTCCAGACTGCAGCGCCTAGAACCGCTCGGCCACTCCGGCCGGCCAGGATGATTGAAATAAAAGAAAGAGGTGGTGTTTCTTATTTACAAAAAATGCAGAAGACATCGTGATATATGGAAACTGGAAGAGCTTTGCAGCGTTATGGAGTCTTTCCAAACAGCTGTCCAAGGTAGATTAATGACCTCTGCATTTAAAGTCACCTTTCACAGTGGTGTGGTGGAAAATGTCCAGGTGTTACATTTCGATTTATCCCTCATAGTTGAGTTATGTAAGCGATCACTGTTTTGTTACAGGTCATCCCCAGAGGGTGTTGCTTCTACAAAGACTCACTCTCCATCTTCAACTAGCAACGTCAGTCATTATGTGGTAATCAACAGTTTACCAGTGGATGGATGAGATGGAAAAGACACTGTCAATGTACTGTAATAAGCACCACAGTTGATACAGCAATCAATTTTAGCAATTTTACCAGTTTTTTCCTGTAATTTCAATGTCAGCCAATGATATGGCAGCATGCTTCCCAGTTTCTGTATCAGCTAGAAACGCGCCTCCTCTACTTTGCGAGAACCATTGCGAATGTAGATAGATGACAGTGCAATACGTCACTTCTTTGTTAATTCCTGAACATATACACAAAAGTATACCAGACAGCGATCTACATGTTTCTTGTACTTCGGTCATTGCCCATCTTTACCTATATGGATGGGAGTCACAGAGCATTATCGCATTCTAAGGATAAAGTTAGAGATTGGAAGATCCCCTTGCGTTATCTTCGAACAACCCTCCATGCAACACTGTCACCGATTTAATCTGAAGCTGACCAGAAGTAGACTGCCACATTCCACATCTCGTGAAGGAGCAGAACGAGCCAAATCCGTAACTGCTGTTCCGCACCAATCCTACTCACATCGCCCATCGAAGTCCACAAGATTTTTCAAATGTACGCATGTGGAGGAGCTTAGCACCCCTTATCGGTGTATAGTAGATATGAAAGTGTTGTGATGCAATTATGGTTGGTTAAGAAGAAGAAGAAACGTGTAGTTTTTACGGCTGATGGAACTCCAGACAGATGGAGTTTGAAGCATTTTACGTAAATCAACTGCGCTATCAATTCTAAAATATTGTTCTAGTGTCTGGGGGTCAGTACCAAGAAGGTATTGGTAAGAGAGACCATAAACACATGCATTCCTAAGGCTACATGGTTCTGCACTTAAAACACGCAATAACGCTAGACCAGTGCAGCTTACAACTTATTAGTCATGCGGAATGCAGCGCTGTTAGTATTCAAATGTAAAAAATATATCCCCAGCGCATGACACATTATGCATGCAAGTTTCTCTACGATAAACTATGGTGACAAACTGTAAAGCGATGAAACTGCTACCTTGCACACGAAAGAAAACATCGCTTCTTTGTAACACAAACACTACATAGGTTTCCAAAGCTGTTTACGAAGTTCATTCCCCAATAAGGGTTCGGAAATTAAGATATGTTCACAACAGCCCTATAAAATGATCGTCAACAGCCGAAAATGCATACGAAGAAACAGTGACATCTTAGGAGCAAATAAACACTGCGATCAGTAGCCAGACGAGATTTAACAGTCTAATCGCAGCTTACCACCGCCCCTGGTAACCTTCCTCTTGCACACAGAAGTCATGGTCCGATGTTTGCCTGTATTGATCATGTGCGGGATAATATTGCCATTTCGCCTTCACTTCACATCTCTAGAATGCCTCCACTCTCCAATATTAAGATGTGAATATGTAGCATCCATATACTCTCCTCCACCAGAACACGCAGTTTTATTGATTTTACTTAATACTCTTTTCATGGTATTTGTCTCTAATTTTACGTATTCTCAGAAAATTTCCATAATTTTACTGTTTTCGCGATTTTACATATTTCATGGTATTTCCCTCAATGTTTGCGTAACTCACATCAATTTTTCGGGATTATTCCAGATTCTCTCCCCCTCCCCCCTAAACCATGAACCATAGATCTTGCCGTTGGTGGGGAGGCTTGCGTGCCTCAGTGATACAGATAGCCGTACCGTAGGTGAAACCACAACGGAGGGATATCTGTTGAGAGACCAGACAAACGTATGGTTCCTGAAGAGGGGCAGCAGCCTTTTCAGTAGTTGCAGGAGCAACAGTCTGGATGTTTGGCTGATCTGGCCTTTTAACACTAACCAAAACGGCCTTGCTGTGCTGGTACTGCGAACGGCTGAAAGCAAGGGGAAACTACAGCTGTAATTTTTCCCGAGGGCATGCAGCTTTACTGTATAGTTAAATGATGATGGCGTCCTCTTGGGTATAATATTCCGGAGGTAAAATAGTCCCCCATTTCGGATCTCCGGGCAGGGACTACTCAAGAGGACGTCGTTATCAGGAGAAAGAAAACTGGCGTTCTACGGATCGGAGCGTGGAACGTCAGATCCCTTAATCGGGCAGGTAGGTTAGAAAATTTAAAAAGGGAAATGGGTAGGTTAGAGTTAGATATAGTGGGAATTAGTGAAGTTCGGTGGCGGGAGGAACAAGACTTCTGGTCAGGGGAATACAGGGTTATAAATACAAAATCAAATAGGGGTAATGCAGGAGCAGGTTTAATAATGAATAAAAAAATAGGAGTGCGGGTAAGCTACTACAAACAGCATAGTGAACGCCTTATTGTGGTCAAGATAGACACGAAGCCCACGCCTACTACAGTAGCACAAGTTTATAGGCCAACTAGCTCTGCAGATGACGAAGAAATTGAGGAAAGGTATGATGAGATAAAAGAAATTTTTCAGATAGTGAAGGGAGATGAAAATTTAATAGTCATGGGTGACTGGAATTTGATAGTAGGAAAAGGAAAAGAAGGAAGCGAAGTAGGTGAATATGGATTGGGGATAAGAAATGAAAGAGGAAGCCGCCTGGTAGAATTTTGCACAGAGAAAAACTTAATCATAGCTAACACTTGGTTCAAGAATCATAAAAGAAGGTTGTATACATAAAAGAAGCCTGGAGATACTGACAGGTTTCAGATAGATTATGTAATGGTAAGACACGGATTTAGGAACCAGGTTTTAAATTTTAGGACATTTCCAGGGGCAGATGTGGATTCTGACCACAATCTATTGGTTATGAACTGTAGATTAAAACTGAAGAAATTGCAAAAAGGCGGAAATTTAAGGAGATGGGACCTAGATAAACTGACTAAACCACAGGTTGCACAGAGTTTCAGGGAGAGCATAAGGGAACAATTGACAGGAATTGGGGAAAGAAATACTGTAGACGAAGAATGGGTAGCTTTGAGGGATGACGTAGTGAAGGCAGCAGAGGATCAAGTAGGTAAAAAGACGAGTGCTAGTAGAAATCCTTGGGTAACAGAAGAAATATTTAATTTAATTGATGAAAGGAGAAAATATAAAAATGCAGTAAATGCAGCAGGCAAAAAGAAATACAAGCGTCTCAAAAATGAGATCGACAGGAAGTGCAAACTGACTAAGCAGGCATGGCTAGAGGACAAATGTAAGGATGTAGAGGCTTATGTCACTAGGGGTAAGATAGATACTGCCTACAGGAAAATTAGAGAGACGTTTGGAGAAAAGAGAACCACTTGTATGAATATCAAGAGCTCAGATTGAAACCCAGTACTAAGCAAAGAAGGGAAAGCAGAAAGGCTGGCCGGTGTGGCCATGCGGTTCTAGGAGCTTCAGTCTGGAACTGCGTGACCGCTACGGTCGCAGGTTCGAATCCTGCCTCCGGTATGGATGTGTGTGATGCCCTTACGTTATTTAGGTTTAAGTAGTTCTAAGTTCTAGGGGACTGATGACCTCAGATGTTAAGTCCCATAGTGCTCAGAGCCATTTGAACTATTTGAAAGCAGAAAGGTGGAAGGAGTATATAGATGGTCTATAAAAGGGAGATGTACTTGAGGGAAATATTATGGAAATGGAAGAGGGTGTAGAAGAAGATGAAATGGGAGATATGATACTGCGTGAAGAGTTTGACAGACCCGAAAGACCTAAGTCGAAAGAAGGGCCCGGGAGTAGACAACATTCCATTAGAACTACTGATAGCCTTGGGAGAGGCAGACCTGACAAAACTCTACCATCTGGTGAGCAAAATGTATGAGACAGGCGAAATACTCTCAGACTTCAAGAAGAATATAATAATTCAAATCCCAAAGAAAGCAGGCGTTGACAAATGTGAAAATTACCGAACTATCAGTTTAATAAGTCATGGCTGCAAAATACTAACGTGAATTCTTCACAGACGAATGGAAAAACTGGTAGAAGGCGACCTCGTGGAAGATCAATTTGGATTCCGTAGAAACGTTGGAACACGTGAGGCAATACTGACCCTACAGCTTACCTTAGTAGATAGATTAAGAAAAGGCAAACCTATGTTTTTAGCATATGTAGACTTAGAGAAAGCTTTTGACAATGTTGACTGGAATACTCTCTTTCAAATTCTGAAGGTGGCAGGGGTAAAATACAAGGAGCGAAAGGCTATTTACAATTTGTACAGAAACCAGATGGCAGTTATACGAGTCGAGGGACATGAAAGGGAAGCAGTGGTTGGGAAGGGAGTGAGACAGGGTTGTCGTCTCTCCCCAATGTTATTCAATCTGTATATTGAGCACAGTAAAGGAAACAAAAGAAAAATTCGGAGTAGGTATTAAAATCCATGGAGAAGAAATATAAACTTTGAGGTTCGCCGATGACATTGTAATTCTGACAGAGACAGCAAAGGACTTGGAAGAGCAGTTGAACAAAACGGACAGTGTCTTGAGAGGATATAAGATGAACGTCAACAAAATCAAAACGAGGATAATGGAATGTTGTCGAATTAAGTCAGGTGATGCTGAGGGAATTAGATTAGGAAATGAGACACTTAAAGTAGTAAAGGAGTTCTGCTATTTGGGGAGCAAAATAACTGATGATGGTCAAAGTAGGGAGGATATAAAATGTAGACTGGTAATGGCAAGGAAAGCGTTTCTGAAGAAGAGAAATCTGTTAACATCTAGTATAGATTTAAGTGTCGGGAAGTCGTTTCTGAAAGTATTTGTATGGAGTGTAGCCATGTATGGAAGTGAAACATGGACGATAAATAGTTTGGACAAGAGAGAATAGAAGCTTTCGTAATGTGGTGCTACAGAAGAATGCTGAAGATTAGATGGGTAGATAACATAATTAATGAGGAGGTATTGAATAGAATTGGGAAGAAGAGGAGTTTGTGGCAGAACTTGACTAGAAAAAGGGATCGGTCGGTAGGACATGTTCTGAGGCATCAAGGGATCACCAATTTAGTATTGGAGGGCAGCGTGGAGGGTAAAAATCGTAGAGGGAGACCAAGAGATGAATACACTAAGCAGATTCAGAAGGATGTAGGCTGCAGTACGTACTGGGAGATGAAGCAGCTTGCACAGGGTAGAGTAGCATGTAGAGCTGCATCAAACCAGTCGCAGTACTGAAGACAACAACAACAACAACAACCAGGTTCTCCTCGAATTTTACCGGCCTTATGTCATCTCTCATATTTCACCAAAGTTTTCAATGTGTATATGGTCATACCACGATATTCCTAAGTACTGTTTAATTTTCTAAGAGAAAATTTGTGCATCTTATAAACCAACCTACGAAAACATCCTAAGATTTATCCTCTCCCCAATGATCCACTTGCACATATTAACGATAGCACGCATATGGAACATACAGTAACAGTCGCTTTGTAAATATTTGAAGGGGCCACAGCAGAAGCGTCCACGTGGCGGCCCTGGCAAGACTACTTTTAGTCCTGCTGATTCTGCTACCACCAAGCCATTACAAGAAAGAACAAAATGCATGACGACTCTCATAATCGGTCCTTCTTAAGACCACGTTTGGCTATCATCTCCATAAATGTGGAGGGATTATCACCTGCCAAACAGGATATACTGGCTGATTTGTGCAGATCGAACGAATGTCTCGTCCTATGCCTACAGGAAATGCACCAAGGCCCAAACAGCAATAGACCTAAAATTGCGGGCATGAAACTGGCAATCAAACGGCCTGACGATCAATACGGAAGTGCAATTTTCATACGAGAGGGAGTAGCCTACGACGGGTTTCAACTGTAAGTAGGCTGTTTATGTTTTCTTATTGGCAACGTTATGTTGCATTGTTGTCAGCCATTGTAGTGTTGCGCAGCTGGATGTTAACAGCGCGTAGCGTTGTGCAGTTGGAGGTGAGCCGCCAGCAGTGGTGGATGTGGGGAGAGAAATGGCGGAGACTTGAAATTTGTAAGACTGGATGGCATATATATTATGATTATTAAGGTAAACACATTGTTTGTTCTCTATTAAAATCTTTCATTTGCTAACTATGCCTATCCGTAGTTAGTGCCTTCAGTAGTTTGAATCTTTTATTTAGCTGGCAGTAGTGGCACTCGCTGTATTGCAGTAGTTCGAGTAATGAAGATTTTTGGTGAGGTAAGTGATTTGTGAAAAGTACAGATTAATGTTAGTCAGGGCCATTCCTTTGTAGGGATTTCTGAAAGTCAGATTGCGTTGCGCTAAAAAATATTGTTTGTCAGTTTAAGCACAGTCTTGTATAAATGTTCAAAAGGGGACGTTTCATATGGCGACCCTGCCAGGATACCTCACTGGAATCTTCTGATTTTTTCTTTTAGTTTGTGTAATTAGTGTAGATTTTGTTTATTGCTATTGTGTAATTGTAGAGAGAATCTCCTTTGTAGCTGCAGTCTTTCATTGTTGTACAGTAAAACAGTTGTGGCATGCATGTAGATTTGCACCAAGTATTTTGCAGCTGCGCTTGCAATTAACTAGATATTATTTTCAGTGCTATGTTAATGTGTTCCCCTATTTTTGCTCTTCAAATTGTGTTTTTCTGTGTTGTCGTGTGAAATATTGTGACAATAATGGTGTGTGAAAAACGTAACACTATGCTCCAAAGTAAACTGAGAAATCACAGTGAAGACGAAAGCAGTGTCTTAGCGCCACCATGTAATGAATTAACTAATATTCAAAGTAGTAATTTGGTAACTGTGCATAGGGAAATGGAGCGGGCGTCAAATAATGGTGTAGACAGTGAAACAGGTAGTGAACAGGGAAGCATTATCGATCGATCGGTCGGCAACAGCTCGCCTCAGGAATCGGGAATGACAGAACACAATATTGCAAATACTGTAGACTCAGGTTTTGGGTTCTCACCGTTTTCTCAAATGAGTCACGACACATTTTCTGCTTGTCAAAATGTGAATGTTGCCGGTGCAAATTCAGTGCCGAAAAGCACTGAGGAACATGTTTCAGACACCAGTGCATTGTTATTACAATTAATGCAACAAATGGGACAAAAGCTTCAAAAGTTAGACACAATGGAACAAAAGCTTCAAAAGTTAGACTCAGTGGAACATAAGCTTGAACAAACACATGAAGATTTAACCACTGAGTTACATAACATTGAATCGAAATGTCAAAAAGTCTGTAATGATGTAAAAACACAAATTTGTGAGCATTTTAAACCTATTTATTCATGGCATGAAAATGCATTACAGAATCACGAAGCAGCCATAAAAGAACTCCAAACTATTGTTCATGAAAATCACGACACCTTGCAAGCTAAAATTGACTCAGTTGCATCTGCCGATTCGGTTACGCAACTTGCAAAAACTCAAGAAAACAAAGGACACAGTATACGATTTCAACACAAATGGACACTCTGAAACTTGGTTCAGAAAAACACACTGAGGAAATTAGTACACTATCGGAGAAAGTAGCCGAACTTTCGGATCAGTTCACTAACTTATCTGCAAAGGTAGATGATCTGAATGACAAGACCTGTAGCCATCACTGACACAGAAGAGTGCGAACAAGTTAGGAAATTCAAACAAAGTCAGAATCAAATTAATACGCAACACAAGAGAGAAATCCGGGAAGTACAAGATCAGCTGACAAAGGTAATACAAGAATTACGTATTTCAGAGGCCACTCGCGCTCCAATACGGGAAGAGGGACATAGAAATACGGAACAGCCACAAAATAATAACTCAGGGCACTTCGGAAATTATGAAAGAAATTGGCATGGTACACCGAATTTTGAGATGGAACCGCCGAAACGACGTAACAATGACCGACATGTGACTCGCCGACATGATGATTTTGACTATAAGCTGTTCTTTACTACACGTAAATTCAAAACGTTTAAGAATTCTGCCAACGACATTCATCCACAAGCGTGGCTCCATCAATTCTCTCATTGTTTTACTCCCAACTGGTCATTGGAGCACAGGTTAGAATTTATGTGTGGCTACTTGGAGAATGAACCAGCTGTAAGAATGCAATCGGTCATTCACGATTGTCACAGTGAAGGAGAATTTTACCATGCGTTCCTCTCAGCATATTGGTCTCAAGCTACACAAGACCGAGTAAAACATAGCATCATAATGATGAAACATTTCGAACAATCTTTATTTTCCAGTCTTGTGAAATATTTTGAAGACATGTTGTACAAGAATCAGTACCTGTCAAACCCATACAGCCCCTCAGAACTCATATGCATTTGCTTAATCAAATTACCTGAACATTTACGACATATTATTTTGGAAGGACGTTGCAAAGACGACATTGAAGCTTTTCAGGGACTGTTACAAGAACTGGAAATTGACACTGACAATCGCAGAAATCGCGGAACGCGAAAACAGGAACACAACAATTACAGGTCACATCCATCACAATTCCGCGACAAAAGAAATAATAAATGGACACGACAAGGCTATTCTTACAACGTAAATCGTGACCAAAACAGACACCACCCATATGACAACCACTGGCAGAGTAATGGTTACAGAGAAAGATCGCATTTCCGTAGTAATGAATATAACATCAACAATCATAGAAACAGACAATATGGCAACCAGAACTATTATTATCACGGGAAACAGAATAACTTAAGACGCAACGGTCCAGCGCGCAGTTACGACTCAGGGAGAAATTCTCCACCACGTGACCGACAAGAAAGAAACTATGGAATCTACCGACATGACTACAGACGATATGATCGTAACAACAGACCTGAACTGCATCAGAACTGGCGGGATTTAAACAGTGCAGTGCCCTTTTGTCACGGTGAATTTGTAGAAGTTAGGTCTCCAAATCCCAATAACGACGAGCGCCAACAAAGAAACAGACAATGACTCGCACCGCAGGCAGCCACTTGCGCCCGCTGGCTCATGGAAAAATAACATTGACGCTAACCTTGAGCAAAATTCCAGTATTCTTTACGGACGAATACCGCATGATAATTGCATTCACGTTGAAACTCTACGTACTGAGAAGAGCAAAGGGTTACACCACATCTCACATGTAAAACCGTTTATTGAGAGATAAACTGTTTTTTAATTTAGTCTTTGCTATAAAATTTTTCACTTCACGTTACCAGTATACTTTGTCAGACTTAGAATCTGTTGACATGCAACAATGTTTGAAGTTAAATATCCAGTCAAGAACCAAGAGAACTTATTTAAACAGAAATTACGAATGCATTGTTATTGTGAACAGACAACACAGTGTTGTTGTGTGTGTACATTCTTGCTTGTTAGTTGCACGATTACGTAACGACTATAAGGCTCACATACTTAGAACATTTACCAGTACTGCTAATGAGATTTTAATGCCACATTTTGGTTTACTTGAAAATACATTCTGAATTAAAGTACTTTCTGAGAGATACCAGATGACACAGTGGTTAGTTTATGTGACAGCTACACGATTATATAACGACGTTACTAATGAGTGACAATTTACAATGTTGCTTTTGCGGTGTATCTGTTTTATATCTGCACAGTTTTTTCTGAATCCTTCTGTAAAGTGAGACATGTTTTAGTGGTGACTTTTGTGCTATGGCTACAAGGAGACAGCCTTTTCCGTAGCACAACAAACGTTACAGCACAGTACTTTCATCATCACAACAATAAGCGTAATAACTAAGATACCTATACGCAAAGCATTTCACTTTTGTTTATCATGAGGTAAGTACATTGGCTTCTGCAGAACTTAGCTTTCGGAGGAAAATAACTACGACACTTCCACAGAGATTGTCTTACAACAAGATGCACATTTAGCGCTACAGGACACGCATTTCAGTGATTAATTTTGTACTTAAAACTTTTATTTTTAAAGATTTTTGAATTACAAAGAAAGTTTTCCATGATACATTTCATTCCATTGCTGTAATCTGTAACACCTGAGGGTATAATTACATTAATCCTCAGGGGGGTACACGCTTACTTTGTGTACCATGTGTGTGGCAAGCACAAGGAGCCCTAGCTAATATGGTATTTGCTTATACAACTTTACACATCGGTACCATATTTCTCCAACACAGAATTACACAGCTACCTGATTATTTAACAGAGAAACAAACATTTTTTATTTACTACATCAGTGACAGATGTTTACGCAATTACACAGTTGGATAACTTCACACTTATGAAATTGTATTTTGTCTGTACTTTGTGAACTGTTCATATTTTTTCGGACCAATTGTGATATTATGAGAGCTTTGAATGATATATTTGGTATGGGATCACGAGTTTTAAAGTACGTTTGCGGCAGATGCCACTTTTGACATGAGCAGAGAATTTTTTTAGGTTTTGAAATTATTGGAGGAAGCTACGACGATTTTGAGAGTTGACTGAGGTGTTATGATGATATTATTACGATGACTATGTGTATTATGCTGTTGTGGTATGTTTATGATCAATAAGCTGATGCTATATGAGGAATTGGATTATGCTACGTATTTATTATGATGAAATATTGAAGAAGTGTCCACAAATATGGTAAGGAATAATGAGTAGTGGTTAGGGACTCTGATTTGTGGAAAAGGATGTTGGAAACCAAGAATCGTACTTTAAGAGTTATGAAATGTGTGTAGATGCGTGAATGTATCACAATGTCGGCGAAAATTTTTTGGACACTGTTATATTCATAAGATTTTGTTTCTACACATTTGCAATGCAAATTCTCAACCCATGAAATTTTGTATATGAGACTGTCACTGTAGCGGAAAAATGTCAAATATTTCCGTAAGAAAGTTAAGTGACCACCTGCACGTAATGCGTCATGGGCACCCAGCTGCGTCAGACGCCTGGAGAAAAAGCCATTAGTGTGTGCATTTTCAGAGGCACAGGTAGAAAAAAAAAAAAAGGGAGGCCCTTATTCTCGCTATTGACATTCCTTTGTAGAAAGCATCGCAAATACGACATGCTCATTACTTGGAAACATAATTTATCATACTTTGTGCTACTTACTGAAATGCTTATGAATTGATGGGAAATATTCTTACATCTGCAAACCTGATTATGACAAGTGTCTTTCTACGAGAGATTTTTCTACTAACTTATGAAATGCCTCATGACTACTGAATGATGTACTTATGCTTTACTTTGTACATAGTTGCTTATTTCATTTGATATCTGGTTTCCAGCTGTCTTGCAGCATTGGTTTCATAAAATAAAATTGAATGCATTTGCTAATGTGAACACTTTCTGTCAACAGATCTATTAATTAATTATTTTATGATCCACATTCTTCGAAAAAGGAGCTTTTGGAATGGAAAGAACAATAAGAAGGGACTAATAACAGTAACTGCATGTATAATTTTCTTTTCAAGTACTTGGTAATTTCTTTTGTAGAAATAGTTGTGGTGCACCACTTTAATTACATAGACATTAAGATGTGAATATACATTTCCCTTGTCTGCATTATTGTCTTTAGTGTAATGCTTTTTTCTGCTTGAGCTATGTCATATTTTGTTTGCCAGACATAGTGTTACTGAATTTGACTTTGTATTACTCTGTTAAGCCAGTTTTACTACGGATTTATTTTTCTTGTTTGCTGCACAGTGCCTTATATTAGTTGTAATATTGCAATTGCTTTGCCAATTTGAATTTTCTGTCATTGATGTTTGTGTTAATTGTTTTGTGCTGCTGCATTGCCTCGTCCCTTAGTTTAACATCTGAGCTCAGTAGATTTAAGTTAGTTTAAGAGGGGGTAGCCTATAAGAGAATGAGTTGTGAGGAATTTGAAGAAATGCACTGAGAGGTTATGCGAGAAAAATACAGAAAGCATGCTTGGATAGGATTTTTTTTTTTTGTGGAAGCAAAGGTTGAAATAAGATGAAAGATCTATGGAATGAAGTTTTGGGTTGGACTGCAGTACCAAATGTTACACTGAAAACGAACCCTGTCCTTTCCTTTTGTGTTATCCCACTATGTGTTTGTGTACCCTTGTGTATTTGTTTTCTTCCTGTCTCTGTGTAGTTTCATTGAATTTTTTTTTCTTCTAATACTAATCTACATTCACTATGATGAGAAATACGGTTATCCTCAAATATAATTGGCAATAATAATATGTTATTTACCTTGTAAATATGCTTAGACATTATTTATTCTGTTTTGTTTTAATGCTCATGTGTAAAGTTGATGTTTCAAAAGTTATTCTGATCTTTAAGTATTTACTTATGTCATAATTCCTGTAACACTGATGTATATGTTATTTCGATTCTTTTGTAAAGCATGTACTACAAAAGTTGTGTGTATTGTTATGTTCTTTAATGATGTATTTTGTACCTTTGTAATTGTATTCTTATGTTATAAAATTGTAATTGACAACAGTTCATCAAATTATTAACTTGTGTGTTCCATTTCACTGCACACATTTCTGTTGGTCATAGTAATGCACAATATGTGAGAAGTTGGGACTGTTAGTGTTTGCACGTGTGTTACTAATTCAGCAAGGGACTGGATAACAGCATTGCTGGTTCTAAGGACAATTCCAAAAACTTTGTGCATGCACAAGTCGTGGTTTATGGACTTGCTATCTTCTCTGCAAGACTCTTCGATGGTGATTGTGCACCTGCACAGTCGCAGAAGATGGCTGCTGGCCATCTCTACAAGGACTACAGTGGGTCTACACCTTAGATGACCCACCAATACCATTATTTCTACAAGGACTACAGTGGGTCTACCCCTTTGCTGACTCACCAGTACCATTATTTCTACAAGGACTGCAGTGGGTCTACACCTCTGGTGGCCCACCAATACCGTAATCTCTACCAGGACTACAGTGGGTCTACTCTGTGATGACCTACCTACCAATATTCTTCAAAACTTCGACTGACTGCTGTGGGTTTGCTCTGTTGTGGCCCATTACCTGTCTGCATGTCAAGAGTCAGCACTGACTTTCCGTTGGAAGGACAACACTACTTCTTCAAGACTGCATGGAAATCCACTACTTCTGTGTGCAATTTCTTTTACTAATGAGACTTTGTGAAAAAAAACTGTAATTCCTATTATGATGAATGATCAGGACTATATGGACTGTGAGAAAATTTTAGCTTTTGACCAACATTGTATCAATAAGTGTGTGCATTTGATTTCTTTGTTATTGTAATTATGAAAAATTTTATCAAATCATTATTGGCCACTGCCCAAAACAATTTGTAAAATTTTTTGTGGGGAGCATGGGGGCTATGTAAGTAGGCTGTTTATGTTTTCTTATTGGCAACGTTACGTTGCATTGTTGTCAGCCATTGTAGTGTTGGGCAGCTGGATGTTAACAGCGCGTAGCGTTGTGCAGTTGGAAGTGAGCCGCCAGCAGTGGTGAATGTGGGGAGAGAAATGGCGGAGACTTGAAATTTGTAAGACTGGATGATTATTAAGGTAAATACATTGTTTGTTCTCTATTAAAATCTTTCATTTGCTAACTATGCCTATCAGTAGTTAGTGCCTTCAGTAGTTTGAATCTTTTATTTAGCTGGCAGTAGTGGCGCTCGCTGTATTGCAGTAGTTCGAGTAACGAAGATTTTTGGTGAGGTAAGTGGTTTGTGAAAGGTACAGGTTAATGTTAGTCAGGGCCATTCCTTTGTAGGGATTTCTGAAAGTCAGATTGCGTTGCGCAATATTCCCCTTCCCAAGGGCAGTATTGTAATGGGTGACTTCAATAGTCACCATACACGCTGGGGATTCAATGAATCTAATGAAGACAGACTCAAGGTGGAGACATGGGCAGATGCTGAATCACTCTGTCCCACACACGACGCCAAACTCCCCCCACCTTTTAACAGCGACAGGTGGCAAAGGGGATACAACCCTGACCTCGTCTTCGTCAGCCAGAACTTGGTAACTGAGTGCGTGAAATATGTCCTGGGTCCTATTCCACACTCCCAACATAGACCCATCAAACTCACAGTTACTTCAGCAGTGGTGCCAGTGTGGGTTCCATTTCGACCAAGATTTAATTTCAAGAGGGCAAACTGGGAAGTTTTCGCAATTGGAATCGACAAAAAGCTGCAAACTTTAGAACCATCACCCGGCAACTACGATAAGTTCATAGAAATCGTCCAGAATGTATCAAGAAAGTCTATCCCTAGGGGCTGCAGAACGGAGTTTGTACCGGGCCTAACGAAAGATATCCGGCAACTATACGATGCATATAAGGAAAAGTATGAGGAGAACCCATTCTCTGAAGAAACTCTTGAACTTGCAAATGCACTTACCGACCAGCTAATCGAGAAGTGCCGAGAAGAATGGCAACATCTAATTGAAAGTGTATACATGAAACATTGTAGCCGGATTGCCTGGAAGACAATTCTACATCTACATTTATACTCCGCAAGCCACCCAACGGTGTGTGGCGGAGGGCACTTTACGTGCCACTGTCATTACCTCCCTTTCCTGTTCCAGTCGCGTAAGGTTCGCGGGAAGAACGACTGCCAGAAAGCCTCTGTGCGCGCTCGAATCTCTCTAATTATACTTATACCTCTGTGGGAGGTATAAGTAGGAGGAAGCAATATATTCGATACCTCATCCAGAAACGCACCCTCTCGAAACCTGGCGAGCAAGGTACACCGCGATGCAAAGCGCCTCTCTTGCAGAGTCTGCCACTTTTTTTTTTAAACATCTCCGTAACGCTATCACGCTTACCAAATAACCCTGTGACGAAACGCGCCGCTCTTCTTTGTATCTTCTCTATCTCCTCCGTCAACCCGATCTGGTACGGATCCCACACTTGATGAGCAATACTCAAGTATAGGTCGAACGAGTGTTTTGTAAGCCACCTCCTTTGTTGATGGACTACATTTTCTAAGGACTCTCCCAATGAATCTCAACCTGGTACCCGCCTTACCAACAATTAATTTTATATGATCATTCCACTTCAAATCGTTCCGCACACATACTCCCAGATATTTTACAGAAGTAACTGCTACCAGTGTTTGTTCCGCTATCATATAATCATACAATAAAGGATCCTTCTTTCTATGTATTCGCAATACAATACGTTTGTCTATGGTAAGGGTCAGTTGCCACTCCCTGCACCAAGTGCCTATCCACTGCAGATCTTCCTGCATTTCGCTGCAATTTTCTAATGCTGCAACTTCTCTGTATACTACAGCATCATCCGCGAAAAGCCGCATGGAACTTCCGACACTATCTACTAGGTCATTTATATATATTGTGAAAAGCAATGGTCCCATAACACTCCCCTGTGGCACGCCAGAGGTTACTTTAACGTCTGTAGACGTCTCTCCATTGATAACAACATGCTGTGCTCTGTTTGCTAAAAACTCTTCAATCCAGCCACACAGCTGGTCTGATATTCCGTAGGTTCTTACTTTGTTTATCAGGCGACAGTGCGGAACTGTATCGAATGCCTTCCTGAAGTCAAGGAAAATAGCATCTACCTGGGAGCCTGTACCTAATATTTTCTGGGTCTCATGAACAAATAAAGCGAGTTGGGTCTCTCACGATCGCTGTTTCCGGAATCCATGTTGATTCCTACATAGTAGATTCTGAGTTTCCAAAAACGACATGATACTAGAGCAAAAACATGTTCTAAAATTCTATAACAGATCGACGTCAGAGATATAGGTCTATTGTTTTGCGCATCTGCTCGACGACCCTTCTTGAAGACTGGGACTACCTGTGCTCTTTTCCAATCATTTGGAACCTTCCGTTCCTCTAGAGACTTGCGGTACACGGCTGTTAGAAGGGGGGGGGGGCAAGTTCTTTCGCGTACTCTGTGTAGAATCGAATTGGTATCCCGTCAGGTCCAGTGGACTTTCCTCTGTTGAGTGATTCCAGTTGCTTTTCTATTCCTTGGACACTTATTTCGATGTCAGCCATTTTCTCGTTTGTGTGAGGATTTAGAGAAGGAACTGCAGTGCGGTCTTCCTCTGTGAAACAGCTTTGGAAAAAGGTGTTTAGTATTTCAGCTTTACGCGTGTCATCCTCTGTTTCAGTGCCTTCATCATCCCGGAGTGTCTGGATATGCTGTTTCGATCCACTTACTGATTTAACGTAAGACCAGAACTTCTTAGGATTTTCTGTCGAGTCGGTACATAGAATTTTACTTTCGAATTCACTGAACGCTTCACGCATAGCCCTCCTTACGCTAACTTTGACATTGTTTAGCTTCTGATTGTCTCAGAGGTTTTGGCTGCGTTTAAACTTGGAATGAAGCTCTCTTTGTTTTCGCAGTAGTTTCCTAACTTTGTTGTTGTACCACGGTGGGTTTTTCCCGTCCCTCACAGTTTTACTCGGCACGTACCTGTCTAAAACGCATTTTACGATTGCCTTGAACTTTTTCCATAAACACTCAACATTGTCAGTGTCGGAACAGAAATTTTCGTTTTGATCTGTTAGGTAGTCTGAAATCTGCCTTCTATTACTCTTGCTAAACAGATAAACCTTCCTCCCTTTTTTTATATTCCTATTAACTTCCATATTCAGGGAGGCTGCAACGGCCTTATGATCACTGATTCCCTGTTCTGCACATATAGAGTCGAAAAGTTCGGGTCTGTTTGTTATCAGTAGGTCCAAGATGTTATCTCCACGAGTCGGTTCTCTGTTTAATTGCTCGAGGTAATTTTCGGATGTGCACTCAGTATAATGTCACTTGATGCTCTGTCCCTACCACCCGTCCTAAACATCTGAGTGTCCCAGTCTATATCTGGTAAATTGAAATCTCCATCTAAGACTATAACATGCTGAGAAAATTTATGTGAAATGTATTCCAAATTTTCTCTCAGTTGTTCTGCCACTAATGCTGCTGAGTCGGGAGGTCGGTAAAAGGAGCCAATTATTAACCTATCTCGGTTGTTGAGTGTAACCTCCACCCATAATAATTCACAGGAACAGGAACTATCCACTTCTACTTCACTACATGATAAACTACTACTAACAGCGACGAACACTCCACCACCGGTTGCATGCAATCTATCCTTTCTAAACATCATCTGTACCTTTGTAAAAATTTTGGCAGAATTTATCTCTGGCTTCAGCCAGCTTTCTGTACCTATAACGATTTCAGCTTCTGTGCTTTCTATCAGCGCTTGAAGTTCCGGTACTTTACCAACGCAGCTTCGGCAGTTTACAATTACAATACCGATTGCTGCTTGGTCCCCGCATGTCCTGACTTTGCCCCACACCCGTTGAGGCTGTTGCCCTTTCTGTACTTGCCCATGGCCATCTAACCTAAAAAACCGCCCAGCCCACGCCACACAACCCCTGCTACCCGTGTAGCCGCTCGTTGCGTGTAGTGGACTCCTGACCTATCCAGCGGAACCCGAAACCCCACCACCCTATGGCGCAAGTCGAATCTGCAGCCCACACGGTCGCAGAACCGTCTCAGCCTCTGATTCAGACCCTCCACTCGGCTCTGTACCAAAGGTCCGCAGTCAGTCCTGTCGACGATGCTGCAGATGGTGAGCTCTGCTTTCATCCCGCTAGCGAGACTGGCAGTCTTCATCAAATCAGATAGCCGCCGGAAGCCAGAGAGGATTTCCTCCGATCCATAGCGACACACATCATTGGTACCGACATGAGCGACCACCTGCAGATGGGTGCACCCTGTACCCTTCATGGCATCCGGAAGGACCCTTTCCACATCTGGAATGACTCCCCCCGGTATGCACACGGAGTGCACATTGGTTTTCTTCCCCTCTCTTGTTGCCATATCCCTAAGGGGCCCCATTACGCGCCTGACGTTGGAGTTCCCAACTACCAGTAAGCCCACCCTCTGCGACCGCCCGGATCTTGCAGACTGAGGGGCAACCTCTGGAACAGGACAAGCAGCCATGTCAGGCCGAAGATCAGTATCAGCCTGAGACAGAGCCTGAAACCGGTTCGTCAGACAAACTGGAGAGGCCTTCTGTTCAGCCCTCCGGAATGTCTTTCGCCCCCTGCCACACCTTGAGACGACCTCCCACTCTACCACAGGTGAGGGATCAGCCTCAATGCGGGCAGTATCCCAGCAACCACAGCACAATTAAGAAGCTAAATAATGACCCTAAGCAGCGAACGGAAGCGCCAAGAGTAACAGCCAACCAAATAGCGCACCAACTCGTTCTTAATGGGAAAACGAAGACTCCAGCAAAAACCATCCCAATAAGAAGTGGCGAAAGTGACACGAACTACTACAGCCGTTCATTTACCATCGAAGAACTAGAGTCCGCACTTAAATCTCTGAAACCTGGCAAAGCAGCAGGGCTAGATGACCTTAGGAATGAACAGATCCTTAAATTTGGCGAGTACACGAAAAACTGGCTGCTCCTACTTTTCAATACCTGTATCCGGCTAAACAACATCCCGAAAATCTGGAGAAAGGGCAAGGTCATAGCCATTCCAAAACCCGGCAAACCATTGGACGAGCCAAAAAATTTCAGACCGCTAACATTACTTTGCTGCTTGTACAAGGTGTTCGAGCGCATGCTGCTGAACCGACTTGTGCCTAATATTTATCATCAGATAATTCCGGAACAGGCGGGGTTTCGCCCTGGGAAAACTTGCACTGGACAGGTCTTGAATCTTACCCAGTTTATAGAGCATGGGTAAGAGAACCGTCTAATTACTGGAGCCGTACTTGTCGACCTCTCATCCGCATTCGACACTGTAAATCACAAACTGCTGCTCACTAAAATATACGCTATGACTAATGATTTCGGGCTGATACAAATTATATCAACTCTTCTCACAAGGGAACATCCCCATCGCACCCCCCTCAGATTTAGTTATAAGTTGGCACAGTGGATAGGCCTTGAAAAACTGAACACAGATCGATCGAGAAAACAGGAAGAAGTTGTGTGGAACTATGAAAAAATAAGCAAAATATACAAACTGGGTCGTCCATGTGTAAGATAGGCAATATTAAGAGCACTAGAAGGCGAGGAGCTCCGTGGTCCCGTGGTTAGCGTGAACAGCTGCGGAACGAGAGGTCCTTGGTTCAAGTCTTCCCTCGACCGAAAATTTTAACTTTTTATTTTCAGTTTATGTGAAAAACTCTTGTTTTCATCACTTTTTTTGGAGTGATTATTACATCCACAAGAAAACCTAAATCGGGCAAGGTAGAAGAAACTTTTCACCCATTCGCCAAGTGTACTAGTTAGGTGGGTCGACAACATATTCCTGTAATGTGACGCACATGCTGTCACCAGTGTCGTATACAAAATATCAGACGTGTTTTCCTGTGGAGGAATCGGTTGACCTATGACCTTGCGATCAAATGTTTTCGGTTCCCATTGGAGGGGCACGTCCTTTCGTCAACTAATCACACGATTTTGCGGTGCGGTCGCAAAACACAGACATTAAACTTATTACAGTGAACAGAGACGTCAATGAACAAACGGACAGATCATAACTTTGCGAAAATAAAGGAAGCAAAATTTTCAGTGGAGGGCAGATTTGAACCAAGGACTTCTCGTTCCGCAGCTGTTCACACTAACCACGTGACCACGTCGCTCCTCGCCTCACAGTGCCCTTAATATTGCCTATGTTACGCATGGACGACCCAGTTTGTATATTTTGCTTATTTTTTCATAGTTCCACACAACTTCTTCCTGTTTTCTCGATTGATCTGTGTTCAGTTTTTCAAGGCCTATCCATTGTGCCAACTTATAACTAAATCTGAGGGGGGTGCGATGGGGATGTTCCCTTGTCAGCAACAGACGGTTCATCGTAAACCTAGGAGGGAAGCGAAGCCGATGGCGTATCCAGAAAAATGGACTACCCCAAGGCAGTGTCCTCGCACCCACTCTTTTCAACATATATGTGAATGATCAACCAGTTGCACCAGGGACTAGGAGCTTTGCTTACGCGGATGATCTTGCAATAGCCGTGCAGGGTCGGAACTTTAACGACATAGAAATTAGCCTTACGAATGCCCTCAACGGTCTAATGCCATACTACGAAGCCAACTGCCTACGCCCGAACGCAGCAAAAACATTATCCTGCCTATTCCATCTTCGAAACCGAGACGCTAAACATACCCTAAACACGTGGAACAACCAACGGATCGCGTTCAGCAGCACTCCTTGTTATTTAGGCGTCACCCTTGATCGCACACTTACTTACAGACATCATGTAGACAAGATCAGGGGAAAACTATCAACAAGAAACAACCTCCTGAGTAAGCTCACCTCCACAAAATGGGGTACCGACCCACATACTTTACGTACGTCGGCACTTGCACTCTGCTGCTCGGTTGCTGAATATGCTGCCCCAGTTTGGGAAAGATCAGCGCATGCGAAACGAGTGGATCCTCTGCTGAACGATACCTGTCGCGTAATCACGGGATGCCTAAGACCCACCCCGGTTAGCCAACTTTATTTGCTTAGTGGCATAGCTCCACCCAACATCAGACGAGCTATAGCAAGCGAAGCAGAGTGCCTCAAGCAGCTGCGCGACCAGCGCCATCCTCTCTTCGGACAAAACCCTCCACACACACGTCTAAAAACAAGACGGAGTTTCCTCACCTCAGTTCAACCGCTCGAAACCTCTAAACAAAAGGCAGATTGTCAAAATGGCAAGCAACACTTTTTTTTTGTTATGGTTTTAGGGCGCAAAACTGCTAAAGTCATTAGCGCCCGGTCTGTGACTTAGGAAACAGTAAAAAAACGAAAACGGAAACTAGCAGCAATGGGAACGAAAGTCATAAAATTGGAGAAACTAAAAGCAGAAGGAAGGCTTAAAAATTCGCTACAGAAGGGTGTTGGTTGTCCCAAAAAAAAAACTTCAACGTCTGACGACATTTCACTGGCACGAATGAACTCTAGAACGCGATCGGCCGAGCGCGTGTCATCTGCAAAAATTGACGATATATCAGGCGACAGCTGTAGACGGGCGCGTAACGGAGTAAAATAGGGGCACTCAATTAAAAGGTGTCTTACCGTCCACAACTGAGAGCAGTGGGGACAGTGTGGGAGGATCGCCGCTTAAAAGATGTCTATGGCTAAGAAGACAGTGCCCTATCCGGAGTCTAGTTAAAATTACCTCCTCCCGACGACGCGTTCGGGAGGAAGAGGTCCAAGCACAAGGAAGAGCTTTCATGTCCCGCAATTTATTTTGGGGAAGTGTCGACCAGTGCGCGTGCCATAAATGAACAACACGACGACATAAAACGCTCCGTAGATCGGCGACGGGAATCGATGGAATAGCTGGCCGAAGAAGAGAGACTGCAGCCTTGGCTGCAATATCGGCCGCCTCATTTCCGCAGATACCAACGTGTCCCGGGAGCCAGAGGAACGCCACCGAGACGCCCCCCAGGTGGAGCAAGCGCAGACAGTCCTGAATCCGGTGGACCAGAGGGTGCACAGGGTAAAGAGCTTGGAGACTGAGGAGAGAGCTGAGAGAATCTGAGCAGATAACGTACTGTATCTGCCGATGGCGGCGGATGTAGTGGACAGCCTGGAGAACAGCGTAAAGCTCCGCAGTATAGACCGAACACTGGTCGGGAAGCCGAAAGTGATTTGGGGTGTCGCCAACAACATAGGCACTCCCTACACCTAACGATGTTTTCGAGCCATCGGTGTAAATAAATGTGGCTTCCGTCATTTGTGCACATAGAGCAGCAAATGCCCGACGATAAACAAGTGAAGGGGTACCATCCTTGGGAAATCGACAAAGGTCACGGAGCAGGCAGATCCGGGGACGGAGCCAAGGCGGTGCTGTACCCCAAGTTGTCAAGAAGGTTTTTGGAAAGCGGAAGGAAAGAGAATGGAGCAGTTGACAGAAGCGGACTCCCGGTGGTAGTAGGGAGGAGGGGCGGCCTGCATACCCTACATCAAAGGAGGCGTCGAAAAATATGTCATGGGCTGGATTAGCAGGCATGGAAGACAGATGGCTGGCATAACGGCTCAGAAGGACTGCTCGCCGATTGGGCAGCGGAGGTTCAGCAGTCTCAGCGTAAAGGCTTTCCACAGGGCTGGTGTAAAAAGCTCCAGACACTAAACGTAATCCACGGTGGTGGATAGAGTCGAGACGCCAAAGAATAGACGGCCGAGCAGAGGAGTAGACTATGCTTCCATTGTCCAATTTCGAGCGCACTAAGGCGCGATAGAGGTGGAGAACGACCACTCGGTCCGCTCCCCAGGAGGTACCATTCAGGACACGGAGGGTGTTGAGGGATCGTAGACAGCGAGCCGAAAGATATGAAATGTGGGAGGACCAGCATAGTTTTCTGTCAAACATAAGACCCAAGAATTTAGCGACGTCTGAAGACGGAAGGTTGACAGGTTCTAGATGTAAGGAGGGTGGAAGAAACTCCTTACGTCGCCAAAAATTAACACAAACGGTCTTACTGGGAGAAAACCGGAAGCCGGTTTCGATGCTCCAAGAGTGGAGGCGATCGAGACATCCTTGAAGACGTCGTTCAAGAAGGCTGGTCCGTTGAGATCTGTAGTAGATCGCAAAATCGTCCACAAAGAGGGAGGCCGAGACATCAGGAAGGAGACAATCCATAATTGGATTGATGGCAATGGCAAATAGTACAACACTCAGCACGGAGCCCTGGGGTACCCCGTTTTCTTGGGAGAGAGTACGGGAGAGAGTAGTGTTCACCCGCACCCTAAATGTGCGCTCTGCCATAAATTCGCGAAGAAAAAGGGGCAGCCGACCTCGAAAGCCCCAAGAGAACAGTGTGCGGAGGATACCTGTCCTCCAACAGGTATCGTATGCTCTCTCCAGATCAAAAAATATTGCTACTGTTAGGCGTTTCCGGAGAAAATTATTCATGATGTAAGTGGAGAGAGCAACAAGATGGTCAACGGCAGAACGATGCTTTCGGAATCCGCATTGGGCAGGTGTTAAAAGACTGCGGGACTCCAGCCACCACGCTAGACGGTAATTCACCATACGCTCCAAGACCTTACAGACACTATTCGTGAGAGAAATGGGGCGATAGCTAGAGGGGACATGTTTGTCCTTTCCAGGTTTCGGAACGGGAACGAAGATAGCTTCCCGCCATCGTCTGGGAAAAGTACTGTCGGTCCAAATTCGATTATAAAGGCGAAGGAGGTAATGCAGACTATGGGTTGATAAATGCAGCAACATTTGGACGTGGATACCATCCGGTCCTGGGGCGGAGGAGCGAGAAGAAGAGAGTGCATGTTGGAGTTCCCGCATGGAGAAAACAGTATTATAGCTTTCGCGATTTTGAGAGGAGAAAGCAAGAGGTCGCACTTCCGCTGCACGTTTCTTTGGGAGAAACGCTGGCGGGTAATTGGAAGAGCTCGAAGTCTCAGCAAAGTGCAGACCCAACGAGTTAGAAATTGCGACGGGGTCCACGAATGTATCATGCGCGACAGTGAGCCCAGAGACCGGGGAGAAACTAGGCGCGCCTGAGAACCATCGAAGCCGACTCCAAACTTCCGAGGAGGGAGTGAAGGTGTTAAATGAGCTAATAAAGAATTTCCAGCTTGCCTTCTTGCTATCGCGGATGACGCGACGGCATCGCGCACGGAACTGCTTATAGCGGATACAGTTGGCCAAGGTAGGATGGTGGCGGAAAACGCGGAGAGCACGTCGCCGCTCACGTATTGCATCACGGCATGCCTCGTTCCACCAAGGAACTGGGGGGCGCCGGGGCAATTCGGAGGTGCGTAGTATTGAATGTTCCGCAGCCGTAAGAATAACGTCGGTAATATGTGTGACCTCATCGTCGACGCTGGGAAAGTGACGGTCATCGAATGTCGCTAGAGACGAGAAAAGTGTCCAATCGGCTTGGGCAAACTTCCAGCGTCGCGGGCGCATATATGGCATTTGAGGCTGCAGTCTAAGGACACATGGAAAGTAATCACACGAGTGTGTATCATCAAGGGCGAACCATTCGAAGCGCCGAGCTAGCTGAATAGTACCGACCGCAAGGTCCAAATTAGATAAATTTGTCGTGGAGGCAGCCAAAAATGTGGGGACCCCAGTGTTGAGGCAAACTAGATCCGCTTGGTGGAAGACGTCTAGCAATAGTGAGCCACGTGGACAAGGATGTGGAGATCCCCAAAGCGGGTGGTGGGCATTGAAGTCCCCAACCAGCAAATAGGGGGGTGGAAGCTGACCAAGAAGATGAAGGAGATCAGCTCGTGCCATTGGTGTGGATGATGGAATGTATACAGTACAAAGAGAGAACGTGTATCCAGAAAGGGAAAGACGGATGGCGACAGCTTGGAAGGAACTGTTTAAGGGGATTGGGTGATAATGGAGAGTATCATGGAGAAGAATCATGAGTCCTCCATGAGCTGGAGTGCCTTCAACAGAGGGAGATCATATCGGACGGACTGAAAATGAGGGAGAACAAAGCGGTCATGGGGACGCAGCTTTGTTACCTGAAGACAGAAGATGACCGGCGAGTAGGATCGTAAGAGGATCGACAATTCATCCCTATTGGCTCGAATGCCGCGGATATTCCAGTGGATAATGGACCTGGGGTGAACAGAAAATGGAGGAATGTGACCAAAGTTGCTGTCAACTCAAAGACTGCTTGGAGCTAGCGACCGACAGCATGGAATGGCATTCAGCTGAAGGCAGAAGATCCTGATCCATAGGTTGGTCAGGAGCAGCTCCTGCCACCAGCGATCGGCCGGTTGACCGGCCACCAGCAGTGCGCCTCGGCGACACAGAAGATGGCCGAGGGCGATTTCCGCCAGGTGGTGCTGTAGATGGGACACGCCTTGGCGGAGAAGGAGAGGAACTGGGTTTCTTTGTAGCCTTCTTAGAAGTATGATGTTTAGATGAAGGAGGAACCGATGGTTGGGAAGTTGCGGTACGTAAAAACTCTTCACGAGTATGCTCTTTTTTGGAAGGCTTGGTGTCTGACTTTTGGGCTCGAGATTTAGCAGAACCCGATGAAGGGTGAGCCATAGAGTGGGCAGGCGAAAGTGGTGAGGTTGAACGGGCGATCTTTGCGCTGGCCGATCTGACGACCATGGCACTAAAGGTGAGGTCGCAAGTCTGCGCGGCCGCCTCCTTTGTTGGCCGAGGAGAAGCAAGGACAGTGCTGTATTTTCCTGTCTGAGGCACGGTGGGCTGGCGACTGGCAAATAATTTTCGAGCAGCAAAGGTCGACACCTTTTCCTTCACTCTTATTTCCTGGATGAGCTTTTCGTCCTTAAAAACGGGGCAATCTCGAGAGGAAGCAGCGTGGTCACCCATACAGTTGATGCAGCGAGGGGATGGAGGTGGACAAGCACCCTCATGGGCATCCTTGCCACACGTAACACATTTGGCCGGATTGGAACAGGACTGGCTGGTGTGATTGAACCGCTGACACCGATAGCAACGCGTAGGGTTTGGGGCATAAGGGCGAACGGAAATTATCTCATAGCCTGCTTTAATTTTGGATGGGAGTTAAACTTTGTCAAATGTCAAGAAGACAGTGCGGGTTGGAATGATGTTCATGTCAACCCTTTTCATAACTCTATGAACAGCCGTTACGCCCTGGTGAGACAGGTAGTGCTGAATTTCTTCGTCAGACAATCCATCGAGGGAGCGTGTATAAACGACCCCATGCGAGGAATTTAAGGTACGGTGCGGTTCCACCCGGACAGGGAAGGTGTGGAGCAGAGAAGTACGCAGCAATTTTTGTGCCTGGAGGGCACTGACTGTTTCTAACAACAGGGTGCCATTCCGTAATCTGGAACAAGACTTTACAGGACCTGCAATTGCGTCGACACCTTTCTGAATAATGAAAGGGTTGACCGTGGAGAAGTCGTGACCTTCGTCAGACCGAGAAACAACAAGGAACTGTGGCAACAATGGAAGAACTGTCTGTGGCTGAGACTCAGTGAACTTACGTTTGTGAGCAGACATAGTGGAAGGTGAGGAAACCATTGCAGAAGAATCCCCCATGATTACCAGCGTCTCCGATGGCGCGCTCCTCCCTTGTGGGGGCCCTCACTGAGGGCACACCCGCCTTAGGTGATTGTTCACACCTCAGGTCACACCTCCCGACAAACGGACGGAGGGACCAATCGGCACTTTCGGAAGGTATCAGCTCAGGTAATCACCCCTCCCTGGGCCTGGCCGTTACCAGGGGGTACGTACGTGTCCTACCTGTCTACCCGGGGCGGGGAATTACGCGTTACCCCGTCACCGGCTACGCATGGAAGTGCGTGGGTCGGCCTTCAGACACGCACAGGGAGGAAAAAAGAGAAAGGGAAAGGAAAGAAGAGGGGTCTCAAACGCCGCAGCGGAGAAAAGTGCAGAGAGAAGCGGGAAGGAAAAGAGAAGGACAGAGGAAGGACGAAGACTTGCAAGTATAGAAAGCTAGGAATTTGTAACAGTTTAGAGCGTCCGTCTCCGGACGTAGGCACAAACCATACTCCCAGAGGGGGAGAAAGGGAAGGAAAGAGCCAGAGGTGAGGGGGGGGGCGAAGAGGGGGGAGGGGGAAGGATGAGGAAAGGGAAGGTATGCAGCCCGGAAAGGAAGGAGGGCCACATTAGCTCGGGGTCCCGTGCTCGCTACGCAAGTGTCCACAAAAGAGTTGTGAAACCCCTGGGGGGGGGGGGCAAGCAACACTGCCTACGGGAGACCAGGCACCTCTAATCTCACCCAATGAACAATTGGCCTCTGGAAATGAACTAAAATTGCCATTATGGAAAACCCTCAACCGCCTACGAAGGGAAAGTGTGCAGAAAGAAGATCTGGCAAACGCTACGGCAGTGGTAGTGGCAGTTGAATGCGCTGAATTTTGGCGGGACGTGATATGATATATATACTATGTTTGTCTTCATATTGTAATGTGACTCCCCATTTTGGGTTTGTTTTACTTATACATATGTGTATTGTATTTGTGTGTATATATAATATGTGGGTTGTCTATGGCTTGGACACGATTAAATAAAATAAAACTATTTGAAACTGTAGACACGATTTATGTCCGAGATGTGGAAAAGAAATGGGCTACTTTACATACATCTTCATTTGTCTAGAGGAGGGTACCGAAACAGCCTTTCCGTCGATGGACATGTTTCATCATTCATGAGTTGGAAGTCCTCCGATTACGGTGTGGTGAGATTTGCTGTTAGCGATCGCAGGTAGATAGTGCTCTAAGTCATACACAGAACATTCAATTGTATACGAGTCTATTGCGGATTTTACCGCACATCTAATACGAGTACACCTCGACAGATCAACGAAAAAAATGATCAAATGCGTGATAAATGAACTGCAGCAACATCTCCCTCTCTCCCTCTCAACCGATCACTGCATCTATTTTCTCTCGTCCTTTAATACAGATCCATTGTAAGTTTAGAGGCAGATGGTTCTCTTTTTTTCAAGGAAAGCTTCAAAGACAGCAGTCAACTTGTATACACCAATTTTACCTCAATAGACATACAGTAGAATATTGTGAAAAAACCATACAGAAACTGTTTGTTAGCTGACACCACAAGGTTGTGATTGGTGGAGAGTACAGAGAAGCAAATTGTAAATACTGTTTGTTAGGGTTTAAAACACCTAAACAGTCATGTGCAGGGTCAAAAACGCTATCCATTCTGTAACTGTGTACTGCAGTCACTCCAGCTGGTAATACAACGTTCTTTAGCTGAGGACACTTCATAAAAAATTATAAGGGGATTGCCGATAACTTTGGGGTCACACCTGGGCTTGTGATCCGACATATATAAATTTATTACTCTTCATTTGGTGATCATTCTCGTTAAACATTCTATTCCAATCGTCTTATCGCTGTCGACGAAAAATGACCGTTCCCCTGGTTTCTGGTTCCTCCATGTAAACTTTTGCTCGTATTCCTCTTGCTGTGGTATACTCGTTCCATGTACAAGAACTATCCTGCGCCAAGCAGAAGACGTGCTAGTACTCCCGCATTTCGGCGCATTTTCCCTCAATTTATCCCTATTTTCCGTTATTTTTTGTAATTTTAGCGATTTATGTCACTTCTTCCCATGTGATCGCGATATCACTTATCGCTCCGTATTCTAAAAATGCTTGTAAATTTAGTACAGTTGCCAACACCTAGCGCAAGTACACAATTTTTCTGGTGGGACGGCACAATATAGCACTGTACTTGAATGCATCCAGTCTACTCTGGGTCATGAGAGCCGTCTGCGACACATACACGGATACAGACATACAGAAAACAAAGCAAAGCCACTGCAACTGTAGAATATGTGATTGGAGGTGACTGGAATCATCCTGTGATAGTGGTAGATCTTAGCACTCCACCATGAACCAAAAATGAGTTTAATATTCTAGTCCTGTGATGCTTACGTAACAGGTAAGAAAATATTTTTTTCTATCTGATGAGAAAATATTTACAGGAAATGTAACCTATGCCATACTGTTAGAGGATTTTCACAACGATTAACGACACTTCAGCGACGTGAAACGTTTGTGTGCATCGACTACTTCTGTCTTCGAAAATGACTTGTATGAAACGGGGAAATTACATTTTATGTAATAAATTCGAGATATATGGTCAACAACATCGCTGCCCCGGATTGGAGAAAGTGAATAAAGTGGATTTTTTGAATTTTATTTATTTATTTATTTATTTGTTTTATTTATTTATTGCCAAATTATAGACCTGTTACCTAATGTTTAAAACAGGGCGTACATCTTACAATTTTCGTTTTTCATTTTTTGAATTGGTGGGTCTATGTCGGTGTGGAATTGTTTAGAAATACTGTATACGTCCAAGCAGCAGCTGCTTGTTTCGCAGTTTACCGTGGCTGGCTACAGCAGCAGTCACGAGGAGTCGACAACCGAAAGCAACGAATTAGCTCAGCCTGTGATGGGTAAAACAATGCGCTGACCTCTCTGATCTTGTTCACGGCACTGAGAGCTGGCGAAGTGACCAGTATACTGGGTGAGTGCGACAGAAGCGGATATGTGCGTGTTGCATGAGGGGATTCAAAATGAAGGGTGTTCGTGCTAGACGTAATGATAACATCCGAATTTCTACAACTCAATCCCCCTCTCCCGTCGGAGGTTCCAGTCCTCCCTAAGGCATGGGTGTGTGTCTTGTCCTTAGTGTATGTTAGTTTAAGTTAAATTAAGTAGTGTGTAAGCTTAGGGACCGATGACCTTAGCAGTTTGGTCACATAAGATCTTACCGCAAATTTCCAAATTTCCAATCACTCTCGGACGCTCTCCATGGCCGGGGGTGGTGCACTCTGGCAATTATGCACGTCCACGACTGAGGCTGCAGTCGCGGCGGCAGTTTTCACCGACCTCTGAACGTCGGGCTGGTGGTGTATGAGAGACAGGCGCGCAACATGTGGACATCTAGGAGGTGAGTGCGCTGGATGTACGAGTGTTTTCAGCGATCTCCAACACATCTGAGATAGCTAAGTATCTCTGATCTTTCCTCCACATCGATTCTCAGGCTGGGAGGGGAGTCTGAATCGCTGCTAGACACTAAATGTAACTCTCTTTACTCGGCACTTATGGTTGGAAATGGCCCACCCTGTGCTGGCTTTGTCGAGGAAGAGAGGAGAGGGGTGCTGGAAACGTTCCTTTCTGGGGTACTGCTTAGTCCTTCCTGTAGGGAGTCGGTGCCAGCCACAGTTCACATTTGGACAACGGTTTGTCCTCGATGGACACCTCAATCCAAGAATGCCCAGCTTCCACTGATTGGTGAGGCGGTTTCTATTGTTGGTGGGAGCTACAAGTGGCTTAGAGGACGGAAGAGGTTCCATCTCTATCAGCTCCCATTGCTGGTCATTCTCGACCCTTTGTTGGTGGCTAAAGTGGGGTCGGAGGTTTTTTTTACGATAAAAGACAGACTGACAGGCATAGGATTAAAAAACAGCATCATAAAATGTCCTTAGAGAGGTTTGTCAAATTGATAAAACGAAGAACACGAGCAGCTGCTCGTGGGTCATCCGCTAAAATGGCATCGAAAGTACTTGGCAAGTTGAGATCTAGACGCAGTGTGTTAAAATCTGGACAGGACATTAAAATGTGTCGAACCGTCAGCAAGTGCCCACATGGGCAGAACGGCGCCGGCGCAGCCGTCAGCAGATGGCGATGGCTGAACCGGCAGTGTCCAATTCTTAACCGGGCCAACACTACCTCCTCCCGCCGAGAAGGGCGTGAGGAGGACGTCCAAGCCACGGGAAGAGGTTTTAAGGCCCGAAGCTTGTTGTCTGTAAGTGCAGCCCAATCGGCATGCCACAGCGATAAAATGCGCCGACAAATGACCCTGCTAAAATCGGACGAAGGGACACAACAAGAAGCTGTCCGAGGCTGGAGGACCGCAGCCTTGGCCGCGGCATCTGCAGCTTCGTTCCCAGGGATACCGACATGGCCAGGAACCCACATAAAGCTAACCGGAGAACCGACGTCCACCAGCTGCTGAAGAGAGCGTTGGATCCGGTGTACGAAAGGGTGAACCGGGTACGGATCACTGAGGCTCTGGATGGCGCTCAGGGAGTCGGAGCAGATGACATAAGCAGAATGTCGGTGGCGGCAGATATAAAGAACAGCCTGGTAGAGGGCAAAGAGCTCAGCTGTGAAGACCGAACAATGGCCATGGAGCCGGTATTTGAAACTTTGTGCCCCGACAATAAAAGAACACCCGACCCCGTCATTGGTCTTAGAGCCAATTGTATAAATGAAAGTCATGTTGATGAACTTTGAACGAAGTTCCAAAAAACGGGAGTGGTAGACCGAACCGGGGGTAACCTCTTTTGGGAGCGAGATGAGGTCAAGGTGAACGCGGACCTGAGCCTGGAGCCAAGGTGGCTTGTGGCTCTCGCCCACTCGAAAGGTTGCAGGGAGTGAAAAATTAAGGTGTTGAAGGAGGCGACGAAAGCGAACTCCAGGGGGTAGCAGGGCAGAGACATACAACCCGTATTGACGGTCGAGAGAGTCGTCAAAAAAGGAACGATAAGACGGATGGTCGGGCATTGACAGTAGCCGACAGGCATACCGACAAAGCAGTATATTGCGCCGGTAGGTGAGTGGCAATTCGCCAGCGTCAGCATGAAGACTCTCTACGGGACTAGTATAAAATGCTCCGATCGCAAGTCGTAAACCCCGATGTTGTATGGAGTTGAGGCGGCGTAAGATGGATGGCCGTGCAGAGGAGTATACGAAGCTCCCATAATCCAGCTTGGAGCGGACGATCGACCTTTATAGACGAAGTAGGACGGTTCGATCCGCTCCCCACGACATACCACTGAGAACACGGAGGACATTTAAAGAACGGGTACAACGGGCGGCCAAATATGACACATGTGGAGACCAGCTAAGTTTCCTGTCAAATGTAAGGCCTAAAAATTTGGTTGTCTCCACGATTGGGAGAGCAATGGGACCGAGTCGTAAGGACGGTGGGAGAAACTCTTTGTAGCGCCAGAAGTTAATACAGACCGTCTTCTCGGCAGAAAAACGGAAGCCATTGGCGACACTCCAGGAGTAAAGACGGTCAAGAGAACGCTGAAGACAGCGCTCCAGGACACGTGTACACTGCGCGCTGCAATAGATGGTAAAATCGTCCACAAAAAGGGAGCCTGATACATCAGCTGGGAGGCAATCCATTATTGGATTGATCGCGATGGCGAAGAGAGCGACGCTCAAAACTGAGCCCTGTGGCACCCCATTCTCCTGGTGAAAGGTGTCGGACAGGACAGATCCCACACGTACCCTGAACTGTCGATCCATTAAAAAGGAACGAATAAAAAGAGGGAGGCGACCGCGAAGGCCCCATGTATGCATGGTGCGGAGAATGCCCGCCCTCCAACAGGTGTCGTAAGAGTTCTCCAAATCAAAGAACACAGCCGCGGTCGGGCGCTTCCGCAAGGAGTTATTCATAATGAAGGTCGACAAGGTAACCAGATGGTCAACAGCAGAGCAGCACCTACGAAATCCACATTGTACATTGGTAAGTAGGCGTCGAGACTCGAGCAGCCAAACCAATCTAGAGTTAAACATTCGCTCCATCACTTTACAGACACAGCTGGTAAGCGAGATAGGTCGATAACTGGAAGGCAAGTGCTTGTCCTTCCCCGGCTTAGGAATCGGGACAACAATAGACTCGCGCCAGCATGCGGGAACATGTCCCTCAATCCAGATGCGATTGTATGTACGAAGAAGAAAACCTTTACCCGCAGGAGAAAGGTTCTTCAGCATCTGAATATGAATAGAATCAGGCCCTGGAGCTGAGGACCGTGATCGGCCAAGTGCGTTTTCGAGTTCCCGCATGGTGAATGGGGCATTATAACTTTCACAATTCGAGGAGCGGAAGTTAGGTGGCCTAGCCTCCTCTGCCTGTTTGCGGGGGAGGAAGGCAGGGTGGTAATGAGCGGAGCTCGAAACCTCTGCGAAAAAGCGGCCGAAGGCATTGGAGACAGCCTCAGGGGCCACAAGAACGTCATTCGCGACCTTCAAGCCAAAAACTGGTGAGTGGACCTTAGTGCCAGATAGCCGGCGCAGGCTACCCCAGACAACAGAAGAAGGAGTAAAACTGTTGAAGGTGCTTGTGAAAGCAGCCCGGCTGGCTTTCTTGCTTTCTTTGATAATACGACGACACTGAGCACGTAATCGTTTATAATTGATACAATTCGCCACTGTAGGGTGGCGTTTAAATGTGCGTAAAGCACGTCGACGAGCACGTAAAGCGTCTCTACATGCTGCGGTCCACCAGGGGACCGGTACGCGACGTGGAGAAGAAGTAGGGTGAGGGATGGAATATTCAGCAGCAGCGAGAATGACTTCCGTGAGGTGTGCGACCTGACGATCGCAGCTTGGGAAGGTTTGATCCTGAACGGTCACCCTGGAAGAGAAGAGCCCCCAGTCTGCCTTGGAGATGGTCCAACTAGAGGAGCACGGAGAGGGGGTATGCTGCAGGAGATGGATAACACACGGGAAGTGGTCGCTCGAATATGTATCAGAAAGTGCATACCACTCACTCAAACCGGCGTGCAAGTTGGGGAGTACATATAGAGAGGTCTAAATGGGAATAGGTGTGAGATGTGTCCGAAAGAAAAGTAGGGGCGCCAGTATTGAGGCAGACAAGATTGAGCAGGTTGAAAAGGTCTGCTAACAAGGAGCCCCTCGGGCAGGATGCTGGAGAGCCCCAAAGGGGATGGTGGGCATTGAAGTCTCCAGTTAACAAAAATGGTGCAGGTAGCTGAGCAATAAGTTGCATCATGTCTGCCCTGGTAACGGCAGATGACGATGGAGTGTAAACGGTACAAAAGGAAAACGTAAAAGTGGGGAGAGTAATTCGGATGGCAACTGCCTGCAGGCCGGTGTGCAACGTGATGGGATCGTAGTAAATATCATCCCGGACCAGCAACATAACCCCTCCATGAGCTGGGATACCTACCACAGGGGGTAGGTCAAAACGCACAGAGGTGTAGTGTGCCAAGGCAATTTGATCGCATGGGCGTAGCTTCGTTTCCTGGAGGGCTACGACGAGCGGACGGTGCAAGCGGAGCAGCAACTTCAAGTCCTCTCGGTTGGAGCGAATGCTGCGAATATTCCAGTGAATAAGTGCCATCGTAAGAAAAGGAAGATGAAAGAAGGGGTCACCTCGAAGGCCGCTGAGGGCCTGGCTTCGAGCGAGCACTGCCGCCGCTAGCAGTAGGCGGACAGTCATCGTCCATTGGGTCTATAGGTTCATCGGCCATCTCGGGAGGATGGCCGGGAGGGGGAGCTTCCTCCGCCGGCGAACGGCCAGATGTACGGCTACCAGCGGTGCGGCCAGGCGAAACAGATGACGGCCTGGGGCGGCAACCGCTGGGTGGCGCAGGAGAAGAAATGCGCCGTGGCGGAAAAGGAGAACTGTGCTTCCTATGAGCCTTTTTGGAAGGACGTTTGGTGGAAGTACCGGTCGAAGGCTGGGAGGTCGAGGTACGTAGGAAGTCTGCACGGGATGGTTCCTTCTTGAAGGCCCGTGCATCTGATTTCGGGGTCTTCGTCATAGCAGAAGCTGATGAAGGGGCTGGTGTCTGTGGGGTGATAGGAGGAAGAGGAGACGTCGACCGCGCGATCTTAGCACTGGCCGAACGGACGACCGTGGTGCTGAAGGTCAGATCGCATGTCTGGGTTGCCACCTCCCTGGTAGTCCGAGGAGAGGCGAGGACAGTACTGTATTTCCCCGCTGGGAGCAGCGTGGGCTTCCTACTAGCCAACAGCTTGCGAGCAGCCGAGGTGGACACTTTCTCTTTGACCCGAATTTCTTGGATACAGCGTTCTTCCTTATAGACAGGACAGTCGCGGGAGGATGCGGCATGGTCACCCTGACAGTTCACACAACGAGGAGACGGAGGTGGACAGTCACCCTCATGGGCATCCCTGCCACAAGTGACACATTTAGCCGCATTGGAACAAGACTGTCGAGTGTGATTGAAACGCTGACACTGGTAGCAGCGCGTAGGTGTCGGGACATAGGGGCGAACAGAAATAACCTCGTAGCCCGCCTTGATGCGCGATGGCAGCTTAACACTATCGAAGGTCAAGAAAAGTGTCCGGGTCGGTACAAGGTCATTGTTGACCTTTTTCATGACCCTATGGACAGCCGTCACGCCCTGCTCAGCGAGGAAAGATTGAATCTCCTCGTCAGTCAATCCGTCGAGGGAGCTAGTATAGACTACACCACGAGACGAATTCATAGTTCGGTGGGCCTCCACCCGGACAGGGAACGTGTACAGGAGTGTGGCCCGAAGCAGTTTTTGTGCCTGAAAGGCACTCTCAGTTTCTAGTAATAAGGTACCGTTACGCAACCTGGTACAAGATTTGACAGATCCGGCTATGGCATCTACGCCCTTCTGGATAACGAAAGGGTTGACAGAGGAAAAATCCTTTCCGTCCTCAGATCGAGAAACGACGAGGAACTGTGGGGCAGGCGGTAGTACTTTTGTCACTGGTGGCTGGTCACGTTTCCGTTTTTGGGCAAAAGTCGAAAGAGATGGAGTAGAATCCATTGCGGAGGAATCCCCCATGATTGCCAGCGTCTCCGATGGCGCGCTCCTTCCTTGTGGGGACCCTCTCAGAGGGCACTCCCGCCTTAGGTGAATGTTTACACCTCAGGTCACACCTCCCGAGAAACAGACGGAGGGACCAATCGGCATGGTCAGAAGGTATCAGCTCAGGCAATCACCCCTCCCCGGGCCTGGCCTTTACCAGGGGGTACGCGCGTGCCTTACATGTCTACCCAGGGCGGGGAATTACGCGTTACCCCGTCACCGGCTACGCATGCGAACGAGTGGGTCGGCCTTCAGGCACGCACAGGGAGGAAGGAAGAAGAGGAAAAAGAAGAGAGAGAGGGAGAAAGAGGACAGACTGTCTCAAACGCCGAGGCGAAGACCAGAGAAGGCAAGGAGAAGAAGGCAATGAGAAGGCAAGGAGAAGAAGGCAATGAGAAGGCAAGGAGAAGAAGGCAATGAGAAGGCAAGGAGAAGAAGGCAATGAGAAGCAAGGAGAAGAAGGCAATGAGAAGGCAAGGAGAAGTCTAGGGAAAGAGTAAGGAAGACAGTGAGGTGGAGAAGAGCAAAGAAAGGAACCAACAAAAGGAAGGAAGAAACGAGAAGTGAAAAACCAAAAAGACCACAATTATAGGTCGTGGAACCGTCCGTCTCCGGACGCAGGCGCTAACTACCCCCGTGAGGGGGATGGACTCCTTTTAGTCGCCTCTTACGACGCGCAGGAATACCTCGGGCCTATTCTAATCCCCGGACCCGCAGGGGTGGTCGGAGGTTGTGTTTGTGATAGGCAGTCCTTTTGACAGGTTTTCCTGGGCGTGGTTTTGTGTCTGTTGGTAAGGGAGAGAGAGGGAACTACGTCTCGTTACGGCCGGAACTGATTTCGATGCCTGACTGTTGTTCTGGTCAGCCGCAACCTAAAATATTTGCCACTCTATTGCTAACGATGATGTCTTGGATCCACTCGGTGTTCTGGCCGAAAGTACGAGCCCATATGTGAGAGCTCCTGTGGTAATAAGGCTGTGTGTGGGCGGTAGGCTCACTGAGTCGATTGCAGGTAGTCGAAGAGAGTGCATGGTCTGTGGCCATGTAAAATTTCGGCCGGCTTACGTCTGTTTACAAAAGTGGACCAGTAGATTGCGAGGAAGCTGGTGATTGTTTCTCCGGTGGTCTGTCGTAATTATCAATGCATACGTGTTTTGAAGGTCGTAATCATCCACTCGGCTTCAGAACTGGACACTAGATGGAATGCAGTGATGGGCGGGTGCTCAGCACTTGTGTTTACAACTATCCTGAAACACAGATACCCTGAATTTAGGATCATTTTTAGAAACCAGGGTGAAAGGTGCACCCTCTATTGTGAATGTGACGATGAAGGCACGGATGGTAGTTGCGGTGATCGTGGTAGCCGTTTTTGTCACATATGGAATATTAAAGGGGGCGTCAATATCTAGCAACCACAGTGCTTCTCGGAATGGTCCGGCCATATCAACATGCTCCCTTTGCCAGTGGTGGTCAGAGGGGGACCAAGGGTTGTAACGTTTACGCGAGGTTGGTTGTAGCTGCAGGCTTGGCAGTTCCAGGCCGTATGTTATTTGGCAGCATAACACCGGGCCCGTACACACGGCGTGGCGCTGCTATATTCATTCTGCACTTTTCCCAAAGCGTTGTATGGAGGAGCTTCAGTGTGTGGGGACAGAGTAAGGGCAGAATTAGTACACGGCATTCAGATTTATCTGTGGCTAACAATAAGACACTATCAGTTGCATTAAGGTGGTACCGTAACGAAAAGTATCTGCGCCATGCCGGGTCATTGAGCTTAGGCAAGTACTCGAGCAAAGAACACCTGGGGAACAGCAGATCATAGCATGTTTTTGATGCTACTTCATACACCGTAATTGGGAATTCACAGAGGGTGTGCCACTGATTGGTATCTAAGGCAAAACAAAGCGCCTTGTGCCTGTTAAACTCCGCATCTGGGCAACATGGCAAGCGCGAAAGTGTATCCACATTTGAGTGCTACATGGTGGACCTGTAAGGTATCTCGTAGTTATAGTTACTAAGGAACAACATCCACCACAGTAGCCAACGCTACTAGCAAAAGTTTCGAATGGGGACCGAGGGGCGAAATGTGGTGCTTGTGATCAGCGATCAGGTAAAACTTAGTATCATAGAGATACACCTGTACATGGACTTCTTGACACCGTGCATGACAGCCAACGCCTCTCTCAACTTGCGAGTAATTTCTTTGTGTCGCATTTAATGTTTCAGACACAAACGCAAAGGGCTGTTCTGTGCCACCGGTATACCTGTTGGACAGCACTGCACAGATGAAGCAATTTGATACTTCGGAAGCTAGTGCTAAGCATTTGCCTGGGTTGAACGTTGCTAAACGGGGGACGCTCTAAAGCACCTTTTAAGTGGCAAGAAAACTTTCTGGTAAGTCTCTGATCACACAGATTCAACTCTTTTTTACACATTTAGTTAAGTAGGTTGTAAATTTGGATCACGTTAGGAATGAATTTCGCGTAATAATTAACTCTGCCCGGGAATGACTGCAGTTCTTTGAGTTTCTTAGGAGCTGGTAGGTTGCTGATTGCATCCACATGACCACGTGTGGGCGTGCGTCCTTCGTTACTTGATATGTGTCGTAGGTACTTTACACTTGGCTCAAAGAAACTAAATTTGTCAAGGCCACAACACGGACCGTGGGATTAAACCAGATCAAACAACATCTGTAGGTTCTGCAGATACTGTTGCTGCGTGGCCTCAGTAATTATCGTGTCATCTAACAAATAACACAATTAGTTATACCTTGCATTAGTTGTGCAAGGCACCCCTGAAGTATTGTGTGACCAGTTGCAACCCCAAATGGCAATTTATTATAACGATATATGTCAAATGGCTATTAATCACTAAAAACTTTTTTTTTCTGACCACCTACACAAAGTTCCCTCTACAACATACCGTAAGGCGGCTTGTTGGGATAGATGTAGATATAGGTGAAACTAAAACTAGGTTTCAGTGAGATCTGTTTTTAAAAAATAATGGCTGCCAACCAATTTTTCCAACAATTTATCTGGCCTTGGAATTGTATACAGACATTTGTAAGCTTGAGCATTAATGGTAGACTTAAAATCACCGCAAATTCTAATTGATTCATTTGACTTCTTCACTACTACTATGTGTGTTGCCCACTGACTAGATGATACTGGGTATTTTACTCCCCTATCTTTGCAGTGTATCTTTTTCCGCTTTAACGATCGTACATGCGAAAGGCACTGGAGATGCTCTACGGCACTTAAGCACTCTAATTGCTTTCTACATCTACATTTATACTCCGCAAGCCACCCAACGGTGTGTGGTGGAGGGCACTTTACGTGCCACTGTCATTACCTCCCTTTCCTGTTCCAGTCGCGTACGGGTCGCGGGAAGAACGACTGCCGGAAGGCCTCCGTGCGCGCTCGAATCTCGCTAATTTTACATTCGTGATCTCCTCGGGAGGTGTAAGTAGGGGGAAGCAATATATTCGATACCTCATCCAGAAACACACCCTCTCGAAACCTGGACAGCAAGCTACAGCGCGATGCATAGCGCCTCTCTTGCAGAGTCTGCCACCAATGTAGATTCAAATAGTTGCTTATATTCCACACAAAGTATCAAGTTCTTTGAATAGAATCGTGATTGAAACTAAATTTATTTGGGCTTACATTTGGAACCAAAAGGCGCAAAAGCATCTAAGCCAAAAATTTCAATTGTCGTCCAACAGTTTACTACCAGCAGGATTAGTTGCCGAGCTACGTTTTTATTCTAAGGACGTCTCGTCTCCTGCTGCTACTGGCACCGGCAAGATAGCGAGCAGCACGCTGCGCTGTTGCTGTTGTCAGCCAGCCAAGGCAAACACTTGCTAGACGCCCACTTCGCGGCATGCAAAACAGGTGACGTCAGGGAATGGGCGTCGTTGGAAATGATTTGGCTGTACTAACTCTTCCGAGACTTTTAGACAACGACGTGGAGGATACTTCTGAATGAGCTTCCGCTCGCCTTGGGACAGGCAGACGGCTGACAAAACACTTTTGTTTGTGCACTAATGGCGAGAACGGTGGATCTCTAACTAAAGCTCTGACTATTGAATCCCACGTCGACAGACTCCTGGACTATCGGCTACTCGGTAAATCGGATGATGACGTTGATTGGTTATCTCACTTATCGCAGGACACAACAGAGACGACTACTGCTACTAAGAAATTCGACGCCAGAAGTATCAAACATAGCTTGCGCTGATGCTGTTACACGTGAGCTTTGGGGGTTAGATAAGATGATCCCATAGCCTTCGCACTAACTTCCCTATCAGGAGCTAGACACGTAGTAACATCACGGAATAACGATTTCTCATACGATGCGCCTCAAAGTTTACAGGAAAAATCACTTGTGTGCAAAGTCTTGTACGCCAGCATCCCATGCGGCGTATGTTGGGTTACACCGTGATTAAATTTGAACCTAGTAGCAACTACGTGGATTTGATGACCGCAATAGTCAGTCAGAAAACCACAAACATTAGAAAACGTCTAACTACTGGGGTAGAGAGTGCACACAGTTTTTGCATCAATTCGTACAATTTATTATTAGAAGATATCAATAAGGCACTCTGATGTTCAAGGTCAGAGGTATGACTAGCCTTGCGATGAAGAAAAAGACGACGTAAATGGACGTCCCAACTTTCGTTTGTCTTAGCAAAGCAAGCGGATGGCTAATGAAGATGTGACGTCGCTGCAGCTGCAGATTGTTGTTGGTCTTACAGTTGTTGCACCAGCAACATCTGATGTTACTGTTGGAATTTCCATTGTTTTTCGTGTAGTTGCTGTTGTTGCAGCTGCTACAACTATATCCATACTCGGGATTCGTGCTTCACATTGAATAGTTGCACAGCGGGAAAGTCCTCGTCATCGCTTTTCTATCGTACTCTTCGTAGACAGAACACAGTTTATTATCATTGTGTTCGACGATGGCGGAGCCAAAGTCCAGAGCAAAGCGAGAGTTGTCGTAGGCACGCACATAACGGTCCAGGAAGTGACTGGAATCGAAAACGTAAACGCAGGCAAGGTCACTCTAATATTAAATGGCGTACACAGAGGGCTTCATAGAATAGAGTGAACTGCCGGAAAAGTGCGGGCTGTGATATTTACGGTCACTCTCGTATATGTGGAAGGGGCCACGTAACATGCCTGACGTTGTAGTGCCCTCCGCTCGGAGCCTACTAAGTCCGAGTATCTGGTCTTTCCCTCATATCGGTACTCAGGCTGGGAATCCGAATCACTCTTCGATATTAAATACATAACGGAACATTTCTTGCACAGTCCCAGTAAGAATTTCTCAGAAAGTGAATATCAATCTTATTTTCCGTAATTCCTTTTCGTTTATACATTTGACGATTATCTGGAGAAGGTGCTGCTCTAGGTACAGTCTGATGTTACCGACTGTCTTACGTCTGGTTTTTCTCACGAATCTCGATACTCACTTATGTCCAATCACTGTGTCCGCTCCGATGTTTGAGTGGTTGCCGGCACGGTAGCTCAGCGTGTTCGGTTAGAGGGCTAGCTGCCCTCTGTAACAAAAAAACTGAGTTAATGGATCAACAACGAACTTACACGGATGTCTTACGACGTCCGCCCCGAGCAGATGCAACGAACAAAAGCGAACAAAATGAGATTAAAAAAAAAAGTGGTCAGCGTGACGGATTGCCGTCCTAAGGACCCGGGTTCGATTCCCGGCTGAGTCGGGAATTTTCTCCGCTCAGGAACTGGATGTATTGTTTTCTTCATCATTATTTCATCCCCAACCGGCGCGCAGGTCGCCCAATGTGGCGTCAAATGTAACAGGACTTGCACCAAGGCGGCCGGACCTCCCCCGCTCGTTTAAATGCATGTAAGCTCTCTGTCGCACACGAGAAATGTAAGACCTTTAGTGGGTAACTTTTCGATTACATATTTGTTCCCCGTGGACCCTCACGGAGCCGAGCGTTTGCGAAGAATAGCGAACAAGCCAACTAGTGTGACGTCACAAGCTCGTTGCAGGGCCCTTATATCTCGTTGGTTCCGACAGAGTTACTAGCATCTTCGATTTACTGGCTTTTGGTGTGTTCTTCAGTCCCTGTACAGCGACAAATTCTCGAACCGGAGTGTTGTATTACCTCCTATTTATCCATTAAGACGGTTTAACAAATTATTTTTTGGATTTCTTCAATTTGCCTTATAACTGCGAAATGTAGAATTGAATTATTTACAGAACATGCCAAGCATAAGATTTTGTTTGGTCAATAACATGTGTCTGGTACAAATAAAGTGTGAGAGGGACAGGTCAGAGGAATTGAGCTGAATATCAGCGGGGTAGTTTAAATATGAATAAGTTGAGTAGAATCTGCTTTCACGAGAACCACACAACAGCACTTCAGGGTAAGCACTGACCATACACAAACCTTGAGCTAGTGTTGATCACTATGATGGAACAGAGTTGTTAATGTCAGGAAGCAGGTAGTTCACCACACTAGGTGGGGTACAAGTGGAGCGGCGGCCGATTGTCTGGATGCAGTCCGACATAACACGCAAAAATCAGTGATTAAACATTCATTTTATTAGTGATGGAAATAAACAGTCTCAGCAACTCTCGATGGTGAGAACACGCCGTGAGCGTGTGCTGTAGACGGCTTGTGCAGTGGTACTGAAACAAGTAAGCTGTCGGCTGTCCCTGACAAGTTGAAGTGTCGCGTGTCCAGAAAACCGATGACGTCAGTGACTCAAAGGCGCTGACGTGAGGTGCGGCGGCCTGGACCGCGTGTGCACTGAGTGGACACAGCTTCACAGCTCCGAACAGGACGCGCCAGAAGGTGCGAAATCCCGCCGTGGATTCCGTAGAGGAAGGTAGCTCTCAGCAGTAGTGCCTGCCCTTACAAGCAGAGGCTGGCAGTGACAGTACGCCCACACAGGTAAAGTGCCTAAGCGGATGACCGGCACCAGTCTCGAACATTAGTCCTCCAGGGAAGGATACTGGCAGCGACTGGAGTAGGCCCGGTGATTGGAAGGCATTAAATCCACAACATAGAACTCAGAGTCAACAGTAAGTCTGCAGATAGAGAACGCGACGTCTCATGGTGGCAGATGTGAACATACACCAGCGTAGATCTCCCCAGCTAGCGGCTGTCTCCGTCTCTCTAAAAAATTAGGGGTATTTATACGGGCTTGGTGCATCTTTGTTTAGCTAAGACATCTATTCCCATCACTTAAGCCTCAACAGAGGCCACGCCTCTGACGTGAAACTATCGGGTTACCAACGCCACTCTGTCTCTCTGCTGTGTCGAGGATGTTACAGTTACGGTCCCTCTGCTGGCCCGCTGATGAGGTAATTGCCAGCGTCGTAGTGGCAATCTTGTTTTATCAGCAGTAGTCGCTGATGTAACAGCGTCTGGTCGGCTCAGATCTCAGCCGCTTCCACGGCCCCTTGCGTCAGCTGCAGCAACGGAGTGTACTGGTGGTGGTGGTGGTTAGTGTTTAACGTCCCGTCGACAACGAGGTCATTAGAGACGGAGCGCAAGCTCGGGTTAGGGAAGGATTGGGAAGGAAATCGGCCGTGCCCTTTCAAAGGAACCATCCCGGCATTTGCCTGAAACGATTTAGGGAAATCACGGAAAACCTAAATCAGGATGGCCGGAGACGGGATTGAACCGTCGTCCTCCCGAATGCGAGTCCAGTGTGCTAACCACTGCGCCACCTCGCTCGGTAGGAGTGTACTCAGCCATGCCTAAAATATAGTGTCGGTGCTTCGGCACTACAGCGGGATGTTCATTTCCTCTGTAAATAACTTTGTTGCCATCCATAAGTATCCGCATTTGTAAAATTTTTCGTCTGTTGTATTGTGTTCTCTTGGGTGACTGTAGAATAAGCAGTGTTCGGTCTCATTTCAATTTATGTACATTTAGTAAAAGGGAGGCCAAACAACTGAGTGATGATCTGGATTACTCTACCCAGCCAAACCTAGATTAAAACCTACCGTGCCTGTAACTAGAGGGCCGCTCCACCAAAACTACAGTTCCGTAGTTTTGGTACGGTGCATAAATGACATAGTAAATTATAGGATTACCGGTAGTATTCAAATGGTTCAAATGGCTCTGAGCACTATGTGACTTAACACCTGAGGTCATCAGTTCCCTAGAACTTAGAACTACTTAAACCTAACTAACCTAAGGGCATCACACACAACCATGCCCGAGGCAGGATTCGAACCTGCGACGGCAGCGGTCGCGCGGGTCCAGACCGAAGCGCCTACAACCGCTCGGCCACAACAGCCAGCCACCGGTAGTATTGATAGCATTGATAAGGAAAGAAGGAAAGAAAGAAAGAAAGAAAGAAAGAAAGAAAGAAACGAATATGTGAGAGAAACTGGGAGCCGACGGCTTCTTTTTGTTTTTATTTGTTTGTTTGTTTTGCGCATAATTAGAACCACATATCTTTCAGTGTTAGTCCACTGAGCATTTTATATACTTACAAAATACCAACTGCATTTTATAAATAATAAAAATCTGTTGATCACGGAACTTCTGCGCTTTTTGTAACCAAAGAAATTACTTCCGACGCAAGCACAGTCTACATGCACAATTTTTTTTCAATTTTACTTTTGTTTAGGAAATTGCGTTTCCTAGCGCTGCATAATAAATCCGTATTTTTTTATTGTCACTACTACAACATACCTCTGTTTCACGTTAAATATCAACCGTTTGCGAATAAAACCAGAATTAAACATTGATAAATTCAATTTTACTATAAATATTGTTTGTTTTTAAGTAACAAACAGGACGATAACTTTGTAGAAGAAAAATATTCCGCAAGTTACGCTGCCCCTTATACATCCTCACTCAGTTTCTGGACGGCTCACCGCTTCCGGTTTCTAGGGAACCTAGCATGAGACTGATCGCATACGCAAACAAAACGATCGAAATGAGTTAACTCCCGATAACACCTAATGTACAGGTAATGCAATTACAATTTTAACTCACTAAAGCTACAAGGAAAACTACCGTGGTCTATACTTACTTATGGTGGTCTACAGTAGCCTACGGCAGTTTTACAAATCTACTTGTAACCACTGCAAATACTGTAGCAGAGAAGAAAGGATGATGAATGCGAGAGAAACAGTAAAGCAGGAGGACGGAAAGCCTAAATCACGCGGGTTTGAACCGTCGTCCTCTCGAGTCCGAGTGCTAACCACTGCGCCACCCCACTTCGTTAGACTGCAGAATAAGCAGATGTGAGAAGAAGCGAAACATGACTAACAATGGAAAAGGAAACTTTTTGTAGCAAAAATAAAAATGCAGGTCCTCGTATAAGCAACTAAGGAGCAGATTAATGATATTTTGTGTGTGGAATGGTCGCTTGTATGATGCTAAAATCAGAAAGATGTGAAACCTTTGGAATCCTTAGTAATACGGGACTAGAGGAAGATAGCAGGTGTACTTTGGAAAGGCGAAATAATGAAGGAAGAGGTACAGAAAATGGTTAATGAGGAAAAGTAACTAGTATGGACAGTGAAGGCAAATTTGTTAATGCACTCAATGAGAACAGATTGCAAAATAAAAGATGGACAGGTGAAAGGTCAAAGGATGGAGAAGATATCAGCTAATAGACAACAGAGTAAATTCATCAAAATTCATCACATCGCATAACTGAAAGGATGTCTGCGAAGAGTTAAGAACGGAGAATTTTGTATTGGCATTGAAAGAACTGCCTCCAACGCAATGCATGTATTGATGATAATGGATACAGAGAAAATGAACAGTGGCCTAAAGTTAGTATTGTGCCACAGCAAACTGAGGAGACTATAATGAATGTAATCGCAGAAAGATAAATTAGTTTCTTATAAGAACTACAGAAAAAACTATAGTGCCATAATCAGAAATTTAAGAAATAGTTACACAGGCAAAAAGAACAGCACGACGATCATGAACGTTTGTAAGCAAAGTTGCAAAAATAGTTCTTCATCGACAGAAACATAAACCAGTCAACAATAAGCAAAGTTCTAACAAAATATATGATAAAATCAAATTCGAAAACACACATGTTCTCCGAACGAACATTAAAAAGGTAAGTTCCATTAACGTCAGACCCAAATTTAGTCATTCTTCCAGAAACTATTCAGTATTCAAAATTTGTAGCAGATGAAATTATATACAAAAAATGCGGGAATATACAAGCATAAACTCCAACAATCAACAATAATTTTGATGGTCTGAAGGCGCTGGCATTGTGGGGTCTCCTGCTCATCATAAAAAGCCTTTTAACTTCCTTAACAGTATCCTTCTTTCATTGGAATTGTTCCAGTTTTTGTGTGATTAACATACTTGCCGGTTCAGATATTTGTGTGTTATTCGAAGCATTTTAGTGAAGCAATTATTTCGAATATGGAGAGAAAGTCACTTAGTTCTAAGCTGACTGTCGGCTATGTTTCAGATGTGTTTGATTCGATAGATATCAAATTGCAATTCTTGATCATATTCCTCAGACCGCTACAACTATATTATGTCCTTGCATGGACAATTGTTCTGATGGAATGTCCTGTGTGTGATGGGGAAGACAATAGCAATAAAACGTTGCGTACTTGCTTCATAGCACTAAATGAACATTCATGCTGCATATAGACTGATTAGACAGGACATTATGACCACCTACCTAATAGCCGGTATGGTCACCTTTGACGTGGATAATAGCGAGGAAGCGCCGTGGCATGGAAGCAACGAGAGAGAGAGAGAGAGAGAGAGAGAGAGAGAGAGAGAGAGTGTTGGCGTCACATCTGCGCACACAAGTCACACAGTTCCTGTAAATTCCAGGGGTAGGGGGGGGGGGGAGGATACCTTACTCGTATTTACTTTTAAGTCGTAGCATGGTTCCTACGTTTGTTGCCGTTTTTTTCTGCATATTTTCTGTGTTTTGTTGACGTCTCTTCGTCATACAGCATGTCATCTGCAACTGTGTGAGCGGCTGTTATTAACAAATATGAGAAAGTGAAGTGTTATACTACTGGGAATGGTGATAGTGTTATGGAAACAATTTTGGTGTGCTGTAGGATGTTACGTAATATGTCATATACTCAACGTTCGCTGGTCGTCTTGTTGTCGCTTTTGACACACGGAAAAAGATAAATTTTACCACTTGGTCGTATTTCAAAACATTACGCCATCTTGCTGTTCGTGTGAGTCGCGAGAATGTATCGTAATTTTCGACTACTTCTGTTCTTTTTTTATGTGTATATGCTTGCTGAGAAGGGGTGTGTGTGTGTGTGTGTGTGTGTGTGTGTGTGTGTGTGCGCGCGCGCTATTCCTGTTCTGTGTCAATTCTCTTAAATACGTAAAGAGTGTATCGTTGTAAAGTGTTGAGTGTCCTGTGTCAGTTCTCTTAAAATCGTGAAGTGTGTGTTGTTGCAAAGTGTTGTGTTTTCATTTATTAAGTTTTGCATTCCACTATAGCCGTTTTATGCAAGGATGGACCAATGGAAGAATTTCAATTCTCAATAATCATCTACATATACATCTATACTCCGCAAGTCACCGTTTTGTGTGTGGCGATAGACACTTCTGGCACCTCTATAATTTTTCCCGCTTCATTGTTCCGTTCATGAAGGAACGTATAAGGAACGAGTGTCGATAAACCACCGTATGCACTCCAATTTCTCTGATTCTCTCGTCATGGTCATTCACGAGACGTATGTGGGAAGAAATAATTTGCTGCGCGACTCTACTTGGAACGTGCTCTCTCGGAATCCCAACAATAAACCTCTCCGTAATGGACAACGCCTAACGCCTCTCTTGTAGCGTCTGCCGCTGGAGTTTGTTAGAAAGTGAGTCCACAAGGCAGGTACGTCGCATCCATGTTAAGCTACAAGCTGTTCCACCAAATTACAGGGATGCTGATGGCGTTTTTCCCACTGTTCCAACATGTCCCACAGATTTTGCACGGTGCTCTCTCTAGTCAGGTGATTTTGCAGGCCAGTTGAGATGTAATAGGATGGCGGAATGTCCAGAAAACCAGTCATATATTCTTCCAGCCCGATGAACTTTGCTGTTGTCGCCTTGGTAAATAACGGTATCAATAGCATACTCGTTATGAAGATGTTACTGAAAGGCAACATCTGATCATTCAGAATATTTGATTAGACATACTGGTTGATGATAGTGGTCGCCTCAGTAAGCAGGTCCAATTAATGATAAGAAAATACCCCCCAAAACATCACAGCCCCACGTCTGGAATGAACCTCTCTTGCACACATTTGCGATGAAATGCTTCATTTGGTCTTCGGAGCACTCGACGACGTATGTCATTTGAATATATGCAAAAACGTAATTCTTAATCTGGTATCTGGGCCTGACGAGCACGAAAGCACGCCAGAGCGAGTGGACATAGACGACAGCCACTAGGTAGCGCTCCTAATGCACACACCAAAAAAAGTTTTGCATCACCTCGGTTCCAAGAGTTCCGGAACCTGTACAGAAAACTCGAACAGAGATCAACATAAACATCATTTCCGCCCTTTTTATTGTTCATGAGAACCACACATTGAATGTTGTACCACCATACATCGGGACCTTCAAAGGTGGTGGTCCGGACTGCTGTACACACCAGTACCTCTATTACCCAGCAGCACGTCCTCTTGCACTGATGCATGCCTGTAATCGTCGTGGCATACCATCCACAAGTTCATCAAGGCACTGTTGGTCCAGATTGTCCCACTCCCCAACGGCGATTCGGAGTAGATCCCTCTGGGTGGCTGATGGGTCACGTCGTCCATAAACAGACCTTTTCAATCTATCCCAGGCATGTTCGATAGGATTAATGTCTGGAGAGCATGCTGACCACTCTAGTCGAGCGATGTCATCCTGAAGGAAGTCATTCACAATATATGTACCATGGGGACGCCAATTGTCGTCCACGAAGACGAATGCCTCGCTAATATGCTGCCGATATGGTTGCACTATCGGTCGGAGGATGGCATTCACGTATCGTACAGCCTTAGGTACCGTTACGGCGCCTTCCATGACCACCAGCGGCGTACGTCGGCCCCACATAATGCCACTCCAAAACAGCAGGGAACCTCCAAAAATGGCTCTGAGCACTATGGGACTTAACTTCTGAGGTCATATGTCCCCTAGAACTTAGAACTACTTAAACCTAACTAACCTAAGGACACCACACACACGCATGCCCAAGGCAGGATTCGAACCTGCGACCGTAGCGGTCGCGCGGTTCCAGACTGTAGCGCCTAGAACCGCTCGGCCACTCCGGGCGGCAGGGAACCTCCACCCTGCTGCACTCGCCGGACAGTGTGTCTCGATCAGCCTGACCGGGTTGCCTCCAGACACGTCTCCGACGATTGTCTGGTTGAAAGCATATGCGACACTCATCGGTAAAGAGAACGTGATGGCAATCCTGAGCGGTCCATTCGGCATGTTGTTGGGCCCATATCTACCGCGCTGCATGGTGTCTTAGTTGCACAGATGGACCACGCCATGGACGTCGGGAGTGAAGTTGCGCAACATGCAGCCTACTGCACACAGTTTGAGTCTTAATACGACGTACTGTGGCGGCACGAAAAGCATTATTCAACATGGTCGCCTTGCTGTCAGGGTTCCTCAGAGTCATAATCCTTAGGTAGCGGTAAACATTGAAATGCCGTGTGCCTGGGGCCTCCCGTCGGGTAGACCGTTCGCATGGTGCAAGCCTTTCGAGTTGACGCCACTGCGGCAACTTGCGTGTCGATGGGGATGCAATTATGATAAGGACATCACAACACCCAGCTCCTGAGCGGAGAAAATCTCCGACCTATCCGGGAATCGAACCCGCGCAGTTAGGCCGGTTGCACACACGGCGGATTTTTTCCGCCACGGTCAATTGACCGTCGCCGCCGTCCCCGCAGTGGTGCAGAAGAGTAAGCCAGAGCTTGCACATTAAGCGGAAGAAAAAACGAGCGGCAAATTTGCCGTCGGCGGTAGCTGTGGGACCGCCGGCTGCCACTGGCGCCGACAGCAAATTCTACCGCCACGGCTAAAGTAGTGGCGCACTTGACCAAATGCACGCTTACACACGTAGCGGTTTTTCTACCGTCGGCAGCTGTTTTGTTCAGTGTGAATAGAGTCGAGTCGTGGTGTTCACAGTTGCTAACTGGTTTCTTCTTTCAGACATGTATAATCTAGACAGATAATGAAATTTTAATTTCATTAATTCAAGAAAGTCCTGTTCTGTGGGACAAAACCCTTGACATATACAAAGTGCGACATGCTACCAGAAACGCTTGGCATGAAGTTTGCAAGGGAATTTGTAGCGACTTTGATGTGTTGGACGAAAGGGAGACGAATAATTTTGGCAAGTACATGCTTTTTCACATATATGTACTAGAAGAAACTCGATTTATAGATTCTGGAAGTGCATTGCTTTGATTCTCTGCGAGACACCTGGACACTTCCATTGTTAAGAGCCCTTCCTGGCACAAAGTGACAATGCAGACGCTGTCGAACCGCGGTATTGACAGTCTAGGCATGGTTGATGGTTGGTTGGTTGTTTGAGGTTTAAGGGACCAAACAGCAAGGTCATCAGTCCCTTGTTTCAAATATGCTCCATTCCGCTAATGGGACATCTCAGTAAAGTCAGAACAATAAAACGGAAAAAGGTAAAAACGTAAAAGGGCAGTCATGTTATCATTGGTAAAAAACAAAATGAGGGAAGTCGGCAAGAGAACGAACCCAACACTATGCTGAAGCAGCATAGGCAAGACCACCTGTGACGTAAAAGGTACAACTGCTAGAATGTAGAAAGTACGTATGGGAATAGAAAGACTAACCAAGGCTTAAAAAAAAGGGGTAAAAACAGAGTAAAAGGGGAAGAAAAGAGGATTTCGGTCAGGGAGGGGAATCGGGAATCTCTCAACACTGCTTACAGTGGGAGACAACAAACCACTTTCAAGGAGGAAACCGAGAACCAGAGAGACCATCCGGGAATCGTCAGCCAACATCAAAGGTAAAGTGTTGGGGTGCCTATACTTAGCACGCAGAGCCAAGAGAAGGGGGGCATTCAACCAAAATGTGGGCTACTGACTGGAAGGCTCCACAACCACATAGTGGGGGTGGCTCATCACGCAAAAGAAAACCATGGGTCAGCCTGGTATGGCCAATGCGGAGACGACACAGTGTGGTCGAGTCCTTTCGGGAGAGGCGAAAGGAAGAACGCCACGGGCCTGGTGTCACCTTAATTGCACGAAGTTTATTAGACAGGGGAGTAGCCTCCCAAGAAGTGGCCCATGACTGTGCGAAGTGGGATTTGATGTGAAGCCGTAAATCCGCTGCAGGAGGGGTTACAGAAAACGGGGGTAAGTGACTGCTCCCCCAGCCAAACGATCAGCGAGCTCATTACCCAGGATACCCACATGGCCAGGGACCCAAAGGAAGTCAATGGAACAAGCAGCACGGTGAATATCAGCGAGATGGTCATGGATGGCAGAGACCAAAGGATGGCGCGAAAAACACCGGTCAATAGCAAGAAGGCCACTCATCGAGTCCGTACATAACAAAACGCGGTTGTGTTGGGACTGTTTAATAAAGGTAAGGGCCTGGGAAATTGCCATCAATTCCGCAGTAAACACCCCACATGTAGGTGGCAGCTGATGATTTTCCGTTCCGACAGAGGACGTGAAGGCATACCCCACATGATCAGCAGATTTAGAGCCATCAGTGTAGAAAACAACAGCATCCCGAAACTCCCATAAAATTTGGCGGAAAAAGGATCGGAACACCACCGGGGGGATGGAATCTTTCGGACCTCGGCGGAGATCCATCCGAATTCGAGGCCGAGGAACTAACCAAGGAGGGGTAGAGGGCAGGGAGCGAGGAAGACAGGACAAAGAAGGAAGCTGAAAATCACAGCAAAGAGACGCAAGGCGCAGCCCAACTGGTAAACCCGCCCGAGGGCGGGAGTCGGGTGGGCGACGCCCATGGTCTGGGAACAGGATAGAATAGGAAGGATGAGTGGGAGAGGAACGGATAGTGAGTGCATAAGACACCAGAAGCTGGGACCGCCGAACAGAAAGGGGGTGGGGGGATCTCAGCTTCAACCAGGAGACTATCAACATGGCTAGTAGGGAAGGCACCGGTGGCCAAACGGATACCACGATGGTGGACTGGATCCAGCACGTGCAGTGTGGAAGGAGCAGCTGAACCATAAACTTGACAACCATAGTCCAAGCGAGACAGAACTAGAGCACGATAAAGACGGAGGAGGAGGGAACGGTCCGCACCCCAAGAGGAGTGGGCAAGGAAGCGAAGGACATTGAGTTTACGGAAACATCCTACCTTCAGGAGTCTGATATGGGGCAGCGAAGTGAGCTTGTTGTCGAAAAGAAGACCCAAGAAACGATACTGTGAGACCACAGGCAATCTTTGTGCAGCGAGATAGAGCTCTGGATCAGGATGGATCGTAGTACGGCGACAGAAGTGGACCACTCGCGATTTTAAAGGAGAGAATTGAAACCCGTGTGAGAGGGTCCATGCAGAGGCACGCCGTATAGCTACCTGGAGCTGCCGTTCTGCAGATGCCATCGAGGAGGAACTAACCCAAATGCAGAAATCATCCACATACAGGGCAGGGGCGACCAAGGGACCGACAGAAGCCACAAGTCCATCGATAGCAATGAGGAAAAGAAGGACACTCAAGACAGAACCCTGTGGGATGCCCGTCTCCTGGGTCCGTGGAGAACTAAAAGCAGTACCAACTCGGACTCTGAATGACCGATGGATCAGGAACTGGCGGATAAAAATCGGGAGTGGGCCCCGAAGACCCCACTGATGAAATGTAAGTAAGATGTGATGGCGCCAGGCCGTGTCATAGGCTTCGCGAAGGTCAAAAAACAGTGCAACCAAATGGCGGCGCTGGGAAAAAGCCTGCCGGACTGCGGATTCCAAGCGGAGTAAATGATCGATTTGAGACCTTCCCTCTCGAAAGCCACACTGGTAAGGGGACAATAGATCCCGAGATTCGAGGACCCAATTGAGCCGACGGGCTACCATCCGTTCAAGTAACTTACAAACAACATTGGTCAAACTACTCGGCCGATAGCTGTGAACAGATAGGGGGTTCTTACCAGGCTTCAGGACAGGAACCACAATGCTATCCCTCCACTGAGAAAGGAAGTCACCCTGGAGCCAGATACGGTTAAACACCCAAAGAAGATGTTGCCGTTGTGGAGCAATGAGATGTTGAAGCAGTTGGTTATGAATTAAATCTGGGCCAGGGGCCGTATCATGAGAAGATAGAGCAGAAAGAAATTCCCATTCAGTAAAAGGTTCGTTGTAAGATTCTGACTCACAAGGGGTGAAACATACGGTGGAAGCTTCAGCCCTCTGTTTTTGATGAAGGAAAGCAGCTGGATAGGAGGCTGTCGCTGATGCCACTGCAAAATGGGTCGCAAGATGTGAAACGTCCCCTTTGAAAAATTTATACATGACTGTGCTTTAACTGACACACAATATTTTTTTAGCGCAACGCAATCTGACTTTCAAAAATCCCTGCAAAAGAATGGCCCTGACTAACATTAATCTATACCTTTCACAAATCACTTACCTCACAAAAATCCTCATTACTCGAACTACTGCAATACAGCGAGCGCCACTACTGCCAGCTAAATAAAAGATTCAAACTACTGAAGGCACTAACTACTAGTAGGCATAGTTAGCAAATGAAAGATTTTAATAGAGAACAAACAATGTATTTACCTTAACAGTCATAATGTATACAGCAGTTCATGACATCCATTTTTACAAATATCAAACCTCCGCCATTTCTCTCCCCACATCCACCACTGCTGGCGGCTCACCTCCAACTGCGCAACGCTACGCGCTGTTCACATCCAGCTGCCGCTGCCCAACACTACAATGGCAGACAACAATGCAAACTAGCCACAGAATGCACACAGCACAGCCAGTGATTTTCATACAGAGAGCGCTACGTGGCGGCGGCGTTACCAACATAAGAACCTAAACAGCCTACTTACAGATGTTCTGCAAGAACTAATGGGTCCGTACAAATGCCATCTGGGAGGTGAAGGCCTGGGAGGGTGGACTGCCGATGGCAACCTTGGAGAGAGCGAAGTGTAGCCCATACCCGTGACAGAGGGACAGTAGAACCAAGGGAAGAAACGAATCGTTCCCAACATATCCGCTTGCTCTGTTTGATTAAATAACGGGCTTTAGCGCGAAGGTGTTTAAAGGTAGTAAGGCTGGCTCTTAAAGTGTTGCAAAGCTCGACGGCGATCACGGATGGCAATGGCAATAGCCGTACTCCACCACGGGACTTGCCGGCGATGAAATGGTCCAGATGAGCGCGGGACAGCAAGGCTAGCAGCGCGAACAATCGCGTCAGACACGTCACGTAGGACGTCATCAATACAACCCGACAAAGAGGGAGAAAACGCGGCCTGTGCAGTGTATAGAGGCCAATCGGCGCGTTGGAAAGACCAACGAGGCAACCTGTCCATCGGGGAGCGGGAAGGGAGCGTGATAATCAACGGGAAATGGTCACTATCACAAAGGTCATCGTGTGGCGACCAGTGTAATGAAGGGAGGAGAGAGGGAGAAGAAAGAGAAAGATCAATGGCAGAAAAGGTACCATGACCGGCACTGAAATGAGTAGGCACAGGTCGTGGTCTGCAATAAATTGGTCTATAAGAAGACCTCGTCTAGATGGAAAGGCACTGCCCCACAAGGGATGATGAGCATTAAAATCCCCAAGGAGGAGGAAGTTGCTGAAGAAGGGCAGTTAAGGCAGCAGGTGTAAGAGTCCTGTCAGGAGGGAGATAAAGATTGCAAACTGTGACCGCAGAGTCTAAGTGGACCCTAACAGCAACCGCTTCCAATGTACACTCCTGGAAATTGAAATAAGAACACCGTGAATTCATTGTCCCAGGAAGGGGAAACTTTATTGACACATTCCTGGGGTCAGATACATCACATGATCACACTGACAGAACCACAGGCACATAGACACAGGCAACAGAGCATGCACAATGTCGACACTAGTACAGTGTATATCCACCTTTCGCAGCAATGCACGCTGCTATTCTCCCATGGAGACGATCGTAGAGATGCTGGATGTAGTCCTGTGGAACGGCTTGCCATGCCATTTCCACCTGGCGCCTCAGTTGGACCAGCGTTCGTTCTGGACGTGCAGACCGCGTGAGACGACGCTTCATCCAGTCCCAAACATGCTCAATGGGGGACAGATCCGGAGATCTTGCTGGCCAGGGTAGCTGACTTACACCTTCTAGAGCACGTTGGGTGGCACGGGATACATGCGGACGTGCATTGTCCTGTTGGAACAGCAAGTTCCCTTGCCGGTCTAGGAATGGTAGAACGATGGGTTCGATGACGGTTTGGATGTACCGTGCACTATTCAGTGTCCCCTCGACGATCACCAGTGGTGTACGGCCAGTGTAGGAGATCGCTCCCCACACCATGATGCCGGGTGTTGGCCCTGTGTGCCTCGGTCGTATGCAGTCCTTATTGTGGCGCTCACCTGCACGGCGCCAAACACGCATACGACCATCATTGGCACCAAGGCAGAAGCGACTCTCATCGCTGAAGACGACACGTCTCCATTCGTCCCTCCATTCACGCCTGTCGCGACACCACTGGAGGCGGGCTGCACGGTGTTGGGGCGTGAGCGGAAGACGGCCTAACGGTGTGCGGGACCGTAGCCCAGCTTCATGGAGACGGTTGCGAATGGTCCTCGCCGATACCCCAGGAGCAACAGTGTCCCTAATTTGCTGGGAAGTGGCGGTGCGGTCCCCTACGGCACTGCGTAGGATCCTACGGTCTTGGCGTGCATCCGTGCGTCGCTGCGGTCCGGTCCCAGGTCGACGGGCACGTGCACCTTCCGCCGACCACTGGCGACAACATCGATGTACTGTGGAGACCTCTCGCCCCACGTGTTGAGCAATTCGGCGGTACGTCCACCCGGCCTCCCGCATGCCCACTATACGCCCTCGCTCAAAGTCCGTCAACTGCACATACGGTTCACGTCCACGCTGTCGCGGCATGCTACCAGTGTTAAAGACTGCGATGGAGCTCCGTATGCCACGGCAAACTGGCTGACACTGACGGCGGCGGTGCACAAATGCTGCGCAGCTAGCGCCATTCGACGGCCAACACCGCGGTTCCTGGTGTGTCCGCTGTGCCGTGCGTGTGATCATTGCTTGTACAGCCCTCTCGCAGTGTCCGGAGCAAGTATGGTGGGTCTGACACACCGGTGTCAATGTGTTCTTTTTTTCCATTTCCAGGAGTGTAGTTTGAAGAGGAATCCACATGCTAGCAATGTCTGTACAGACCAACGTACAAACGCCACCAGAAGCCCGCAGGGGTCCGACCCGATTTCGACAGAAAACACGGAAACCACGGAGGGTCGGTGAGTGAGCATCAGTAAAATGAGATTCCTGGAGAACCACACAAGCTGCAGAGTAGGACGAAAGAAGGGATTTCAATTCCGGAAAATGACGATAGTATCCATTACAATTCCATTGGAGAACCACAGAACGATGGTTTAAATGAGGGCTGAACACTTTAAATCCAGTCATACCGCCGGGTCCCCACCCGTCACCGACAAGGAGGGGGCGACATCCATGAACGACAGGTCAGAATCCGGTTGTGAAGTCGGGGAAGGGACCTCCAGTGACACCAGAGGCTCTTTGTCCCGGGACTTATGTTTCTTCTTCTTTTCAGGCTGAGATCGAGGAGGGCTGTGTGGCATGAGGGAGCCAGCTGCAGCAAGATCAGGAACAGAAAGAGACCGGGCGACCTGGGGGCCGACAGACCGCGGCTCTCGCTGTCGTCACGCGGCAGCAGACCTTTGGCCTGGAAGGTGCCGGGAAGGGGCATCCCGGGAGAGGCGCCCTTGACCGGCAGACGCCGAAGGACTGGGACACTTCTCCGGCTGGGGAGGGGGAGCAGCGCCCATAGGGAAAGGTGTGGGAGCCGCAGGGTGGGGGGGAGGAGAGGGGTTCGGGATGGGGGTAAGGAAGGGGGAGGAAGGGGTGAAGATGTAACCAAGGCGTAACTAGATGTCATGGACACAGGGTGGAGTACTGCATATTTCTTACGGGCCTCTGTGTAGGTTAAACGATCGAGGGACTTATACTGCTGTATCTTTTTTTCCTTCTTATATACTGGCCAATCTGGTGAACGTGGAGAATGACTACCATGACAATTTACACAGACAGGAGGGGGAACACAGGGACTCCCCTCATGGAGTGGACGTCCACAGTCACCACAGAGAGGGGCCTGTGAACAGCGGGAAGACATGTGTCCAAAACGCAAGCACTTAAAACACCTCATCGGAGGTGGGATGTACGGCTTCACATCACATTGATAGACCATAATCTTAACTTTCTCAGGGAGGGTATCCCCTTCAAAGGCCAGGATAAAGGTACCAGTATCAATACGATTGTCTTTAGGACCCTTCTGAACACGCCGAACAAAGTGAACACCCCGCCGTCCGAGATTGTCCCGAAGTTCCTCATCAGTTTGAAGGATGAGGTCCCTGTGAAAAATCACACCTTGTACCATATTTAGAGACTGGTGGGGGGTAATGGACACAGGAATTGTGCCAAGATGGGTACAGGCACGAAGGGCCGCAGATTGGGCAGCTGAAGCAGTTTTTATCAGCAACGAACCTGACCGCATCTTGCTCAGGGAGTCCACTTCGCCAAACTTGTCTTCGATGTGTTCCACAAAGAATAAAGGTTTGGTATTGGTGAAAGTATCTCCATCAGTCCTGGTGCAAACTAGATAACGGGGGAAAGGTTTTGCCCCTAGCCAACGGGCCTGACCCTCTTCCCAGGGGGTAGCCATGGAAGGGAAGGCCGAAGGGGCAAGAGAAGCAGCACTTGAGGAGTCAGTTCCACGCAGAGAGACGGCCGCAGAAGAACGGCCAGAGTTCGGGACCCGTATGCATTTCATTTGCATAGCGCCCGCCCTGATACCACCCACTTTGATCAGGGGCTCTCCTCACGGGCGCCACCCAGCCACAGCAAGGGCCGTCTGGCACGGCGGCCATTGCCAGCAGTTCCGATGCTCCAGTATGACGAGCAACCACTCCAAGGCATGCATGAGGAGGTCACACAGCTCAGGTATCAGAAGTTTGATCCCTGTGTGTTCAGGGGGCTCAACCAAAAGGGTACATAGCGACCCCATCACACGGGCTGGCTACCGTGCTGACTATGCACCCTAGTATCAGACAACGACGTGAAAGAAAAGGTGGAATGTACTAGGAGGGCGCACGTCGGAGACACTAGGTAAGGTGCTCTTCCCCAAATGTCTCACACTACGGAGGAGACATTTTGTAACGGAGGTCAAACCCCAGAGGGGGACCAAGGAATGCCAAAAGGAGGAGATGATTATGCAACAAAGCCGAATCGGAAACCAACAGAACCAGGAGGATAGTGGGGCCAACATAAGCAAGGACACCAAGAGAGGGAGAGGAGAGGGCGAGGGGAAAGGAGCAAGGAGGGGAAAGGAGGGGAAGGGAAAGGAAATGCAGCCCTGGAGAGAAAGAAGGCTGCAATGGCTCGGGGCCCCGTGCTCGCCACGCACGTATCCACAAAAGAGTTGTGGACCCCCTGGGGGAGGCATGGTTTTTTTTTTGTTGGGTTTAAGGGCGCTCAACTGCTGAGGTCATTAGCGCCCAGTCACTGTTGTTAGATCACATGGAATCTGGTAAAACTCAAGGGGATGGAGGGGACACCAGAAGGACCTGACAAGGATGCAGATAAAATAAGTAAAAAGATTAAATGTATTTGGACAAGCCAGTTAAAGTTATAAAACGCAGAATACGAGCAGCTGCTCGAGCGTCATCAGCTAAAACAGCCGGTAAAGTAGATGGCAGGGACAGGACAACACGAAATTGACTAAAACGGGGACACGACAATAAAACATGGCGCACTGTTAATGCCTGACCACAAGGGCACTGCGGGGCTGGGTCACCGGAGAGCAGGTAGCGGTGGCTAAACCGGCAATGCCCAATCCGCAACCTGATCAGAAGGACCTCCTCGCGCCGAGATGGTCGGGAGGATGATTTCCAAGCAGTTGGGAGCGGTTTTACTGCCCGGAGCTTGTTTCCTTGGAGGGATGACCAAGTATCCCACCACAACGACACAAGCCTCTTACATACATCCCCACGAATGTCAGATGATGGGACACAATGGGAGGCTGGCCGAGGCAGGAGGACTGCAGCCTTGGCTGCAGCATCCGCAGCCTCATTCCCAGGCACTCCTACATGTCCGGGAACCCACAGAAAGCTGACAGAACCACCATTATCAGCGAAAGAATGGAGGGACTGCTGTACCCGTTGAATCAAGGGAAGGACCGGATACGGAGCTCCAAGGCTCTGAAGAGCACTGAGTGAGTCAGAGCAGAGTACATATGATGAATGGCGGTGGCGGTGGGCATACTGAACGGCCTGATGGAGAGCAAAAAGCTCGGCCGTAAAGCTGGAACATTGGTCGAGGAGCCGGTATTTAAAGGTGGCGGCCCCGACGACAAAGGCACAGCCGACACCATCGTCAGTTTTGGAGCCATCGGTGTAAATAAAGGCGTGACCGGCAAGTCGAGCAAGAAGTTCGACAAACCGTGAGCAATACACTGCAGCCGGAGTACCCTCCTTCGGGAGTGAGCTGAGGTCGAGACAAATATGAATCGGAGCCTGGAGCCAAGGTGGTGTCGGGCTCTCACCCTCTCTGAAGGTGGTAGGGAGGGCAAAATCCAATTGTCGAAGCAGGCGACGGAAGCGGACTCCGGGGGGCAGCAGGGCAGACACATATAACCCGTACTGACGGTCGAGAGAATCGGCGGAGGAGGCATGGTTGAACTACAGACAACACGAGCCGTGTACCTCCTTCCTGGAACTGATGGGCTGTCGGCCCCCTCCGTCTAATAGGCGCTGCTCATGCATGGTTCTTTACATCTTTGAGCGGGTTTAGTGACATCTCTGAACAGTCAAAGGGACTATGTCTCTGATACAATACCCACAATCAACGTCTATCATCAGGAGTTCTGGGAAATGGGGTGATCCAAACTTTTTTTTATGTGTGCATTTGCGAGCGCTACTGTCACAGCCTTACACGGAGATCCCATACAACAGGCTGAATCGTCGACTGTGTTCTCTCCAACTCTACGGATTCGGCAATATTTACCTTGTGGGTGGTTAACCTATTCAGGCACCGATCTGCAGCATTTTTTATAAAATATTACATGTTGTTTGTTGTTGTGGTCTTCAGTCCTGAGACTGGTTTGATGCAGCTCTCCATGCTACTCTATCCTGTGCAACCTTCATCTCCCAGAACCTATTGCAACCTACATCCTTCTGAATCTGTTTAGTGTATTCATCTCTTGGTCTCCCTCTACGATTTTTACCCTCCACGCTGCCCTCCAATACTAAATTGGTGATCCCTTGATGCCTCAGAACATGTCCTACCAACCGATCCATTCTTCTAGTCAAGTTGTGTCGCAAACTTCTCTTCTCCCCAATCCTATCAATACCTCCTCATTAGTTATGTGATCTACCCATCTAATCTTCAGCATTCTTCTGTAGCACATTTCGAAAGCTTCTATTCTCTTCTTGTCCAAAATAGTTATTGTCCATGTTTCACTTCCATACATGGCTACGTTCCATACAAATACTTTCAGAAACGACTTCCTCACAAATCTATACTCGGTGTTAACAAATTTCTCTTCTTCAGCAACGCTTCCCTTGCCACTGCCAGTCTACATTTTATATCCTCTACTTCGACCATCAGTTATTTTGCTCTCCAAATAGCAAAACTCCTTTACTACTTTACGTCTCTCATTTCCTAATCTAATTCTCTCAGCATCACCCGACTTAATTCGACTACATTCCATTATCCTCGTTTTGCTTTTGTTGATGTTCATCTTATACCCTCCTTTAAAGACACTGTCCATTTCGTTCAACTGCTCTTTCAAGTCATTTGCTGTCTCTGACAGAATTACAATGTCATCGGCAAACCTCAAAGTTTTTATTTCTTCTCCATGGATTTTAATACCTACTCCGAATTTTTCTTTTGTTTCCTTTATTGCTTGCTCAATATACAGATTGAATAACATCGGGGACAGGCTACAACCCTGTCCCTCCCTTCCCAACCACTGCTTCCCTTTCATACCCCTGGACTCGTATAACTGCCATCTGGTTTCTGTACAAATTGTAAATAGCCTTTCGCTCCCTGTATTTTACCCCGCCACCTTCAGAATTTGAAAGAGAGTATTCCAGTCAACATTGTCAGAAGCTTTCTGTAAGTCTACAAATGCTAGAAACGTAGGTTTGCCTTTCCTTAATCTAGCTTCTAAGGTAAGTCGTAGGGTCAGTATTGCCTCACGTGTTCCAATATTTCTACGGAATCCAAACTGATCTTCCCCGAGGTCGGCTTCTACTAGTTATTCCATTCGTCTGTAGAGAATTCGCGTTAGTATTTTGCATCCGTGACTTATTAAACTGATTGTTCGGCAATTTTCACATCTGTCAGCGCCTGTCTCATACATCTAGTTCACCAGATGGCAGAGTTTTGTCAGGACTGGCTCTCCCAAGGCCGTCAGTAGTTCCAATGGAATGTTGTCTACTCCGGGGGCCTTGTTTCGACTCAGTTCTTTCAGTGCTCTGTCAAACTCTTCACGCAGTATCGTATCTCCCATTTCATCTACATCCTCTTCCATTTCCATAATATTGTCCTCACGTACATCGCCCTTGTATAGACCCTCTATATACTCCTTCCACCTTTCTGCTTTCCCTTCTTTGCTTAGAAGTGGGTTTCCATCTGATCTCTTGATATTCATACAAGTGGTTCTCTTTTCTCCAAAGGTCTCTAATTTTCCTGTGGCAGTATCTATCTTACCCCTAGTGAGACAAGCCTCTACATCCTTACATTTGTCCTCTAGCCATGCCTGCTTAGCCAGTTTGCACTTCCTGTCGATCTCATTTTTGAGACGTTTGTATTTCTTTTTGCCTGCTTCATTTACTGCATTTTTATATTTTCTCCTTTCATCAATTAAATTCAATATTTCTTCTGTCACACAAGGATTTCTACTAGCCCTCGTCTTTTTACCTACTTGATCCTCTGCTGCCTTCACTACTTCATCCCTCAAAGCTACCCATTCTTCTTCTACTGTATTTCTTTCCCCCATCCCTGTCAATTGTTCCCGTATGCTCTCCCTGAAACTCTGTACAACCTCTGGTTTAGTCAGTTTATCCAGGTCCCATCTCCTTAAATTCCCACCTTTTTGTAGTTTCTTGAGTTAAAAAATATTTCATATTGCATGTATAAAGTGGTTCCGAACAGTGATTAATGTGTGGATTGGTATGCCCTTTTCATGTAACAGAAAAACTGATATGTATTTCACAGCTATAGAACTGTAGCCTCGGGATTTGCGTGGTACTATGTAAATAGTAAATGTAATAAGGTAAAAACTCGGTACCAATGTCTTCAAATATGAGTGTTATGCAGTTACAACCTGCGCCTGCTTATCAGAGCTGCGCGGAGTGGCCGCGTGGTTTGAGGCGCCATATCTAGGATAGCGCGGCCACTCCCGCTGAAGGTTCGATTCCTCCCTCGGGCATGTGTGTGTTATTCTTAGCATAAGTTAGTTTAAGCATTGTGGAAGTCTAGGGACCGATGACTTCTGCAGTTTGGTCCCTTAGGACTTCACACATTTTGTGGTGTCACCGCCAGACACCACACTTGCTAGGTGGTAGCTTAAATCGGCCGCGGTCCATCAGTACGTGTCGGACCCGCGTGTCGCCACTGTCAGTACTTGCAGACCTAGCGCCACCACATGGCAGGTCTAGAAAGACGGACTAGCACTCGCCCAGTTGTACGACGACTTTGCTAGCGACTACACTGACGAAGCCTTACTCTCATTTGCCGAGAGACAGTTAGAATAGCCTTCAGCTAAGTCCATGGCTACGACCTAGTAAGGCGCCATTGGCCTTACATAGCATTTGATAATTATCGTCTAAAGCATGTCTCAACAAGAACGATGTATACCAAAAGGATGGATTAAAGTTAAGTAAACAGACATTACGTTCTTTTCTTATTAGCATTCATTGAGCGTCCTGTTTCAGACTTCACGATATTCTGGGTGAGCTTATAGCGTGCATATCGGCCCCCTCAAAATAACACTGTGTCGGCTCTTCTGTCGACACATCACACATTTGAACATTTTTCTGTTTATTAGTTTCTACCCATATATAGGCACTTGCAAAAGTCATGTTTATTTTTTCATTATAAGTAGGTACCGTAAGAAATGCGGCTCTTTCATGGTACAGACGGAGATAAAATACAATTTCATGTTACAGTGAAACGAATTTTTAATAGTAGCATTTTTATTATTAGTATAATTTAGCCAATATTCATTTCGCGTATGCATAATTGGTTATGTTAAAAGTGGAGGTTCCCTCACAATGATCAATTAACCATAAACAAATGTTAATTATCATTCTTCCTACTGTACCTTTATAAGAAATGGTGTCAAGTATTACTCAGTTTGTGTATGTATGTTTATGATAATGAAGTATGAATGTATCACAAACTCCTCTGCACGTTACCAGCTGCGAAAGTATCTCAGGAATCGAAAAATTTTGATATGAACTACTTCAGTATAGTTTTCGACTGGGAGAAGAAAGGCAATTTTATACAACAGGTTTCATATTTATTACTCTTATTAACACATACCTACAATACACAATTGAGCGCCAGGTCCTGATTTCTAGTTGTCTCTGAAGCAATTTATGGCCGATCTTTTTTCGTCCGAGTCACTTGGAAATCTAAATATGCAAAAACCATTTTTCCAACGGTTAGTCCTGTTCACAGTTGAGCAGCCACCCACATTATTGACAAATTCTTCACTACATTTTGCCCGCATCTCGTGGTCGTGCGGTAGCGTTCTCGCTTCCCACGCCCGGGTTCCCGGGTTCGATTCCCGGCGGGGTCAGGGATTTTCTCTGCCTCGTGATGGCTGGGTGTTGTGTGCTGTCCTTAGGTTAGTTAGGTTTAAGTAGTTCTAAGTTCTAGGGGACTGATGACCATAGATGTTAAGTCCCATAGTGCTCAGAGCCATTTGAACCATTTTTTCACTACATTTAATCAGAAATCTCCACTAGTATCACGACTCATATGTAAACAACAACTATGAACTTTGGGGGAAAACATGGCACAGACAGTTCAGCTCAGGTTACGGGAGTCTTAGCCTTATGCCAGGCCACACACAACACGGTATGCGACCTTGAGCCGCGGAGGGTGCGTGTTATTGAATCGTGTCGGTCACACAAAGTGTGGTAATACTGCCGCGGCCACAGACCAGCCGTCTGCCACAAACTACAGATCCACCGCCGCAGTCGGCGGCCATGAATGCCGGCAGCCCAACTTTTGCCTTGTTCTCACACTGACGGCTGAGCCAACAGCGACGGGAGGCAGTTCTGTCGCAAGGGTGAGCGTGCAGTGCACTCAATGGAACTCAAAAAACTTATCAAATAGGTAAGGAAATACAGCTTCTTGTATGACACAGGCGATCCAAATTATACGAACATTTTGAAGAAGGCCGTAGCATGGAAGGATATACACTACTGGCCATTAAAATTGCTACACCATAAGAAATGCATATGATAAACGGGTATTCATTGGACAAATATATTATACTAGAACTGACATGTGATTACATTTTCACGCAATTTGGGTGTATAGATCCTGAGAAATCAGTACCCAGAACAACCACCTCTGGCCCTAATAACGGCCTTCATACGCCTGGGCATTGAGTCAAACAGAGCTCGGATGCCGTGTACAGGTACAGCTGCCCATGCAGCTTCAACACGATACCACAGTTCATCACGAGTGGTGACTGGCGTATTGTGACGAGACAGTTGCTCGACCACCATTGACCAGACATTTTCAATTGGTGAGAGATCTGGAGAATGTGCTGGTCAGGGCAGCAGTCGAACATTTTCTGTATCCAGAAAGGCCCGTACAGAACCTGCAACATGCGGTCGTGCATTATCCTGCTAATATGTAGGGTTCCGTTGGGATCGAATGAAGGATAGAGCCACGGGTCGTAACATCTCAAATGTAACGTCCACTGTTCAAAGTGCAACCAATGCCAACAAGAGGTGACCGAGACGTGTAACCAATGGCACCCCAAACCATCACGCCGGGTGATACGCCAGTATGGCGATGATGAATACACGCTTCCAACGTGCATTCACCGCGATATCGCCAAACACGGACGCGACCATCATGATGCTGTGAACAGAACCTGGATTCATCTGAAAAAATGACGTTTTGCCATTCGTGCACCCACGTTCGTCGTTGAGTACACCATCGCAGGCGCTCCTGTCTGTGATGCAGCGTCAAGGGTAACCGCAGCCATGGTCTCCGAGCTCATAGTCCATGCTGCTGCAAACGACGTCGAACTGTTCGTGCAGATGGTTGTCGTCTTGCAAACGTCCCCATCTGTTGACTCAGGGATCGAGACGTGGCTGCACGATCCGTTACAACCATGCGGATAAGATACCTGTCATTTCGACTGCTAGTGATACGAGGCCGTTGGGATCCAGCACGGCGTTCCGTATTACCCTCCTGAATCCACCGATTCCATATTCTGCTAACAGTCATTGGATCTCGACCAACGCGAGCAGCAATGTCGCGATACGGAAAACCGCAATCGCGATAGGCTACAATCCGACCTTTATCAAAGTCGGAAACCTGATGGTACGCATTTCTCCTCCCTGCACGAGGCATCACAACAACGTTTCGCCAGACAACGCTGGTCAACTGCTGTTTGTGTATGAGAAATCGGTTGGAAACTTTCCTTATGTCAGCACGTTGTAGGTGTCGCCACCGGCGCCAACCTTGTGTGAATGCTCTGAAAATCTAATCGTTTGCATATCTCAGCATTTTCCTCCCGTCGGTTAAATTTCGCGTCTGTAGCACGTCCTCTTCGTGGTGTAGCAGTTTTAATGGCCAGTAGTGTAGCTACTTAAATGGTTCATAATTGTAAATATTTTGCAAAAAATTTTATTTTCACGCATGCGATATGATACATAAAACGAAATACAGTACAATATTAAGTACTGGAAATCGGTTAGTGTATATTACATCTGAAAGTATCCTAAAGATATTAACAGCAAGTACGTAAGCAACCATGTTTTCAAAACGGAAAGCAACACACAGAATTTCGAACTTCATATAAGCCAATTATGAGGCTCATTCAAATGAACATTAATTGTCTAGCCCCACATGGTATTCCTGATGTCAAAAAGAATTATTTCCATGCTTTTTCTAACACTAACAACCGAAGATGTTATTCCATACACTTGTTTTACAATGCAATTTAAAGCAATACCTCCTATCTTATGAGAAATTGTGTGCTTCACATTGGCAGTTAGTAAAAAGTTTGCCAACTCGTTAACGCTGAACAAAGCCCCAGGGCCCAACGGAATCCCTATTAAATTTTGTCCTGCAGCTGAGTTAGCCCCGCTGTTAACTATAATCTGTCGTAGAGCCCTCGAACAAAAAGTAGTGCCCAGTAGTTGGAAGAAACCATAAGTCACATGCATCAACATGAAGGGCAGCAGAAGCGATCTACAAAACTACCGAACAATATACTTCATATAAATTTGTTTCAGTTTATTAGAACATATTCGGAGTTCAAACATAATGATGTATCTCGAAGACAATGACCTCCTCCATGCCAACCAGCAGGGATTTCGAAAGCATCGCTCATGTGAAACCTAACTTGCACTTTTCTCACATGACATTCTGAAAGGCTGTCAGTAAAACTTATTTCTAGCTTTTCGAAAAGCTTTTGACTCAGTACCACAACTATGCTTATTATGAAAAGTACGATCAAGTGAAATTGTGACTGGACTGAGCAGTTTTTATTAGCAAGGGTGCAGCAAGCTATCTTAGATGGAGAGTCATCAACAGATGTTGACGTAACGTCTGGTGTACACCAGAGTGTGTTGAGACCCTTGTTGATCATATTGTGTATTTATGACTTTACGAACAATATTAATAGGGACCTGCCATTCTTGCAGATAATGCAATTATCTGTTGTGAAGTATAGCCTGAAAGAAGCTGCATACATCTTCATTCAGATAATGCTAAGATTTCAATGTGGTGCACACATTGGCATCCTGCTTTAGATGTTCAGGAATGTGAAATTGTGTCTTCACAAAACGGAAACACGTAGTGTCCTGTAACTGCAATATCAACGAGTCATAACTGGAATCAGCCAACTCTTACGATTACCTAATTGTAAAACTTTGTAGAGATATGAAATTGAACGATCACATAGGCCCAGTTACGTGCAGGGCAGAGCAGACAACGAACTTCTGTTTGTTGGTAGAATACTGGTGAAATAAAATCTGTCTACAAAGGCAGTTGCTTACAAATCACTCATCTGACCTATCCCAGATTATTGCTCAAGTGTGTAGGACCCATACCAAGCAGGACTAACAGGGAATGTTGAACGCAGGCAGAGATTGGCAGCACGAATCGTCACAGCTTTGTTTGAGCCTCTTGAGAGTAGTGTCACTGAAAGAACTGAACTGGCAGATACTTGAAGATAGATGTAAACTAGCCCGAGAAAGCCTACTTACAAAGTTTTAAGAACCGACTTTAAATGATGACTCTAGGAATATACTACAACCCCCTACGTATCGCTCCCATCTGGTTCGTGTGGACAGGGTTAGACTAATTACAGCACCCACAGAGGCATTTAAACAATCATTCCTCCCGCGCTCCATACGTGAATGGAACGGGGAAAAGTCCTAATATCTAGTTCAGTACGACATACCCACTGCCACATACTTCGCAGCGGTTTGCAGAGTATATCTGTGTATACAGAATTACGTCTGGATACACAAAAAACGAAATTAGATCTTACATACAGTTCCGCAGAGGTGTCGGTTTTTTTTTTTTTTGTGGTTTTAGGGCGCACAACTTCAATGGTCATTAGCGCCCGGACTACTCTAAGAATGCACCGCGAGGCACAAGTTGACAACAACTAAAAGGGAAAACACGATAAAAGACAGACTGACAGGCATAGGATTAAAAAACAGCATCATCAAATGTCCTTAGAGAGGTTTGTCAAATTGATAAAACGAAGAACACGAGCAGCTGCTCGTGGGTCATCCGCTAAAATGGCATCGAAAGTCCTTCTCAGGTTAAGATCTAGGCGCAGTGTGTTAAAATCTGGACAGGACATTAAAATGTGTCGAACCGTCAGCAAGTGCCCACATGGGCAGAACGGCGCCGGCGCAGCCGTCAGCAGATGGCGATGGCTGAACCGGCAGTGCCCAATTCTTAACCGGGCTAAAACGACCTCCTCCCGCCGAGAAGGGCGTGAGGAGGACGTCCAAGCCACGGGAAGAGGTTTTAAGGCCCGAAGCTTGTTGTCTGTAAGTGCAGCCCAATCGGCATGCCACAGCGATAAAATGCGCCGACAAATGACCCTGCTAAAATCGGACGAAGGGACAGAACAAGAAGCTGTCCGAGGCTGGAGGACCGCAGCCTTGGCCGCGGCATCTGCAGCTTCGTTCCCAGGGATACCGACATGGCCAGGAACCCACATCAAGCTAACCGGAGAACCGACGTCCACCAGCTGCTGAAGAGAGCGTTGGATCCGGTGTACGAAAGGGTGAACCGGGTACGGATCACTGAGGCTCTGGATGGCGCTCAGGGAATCGGAGCAGATGACATAAGCAGAATGTCGGTGGCGGCAGATGTAAAGAACAGCCTGGTAGAGGGCAAAGAGCTCAGCTGTGAAGACCGAACAATGGCCATGGAGCCGGTATTTGAAACTTTGTGCCCCGACAATAAAGGAACACCCGACCCCGTCATTGGTCTTAGAGCCATCTGTATAAATGAAAGTCATGTTGATGAACTTCGAACGAAGTTCCAAAAAACGGGAGTGGTAGACCGAACCGGGGGTGATCTCTTTTGGGAGCGAGCTGAGGTCAAGGTGAACGCGGACCTGAGCCTGGAGCCAAGGTGGCGTGCGGCTCTCGCCCACTCGAAAGGTTGCAGGGAGTGAAAAATTAAGGTGTTGAAGGAGGCGACGAAAGCGAACGCCAGGGGGTAGCAGGACAGAGACATACAACCCGTATTGACGGTCAAGAGAGTCGTCAAAAAAGGAACGATAAGACGGATGGTCGGGCATTGACAGTAGCCGACAGGCATACCGACAAAGCAGTATATCGCGCCGGTAGGTGAGTGGCAATTCGCCAGCGTCAGCATGAAGACTCTCTACGGGACTGGTATAAAATGCTCCGATCGCAAGTCGTAAACCCCGATGTTGTATGGAGTTGAGGCGGCGTAAGATGGATGGCCGTGCAGAGGAGTATACGAAGCTCCCATAATCCAGCTTGGAGCGGACGATCGACCTTTATAGACGAAGTAGGACGGTTCGATCCGCTCCCCACGACATACCACTGAGAACACGGAGGACATTTAAAGAACGGGTACAACGGGCGGCCAAATATGACATGTGGAGACCAGCTAAGTTTCCTGTCAAATGTAAGGCCTAAAAATTTGGTAGTCTCCACGATTGGGAGAGCAACGGGACCGAGTCGTAAGGACGGTGGGAGAAACTCTTTGTAGCGCCAGAAGTTAATACAGACCGTCTTCTCGGCAGAAAAACGGAAGCCATTGGCGACACTCCAGGAGTAAAGACGGTCAAGAGAACGCTGAAGACAGCGCTCCAGGACACGTGTACACTGCGCGCTACAATAGATGGTAAAATCGTCTACGAAAAGGGAGCCTGATACATCAGCTGGTAGGCAATCCATTATTGGATTGATCGCGATGGCGAAGAGAGCGACGCTCAAAACGGAGCCCTGTGGCACCCCATTCTCCTGGCGAAAGGTGTCGGACAGGACAGAACCCACACGTACCCTGAACTGTCGATCCATTAAAAAGGAACGAATAAAAAGAGGGAGGCGACCGCGAAGGCCCCATGTATGCATGGTGCGGAGAATGCCCGCCCTCCAACAGGTGTCGTAAGCCTTCTCCAAATCAAAGAACACAGCCGCGGTCGGGCGCTTCCGCAAGAAGTTATTCATAATGAAGGTCGACAAGGTAACCAGATGGTCAACAGCAGAGCGGCGCCTACGAAATCCACATTGTACATTGGTAAGTAGGCGTCGAGATTCGAGCAGCCAAACCAAACGAGAGTTAACCATTCGCTCCATCACTTTACAGACACAGCTGGTAAGCGAGATAGGTCGATAACTGGAAGGCAAGTGCTTGTCCTTCCCCGGCTTAGGAATCGGGACAGCAATAGACTCGCGCCAGCATGCGGGAACATGTCCCTCAATCCAGATGCGATTGTATGTACGAAGAAGAAAACCATTACCCGCAGGAGAAAGGTTCTTCAGCATCTGAATATGAATAGAATCAGGCCCTGGAGCAGAGGACCGTGATCGGCCAAGTGCGTTTTCGAGTTCCCGCATGGTGAATGGGGCATTATAACTTTCACAATTCGAGGAGCGGAAGTTAGGTGGCCTAGCCTCCTCTGCCTGTTTGCGGGGGAGGAAGGCAGGGTGGTAATGAGCGGAGCTCGAAATCTCTGCGAAAAAGCGGCCGAAGGCATTGGAGACAGCCTCAGGGGCCACAAGGATGTCATTCGCGACCTTCAAGCCAGAAACTGGTGAGTGGACCTTAGTGCCACATAGCCGGCGCAGGCTACCCCAGACAACAGAAGAAGGAGTAAAACTGTTGAAGGTGCTTGTGAAAGCAGCCCAGCTGGCTTTCTTGCTTTCTTTAATAATACGACGACACTGAGCACGTAATCGTTTATAATTGATACAATTCGCCACTGTAGAGTGGCGTTTAAATGTGCGTAAAGCACGTCGACGAGCACGTAAAGCGTCTCTACATGCTGCGGTCCACCAGGGGACCGGTACGCGACGTGGAGAAGAAGTAGGGTGAGGGATGGAATATTCAGCAGCAGCGAGAATGACTTCCGTGAGGTGTGCGACCTGACGATCGCAGCTTGTGAAGGTTTGATCCTGAAAGGTCGCCCTGGAAGAGAAGAGCCCCCAGTCTGCCTTGGAGATGGTCCAACTAGAGGAGCACGGAGAGGGGGTATGCTGCAGGAGATGGATAACACACGGGAAGTGGTCGCTCGAATATGTATCAGAAAGTGCATACCACTCAAACCGGCGTGCAAGTTGGGGAGTACATATAGAGAGGTCTAAATGGGAATAGGTATGAGATGTGTCCGAAAGAAAAGTAGCAACATAACCCCTCCATGAGCTGGGATACCTACCACAGGGGGTAGGTCAAAACGCACAGAGGTGTAGCGTGCCAAGGCAATTTGATCGCATGGGCGTAGCTTCGTTTCCTGGAGGGCTACGACGAGCGGACGGTGCAAGCGGAGCAGCAACTTCAAGTCCTCTCGGTTGGAGCGAATGCTGCGAATATTCCAGTGAATAAGTGCCATCGTAAGAAAAGGAAGATGAAAGAAGGGGTCACCTCGAAGGCCGCTTAGGGCCTGGCTTCGAGCGAGCACTGCCGCCGCTATCAGTAGGCGGACAGTCATCGTCCATTGGGTCTATAGGTTCATCGGCCATCTCGGGAGGATGGCCGGGAGGGGGAGCTTCCTCCGCCGGTGAACGGCCAGATGTACGGCTACCAGCGGTGCGGCCAGGCGAAACGGATGACGGCCTGGGGCGGCAACCGCTGGGTGGCGCAGGAGAATAAATGCGCCGTGGCGGAGAAGGAGAACTGTGCTTCCTATGAGCCTTCTTGGAAGGACGTTTGGTGGAAGTACCGGTCGAAGGCTGGGAGGTCGAGGTACGTAGGAAGTCTGCACGGGATGGTTCCTTCTTGAAGGCCCGTGCATCTGACTTCGGGGTCTTCGTCTTAGCAGAAGCTGATGAAGGGGCTGGTGTCTGTGGGGTGATGGGAGGAAGAGGAGACGTCGACCGCGCGATCTTAGCACTGGCCGAACGGACGACCGTGGTGCTGAAGGTCAGATCGCATGTCTGGGTTGCTACCTCCCTGGTAGTCCGAGGAGAGGCGAGGACAGTACTGTATTTCCCCGCTGGGAGCAGCGCGGGCTTCCTACTAGCCAATAGCTTGCGAGCAGCCGAGGTGGACACTTTCTCTTTGACCCGAATTTCTTGGATACAGCGTTCTTCCTTATAGACAGGACAGTCGCGGGAGGATGCGGCATGGTCACCCTGACAGTTCACACAACGAGGAGACGGAGGTGGACAGTCACCCTCATGGGCATCCCTGCCACAAGTGACACATTTAGCCGCATTGGAACAAGACTGTCGAGTGTGATTGAAACGCTGACACTGGTAGCAGCGCGTAGGTGTCGGGACATAGGGGCGAACAGAAATAACCTCGTAGCCCGCCTTGATGCGCGATGGCAGCTTAACACTATCGAAGGTCAAGAAAAGTGTCCGGGTCAGTACAAGGTCATCGTTGACCTTTTTCATGACCCTATGGACAGCCGTCACGCCCTGCTCAGCGAGGAAAGATTGAAGCTCCTCGTCAGTCAATCCGTCGAGGGAGCTAGTATAGACTACACCACGAGACGAATTCAAAGTTCGGTGGGCCTCCACCCGGACAGGGAACGTGTACAGGAGTGTGGCCCGAAGCAGTTTTTGTGCCTGAAAGGCACTCTCAGTTTCTAGTAATAAGGTACCGTTACGCAACCTGGTACAAGATTTGACAGATCCGGCTATGGCATTTACACCCTTCTGGATAACGAAAGGGTTGACAGAGGAAAAATCCTTTCCGTCCTCAGATCGAGAAACGACGAGGAACTGTGGGGCAGGCGGTAGTACTTTTGTCACTGGTGGCTGGTCACGTTTCCGTTTTTGGGCAGAAGTCGAAAGAGATGGAGTAGAATCCATTGCGGAGGAATCCCCCATGATTGCCAGCGTCTCCGATGGCGCGCTCCTTCCTTGTGGGGACCCTCTCAGAGGGCACTCCCGCCTTAGGTGAATGTTTACACCTCAGGTCACACCTCCCGAGAAACAGACGGAGGGACCAATCGGCATGGTCAGAAGGTATCAGCTCAGGCAATCACCCCTCCCCGGGCCTGGCCTTTACCAGGGGGTACGCGCGTGCCTTACATGTCTACCCAGGGCGGGGAATTACGCGTTACCCCATCACCGGCTACGTGTGCGAACGCGTGGGTCGGCCTTCAGGCACGCACAGGGAGGAAGGAAGAAGAGGAAAAAGAAGAGAGAGAGGGAGAAAGAGGACAGACTGTCTCAAACGCCGAGGCGGAGACCAGAGAAGGCAAGGAGAAGAAGGCAATGAGAAGGCAAGGAGAAGAAGGCAATGAGAAGGCAAGGAGAAGAAGGCAATGAGAAGGCAAGGAGAAGAAGGCAATGAGAAGGCAAGGAGAAGAAGGCAATGAGAAGGCAAGGAGAAGAAGGCAATGAGAAAGCAAGGAGAAGTCAAGGGAAAGTCAAGGGGAAGAGTAAGGGAGACAGTGAGGTGGAGAAGAGCAAAGAAAGCAACCAACAAAAGGAAGGAAGAAACGAGAAGTGAAAAACCAAAAAGACCACAATTATAGGTCGTGGAACCGTCCGTCTCCGGACGCAGGCGCTAACTACCCCCGTGAGGGGGATGGACTCCTTTTAGTCGCCTCTTACGACAGGCAGGAATACCTCGGGCCTATTCTAATCCCCGGAACCGCAGGGGGGGTGTCGGTTGTTCTTTGGCGCTTGAGTGTAGGCCTATGTCCCAGGCAAGATATTTTCCTCGTTATCATTTCCACCAGATTCCTTTGATCTTCTCTTCGTAACAGTGTATCTTCATACATCATTCCTTACGTCCATTTCACTATAAGCATTTTTCTCCACAAACACATTTCAAAGCTAATCGAGTATTTTTCCCCATTGATCTTCAAAAAATGGCTCTGAGCACTATGGGACTTAACTTCTGCGGTCATGAGTCCCCTAGAACTTAGAACTACTTAAACCTAACTAACCTAAGGACATCACACACATCCATGCACGAGGCAGGATTCGAACCTGCGACCGTAGCAGTCGCGCGGTTCCGGACTGAGCGCCTAGAACCGCTAGACCACCGCGGCCGGCCCCATTGATCTTGACTGACCCATATGATAATACACTGTAGGCAAACCACTCGGCGAATATCTTTTTTTTGTTCTATCTGAATTCTTTTCGATGACAACAAACTTTTATCTTTTCAAAAGTTCTCTTATCCGCAGACACTCTTATTACCCTCACACTGTTTTCAGTTTTTGTCACCAACCTTGCTAAGTAGTTAGACGATTGTGTGTGTTCCGGAATCTTTTTTTCCTACTGATATCTTGCCGATTCTCGTTATTTCTGTCTTTCCTACATTTATTCTCCGTACACACCCTTTCCTTTTTACAACCATAGCCATCATAAACTGCAGTTCTTCCTTTAATTCAGCCAACATTGCTTGGCCACCTGCATATTTGAAGGTCATTTTTTAGCAGGTACACTGAAAAGCAATAGTGCCAAATAAAACAAATCCTTGTCGAATCGTTCTTCCAATACCCATCTGATCTATTTCATAATCCCTAAGCCTTACTATTACCTTTTTATCATTATTCTGTCCTTTCCGTCTACACCAACACCTTTTAACGTCTTCAGGAGGATTATAAAATCAGCTCTGTCAAAAACCTTTTCCCAGTCAGCAAAACATGCATGCAATGGGAGAATTATTTATTGTATCACCAATTATTACTCCATACCAGTCCGTTGTTAAATCGTCGGTAACATATCTTTATTGTTTCACTTCTTGTCACATTTTTTCCAACTCCTTACTGTCACTATTGTCATTTACAATCAAGGTGTGTTCATGCAGTCATCTTGCGTTGACACAGTACTAATGTCGTGTGACTAGGGCCTCCCGTCGGGTAGACCGTTCGCCGGTGCAAGTCTTTCAATTTGACGCTACTTCGGCGACTTGCGCGTCAATGGGGATGAAATGATGGTGATTAGGACAACACCCAATTCCTGAGCGGAGAAAATCTCCGAACCAGCCGGGAATCGAACCCGAGCCCTTAGGATTGACATTCTGTCGCGCTGACCACGCAGCTACCGGGGGCGGACGTTTTTTTTTTTTTTTTTGTGGTTTTAGGGCGCAAAACTTCTATGGTCATTAGCGCCCAGCCCGTGACTTAAGACAGTAAAAAATCGAAATTGAAAACCAGCAGCAATGGAAACAAACCCATAAAATTGGAGAAACTAAAAGTAGAAAGAATGCTTAAAAATCCAGTACAGACAGGGGGTGGTTGTCCCCAAAAAAAAACTTCAAATGACTGACGTCATTTCACTGTCACTAATAAACTGGAGAACGCGGTCGGCTGAGCGCGTGTCATCTGCTAAAATCGACGATAGATCAGGCGATAGCTGTAGACGGGAACGTAACGGATTAAAATAGGGGCATTCAATTAAAAGGTGTCTGACCGTCCACGGCTGAGAGCAGTGGGGACAGAGTGGAGGAGGATCACCGCTTAAAAGATGTCTATGGCTAAAAAGACAGTGCCCTATCCGGAGTCGAGCTAAAATTACCTCCTCCCGACGACGCGTTCGGGAGGAAGAAGTCCAAGCGCAAGGAAGGGCTTTCACTTCCCGCAATTTATTACGGGGAAGTGTTGACCAATGCGCATGCCATAAATGAGCAAGTAGATCGGTGAAGGGAAGCGACTGAATAGCTGGCCGAGGAAGAGAGACTGCAGCCTTGGCCGCTATATCGGCCGCCTCATTCCCACAGATACCAGCGTGTCCCGGGAGCCAGAGGAACGCCACCGAGACGCCCCCCAGGTGGAGCAAGCGCAGACAGTCCTGAATCCGGTGGACCAGAGGGTGCACAGGGTAAAGAGCTTGGAGACTGAGGAGAGAGCTGAGAGAATCTGAGCAGATAACGTACTGTATCCGCTGATGGCGGCGGATGTAGTGGACAGCCTGGAGAACAGCGTAAAGCTCCGCAGGATAAACCGAACACTGGTCGGGAAGTCGAAAGCGATTTGGGGTGTCGCCAGCAATATAGGCACTCCCTACACCTAATGATGTTTTCGAGCCGTCGGTGTAAATAAACGTGGCGTCCGTCATTTGTGCACAGAGAGCAGCAAATGCCCGACGATAAACAAGTGTAGGGGTACCATCCTTGGGAAATTGACAAAGGTCACGGAGCAGGCAGATCCGGGGACGGAGCCAAGGCGGTGCTGTACCCCAAGTTGTCAAAAAGGTTTTCGGAAAGCGGCAGGAAAGAGAATCGAGCAATTGACGGAAGCGGACTCCCGGGGGTAGTAGGGAGGAGGAGCGGCCTGCATACCCTACATCAAAGGAGGCGTCGAAAAAAAGGTCATGGGCTGGATTAGCAGGCATGGAAGACAGATGGCTAGCATAACGACTCAGGAGGACTGCTCGCCGATTGGACAGCGGAGGTTCAGCAGTCTCAGCATAAAGGCTTTCCACAGGGCTAGTGTAAAAAGCTCCAGACACTAAACGTAATCCACGGTGGTGGATAGAGTCGAGACGCCGAAGAATAGACGGCCGAGCAGAGGAGTAGACTATGCTTCCGTAATCCAATTTTGAGCGCACTAAGGCGCGATAGAGGCGGAGAAGGACCACTCGGTCCGCTCCCCAGGAGGTACCATTCAGGACACGGAGGGTGTTAAGCGATCGCAGACAGCGAGCCGAAAGATAGAAGACGTGGGAGGACCAGCACAGTTTTCTGTCAAACATAAGACCCAAGAATTTAGCGACGTCTGAAAACGGAAGGTTGACAGGACCTAGATGTAAGGAGGGCGGAAGAAACTCCTTACGTCGCCAAAAATTGACACAAACGGTCTTACTGGGTGAGAAACGGAAGCCGGTTTCGATGCTCCACGAGTGGAGGCGATCGAGACATCCTTGAGGACGTCGTTCAAGAAGGCTGGTCCGTTGAGAGCTGTAGTAGATCGCAAAATCGTCCACAAAGAGGGAGCCCGAGACATCAGGAAGGAGACAATCCATAATTGGATTTATGGCGATGGCAAACAGTACAACACTCAGCACGGATCCCTGGGGTACCCCGTTTTCTTGGGAGAAAGTACGGGAGAGAGTAGTGTTCACCCGCACCCTAAAAGTGCGCTCTGCCATAAATTCGCGAAGAAAAAGGGGCAGCCGGCCTCGAAAGCCCCAAGAGAACAGTGTGCGGAGGATGCCTGTCCTCCAACAGGTATCGTATGCTCTCTCCAGATCGAAAAATATTGCTACCGTTTGGCGTTTCCGGAGAAAATTGTTCATGATATAAGTGGAGAGAGCAACAAGATGGTCAACTGCAGAACGATGCTTCCGGAATCCGCATTGGGCTGGTGTTAAAAGACTGCGGGATTCCAGCCACCAAGCTAAACGGTAATTCACCATACGCTCCAAAACCTTACAGACACTACTTGTGAGAGAAATGGGGCGATAGCTAGAGGGGAGATGTTTGTCCTTTCCAGGTTTCGGAACAGGAACGACAATAGCTTCCCGCCACCGTTTGGGAAAGGTACTGTCGGTCCAAATTCGATTATAAAGGCGAAGGAGGTAACGCAGACTAGGGGTTGATAAATGCAGCAACATTTGGACATGGATACCATCCGGTCCCGGGGCGGAGGAGCGAGAAGATGAGAGGGCATGTTGGAGTTCCCGCATGGAGAAAACAGTATTGTAGCTTTCGTGATTTTGAGAGGAGAAAGCAAGAGGTCGCACTTCCGCTGCACGTTTCTTCGGGAGAAACGCTGGCGGGTAATTTGAAGAGCTCGAAATCTCAGCAAAGTGCTGACCCAACGTGTTAGAAATTGCGACGGGGTCCACTAAGGTATCATGCGCAACAGTGAGCCCAGAGACCGGGGAGAAGCTAGGCGCGCCTGAGAACCGTCGAAGCCGACTCCAAACTTCCGAGGAGGGAGTGAAGGTGTTAAATGAGCTAATAAAGAATTTCCAGCTTGCCTTCTTGCTATCGCGGATGACGCGACGGCATCGCGCACGGAGCTGCTTATAGCGGATACAGTTGGCCAAAGTAGGATGGTGACGGAAAATGCGAAGAGCACGTCGCCGCTCACGTATTGCATCACGGCATGCCTCGTTCCACCAAGGAACTGGGGGGCGCCGGGGCAATTCGGAGGTGCGTGGTATTGAACGTTCCGCAGCTGTAAGGATAACGTCGGTAATATGTGTGACCTCATCGTCGACGCTGGGAAAGCGACGGTCATCGAATGTCGCGAGAGACGAAAAAAGTGTCCAATCGGCGTGGGCAAACTTCCAGCGTCGCGGGCGCATATATGGCAGTTGAGGCTGCAGTCTGAGGACACATGGAAAGTGGTCACTCGAGTGTGTATCATCAAGGGCGAACCATTCGAAGCGCCGAGCTAGCGGAACTGTACCGACCACAAGGTCCAAATGAGATAAGGTTGTCGTGGAGGCAGACAAAAATGTGGGGACCCCAGTGTTGAGGCAAACGAGATCCGCTTGGTGGAAGACGTCTAGCAATATGGAGCCACGTGGACAAGGATGTGGAGATCCCCAAAGCGGGTGGTGGGCATTGAAGTCCCCAACCAGCAAATAGGGGGGTGGAAGCTGACCAAGAAGATGAAGGAGATCAGCTCGTGCCATTGGTGTGGACGATGGAATGTATACAGTACAAAGAGAGAGCGTGTATCCGGAAAGGGAAAGACGGACGGCGACAGCTTGGAAGGAACTGTTTAAGGGGATTGGGTGATAATGGAGAGTATCATGGAGAAGAATCATGAGTCCTCCATGGGATGGAGAGCCTTCAACAGAGGGGAGATCATATCGGACGGACTGAAAATGAGGGAGAACAAAGCGGTCATGGGGACGCAGCTTCGTTTCCTGAAGACAGAAGATGACCGGCGAGTAGGATCTTAAGAGTATCGACAATTCATCCCTATTGGCTCGAATGCCGCGGATATTCCAGTGGATAATGGACATGGGGTGAACAGAAATTGGAGGACTGTGACCAAAGTTGCTGTCAACTCAAGGACTGCTCGGAGCTAGCGACCGACAGCATGGAATGGCAGTCAGCCGAAGGCAGAAGATCCTGATCCATTGGTTGGTCAGGAGCAGCTCCTGCCACCAGCGATCGGCCGGTTGACCGGCCACCAGCAGTGCGCCTCGGCGACACAGAAGATGGCCGAGGGCGATTTCTGCCAAGTGGTGCTGTAGAGGGGGCACGCCTTGGCGGAGGAGAGGAACTGGGTTTCTTTGTAGCCTTCTTGGAAGAATGTGGTTTAGATGAAGAAGGAACCGATGGTTGTGAAGTTGCGGTACGTAAAAACTCTTCACGAGTATGCTCTTTTTTCGAAGACTTGGCGTCCGACTTTTGGGCTCGAGATGTAGCAGAACCCGACGAAGGGTGAGCCATAGAGTGGGCAGGCGAAAGTGGTGAGGTTGATCGAGCGATCTTTGCGCTGGCCGATCTGACGACCGTGGTACTAAAGGTGAGGTCGCAAGTCTGCGTGGCCGCCTCCTTTGTTGGCCGAGGAGAAGCAAGGACAGCGCTGTATTTTCCTGTCTGAGGCACGGTGCGCTTGCGACTCGCGAATAATTTTCAAGCAGCAAAGGTCGACACCTTTTCCTTCACTCTTATTTCCTGGATGAGCTTCTCGTCCTTAAAAACGGGGCAATCTCGAGAGGAAGCTGCGTGGTCACCCATACAGTTGATGCAGCGAGGGGATGGAGGTGGACAAGCACCCTCATGGGCATCCTTGCCACACGTTACACATTTGGCTGGATTGGAACAGGACTGGCTGGTGTGATTGAACCGCTGACATCGATAGCAACGCGTAGAGTTTGGGACGTAAGGGCGAACGGAAATTATCTCATAGCCTGCCTTGATTTTCGATGGGAGTTGAACTGTGTCAAATGTCAAGAAGACAGTGCGGGTTGGAATGATGTTCGTGTCAACCCGTTTCATTACTCTATGAACTGCCGTTACGCCCTGGTCAGACAGATAGTGCTGAATTTCTTCGTCAGACAATCCATCGAGGGAGCGTGCATAAACGACTCCACGCGAGGAATTTAAGGTACGGTGCGGTTCCACCCGGACAGGGAAGGTGTGGAGCAGAGAAGTACGCAGCAATTTTTGTGCCTGGAGGGCACTGTGTGTTTCTAACAACAGGGTGCCATTCCGTAATCTGGAACAAGACTTTACAGGACCTGCTATTGCGTCGACACCTTTCTGAATAATGAAAGGGTTGACCGTGGAGAAGTCGTGACCTTCATCAGACCGAGAAACAACAAGGAACTGTGGCAACGATGGAAGAATCGTCTATGGCTGAGACTCAGTATACTTACGTTTGTGAGCAGACTTAGTGGAAGGTGAGGAAACCATTGCGGAAGAATCCCCCATGATTACCAGCGTCTCCGATGGCGCGCTCCTCCCTTGTGGGGGCCCTCTCTGAGGGCACTCCCGCCTTAGGTGATTGTTCACACCTCAGGTCACACCTCCCGACAAACGGACGGAGGGACCAATCGGCATTTTCGGAAGGTATCAGCTCGGGTAATCACCCCTCCCTGGGCCTGGCCGTTACCAGGGGGTACGTACGTGTCCTACCTGTCTACCCGGGGCGGGGAATTACGCGTTACCCCGTCACCGGCTACGCACGAAGGGCGTGGGTCGGCCTTCAGACACGCACAGGGAGGAAGAAAGAGAAAGGGAAAGGAAGGAAGAGAGGTCTCAAACGCCGCAGCGGAGAAAAGGGAAAGAGAAGAGGTAAGGAAAAAAGAAGGACAGAGGAAGGAAGAAGACAGAGAAGGACAAAGGAAGGAAGAAGACATAAAAGCAAGGAAGGCAAAAAATGCAGTACATTTACGAGCGTCCGTCTCCGGACGTAGGCACAAACCATACTCCCAGATGGGGAGAAAGGGAAGGAAAGAGCCAGAGGTGAGGGGAGGAGGGGCGAAGATAGGGATGGGGAAGGATGCGGAATGGGAAGGTATGCAGCCCGGAAAGGAAGGAAGGCCACATTAGCTCGGGGTCCCGTGCTCGCTACGCACGTATCCACAAAAGAGTTGTGGACCCCCTGGGGGGGGGGGGGGGCGGACGTTGACACAGTGAAGTGAAAAGATGGACAGATCAGAGGAATTAGCGCCAAAGAAGAAAGCTGCTACACTCGTTTATGCGTCATTTAGTCTCAGCACAAGAGATATCCTCTGAAATAGGTACTCATCAGTTTACAATTTCCAATTTACTGAATGTAGAAGTAGGGCATCTAATGTCAAAGAAGATAGGATACTGAAAAGACTTTCTCTCGTGGAGTGTCACCTGTCATCAACTGAATTAAAGCGAGGCGGGGAAGAAATTTGTGACGTCTCGGTAACCAGTAAAGCTGTTAGAAACAGACTGCTGGAAGCTAGATTGCCCTAGACCTAGAAAGAAGCCTTTATTGACAAAAACAACGTGACAACACCGGCTAAAATGGGATAATGTACATTGGTTTCCAAAATTATAGCAACAGACGGAAATTTTGCAAGGTTGCATTTATTTTGCCAGAAAACGGTATAAATAGGTGATAGTCACTGTTGTTAGAGCACATGGAATCTGGTAAAACTCAAGGGGATGGGGGGGACACCAGCGAGCAGCTGCTCGAGCGTCATCAGCTAAAACATCCGGTAAAGTAGATGGCAGGGACAGGACAACACGAAATTGACTAAAACGGGGACACGACAATAAAACATGGTGCACTGTTAATGCCTGACCACAAGGGCACTGCGGGGCTGGGTCACCGGAGAGCAGGTAGCGGTGGCTAAACCGGCAATGCCCAATCCGCAACCTGGTCAGAAGGACCTCCTCGCGCCGAGATGGTCGGGAGGATGATGTCCAAGCAGTTGGGAGCGGTTTTACTGCCCGGAGCTTGTTTCCTTGGAGGGATGACCAAGCATCCCACCACAACGACACAAGCCTCTTACATACATCCCCACTAACGTCAGATGACGGGACACGATGGGAGGCTGGCCGAGGCAGGAGGACTGCAGCCTTGGCTGCAGCATCCGCAGCCTCATTCCCAGGCACTCCTACATGTCCGGGAACCCACAGAAAGCTGACAGAACCACCATTATCAGCGAAAGAATGGAGGGACTGCTGTATCCGTTGAATCAAGGGATGGACCGGATAGGGAGCTCCAAGGCTCTGAAGAGCACTGAGTGAGTCAGAGCAGAGTACATATGATGAATGGCGGTGGCGGCGGGCATACTGAACGGCCTGATGGAGAGCAAAAAGCTCGGCCGTAAAGCTGGAACATTGGTCGAGGAGCCGGTATTTAAAGGTGGCGGCCCCGACGACAAAGGCACAGCCGACACCATCGTCAGTTTTGGAGCCATCGGTGTAAATAAAGGCGTGACCGGCAAGTCGAGCACGAAGTTCGACAAACCGTGAGCAATACACTGCAGCCGGAGTACCCTCCTTCGGGAGTGAGCTGAGGTCGAGATAAATATGAGCCGGAGCCTGGAGCCAAGGTGGTGTCGGGCTCTCACTCTCCATGAAGGTGGTAGGGAGGGCAAAATCCAATTGTCGAAGCAGGCGACGGAAGCGGACTCCGGGGGGCAGCAGGGCAGACACATACAACCCGTACTGACGGTCGAGAGAATTGGCGAAGAAGGACTTGTAAGAGGGGTGGTCGAGCATAGACGACAGCCGGCAGGCATACCGACACAGCAGTACGTCGCGCCGGTAGGTCAATGGTAACTCGGCAGCTTCAGCATAAAGACTCTCGACAGGACTAGTGTAGAAGGCTCCGGTCGCAAGACGTATCCCCCGATGGTGGATGGAGTTGAGCCGGCGTAAGAGGGATGGCCGAGCGGACGAGTAGACGAAGCTCCCATAATCCAGCTTCGATCGGACTATGGACCGATACAAGCGAAGCAGGACAGTGCGATCCGCTCCCCAAGATGAACCGCTAAGAACTCTGAGGACATTAAGGGAACGTGTACAACGGGCCGCCAAATAAGAGACATGTGGAGACCAACACAGTTTCCTGTCCAATGTGAGCCCTAGAAACTTAGTTGTGTCCACGAATGGGAGAACAACGGGACCGAGATGTAAGGATGGCGGAAGGAACGCTTTATATCGCCAAAAGTTGATACAAACCGTCTTTTCTTCAGAGAACTGGAAGCCATTTCCCACGCTCCATGAGTAGAGGCTGTCTAGACAACGCTGAAGGCAGCGCTCCAGGAGGCATGTTCTCTGGGCACTGCAGTAGATCGCGAAGTCATCGACAAAGAGAGAGCCGGAGACATTAGGTGGAATGCAATCCATAATTGGATTGATCGCGATGGCAAAAAGGGCTACGCTCAAGACGGAGCCCTGAGGCACTCCGTTCTCCTGGAGGAAGACGTCGGACAATACGGAACCCACACGTACCCTAAACTTTCGATCCGTTAAAAAGGAATCAATAAAAAGGGGCAGGCGACCGCGTAGGCCCCACCTGTGCATAGTGCGGAGGATACCTCCTCTCCAACAGGTGTCATAAGCCTTCTCCAAGTCGAAGAACACGGCTACCGTTTGGCGCCTTCGCAAAAAGTTGTTCATGATGCATGTCGACCAGGTCACAAGGTGGTCAACAGCGGAGCGGCGGCGACGAAAGCCGCACTGGACATTAGTAAGTAGCCGTCGAGATTCAAGAATCCAGACTAACCGAGCATTAACCATGCGCTCCATCACCTTACAGACACAGCTTGTAAGAGAAATGGGGCGGTAACTAGAAGGAAGGTGTCTATCCTTCCCGGGTTTGGGTATAGGAACAACAACGGCGTCACGCCAACGCATGGGGACTTGACCTTCGGTCCAGACGCGATTGTAGGTACGAAGAAGGAAGCTTTTGCCCGCCGGAGAAAGGTGTGCCAGCATCTGAACGTGAATGGCATCTGGCCCCGGAGCAGAGGACCGGGACAGGGCAAGTGCACGTTCGAGTTCCCGCACAGTAAAGGGGGCATTATAAGTTTCCAGATTCAGCGAGTGGAAGGAAGGTCGCCGAGCCTCTTCTGCCTCTTTCCTGGGAAGGAAGGCAGGATGGTAATGGGCGGAGCTTGAAACCTCCGCGAAAAAGCGGCCAAAGGCGTTGGAGACAGCCACAGGATCAACAAGGACCGCATTACCTGAGGTCAGGCCAGGTACCGAGGAGTGGGCCTGAATGCCAGACAGCCGGCGCAGGCTACCCCAAACGACGGAAGAGGGAGTAAAACCGTTAAAGGAGCTGGTGAAAGAGGCCCAACAAGCTTTTTTGCTGTCTTTGATGACTCTACGGCATTGCGCTCGGAGTCGTTTGTATTCAATACAATTCGCCAACGTAGGATGCGGCGAAAGGTGCGTAAAGCACGTCGTCGAGCACGGATAGCGTCCCTACAAGCCTCGTTCCACCAGGGGACGGAAACGCGACGTGAAGAAGAAGTAGTACGAGGAATGGAACGTTCGGCAGCATTGATGATAACAGCCGTGAGGTATTCGACCTGACTGTCACAACTGGGAAAATCGTGGTCCGGAAAGGTCGCCAGGGAGGAGTAAAGTCCCCAGTCAGCTTTCAGTATGTTCCAGCTCGAAGGACGTGGGGATGGGGTGTGGTGCAGGAGACGAACGACACAGGGGAAGTGGTCGCTCGAATAGGTGTCAGAAAGGACATACCACTCGAACCGACGGGCAAGAGTGGTAGAACAGATCGAGAGGTCCAAGTGGGAGTAGGTATGAGTAGAGTCCGAGAGGAAAGTCGGGGCGCCGGTATTGAGGCAGACAAGATTGAGATGGTTGAAGACATCCGCCAAGAGTGAGCCTCTTTGACAGGATGCAGGAGAGCCCCAAAGGGGATGATGGGCATTGAAGTCGCCAAACAATAAAAACGGCGGGGGAAGCTGAACGATCTGGTGCATCATGTCAGCCCGACTAACAGCAGACGACGGTGGAGTGTAGATGGTACAAACTGAAAAAGTAAAAGCAGAAAGAGTAATGCGGACAGCTATTGCTTGGAGTGAGGTGGTCAATGGGATGGGATGGTAATAGACATCGTCCCGAACGAGCAACATGACCCCACCATGAGCTGGGATACCGTCCACAGGGGTGAGGTCATACCGCTCTGAGGTATAGTGGGTAAAGGAAATACGGTCAGTCGGGCGCAACTTGGTTTCCTGGAGTCCAAGGACGAGCGGACAGTGCAGGCGGAGGAGCAGTTGTAATTCCTCCCGATTAGATCGAATACCTCTTATGTTCCAATGAAACAACGCCATCGCTAGTCAAAAAGTTGGGGGAACGAGACGGGGGAAGCGCGGGTCACCTCGACGGCCGCAGAGGGCCAGGTTGCGAGGGAACAACGCTACAACCGACGGGAGGTGGATCCGGTTCCATCGACTCGTCGCCAGCTGCGGCCGCTGTCCCTGGTGGTGTAGGAGGGGCAGCATCATTTGCCGACGAAAGGCCAGCTGAGCGCCTGGCAGCAGAGCGTCCCGGCGAAACTGAGGACGGCCGGGAGCAGCGACTCACGGATGGAGCGTCAGACGAAACGCGCCGGGGTGGAGAGGGGGATAGAGACTTCTTCTTTGAGGCCTTCTTGGAAGGCCGAGGAGGCACAGGGATGGTGGGCTGGACCCGAATAAGGTCCTCACGCGCGGGGTCCGTTTTGGAACGCCGGACCTCGGAAGCTGGGGTCCGGAACGTTTCCCCGATGGACGCCTGAGAAGAGGATCGCTTCTCAGGTGGCGTGGGGGGAGAAGGAGGAGGAAGGGTGGGGCAGAGGGGGTGGGGGCCATGGGGGAGGAGGATTTGGAAGGGAAGGATTTGGGAGGCGGAGGCAGAGCCCCCTGATGGGTGGAGGAGGCAGAGGGGGGACAGGATAGGGGTGAGGATACCGCGGAAGGAGTGGACACAACTGAGGCAAACGAAGTGGTCAATGGCACGGGATGGAGGCGGTCATACTTCTTCCTGGCCTCAGAATAAGAGAGCCGATCCAAAGTTTTGATTTCTTGTACCTTCTTCTCCTTCTGATATGCGGGGCAGTCTGAGGATCTAGGCGAGTGGACGCCAGGACAATTAATGCACCGAGGTGGTGGGGTGCATGTATGTTCCTCACGAAGAGGACGTCCACAATCGCCACAAAGGGGCTCAGCCTCACACCGTGATGACATGTGCCCAAAGCGCAGACACCTAAAACAGCGCATAGGAGGCGGGACGTAAGGCCGCACGTCACACCGGTAGCACATCACCTTTACCTTCTCCGGGAGAACGTCCCCCTCGAAGGCGAGGATAAAGGCCCCGGTGTCGATGCGACGGTCTTTGGGGCCGCGCTGGACTCGCCGGACGAAATGCACGCCTCGGCGCTCCAGGTTGGCCCTGAGCTCCTCATCAGATTGTAGCAGGAGGTCACGATGAAAAATAACCCCCTGCGTCCTATTTAGTGCCAGATGTGGGACAATGGATACTGGGATGTTCCCTAGGCGGTCGCACGCCTGGAGCGCCGCCGACTGTGTGGCGGAGGTGGTCTTGATAAGAACGGACCCTAAACGCATCTTGCTGAGAGCCTCAAGTTCCCCGAAGATGTCCTCAATGTGCTGAACAAAGAACATGGGCTTGGAGGTGGCGAATGTCCCCCCATCGGTTCGAGAACAGACCAAATAGCGGGGGAAGTACTTCGCCCCAAGCCGGCGGGCCTGTCCCTCCTCCCATGGAGTGGCCAAGGGGGAAAGGGCAGGAGAACCAGAACTAGAAACGGTACCTTTTCTTTTGAAAGACTCGGCCGCAGAGCGACCTGATATGTGTTGACGTTTCATCTGCGAAACGTCCACCCCGATACCACCCACTCCGACCAGGGCCTCTCCCCACGGGCGCCACCCAGCCACAGCAAGGGCCACCTGGCAGGATGACCATTGCCGGGAGTCCTGATGCCCCAAGGAGACGGGCATCTACTCCTTGGCCGACGTGGGGAGGGTGCAGCTCAGGTATCGGCAGTACGATCCCTGTGTTGTCAGGGGGCTACAACCTAGAGGGTACATGACGACCCCACCACAACGGGCTGGCTACCGTGCTGGATTTCTGGTGCCATGGAAAGTCCATCATGATCGCTGGTGCAGATGGAGACGCACTATGGGCGTAACTTGGACAACCCATCAGGCGTTTAGGCCCAATTTGAGGAATAGTGGGTATGGTTACAACGCCGGTGCAATGCTGAGTGCCATGGTCTTAGTGCACTTAGGACCAGTGGTACACCACGTAAGGTGTCCTTCCCCAAAAGGCTCGTACTTCTGTAGAATTTTGAAAAATGGAGGTCAAACCCCAAGGGGGACCATACATGGAAGGCCGAAACGGTTGAAACTCCTTTTAGTCGCCTCGTACGACAGGCAGGAATACCTCGGGCCTATTCTTACCCCGGACCCGCAGGGGGGAGGTGATAGTAAAGTGGAAACAATGTCATAAATAAAGAACGTAAACTGCAACAAGCACGCAACAAATAGACAAAAATGTTCGTTTTTTTTTCAATTTAAGGGATGTGCGCACACATTTCGACAGCTAGTTAACGTGCTCAGTATGCGTGTGACGACCTCTGGCAGAAATACAGGCCTGACAACGACTAGCATGCTATGAATGATGTCCTCAATCTTATGATGAAGAAATAACACCCATTTTTCTTGCAGAGCTGCTCGCAAGTCTTGTAGAGTGGTTGGTGATGCTGACATGATGCTGCCCGTCTCCCTACTGCATCCCAGACATTCTCTATGGGGTATAAATCGGGAAGACGAGCAGGCCACGCCACGTGTGCAATATATTCTGTTGCCAAGAAAACATCAAGCACACGTGTTCTGTGAGGTCGAGCATTATCGTCCATCAGTACGAAGTCTGGGTCCACAGCACCTCGTAACATCCGCGCATGAGGCCGCATAAACCTTGCCGTTTCATCTGTACAATTTCATGAAGTGTTAGAGTGGTCAACATAATCCCTCCTTACACCATTAGGGATCTTTCTCTTTCTCGATATCAATCCCTTTCCACTATGTTTGGGTCCCGAAATCGGGTTCCACGTTCCCACCACATGCAATCCGTCGAGAATCACTCTCCAGAGCAAATCAGGACTCATCTGTGGAAAGAACATTGGCCCACTGTTAGACCACCCATGTGGTATGTTGACGACTCCACTCTGGACGCTCCCTTCTGTGAAGACGTGTTAGAGGTACATATACAGCAGATCTCTGACAATAAAGACCACTCTGCCAAAGCTTTCTGTACACCTTTTCATCAATACAACACGTCCAGTGGATGCTGCGAGGTCAGATGCCAGTTGCCATAGGGTACTAAGGCGGTACTGTTATGCCCTTACAGCCAAATAACAGTCCTCTCTTTCTGATGTCTCACGTGGTCGGCCCTGCCCTCATTTCTGGACACAGTTTCGTTCCCTATAAACTGTCGCCACATCCGAGAATCGACAGAAAGCTTCACGTTAAGCCGTGGGGCCACATCAGTTTGCGACTGTCCTGCTTCAGTTCTTCCTATGTCCCTACACCGCAGAGAGTCTGATAGGTGTCTTCTCTGTGTCGTACTGCACCGTCCGTGACCGTGCTCACAGCGATTCCGGATGTGGGACTGCGCGAGAACGCTACCCCATTTGATCGGTGCCCTAACATCGTTGGCATGGTTTCCATTTGACCAGAATACCGTCTTCCGTGCACAACACTATTGGACAGGCCGGCCGGAGTGGCCGTGCGGTTCTAGGCGCTTCAGTCTGGAACCGAGCGACCGCTCCGGTCGCAGCTTCGAATCCTGCCTCGGGCATGGATGTGTGTGATGTCCTTAGGTTAGTTAGGTTTAATTAGTTCTACGTTCTAGGGGACTGATGACTTCAGATGTTAAGTCCCATAGTGCTCAGAGCCATTTGAACCATTTTGAACTATTGGACGGACATCTGTTGACAGTTTGTATGATTATACTGTAAATTAGACAAAAGACGGGGAAATAGTGGTTTGTTGCTTTAATTTTGGACACCAGTGTACATGCTACGCAGACGCCGGCAACGGCGCCCATACGATGGTCTGTGGGGAGAAGCGAGGTGAGGGTGGGTAGGGGGGGGGGGGTTGGGGTTGACCTGGAGGTATGGAGTACTTTTAATATTTTGGAAGACGAATGGCGACTTGTAGGGATCCATAAAAAAGCATTCCAGTTCCCATCCTGTTGAAAGCCTATGTAATACCGACTTTTAAAGCATTTTCTTGAAAGAAAAATAACTAGTAACACTATCTACCATCTTGGTAGAGCACTTGCCATCGAAAGGCAAAGGTCCCGAGTTCGAGTCTCGGTCGGGCACACAGTTTTAATCTGCCAGGAAGTTTCATATCAGCGTACACTCCGCTGCAGAGTGAAAATCTCATTCTGGATATATTCTTACCTTTCACTGAGAGCTAGGTGGGGAGGGGCGGGGGCGTGGCCCGCCCCCTTTTCCTCGAGTATGGGCACCCTTGCATATACGTACCTATAGGGTGTGGGAAAATATAGAAACACCAAACCTAAAACACATTACAATGCCTAATACGACGTAGGAAAATCGTTGGCATTCAAGAAAGCTTTCACTCGTGTTGGAATGGATAAACACTGGTCCTGTGTGGCTTTCAAGAGAGTCTTACACCATTATTTCTGCAAAATAGTGGCAAGCGCAAGTAACTATGATGGATGTGTATAGCAATCACACGCCACTCTCTAAAAAGTAAACTACAGAGAGTAAACAATACCGATATCTGCTGACTGGTGAACAGGGGAGATGCGACAGTTCATCCTCGTGTTGAAAAAACGATTCCTGGACGATGCGAGCCATGTGAACAGGGACCCTGTCGTTCTAGAACACAGCTACTGATCAGCTAGAGTATCATGTCACCGACCTACTGTCGATATAAACCCGTTGAAACGATAGCAGCATCGCCTGACGAGGAATGACTGCTAGTCAGACACACGCACGGTGCATGTAGTATCACTGAGCGTGCTGTCCTTGCGTAGAATGGGAAACACGCGATGTGAGTTTAACCGAGGGCAAACTGTGATGGCCCAGAGGCTCGGCACGACTTGCCGGGTGTTCGAGGAGTGCTGTGGTATCTTCAACACGTGGCGAAACCAAGGTGAAACCAGACGTCGTGGGGTTGGGCGGCCACCTCTCTTTACAGATGTCGGACGTCGTAGGCTGGGCAGACTGGAAAAACAGAACCGGCGGCGAACTGGGGCGGAGCTAACATCAGACTTTAATATTGGGCAGAGTACAAGTGTGGCCGAACACACAGTGAACTGAACACTCCTAACAATGGGTCTCAGCAGCTAATGACCCATGCATGTGCCAGTGTTAACACCACGACATCGGCAGCTACGACTGAAATGGGCACATGACCATTGGTACTGGACGTTTCCATAGTGGCAGAGCGTTGCATGATCACCCAAATCCCGCTACCTTCTTCATCATGCCGACGGAGACAAGCTGACGGCGGCTCCATTATGCTCCGGAAACATTCACATTGGCGTCCATGGGTCCAGAGTAGCTCGTACAAGGTACCATGACAGCCGAAGTGTATCGTACACTGGTTGCAGACCACGTACACACCTTCATGATGATCATCTTGAGGAAGCTCACATCCGTCTGGGGAGCAAGTCCTCCCTTCCTGAGAGTTTAGGCTCTTGCTTTGTGTGTGTCCGCTGCAGAGTATGCTTCACCTGTGTGGAGTGCATAAATTCACACCAAACAGGTTGATATTGCAATCAATGGGACCGTCCGAATCTTGTCAGGATGTATGAAGCCAAATCCAGTCGATAAAATCTACCCGATTGTTGGAATAGGTCCCCCCACTATTAAAAGGGCTGTTATTGCTGATGTAGAGAGGGATAAGCGAACTTATGATCCCCGACATCCACTGCATGATAATCAGGCTGTAGTCCGTCGACTGAAGTCGAGAAAGAGCTTCATCGCCAGGACTCAACCACCAGAGGGAACACCAGAGGGAACACCAGAGGGAACACCAGAGGGAACACCAGAGGGAACACCAGAGGGAACACCAGAGGGAACACCAGAGGGAACACCAGAGTCTAACCGCATCACCAGGTGGAAGAGCAAGCTACCACCCAATATCCCTGTAAAGGAAGAGCTAGCTCCAGGAAACGACTTGCCCTACCCTATTTGGAGATTGCTCAATCGTCTTAGGGTGGACGTTCTTCTATGCAAGAGCAACATGCGAAAATGGGTCATTCTTCCAGCTGATGGAGATACATCCTGCGACTGCAGAACAACACAAGACCCGGCCCATCTGCTAATACGTCCGCACCTTGAACAACCCTGCACAACACAGGACCTGATCGAGGGAACCAACAAGGCCATCGGAGTTGCTATCTTCTGGAAATGCTGACCGGACACATGAATGAATGAATGCTTCCCGATGGTATTGGCATTTTTCAACAAGATAATGCGCCATGTCACAAGGCCAGGAGTGTGATAGCGTGGTTCGAGGAACACAGTGGCGAGTTTCAACTGATGTGCTGCCCGTTCCCACCCCCCCCCCCCCTCTGATAAGGTCATCGTCCGTCCCTAGACTTAAAGACTTACGCACTACTTAAACTGACTTATGCTAAGAACAACACACGCATCCATGCCCACAGGGAGGACTCGAACCTCCGGCGGTAGGGGCCGCGCAGTCAACTGAACCCGATCGAACACATCTGGGATGTGACTGAACGTGGCGTCAGAGCTCATCGCTCCCCGCCCAACCCCCTCCCAAAATTTACGGGAATCAGGTGACTTGCGTGTGCAGATGTGGTGGCAACTCCCTCCAGCGACCTACCACAGAGATGGACATTCCGGCTATTGGGTAGGCTGTCATTCTGTTCTGTTCTGGCTAATCAGTGTATATGTTCAAGCATACATTTCTCGCTGTGTTTTCAAATTTTTGTGAACTCTTGTACATACCATAAGAGTAAACATAATTTTATCGGTTCATCTGTCAATTTTTAAGTGCGTGTCCAGAATACTGCAGAGACAAGGAAAACACAAGGTACTGATAAAAGTCTAGAAAAATTTTGAATTTTCAAGAAGGATAAGCCTGTTACGAACACTTCTAACGAAACGATCACAAAATTTCTGTTATGTGTAAGATTATTTGTACTTATAGCAAGCTGAATCGTGTTTCAAATTAAGAGACGAATGTGTCGGTTGCATTCCACTCGCTGGACTACCCACAAGCACAAGTAGATAATTAGGAGTTTGAAAAATTCGATTATTCCAGTCACAGAAGACTCGATTAAGGCAAAATGACTGCAAGGAGAAAACGACAAGGTTTGCTGAAAATAATCGTCTGGTGACATTCTGGTAACTCCTAAGTCTAAAAGGAAAGGTTTCTAGAATTATGTACGTCACATTTATAAAGTACGAAGATGTTGCAAATGTAATAAATACGGCAATTTGTCAGAACTGTTGGAGCAAAATCAATACTTAAGGTATCGGTGTAAGCAACGGTAGATGTGAAGTTCTTCATGGCACCAGCATCCGGTAAGCCATTAAATAAGACTGGCACATAAGACTCCGAGGCATTCACACGTCTGTGTGAATTAAATTTGTCCAAGGCAGTGGTGAGTTCACAAGTTATTGTAGCCAATAACGGAAACGTACCTGTAGAAGAAGTCAGCTGCACATACATGTTCTTGCGGTACTAAGAGAAGAATTAAAGAAGGATGTATTCTATATTCGAAGGTTAACTAAAACTTCCGTTTACACTAAGCAAAATAATAAACAGGCCTTTGACAAAAGAGGCTGTCGTATTTATGAGGCAGCGGAGATACTACTTTGGCACAGCACCTCTTATCAACAGGGTGTTCAGTTATATCGACCAGCTGAGGCAAAGATGGCATTGTAATCAAATGATGCTAATCTATGGCACAAGAAGCGGGGATGTTCATATTCTGATTTAATGGAAGCACTATGTAAAAGTTTGGTCAAAAGTATTGCAAATATGGGACCCTTCAACAGTCCCTGCGTAATAAGTTTAGAACGTAAGCAGACCAGACTACCTTTCCAGCATTCTACTTCTCGAGTTAAAAGAAATATCGAATTAGTTCTTTGAGATTTGTGTGAAAGAAAGCATTCGATTCGTCGAAAACAAGTGAATACGAGGGTAGCATTCGTCGAAAACAAGTGAATACGAGGGTAGCATCAAGAACATTGATACAGAGTATCATTTTTGTTCGCAAGAAAATTGACACGGGCGAAATAACTGTGAAACATAGCTCAACAAAACGTATGACATGATGACAAATGCACCGGTGCGTCATTATCAACAGATCGACGAGTTTGGACTACAAGTTCTGACTGGCACTACTTCTAGTGGGAATGCTGCAAGTCAGAATATGTTTATGGCTCTATGCCTACGTTTGTCGAGTTGACAGTGTTGTAGCGCTTAGTTCTGTATTTCGTTCTATGTTTCGAATATTCACTTGTGTGTTCACTGCACAAAGTATCAATAAATTAATATTTACCTAGCTGAAGCCACTCAACCCATAAAACACGTGGGTTTCATTTAACAGATCACTGGCTTCAAAATCTTTCATTTCCTCTAACAAATACCACAAATCCAGCACTCCTCCAGGATACCTCCCAACTTATAAAATTCGGTGAATGGTTTTGAATTTTCTTTAAGAAAGTCATAGTTATTTTGACTTGTGTAGTTAACGTAACTTGGTCGAAGTTAAAGATGGTGATATAGTCTTCGGAGAATTGAAAAGTTAATAACGGCACAAGCGAGTCAAAGTACGGCGTAACCAGCAAACACCTGTAGCATTATCATAATCTAATGGTGGATTGCTCCTGTGCTGTTGCTATGCGCAAACATTTCTGGTTTCAATGCACTTAGTCGTGCCTCTTGAAGCAATTCCTCAGTGAATCGGTTTGCGACTTACAGCCTTCCCTGAGTGTTAGAATACTGTTAATATGCTCTCCTGTCTTGATCTTTATTTTCAGTGTGTTAGCCACTGGTTGCGATACTGTCGAATACTTCGGCATACCAAAAGGAAGGAAGATTCCTTAACGCCCATCAATATCGAGGTCATTAGCGACGGAGCACATACTTTGAATGTTTCGAAGGATGGGGAGATAAATCGGCCGTGCTCTTTCAAAGAAACAGTATCGGCATTTGTCTTGAGCGATTTAGGGAAATCAAGGATAACATAAATCTGGAAGGCCTGACGCGAATTTGAACTGTTGTCCTCCCAAATCCGAGTCCAGGGTGCTAACCACTATGCCACCACTCCCAATCGGCACAACGAAGGAAGATTTGCTAATCACGGAATGCAGCTGGTATTCTGATTTTCTCGAAGCACAATTTCCCTCAACAGATAGTATTTCGTGATTTCGCACGTTGGGAAAAATTTTGTGAGCATAGTCGAATGATATTACAGTTTTCGGACCACCTAGTTCACAGGCAGTAGATTCCCTGTACAATTTTATAGTATTTCTGATTTCCCGTACATTTCTAATTATTTTATGGCTCGTGCAACAGGAACATGACGCTTCAGTAGCAAGGGCGCTTATATAATAGTTTGTAGGAGGGGGATGGATGGGGATATGGAATATTTAATATTTTCGAAGACGCCGAGATAGCTACAAAAAATTACAGTTCCGAACCCGTTAAAAACTTGCGCGATACCGACGATTAAATCATTTACTTGAAAGATGAACACCTGACTACACTATATTTTTGCATTTCCCTGAGAACTAGGGAGTGGGGGGGGTGTTACCATTGCCAGCGGATATAGGCGCCCTTGGACGCCGGAGAAGTGAAACCAAGAAATATTTTCAGATGAGCCTAAATTTCATCTACTGTGTTCTAATTTCAAAGTGTTCGTGCATCGCAGTGTAGGTGAAGAATTTTTGTCTTCGTGTATAACACAAACAGTCAAATATCCAGCAGGACAGACGATGTGGGGATGTATTTCTACCCATGAAATAGGTCGTCTGGACTTCATAAATGGCACATTCAATGCAAATATGTACATCAGCATCCTTGAAAAAAAGCTTATGATCACAATGAGAGACCAGTTTGGAGATATTTTTATTTGCATTTTCCAGGATGATTCTGCTTCTTGCCACAGATCTTTGAAGGTAAATCCTATGTTTAATGTTCATATCAGCCATGAAGCACTTGTTATAACTTAATTGTTCAGCATTTCTACATTTCGGGTAAAAACCTTCCTTAGACAAAATTGTCATTAGAATGGCCTAGAAATGGCCCGATCTCTGTCCTACTGACAACTGTTGGAAGATTATGGGAAATGCTGTAGCAAAAAAGAAGCCACAGAATAGACAGGAACTGTTAGTGACACTTGCGCATGTCTGGATGACTACACGATGCAAAGCGATGATTACGGCACGCGGAGGACCAACCAAGTATTAAACGGCAGTAGTGGATTCAGATGAAGTAACTGTCATGTAAAATTACTAAAAACTATCAGCGTTATAAGGTAAAATTAATATTCCATGTTTCTTCCGAGATTAACATTTATAGTTTATAAGAGTGAACAGATCAGACGACATATGCACTTCCACCAGGTTCCTTAAGAAAGTGTCGAAATATAAATAACAGCTCATTTTATAGAAACAAATAAAGATAATACAATAAAATTAATACAAATTATTGTGTATATTTGCTTCCTGTAGAAACAAGGGGAAATCAAGTCAATTTACCTAAGATATTCAACAGTTATAACAAAAGTATTGAATTGTAGAAGATGATGGAATAAATAATTCCACTACTTGCAGACGTCCATCGTAATGTAATATTTACATTCTTTGGGGCTGTGTTTCTTCGGTAAAGGGATTAAAAAGGTTTTCACTAACTCTTCCGGTCAAATTCCGTCGTTAAGTATCCTACTTTTATGATTTTTTCAGTCTGGATATTACTCAGTTACCTAAGGCTTTCAATGTCTTAGCTGGTATTTTTCACAGCCCATTATTTTCCTCTTTCTGAGAATCCGAATTGCCCTCACCACTTCGTATCTCAATATCTTTGCTCTATTTCGTTACATTCCATTTCAAGCTCCAGTCTTATTCATGTACGATCTTCCTGTACTCCATATAATTTATCAGTTAACTTCTTCGATATCTGTTTGTTCTCTTCTACATATGCTGTAACCTTTCCATTTTTATAGAATATACCTCGTTCGCCTCACTGGGTAGCTACAGGAGGGTTTGACTCCCACTTGGTATTGTATGCAGTAATACCGTAGTGGACACAGACTTAAAAGTTTCCAGCAGAAATGCTCTCAATCAATATATGTGTAGCCCAGGATATAGTTGCACGGTCTGGTGATAAAGAACTGGCCGCTGTCGCCACCTCTTCTCGTGTCTGCCAAACTGTGGCAATGAAAATTTCTTCCAGCAACAGCACTCGAACCAGCTATCTCCGGTTCGTACTAGCGCGTGTTTTATCGATATGGAGCACAGAGGTGGAGTCAGTCTTTGGGGCGGATTCAGTTCGCTTGTTAGAATGCCTGGAACGCAAGGGAATAGCGATCCTGCAACGCTCAGACTAAGTCTCAAACACTGATTTGCAGTCACTGTCGGTCTGCCGACGTTAACAATATGCTGCAAATACAAAAACGTTTACTCGTGACCGTGTCGATAAGGTTCACAAGAAACATTGCTTGTGAACAGCTTCAGCACCATCACTGTAGTGCCGTTAGTGTCACCTCGCGGTTTTGGTGTTTTCTCTTGTATTTCGAGATTTTGTATTTGCTCGTTGTGTTGTGCTTGGAAGGAAACAGTGAACTCTGTCTTTCTGTGTGAGGCAGGGATGTGTCTCTTAATATAGGAAGCATTCCCTGCAAAAACATTACTCATTCCGGAAAATATTCCCATGTGCTGTTTTCGGCACCAGTAACACAGACATTCAGAGGAAACAGGTTACTTCGGACACAGCGCCATAGAAACAACCGCACAGCAAATGAGATCAAAAGGTCGAACAGTGGTTATGAATGAGTTTACACGCTGTTTCTGGCGCTTGCAGTAGGTAAGAAAGACTGAGGAAAGGTATATAGTATGCTCGATGTGTAAGATTAACACAGTACAGTGTGGACTTCAATGTAATTTGCGTAACTGAATTATCATTATGAAATCGTTGAAGTCTATGCTATATTGATTAATCATCAACATCGAGAGTACTATGTACCATTCTCCAGTCTTTCTCCGCCATTACTGTGGCCCATTATCTTCAAACCGACAAGGAACTGTACCGTTGAAAAATAATTACGATGAAGTTTGTTATACACTATAGAATATATGCACTGTGTTTCATAATTCCTATCACAAGCTTCTAGAGATTACAGAGGGGACTTATTAGATAAAGGCTTAACAAAGGGCCCCGTGTCCGGAAATATATTGTTTGGGTGTGAAATGAGTTTGAAGGTGGGATCGCTTTCAAATCTCCCGCATCACATTAAGCACATAGCCAAACAATACGCTTTGGCCTGTGTGTTCTTGTGGCAAGGTCAACGTTTCGAGAAATTCTCGTCGGGTTCTCTTCTACGTGACGAAGGACGTCTTGAGTACGGCACGTCCGCGAAGCATCACCTCCTACTACCGAACGCACCAGTCTCTCGCAGCCGTTGTTGTAGTCGGATGAAAATTGTATGTGGTGCTGTAGTTGAGCCGCTGAGAGCCGAAGTGGTATAACTCATTTTTTCCTACTTCTGAGGAATGAAAGGTTTTGCGTTTCATTTCATGTAAATTCATGCGTTACAATAATTCGTGATTCATTTGGTAAAATGCACAAATGAAATAGTATACTTACGTTTACTACAGACATTTATGTTATTTGTACCTTAAATTCCTTTTTATAGTCACTAAAAGTTGGGGTACCTCTTTTTCCCTCAGAAATTTACTCATAGTGAAAGGTATAGTGGTATAAATCAAGATTTGTACCACTCTTCCTATAAACGTTTTGGTGAAGTTGAATACCTGAGAAGGAATACGCTGTCTTTTAATCTCTCTAATTGCAATTTATTTATGAAACAAACAATGTGGTACAGTAAATGTCAGTCTGCACTTATTGTTCCCATTATGCACTTTTCTCTCACAAACTGTGTTAAAATATTTCGAGAGGCTTTATAATCGAGCATTTCTGTTAACTGCATTTCACCGTCCACATCATCCTCTGCCAAAAGGTCAACATGTCCAGGTCCAGGTTCCTGAGACGAACTTCCAGTTATTTGGTTGAAGAAACCGTGGTGCACCGGAGGCATGTATGGGGAAAGTGTCATGTCTTTCCTTTTTGCCTTGGCGACAGGTCGCGCGGCATTGTAGAGAGGAATGAGTTTTATGGTGTATGTATGTAATGTGAGACATCATTGCTTGATTCGTGTAGGCTTTAACCTAGACAACACGGAGTGCAAACTTTCCTTATAAAGACAATTTCTACTGTAATAACATCTGGATATTACAAATCTAAAGAAACAAAATAATGCTAATACTTACTAGCACTGTTACAATTTTAGAGCGTTAGTAAACACACAAAACAATACAGAACAGCAAGACAACGTAGCCTTGCCGCTTGACTTATTGCTGCTCCCGCCAACGCACCTCACTAGTGTGAGAGGAGGAATGCATTTGGAGCTCTCAAATAGCTTCGGTGGAGAGTTATTATACCACTTCTCCACAACAAATTTCCGTGAATTGTGGAGTAAACTGAGTGCTATAACTCAAAAAAATTGTGTGAATTCCCAAGGGACCAAACTGCTGAGGTCATAGATCCCTGGACTTACTACACTACACTACTGGCCATTAAAATTGCTACACCAAGAAGAAATGCAGATAAAGGGGTATTCATTGGACAAATATATTATACTAGAACTGACATGTGATTACATTTTCACGCCATTTGGGTGTGTAGATCCTGAGAAATCAGTACCGAGAACAACCACCTCTGGCCCTAATAACGGCCTTGATACTCCTGGGCATTGAGTCAAACAGAGCTTGGATGGCGTGTACAGGTACAGCTGCACATGCAGCTTCAACACGATACCACAGTTCATCAAGAGTAGTGGCTGGCGTATTGTGACGAGACAGTTGCTCGGCCACCATTGACCAGAAGTTTTCAATTGGTGAGAGATCTGGAGAATGTGCTGGCCAGTGCAGCCGTCGAACATTTTCTGTATACAGAAAGGCCCGTACAGAACCTGCAACATGCGGTCGTGCATTATCCTGCTGAAATGTAGGGTTTCGCAGGGATCGAATGAAGGGTAGAGCCACAGGTCGTAACACATCTGAAATGTAACGCACCCTGTTCAAAGTTCCGTCAATGCGAACAAGAGGTGACCGAGACGTGTAACCAATGGCACCCCAAACCATCACGCCGGGAGATACGTCAGTATGGAGATGACGAATACACGCTTCCAATGTGCGTTCACCACGATGTCGCCAAACACGGATGCGACCATCATGCTGCTGTAAACAGAACCTGGATTCATCTGAAAAAATAACGTTTTGCCATTCGTGCACCCAGGTTCGTCGTTGAGTACACCATCGCAGGCGCTCCTGTCTGTGATGCAGCGTCAAGGGTAACCGCAGCCATGGTCTCCGAGCTCATAGTCCACGTTGCTGCAAACGTCGTCGAACTATTCGTGCTGATGGTTGTTATCTTGCAAACGTCCCCATCTGTTGACTCAGGCATCGTGACGTGGCTGCACGATCCGTTACAGCCATGTGGATAAGATGCCTGTCATTTCGACTGCTAGTGATACGAGGCCGTTGGGATCCAGCACGGCGTTCCGTATTACCCTCCTGAATCCACCGATTCCATATTCTGCTAACAGTCATTGGATCTCGACCAACGCGAGCAGCAATGTCGCGATACGAAAAACCACAAACGCGATAGGCTACAATCCGACCTTTATCAAAGTCGGAAATGTGATGGTACGCATTTCTCCTCCTTACACGAGGCATCACAACGTTTCACCAGGCAACGCTGGTCAAATGCTGTTTGTGTATGAGAAATCGGTTGGCAACTTTCCTCATGTCAGCATGTTGTAGGTGTCGCCACCGGCGCCAACCTTGTGTGAATGCTCTGAAAAGCTAATCATTTGCATATCAGAGCATCTTCTTCCTGTCGGTTAAATTTCGCGTCTGTAGAACGTCATCTTCGTGGTGTAGCAATTTTAATGGCCAGTAGCGTAACTTATGGTAAGAACAACACAAACACACACACACACACACACACACACACACACACACGTCCGAGGGAGGACTCGAACCTCCGGCGGGAGGCGATAACTCAACAACTAAAACTTTCTTACTCAGACCACTTTGGTTCTCAGGGGCTGTTACAACAGGCAAGATCTATATAGGTGAGTTCAGATCATGCTCCCATGGTGCTTTGCGCTGATAACCATGTTAGAACTTTGACTATAGCAGGCAGTGTTTGTTTATAGTTTTCGTCAGTGAGTAAATTTCTGGTTTCTAAATGGGATGCTGGGCTGCACTGAACGGCAAAAGAGATCAGGCTATTTAGGTTTCCTACAGAAAAGAGTCGGAGAGCAAAATGGTTACAAAACTGGAGGCGAGAGGAATGGAAACCAAATATACATTCCAAGTTGTGTGAGCTAAGTAATTAATCTGGTAAAGCATTTACAGCAGTTGTTTATGCTCGATTTTGAGGACTCAAGGTGACTAAAGCTAACAGAAGGGAGCTGCTAGACTGGAATGAAAATCCTGTAGAATTCAACATTCCAAGTCCACCGTGCACTTCTAATCGGAAACATCCAAAAGCAAGGACAGTGACCGATGCAGACATTACTGAGGTGAGCTATTCATCTGCATTTTCGAGTTTTATACATCTATGTTTGCAATAGGGAAGATGATGCTTATTCAGTTCTATTGTGATATGTGTAAACTACTAACAACTGCAGTCTATTGTTAGTTCATTAGCATAAGGCATCGTTAGTTTGTGGTTGTACCAAATTAACGAGTAGCGAAGCAAGCACTGATTAAAATTTTAGACACTCATTAATTTGTATACATTCCTAGTGCTCAAAGGTTATTTCAGTCGTAAGAAGATGTTTAACAGTACGAGGTGCAGAACCACCGAGATTTTATGGTATTCCTAAAGTTCACAGGATGGGTAAGGATGAGCGTCTAGAGGACTTGTCTGTTGTTGTGGTCTTCAGTCCTGAGACTGGTTTGATGCAGCTCTCCATGGTACTCTAAACTGTGCAAGCTTCTTCATCTCCAAGTACCTACTGTAACCTACATCCTTCTGAATCTGTTTAGTGTACTCATCCCTTGGTCTCCCTCTACGATTTTTACCCTCCACGCTGCCCTCCAATACTAATTTGGTGATCCCTTGATGCTTCAGAACATGTCCTACCAACCGATCCCTCCTAGTCAAGTTGTGCCACAAACTTCTCTTCTCCCCAATTCTATTCAATACCTCATTAGTTATGTGATCTACCCATCTAACTTCAGCATTCTTCTGTAGCACCACATTTCGAAAGCTTCTATTCTCTTCTTGTCCAAACTAGTTATCGTCCATGTTTCACTTCCATACATGGCTACGCTCCATACAAATACTTTCAGAAACGACTTCCTGACAAATCTATACTCTGTGTTAACAAATTTCTCTTCTTCAGAAACGCTTTCCTTCCCATTTTCAGTCTACATTTTATATCCTCTCTACTTCGACCATCATCAGTTATTTTGCTCCCCAAATAGCAAACCTCCTTCACCACTTCAAGTGTCTCATTTCCTAATCTAATTCCCTCAGCATCACCTGACTTAATTCGACTACATTCCATTATCCTCGTTTTGGTTTTGTTGATGTTCATCTTATATCCTCCTTTAAAGACACTATCCATTCCGTTCAACTGCTCTTCCAAGTCCTTTGCTGTCTGACAGAATTACAATTTCATCGGCAAACCTCAGTTTTTATTTCTCCATGGATTTTAATTCCTACTCCAAATTTTTCTTTTGTTTCCTTTACTGCTTGCTCAATATACAGATTGAATAATACTGGGGAAAGGCTACAACCCTGTCTCACTCCCTTCCCAACCACTGCTTCCCTTTCATGTCCCTTATACTCGAATAACTGCCATCTGGTTTCTGTACAAATTGTAAATAGCCTTTCGTTCCTTGTATTTTACCCCTGCCACCTTCAGAATTTGAAAGAGTATTCCAGTCAACATTGTCAAAAGCTTTCTCGAAGTCTACAAATGCTAGAAACGTAGGTTTTCCTTTTCTTAATGTAGCTTCTAAGATACGTCGTAGGGTCAGTATTGCCTCACGTGTTCCAATATTTCTACGGAATCCAAACTGATTTTCCCCAAGGTCGGCTTCTACTACTTTTTCCATTCGTCTCTAAAGAATTCGTGTTAGTATTTTGCAGCTGCAGCATACAAGTGGTTCTCTTTTCTCCAAAGGTCTCTCTAATTTTCCTGTAAGCAGTATCTATCTTACCCCTAGTGAGATAAGCCTCTACATCCTTACATTTGTTTATTTATTTAAATGTCAAGTTCCGTAGGACCAAATCGAGGACCAAATCTCCAAGGTCATGGAACGTGTCAGTACATGAACTTACAACATAAAAAGTAATAACAGATAAAAATAAATGTTCATGAACCTGAAAGAAAATCAGTCCATAAGTTTAAGCAAACGCTATCAGCAATACAATGAGAATCATCTTAATTTTTCAAGGAACTGCTCGACAGAATAGGAGTGACCCATGAGGAAACACTTCAGTTTCGATTTGAGAGCGCGTGGATTACTGCTAGGATTTTTTAATTCGAGTGGCAGCTTATTGAAAATGGATGCAGCAGTATACTGCACACCTTTTTGCAAAGGGTTAAGGAAGTCCGATCCAAATGGAGGTTGATTTCTGCCGAGTATTAACCGAGTGAAAGCTGCTAATTGTTGGAAATAAACTAATATTGGTAACAAGAAACGACAATAAGGAATATACATATTGGGAAGAGTTACCCCAAAACATACCATACGACATAAGTGAATGAAAATAAGCAAAGTAGACTAATTTACGTGTCGAAATATCACTCACTTTCGATACCGTTCGAATAGTGAAAATGGCAGTATTAAGTCTTAACGAGATCCTGAACGTGGGCTTTCCACGACAGCTTACTATCTATCTGAACACCTAGGAATTTGAACTGTTCAGTTTCACTAATCATATGCCAGTTCTGTGAGATTAAAACGTCAGGTTTTGTTGAATTGTGTGTTAGGAACTGTAAAAACTGAGTCTTACTGTGATTTAACGTTAGTTTATTTTCTACAAGCCATGAACTGAGGTCATGTACTGCTCTACTTGAAACCGAGTCAATGTTGCACAACATCCTTTACTATCAAGTTAGTGTCATCAGCAAACAGAAATATTTTAGAGTTACCCATAATACTAGAGGGCATATGTATATAAATAAGGAACAGGAGCGGTCCCAACACTGACCCCTGGGGCACCCCCCACTTGACAGTACCCCACTCAGATCCCACATCACAGCCGTTATCAACATTGTGAATAATGACCTTTTGCTGCCTGTTGCTGAAGTAAGAGGTGAACCAGTTGTGAGCTACTCCCCTTATTCCATAATGGCCCAACTTCTGGAGCAATATTGTGTGATCAACACAGTCAAATGCCTTTGTTAAATCAAAAAATACGCCAAGCGTTCGAAACTGTTTGTTTAGCCCATCCAGTACCTCACAGAGAAAAGAGAATATAGCATTTTCAGTTGTCAAACGACTTCTAAAGCCGAAGTGTACATTTGATAGAAAATCGTGTGATATAAAATGATCAAGTAATCTTACATACACAGCCTTTTCGATAACTTTTGCAAACACTGATATCATAGAAATAGGTCCAAAATTATCTACATTATCCCTTTCTCCCTTTTTATAAAGCGGCTTTACTACTGAGTAATCGCTCAGGAAACTGACCATTCCTAAAGGAAAAATTACAAATATGGCTAAATACAGGGCTAACATGTGCAGCACAGTACTTTAATATTCTACTAGACACTCCATAACCATGAGAGTCCTTAGTCTTCAGTGATTTGATTATTGTCTCAGTCTCCCTCTTGTATTTCAGACGTCAATCTCGGAAAGGCATTTGCTAAGAAATATGATTTCCTGTAGATACTAAATTTTTATTTAATTCACCAGCAATGCTCAGAAAATGGTTGTTAAATACTGTACATATATCTGATTTATCAGTAACAGAAATATTACTGCAAACTGACTTTATATCGTCAACCTTGTGCTGTTCACCAGACACTTCCTTCACAACTGACCATATGGCTTTAATTTGTCCTGTGAATTAGCTATTCTATTTGCATACCACATACTTTTGCCTTGCTAATAACATTTTAAGCACCTTACAATACTGTTTGTTATGGGCTACTGTAGCTTGATTGTGACTACTAACATTTTGATATAATTCCCGCTTTGTTCTACATGATATCCTTATCCCACTAATCAGCCAACCGGGCTGTCCATTACTGCTAGTACCCGGTTTAGAATGTTCTAATGGAAAGCAACTCTCAAGGAGCATGAGAAATGTGTTATGGAAAGCATTGTATTTATCATCTATATTATCGGCACTATAAATATCTTGCCACTCTTGTTGCTTGACAAGTTTTGAAAAACTCTATTGCTGTTGGATTAACTTTCCTACGTAGTTTGTAATTAAATACGACATTGGTTAGAGTACAAAAACCTTTTAGTGTTAAAATTTGTGCATCATGGTCTGAAAGGCCATTCACCCTTTTACTAACAGAATGCCCATCTAGTAATGAAGAATGAATAAAAATATTGTCTATGACTGTGCTACTGTTCCCCTGCACCTTAGTTGGAAAAAACAGTTTGCATCAGATCATATGAATTTAGGAGATCTACCAACATCCTTTTTCTTGCACAATCATGTGCAAAATTAATATTGAAGTCACCACATAGAACGACTTTCTGGTACTTCCTACAAAGTGAATCAAGAACCCTCTCTAGCTTAAGCAAAAATGCTCTTAAGTCTGAGTTAGGGGACCTATAAACAACAGCAATTAGAAGTTTAGTTTCACTAAATTCAACTAATGCTGCACAACTTTCAAATATCTGTTCAGTGCAGTGTCGTGATACGCCTATGGACTCAAATGAAATACTGTTTTTTACGTACAGAGCCACTCCCCCACCCCGCAAGGAACTCCTTGAGAAACAGCCAGCTAATCTATAGCCTGGTAAAGGAAGCCTCTGAATTATCAAATTAAGTGGTGCTCTGATATACCAATAATTTCAGAGTTAACATCTATTAGCAGTTCACTAACTTTAATACCTCTTATACACTCCTGTAAACTGAAATAAGAACACCGTGAATTCATTGTCCCAGGAAGGGGAAACTTTATTGACACATTCCTGGGGTCAGATACATCACATGATCACACTGACAGAACCACAGGCACATAGACACAGGCAACAGAGCATGCACAATGTCGGCACTAGTACAGTGTATATCCACCTTTCGCAGCAATGCAGGCTGCTATTCTCCCATGGAGACGATCGTAGAGATGCTGGATGTAGCCCTGTGGAACGGCTTGCCATGCCATTTCCACCTGGCGCCTCAGTTGGACCAGCGTTCGTTCTGGACGTGCAGACCGCGTGAGACGACGCTTCATCCAGTCCCAAACATGCTCAATGGGGGACAGATCCGGAGATCTTGCTGGCCAGGGTAGTTGACTTACACCTTCTAGAGCACGTTGGGTGGCACGGGATACATGCGGACGTGCATTATCCTGTTGGAACAGCAAGTTCCCTTGCCGGTCTAGGAATGGTAGAACGATGGGTTCAAATGGTTCAAATGGCTCTGAGCACTATGGGACTCAACATCTTAGGTCATAAGTCCCCTAGAACTTAGAACTACTTAAACCTAACTAACCTAAGGACATCACACACATCCATGCCCGAGGCAGGATTCGAACCTGCGACCGTAGCAGTCCCGCGGTTCCGGACTGCAGCGCCTGAACCGCTAGACCACCGCGGCCGGCTAGAACGATGGGTTCGATGACGGTTTGGATGTACGGTGCACTATTCAGTGTCCCCTCGACGATCACCAGTGGTGTACGGCCAGTGTAGGAGATCGCTCCCCACACCATGATGCCGGGTGTTGGCCCTGTGTGCCTCGGTCGTATGCAGTCCTGATTGTGGCGCTCACCTGCACGGCGCCAAACACGCATACGACCATCATTGGCACCAAGGCAGAAGGGACTCTCATCGCTGAAGACGACACGTCTCCATTCGTCCCTCCATTCACGCCTGTCGCGACACCACTGGAGGCGGGCTGCACGATGTTGGGGCGTGAGCGGAAGACGGCCTAACGGTGTGCGGGACCGTAGCCCAGCTTCATGGAGACGGTTGCGAATGGTCCTCGCCGATACCCCAGGAGCAACAGTGTCCCTAATTTGCTGAGAAGTGGCGGTGCGGTCCCCTACGGCACTGCGTAGGATCCTACGGTCTTGGCGTGCATCCGTGCGTCGCTGCGGTCCGGTCCCAGGTCGACGGGCACGTGCACCTTCCGCCGACCACTGGCGACAACATCGATGTACTGTGGAGACCCCACGCCCCACGTGTTGAGCAATTCGGCGGTACGTCCACCCGGCCTCCCGCATGCCCACTATACGCCCTCGCTCAAAGTCCGTCAACTGCACATACGGTTCACGTCCACGCTGTCGCGGCATGCTACCAGTGTTAAAGACTGCGATGGAGCTCCGTATGCCACGGCAAACTGGCTGACACTGACGGCGGCGGTGCACAAATGCTGCGCAGCTAGCGCCATTCGACGGCCAACACCGCGGTTCCTGGTGTGTCCGCTGTGCCGTGCGTGTGATCATTGCTTGTACAGCCCTCTCGTAGTGTCCGGAGCAAGTATGGTGGGTCTGACACACCGGTGTCAATGTGTTCTTTTTTCCATTTCCAGGAGTGTATTTTGATGAAATATGCTAATTCCTTGTCTACTTGGAAACATTACATCCTCTGGAGGTGAGCCCTTAGTTAGAGGCACTTCCTTTAAGCAGGTATACCTATCAGCTGACTTCAGTCTAGAAAAGGTGCGGCTCTAACACCAACTACTATAGGAATTTTTCCACGAGTGATACCACGACCACCACCCACTACACTGTCACCTATAAGCTTAGCCAGCCTCCCCTTCCCATACCTATTGAGGTGCAGGCCATGCCTAGTGAAACCCCATCTAGATAGACCCAACTGGCCACCACTGAGATGTGATCCATGCCCTCCGCTATCAGTGCCCTCCCCAGCCCCACATTAACGCGCCTAACAGCCGCATTAAGGTGCTGACGCTGAAACAGCTGCACGAAATGCACATTAGTATCACCAGTTTGAGTAGCTATCTTAACCATGTCACCACTGACGACATATTCCCCGTCCCTATCGAGACTGTTCCCTGCTCCACCCACTATCACTACCTGATCATCTTTCGTAAAATTCTTACATAACTCCCCTATGCTTTCAGGCACCTGAGCCAACCCTGCACTAGGCTTCACACTGCTGGTGACCTGGTACTCACTCCCCAACAGTTCCTGCAACTGCTGGCCCACACATCTACCGTGGGAACTACCTAGCAGCAGAACCTTCTTTCTTCTAGACTTTGCAACTAACCTAGGCCTCCTAATTGCTAAGGACTGCTGCAAGTTACCTACATCTACGGCTACACGAGGCTCCTCTCCACTCAACTCGGACAGTTGGTCGTATCTATTGCATGTATGCAAAGTAAAACTGTCTGAGTACCTCCTCTTCCTAGCTACCTTCTTGCCACCTGCCAGTTCCCATTCCCCACCACCCTTCACCCTCCTCAACCTATCTAGTTCCTCCTCTGCGCATTGTAACTTCACCTTAAGGGCACAGATGTTATGCTCCTGCTCCTCTATTAACTTGTTTCTACTACAGATTCTACATTCCCAGGAGAGGATCTCCCTAAAATGACCACTGGCTTCCCCACTACATTCCCCCCAATAAAATATTTTGAACAAATCCCACACCGTAATCCACTACTCACAAACCTACGACAGAGCCCACACTTTTCATTCATAGTAAATTTTACAGTTACTGAAACAAAACAAAAAAAACTATACGTCTACGTTACCAAAGTTCAGTTACACCCGTAGAACTATTTAAGAACTAACAATAATGCTCTCGAAATTCTCTCCCTACTAAGAAAGCAGCTACTTGTATTAATACTACTACAACACAGCCGATACCAATACCAGCAAAACTTCACAAAATTATTAGCTACAACCAAAAAATTAAAACTACCACTGTAACACTAAGCGAAGTTAAAACACTATATGAAAATTTTACTGAAATATTTCACTAGAAAGAATAATAAACGTCAGTTGAAAACTAAAGCATGAAAATTACTAACGACTTCAACACACTGAAAACTCTCTAAAACACAGCCATCGAACGATTACAAAAGTTTATTAAGTCGTTATTTCGCCACAAACGGCAAGCAACACCGCTGAAATCTATTAAATTTAATAACTGTATTACAGAGCACAAATAAGTTAGTCAGCACTTAGCTTATAACCGCTACAGCTGCAGTGCACGCCGCAAAATGTAAACACACCACTGAGGCGCGAGGCTTACAAGGAGAGGCCGCCAATTGTGAAATTCAGATTCGATTCAGACTGCGCATAATAAAAGCTCATGGCCAGAGGTGTAATGTGGCAAAGCACCAAGATGCACTTCTCAGCAGTTGTCGAGAAAATCGACAGTTAAAATAATCCGTTGCGGTGAAATACTCTCTAAGACTAATAATTTTCTACAGCGTCGTGGCGCTGCGGTAAGCGCTCGGGTTCGTAATCCGAAGGTCGGCGGATCGAATATCGCGCCGTGCAACGATTTTTCTTTTTAGTATTTGTTTTATGTAATTCCAATGTGTGTATAAACACACACACACACACACACACACACACATATATATATATATATATATATATATATATATATATATATATATATATATATATATATATATATATAATTCCCGGCAATCAGTTGCAACAATTATGCATATAATAAGTTGTTGAAAGTCGTTTGTCGTGGAAAAACTGGCGGCTTCGAACATCATTAGGTTTTCCGCAAACAAAGTTGTATTTCACAAATGTTATTAATTGTCTTCATAATGTTAAGCACGTATAGTTAACGGAAGACGTAGAAACGATATTCCGAAAAGAATACGTATAGCGTAAGTCAAACGTTCGAATTAGAATAGAAACCCCACGAACACAAATTTGCTGTGGCAGGTATGAAATATAAACTCCGTTACTCGCTCGTTACACTTGAAGGACAGATGTTGAATGGGCCGAAACGAGCCGCCGCATAACAGCGTACTTGCCTGCTAACTTCGACAGAAGGTAGATGCGGTCCCTAGCGCAACTTATAACATCGTCGAAAATCAGTGCGGACGTGAGAGCTTTGGTACACCCTGTTAAACAAACGGAAAAATGGAGGCGGTACAATTGGAGAGCGATCCACCTTCACCTACAAGCATAAACAATTCATTAATAGTTTATATATATACATATATATATATATATATATATATATATATATATATATATATATATTTGAATTACAAAAAATTAATAATAAAAAAAATGTTGCATGGCACGAGACTCGATCCGGCGACCTTCGGATTACGAACCCGAGCGCTTACCGCTGCACCACGACGCTGTAGAACATTACAAACCGTAGAGAGTATTTCACCGCAACGGTTTCTTCTGACTCGATTTTCTCGACAACGGCTGAGAAGTGCATCTTGGTGCTTTGCCACATTACACCTCTGGCCATGAGCTTTTATTATGCGCAGTCTGAATCGAATCTGAATTTCACAATTGGCGGCCTCCCCTTGTTAGACGAACGACGAAAGCAGACTCACAAATAACAGACCACTCGATTCAATAACACAGGAAGAAAGACTGAGATTAATGAAAATCCACTAATAAGTTACTTTTACGGCAAATATTAAAACAAATAAACTATAAAATAAGTAAATGAAGTCTAAAATTTATAAAATATTAACGAGCTATTTCAACAGCAGTGCAGCACACGTGACGTCACACCAAAACTAGCCATGCCTGCTTAGCCAGTTTGCACTTCCTGTCGATCTCATTTTTGAGACGTTTGTATTCCTTTTTGCCTACTTCATTTACAGCATTTTTATATTTTCTCCTTTCACAAATTAAATTCAATATTTCTTCTGTTACCCAAGGATTTCTACTAGCTCTCGTCTTTTTACCTACTTGATCTGCTGCCTTCACTACTCCATCCCTCAGAGCTACCCATTCTTCTTCTACCGTATTTCTTTCCCCCATTCCTGTCAATTGTTCCCTTACGCTCTCTGTGAAACTCTGTACAACCTCTGGTTTAGTCAGTTTATCCAGGTCCCATCTCCTTAAATTCCCACCTTTTTGCAATTTCTTCAGTTTTAATCTACAGTTCATAGCCAATAGATTGTGGTCAGAGTCCACGTCTGCCCCTGGAAATGTCTTAGAATTTAAAACCTAGTTCGTAAATCTCTGTCTTACCATTATATAATCTATCTGATACCTTTTACTATCTCCAGGATTCTTCCATGTATACAACCTTTTTTTATGATTCTTGAACCAAGTGCTGCCTATGATTAAGTTATGCTCTGTGCAAAATTCTACCAGACGGCTACCTCTTTCATTTCTCCCCCCCAATCCATATTCACCCACTATGTTTCCTTCTCTCCCTTTTCCTACTCTCGAATTCCAGTCACCCATGACTATTAAATTTTCGTCTCCCTTCACTACCTGAATAATATCTTTTATCTCATCATACATTTCTTCAGTTTCTTCGTCATCTGCAGAGCTAGTTGGCATATAAACTTGTACTACTGTAGTAGACGTGGGCTTCGTGTCCATCTTGGCCACTATAATACGTTCACTATACTGTTTGTAGTAGCTTACCCGCACTCCTATTTTTTATTCATTATTAAACCTACTCCTGCATTACCCCTATTTGATTTTGTATTTATAACCCTGTATTCACCTGACCAGAAGTCTTGTTCCTCCTGCCACCGAACTTCACTAATTCCCACTATATCTAACTCTAACCTATCCATTTCCCTTTTTAAATTTTCTAACCTACCTGCCCGATTAAGGGATCTGACATTCCACGCTCCGATCCGTAGAACGCCAGTTTTCTTTCTTCTGATAACGACGTCCTCTTGAGTAGTCCCCGCCCGGAGATCCGAATGGGGTACTATTTTACCTCCGGAATATTTTACCCAAGAGGACGCCATCATCACTTAACCATATAGTAAATCTGCATGCCCTCGGGAAAAATTACGGCTGTAGTTTCCCCTTGCTTTCAGCCGTTCGCAGTACCAACACAGCAAGGCCGTTTTGGTTAGTGTTACTAGGCCAGCTCAGTCAATCATCCAGACTGTTGCCCCTGCAACTACTGAAAAGGCTGCTGCCCCTCTTCAGGAACCACGCGTTTGTCTGGCATCTCAACAGATACCCCTCCGTTGTGGTGGCACCTGCGGTACGGCTATCTGTATCGCTGAGGCACGCAAGCCTCCCCAACAACGACAAGGACTTGTCTATGTGACCTATAACGAGCACTATTGGTTCACCAACATATTTTTCTTCCAAATATTTAGCTTCCTTATTAAAACTATTGGTAGGAAAATGTAGTCACCACATTCGTAAGTCTAAGGATTTGATTCAGAGACTTAGCAATGGTAGGCTAAATAGTACGGATGTGCTTATTAGTTTTGACGTGGTATCATTATAAACCAAGGTACCTTTAAAGGACTCTTTATCTCTTATTGGCCAACATTTTGATAAGAACATTACGGCCTTATTTGAACATGTGCTTTTATCATCTTATTTTCAGTTTAATGGTGAATTTTATGAGCAGATTGATAGTATTGCTATGGGAAGCCTCCTCTGCCCTAATTTTTCATGGTTACACTTCGAGGACAAGGCACTGGACTCAGCAAATTTTAAACCAACGGTCTTCTGTAGGTACGTGGACGACATATTTGTGGTGTGGCTGCACAGGATGGATGAATTACATCGATTTCTTGGCCATTTGAATTCCATTCATGGTAGCATCCAATGTACTACGGAGACAGAAAAAGACGGCTGCCTCCCCTTTTTGGATGTTGTCGTTCGCCGTAAAGTTGATGGCACATTAGGACATGCCGTATATCGGAAACCATCACACACAAATCTATATCTTGATGCCAGTAGCTGCCATCATCCTTCACAGACCATAGGTGTCCTTAAGACCTTAGTGCATAGGGCGCACTGTATATCCGATAAAGACAATTTGCAAGAAGAGTTCACATACCTCAAGAGCATTTTTAAATCGAATGGATTTTCTCCGCAACAAATTCGTAGAGCATTCAATGCGAAACATAGAATGCAGGTATGTGATGGGGAAGAAGATAGTAATTCCTTCAGATCTAAAGCGTTTTTGCCCTATGTGGGTGCTCTTTCCTCGAAGATAGGCCGTATTCTTGAGAAACACTGTGTTAAGGTGATCTTCCGGCATCCCATGAAGATTGCAGATTTACTCGGCTCTGTGAAGGACGATTTACAGCTTTGTAAAGCAAGTGTGTATCAGATTCCTTACGGAAATTGTGAGAAATCGTACATAGGTCAAACAACACGCACCGTTCATGAGAGATGTGTGGAGCATCGACGATACACACGCTTATTACAGCCAGACAAGTCAGCTGTGGCCGAACATTGTATTGATACAGGACATTCTATGAATTACAGTGATGTGAAGATTTTAACATCCACCTCTTCCTTTCGGGAATCTGTCTTCAAGGAAGCTATAGAGATTAGATTAGCTAATAATTTAATAAATACAGATAATGGTTTTAATTTGGACAAAGCATGGAATCCGGCTCTTGGGGCAATTAAACTGGAGAGAAGTTGTCATGGTTTCACTGCCGCCGATCATACATCGATAAGCCACAGGCGGCACATGTGTAAGCGTATTTCTTTGCCGCCGACCAGCATCTGTGACGCGCAAGCGCAGTACCGCCACGCGCCGCGGTGGAGCATGTAAGGACGCGCTTGGCATCTTGTCGTCAGTCTTGTGACTCACTCTGAGGATGGCCGCACGATACGCGGCGGAAATATCAGTGGAGGCAATTTTATTTGCGCGGCTGCATGCCAGAAATTTAATGGACTATACATGCAATTCTCCCCCCCCCCCCCCCCCGCCCCCCAATGAACCATGGACCTTGCCGTTGGTGGGGAGACTTGCGTGCCTCAACGATACAGATAGCCGTACCGTAGGTGCAACCACAACGGAGGGGTATCTGTAGAGAGGCTAGACAAACTTGTGGTTCCTGAAGAGGGGCAGCAGCCTTTTCAGCAGTTGCAGGGGCAAAAGTCTGGATGATTGACTTAGCTGGCCTAGTAACACTAACCAAAACGGCCTTGCTGTGCTGGTACTGCGAACGGCTTAAAGCAAGGGGAAACTACAGCCGTAATTTTTCCCGAGGGCATGCAGATTTACTGTATGGTTAAGTGATGATGGCGTCCTCTTGGATAAAATAATCCGGAGGTAAAATAGTAAAATAGTCCCCCATTCGGATCTCCGGGCGGGGACTACTCAAGAGGACGTCGTTATCAGGAGAAAGAAAACGCGTTCTACGGATCGGAGCGTGGAACGTCAGATCCCTTAATCGGGCAGGTAGGTTAGAAAATTTAAAAAGGGAAATGGATAGGTTAAAGTTAGATATAGTGGGAATTAGTGAAGTTCGGTGGCAGGAGGAACAAGACTTCTGGTCAGGTGAATACAGGGTTATAAATACAAACTCAAATAGGGGTAATGCAGGAGTAGGTTTAATAATGAATAAAAAAATAGGAGTGCTGGTAAGCTACTACAAACAGTATAGTGAACGTATTATAGTGGCCAAGATAGACACGAAGCCCACGTCTACTACAGTAGTACAAGTTTATATGCCAACTAGCTCTGCAGATGACGAAGAAATTGAAGAAATGTATGATGAGATAAAAGATATTATTCAGGTAGAGAAGGGAGATGAAAATTTAATAGTCATGGGTGACTGGAATTCGAGAGTAGGAAAAGGGAGAGAAGAAAACATAGTGGGTGAATATGGATTGGGGGAGAGAAATGAAAGAGGAAGCCGTCTGGTAGAATTTTGCACAGAGTATAACTTAATCATAGGCAGCACTTGGTTCAAGAATCATAAAAGAAGGTTGTATACATGGAAGAAATCCTGGAGATACTAGAAGGTATCAGATAGATTAATAATGGTAAGACAGAGATTTAGGAACCAGGTTTTGAATTGTAAGACATTTCCAGGGGCAGATGTGGACTCTGACCACAAACTATTGGTTATGAACTGTAGATTAAAACTGAAGAAATTGCAAAAAGGTGGGAATTTAAGGAGATGGGACCTGGATAAACTGGCTAAACCAGAAGTTGTACAGAGTTTCAGAGAGAGCATAAGGGAACAATTGACAGGAATGGGGGAAAGAAATACTGTAGAAGAAGAATGGGTAGCTCTGAGGGATGGAGTAGTGAAGGCAGCAGAAGATCAAGTAGGTAAAAAGACGAGGGCTAGTAGAAATCCTTGGGTAACAGAAGGAATATTGAATTTAATTGATGAAAGGAGAAACTATAAAAATGCTGTAAATGAAGCAGTCAAAAAGGAATACAAACGTCTCAAAAATGAGATCGACAGAAAGTGCAAACTGGCTAAGCAGGCATGGCTAGAGGACAAATGTAAGGATGTAGAGGCTTATCTCACTAGGGGTAAGATAGATACTGCCTACAGGAAAATTAAAGAGACCTTTGGAGAAAAGAGAACCACTTGTATGAATATCAAGAGCTCAGATGAAAACCTAGTTCTAAGCAAAGAAGGGAAAGCAGAAAGGTGGAAGGAGTATATAGGGGGTCTATACAAGGGCGATGTACTTGAGGACAATATTATGGAAATGGAAGAGGATGTAGATTTAGATGAAATGGGAGATACGATACTGCGTGAAGAGTTTGACAGAGCACTGAAAGACCTGAGTCGAAACAAGGCCCCGGGAGTAGACAACATTCCATGACAGCCTTGGGAGAGCCAGTCCTGACAATACTCTACCATCTGGTTAGCAAGATGTATGAGACAGGCGAAATACCCTCAGACTTGAAGAAGAATATAATAATTCCAATCCCAAAGAAAGCAGGTGCTGACAGATGTGAAAATTGCCGAACAATCAGTTTAATAAGTCATGGCTGTAAAATACTAACGTGAATTCTTCACAGACGAATGGAAAAAGTAGTAGAAGCCGACCTTGGGGAAAATCAGTTTGGATTCCCCAGAAATGGAACACGTGAGGCAATACTGACCCTACGACGTATCTTAGAAGCTACATTAAGAAAAGGCAAACCTACATTTCTAGCATTTGTAGACTTAGAGAAAGCTTTTGACAATGTTGACTGGAATACTCTTTCAAATTCTGAAGTTGGCAGGGGCAAAATACAAGGAGCGAAAGGCTATTTACAATTTGTACAGAAACCAGATGGCAGTTATACGAGTCGAGGGACATGAAAGGGAAGCAGTGGTTGGGAGGGGAGTGAGACAGGGTTGTAGCCTTTCCCCAATATTATTCAATCTGTATATTGAGCAAGCAGTGAAGGAAACAAAGAAAAATTTAGTGTAGGTATTAAAATCCATGGAGAAGAAATAAAAACTTTGAGGTTCGCCGATGAAATTGTAATTCTGTCAGAGACAGCAAAGGACTTGGAAGAGCAGTTGAACGGAATGGATAGTGTCTTGAAAGGAGGATATAAGGTGAACATCAACAAAACAAAACGATGATAATGGAATGTAGTCGAATTAAGTCAGGTGTTGCTGAGGGAATTAGATTAGGAAATGAGACACTTAAAGTAGTAAAGGAGTTTTGCTATGTGGGGAGCAAAATAACTGATGATGGTCGAAGTAGAGGGGATATAAAATGTAGCATGGCAATGACAAAGAAAGTGTTTGTGAAGAAGAGAAATTTGTTAACATCGATATAGATTTAAGTGTCGGGAAGCCGTTTCTGAAAGTATTTGTATGGAGTGTAGCCATGTATGGAAGTGAAACATGGACAATAAATAGTTTGGAGAAGAAGAGAATAGAAGCTTTCGAAATATGGTGCTACAGAAGAATGTTGAAGATTAGGTGGGTAGATCACATAACTATTGAGGAGGTATTGAATAGGATTGGGGAGAAGAGAAGTTTGTGGCACAACTTGACTACAAGAAGGGATCGGTTGGCAGGGCATGTCCTGAGGCATCAAGGGATCACAAATTTAGCATTGGAGGGCAGCATGGAGGGTAAAAATCGTAGAGGGAGACCAAGAGATGAATACACTAAGCAGATTCACAAGGATATAGGTTGCAGTAGGTACTGGGAGATGAAGGAGCTTGCACAGGATAGAGTAGCATGGAGAGCTGCATCAAACCAGTCTCAGGACTGAAGACCACAACAACAACATACATGCAATGTAGCTATGTGCAAGTCAGTGGCTAAATTGTCATATTACTTAAAACTGTGAGATGTAATGATACACAAATGTGATACTGGCTAGATAATGTTATTAAAATGGCTACTGAAAAGCTACTTCAGATTTAACTTCCATTTGATCATTTTGATTTATTAAATAATAGGTTTCCTTAACTATATATTTTCAGTCACGCAAGTGATTACTATCTGCAGTTGTAATGGAAGAAGCTGAAAGCAGAGGTGATGATTTGTATGAATGCCAGTTTTGTTACTCAGAAAATTCACAAGTCAGATCTGTGTTCCAATAAAAACATCACTATTTACATGCCATTAGATGGTGCATAGCCTAAAGCACTCTTCTCTGTATAGAATATAGATAAAAAGGGAGACAGACGAGAAAACTACTATCGAGAGGAAGATGAAAATGTTTCTCCATACAGACCACAAATAATATTTCGAAGAAAATCTCTGCATCAGATCCCCACAAATGATAAAATGAAACTGTAAGGTTTGCCGTAAAAGTGAAATGTGCTGTTGGTACAAAGAGGTAAGAAGTCTTGTGAAGTACAAATTACCCGCTGACATCTGCAAGAACACTGAGGAGGAAGGCTGAAACCTGTAAGTTTGCACAGGCATTCAATATGAGATTATCGAGTGGCTGGGCGTGAAACTTCACTCTGAAGATGTGCAAGGAAGGCTGTGTTTACATATATTATATGAAATGAATATGTAGGTTTATATTACGAAACTGGTAGGCTTAGTGGAGTAGTAAAATGAAATTCCAAGACTTTTTACTACGAGTTAAATTGTTGCTACTACATGGTTACATGTAAACTTGTTTAGTACTATTGTCATTCGTTACAGCTCACCTTGTCCCTTTGCTGTGCTGCACAGCTTATCTGTACCGCAAATCAATATCTGTATATAAGATTTTCTATGTTTGTAGCATTTCATTCAGAGTTAACTTGATTCATTTGCTGTTTATGTTTTTCTTTTTCTTTCCTGTTGTCACTGTGTAATTTTTCAGCATATACTCACATTTTTGTGTTTTGTAATTACATATTTTCTTCATCTGTGGTACTTTACTTTAGGACGTTGCATGATGACGTGTGTATCTTTCTTATTGTTAGTACCAGTTATTGGGATGTTAATATACTTCTGCAGTTCCTATGGAAATGTCACAAGATATTGTTGTTTAGGCTCATCTGCCTGAAAATTTCAATATTAAGTCATCATTACTAGGCGAGGGCAACGACCTTGCCGCAGTGGATACACCGGTTCCCGTCAGAGCACCGAAGTTAAGCGCTGTCGGGCGTGGCCGGCACTTGGATGGGTGACCATCCGGGCCGTCATGCGTTGTTGCCATTTTTCGGGATGCACAAAGCCTTGTGATGCCAAAGATAACCACCATAACGACCGGGGAGCGGTGTGCTGACCACACGCCCCTCCTATCCGCATCCTCATTTGAGGATGACACGACGGTCGGATGGTCCCGATGGGCCACTTGTGGCCTGAAGACGGAGTGCTTTTTACTAGGCAAGGAATTGGTGTCTTGTTGTTTTCTGTTAATCATGCAGTTTAGAGCCACTCATGAATAGGTAGTCTATTAAATAACTTTGTAAATAGTGTTTACCTTACTTTTGTAAATTAGATATGCAAGGCTGTAATGTACAGTCTGCAATAACCAATAGGCGTCCCGATGAAAATTTGCACCAGTTTTGGAAAATTTCAGTATAAAATTTTTCTTATCCCACATCACTGAAAACTCTGGTTTTAACTAAAATAGTTTAAAGCAAAATCAGATTTGAATGGAGTATACTAATTAAAGGGAAGAACAGACTGTTGCCAGATATTGGCTAAAGCCATAAACAGTGAATTCTGTCCCTCAGGCAAAATACAGTGCTTTGATCATTGGACTGACAATATTGTTTCTTGTATTTTCGCTATAAGTTTGTATATTGGGCTTTAATTTTTCTGTTATCCTTCCTTGTCTTCCAGTAATTCAGCTGCATTAGTATTGGAGCTATTGCAGCGAGTATGTTTCCACTTTTTGCATTAAATGTACACAAGCTTGTAAAAAGGGATTGGTTACTAATGAAATGCTGCATAATGAATTATTTTCTAAATTTTTACGTGATGCAGATCTCATACAACTGTGAAATGTACTTTTGTTCACTATGAGGGCTGTAAAGATATTATTAACGTAAAACTTCTGAGTTACATTCGAAGTTGCTTATTTATTAATATACCGAGAACTAATATCGTGCAAGTGTTTCTCTTTTATAAACATGAACACAAATTTTTCGACATTAAAGTTGCACTAATAATGTGTACCACATTTACATCTGTTTATCCCAGTTCTGTATTAGCAAATGTGACAGCCACAGCTCGATGGTGTGGATATTGCTGCCGAAATTTGATGTGGAGGTTTCTTTTCTCCAACTAAATAACCAATATCGGCTTAATTTAATGTCCATGTTTCATTTCTCCAACTACATAACCAATACCGGCTTAATTTAATGTCCATGATTCATTTCTCCAACTAAATAACCAATACCGGCTTAATTTAATGTCCATGATTCATTTCTCCAACTAAATAACCAATACCGGCTTAATCTAATGTCCATGATTCATTTCACACTACGAACAAAGCAATAGGTACTGCCGAAAGTAAGTATATTCTCTATCAACGATGTTAGCTCCTGCACTGCGTCGTCTGATTCAGCGCTAATATGGACGGCTCCATAATGAACACTGGTGTCCCGACCTCTCTATGTACAGTATGTATCTTTATAATACGCACTGACGACAGCACTCTCTTCTCATTTGTGTGCGTACCATGAAACGGGAGACTTCAAAGTGAACTAATACCCAAACTTATTTCGTATCCAAACGGGGTATTTCTCGACATGTGTTCCTTATCAACACTTTATCTAGTAAGTACCCTCTACAATCGCTGGAAGCATGTAATAGGTATATATATGGTGTCTCTCTTAAGAGCTGTCAGACGCATTTTCTCTGGTGTTTCAGCAGATATTTGCAATTATATTTTTGCGTTGAATAGCTGGATTGAGCCCAAACAAATAGTGCTCATCACGTCTTTCACGCGACGCCCATTGTCGATAGAAAACGTCGGTTTACATCCCGTTTGAAACAAAATTATTTTTAAAGCGGCATTTTTCGTAGACGTTCGATTGAGCGCTTCCAGATTAGTCTAGTGCGATATTTGTTTTATCGATATGTATTAACAAGCACAGTAAAACCCGAAGTACTCCAGCAGCGACAACACTTTCCCTGGTCCGCGCTGACCGTTACTGTCAACCATGCAGTGCTACACAGAGGCTTTTGTGCCGCTGTGTATTCTTTGTGTCTTACTGTTCTTGTTAACACATATCGATAAAACGAATATTGGACTACACTAATTTGGGAGTGCTCTACCTAATGGTCTCGTTGAATTTCAGTTTAAAAATAATTTTGTTTATAGTGGCAAACAAATCTATGCTTTCTGGTCACACTGGGCGTCACATGAAAGACATTTCGAGTAGTGATTGTTTGGGCTAACTCCAGTTACAAAATACATAAACGGAATTGCAGATATCTGTCGAAACACCAGAGAACAGGTAATACACGGTGAACACCAATAAAACCGACAAACTGCAGGGACGGATTCCTGACGAAATGGTGGAAAAAAGGTCCTATGAACATGTGTCCGGAAATGCATCGATGTCACGCTAGATGGCGCTGACGAAAGACATTTCCTCTAACCGCGTACCATGCGTGTGCCTTGTATATTGTAGGCGATAGGGATAGTAGCGGTTGTCGTGCAGGATACATATAATCGTACTTTGGGTTACATCATGTTAGGGGACCACTTACCTGGTGCTTGTTCTAGAGTTCGTCTCAATATCCTCTAAAATCCGGTCCTCCAAATCTTGTGTACACACAGTCCACCGCCTTCCTGCATGTTTGTCTGTCTAAAAGGACCCATAATCACACAAACGCCCAAAGGAAAACTTGAAATGTTGTGTGATGTGGTGGGTGTCTGTGACGGTACTTGTTTTGTATAGCCGTGTTGTCTCTCGACCGTTTCCATCCGCTTGGCCGTGCACAAATAACATCTCGGCTTGTTCCCGACGTAAATAACGGACCATTCTGCTGTTTACAGTATACTGCGTCAATCACACATCCTGCAACATACAAGGAACACACGGCACGGGATCAGAGAAACTGTCATTCGTCAGCGCCATCTACCGTGGTAACGATGCATTTCCGGGCACATGTTCATAGGTCCATTATTCCTCCATTTCTAGTCAGGAATCCGTCCCTGCAGTTTGTCGGTTTTGTGAATATTCACCGAGTACAGGGTGTCCATAATTAAAGTTAGAGTTTAGAAACATTATAGAAAGAGAACCACTGCTCAGAATGACGTTAAATTTGAGTAGCATACTACCGAGGCAGAGGGGAACGTCATGAAATAAAAAAATTATCAATAGATGGCGCTGTAAACGTCTTAACGTAATTTGGGTCGGGTGCAAATGGCAAATGAATCGCTATACTACGGCTATGGCTTGAGCTGCACATCACACCATCCGTACTATTCAATGTGCTTGACTGCACAAGTACAGCAATCAGCAGTTGTGACACTGTTAGATAAGTAAGCCCATCCGTCACGGCAAGTTCGTACGACATCGTATGAGAAAATCGGTTATTAATTGTTCTGAGGCCAAAAACCGTAGAAAAAACAAAACGATATCGGTTATTAATTGTCCTGGGGACAAAAACCGCATGAAAAGCAAAAAAGACATCGGTTTCTAATTGTCGTGAGACTGGTGTAAGATATGTTTAATATGCTGTCCACCGTTTCCAGCCAAAAGCTGAAATCGAGAGACAGCATGTTCCACAACAAATCGCTGTGCATCGGGGCTACGTTTAGAATGCTAGAATGCGTTGCAACATGCGTGCCTTCAATTCAGCTACGTTCGTAATTGGAGCACTGAACACGACATCTTTCAAATAACACCACAGCCAGAAGTTACGCGGATTAAGATCAGGTGATGTGGATGGCCAGGTTGTAGGGCAATGACCACTGATAAGTCTAGCATTTCCGAAATTTCTCTGCAAATTTCGGAAGAGCGCCATCTTGAAGAAAAATAACCCTACCCATGCATCCACGCGTGGTTAGGGTTGCAATGACGTTGGTGCGCAAAACCCTCTCACACTGATTACCAGTGTCTGTACAGGTAACAAAACCCACAGGACTCGTATGCTCGAAAAAATAGGTCCTATTATAAACGCTGCTGTCAAATCGCACAACACAGTCAGCTTTTCAGAATGAAGTGGTACAGGTTTATATGCGTGCAGATTTTCCTTTGCCCATATTCTGCAATTCTACGTACTGACGTGTCCTTGGAGATGGAAATGAGCTTCGACTGTCCACATAATGTTCCATGGACATTCATTGTCCACTTCCGCGCGAGCAATAAATTCCAGGTGAACGTTTGCCTTACTAGCAGATGAGTGGGAAGCACCACCTGAACATGAGTGATTTTGTAGGGGTACCAATGCAGGACGTTTCGTAGAATTTTAAACATCATGCTAGCAGGCATGTCCAACGTTTAAGCAATTCTCAGTGGACTGCATATTTGCACACAACTGCTCAACCCCTGCTGCAAAGCTGTGGCCACGTCTTCGACAGGTGTTGGATCAACTGCTTTCCTCCCTCTGCCACACTGCAATTAAAAAGAATCTGTCTTTTCGAATTTTTTACCGTTTCCTACAGATCCTTAGCTGATATCGGACCAGTGCATTTTTTTCATATCCTCGAGTGTCCGGAACATCGGCAGGGCTACTGGTACACAGTCACCGTTCTTGTGAAAGAGCTTTACCAGCAGCGCGCAGTCTTTCATGGAGGCAGTCATGTTAGGCTTCTGGGACACAAACTGAAAAACAGTCATGTGCCGCAGATCTGTCGGTGTGCATATTTGAACGCTTACAGCGCCATCTATTGATCAAATTTTCGTTAACCTTTTTCTTCGGACGGTCATATAATTGGGCCATACCTCCTTCCACTCAAGCTAACTGGTCCTGCATACTTGATCATCGTACAAAACGTATTGGATCCAATCTTGGAAGCAGTACCACTGAACCTCAGTCAGGAAATGTAGTTTCAGCATGATGGTGCACACCTAACTTCTCATGGGCGGTTCGGAGACGTCTCAGCAGACGAGTTGGTGAAAGATGGATAGGCCGAGGTGGTCCAGGTGCGTGGTCGCCGTGATCGACGGATTTAACTCCTATGGACTACTTCTTTAGCGGTCGCGTGCTAAGTTTGATTTACGAGACTCTTGTAGAGTTAGAGGAAGGTGTGCAACCACGAGTTCTGGCCGCTGCACTAGAAATTGAAGAGACACCAGGTGGGATGGAGAGTGCGTACCGGAATATGCTTCGTAGGTACAATAACTGTAACAATGTTGGTGGTCGCCATATCGAGGCGCTGTTGTAATGCATGTACTGTGCGTACAGTATGCTGGGTTCTCTTTTGTTTCGGAATAATGTAAACACGTAATGTTTAAGTGTTAATACAAAGAAATTTGCTTAAGCGACAAATTGATGTTTCGTTATGTTCCCTTTGAATTGTCACCTAATAATTATACTATGAAACGTGTGACTCTATTCCTCGAGCAGAAATGGATGAGTTAAGCATCTGAACTGAAACAGACATAGAACGCAAACGCTACGTTTCCGGACATGGGTTCCTATTCAAAATATTATGTACTCACCCGCCTCTATAAGTACTAGAAGTTTGCAACGGAAATTTCCGAACATCCTGTATATGAACGAAAGTAATTTTCGCATGATTCGTCAGTGCCAAGTAACAAAGCTCAATGAAACTTGGACAGTGTACAAAGGAGAACTGCTGCGGCATAGTACAAAAGGTAAATGAAAGAAATAAGCAATGAGACGACAGGAAATGACTTTTATTCAAAGGAAATAATTACACTGAACACACTCGCGAGTTATGATGGTTTCCTGGACATTAAAAAAGGCGGGACGTGATTCTTAACAGTATGTGTGATCACTACGGGAAGCAATGTCTGGTACAGAGCACCGTGGATTTTGAATCCGCGCCAGACGGCATGGACCTCGATTACCACTACAGGTCTCCACAGCCGTCGTGCTGTAAGTCGTGGCTGCGCGCGCTCCTGGATCGCGTATAACGTGTGGGTGCCACGGTGGAGCACGTGGTCCCATCAGCCAATAGCGACGTACCGTATCCTGTGTATAAGCGCCTGCCTCTCGCTCAGCTAGGCAGTCTGAAATTCGTGGAGTCTATCGACATCCCGGTAACAGACAGCGTGTGTACAGTACTTTGTTTCCGTTACGAGTGGACGTTGTGGGTTCGTTTGGTTGTCGCTTGTCACCCTGTTGCTTCTTGCGTGTTGTCGTCGTAAGGTCTCGCCCGGTCGTCCGTCGTTGTTCGTGTCCGTCCTTTCCCGTTCGTTTGTTTTTTCGCGGGCCGCTCTCCTTTTGATCCCGCCTCGCTTCGTTCTCGGCCACCCCACGACCGTTCCGGTCGCGGTTACAACACAATGCATGATCTGCAACGAGCTGCCAAGCTGGCGATAAGTTTGGTAAGGAGTTCTTGTAGTAGGGCGTTCCATTCCACCACATGACCCATTGACAACTGGTGGATAGTCATGCGTGCTTGGGATCATGCTGAAATACTTCTCCTCAACGCATTCCACTGGTGTTCGATGGGATTTCAGTCGGAGAAATGGGTAGGCCAATCCGTCACCCACAAAATGACAGGGCCGAATGCACCCCTCAAAAGATGCACGTGGGAAGATGTACAGTGTCACAATAATGTTGACCGGTAAGTGTACCTTGTTCTAAGATTTGAATGTCAGTATGCCTATGCAAGGTTATGCCTCACCTCCACATCATAACACTTGGACCATCAAAACGATCATGTTCGACAGTGTTCCTGGGTATATTATGTGTTTCCATCTCTCGCCATATGAGCGTGTGTACAGCATTGCCGAAAATGATCGGTTTGGTGGTCCATGTGTTATGGTGTGGAGGGAGGCATAATGTTGCCTGCGTATACTGACCTTGAAATCTTTGACACAGTGTACACTTATGGTCAACGTTGTTGTGGCACTGTACTCCTTCCCCAATTGCGTCTTTTCAGGGCTTCATTCGGTCCTCACTTCGCTTTTGCGGATGACAGTGCGTGACCACATTGGAGATGTAGCAGCTCTTGGAACGAGAGGATGTTCAGTGAATGGACTGGCCTGTCCGTTCCCCCGACTTCAATCCGACCAAGCAGTTGTGGATTGAGTTGGAGAGACATACTGCAGCACGTTCACATGCACCAACGACAATCCAACACTTGTCAACCGAATTGTTGGAAGAATGGAACGTCCTACCACACAAGAACTCCTTATATACATTGTGGACAGCATGTCAGCACGTTTCAGAGCATGCATTACCGTCCGTGATGATCACACATCCTATAAAGAACCATGCCCCGCCTTTTGTAATGTCCAGGGGACCATCGTAAATCGCAATGTCTTCAGTGTAATTAGTATCTTTGAATAAAAACTGCGTATTTATTTCAATTATCTTGTGTACTATACTGTAGCACTTCCCTTTACATGTGGTCCAAGTTTCATCGAGCAAAGTGACACATAATGCAAAATTTATTTATTTAGCGTATGGCAAGTACAAATCACGTAAGAAAAATCTAAAAGTACATAACACACAAAACAGTTACAATATCACAAACAAACATCTAGGTTAGAGATATAATCGATTGCACTGTTAGTGCATCCATGAAGTCCCTTGTTGGCTCAGGGTAGGCCCTCAGAGGGCATTCTACCACGATATGGTGAATTGTCTGCCTGTCGGCGCCGCAGTCGCACTGTGGTGATGGCACTATGCTCCATTTGTACAAGGAGTCCGCACAGCGGCCGTGGCTCGTCCTGATCCTGTTAAGGGTAGACCAGATTTTGCGGGGCAAGTCAAAGCCCCGAGGTCTGTTAGATGTTCCCAATAAGGTGTTAACCTGAGGCGGTGTCTTTTCCTCCCATTCTTCTCTCCAGCGGTCCTCAAGAATAAAAGCGTTCTTTACCAGATCTTTGGCACTTGCGAAAGGGGGGTGTCTGGATTTCAATCTATTTTGCTCAATTCCATTACTCAGGGTGTGGATAGGAAGATCTGGACTGTTTTGGATTTTTCGACACTCCCTGACAAGTGCGTGTTCTCTGCGCAAATGTGGCGGAGGGATATGGCTCAATACAGGCAGCCATTGGACAGGAGTTGACCTGATCGTTCCAGAGATAATCCTCATCGTTTGGTTCAAGACTGCATCTACCTTCTTGATGTGAGCACTATTTAACCATATTGGGGAACAGTACTCTGCTGCAGAATAGACATGCAAAAGTTACTTTCGTACTCAAGTTTTGCACACCAGTCTATATACATCGCCGGAAGAAGAAAAATAGTATATCCTTTCCGAGGACCCGCCTCTGTGGCCGAGGTCGCAATCGGCCTGTGGCTGTGGTGAGGCGCACATGCCTTCTGCGTCTCACCTGTTGTGCTGCTTGCTAGCGAGCGCGCGTTTCTTTACATCCGCGTAGCGGCTCGTTTCCGAGTCCGACTTCATTGATCATCATGGCGTTTTCGTACCGCCAAGCGACAATTAAATTAACTGCCAGTTAGATCACGAACGACAGAAGGCGTATGAAGTTGAAAGTTTTATTTGGATAGAAATACGTCTCCCGCCACAAGATATTCTCGGTATACATTTTTCGATCCTCAGTACTACTGTGTACATAAAGCTGGCGAATGACGAGCTGTGCGCCGACGTTGTGCGGCATCACGCTGACGACCTCAGGTTCTGATACTCTGACGGACATATACGGGCTGCAGTGATTGATCGCGCTGGTTTTGGCCTCCGAACGTTGCGGATTTTCAAACTCCCGTTTGAAGAGAAGTCGGACGTTGTACTGGCCGCTTTTAAACATTGCGGCAAAGTCGTCAGTCACGCTGCTGAAATGTGGAAGACGTTCGAAACGTTCTGCGTCCTTAATGTGTCTGTCAGATAAAAATTGAACCACGGAAACACGTTCCTTCCTACTTGGCTATTGCCGGCTGCAGGGCTGTCGTCGTGTACGATGGTCAGCTGCGCACGAATTCAGGTTGTGGCCAGAAAGGCCATGTACGTTCTGAATGTCTCTGACGTAGACTGGTTCAGATACCGATCGGAGACGTCGCTCCTCCTACGGCTCCCATTGTGTTACCTCTGTCTTGCGCGTCTGCGGCGTTGCTGCCTGCTACGCCCCCTCTGAATCAGTCGGTACCGGTGTCGGTTCCTCTCGACGACTTTTCGCCTGTCTCTCCCACACCCCCGCCGGAGGCAATACAAATGAATGACGACCATCAGCAGTCGCAAGCTGTCTGTCCCGACCCTATGGTTGTTGATCGTGGAGATGTACCTACCTCCGACTTTCTGTCATCTGGCCACATGTCGAACGATAGCCGCCCACCATCCGACGCGGAACAGCATGTTAGGAAGACACGGTCTAAAGGAAATGGAAGAGACAACGTCGTATCCCTTCTGATGATTGCGTCCATCGGAAGTCTGCACATGATGACTATCCTGCTACTGATGGTGCGCTGTCGATTGACGCCCTGGCACTTGACGACGCGACGTTCTTCCCTGTCTCCATCTCCAGTCAGAGTCCACCTCCGGACACCGACCTTCTCCCGCCCGCATCTGATGTGGTTGCCTCCTTTTCTGTGTCTGACGCTACCTTTGGGCGCACCTCTGATAATGTTCCACTGAACCGGGGCGGTGACATGTCTGTCTCCTGGGCGGACGACGTCGATGCTGAGGATGGACCCCCCTTGGTAGGGTCGGCTCCCTCCCCATCGCAATGATGCGCCCTCCCGTGGGGACCTAACAGGAAGTTCCCTGTGCTTCTCCCGTGTTTGAATCGCCTGTCCTGCCACTGGCAGCTTTCCAGAGCTATCGCATAGCCAAGGTCAATGTCAACATTATTCGCTTACTCCACAAACAGGCTTTACTCCATGACATGCTGTATGCCACGGACGTTGACGTAGCTGTTATTCAGGAGGTGCCTGTTGCAACTTTCTGTGCTCCCCATGACAGCACACGTCTCTCATGCTTCCCCTACTGGTAGTGGGGTGGCGATCCTCTTACGTGGCAGTATCCTCGCTGTAGAAGTTGCCAATCTCCCTGATGCCGAAGGTTAGTGGCGTCAGGATCGTCAACGTCTATGCGCCATCCGGTTCGTGTAGCCGCCGTGAACGTCCCACCTTCTTCTCAGAGACAGTCATGCCTCTTTTCCTGGATCGACTGGATGAACTGATCATGGGAGGCTATTTCAACTGCACCCAGGCACCCAAAGACCAACTACCACGTCACTCTCCGTTCGCGGTGCTAGCGACAATTCTCCAGTACCTCAGACTAGTGGATTCTTGGGAGCATGTTCATGGCGATCGTCCAGGGTTTACGTATTTCACTAGCCATTCTTACAACCGACTCGGTCGTGTTTACATCTCCCGCGATATTATCAGTGGGGTGCAGGCTGCTTAAGTCCGGCCCACTGCGTTCTCTTACCATGACGCATGTATCTGCGCCATGGACCCTGGAAACTAAACACGATCCACCTAACTTTCTCCGACTGCCGGCAGCTCATGGAGACCACGTGGGCAGCTCGTCGTCGACACCGTGATGCGTATCAGTCTGCCCTGTCTTGGTAGGTGCTCTGGACAAAACCTGTTCTTTACAAGGCTTTGATTGGTTATGGAAGGGAGGTTGCAGCGTGGCGGCGACGGACTCAGGAATTCTATTTCACCATTCTCCGGGAATGTACTATGATGCCGTATTCGCCAACGCGCCAGGCGATGGCGAATCGTGCCAAGGCATAGCTCACGTCCCTCTCTCGCCGCCACCTTGAAGGAGCCACGGTCAGGGCACGTAAACATGATAGATTAGTGCAAGAGCGTCCATCTATGTATCATGTCATCGCGGAACGAAACCATCGTCGGAGGGATTTCATTAATGTTCTTACGACTGATTATGGGCAGCGATTTGATACCCAGTGGGAAATCGGGTCTGCCCTCCATGCACGTTATGTTACGCTGTACTCTGAACAACGTCACCACCCTGCCAACAATACGGTTCGGTTCCCGTGGATGCGACGATGGATCTGATTCCTAACGTCACGGAGGACGAAGTCCATGACGCTATCCAGGCGGGTTCTATGAACAGGTCATCTGGCCCTCATCGCCTCTCGCTGCAGTTTTATCGGACATTTCGTCCAGTTCTGGCGCCAGTGTGGACGGAAATCTGTCAAGACCTTATTTCACCTTTTGTGCCGATTCCCGACTGTTTCCTCGATGGTTTCCTCGTATCCATCCACAAGCCGGGGGTACTTCACGGATATGCGATTACATCCCCTTGACATTACTCAACAGCGATACAAAGATCTCTACCCGGCTGTTGGCTGCGCGGCTTAAACGGGCAGCTCGGTACGTCGTTTCCCCTGATCAAACTTCTTTGGGAGGTACCAATAACATCTGCCGCTATCGGGACATAATCGCTCTTGCTCACGCTCTTCGTATGCCTGGACTTTTGGCAGCTGTTGACTTAAGCCAGGCATTCGATCGAGTTGATCACGACTTTCTGGAAGGAGTGCTCCGCAATATGGGCTACCCTGATACTACTGTCCACGTCGTAATGCGTCTCCTACGTGGAGCTACGTCTCGTGTACTCTGAAATGGCCGTCTTACTCCTCCCATCTCGATCCCTCGATCAGTGCGTCAAGGCTGCCCGCTCTCTGCACTGTTGTATGAATTCGCCATGGAACTGTTGCTATAGGGCCTCCGTCAACGCCTCTCTGGGATGTCTCTCGGTGGCCATGTATTCAGCTGCACTGCATATGCAGACGATCTCGTCATCGTTCTTCGTAGCGGTTCTGAAGTCAGGGAGTCACTGGCATGGGTCAACACCTACAGCGAAGCTTCTGGTAGCTGCCTTAACGCCCGCAAATCGAGCGCCATGGCTATAGGTGCGGGATTTCCTGCGGACAGCGCTGCTCCTTTGCGTGTAGCTGATACTCTCCCATGCTTAGGACTCAATTTCGCAAGTGATCTGCGACGGACAATTGCCCTCAACTGTCGACCTCTACTTTCACAACTACGAGATGGGCTCTTAAATCACCGTTCACGAACACTCGATCTTCTGCAACGCACACAATACGTAAATGTATATTTGGCGTCACGAATCCCCCATGTGGCACAGACACTTCCTATTCCGTCATCCATGGCCCGGCGCATGCTAGCGGCATTGGGTTCGTTTGTTTGCCACGGCTTGCTGTTTAAGATAAGGTACGAAACCATCACTCCCCCGCGGTGCAGGGGCGGTTTAGGTCCGTATCATGTGCCTGACAGAGCGGTAGCCCTTTTCATTGGCTCTCACATGACGCTGTGGTGCCGTAGTCCTACGTGCCTTACCAGTGTATTGCTGGAGGCCCTTGCACCACACTCTCTCTCAGCACCTATCCAACTTTCAGAAGTCCCGCCGCCCTTCTTTTACTTCCGTCAGTTTTTCCTTGAACTGAGCTACGTCCGTACTGTGACACTGCCAGAGCAATTGACATTCACGAAGGCTATCTATTGTTTCCTTCAGCAGCTCAAGTCACCGAATGTAGTTGAAGGGAAGCTTCCTCACGTCGACTGGCGTGCCGTATGGCGATCATTGAGCGCACCTTGTCTTGACACTGAAGTCCAGCCTGCATGGTACCTTACTGTCAATGGGAAGCAAGTATGCCGGTCACGCCTTCACAGGATTCATCTCGTATACACCCCTTTGTGTGTCTACTGTGATGTTATGGACACAGACGACCACCGCCTAGTGTGCAGATCGGGGACAGATGTCTGGTTCTTGGTGCGACAGACGTCCCTAATTACCCGTACAACTCCTCATCAAAATGTTCAAAATGTATGTGAAATCTTATGGGACTTAACTGCTACGGTCATAAGTCCCTATGCTTACACACTACTTAACCTAAATTATCCTAAGGACAAACACACACATGCCCGAGGGAGGATTCGAACCTCTGCCGGGACCAGCCGCACAGTCCATGACTGAAACTCCTCATCAGATACCTACTCAATTGCTCCTCTTTCCGGACACGGGATACTTCCCGCAAGCGAAGACGAACTCTGTGAGGTGGATTTGTGGACACGCAGCACACTGCTTGTTTGCTGATGGCGAGAAATGTATTCTTGACTTTTGGCAGTTCCTTAACGAACGTCACCAGGCAGATGTCCGCAATCCAAAATACAGAAAATTTTTCTCCAATTTCCTCTTCAAAGTCTTCCCTAACCCACCCCAGATCTGGGGTGTTCCTGTCATGAAGAGTTGATCCCCGCCTCTTCCACACTTGTAACCGATATATTCACTGGTAATCTGAGCGTTCTTCTTAGTTTGACGTCTTGCTGCGCTTTTCTCTTCGCGTGCCGCAGGTTTCCTGATATTCTCAGTAGTATTAATAACAAACAAAAATAAATAAATAAAAATAAAAAAGAACGAAAAGAAAATTAAATAAATAGTGTGATTCTTGAGTTTCTCCCGGCGTATTTGATAATCAAAATATCCACGGGTGTACTGCCGGTCTACAGTGTCCAACGGGCACAATATTTCGGCGATCATACATGTCGCCATCATCAGGTGAACTGACGGACTGAGCTCCTGTGAACGTGCCGGCACGGAGATCCGTACGCTATGGCGGCTCAGAGGGAACGGTTCGGTTGCGGCGACGGCCGATTTAAATACCCACCGCCCGCGGCGAGCTCCCTCCGCTGTCCACCATTTCGAAAAAATGGGTACTCAGAGTAGCAGATTCAACGTGCTCTCCGCCCAACCACTACAGCACAACCTGTGGAGATGGATGAAATCACGAGGGAGGAGGTAGGCACTGCGTTTATTCCATGTACAGGCGCACTCTCGGGAAAAATCGCCCGCATTTTGAAGAAACACCGGGTCGGAACTGTGTTTTGTCCTCCGAATAAAACTCGTGCACTGGTGGGGAGCGCCAAAGATGACCTCGGTTTGAGGAAGGCCGGCGTGTACCAGATTCCGTGTCAATGTGGCAAGTCGTATATTGGTCAGACGATGCGTACCGTCGAGGATCGATGTCGTGAACACCAGAGGCACACTCGACTGATGTATCCGAGCAAGTCGGCGGTCGCTGAACATTGTTTGTCGGAAAATCACGCTATGGAGTATAAACGCACGAGGATTCTGGTACAGATGTCGAGATACTGGGACAGCGTTGTTAGAAAGGCCATCGAAATTCACACCAATGACGACCTCATAAACCGTGACTGTGGCTATAATCTTAGCAAGGCTTGGGAACCAGCGATTGGGTTAATCAAGAGTAAATCGAGCAAACGTATAGTTGTGACGACCACGGCGGACAGAGCCATCACTCCGACGTCATCTCAGACGCCGTCGCAATCTGTTCCACCGCGCGACCGTGGCGCGGGGCGCGGACAGCGGAGGGAGCGCGCCGCGGGCGGAGGGTATTTAAATCGGCCGCCGCCGCGACCGAACCCAGTTCCCTCTGAGCAGCCGTAGCGTACGGATCTCCGTGCCGGCACGTTCACAGGAGCTCAGTCCGTCAGTTCACCTGATGATGGCGACATGTATGATCGCCGAAATATTGTGCCCGTTGGACACTGTAGACCGGCAGTACACTCGTGGATATTTTGATTAAATAAATAGTGTTCATTGTACCTCTACTCCACGTTCCCTATGCTTTCCTTGGTTCCTGGAGGGTGGGAATAGGACATTGTGGCCAGGCCTCGGGTTGCGACTCCTGCTCACTTTGCCCCCACACCTCGCTTTGGGTGCCGGGAAATTTCATAAAAAAAAAAAAGTTCCCTAACGCACGTCTGTGTGGTGGCGCTCGACCCGGGGAAAGCTGATTCGCATCCTGGTGGTGGATAAAATTTTCACTGCCGGTATTTGGCCGGCAAGGGGAGGAGAGGTCGTGGCATAACGTTTTTGATCACCAACCTTTGCGCCATGTCCTGGTTCAAATACCAAACCTCTCTGCAGTGGCTCATGAAGTAGAGGGCATGTGACACAGATGATGGTGATCTGGCTGTTGGATTGAGACGTTAAGCTTGGCAGCTCCCTTGGTGCTATTCGCGAGGAGTAGGCTATTTTCTGGCACCGGGTTTCACCCTCTCTCTTCTCTCATCATCATCTTCATCGTACGGCACAAACATTGCACTCCACACACACGATCCACAAATGTAGTGTCACAAATATTGTAATGGCGCATGTTGTAAATAAATAAACAAACAAAAATATCAAATCCCTTTTAGAGGTTTCCAAATAATTCAAGATTTGTTGCTGCAATAGTGCATATGGAGTACGTGAAATAATTACATTTACATATCAATAGCACAAGCAGTTCTGAGGTACCAGGTAGCGACCCATGCTGAAACACCTACGTCAGTATGAGGTGTAGCCTGCACGGGCTGCACTTCAGGCTCTGACTCAGGCATCCAGTAGAGTGTTAGATGGCGAATATTGTCCTGGGATACGTTATGCCATACTTGCTTTACCTGTTTACATAGTTGTGTAAGAGTTGTTGATTGACAAGTCACATGAGTCACTTCTCGTCTGATAATATACCACAGGTGCTCGACAGAGACAAGTCCAGAGATTGCGCTGGCCAGGGAAGTTGCTGCGCCTCTTGCAGGGCAGGTTGAGTTCCATGGGCGTGTGGGGGCGAGTATTATCTTGCTGGAACAACACATTACCTTCATGTTGCAAGAAAGGGAAAAGAACAGGTCTAACAACATTCTGCACGTATCGAGAAACATCAAAGGTGATCGAGCATTGTAACTTACAGCACCCCAGACTATAGGGCCTGGGATGTGACTAGTGTGTCTCGGACGAGTGCACTCTACGAGACAGCTCTCACTGGGTCTACATCGAACGCGAAAACGACCATCAATTGTGTGCAGGCTGAATCTGCTTTCATTGTTGAAGCCCATGATGCGCCATTCCATCTTCCAAATGATCCTCTAATGTCACCAGTTGACCCGTGCACGTCAATGTTGTGGTGTAAGTGGAAGACAGTGTAGAGGTGTACGTGCCCGTAGTCCAGCTTTGAGGAAAAACCAAGCTGAGGATTAGAAATATTTCCAGATAGATTCCTAGCTGTTTCTTGCTGCATATATGGTTTGACAGAATGGCGAGAACGTAATTATATCCTGATTTGCGAGGCCTAAGCACACGCTATAGACGTCTTTGTTAAGGCAATTGACCGTAGAATTGAAGGCGAGATCAAGTTCACGTTCCCAGGTACTTTACAAGAGGTGGTACGACTATCTGTATTCAGGGAAGAGGAAAACCAATTTGTAATAACTGCGATTCGCGCAACTCATGCGCATGACATATTCATAACCACACCCAGATGTGGTCATTGCCATGGACCAGGACACAGTGTTATGAGGACTGTAAAGAAATCGGCTATGTGGAACACACATACCCTAGGTCACGGTACCAGCGGAAAAGAAATTTGCCAAATGTTGAGATACGCATGCCAACGGCCTTCCCGCAGTGGTAACACCGGTTCCCGCCAGATCACCGAAGTTAAGCGCTGTCGGGCTGGGCAAGCACTTGGATGGGTGGCCATACGGTCTGCCGAGCGCTGTTGGCGAGCGGGGTGCACTCAGCCCTTATGAAGCAAACTGAGGAGAAACTTGATTGAGACGTAACGGCTCCGGTCTCGTAAATTGACATACGGCTGAGAGAGCGGTGTGCTGACCACATGCCCCTCCATATTCGCATCCAGTGAAGCCTTTGGGCTGCGGATGACACGGCAGCCGGTCGGTGCCTATGGGCCTTACAAGGCCTGTACGGACGGAGTTTTTTTTTAGAGAAATACCCACAGAGGAAAGAGTAGAGGCAGAAATTCAGGGAGCACATCGGCATCCAGAGTGCCCACCCCCTCGAGCTCCCAGTGACTCAGATTAATCCAGTGAGAAGTCAAGTATTAGAAAAGATAGGGTATATGTGACGTTCATCGTAGATTTAGGTAAGAAAAAGTGAAGATACTTTTTGATGCCATTGCATAAGGCGAGTTTAATATTCGCCCACCTTAGCAACAGGGTTGCCTTTCGGCAGCCTTGCTGTTGTCCAAGTGATTTAGGGTGCAAGATAATATGTCGTGTAGGCTCGTGGGAGATTAATTTGAAAACTGATATGGAAGAATTTGCGCTTACAGTAGAGGCACTATCACCCAGATTTTGATGTGCTCCTAGAGATTTATTTTCTGTACTGCGTTTGTGTTGCGGTTTATTACACTTCTCCCCCTAACACTATTACCAGATTTGTGATGGGAAAAGCCAAGTATAGCACACCGGCTGCTATTAAATATGCAATACATCCATACTGTTACTCGTGTGAAACGATTTCAGTTTGACCATCCTAGTTCGCATAATAGTTAAGTTATCAGAGTATTTCTCTTTCTTTAAAGATTTTTATTGGAAGGAAGCAGTAGCAGAGCAAACGGGAATAGAACTAAGGTTCTATTAGTAATAAAGTAAACCGTAATTAAGTAACAGAAAAAGGACGCCAGTTTAATTAGGCAAAGTTGTACCAAGTACTAGTACTGTTAATAAAGAATGTCTTTACTTGATACTGAAGTTATGTTTTGTAAATAAGATAAACAACAGCGCAATTTAACAAGCAATATAACCGTAGTTTGGGATGAACAACACAAAAAGAATGTTAACTGTTTTTGCATCAACTGGCTCTCAATAACTCTTACTATCTGTATATTAAAGCAGAAAGCTAACGATTATTATAATTAAATAATTGCTAATGGTGGACCAAACTCGGACAAGATGTTCTTCTCTCACCTTAATTGCTGCAAAATACTATCATTGATATGGTTTTCGGGTAAATACATTCTCTATTCCGATTATTATTTGTATTCTGAAGGAGCATTCACTTCTTTACACTATTTACACTTCTTTGTGTTATTTATCTTACATGTGGCCCCTAGATATAATATAGTTTGAACAGTTGTAGCCAGTTGCTTGTTACGGCACACAAATGTTAGAGAACTGGCAAGCGCACTACATTAATGCTGCAGTTGTTATATGAAACTTAAATCTGGCTCAACAATTAACATAAGGACGCAGAAAAATACTGTATCTATGAGGAGATTCAGATCAAGGCTGGACGTTTTTGTCACAGCACAGTATGAGAAACGCTATTAACAATATACGCATGAAATCATAAACGCTGTTATTTACAGACCTGGAAAATAATTATTTCTTATGCTGGCTCTTCAAAATCTACTAACTAGTAAATAATATGAATCACCACAGTTTCTGCAGGTAACTGTAATCCTGTACTGAGATTTCAATAAGAACAGCCTTTAAGCTGAGTATTTCTGAATCCTTTCTTGGCAATTGTACTTGTGTGAAACTTTAACTATCCTTTAACGAAAAATATATGGAGTACTTCAAAACTTACGCTCACTGAATAATTATAAAATAGGTTACTTGGAAATCTTGTAGCACTTGGAACAGTACCCTGTCTAGGTAAACGGCGAAGGATGAAATATGGATGCTCAACACAAAGTTTAAAGAACATAAAGTAATTACTGAATAAGGAACCGCATAACTGGTCCATGCAGTTTAATAGTACTCAGCTGATTATTTGAGACAAAGATGGTTGGATGGACGTTCTCCTCCTGAAAAAGGTGGTAAAAGTATCTATGGCTGTTTCTGTTTAACAAGCTCTGAAAATTCTCTTCTTAGTGTTGAATTTCCGTAATACAGTCCTAACCGACGTATGCCACGAATAATGAACCATCTTTCTTCCACATCCGAGGCTATATTAAGTAATCTTGCTGCTCTTCTAGACTCATTCAGTTCACAAGACATGAACACTTTTACTGCTAGCCACCGAGTAACTCCGGCCACAAAGTAACCTTGCACGTCGACCACCAAACCTTTCGTATTCAAATCAGTTTCGTTGCGGAGAGACTTCCCTCCAGGTTTTATACCACTACAATCCTAAATGCCCTATGCATGAACCAGTATCACAAGTAAAGTTTTATATCTGTAGATTGATAGCATTGACATAAATAATGAAAAAAACGTTGAAATAGATGTTACATCGGAGAGCTTGTGATACAGAAGTTACATTAAGTAAAAACAGACAAAGAAGTCAGATAAGACAAATATAGATAATATCGACAATAATGTATTGTCCGAAAAGGCGCTGAAGAATTTCTGCTTGGCAGTGACAGTACAGGACAGGCATCTGAGAAGGGCAGGAAAGAATCTGTCTCATCACTCTCAGAAGACCAACGTACTACAATGCTTAAGTCAACCAACTGCAAAAAATTGTACGCAGTGGAGTGGGAAGCGTTCTCTGGGTGAAAGTCAAATCTAAATTCTCCATGCATTCAGTTATTCTGGAGAATCTGGTCCTCAGCAATGACTCGATAGATGAGTTACAATTGCACGTGAAAAGAAGTATATGTCAACCAGTTGCACTTAATGAAGAAATATTTTTGCTAGTTAATACTAACAACTGTGGCAGGAAAACTGTTTTAGTGAATATACAAGAGCTGCCACAATGAAATTTGCTTTCCACTACCTCTGGGAAAGTACATACAGGGACCGGACAAAAATATGAAAACCCTACGGGAAATGCATGCTTGAACATAAATGCAGATGCTAGTCAATCCATCGTATTTGATCATGAATAGTACCTGTGCACTGTTCAAAAATGGTTCAAATGGCTCTGAGCACTATGGGACTTAACTTCTGAGGTCATCAGTCCCCTAAAACTTAGAACTACTTAAACCTAACTAACCTAAGGACATCCATGTCCGAGGCAGGATTCGAACCTGCGAACGTAGCGGTCGCGCGGTTCCAGACTGTAGCGCCTAGAACCTCTCGGCCACCTCGGCCGGCCCGTGCACTGTCCTCAATAAGTTGCAAGCATCAGTCGTAGTCAGAACAGTGTTCTTTGTGGTCTATTTTGGAGAGAAGGGTGTGTGATCGCTACTTCTCTCCATCATTGTTACCTGAATTTACCGCTAGTTTTCAGGAAGAATGGTATACAATTCTCCTGAAAATCTCAAAAGATAAGTACTTATCCCTTCCGAGACGACCGGAAACTGTTTTGAATGCCAACGGTTTTCTTACATCGTATTACGCAAGGTAATGTGTTGTGTTTTTGGTGTTTCTGTGTTTTTGTCCAACCCCTGAAGGTTTACGTAGGATTTCAGGACGATACCTACACCCTATGAGTTGAATAAAGCGCCCTAGATAAATGTTCCCGTTAGAGTCGAACCTTTACTCACTGTTATCCATTATAACCAGATAAAGTCTTTCCGCTGCAGTGCGATCTCGCGTTCACGACGAAGGGAAAATAGCCCGACTGGCCCGTGAGACTATTTTTCCAGTCCGTTGCGATGTCACGTATGCATCGTAACATCCCAAATTCCGGAAGTATTTCTAGTACAGTATATCTATTCCCTTCTAACTCTTTCAGCGCTCCAGGCATATAGATACGACTTGCTATGAAAAATATTTACAGCAGTTCCCTGCTACAAACCTACAGACAAGTATAACGTTTACTAGATGACCAGCGCGTCGGAGCTGATTGTTGCACAAGTACGCTGTCTAATTGTTGGAATACTGTGAATTACCCAAACAATTTACTGAATGCTGAGTTATCTTTAGAGGTCATTCGTATCGTAACATTATCTAGTTTTTGTGCTGAGTTATCTGTGTTATTGCTTAAAATGACACGACGTTACCTCCCGTTTACAGAAGATGAGCTGCTGAGTCTTCTGAATCAAAGGGACGAGGAGGACTTCATCATGCCTCATCTAGCTGACTATGATTGGACAGATAGTGATGCCGATGAGCCTGTAGGTGAATCCACCACCATAAATATTCGGAATGTTACAGAACCAGCAAACGCTGAATCCACAAGCGCAGATCCAGAGTTTGGTGTTACCGCCGCTTCTTCTTCCGATTCCCAAGAAGAGCCTGAGAATATGCCTGATAAATCCACAAAAAGACACAAGACATAAGATTTTCGTTGGAATGACTCTGATTTGGATCCAAACGTTTATAATTTCGATAACAGTCACTGAGGTTGCAAAATTGTCAATTTAGATGATTCATGTAATGTATATGACTGCTTTCAAATTTTTTGTAGCCAGGAAATTGTAAACTACATAGCTGCGTAATAAAATTTCTATTACAAGCACCTTCAAAACGAAGCGTGTGAAAAATGAAGACTGAGAAGATAAAAAAAACACAAACAGTGATGAAATTTAATGTTTCCTACTGGTAAATTTTCAGACGGCTCAAGCGAGAAAAAAATGAAATAAGCAGTTATCGGATCAACGATCCGTTACTGTCTACTCTAATGTTCGTGCAACTCGTGTCAAGAGAAAGGTACCTTCTGTTACCAAGAATGTTAGAATTTGTGAAGACCCTGGAGATGCCAAATCTGGAAAATTGGGCGAATTGTGGATCATCTAAGAAAAGCGTCCTTCAAAAAAATTGTGCAGTGACGGGAGTTTAGTTGTGTACAGAGGTCGAGTCTTCTTCAGACAGTACATACTATCCAATCGCAATAGATTCGGCGCGAAGTTTTTTGGGTTGTATGGCTTTCAACAATGGACGAAAAAAAGAAACTGATTTTGGTGTAAGTGATGAAATACCTGGAAGCACTGTTCTTACTTCGCTACAACGCCACCTTGGTGAAGATCATACACTGGATGTTGACAACTGGTCCACAAACCCAGCGTTGTTTTCTTATCCGCATAACTGAGTGACTAAAGCTTGTGAACTGTGAGGAAAAAATGTAAAGGCATGCCTGTTTCATAAAAAAAGGTGACATCGAGTTTATGTCAATAGGTAAACTTCTTGCTGTCAAGTGGCAGGACAAACGAGAAGTGAAGATGCTTTTAACTCTTCAGAAATGCAAAATTATAACAACAGACAAAATTTACAGAAGCACAAATGATCCAAAAAGAATACCAACTTGCGTCGTAAGCTGGACTGAAGATATGGGGACTGTCGACAGGTGCAACATGAAGCTAAGTTCAGCAGAACGTATACGAAAAATTGTGAAATGGTATAAAAAATATTTTTTTTTTCATTTGATGGATCTGTCTCTGCTGAACGCGCATGCCTCATACAAAACTCAGACGGGAGGAATTATTACAACACCCGAATCTCAGCAGAAACTCATCAAGTAGTTTCTAGAGATTCAGCACCGACTGGAAACAGGGGGTCGTCGTGGAAGGAGATCGGCTGATGGTGATAATCGCTTACGCCTAACCGAACCCCAACTTATCTCGCTACTTCTAGGAACATCGAAGAAAGAGACTCCCCAAAGAAGACAGCCCAGAAAAGTTGTATTGCATGTGAAAAACATGACGAACGAAGAGATGCTAGATACATTTGCAAAAAATGTAATGCACTATTTTTTTTGTGTTCAAAGATGCTACACTTTGAAGTTTTACTAATGTAATAACTTATGCTTTTTTTCTCCTAATAAAGCACCTTTTTGAAAAAAATAAGATTATAAAGGAAATAATGGGACACGACAATACTTCATTTTGCGTCTTAATTTTTTCTCAATAATAGCTGCAGATGCTACAGTTGCAAATACACTGGGGTGACAAAAGTCAGAGGATACCTCACAAAACTGTGTCGGACCTCAATCTGCCCGGCGTAATGCAGCATCTCGACGTGGTATGGACTCAGCAAATCGTTGAAAGTCCCCTACAGAAACATTGAGCCATGCTGTCTCTATAGCCATCTATAATTGCGAAAGTGTTGCCGGTGCAGGATTTTGTGCACGATCTGACATCTCGATTATGTCCTATCAATTTTGGATGGGATTCATGTCGGGCGATCTGAGTGGCCAAATCATTCGCTCGAACTGTCCAGAATATTCTTCAAACCAATTGCGAACAGATGTGGCCCGTGACATGGCACACTATCATTTATAAGAATTCCATCACTGTTTGGGAACATGACGTCCATAAATGGCTGCAGGCTGTCTCTGAGTAGCCGAACATGACCATTTACAAACAATGATCTATTCAGTAGGACCAGAGGACCCAGTCAATTCCACGTAAATTCAGCCCACATTATTATGGACTCACCAACAGCTTGCACAATGCCTTGTTGACAACCTGGGTCCATGACTTTGTGGGGTCTACTCCACACTCTAACCCTGCCATCAGCTCTTACCAACTGAAATCGGGACTCATCCGATCAGGCCACGATTTTCCTGTCGTCAAGGGTCCAACCAACTCGTTAGGGTCAAATTTCGCCGCACTGACCAAACGTATCCGTTCGTCACAAGTCTCACAATGATTTCTGTGGTTATTTCACACAGTGTTGCTTGTCTGTTAGCACAGACAATTCTATGAAAAGGCCGCTGCTTTCGGTCGTTAAGTGAAGGCCGTCAGCCACTGTATTGTCTGTGGTGAGAGCTAATGCCTGAAATTCGGTATTCTCGGCACGCTCTTGACACTGAGGATCTCGGAATACTGAATTTGCTAACGATTTCTGAAATGGGATGTCCTGTGCGTCTAGCTCCAACTACCATTCCGAGTTCAGAGTCTGTTAATTCCGCCAATGCACAGCCCTTTTATATCTTGTGTGCGTGATGCCACCGCCTTGTGTATATGTGCATATAGCAACCCTATGACTTTTGTCACCTCAGTGTACACGCACCACTTGAAAATTACGCGCACATGGCAGGCGGCTGCTCAGACTAAATGGCAGTAAAAAAGTTAAAATATTTCTACCGGGATATCAAAATTCATGATTTCAACATTTATATTTTGTTGATCCCATCTGATATATACATTAATGTCAGACCTACAATTGAACCAGCTTAACCACTACCACACAGAGCTTTCCGACCAAAACAAGAATACCACCGAGGTTTACCTATAAGTATTAATATTTGTACCACAATATACACCGAAGAGTCAAAGAAACTGGTACACCTGCCTAATATCGGGTAGGGTCCCCGCGAGCACGCAGAAGTGCCGCAACACGACGTGGCATGGACTCGACTAATGTCTGAAGTAGTGCTGGAGGGAACTGACACCATGAATCCTGCAGGGCTGCTCATAAATCCGTAAGAGCACAAGGCGGTGGAGATCTCTTCTGAATCGCACGTGTCTAAACTCAGAAGAGTTTTCCTGGAGCCATTATGTAGCATCTCTGGACGTGTGGGGTGTCGCATAGTCCTGCTGGAATTTCCTAAGTCCGTCGGAATGCACAATGGACATAAATGGATGCAGGTGACTAGACAAGATGCTTACGTACGTGCCACCTGTCAGAGTCGTATCTAGAAGTGTCAGGGGTACCATATCACTCCAACTGCACGTGTCCCACACCATTACAGAGCCCCCACCAGCTTGAACGTCCCTTGCTGACATACAGGGTCCATGGATTCATGAGGTTGTCTCGGTACCCGTAATCGTCCATCCACTCGATACAATTTGAAACGAGACTCGTCCGACCAGGCAACATGTTTCCACTCGTCAACAGTCCATGTCGGTCTTGACGGGCCCAGGCGAGGCGTAAAGCTTTGTCTTGCAGTCATCAAGGATACACCAGTGGGCCTATATATATATGATGATTCGTTGAATGTTACGCACGCTGACACTTGTGGATGGCCCAGAATTGAAATCTGCAGCAATTTGCGCAAACGTTGCACTTCTGTCCCGTTGAACGACTCTCTTCAGTTGTCGTTGGACCCGTTCTTTCAGGATCTTTTTCCGGCCGCAGCGATGGCGGAGATTTGATGTTTTACTGGATTCCTGTCACGGTACACTTGTGAAATGGTCGTACGGGAAAATCCCCCTTAATCGTTACCTCAGCCATGCTGTGTCCCATCGCTCGTGCGCTGACTATTACACAACGTTCCAACTCACTTCAATCTTAATAACCTGCCATTGTAGCAGCAGTAACCGTTCTAACAACTGCGCCAGACACTTGTCTTTTATAGGCATTGCCGACCGCATCGCCGTATTCTGCCCGTTTACATGTCTCTGTTTTTGAATACGCATGCCCATATCAGTTTCTTTGAAGCTGCAGTGTATTTTCTTGTGTTACACTGAGGTGTAGAAAACAGATGCACCAGATAGCAGAAATCACTGACAATATGCGATAGCTGTTTCGTATTATAACTTCCGACTTGAGTTCATTTACTAATTGAATGCCTCTCTTACAAGGGAACTTGCAGGCGCCGTAAGCTCGGTGTTGCCGCGCAAATCAGCTGACTGCGAACATTCGACTCCACCAACTCTTTTTAGTGTCGAGTGTCACTGTAGCGCTGCTTTGCCTCGCCCCAGCTCAGCTCTTCAGTCGATACGCACCGTTCTGCTACCATTAGCAGCCACCAACTCTTATTTCACTTTCGCATGGTTACTATCTGTCATTTGACATCCTTGAAGCATCCTAACAAAGTTATTATGGTTATAATTCTCTTCTTTCGTGGTTGGACACTGGTGACGGTGCAGGGAATTACCATGCTAATATACCGAGCGAGGTGGCGCAGTGGTTAGACACTGGACTCGTATCCGGAAGGACGACGGTTCAATCCCGCGTCCGGCCATCCTGATTTAGGTTTTCCGTGATTTCCCTAAATCACTCCAGGCAAATGCCGGGATGGTTTCTCTGAAAGGGCACGGCCGACTTCCTTCCCCATCCTTCCCTAATTCGATGAGACCGATGACCACGCTGTCTGGTCTCCTTCCCCAAAACCAACCAACCAACCAACCATGCTAATATCCGAGAGTGGAAATTTTGACCCCTGAGGTACAAGGCAATTAACGCAAAAACCGTACACCGATCGTACTAAGATTCTCATCACATCTTTTCATTTTCAGAATTTTAATTTAACTTCTCTGGCCCTAAATGCGTACCACTGTACGTTGTTTCTCACGTTAGTGTGCCGTAAATGAAGTCTTTTGAGATATTACTGTGGATAATGAAGCATTGAGATAGATTTTTAATAGTTTTGAACCACAGCTTCTATTCAGTAATTGCTTAGCACTTGGAATTATGATAGCCAAATTATCGTTCTATTGGCGCCAGAGTTTCAAGTAACCTCCTCAGTTGGGACTCTCTTTGAACAGCACTCTCTAGCCATTCTTGTTATATCTCTGCCCTGTCACGTTCAGTTTATAACATAATGACCTGTTGCCAGAACTGCATATTCCTACTAATGATTAATTAATTACTTCTTATTATATGAAGAGAAAGGGGAAATGTAGTTAGAAAAGGCAATTCCCTATACTGTGAATTTTCATTATCACAATAAAACACTCAAACCAATATCATATGGTACCTCATTTACAATTGCACTTTTATAGGAATGTTCACAGGATTTCCTGAGGATTCCGTGGTTGCAACAAGAAAATGCCTGTTTTTCCCACCAGACGCGTTTCGCTTTATTGAAGAAAAACATCATCAGTGGTGGTAATTTCTGGTTGGTTTCTCGCCTACATCAGGAAATGCCGTCTGCTAGCACATCTTTCGTTTCTTTCTTCATTAGACACTGATATGTGTAGTCTAATTTTTCGCTGCTTTGCAAAACAATGCATTTTTTACGTTTTACTCAGCACACTTTTCCGTATACTATTTATTTGTATACTTCTAAGACACAAACTTCTAAGATACACATTTGAAAGTGTACAAATAAACAGGAAACATTGGTGTACCAAAAAATATGCTGTGCAAAACGTAAAAAATGCATAGTTCTGTAAAGCAGGGAAAAATTAAACTACAAGTATTAGTGACGGAACGAAGATACCCTCAGGAATTGTAAAGCAACTACGGACAATATGTTCACACAAATGAAGAATTTAAGTTCATAGGGATGTTTGAATATTGTTCGCATAGCAAGAGCTACTGTAGAATGAAACATACCTCATCTCGTAATGCTGCCCCGCCTAATCCACATACTGAAGGAAGTATAGCCCTACCAAGGATCCGTAGATATTCGTATTAACCTGTATATAAGTAATACAATATTGTCTATGCTTATACATATTCCAATTGCTTATATATGTTGTGTATGTTTATTATAGCATAATTAAGTGATCTGTAAAGTGTGACCCCACATTTTAGTTCGTTCCATGTATGTTAGTTGTTGTACCCCAAAGACACATTTTACTGACTTTTTTTTATTTTTATTCGCTAACGTATATTTATCTCTGTTAAGGAACAGACGGTGCTGCATTATTTTGATGTATTTAGTGTCACTTCGCTGGCGTATCCATTTGAGAGATGGGTATACTTAAAGTTACAGACATAGTATTGAAAAAATCTAGTTAGCGTTACTTCCTCCCATTCTCCCTTTTCAACAGTTAAATCATAAAGATAAAACTGATAATTTTACCATGCTTCGTCTTTCTAGTAGCTACTTATTTTCTTAGCCTAGTTTGGAGTATTTCTTCGAGAACCTAATAAGACACTAGGAATATATAGCTAGTTAGGTGACTTCATGTTTACCATTATGGTGAATTAAGAAGAGTTACGAGGACGTGCTCAAAGATAATACCTTCAAATTTTTTATGTGAAAGCTCTTAAATCTTTTTAAATAAAACGAACTGTATTAACATTAACTGAATTCTCCGTCGGCGCTTGACAGAACGTGATAATAATATGAAAAGGGAAATAGTTTTAAATGTTCTGCAAAATTATATTTATTAACATTCTATATCTTATTCTTCATTTCAACATAGTCACCTTAGCGACGAACACATTTCTCCCAACGAGATACCAGTTTGTTGATACCGTCACTGTAGAATGTTTGACTTTGCTGGAGGAGCCAAAACCTCACGTGTGCTTGCATCACTTCATCACTATCGAAGAGAAGTTTTTGAACATGCTCTTTAAGTTCTGGGAACAGGCGAAATTCAGATGGGGCCAAGTCGGTACTGTATGGAGGATTACTTTGCAGCACGCCCTCGTAGCTGATTTCATTTTCCACAATTCCCAGAAAGATATATGATACATTTATCTTATATTTTGTCATTAATATTCTCAATATAACCCTTTAATATTCTCAATATACCCCTTTAATATTCTCAATATACCCTTTCGGATAAATGTAAATGTCGTGTGACTAGGGCCTCCCGTCGGGGAGACCGTTCGCCGGATGCAAGTCTTTCGATTTGACGCCAATTCGGCGACTTGCGCGTCGATGGGGATGAAATAATGATGATTAGGACGACACAACACCCAGTCCCTGAGCGGAGAAAATCTCCGACCCAGCCGGGAATCGAGCCCGGGCCCTTAGGATTGACATTCTGTCGCGCTGACCACTCAGCTACCTGGGGCGGATCCCGCCCGGATAACAGAGCGTATTAAAGCGCCGTTTCGGGGACGGAGAGGTGCGCTTGCACCGGATCGAATCCAACCCCCGGATTAACAACGTGGGTCGGTCTGCAAGCTAGCCTACATATGGTTTTTAACTGGTTTTCCACATTCCGCTAGGTGAATACCAGGCTGTTAACCTAGTCGTGCCTCACACGATTCGCAAACATTTAGAAACTTTCGCTCACTTTCATATGAATAACGCTACACATAGACAATTGGGGTGCACATATTCCGTCCCCGGAAGTAACGTGGTAGCGACAGGAATGCCATTTAATGTTTAATGGTCTCAAAGAAAAAAGTAGAAATTAGAGTAATTACTGTCAACTTACAACTTTTCCGTTCCAAATAACAGCTAAAAGCTCACGTAAGTGGGTTCGGTAAAAGTTTTACCCTAATGTTCTAGTGCCCTCCCTATAGGATGGTGATGTAGTAATTTCTCAGTTACTGTGGTTATTCGAGTCGTTCGAGTTTCAGCTCATCTTCACATATCTACCAGTGCCAATTCCATCTCCTCTGTCTAACATACCGCTTCCGCCTCATCACCAAGACACAGCTACTGCCCATCGGAAGACCAGATACATAAATGCTATTGTTATTGTTGTTTCAATGGCCTTCACAGATTGCACATTGTACTCGAATGTGGAACCATTAAACTTCCTTTTTTACTTTAATTCTACCTCCATCAGTTATATGCCCCAGTCAGAGCAAAATCATCACGTCACATGGACCTTTGTGAAGGGGTAGGAATGAACAACGTATAATAATTACTATTAACTACTGTAACAGTCTCGATATTTTTGATCCTTGCACCGAGATGGGGGCAGGGAAGCGGGAGCCCACGTTCCGTATCGCAGGGCGATGCTGCAGTCTCAGCGCTGATGGTGTGGCTCTACCAACGAGCTTCCCCCAATCTGGTCGGGAGGGTTTTATAGCGGGCATGGGAAACTGGTTGCTCTCTCTGTTTCTGGTCTGACGTGCGACGGCTCGCTCCTAAAAGACTGAAGTTTTCCCTCATGCCTCCCCCTATATGGGACATCTGCATTCCTTTTCAATAAACTACTTTTTAGTCAATTATGCCTTCTTCTTATCAACTCTATATTCACAGCCTAAGCTGTCGCCCATCCTCCTAGTTTGTCCACTCCGCTTACAGGCAATCTGTCACCATAAATCTTTGGATCTGTATGGTGCGAAAAGTGGTAACTGACTCTAAATAATGAATAAAAGGAATCAGTTAAATTTCGGTCGTCGGATAAATCACATAAATGTAAAGAGAGTCAATTCGACTAAATACCTAGGGATTACAACTAGGTGCAGCCTAAATTGGAACGATCACATACATAATGTTGAGAGGAAGGCAAACTAACAACTGCGTTTTATTGGCAGAACGCTTAGGTCTACTAAAGACACTGCCTACACTACGCTTGTCCGACATTTTATGGAGAACTGCTCTGCGGTAGGAGGTCCTTACCAGATAGGGTTCACGGAAGACATCGAAAGAGTTCAAATAAGGGTAGCTCGTGTTGTATTATCGCAAAAATGGGCGAGAAGGCGTCACGGATATGTTGCGCGAATTGCGGTGGCGGCGAGAGCTTTTTACGAAATTTCAGTCTCCAGCTTACTCCTCCAATTGCCAAAATATTTTGTAAAACGCCAATCTACATACGCACAAATGATTGCCGTAGTAAAATAAGAGAAATAAGAGCTCGCATGGAACGATTTAAGTGTACCTTCTGCACGCCCGCTCTTTGAGAGTGGATCGGTAGAAAAATTGTCTGAATGTGCTTCAATGAACGCCCTGCCAGCCACGTAAGCATGAATTGCAGAGTAGTCATGTAGATGTAGATTCAGATGGAAGCTGTATCCTTGGTCTGTCCATCTGTAACGAGGCACCATTACGAAGTGTACATTGACGCGAAATATGTGAAGGATAATACAAAATCAGATCGGCTAGACGAATTTACTATGCAATTAATGGCGAGCATTTCGCCTAGAATTGCCAGGCAGCTGACCTCTATTGCTACGAGGAGCGTTCAATAAGTAATGCAACACATTTGTTTCCTGAAAGCAGACTGGTTTTATTCGGAATTCCAAGACACCATGTTATGATTTAAATAATGACACAGTTACGAGCTTTTCTGAAACATCTAATATGACGAACGAAATTACACCACATTATTCCCGATTCTTTTGGCTACAAAACCCTATTTTTCAACATAACATCCGTTCAATGCGACGGCCTTACGCCACCTTATTGGGAGGGCCTGTATGCTCTCATGGCACCGTTCTATTGGTCGACGTCGGAACCGTCTTGCTGCTTCAGTAACCTTTCCATCATCCACGTACTACTTCCCGCGGAGTGCATCCTCCATTCGGACAGACGGATGGACGTCGGAAGGTGCGAGATCCGGACTGTAGGGTGGATGAGGAAGAACCAATGAAGTCTGTAACCTCCTCTCTGTTGCGGAGACTTGTGTGAGGCCTTGCGATGTTACGGAGAAGAAGTTCGTTTGTATTTTTGTGCTGACGAACACACTGAAGACGTTTCTTCAATTTCTTAAGGGTAACACAATACACTTTAGTTTTGATCGTTGCAAAATGAGGGAAGATATCAAACAAAATAACCCCTTCAGATTCCCTGAAGATCGTCTTCATGAGTTTACTGACTGAGGGTGTGGCTTTAAACTTTTTCTTCGGAGGAGAGTTGGTGTGGCACCACTCCACAGATTGCCGTTTTGTTTCCGATTCGTAGTGATGAACCTATGTTTCATCACCTGTGACGATGTTCTACAAGTAATTGTCACCATCAGCCTTATAACGCGCAAGCAATAACGCACAGATGGTCCTTCGTTGCGTATGGTCTTCTGTTAGGTGGCGAGTGTTGTGGCGTAGCAAGACAGCCACGCCACTCGGAAGTAGCCGAAAGGCACGCGTACACACACGCCGGCTGACGTGAGTTCTGGAACAGGATACTTTGTGAATGCTATAGAGAAAAGTATGCAGTTCCTCGGATACTTAACTTTATTCCATCATTGTGGTACATCGCTCTTGACGATACAAATGAGACTTTAATTACAAGCACTGTAGGCTAATGGCGCCTTGCTAGGTCGTAGTCATGGACTTAGCTGAAGGCTATTCTAACTGCCTCTCGGCAAATGAGAGAAAGGCTTCGTCAGTGTAGTCGCTAGCAAAGTCGTCGTACAACTGGGGCGAGTGCTAGTCCGTCTTTCTAGACCTGCCATGTGGTGGCGCTAGGTCTGCAAGTACTGACAGTGGCGACACGCGGGTCCGCCATGTACTAATGGACCGCGGCCGATTTAAAGCTACCACCTAGCAAGTGTGGTGTCTGGCGGTGACACCACAGCGAGTAACCCAACGGGCACATACTGTTGGGTACTCCAACTGGTGGACGAATGTGTCAGCACTACCAACAAGGACGTCCAGCTGAGCAGCGAGGTGTTTGATTGTGATCCGTCGATCACCTCAAATAAGAGTGTCCGCACTTTCCAACACTGCAGGAGTCACAGCTGTGTGCAGCCGTCCGACACGCGGGGGATCGGACACGTTGGCACGACCTTGTTGCGATGATGACAGACGCCTGTCCCAATGACTCACCGTGCTTTTGTTCACCGTCAGGTCTCCGTACACATTCTGCAACGGCCTATGAACGTGTACGATGCTCTGGTTTTTCACCAAAAGAAACTCAATGACAGCTCTCTTCTTGGAACGCACCTCCGTTACAGACGTCATTTTGGAGGCTACGTTTATCGCCGTCACTTATCGGAACTTCATGAAACTTCAGAGGATGAAGCGTCCGCCCCGATAGCAGTCTGCTGCTAGCAGCGGTGGAGCAAGGACGTCTTGCCTGTGTCCCGCCTGTTTGCGTACCACTCGCGCCATACTGTTGTCCTGTTTACTTTCCGCTGCGGCGAGTGTCACCAACACCGACTCAAAGGAAGGCCTCGGCGCTTGTTGGTGACGTCACGTCAGCTAGGCACGGCGAACGCCAGGTCTGTTGCAGGCATACTCATAATGGTGGTGTCTCCCTCCCTGACATAGGAGAATGTGAAACTATTGGCGGTAGTTGACCGACACACATTGTTCTAAGGGATTTCTGCGCCGGCCGGTGTGGCCCTGCGGTTAAAGGCGCTTCAGTCTGGAACCGCGTGACCGCTACGGTCGCAGGTTCGAATCCTGCCTCGGGCATGGATGTGTGTGATGTCCTTAGGTTAGTTAGGTTTAATTAGTTCTAATTTCTAGGCGACTGATGACCACAGATGTTAAGTACCATAGTGCTCAGAGCCATTTTTTTTTCTGCAATCAATTAATTGTGCAATTCATTACACTTCTTAACAAATAGTGTACTCCTGAACTTAAATTTCCACCTGTTTTAGGGATTGACATACAAAAACAACTTCATGGTCCAGCAGCAACAGAATTCGTGCTTCTTTACCTTATTTGTAAATCTGCGGAAGTTACGTTTGTACTGGGTTGCTTTTACTAGAAACTGTGAACATATTGGTGCTCTTCTTTAGGTATCTTCGTTGACTATGGGGTGAGGAGCACTAAATGTTAATGAAATATCTTACGATTGTACACGTTGGGGGAGGGGGTGGGGGACAGAAGAAGAGGCAAAAGAGAGATACCTGTTTTATCAAATAAAATTTTTTATCTTATAAAGTTTCTCCTTTCAGTTGCAAGAGGGGAATATTTACCTTTTCTAATGTGCATATTTAAAAAAGTTTAAGTTCAGCAGTATTTTCGATGTATGAAGCTATTTTGTTTCCTGTTTAGAATTCCTTTCGTTGAAAACGACTGTAATTTCATGACTGGCAACATTTGGATATTTACACATGTAAATTAATTCACATTTCCAGTGACTATGTCAAACGAAAATAAATAAAAGAAACGAGTTAATTGTAAGGGGGTTGGGGTAAGTATCGACGCAAAATGGATCAAGTAAATATTGTTACTTGAATGTAAAATTTCCGAAGCTTGCAATGGGGCAAAGCATCTTCTCGTATTGATCTACGTTTGTTTCGACGGGATTCAGTAATAAGAAATATGATCTTCATTTGTAGCTTTACAATAGTAAGAAGATGTTTCATCTAAATAAAAGTGCAGAATCCAAAACAATACCAAACATTTTGTCCAAAAATAAGAGATTTATAGTGATAAGCATGCCCAGGCGTTTCCGCCTGCAACAGACCTGGCGTTCGCCGTGCCTAGCTGACGTGACGTCACCAACAAGCGCCGAGGCCTTCCTTTGAGTCGGTGTTGGTGTCACGCGTCCGTCTTTCGGTAGTGCCGTGGCGCACTCGTACCTCAAGTCCACAATTCAGATCACATTTCAAGCGAACTACGCAAGACCTCGAGCACTTGACATTGAACGTTTCATCCGGGAAGAACTTCATATTGCACCTCAAGACATCACTGGGATCCATTTTTCTATAACAAACAGTGTCGTATACATAAAACTAATCAATGAAGATGCGTGCACTGATGTTGTGTGCCGATACACTCATGGACTTAAATTTAAGCATCCTGATGGCCACATAGGAACTGTAACGATCGACCACACTGGATTAGGCCTTCGCACTCTGAGGGTCTTCGAGCTGCCCTTCGATGTCCCGCCAGATGTTGTGATGACAGCTTTCAAACGGCAACGTGCTAAGCCGCCTGGCTGAAAAATGGCAAACGTTTGAGACATACCCCGTCTTAAACGGAGTGCGACAAATTAAGATTGCACTGACGAAGCATGTGCCATCCTATTTAGTAATTGGCGGCTGCAGAACCATTGTCATGTACGACGGACAACCGCGTACTTGCACCGGCTGTGCCCAGGAAGGACTTCTCCGATCGGCCCGTATTCATCGCCGACTGACTCAGACACCGGTTGGTGAAGTTCCATCTCCGGCGACACCTACTTCATTCCCCATCACTTAAGGCCTGGCCAGACAGAATCCGGCCTGCCGCTGCGACGGACGGCGCAGAGGTGGGCCGGGCTCGTCAGCGGCCAGGGACGCCACACAGGCTACGGTCGGCCGCAGCGACTCTTGATGCGTCAGCTGTGTTACACTGTGCAAGGGGCCGAACCCCATTATTAAGCTTGCATGCGTAGCGCGATTGTCTTGGCGTCAGACGATTTGGAATCCTCACACGGGACGCGTTATCTTTGTGCGAGTTTTTTTTTTTTTTTTTTTTTTTTTTAATTGCAGAAATGAGTAGCTCGCACTAGCGATACGAAATGGCACTAAGAAGAGGAGATGTTGGTTGCACGACATTAATAGCAAGAGAGAAAGCTTAGGAGAATACCATCATCTGTGTATTGATCTAAGAGTCTGACGAAGATAGGTTCTTCAAATATTTTCGTATGTCGCGAGAATGTTTCGAGAAAATGCATCGCCTGATAAAAAGGTAGCACCGAGAAGTGCACAACGAACTGGAGAAAGCCAATTGATACAAGGCACAGGCTAACCATTTGTTTGAGGTAAGTTTTACCGTTTGTGGCCTCCGCTAGAGAGAACTTTCTACTTAACAGATTGTTTTGTTTCATTGTAATCATACCATTGTCATTGAATTTAAACAAACATATCTTTGGTCGTTATCTTATCCATTCGTTCTATCGGCATAACAGATTTTAATCTTTTCCAGATACTTGACTACAGGCGACAGTCACCAGACCATAGCTTCTTTCTCTTTTCGGTTAGGACGTTCAACAGTCTGAGATATTATGAAATAAGTGTGCCAGGGAATATGGACTGTTCTACAGCCCAAGTATTTACATACTCCTACAACAGAGATGTAGAAGAAATCTGAAGGAGGATTTGTAGAACTTTGGGGGTTTCCGGTCTGCCTTGGAAACATAGACGGAAAGCTTATCAGGTTAAAATGCCCGAAGGATACTGGATCCCAGTTCTTCTGTTACAAACAGTTCTTTTAGCTAGTTCTCCTGGCGATCGTTGATCCATACTACAGCCGGCCGCGGTGGTCTCGCGGTTCTAGGCGCGCAGTCCAGAACCGCGCGACTGCTCCGGTCGCAGGTTCGAATCCTGCCTCGGGCATGGATGTGTGTGATGTCCTTAGGTTAGTTAGGTTTAAGTAGTTCTAAGTTCTAGGGGACTGATGACCACAGCTGTTGAGTCCCATAGTGCTCAGAGCCATTTGAACCATTTGATCCATACTACGGTGTTTACAGTAGTTGATATTGGAAGTTATGGACGTCACAGTGACAACACTATTTCTGAGAATTCAGCTTTCTATCAAGAGTATATCGAGGGCAAAAGTATTCTACCTCCAAATCAGGATCGCGTGTATCAGACAAAAAATTTTATTATCTCACCTCCTCTGTAAGTCTTTCTGTGTCCATGATGCATGCACTACGAGCTGCAAGACAAAAACCGCCTCAAGCCGCTGCTTCCAGTGTGACAGCAGAGCGGTTGAATGCGCCAACAGAGGCAAGCAGCCGCTCCGGCTTGCGGCGAATCTGTATTCTGTGACAACCCGGCGGCGGCCGGTGCGGCAGGCCGTGTGCCGTTGCGTCAAAGCCGCACTCTGTGTGGCCGCCGCCATACAGTAACGAGCGATACAACAGTGCGGCCTGCCGGCTGCGGCTCAAGGCCACAGGCCGGACGGCCAGGCCGCATTCTGTCTGGCCAGGCCTTTATGCAACAGCTGCTACCGCAACAGCTGTTCCCGCCCAGGATAAAAACACCATATTGCAGTCAATGGTCAACGACAGTGTGGCGAACAACATATCCCCCTCCACGACGTCATCGGCAGAATTACCTGAAGACGGTGGTCAATTGTGCCACCGAGACGAGCCTAAAGAGAAGATGGACGTCGAACCAGAAATTTTACCGACTTCTGCCTTCCTACCAATGGAGACCGCATCAGGCGATTGCCGCCCGCACTCTGACACAGAACAACACGACCGAAATCAACGGTCCGCTCGAAAACGCACGAAACGGCGCCATACGCCATCCGATGATTGCATGCTTCGGATGTGTCGGACGACATTCAGGACTCTACCACCACAACCCACCCGTCCCGTCACGATGTTACGGCGAATACAGTTTCTGAGCCTCGGACTGACAACACCACTTCTGCTACTGAACATGCGCGCGAGCGCTCTACTGACAGCACTAATCAAAAGTTAACAATTGCTGCATCTGATTCTTGGGCGGATGATGTCGAGGATGAGCCACAGCGCCCGGACGATGTCTACGGCAGAGATGCCCCTCGGCTGTACCCAGCACCGACCAACCACAGTGGCTACGGCTGTATCGTCAGCCTCTGTGGGCCGCCCCTGCCACCCACACTTGGCCTCCTAAACAACCCAGTTGCCGACCTGGCTGACCAAACATACCGTCTAGCAACGATTAACATCAACAACATACGTGCCCGACATAACCTAGCGATGCTACAGGATCTGCTCAATGCAGTAGACACCAACATTGCGCTCCTTCAAGAGGTGTATGTCGCAGACTTTAAGGAACCCTATGGCTACCAGACTTGGGTCTCACATACGTCGGCCAATGGCAGTGGTGTAGCGATCCTCCTCCGCGAAGATATACCCGCAGAGGACATCTAGTATCTCCCTGACGCCAGAGGCATGGCTCTTACTATCCAAGGAGTCAAACTTATTAACATCTATGCGCCGTCAGGATCTGGTCAGCGTCGGGAACAGTCCACCTTTTTCGCTCATACAATCACGCCCCTCTTTATGGGCCGTCAGGACGCCTTGATATTCGGAGGGGGCTTCAACTGTAGTCAACCATCTAAGGATCAGTTACCACGCCTTGATATTCGGAGGGGGCTTCAACTGTAGCGCCGGCCGTGCTGACCGTGCGGATCTAGGCGCTGCAGTTCGGAACCGCGGGACTGCTACGGTCGGAAGTTCGAATCCTGCCTCGGGCATGGATGTGTCTGATGTCCTTAGGTTAGTTAGGTTTAAGTAGTTCTAAGTTCTAGGGGACTGATGACCTAAGATATTAAGTCCCATAGTGCTCAGAGCCATTTGAACCATTTCAACTGTAGCCAAGCATCTAAGGATCAGTTACCACATCATTCTCCCTGCACAGAGCTTGCGACAATTATAAATAATGTTCAATTGGTGGACTCGTGGGAACATGTTTGTGGCGATCGGCCCGGATTTACGCACTACACCAGCCATTCCTCCAGCCGCATCGACCGGATTTACATCTCGCGCTCCATACCTGTGGGGACGAGAGCTGCCGAAGTTTGGCCCACAGCGTTTTCCGACCACGAGGCCTACATTTGCGCCATTACCCTCGGCCGCCAGAAGGTATGGCTCAGCCGTGTCCTTGGAAGCTGAACGTCGCCCTCCTAGCCCCTCAGGAATGTCGATGCCTTATACAGAACACATTCCTGTAGCAGCCGGCGTGGCACCTACCGGTCTACTCTGTCGTGGTGGTTATTCTGGGCCAAACCAGCCCTCCAGAAGACCTTGGTAGGCTATGGACGAGATGTAGCAACATGGAAGAGACATACCATGGACTTTTACTACAGCATCTTAGGGGAATGTACAACATTGCCAGACTCAACTGCAAGGCAAGTGACGGTGAACCATGCCAAGGCACAGATCATCAGATTTACACGTTGCCACCTTGAGGGTGCGATCGTCAGAGCGCGCACTCAAGACAGAGTGGCCCAGGAGGAACCGTCCATGTACCACGTCATTGCAGAACGACTGCGCCGACGCAGGATACTGATCCAAGCTATCACGAAGAAAGCCGGGCAACGCCTTGATACCCAGCGCGATATAGGAAACACCCTTCATGCTCACTACACTAGGCTGTACTCGGAACACCGACATCCCCCAGAGGTGATCGCCGAAGTCTCTCAACTCACTTATGGCACGATCTCTCCGACAGCGGCAGCGGATTTGACTGCAGATGTAACGGAAGAGGACATCATTGAAGCAATACAGGCGGGGGCTGCTCATAAGTCCCTAGGAACTGATGGCCTTCCTCTGGAATTTTATCGGACATATCAACAATTTCTGATACCAGCGTGGACTGATATTTGCCGCTATCTTATGTCTCCCACGATGCAGATCCCTGGGGCATTCCTAGAAGGACTGATTGTGCCCATACACAAACCACGAGGCGGATCCAGGATCAGTGATTATCGCTCCTTGACCTTACTCAACAGTGACATGAAGATTTTCACCCGGCTTCTGGCGGCACGCCTAAAGCGACCGGTACAATGTGTTGTGTCGCATGACCAGGCATCTTTAGGTGACCATAATATTCGCATTGCACTGTGCCGATATCGAGATATGATCGCGCTAGCCAAAACTCACTAACTGCCAGGAGTTTTGGCCTCTCTCGACTTTAGCCAGGCCTTTGACAGAGTCGACCACACATTTTTTATGGAGGTACTGCGACACATGGGGTATCCGGACGTCATAGTTGCGGTACTGATGCCTCTCCTACGGGGCGCAACGTCCAAGGTGTTATGCAACGGCCGTCTCACGCCGCCGATACAGATCCAGCGATCGGTGCGACATGGCTGCCCTCTTTCGGCGATATTGTACGCCCTCGTCCTGGAACCACTCCTCTTCGGCCTCCGACAACGCCTGACTGGGATGTCCCTTGGTGGACACATTTTGCTGCACTGCCTATGCTGATGACCTGGTACTCCTTCTTCGCAGTAATGACGATGTTCGTGCAGCACTAGCGTGGGTGGCGACCTACGGCGCGACATCGGGGAGCAATCTCAATCTCCACAAATCGCACGTCCTGTCTATAGGCAGAGGTCTATCCGACGAGAGCTTTGCACCGCTACGAATAAGTGACACAATCCGCTGTCTTGGCATTGATTTCAAATCTGACATGAAGCGTTCAACAGCCCTTAACTACAGGCGTCTATTGAATCAGATGAGAGCAGGAATAAGTGACCATAGCCTTAGACATCTAGACCTCCTGCAACGGACGCGATATGCTAACGTCTATTTGGCGTCACGCATCCCCCATTTTGCACAGATACTCCCGATACCACCTACTCTGACTCACCGCATGTTGGCGGTTTTGGGATCCTTTGTTAGTACGAGCATGTTATTTAAGATTCGTTACTAGTCCCTAACCCTCCCGAGGAGCAGAGGGGGTTTAGGCCTTTGTCATGTTCAGAACAGAGTGAAGGCCCTGTTCGTCAGCTGTCACCTGCAACTGTGGCGACGAAGCCCGACGTGCCTCACAAGTCTATTACTGGAGGCCTTACGACCAACCTCACTCGCACCCCCAGTGATGATATCGGACATCTCAGCACCTTTCTTCTGCATTAGCCAATTCTTCCTTGAATTAAGCTACATCCACACCGCACTAGTACCCACACGCTTGATGATGTCGGGGCCGATATATGCTGCCATGCAACTGAACACTGAACAGGATGCCGAATGTGATTGAAAGCAAACACCTCACTACAAAGTGGCGTGCTGTATGGCAGGCAGTGAATGCCACCACTCTTGATACTGACGTGCAATCTGCATGGTACGGCCGGCCGTTGTGGCCGAGCGGTTCTAGGCGCTACAGTCTGGAACCGCGCGACCGCTACGGTCGCAAGTTCGAATCCTGCCTCGGGCATGGATGTGTGTGATGTCCTTAGGTTAGTCAGGTTTAAGTAGTTCTAAGTTCTAGGCGACTGATGACCTCAAATGTTAAGTCCCATAGTGCTCAGAGCCATTTGAACCTTTTTTTTTTGCATGGTACGTAATTGTTAAGTAAACATTTGTGCCAGACCCGCATACATCACATCCACCTCGCCGACTCACCTTTGTGTGCCACATGCCAAGTGACTGACACGGATGACCATCGTTTCGAATGCGGGTCGGCAAAGGACGTTTGGTATCTGGTGCGTCAGATATTGGCTTTTCTCACACACAAGACTCCCGACAGGATAACTACCCGAGCACTTCTTTTCCCCGATGAGATGTATTTCCCAAGAGCAAAAACGAACTCTGTGACGTGGATTAGCGAGCACGCTGTTCACTACCTATTCGGTAATGGCGAAAAGACAGTACCCGATTTTTGGTATTACCTCAACGAACGACACTGTGCGATCGTCAAGAACCCTAAATACAGGCAATATTTTTCTAATTTTCTTTGGAGCGCATTCCATAATCCGCCTCGCAGCTGGATTATCGATGACATGAAAAGATAACCATCGCACCTTTTTCCAGTTTCTTTTTTTATGAGATTGAACAAACAACGGAAACAACACAGCAACGAGACGACACTCATCGAAAAATTCGCAGCGGGCTATAGTATGGAGCATCCTTATGTCGTAACGGACGACTTTCTATTATTCTAGTTATGTAGCCGAAGAGGAACGGCTTTCTTTTATCCATTTGTATCAAAATAAATAAATAAATAAAATAAATAAAAAAAATAAAAATCGACCCTTACAAAATCTTTTTTTCCTTTTCTTCATTTTTGTTTTCTAGAAGTTTCTGTGTCTTCCTTTAAAAAAAAAGATAGTTGAGTGGTCAGCGTGACGGATTGCCGTCGTACGGTCCCGGGTTCGATTCCCGGCTGGGTTGCGGAATTTTCTTCGCTGAGGGACTGGTGTTGTCTTCATCATCATGTCATCCCCATCCGGCCCGCAGGCCGGCCGGAGTGGCCGTGCGGTTCTGGGCGCTACAGTCTGGAGCCGACCGACCGCTACGGTCGCGGGTTCGAATTCTGCCTCGGGCATGGAATGTGTGTGATGTCCTTAGGTTAGTTGGGTTTAATTAGTTCTAAGTTCTAGGCGACTGATGACCTCAGAAGTTACGTCGCATAGTGCTCAGAGCCATTTGAACCAACCGGCGCGCAGGTCGCCCAATGTGGCGTCGAATGTAATAAGACCTGCACCACGGCGGCCGGACCTGCCGCCGGCCAGTGTGGCCGTGCGGTTCTAAGCGCTTCAGTTTGGAACCGCGTGACCGCTACGGTCGCAGTTTCGAATCCTGCCTCGGGCATGGATGTGTGTGATGTCCTTAGGTTAGTTAGGTTTAAGTACTTCTAAGTTCTAGGGGACTGATGACCACAGCAGTTAAGTCCCATAGTGCTCAGAGTCATTTGAACCATTTTTTTCGGACCTGCCCCGCAAGGGGTCTCCCGGCCAATGACGCCAAACGCTCATTTCCGTTTTTCCAGGAGATGAAGTGGGAATATTCCACTATGTCCCACAACAAATTCCGCATTTTTTAACGGAAACTGGCTGAGAAAATAGTGTGTTGCATTACTCAGCGAACGCGCCTCGTAGAAAACTTAGTGATCCACATTCAGCTCCAAGTATGACACAGCTTAGTACACCAGAAACGTCAGCCCCAGAACTATATTGGCAACAGTGCAGTTACAGCGTCGTGGGTATTCTTCTATTTTGTCGTTTGAGTTACCGGTATTAACAATTCACATTTTAATCCACTATGATCACTTCGCACGACCTATTTCTGAACTGCATCTACATCTACATCATACTCCGCAAGCCACCTAATGCGACCACTATCTGATCCCTACAACCCCGTTCCACTCGCGAATAGTGCGTGGGAAGAATGATTGTTGGCTCTAATTTCTCGGATTTCCTCCTCGTGGTCAATATGCGAGATGTATGTGGGGGGAAGTAATATGTTGTCTGACTCCTCCTGAAAAGTGCTGTGTAGACCCACCGCGTAAAACCAGATTATACTGAGCTATAACGTCTGCCGGTGCTTCTTTTGAAGGGTTGGGAATAGGGAAGTTTGTTGAGGATGACATTATCTGTGTCTCGTCCTCAATTTCCTGCCTCAGCATGAAATAGTGGTAGACTGCAAGATACGTTTTTTGTGGAAGCTTATTTTTTTATGTAGCGAAAACTATCACGCATCTCTCTGTAAGTATGCATTCATGTAATTTACTTTCCTTCACTGTCAAAGCCACTCAGAGCAAATCTATAAACTTGTCAGATCATATTTTGTGTGTGTTTGTTGAGGGGGAGGTGTAACGGAGGCAGGATGTGGCTTAATTGGTACGTCAACCACATTGGAACTTGAGCAATATTTGTTTTTTTTTTCTTGGATTTGTGTCGACCTTGAACAACCACGACAGAAGCGATGCTGGCATTCAATGAAATCCATCCACACGGCAAATCAGCCTGCTCTATACATCTGCCGTGATCTCATGACACAGTTTGTACTTCGTTTGAAAACTAGCCTATTATTTTTGTTCTTCGTTTGAGAACTAGCCTATTACCCAGTTGCAGGTGCTGCAAGTGGTTAGGTTGACTGAATCATTGCTGTCAAAAATAGTTCTGTTCTGCTCTCACATACTGTTCCTGCGCCTGAATTGCTTTCACCTCCTGAAGCATGTCACGAACACTCCATAACTTGAAACTCCTTATATTGTAGTATTTAAGTCTGGCAGCATACCATTGTCCCACGACAATTCGATTCCAGCGCTGATTTCACTGATACAGCGTACCATTTAACTCTTGTTTCCCAAATGTATCAGTGCTGGGCCTTCGTCTCTTCTTGCACTGAATCGAAGTGGTGACTATTTCAACTTCAGCTTATTCATTAATATCCTTCGTTGTCATCAGTTGTTCTCTTTTTCAAAAAATAGTGCTAATCATGAATATAAAAAGGGGTCGTAGGTAATACAGAGAAGTTCAAGATTGAATCAAAGAACTTCCTGTTGTGTAGTTCCTGTTTCACCGAAGATCATCTTCATGGAAACAGTCGAAATTAATTTATTAGATTATAGAAGAATTAACAGTAGCATTATAAACTATAGTAGTTAATAAAGTAACGCAGTTTCATTGTAATAAACCCAAAGAAAATGCAGATACCAGACTTCCTTCCACAGCTCAGTGATCCCTCTCCGTGAGAACTATAGAATGTGATTTGTGTGACGTAAATGAAAGTGAATACTTCGCAGAATCTCGTCGTGCTGTACCTTACCTTGCCGACGTCTGTTGCACACTGGCTGATTCACAACTCGAATTCGAGAGGAAAGGGGTTCAGCTCACCTCACCCATACTAATTCTGTAGCCTGAAGTGAATGCCAGTGCTGTTTCTTCAACGAGTCCATTTCGTCAGCCATCATTGTCCAACTGACATACTGTTTCAGACTAATTTCTCAGATGTCGAGGAGATGGTTCACATTTTTTTTTTTTTTTTTACTCTTACAGTATGGAGAATTTCGTTTGGACATAAGATTAAATCTCTAAATAATGTCCAATTCGTCTCTGTTGATAACCTTGGACATGATCTATGACGTGGAGGAATCGAGAGAGAATCCCTGAAAGATCATTGTTGAAGAGGACGCCCATCATGTTTCTCATCAGTGATCTCCGCCTGCAGGGACCACTATAAGTGTGATGCTACTCAGAAGTAAAATATGTAAGCACGTATTTCTCTACACGTCAGGAACTCAACAGTTTACCTGACCTCTCACCTGTATTGTTCTATGCTCTGTGACTGCGCAGCACCATGTAGCGCCAATATATCAGTGTTCGTTACACCATTATGATGGGTATATGTTTTGTGCCCACAGAGTAGTTAATTTACAGTATTTCATGTTGCTGTAACGCAGCCTTCTTTACTGCGGATGACAACATTAAGATAACCGGCGGTTTGAATAACATGTTTATCAGCAGTGATGCAACTCTTTGATAACGCTATTAGAATAGTCCAAGAACATACGTTAAGAACAGAACCTGCAGGGGATATCTGATTTCCACAGTCTTACAGTTTCAAACGTACGAGGGGCGTTTGAAAAGTCCGAGCAAAAATAAAAACTACTTAAGTGTTTGGGGTAAACCTTTTTTTATTTTTAGACATAGTCTCCTTTTAGACTAATACACTTCGTCGAACGCTGTTCTAATTTGTTGGTCCCTTCCGAATAATAACAATTGTCCAAGTCTGCAAAATAACTATTAGTTGCTGCAGTCATCTCCTCATTTGAATAAAATCTTTGTCCCGCCAGCCAGTTCTTCAAATTGGGGAACAAATAGTAGTCCGAGGGAGCCAATTCTGGAGAACAGGGGGGATGTAAAACGAACTGGAATCCTATTTCCATTACTTTTGCGACCACAACTGCTGAGGTGTGTGCTGGTGCATTGTCGTGATGGAAAAGGACTTTTTGCGGTCCAATCGCCGGCGTTTTTCTTGTAGCTCGGTTTTCAAACGGTCCAATAACGATGAACAATATGCACCTGTAATAGTTTTACCCTTTTCCAGATAGTCGATGAGGATTATCCCATGCAAATCCCGAAAGACAGTCGCTGTAACCTCTCCAGCCGAAGGAATGGTCTTCGCCTTTTTTGGTGCGGATTCTCCCTTGGTAAACCATTGTTTAGATTGTTCTTTGGTCTCAGGAGTATAGAAATGTATCCATGTTTCATCCACAGTGACGAAACGATGTTTAGAATCCTGCGGATTCTTCCTGGACAGCTGCAAACTATCCTTGCAACACTTCACACGATTCCGTTTTTGGTCAAGCGTGAGCAATCACTGAACCCATCTTGCGGATAGCTTTCTCATGTCCAAATGTTTATGCAAAATATTATGTACCCGTTCATCCGAGATGCCCACAACACTAGCAATCTCACGCACCTTAACTCTTCTGTCATCCATCACCATATCATGGATTTAATCAATGATTTCTGGAGTCGTAACCTCCACAGGGCGTCCAGAACGTTCAGCATCACTTGTGCCCGTATAGCCACTGCGAAAATTTTGAAACCACTTATAAACTGTTCTAATCGAAGGTGCAGAGTCACCATAACGTTTATCGAGTTTCTCTTTAGTCTCCTGAGGCGTATTTCCTTTCATAAAGTAATGTTTAATCACTAGACGAAATTCATTTTCGTCCATTTTTTGACAATCACTCGACTTCCTTGATTCACACAAATTCCAAACACAAAGAAATAGACCAATACTGCTGAAACTTGGTGTGCGTTCTTTCCAAAGATGCTACACGACCTCGATACGCGCCGGTGGTGCCATCTCACTTTTCAAACGCCCCTCGTATATGTATTACATAACCTCGTCCCACTTTCTCTCTTTCTCTCTTACTGTCTGCAAATATTTCACTTTACATCATATACTCGTATGACTTGGTCTTTAGGTATTACGCACTTTACGAACAATGCTGTCGACGACAGTAGGCGTATGAAATTGAATAATACTGGTACAATAGCAATACCTTCAAATTCACTTATCCTAGCGAGTGTAAAGTTTAGCTGCGGAAGTAAAACACACTATATCGTAGAACAAAATGTTATAATGTTAGAAGCTACTACGCAAGACGTAGGTTCAAAAATGGCTCTGAGCACTATGCGACTTAACTTCTGAGGTCATCAGTCGCCTAGAACTTAGAACTAATTAAACCTAACTAACCTAAGGACATCACACACATCCATGCCCGAGGCAGGATTCGAACCTGCGACCGTAGCGGTCGCCCGCTTCCAGACTGTAGCGCCTAGAAACGCACGGCCACTCCGGCCGGCAAGACGTAGGTTAAATACTGTTTAAATCAGATGATACGCGACTTTTAATTTTACGTTCTCAAAGACACGAAAATTTCTTTTCTTTTCGAACTGGCTCTGACTATGAGGAATAATTTCAGTGATCGAGAGTTAACGAGTGTATGGTGTTTTATAAGACACCATTACACAGTATTTACGCAAGTCATACGTTCGACGGCTGGTCCCGGCGGAGGTTCGAGTCCTCCCTCGGGCATGGGTGTGTGTGTTTGTCCTTAGGTTAATTTAGGTTCAGTAGTGTGTAAGCTTAGGGACTGATGAGCTTGCCAGTTAAGTCCCATAAGATTTCACACACACACACACACACACACACACACACACACACACACACACATACGTTCGAGCAAATCAGACAGTACAGTTCCTCTATAGAAGATTAAATAACTCAAACAAAAAGAGGAAATGTTGTCCTTTGTAGTCGATTACTGACGGTGCAAACACTTTGAAACTATATTAAAAATTCAGTTTTCTGAACTGTTAGTCTATATCAAAGCACTGTTAACAGAACACTTCTAAAAACGCTTGCTTCAAATACCGTCTGGGTACAAATATTGGAATCCGTCATCATATAATAATCTCGAATTTTTGTAGGTATTGGGAGTATGTTTTTGTGACCAAACGTTTTTCTATTAATTTCTGCAGCCCAGTGTAACACTCAATTAGAAATAGCTGTCATGTCGAGGAGACATCATCTCTGTCACCGCGACAGGCGGAACACGTTGGCGTGATGCTGCCATAACATACCGAGTGTTTGAAAGACATTTGCACAGCCAGAACACTAGATATGAGCGCGTCTGACCGTTGCCACATTTCCTACAAAAAGTAGTGGCGACATTGATAGAACGCAATATTTAATGGACTGACAAGTACAGTTGCATTGCATTCCTTCAATGTAGTCACCCACAAAACCTATTACCTTTTGAGAAATGTCGAGGAAACCGCCGAGGGGCCATTGGCAAGGACGTTCTGTGTTGACAGCGACGGAGCGCCCTATTGCATGGAATACACATGCCATGTCAGGAAATCGGGGATCTCGGAGGGGTTCCTCCACCTTCGGGAAAATGTCGATGCCAAAAGGACTCACGTCTGGTGAGTACAGAGGGTGTTCCAAGATCTTCCAATACCACCGTTGCAATAAGAGCTTCACATTGTTTGAGACATGAGTACGTGCATTGTAATGCAACACGATATAGCGGCTATCTCGCAACAGACGTGAACGTCTGTGCCGCTCCAGAAATCAGCAATAGTAGTCACTGTCAACGGGTTGTCCCTCGGACAGAGCATGAGTATGGAGAACATCCTCGCAGTCATACGCCACAACCAGCATAAGCTTCACCCAAGTGAGTTCCTGTCGAAATTGCTCTGGACGTCGCGAACCTTGGTTCGTTATATTGATTCGATTGACGCTTTAGTTCAGGCTCATAGGCTCGTGGCCACGTCTCATCAGTGACGACAACACGCTGCAGAAATGTGTCCCTTTCTTTGTGGTATCTATCAAGGTGGATTCCAGCCAGTTTATACCAGTACCATTTCTGTACGTCGGTGAGTCGACGTGGAACCCAACGGGACGCATTTTTTCTCATCTTAAGACATTTCGTCAGTATGTGTCACACTAGTTGATGACTGAGACCAACCTCTACAGATAAATCCTGGGCAGTATATCGATGGTATATGGAAACGAGATCACTCACAATTTCAATGTGATCTTGAGGAATGGACGGCCGACCTGTACAGTGCAAATCCACAGTTTCATTCCAACCTGAATGAAATGCCTTGACCCATAGTGCAACGCCCTGTACGCTAATACGTTCTCGCCACATGCTTCACGTAGTCCTCTATAACATTCTAATGCATTTGTGGCAGGGGAAAGTTCGATTTTAAACGACGAGCGTTGATCACCTGTTGAAAACATGTTTTAGTGCGGTGTAATCGACACTCTTCACTTCAACGCCTTGCAGCAATGACCTTCCCAACCGGATGCCCCACAGATGCAAACTTCACATCAGTAACAGCTCCACCTGATCGCTCCTATATTCTACAGGGCTATTACAAATGATTGAAGCGATTTCATAAATTCACTGTAGCTCCATTCATTGACATATGGTCACGACACACTACAGATACGTAGAAAAACTCATAAAGTTTTGTTTGGCTGAAGCCGCACTTCAGGTTTCTGCCGCCAGAGCGCTCGAGAGCGCAGTGAGACAAAATGGCGACAGGAGCCGAGAAAGTGTATGTCGTGCTCTTCGACCATAAATATAATAGACTGGCCCTGACGTCATTTTCGTGGCTCCAACATCTCTGGGCTGAAGTCACGTGAATGTTGGCAAAACATGGTTGTTCCGTGTTGCGCTTATGGCTGTACTCAGCGTTTTGTCGGGGAAAGGGCATTACATTTCACGTGTCAGTGTTTCTATGATAATGCAGATGCGTTTATTGAAATCTGCTGAAGTGACTTTTATATGATTTTTACACTTGAAATAGAGTATCACGTAAATTAAAGTGTTGAAAGTGATGCCTGTACAGTCAGACTCATGTTACATTTTGGAAAGTATCTGTGATAAGTCAGTTACAGAAGTAAGTGTAACTGTTTCTCGTTCCTACTCATAGGTTCTCTAAGGATGAAAACCGAAGGCAGCTTTGGATACAGGCCCTGAAACGGAAAAACTTTAAGCCATCTGCACATACGCGCCTTTGCTTGAAGCACTTCGCGGAGAAGTGTTTTGATAGGTTAGTTATTATTTACAATGTATATCTATAATTTGTATTTACAGTGTCTGTCATTTTTAAAACTAGGCTCCAAAATTATTTTCTGAAACTTCAAAGTCTCACCTTTCATCTAAAATATCACTTTTTTTTAAACTGATAGTTTAAACTTTTGTAAAAATAGTGAGAACTGAACCTTTGACGTGCACCTAAAATTGATACTCTAAAATGGACCTGCTCCTAAAGTCAACAATTTTGACACCTATAGTTGACACAATTACCATATCCCATTTTCTTTTATAAGTAACTAGAGCTCAAAACGTGGCGAATCCAATGTTTAAAGCTTTGACACGAGCCCACTCTTACTGTTTAAAAGAATTTTAACGACATTTTACTTTAATTGATAGTTTATAGTAATTTCGTCCCGCTGCCCACCAGAGTGACGATCGATGTATTTGTTACATTTTATAAGTGGTACTGTGAACAAATCCAGGTCAAATGTAGTTCTGGCATAATTTATCACAAATAAAAAAGTAACTTTTGTTGAAAGCGTTTGGCGGTCAATTGAGAAATGTGGGGAAAACCCGATACAAACATAGGATGGCACATCACTGATTTGAAATCCCGCCACATTTTGCCAACAGTCACGTGGTTTATGTTGGAGCCACACTAGCCCCTTAGCTTCTGCACAGCAAGGCCAGTCTACTAATATCTATGGTCGAAGGTCGTGCTTGAAATGCACTCACATCAGTCAGTCATAACAGTGCAACGACACTTCAGGACGAAGTTCAACAAAGCTCCACCAACTGCTAACTCCATTCGGCGATGGTATGCGCAGTTTAAAGCTTCTGGATGCATCTGTAAGGGGAAATCAACGGGTCGGCCTGCAGTGAGCGAAGAAACGGTTGAACGCCTGTGGGCAAGTTTCACGCGTAGCCCGCGGAATAAAGCAAGCAGGGAGCTAAACGTACCACAGCCGACGGTTTGGAAAATCTTACGGAAAAGGCTAAAACAGAAGCCTTACCGTTTACAATTGCTACAAGCCCTGACACCCGATGACAAAGTCAAACGCTTTGAATTTTCGGCGCGGTTGCAACAGCTCATGGAAGAGAATGCGTTCAGTGCGAAACTTGTTTTCAGTGATGAAGCAACATTTTTTCTGAATGGTGAAGTGAACAGACACAATGTGCGAATCTGGGCGGTAGAGAATCCTCATGCATTCGTGCAGCAAATTCGCAATTCACCAAAAGTTAACGTGTTTTATGCAATCTCACGGTTTAAAGTTTACGGCCCCTTTTTCTTCTGCGAAAAAAACGTTACAGGACACGTGTATCTGGACATGCTGGAAAATTGGCTCATGCCACAACTGGAGACCGACAGCGCCGACTTCATCTTTCAACAGGATGGTGCTCCACCGCACTTCCATCATGATGTTCGGCATTTCTTAAACAGGAGATTGGAAAACCGATGGATCGGTTGTGGTGGAGATCATGATCAGCAATTCATGTCATGGCCTCCACGCTCTCCTGGCTTAACCCCATGCGATTTCTTTCTGTGGGGTTATGTGAAAGATTCAGTGTTTAAACCTCCTCTACCAAGAAACGTGCCAGAACTGCGAGCTCGCATCAACGATGCTTTCAGACTCATTGATGGGGACATGCTGGGCCGAGTGTGGGAGGAACTTGATTGTCGGCTTGATGTCTGTCGAATCACTAAAGGGGCACATATCGAACATTTGTGAATGCCTAAAAAAACTTTGAGTTTTTGTATGTGTGTGCAAAGCATTGTGAAAATACCTCAAATAATAAAGTTATTGTAGAGCTGTGAAATCGCTTCAATCATTTGTAATAACCCTGTATTTGTGCATGCCCGATCTCCTGCCACCACTTTATTTACAGCCCCCTTATGTCCCGTAGCCCAAGTCTCAACGACGGTGACAAACTTCTACGACGAATATCTCAGTTTGGCCACAACCGCCACCACCAACGCCAATCACCGCAGTCAGCAATCTAACCAGGGTCGTGTCGGATACTTGGGACTCGAAGTAGTGGGTGGCTGGTTCACAGCACAGCATTTCAGTCACTATTTCAATGCAGGAGGACAAAAAGATATGAGCACTGATACCATCTGTATCCACACCTCACTCTCTGAGCAGAAGTCGCGTGGCCACCTCCGTTCTCCGCATGTTACAAGGAACAATGTTTAGTATGGTTGCGGGAACAATATCGCGGTGCGGGTGCGCCGGAAAGCAGATCTCTCTAGCAAAATGGGTACAGTCCCAGAGCAATAATGCTGTCCTCTAAATGATAATGTCTATGTATCATGAGAATAATGTCTATGCATCATGAGATGGGACCCTTGATGTTTCCGTCAGAAGTGAACATCGTACTGACACTGGAGGATCATGTGCTTCCTGCTATGGGAACATACGTCCAACTAGACAGTGGATCATCCCATAGTCTTAGAGGGGTTCAATGAAAACTAGATGATCGTGAACTTGAGAGTCCTCCATGTCCTTCGCCTTAGTCCTGCCTAGCACTTCTAGGTTGCAGCACTGAGGGATGTGCACACCATGGAAACTGTTCCGAATGATCTCAGTAGAGTTGCGAGCAACTGTTAAACATTGTTGAATTTTTGTCCTCATTGTCTTGTGGAATCTACGTTATGAGTTGCCTGAGTTATCAGCATGATACGTGTTACTGCAGAGCTGTCTCTATTTCAATTGCTCATTGAACGATAATTGTTTCCTGAAGCATTTAACTAGGAGAACATAATCTTTTTACCCCATAACTTTGATACCCCTTTGGTCTAGATGTCATGTATTGTGATGGGTGGTTTGCTGGATTTCGTTCTAATTCCTCAGTTTTTGTCCTAGAACGTATTGTCCACCACACAGCAAAGGCCTGTAAACTACTGAGGAAGGTAACCTGAAAATTATCATAAACGAGTTACCTGTGGTCTGCAGTCCACCAACCCACATTGCCAGCTCTCGATACCCGAAAAAAAATCGTGCTTGATGCTGTGAGAACGTTAGGGTGTAGATACTGAAATCATTTAATCAATGTTTCAAGAAAAAAAAAAACATATTTTCAAATTTCCTTATTATCACACACACAAAATGCTAATATTTTGGCAATCTTTTTCCTTTTCTCAGCACTTAGTGCAGCTAAGAATTAAAATCCTACTTGCTGTTATACAAAGTCTGCATCCGTCAAACAAACTATTCCAAGATAGTTTAGCTCGCCAAATTGAGGAAATGTTAAAGATCTTGCAGTTTTAATACGCACTGAAAACGAAAACTCGGTAAATCGAACTGATTGAGGCATGTAACTGTGTAATGATCACATGAAAGTTCATGCAAATCAAATACGATGATCTGTCTCACGGTAATTTAAAGTTCCGTTGCATGTAGCAATTCGAGGTTCGCGCTGACGGTTGGAAATACCGTCTCAAATAAATACATCGCGGCGCTCCAACAGGCTGACACTCACTCCCTGATCGACTGTCACACAGCATTTCCGAATGCTCACTCACTCACTTGTGACTTCCACGAGGCTTCCTGCCCCGTTTAGTCACAGGTTAAGCAGTTTCTACCATTCCAGCTTCTTCCTGAGGATCAACTGTGTTGCTTCTCGATGTGGTTTTCCCCTCTCGATGTCAATTGGTGATTTCTTCATCTCACACTGCGTGGAATGCAGCGGCGACACGTAAATGACCTCTGGCCGCTCAACTCACAAGGAATGCTGCGTTGCCAACTCGGCTGAAAGTGCATAGACGGCAATTACGTTACGTTCATGCACCTTGGCAACGTCGGAGACTAGCTCGCTTTAATCAGCCTCTCGTTTGAAGAACGAGTTCACTTTAACAGTGAGGTCCCTTGCCTGTGTTTGTGAAGCACATGAAGCCTTCTAGGTGTTTCAGCCATTATTAGAAAACTCACAGAACACAAAGAATACCACAGAAATCAGTCAGTCATAGAACACAATAGGATGCTGAAATGTGACAGAAATTTACACAGTATGGAATATAGATACAGACTGAGCGCTGATTGGCCATCTGCGCAGCTTACTGCGCATCCTTGGCCCAAAGGCCATAAACCAGGGGCGGGCAAACATTGCACGCGCACGTGTGCTGCTCGCGTGCAATCGTCGAATGGGGCAGTGGCGACAGCCGGCAGGTTGTGGCAGTGTAGTACAAGGCCAAGCCGCGGACGTTGATGCGAAGCGACCACTACGTAGTGAACGTTGTATTTCAAGAACCCGTAAATGCAGAGTGAATCAAGGAAACGGAGACGTGGAGATTTGCTATCTTTTAAAAAGTAATGGGAGAATCATTTTTTCTTTGTGCAAAAACGTGAAAATTCGAAATATTTAATATGTGGCAGTATTCTCGCTGGTCAGCGGAAGTTTAGTATTGAAGGCCATTATAATAAAGTTCACAAGGACGAGTACAATTTATTGTCGGATTCTGAGAGGATGGGGAAATTGACTGAGCTTAAGAAGAGCGATCTGACGATATTAGATCCATCTGTCCTAGTTGCCGTTGTCACGAGAGATCTGCGACTTTCTCTCGTCATGTCTCTCATCTAACTGATTTAACATTTTATGGAGCACTGTTTTCAACTTTTCAGGACGACAACAATAATAGCCCAGCGGTACGTGCAAGCTATAAAATTGCGTTTAATATAGTGAGAGCTGGAAAACCATTTGCTGAATTAATAAGCCTCGGTTAAGAGCAAACATAAGTGATGCAAATTTACGTAACTGTTTGCGTTTGTCTGTATGTAGAAATTTTGTTCCAGATATTAAACGTATTGTAAACTCCACCTGTGATAATTAAATAAAACGTATTGTAGTTAATAGGTACTCTTTCAAACCATGATTTATTTCAAGCACTCCTGCTAACCTTATTCCATCATTCAATAAAGCAAGCTAGAAAAACAAAACGCATTACAGAGGAAGGAGTGGACAGAAGGTATGGTGGGGAGGGGAGGTAAGCGGGTGGCCAGCTTGCCCCTGTGTGCACGCAGAACACCTGTTAACTTCACGCATGCAAGTGCACCGCACACGTGCAGGATTCCTGCCCGCCACTGAATAAACACCTTTTTATAGGCACGCAGCAGATCCTGACTCACTAGACCACTGAAGAGTTAGTTGACTGTTTCCAGAGCTGCCGCGTAGAATCTTCTTGCAGACTGATGGTGAACAGGGAGTACAGGAGGAGACCGAGCGCAGACCCTGTGGCACTCCTTTTCTCATGTGACCTGCTGTTGGTGTGCTGCCGGCGGCACACACATGGAACGTGCGTCCGCTCAAGCAAGATTGCAGCAGGCGGACGTCGACACAGGTACCCAACGCATAAACAGCTTGTTCAGGAGGCCGCCAACGTGCTGTGGAAGGCTTTGGAGACGTCGAGCAGCATTATTCCGAGGTACTCATGATGCTCCAGCGCCGCTGCTCTCGAATGCACTGATTCCTAAATGTTCTGCTGTAGCTACTTATATACGCACCCAGTGCGGACACCAGATGAAACACTCTGGTGCTGAAACATCTAAATGAAAACTTGTCGGCCGCCGTGGCCGAGCGGTTCAAGGCGTTTCAGTTTGGAACCGCGCGACTGCTACGGTCGCAGGTTCGAATCCTACCTCGGGCATGGATGTGTGATGTCCTTAAAGTTTGTTAGGTTTAAGTAGTTCTAAGTTCTAGGGGACTGATGACCTCAGATGTAAAGTCCCATAGTGCTCAGAGTCATTTGAACCATTTGAAAACTTAATTCTAAAGAGGAGATAATATCTTATACTTTACGACAATCTCATCCAAAATCCACATTTTTTTAGAATAGCTTTGGAAATATTGGAAATAATTATATAGAAGCATCCATACGATGCTTTTTTTACCAAGACATTTTACAATTACAATTTCATCTCTGTAGCCTTCAAATATCAGCGAATGCGAAATTTTGGTAAACTATCGATAACCTGAAAACATTTAACATAACTGTACAGAAACTTCTATTCAGTGATCTTATACTGAAATGGAAATGCTGTTACATTTTCAACTCTGTATCTTCAGATTTCAGAGGACGTGAAATTTGTGAAAACATTATTTTTTGTGTGGAAACTATTGAACTGAGGAGGCTCCAACTCAAGGTTAATTACGTTTACATGTTTCTGAACCAGCTTACTAACAAAATTAAATGATTTTTGAATTATTCAAAATTTTAGTAGGCTGTTGTGCAAGAGTGTTGCGACATACCCATACAGTAGCTACTACTTTTCACTTAAGCAGCAAAGAATGAGGGAAGTGTGGGGATAGTACTGAGTTCTCCCGGTGTTAACGCCCACCTGCCAATAGCTATCTAACGTACTTTTTTCCCTACAATATCACCTCCAGCTAATTAAGTATTACCGTCAAGATGAAATGAAGTCCCAGCCACAGTGGCAGCACTGTCGTTTTTAAGGAAGATTGCAAGCAATACCGTACGCTTCGAATTTCGTAACAGTCCGCCTCTGTAGCGTGGCGGCAGCGTTACCGCTTACCATGCAAGGGGCCTGGGTTCGTGTGTGTTTTATCATCATTTTCCTCATTGACTCACAAGTCGCCGCAGTGGCGTCAGCTAAAAAGGACTTGCAATACGGCGGCCGAACTCCCCCGCATGGGGCCTCCCGGCCAACAATGCCATGCGATCATTTCCATTTTTTTCTTTTCGTACAAGTGGAGCTCTGTCATGCATTGGCAGCATTCTCATTTATAAGGAAGAGTGCAAGCAACAGCGTACGCTTTGAATTTCTTGCAAGTCGAGCTCTGTCATGGATTGGCAGCGCTTTAAGGAAGAGTGCAAGCAACAGCGTGCACTTCGGATTTCTTACAAGTGGAACTCTGTCATGTATTAAATGCCTAGCAGCAATTTAAACTCAATCTGCACCTTCTATCGACAACACCACTCGCACACTGTCTCTTTGCTAACATTTATTCATAATGTAATATGTGTGAATCAACGTCTAGTATTCCGGCATCGGTGGTCTAGCGGTTCTAGGCGCTCAGTCCGGAACCACGTGACTGCTACGGTCGCAGGTTCGAATCCTGCCTCGGGCATGGATGTGTGTGATGTCCTTAGGTTAGTTAGGTTTAAGTAGTTCTAAGTTCTAGGGGACTGATGACCACAGATGTTAAGTCCCATAGTGCTCAGAGCCATCAACGTCTAGTATGGTTAAACCGCTGGGCGTTTGAATTGTGATAATACATTCTTTCCTGTAGTACGTCCTCTTCACAAGATTTGCTATCCACATATCGCCATTCGTGAAATCTGGTAAGCTTTCCTATCAGATCCCTTAAATATATCAATTTTTCAAGAGTATCTTGGCTTACCTCCAAGTTCAGTTTTGTGTCACATAAGCCACGAAGTTTTCGCATAGTTAGTGTATGTATTCCGTTGTATTGTACACAGAATCGTATAAATTCTGCCTAACAATATTTTATGGATACTGACGAGAGTTGTACTACATGCAGGGTAGTGCAGTGGTTATCGTTGCTACCTGGTGTGCTACGCGTCACCACTTCAAACCTCATCACCAGTAACTATTTGGTGTCTAGTATTCGTAATTTCTAAAAAGTTCTTGAAATATCTGATGTTTGTATATTCTGAACTGCTCGATATTTCTATAAATACCAGCATTCCAGAATACTGGATGTTTGTGTAAGTAGCTGCACACTCTGTGAAGGAGATCAGTTATGTTCTGGCTGAACATTAGTGTCAGTAATAAACGTGCGTCCAGAGCTAAGTATTATGTTTCACCGATGACCTTCTCTTCGAATCTGGACTTCATTGTGGTCTAGACGTGACATTATTTCGTGGAGACACCGGATAGTTTAATACATCTACGTCACTGTGGCTCCTATTAGACAACACAAAAGCCGGCACCTACATGGACAGGAACTGGAACAGAGCAGTACTTCCTTTCTAAGATGATGATGATGTTTGGTATGTGGGGCGCTCAACTGCGCGGTCATCAGCTCCCGTACAAATTCCCAACCATTGCTCAGCCCAATTTCGCCACTTTCATGAATGATGATGAAATGATGAGGACAACACAAACACCCAGTCATCTCGAGGCAGGGGAAAATCCATGACCCCGCCGCATCCTTTCTAAGACCCATACATTCAGGAGACATATGGATACCAAAACAGTAGTAAGTCAGCTGCACCTTAGGCATACTTCTGTGACTTCTGGAGCCGCTGGACAGGACCCATCGAAACAGCTCAAAGGATTCGACCAATTTGTCAATTGACAAATGTGTACTTTGACTTGGACAGCACAGCCCAGCAATGTTTTGAGAACAATGAAGAGAAGCTCAATAACAGGGAAGAATTCCAGGCCGAACAAAGGAAAATGTTTACTGACAGTCAACAGAAGGTCCACATAGCAGAAGTACAACGGAAGAACAGGACCCAATGTCGTGGCAAAACGACAGAGTCACACATACAGAACGTTCTGGCCCTTTGCGCATTGTCAAGCCGAGTATGACAGAAGACGACAAACTCTCACATTTGATGAAAGGAGTCGCAGAAGAAATATTCTAAGCTCTTCTAGTAGAGGATGTTACAACAACTGAAGAATTAATCAGATGGTACCAACGAATCGAGAGAATGCAACAGAAAAAAAGAGTCGGACGAAAGTGGTATCATCGTCTCCCGAATGTGGCACCTACGGCAGTTGTCGAAAACCACCATGAATTCGCTTGCCTCATACACCAGGCTGTAAGAGAAGACATCCCAGCATCCGACCAACACAGGTACAAGCAACTCCTCTGTCAAGTAAAATGTCCCACAAAAGAACAGGTATTTGGAAGATGGAAAATAACATGCCAGTCTATTTCCAATCTGCCGGCCGGTGTGGCCGAGCGGTTCTAGGCGCTTCAGTCTGGAACCGCTGGACCGCTGCGGTCGCAGGTTCGAATCCCGCCTCGGGCATGGATGAGTGTGATGTCCTTAGGTTGGTTAGGTTTAAGTAGTTCTAAGTTCTAGGGGACTGATGACCTCAGATGTTAAGTCCCATAGTGCTCAGAGCCATTTTTTTTTTTCCAATCTGGACTCCCTGGACACGTTGTGTGCTACTGCAGAGAAAGAAGGCGAGTTTTCAACGACTATTACGCCGCAAGATGGAAACCATCATGACACATTTATTCGCGCCAGTCAACTGCAGACGACTATAGTCGACGTTTGGCCGAAGCTCATCACCATACTCTGGAGGAAGTTGTTCTCCAACAAGCTGTAGCCACTCTCATCGCCGCGCAGAGATTCCAGCCGCTCTCCTAGCCGCCGAATTCAGGAAGACTAAGGAAGGTGGCCATACACTGAGCTGAGGGCGCCACAGATGACATTCCTTCATAGACGACAGTTACTAAGATGACAGGAAATCTCATCGACGTCAAATCGACAGCAAATCAGTCTGTGCGCTAGTCGACTCAGGGGCTTCTTTTCTCTAATGTCAAATGCTTATCGTCACAAGCTCATGAAGACTATGTTCCACGATATAACAGAAATTGTACTGAAGGTCGCAAATGAGAAATATGTCCAGCAGACAGGAACATGTATTGCAAGAATAACTATCAATGACAGAAGACCACCTATTCCATTTGTCGTTCTATCAGAATGTAGTCATGATGTTATTCTCAGATGGGACTTCTTGTAGGCATCACAAGCAATTGTAGACTGTGAAAGATCAGAGCTCCAGACTGACGAAGCTATTCCAATAAGCACACATAACAAAGATTGCTCTGGGCAGTTGTTTGCCATTAAAGCCGTTGTTAGTCTTCCGTCATCAACAAATCGAGTTCCCATTGTAGGTCAAGGTGAACAGTTAAGCTGTGAAGCTTTTGTCCATTTGCATAAAGCTATCTCATGGTCGCGAAAGAAATCTACGGGCCAGTGATGATCATAAACGTTGTAGGCGGTCAAGGAGAACGTTGGATTATTAACTGTCATGAGCAGCCACAGTTTATCGCTAAAGGTGTAAGCGTAGGGACAGCTAAACCAGTCAAGTAAGAGCAGATCAGTGTCCTCGACGAAGAATAGTGCTTCACTATGACTACAGATAGCCGGCCGCTGTGGCCATGCGGTTCTAGGCGCTTCAGTCCGGAACCGCGCGACTGCTACGGTCGCAGGTTCGATTCCTGCCTCGGGCATGGATGTGTGTGAAATCCTTAGGTTAGTTAGGTTTAAGTAGTTCTAAGTTCTAGAGGACTGATGACCTCAGATGTTAAGCCCCATACTGCTCAGAGACATTTGAACCATTTGAACTACAGATAAGATAGGGAAGGAAACTACATTGGTGTCCAAAATTAAAGCAACAGAAGGAAATTTTGCAAGGTGGCGTTTATTTTGCCACAAAACAATACAAACAGGTAACAGTAAAGTAGAAACAACGCCCGCCCGGTTGGCCGTGCGGTCTAACGCACGGCTTTCCTGGAGGGAAGGAGCTCCTGGTCCCCGGCACGCATCCGCCCGGCGGATTTGTGTCAAGGTCCGGTGAACCGGCCAGTCTGTGGATGGTTTTTAGGTGGTTTTCCATCTGCCTCGACGATTGCGGGCTGGTTCCCCTTATTCCGCCTCAGTTACACTATGTCGGCGATTGCTGCGCGAACAAGTTCTCCACGTATGCGTACACCACCATTACTCTATCACGCAAACATAGGGGTTACACTCGTCTGGTGTGAGACGTTCCCCGGAGGGTCCACCGGGGGCCAAACCGCACAATAACCCTGGGTTTGGTGTGGGGCGGCGGTGGGGTGAAGTGGACTGCGGTAGTCGTCGTGGGGTTGTGGACCGCTGCGGCTGCGGCGGGGACGGAGCCTCTCTGTCGTTTCTAGGTCCCTGGTTAACATACAATACAATACATACAAAGTAGAAACAATGTAAAGAACACAGAACGTAAACAACTGAAACACGCGTAACGGTAGACAAAAGCTGCGAGGAGTGGCCGCGCGGTTTAAGGCGCCATGTCACGGATTGCGCGGTCCCTTCCGCCAGAGGTTCGAGTCCTCCCTCGGGCATAGGTGTGTTTGTGTGTTGTTCTTAGCATAAGTCAGTTTAAATTAGTTTAAGTAGGCCTAGCGTGTACGTTTAGGGACCGATGACCCCAGCAGTTTGGTCCCTTAGGAATTCACACACATCTGAACATTTGGTAGACAAAAATGTTATTCGTTTCTTCCAACTTAACGAATTTGCTCACAAATTCCGATAACTTGTTACGGTGCTCAGTATGGGGTGTGACCGCCTCTGGCAGCAATGCAGGCCTGAAAGCGACGGAAAATGCTGTGAACGTTTTCATCAATCTCACGTTGAGGCGATAACGCCCATTCTTCCTGAAGAGCTGCTAGCAGATCTTGGAGAGCGGCTGACGGATGCTGACGTCACGTAACCCGTCTCTCTAGCGCATCCTAGACATATTCTACTGGACTCATATCGGACGTGCGAGAAGTCCATGCCATGCGTGCAATATCTTCCGTTTCCAAGAAAACATCAACCGTCTGTGGTCTATGGGATCGAGCATTATCGTTCATCAGTACTAAGGCTGGGCCGACAGCACCTCGCAACAATCGCACGTGAGGTCCCAAGATCTTGTCAGGTTATCTGACAGTAGTTAAACCTTGTCGATTCGCCTGTACAATTTCATGAAGAGGTATTTAGGTGGTCAACATAACCCTGCACACACTATTAGGGATCCTCCTGTCTTTCGACAGTATTTGGATCCCAAAATCTGTTCCACGTTCACTCCAGATGCGAATCCGTAGAAAATCACTCTTCAGTCCAAATCGGGACTCACCAGTGAAAAGGACATTGGCCCACTCTTCGACCATTCAGGTGGCATGTTGACGACTCCACTCTAGACGTTCCCTTCAGTGAAGACGCTTCAGAGATACACATACAGCAGGTCTCTGACAATAAAGGTCACTCTGCCGAAGCCTTCTGTTCACCGTTTGCCTCGATACAACACGTCCAGTGAATGTTGCGAGGTCAGATGCCAGCTGCCGTGATGTACTAAGGCGGTACCTGCCGTGCCTTTACAGCCAAATAACGGTCCTTTCTGATGTCCCGGGTTCGATTCCTGGCGGGGTCAGAGATTTTCACCTGCCTCGAGATGACTGGGTGTTTGTATTGTCCTCATCATTTCATCCTCATTCATGAAAGTGGTGAGATTGTACTGAGCAAAGATTGGGAATTTGTACGGGCGTTGTGGCCGAGCGGTTCTAGGCGCTTCAGTCTGGATCCGCGCGACCGCTACGGTCGCAGTTCGAATCCTGCCTCGGGCATGGATGTGTGTGATGCCCTTAGGTTAGTTAGGTTTAAGTAGTTCTAAGTTCTAGGGGACTGATGACCTCAGATGTTAAGTCCCATAGTGCTCAGAGCCATTTGAACCAGTTTTGTGCGGGCGCTGATAACCGCGCAGTTGAGCGCCCCACAAACCAAACATCACCATCATCTTTTTGATGCCACACGTGGTCGGCCATGTGCTGGTCTTTGGGATACAGTTTCGGTCTCTGTGAACTATCGCTATATCCGAGAAACAACAGAACGATTGACATTAATCTATCTGGCCACATCAGTTTGCGACTGTTCTGCTTCCGTTCTTCCTATGGCCCTTCACCACAGAGTCTGGTAGGCGTCTTCTCTGCGCATACTGCACCGTCTGCGGCTTTGTACAAAGTGGTTGTGTATGTGGGACTACCTGCAAACACTAACCCATTTGATACGTGACCTGACGTCTTCGTTTACGTGGTTGTCTGTTGACCCGAATGTCGTCTTACGGGCAGAAGACGATCGTACGGACATCTGTTGAGAGTCTGTATGATTATATCGTGAATTAGGCATAGGACAGGAAAATAGCGGTTTGTTGCTTTAATTTTGGCCACCAGTGTACTATCAAACTGCCAGTAGGTTCTGGCCTGACCAAGCAACAACGTCGGCGAGTAAGAGCCTTTTAGAACTGGCTAGTCATTCCGGCTAGTCACATCTCATTCATGTACTAGATTATGGGACGAATTAGCGTGATGTTCACAATCAGGGTTCATAATCGCACTTGGAATTCAAATGTAGGGTATGACAGTGATTGTAACAGCACTACTAATCCTCTATGCTTTTTTAGATTCTGAGTGATTTCCTACCGTCTGTAGAAAACAAGAGGCCGTTGGGAGCGAGCGAGCACTCGAGGGAGAACGCCGACCGCAACGCGGAGTCGTCCTTGGGGTGCGGGAGGCGGCTCCTTTTCAGACCGAACAGTGCACTTGTGTCCAGGCATGGAGCGAAAGGAGCTACTGTACACCGAGTTGTGGACAGCCATGCTGCCATTAGCAAGGCACTAGATGACACGATCTCTGGAGGAGAGCATGCCAAGACTCCGCCACTGGCTTAAAACGCAGTCTCCTTCCCCACTGTTCCCTCGCATTATCTTACTCGCGATCGCCGGCACTTTCCTGGTGGGGCGAGAGAATTTGTAGAAATTCTGTCGGCGTCTTTGAGTTTCAGCAAGCATAGGCTCTGGCCGCAGATAACATCTTTAGCAAGTGTATCAAAAGAACCACCTAGCTTGAGGTGTTATCACGTGGCTGGTGGCTGGTCACGCCAACGCCAAAAGAAGGAGAATGATTTTTTTCGTTTTGATTTTCCGCAATGGCGAAAACAGACCAGTAGACAAGACATGAGCATTTATTAGTGGATGTTCTGTGACGTAGGTTCTGAGTCCCACTTTTTAGATTGAAAGGGTGATAGGCCGGAGTGGCCGAGCGGGTCTAGGCGCTACAGTCTGGAACCGCGCGACCGCTACGGTCGCAGGTTCGAATCCTGCCTCGGGCATGGATGTGTGTGATGTCCTTAGGTTAGTTAGGTTTAAATAGTTCTAAGTTCTAGGGGACTTATGACCTCAGCAGTTGAGTCCCATAGTGCTCAGAGCCATTTTTGAACCTTTTGAAAGGTTGGAGGAATAATTTTATGGACCCTCTGGATGGAGGTTTGAAACCATTACAGAAGTATACCATTGATCAGTGTGATTGGTCAAAAAAATTGAGACATATGGAAAACAGCCACCAGAAGAGTTGTGTTTTCGGACAGTTAGGCTGGGTATTCTGGAGAAAGAGGAACCCGTTGGCTTCGTACACCAGACAGGGTTGAAGTCTTGAGCTGCATACTCTGGAGAGGTTACTACACCTGGGATCCAGACTCTGAGATGAGCCGGAGGGTGCCTTCTGACTATGGAAAAAAAAACATTGCAACAGTAGCATCGAAGGGAAAGACAGGCGTGGTATCTCGGTAAATTTGTGGAATTAGGGAACCCTTGAACAGTTACCTTGCCCTAGTATGATGGTTAACGTCATTGGCTGTCATCCTTTCGCCATGCAGTCACTGAGTACTCAGTGTTTAACTCAGGGATAGGATAACGATGATCGAAAACCTGCATGGCCAGTTTGCAACTCTCATCCCCCGCATAACTTTGTTAACTATTAGGTACAATTAACAATTTTAATCCCCTATGCAGTACTTGATTTCAGTGAACTCTTTGTAGTGAATGCAACAGGGCTATTACAAATGATTGAAGCGATTTCAGAAATTCACTGTAGCTCCATTCATTGACATATGGTCACGACACACTACAGATATGTAGAAAAACTCATAAAGTTTTGTTCGGCTGAAGCCGCACTTCAGGTTTCTGCCGCCAGAGCGCTCGAGAGCGCAGTGAGACAAAATGGCGACAGGAACCGAGAAAGCGTATGTCGTGCTTGAAATGCACTCACATCAGTCAGTCATAACAGTGCAACGACACTTCAGGACGAAGTTCAACAAAGATCCACCAGCTGCTAACTCCATTCGGCGATGGTATGCGCAGTTTAAAGCTCCTGGATGCCTCTGTAAGGGGAAATCAACGGGTCGGCCTGCAGTGAGCGAAGAAACGGTTGAACGCGTGCGGGCAAGTTTCACGTGTAGCCCGCGGAAGTCGACGAATAAAGCAAGCAGGGAGCTAAACGTACCACAGCCGACGGTTTGGAAAATCTTACGGAAAAGGCTAAAGCAGAAGCCTTACCGTTTACAATTGCTACAAGCCCTGACACCCGATGACAAAGTCAAACGCTTTGAATTTTCGGCGCGGTTCCAACAGCTCATGGAAGAGGATGCGTTCAGTGCGAAACTTGTTTTCAGTAATGAAGCAACATTTTTTCTGAATGGTGAAGTGAACAGACACAATGTGCGAATCTGGGCGGTAGAGAATCCTCACGCATTCGTGCAGCAAATTCGCAATTCACCAAAAGTTAATGTGTTTTGTGCAATCTCACGGTTTAAAGTTTACGGCCCCTTTTTCTTCTGCGAAAAAAACGTTACAGGACACGTGTATCTGGACATGCTGGAAAATTGGCTCATGCCACAACTGGAGACCAACAGCGCCGACTTCATCTTTCAACAGGATGATGCTCCACCGCACTTCCATCATGATGTTCGGCATTTCTTAAACAGGAGATTGGAAAACCGATGGATCGGTCGTGGTGGAGATCATGATCAGCAATTCATGTCATGACCTCCACGCTCTCCCAACTTAACCCCATGCGATTTCTTTCTGTGGGGTTATGTGAAAGATTCAGTGTTTAAACCTCCTCTACCAAGAAAAGTGCCAGAACTGCGAGCTCGCATCAACGATGCTTTCGAACTCATTGATGGGGACATGTTGCGCCGACTGTGGGAGGAACTTGATTATCGGCTTGATGTCTGCCGAATCACTAAAGGGGCACATATCGAACATTTGTGGAAGCCTAAAAAAACTTTTTGAGTTTTTGTATGTGTGTGCAAAGCATTGTGAAAATATCTCAAATAATAAAGTTATTGTAGAGCTGTGAAATCGCTTCAATCATTTGTAATAACCCTGTACATTGCTTTAATTTTTGCTACACTGTTTATAAAGAAAATCATGAGTCTATTATACTACTTGAGTTCCCCTTCACAGTTAGTGAACCAACCCCCCATCCTAAGGCATAATGAACAGAAAGTTAGATGAAACCCACTCAGGACAGAGTGCGTAGGGCATCACATAACCTTTCGTGTTCCTTAAACTCTGTTGTGCAACTTCATCACTCAGCACTGGCTCCTGATGAAACATCTGATACATAACTGTAGCAGACGATCGTTAACGAAAGAGAAGCTCGCAGGTTCTCACACCATTCTGAGTCAATTTTCGGATGCTTTCACATCTGGAGTGGATAAAAGACAGAGCAAGTGGTCCATGATGAAACACTCTATCAACACTGGGGATCATCCACCAATTAAACAGCACTCATACAGAGTGTAGCCATCTGAACGACGAATAACTGAGGAAGAAGTGGAGAAACGCTGCAAGCTGACAACGATGAACATTCAGAGTGTCCTTGGTCCTCTCCAGCGACTGTTGTGGCGAAGAATGATGGCACACGGCGTTTTTGTATCGACTACCAATGACTGAACAAAATCACGAAAAAAGATATCTACCCGTTGCCGCACACTGATGGCACCCTGGACTGCTTGCAAACAGCAAAGAATTTCTAAACTATGGACACACAGACAGATTCGAGGCAAACTGGATTTGACGAGGCTGGTCGGGAAGGAAGACTGCCTTCATATCTGCTGATGGCCCCTATGACTTCAAAGTTATGCCATTTTGGCTATGTAATGCTCCTCCCATCTTCAAACGTATGATGTCCAACCTGCTTTGACACCTTAAATACCGAGCGAGGTGGCACAGTGGTTAGACATTGGATTCGCATTCGGGAGGACGACGGTTCAATCCCGCGTCCGGCCATCCTGATTTAGGTTTTCCGTGATTTCCCTAAATCGCTCCAGGTAAATGCCAGGATGGTTCCTTTCAAAGGGCACGGCCGACTTCCTTCTCCGTCCTTCCCTAATCCGATGAGACCGATGACCTCGCTGTCTGGTCTCCTTCCCCGAACAACCCAACCCCCCAACACCTTAAATGGATGACATATCTTTGCTATCCGGATGACGCTGTCGTTTTTTCAACGACGTCTGAACCACACTCGAGCTACCGCCTCGTGGGACCGTGTCGCTACGGCACCTGGCTGCTCGTCGATCAACTGCCAGTGAGCTCATAGCCTCATAGAACCAGGTCGCTACTCTATCACGGCACGTCCCTGCTCGTCTCCATACTGACATTCATGGACTTTACCATAGCGAGCACCTGTTAGGCATCTTCAAGGATCGGTATTTCAGTTGTAATATACACTCCTGGAAATTGAAATAAGAACACCGTGAATTCATTGTCCCAGGAAGGGGAAACTTCATTGACACATTCCTGGGGTCAGATACATCACATGATCACACTGACAGAACCACAGGCACATAGACACAGGCAGCAGAGCATGCACAATGTCGGCACTAGTACAGTGTATATCCACCTTTCGCAGCAATGCAGGCCGCTATTCTCCCATGGAGACGATCGTAGAGATGCTGGATGTAGTCCTGTGGAACGGCTTGCCATGCCATTTCCACCTGGCGCCTCAGTTGGACCAGCGTTCGTGCTGGACGTGCAGACCGCGTGAGACGACGCTTCATCCAGTCCCAAACATGCTCAATGGGGGACAGATCCGGAGATCTTGCTGGCCAGGGTAGTTGACTTACACCTTCTAGAGCACGTTGGGTGGCACGGGATACATGCGGACGTGCATTGTCCTGTTGGAACAGCAAGTTCCCTTGCCGGTCTAGGAATGGTAGAACGATGGGTTCGATGACGGTTTGGATGTACCGTGCACTATTCAGTGCCCCCTCGACGATCACCAGTGGTGTACGGCCAGTGTGGCACCAAGGCAGAAGCGACTCTCATCGCTGAAGACGACACGTCTCCATTCGTCCCTCCATTCACGCCTGTCGCGACACCACTGGAGGCAGGCTGCACGATGTTGGGGCGTGAGCGGAAGACGGCCTAACGGTGTTCGGGACCGTAGCCCAGCTTCATGGAAACGGTTGCGAATGGTCCTCGCCGATACCCCAGGAGCAACAGTGTCCCTAATTTGCTGGGAAGTGGCGGTGCGGTCCCCTACGGCACTGCGTAGGGTCCTACGGTCTTGGCGTGCATCCGTGCGTCGCTGCGGTCCGGTCCCAGGTCGACGGGCACGTGCACCTTCCGCCGACCACTGGCGACAACATCGATGTACTGTGGAGACCTCACGCCCCACGTGTTGAGCAATTCGGCGGTACGTCCACCCGGCCTCCCGCATGCCCACTATACGCCCTCGCCCAAAGTCCGTCAACTGCACATACGGTTCACGTCCACGCTGTCGCGGCATGCTACCAGTGTTAAAGACTGCGATGGAGCTCCGTATGTCACGGCAAACTGGCTGACACTGACGGCGGCGGTGCACAAATGCTGCGCAGCTAGCGCCATTCGACGGCCAACACCGCGGTTCCTGGTGTGTCCGCTGTGCCGTGCGTGTGATCATTGCTTGTACAGCCCTCTCGCAGTGTCCGGAGCAAGTATGGTGGGTCTGACACACCGGTGTCAATGTGTTCTTTTTTCCATTTCCAGGAGTGTAGTTGTATGGATATTCGTCCTCAGAAGCTGTGCTGAGTTTAGTTCATGGTAAATAAACAAACAGTTCTTATTGCGTCGTGTGTATTTTAATTCTTCCTTTTGGAGCACTCGCTGTGGGACAAAGGAGATATGAATATCCGACACATTGGGCATTGGCTGTCTATTTAAAATCACCGGTGAAGGCGCACGGCGCCGTCTGGTTTCTGAATCACCGCCACTGACTCAGTGAAATAGAGGAGAAAACACGCCAAGGTCCTGCCAACGCTGCAACTCGGCCTTGACCTTGTCGAGCATGTACGACGTCTGTTCAAAAAATTCTGGAACTTTATCCACAAAATTTTTCTACGCTTACCTTTTACTTATTGTGCACAGTCTGCTTCGAAATACTGTCCTCCACAATTGATACACCGCTCCCATCGCCGTTTCCACTTCCGGAAGCAGTCTCGGTACACCTTTCGCTGGATCGCGCGAAGCGCCGTCAGCGAATTTTCTTTTACCCCGTGTATCGTTGCAAGTCTTCGTCCTTTTAATGTCTCAATGTCATAAGTGTAGATATACGTCTCATCACCAGTTATGACTCTCTTAAAGAAAATCTCGTTCTCACTTGCGCAATCCAAAAGTTTCACAGGTTGTGAGGTGAAGGTCTTTCTGGTCCTGACTCATGAACCGTGGGGCGAACCTGGCGGCAACTCGATGCGTGCCAAGATGCTGTGTCAGGATTTCGTGACATGATCCAGCTGAAATGTTACTGTGGTGTCACAGCCAGACACCACACTTGCTAGGTGGTAGCCTTTAAATCGGCCGCGGTCCGTTAGTATACGTCGGACCCGCGTGTCGCCACTATCAGTGACTGCAGACCGAGCGCCGCCACACGGCAGGTCTAGAGAGACTTCCTAGCACTCGCCCCAGTGGTACAGCCGACTTTGCTAGCGATGGTTCACTGACAAAATACGCTCTCATTTGCCGAGACGATAGTTAGCATAGCCTTCAGCTACGTCATTTGCTACGACCTAGCAAGGCGCCATTACCAGTTACTATTGAGAATATGAATAATGTACCCTCAAGAGCGATGTTCACCATTTATGGATTAAAGTTAAGTATTCCAGCAGCTACGTACGTTTTTTGCCAAAGTCTAATTTCTTTATCTTGTTCCAGACCTCACGCCAGCCTGCGTGAGCTAAAACGCGTGCCTTTCGGCTTCCTCTCAAAACCGGTGTTGGCTCTCCTGCCAATCCACAACAGTTACATTCTCCTGCAATCTCCGGGACAGTCAGGTTTCGACTGGTATGTACAGTTTCGTTGACGTTCCTGACCTGAGCGCCATCGGTAGACGTCCTAAACGGGGATCATCTTTTTAAACCGTTTGAACCATTCGTAACACCGAGAACGGCTTAAGCATCATTCGGTGTGTCTCTGTAGAGGTTTTCTTCAGTTTCACGCAAAATTTAATGCAGACACGCTTGTCCTTTAACTCTGCCATCTCGAAATTTGCAAATTGTGAGACACAACAACGCACCGAACAATTGCTAATAGACATACATATATGAAGCTTTCAACAGTCACACATCAAACACAGTGTGCGCAGGGATGGTCACCGCATTTCGCTCCAACACAACAGTGGCGCGAAACTAAGAATGTTCAGAAATTTTTTGAACAGACCTCGTACTGCTACTCAGCCGAGGTGTGGCGAAATAGTTGCCTGTCACAACGGCATCTAGGAATCAATGAATGGCTGTCTCTGTAGAGGGACACTTTTAAAGGGTGCAACAAACGTGTGCGAGTGGCCTTGATGATGCTGCAGAATTGATAGGTCTTAGAGTGATCCTTTGTCATTTACTTCGCGCGTGTTTCAGTGCCCGCCCGCCGTGATCATGCCACAGGAGGTTACGGAACAAGAGGACTGAAAAAGCATACAAATCCTTTGCCGCTTTTGGTCACCTTCAGATTTCTTGGAATTGTTTTGAACAGCCTGTAGTGATACCGTCCTGTACGCCAGAGCAAAACAATTTTGGTCGCGCTACACTCAAAAGAGCTGCGATCACATTCAGTGGGGTGTGAGGCCCACGATTTTCTTAGAGAAGGGTTGAATATTACGCGGGGCATAAGCAGTGACAAAGTTCGTCAAGAACGTGTTAATGTTGCTCAGCACATTGAGGTCTGTTTTTTCCGACCGCGAAATGTGTGGGAATCAACGGTCCAAGGGAAGGACTGGTTTCATTGACGACCTTCATGTCACCCTCTGAGGCCCTTTTAGTGGCGATTGTGCTAGACAGTATGTCTGAACTGTTTTTCTTGGACACCCATAAGAAAACCGCATGCTTCCAGAATGAGATTTTCACTCTGCAGCGGAGTGTGCGCTGATATGAAACTTCCTGGCAGATTAAAACTGTGTGCCGGGCCGAGACTCGAACAGATTTGAACGCTACGGGTCCCAGTTGTGACCCCCATTGCAGAGGCGTTAAGGCAAGGGGAGAAATGTGGATAAAAGGGTGTGGATGGCTTTCCTGTCGTGCGGCACGTCCACGGTAGCCTTGGACAGAATTGCGGTGAAATTTGGTGCCTGTGTGGTAACACTAACCCATCTAACAGACACATGAACTTCTGAGCTCTGGCCTTTTCATCGCATGTGTCGACGCCTTGCTGTTTGAAGCGTGGTCAAGATTGAGAGTGACGTCGCAGGGCGCCACGCTTTTCCACCATTACAGAGCAAGGTTGTAGGAAACTTTGAGTCAAATTTCAAACTTCTGCGTTGCAATGGAAGATAAGTGGCACTTTAATGCGTTTTGTAGTGTATTTGCCTTTCCTAAAACTGATTTGACGTGTTGTCCCATTTCATATAGCAGCTTATTTATACCGCTAAATATTTAGACTATGTGATGGACTCTGTAAGTCTAATATTGTAGTCGGAAACTATAAAGCTATTTTTCTTTATTGTGTGCGTGCTCTTGCTGTTCAAATGTTCAAATGTGCGTGAAATCTTATGGGACTTAACTGCTAAGGTCATCACTCCCTAAGCTTACACACTACTTAACCTAATTTATCCTAAGGACGAGCACAAACACCCATGCCCGAGGGAGGACTCGAACCTCCTCCGGGACCAGCTGCACAGTCCATGACTGCAGTGCCTGAGACCGCTCGGCTAATCCCGCGCGGCAGTGCTCTTGCATTTATACACTTTTAATGAGAAGTTACATTCATTAAACAATGAGGAAATTTTGTCCAACTCGTTTTTGCATTTCCTTACAATCGTACGACGATCTTTCCTATAGACAACAGAATCGCCAGCGAACACTGTTATAGCGTTCCGGATACTAACTGATAAATCGTTTATGTGTAACGTGAACTTGAGTTCTATATGCTTTCATGGGACACACCCGCTGATAATATCACTTTTGTTGCCGGCCGGGGTGGCCGAGCGGTTCTAGGCGCTACAGTCTGGAACCGCGCAACCGCTACGGTCGCAGGTTCGGATCCTGCCTCGGGCATGGATGTTTGTGATGTCCTTAGGTTAGTTAGGTTTAAGTAGTTCTAAGTTCTAGGTGACAGATGACCTCAGATGTTAAGTCCCATAGTGGCCAGAGCCATTTTTTTCACTTTTGTTGAACATTAATTCATTCATCCAGTACAGCGAATTGGTTCCTATTAGTCAAATATACTATTAACCATTTACATATTCATGAATAAATCTCAGTTTCTTGGCTATCAGTCGACAATATGGAACACTGTCGAACGACTTTCACAGCTCATCTTCCAAGATTACCGTCAGTTTCTACAATCAAATCTTTATTTAACTACCACTGTAACTCTTGCTTCTCCTCTTGTTTCTTTGCTTTGTCTTCCGCAATCATTCGCTGAGAGAATGCCATTGCTGCTACAGCTGCATATCATTTTTGATTACCGTATACTCTGGCATTCCTGTCAGCTTCGGCTATGCCGTGATCTGTACTTTCGGTACAGGTAACTTACGACTGAAACTGTTATTTCCCTCTATCCCACATATTAGAACAGAGGGCGAGCTTACAAATACCGTAATACCTTACTACCGTTCTCAAGGTCTCACTCTAGTTCTGCCTTCTGCCCTCGGACGCATAACCTGTATTTAAGTCTTGCGTTTCAAGATTTCTATCTAACCGACGTGATATTCGTTGCTCGTCCTCTCTACCTTTCCGTGAACTGAACTTTTTACATACAGTCGCACCTACATTGATGGAAATGGAAAGTGTTACACCATTTACTATTAGATGTAAAAAGAGGATGTTTATTAGACACAAAAATCTTCAAAGAAAATAAGAATTGAAATGTGATGGTTAATATTTGGAGCTTACAGAACAGGTTCCTGCAAGAATGTCTTGGATGAACGCAACTCATGATTCTAACTCCTTTTTTTATGCAATAAAGATTTTTTGGCTAAATATTAATTATATGAAGATGATATTTGTTCTCGAAAGAACATATACCATTGATGACAGTGCAACTTCTCTAGAATGAAATGATAATTAAACCGAAATCCTTAGCTGCTGACAGGTGTTGTTGATATACATCAATGGGAAGAGCTGAAAATGTGTGCCCCGACCGGGACTCGAACCCGGGATCTCCTCCTTACAGGGCAGCCGCTCTATTCATCTTTTTTTTTTTTTTTTTTAGTTGTGCACCGGTGGGGGCTCGTGGGGCAAAGTGGGCAGGGGTCGAAACCTGAGGCCTGGCCACAGTGTCCCCCTCACCACCACCGAGCCTGTGGTGCTTAGGGAAGTGTGAGAAACAGGAATCAACAGTAGTGGAAGGCGTTGTTATTTATTTATTTGCATGTGTTTTTGTAATAGTCACTAATAGCATGAAATTATGGGAACACATATGCGAAAGAGAAAAGAAATATAAATTCTGGGTAAAGAAAAAGAAAGGAAAAAGGAAAAGCAAAAAGAAATAAAATCCGCGCAATCTGCGACGCGCTCTCCCATCCACGGAGGTCAGAAGTAGAATAGATTGTAGGCGGTTGAAACTCAGACACTGCCGGGGGAGGAGGGCTGGGTGCCCTCTGTGCCAGGCACCCCCCAACTCAGTGGAGGTCTAACAAAGACCGCTCGAAGATAGTTAGCAAATAATGTTCGGTAACGTGGCGTGTTTTCGAGAGCTGCATGGGCTGTTCGTAAATAGGTCCAGAAGTCGAGGCGGGATTTAGGTCCCTCATGAAAGATATAAGCCACCGCCCACCCTTTGACCCACGTAATAGCATGACATTTGGCGGCGGGAAAATGTCGGTCCTCCGGGTATAGAAACATTCGAGGCTCGACTGTGTCTGGTGGCACCCGGAGATAGCAGGAGCCACTGAGGTCACAGAGGATAGTGCAACAGCAGGGACTTATCCCTTGCACGCTTCCCGTGAGATCCACGAATGTAGGTTTGGACAGTTGGGAATGTGGGAAGCGTGCAAGGGATAAGTCTCTGCAGTCGCACTATCCTCTGTGCCCTAGGTGGCCCAGATGCATAGAGCGTCTGCCATGTAAGCAGGAGATCCCGGTTCGAGTCCCGGTCAGGGCGCACATTTTCAGCTGTCCCCATTGATGTATATCAACAACACCTGTCGGCAGCTAATGGTTTAGATTTAATTATCATTTCATTCTAGAGAAGCTGCACGGTCATCAATGGTATCTGTTCTTTCGAGAACAGATACCATCTTCATATAGTTAAAGGCTACCCGGCCATTGACCTTCTTCTGTGAGAATGCGCACGCTTTGCCCGAACTACGGGACTATTCAGCTTAGTCTGGCGCGAGTAATGAGTGAATGGACAAATATCTATTAGGAACACTACGAATGTAGGTTGTGGACAGTTGGGAATGTGGATTTCACGGGAAGCGTGCAAGGGATAAGTCCCTGCAGTCGCACTATCCTCCGTGCCCTCGGTGGCTCAGAAGCCGGTCGCTGTGGCCGAGTGGTTCTGGCGATTCAGTCCGGAACCACGCTGCAGCTTCGAATCCTGCCTCGGGCATGGATGAGTGTGATGTCCTTAGGTTAGTTAGGTTTAAGTAGTTCTAAGTCTAAGGAACTGATGACCTCAGATGTAATGTCCCATAGTGCTCAGAGCCATTTGAACCATTTTTAAAAATCCCCGACTGGGTCAGAGACTATCTCCGCTCAGGGACTGGGTATTATTCTGTCCTCATCATCATCATTTCATCCCCATCGACACGCAAGTCGCCGAAGTGGGGTCAAAAATGGTTCAAATGGCTCTGAGCACTATGGGACTTAACATCTGCGGTCATCAGTCACCTAGAACTTAGAACTACTTAAACCTAACTAACCGAAGGACATCACACACATCCATGCCCGAGGCAGGATTCGAACCTGCGACCGTAGCAGCAGCGCGGTTCCGAACTGAAGCGCCTAGAACCGCTCGGTAAGTGAGGTCAAATCGAAAGACTTGCACCCGTCGAACGGTCGACACCACATGGGGCCCTAGTCACACGACATTTACATTTAAAGAAAAAAAGCCAGCACGGTAGCTCAGCGTGTTCGGTCAGAGGGTTAGCTGCCCTCTGTAAAAAAAAGAAAAAAAATCTGAGTGAACAGGTCAACGATGAGGAGTGTTACGGGACGTCCGCCCCGATCATATCCAACGAACAATTACGAACAAAATGACATCAGAGAAAAAAGATAGATAGAGCATCTGCCATGTAAGCAGGAGATCCCGTGTACGAGTCCCGGTCGGGGCACACATTTTCAGCTGTCCCCATTGATGTATATCAACAAAACCTGTCTGCAGCTAAGGGTTTCGATTTAATTATCAAATATTAATCATCCCAACGAAGTATAGCATATGACGTGATAGGCAGGAAATAGCCAAAATAAGCGGCTTTCACTCTATCCATAACACCCACAGGAGGAACTACACACAGAACATTTGTTTCCAAGTCTTAGGAACTTAGAAATTCACGTTGTAATATAGTTGGTTTACCACAGTTCAAGTTGATTAATTCATTTTCTTGCTCAGACACCCAAGATTGAATATTTTGAGTTTCTTCAATATTTAGAGTTAATCGTTAGACTTAAATCACAGTAAGATGTCTACAAGTACAGTACTGCATTTATTTTCTAGTTCACTGATAGTTCGAATCTCAAGCAGAATATTAGTGTCATCAGCAGAAACGGTAAATCTGCTCTCAGTGTTTGTGAAAAATGGGATATCACTGATGACAACAAGAAACAGTAAAGGCCCCGAAATGGATCAATGGATCCTTGTGGCGCTTCACACTATAATGTGCCCCCGCCAGATGAACGAGGAGTGCCCTGGATACCATTGAACATTACCTTGCGCTTTCTCTTGTGCAGGTACACAGATGAATCAAAACATTATGACCACTGCCCACAACGACATTGGATGCCGCCTGGTTGCTTTGCGGGCACGTGACGCGTAACAAAAGTATGTAAGCGGAGCAGACACGGACGTGGATCACCCTAGCGAAGATATGGGCTGCAAATGAGGAAATTCATTGAGATAAGCGACTACGTCAAAGGGCAGAGTGTTATTACGCAGCCTGTGAACGAGTATCTCGAAAACGGCGAGGCTTTTCGAATGTTCACGTGCTACTGTCGTGAGCATCTACGGAAAGAGGTAGAAGGATACTGGAACTACTACAAGTCTCTCAATGTTCGGACTTCCGCGACTCTTCAAAAAACGTGCGGTTCGGAGGCTTGTCTGCTCTGTAAAGTAGCATAGATGGTGATCTGTGGCATCTCTGCCAAAGGAGCACAATTCTGGTGCACGCACAAGTGTTTCGGACCACACTGTTCATCGTACATTGATCAACATTGGAGCTCCACAGCAGACTACCACTACGTGTTCACATGTTAATCAGCGACATCGTCAATTACAATTGCAGTAGGCATGGGACCATCTGGATTCGACCGTCGATCAATGGAAACGTGTTGGCTCTTCGGGTGAATCGCATTTTTGATACACTAGGTCGATGGTTGTCTCCACAAACGTCGTCATCGTGGAGAACTGCGACTCAAAACGTGCAGCGTACCGCGGACACAGGCTGGTAGGAGCAGTATTATGCTATGGGAGACATTTTCCTGCGCTTGCATGGGACCTGTGGTAGTAATCGAAGACAAGGCGACAGCTGCAACCACCTGCTTCCCTTCATGCTTGATGTATTCCCCGACGGCGATGTCTCTTTCAGAACTATAATTGTCCGTGTCTCGGAGCCAGAACCGTGGTACAGCGGTTTGAGGAGCGTTAGTGAACTCACGGTGTGTCTTGGCGACCAAATCCGCCTGATGCATATCCTATGCAACCCATCTCGATCGCTATGGGGCGCCATCATCGTGTACGCAAATCAGCGGCTAGTTATTTACGCGAATTACACGACCTGTGCGGACACATCTAATGCCACATATCTCCACAAACCTACCAACGAACTGCCGGTTCTCTGGTACACAGAATCAGTTATATATTTCGTTCCAAACACGGATGAACAAGCTATTAAGCAGGTGGTCATAATGTTTTGGGTCATCAGTGTATGAGTCAATCCACCTTCTCATGTAACCATTCGAACTATTAGAATCAGCCTTCCTTAAGAGAATGTAGTAATGGTTTTGTCCTGCACTGAAAATGCTGAAAATAATCTCACGTAAGGATGAAATTTTAATCAACACATCCCACAGGTATGAAGTTCTGCAACATCCGTTTGGCAGCCTTTGGTCAAGGTGTTCATGATGTAACACTTTGCATTTCCGTCGGTGCAGTTAAATGCATAAAGAATTTAAGGCTTTGAATTAAAATAATCTGGTGAAAACGTGCCTACCAATCGATGACCAAGCCCCTTTTAATGTTGAAGATGAAATGTGTGGCGTGGGATGTGTTACCTGTTTATAGCAGAGGGGCACTTCAGTCCACTCGAGCTTAGACTGGCTTCGCTAGATCTCTCAAGAGGCTGGTCAGCACTCTATGAGTCACTTCCGTGTGTTAAATTGCAAACTTCTTAACACACGACGGAGGTATTGGCTTGATAGCCGGATACCGATAATGATATTAAAGTAAAGCTTTTTAAAAGTATTCGCGGCTGGTTTTTTTCTCTCTCTGTCATCCTCATGAAATTCTGGATTACGCATATCTCCTGCGCAATTCAGTATTTTTGTGTGTATTGGAAATAGCCTTATTGTATAAACCCGGTATAAGACATGACGAACGATGGAAAAATTAGTTATGCACACCATATATTCTCCCTTTGAACATCACATTACTTGGTTTTTTAATTTTTTTATTCTTTTTTAAATGATCATCTCATGCATCCTCTGTGGCTACAGTATTTGTATAGTATTTTTATATACGCTGACGGAAAAGAAAATCGCAACACCAAGAAGAAGTTGTGGGACATGAACGTAAGTTGGTAGGAGTGTTTCTACATCTGAAAGATGACGTCTGCCGCGCGAGATTAGCTGAGCGGTCTCAGGCGCTGTAGTAACAGACTGTGCGGCTGGTCCCGGCGGAGGTTCGAGTCCTCCCTCGGGCATGGGTGTGTGTGTTTGTCCTTAGGATAATTTAGGTTAAGTAGTGTGTAAGCTTGGGGACTGATGACCTTAGCAGTTAAGTCCCATAAGATTTCACACACATTTGAACATTTTGAACAAAGATGATGTCTATTCGAATTTTTGCGCCAGTACCATAAGAGTGGAGGTAGTAGCGCCACTATGAAGATGTAAATCAGGTTGGCTTTAAATACACGCTGTAACAGTCGTGAGTGGTATCTGCCTTTGAGATTCGACGAGGTGAGTTGCTGTTAGTCAAGAATGCCTTTAAGGCAACAAAGATGCCATTATAAACGCCTCACAGAGTTTGAACGAGGTCGTGTAATAGGGATACGAAAAGTTGGATGTGAATAGTTGGCAGGAATGTAGCCACTGTTCATGATTCCTGGCAGCAGTGCTCATGAAAATGTTCGGTCGCTACTTATGGTCACGTGGCACTCCCGAAAGGGAAGACCATCGCGTTCGGTGTTTGGCTGTGGCGAATCGTACTGAATCTGCAGCAGCAATTTAATCAGTATCTGGCACGAAAGTGACACAATAAACTGTTACATATCGGCTACTTTAAAGACAGCTCCGAGCCAGACGCCCTTTAGCGTGCATTCCTCAGACGGCAAACCACCGCCATTTGCGACTTTAGAGGTGTCAGGCGAGAGCTCGTTGGAGGGCAGGATGGAGGTTTGTTGTGTTTTCTAATGAAAGCTGGCTCCACCTCGGCGCCAGTGATGGCCATGTGTTGGTTAGAAGGAGACCAGCTGAGAGCCAGCAACCAACCTGTCTGCGTCCTAGACACACTGGATCTACACCTGGAGTTATGGTCTGGAGAGCTATTTCGTATGACAGCAAGTGCACTCTCGTGGTTATCCCACGGACCCTGACTGCAAATTTGTACGTCAGTCTGGTGATTCGACCTTTTTTGGTGCCATTCATGTTCAGTATTCCAGGGAATGTTTTCCAACAGGATAACGCTCGCTTACATATCGCTGTTGTAAACCAACACGCTCTACAGAGTGTCGACAAACTGCATTGGCCTGCTCGATCACCAGATCTGTCTCCAATCGAGCACATATGGGACATCAACGGACGACAACTCCTGCGTCATCCACAAATCGCATTAACCGTTCCTGTATCGACCGAGTAAGTGCAACGGGCAAGGAACTGCAGTCCACAAACTGTCGCCCGGCACTTGAACAACACGATGTGTGCACGTTTGCACACATTCTGCCGGTTTCATCGGTTGTTAATGTACCAGCATTTTACATTTGAAATGGCTTATCTCGTGCTTACACTAACCCATAATCTTGCAATGTTAAACGCTTAAATATGTTACCTAGGCAAATGTATTCCCGAAATTTCGTTACTCTACATTAATTATTTTTTGGTGCTGCGATTTTTTTCTCCTTCAGTGTACATTGGGTATACTGCTGATAGATGAAGCATAATAAATATTCGTCCCATATAATTAGGGATAATTTCATTTCCGATTGTAACTGCTGAAAATTAACTCTTTAGTGTTATTTCATCGTTATATATTACACTACTGGCCATTAAAATTGCTACACCACGAAAATGACGTGCTATAGACGCGAAATTTAACCGACAAAAAGAAGATGCTATGGTATGCAAATGATTAGCTTTTCAGAGCATTCACACAAGGTTGGCACCGGTGGCGACACCTACAACGTGCTGACATGAGGAAAGTTTCCGACCGATTTCTCATACACAAACAGCAGTTGACCGGCGTTGCCTGGTAAAACGTTTTTGTGACGTCTCGTGTAAGGAGGAGAAATGCGCACCACCACGTTTCCGACTTTGATAAAGGTCGGATTGTAGCCTATCGCGATTGCGGTTTATCGTATCACGACATTGCTGCCCGCGTTGGTCGAGATGCAATGACTGTTAGCAGAATATGGAATCAGTGGGTTCAGGAAGGTAACACGGAACGCCGTGCTGGAACCCAACGGCCTCGTATCACTAGCAGTCGAGATGACAGGCATCTTATCCGCATAGCTGTAACGGATCGTGCAGCCACGTCTCGATCCCTCAGTCAACAGATGGGGACGTTTGCAAGACAACAACCATCTGTACGAACAGTTCGACGACGTTTGCAGCAGCATGGACTATCAGCTCGGAGACCATGGCTGCGGTTACCCTTGACGCTGCATCACAGACAGGAGCGCCTGCGATGGTGTACTCAACGACGAACCTGGGGGCACGAATGGCAAAACGTCATTTTTTTCGGATGAATCCAGGTTTTGTTTTCAGTATCAAGATGGTCGCATCCGTGTTTGGCGATATCGCGGTGAACGCGCATCGGAAGCGTGTATTCGTCATCGCCATACTGGCGTATCTCCCGGCGTGATGATATGGGGTGCCATTGATTACACTACTCGGTCACCTTTTGTTCGCAATGACGGTACTTTGAACAGTGAACGTTACATTTCAGATGTGTTACGACCCGTGGCTCTACCCTTCATTCGATCTCTGCGAAACCCTACATTTCAGCAGGATAATGCACGACCGCATGTTGCAGGTCCTGTACGGACCTTTCTGGACACAGAAAATGTTCGACTGCTGCCCTGGCCAGCACATTCTCCAGATCTCTGACCAATTGAAAACGTCTGGTCAATGGTGGCCGGGCAACTGGCTCGTCACAATACGCCAGTCACTACTCTTCATTAACTGTGGTATCGCGTTGAAGCTGCATGGGCAGCTGTACCTGTACACGCCATCCAAGCTCTGTTTGACTCAATGCCCAGGCGTATCAAGTCAGTTATTACGGTCAGAGGTGGTTGTTCTGGGTACTGATTTCTCAGGATCTATGCACCAAAACTGCGTGAAAATGTAATCACTTGTCAGTTCTAGTATAATATATTTGTCCAATGAATACCCGTTTATCATCTGCATTTCTTCTTGGTGTAGCAATTTTAATGGCCAGTAGTGTACCTAGTACTGACTGTCGTAGTACATACACATTTGTTTTGACCAAATAAAATGCAGTGGAGGATAGTTCACTGCCGTGAATGTGTTACGCTCTACCTCTTTCATCTACATCTACATCTGTATGGATACTCTGCAAATCCCATTTCTGTGCCTGGTAGAGGGTTCATCGAACCACCTTCACAATTCTCTATTATTCCAATCTCGTACAGCGCGCGGAAGAAACGAACACCTATCCATGCGAGCTCTGATTTCCCTTATTTTAGCATGGTTATCGTTTCTCTCTATGTAGATCGGCGTCATCAAAATATTTACGCGTTCGGAGGAGAATGGTGGTGATTGAAATTTCGTGAGAAGATTCAGTCGCAACGAAAAATGCCTTTATTTTTAAACAATGTTCACCCGAAATCCTGTATCATTTCAGTGACACTCTCTCCCCTATTTCGCGGTAACACAAAACGTGCTGCCCTTCATTGAAATATTTCGATGTACTCCGTCAATCCTATCTAGTAAGGACCCCACACCACGCAGCAGTATTCCAAAAGAGGACGGACATGCGTAGTGTAGGCAATCCCTTTAGTAGATCTATTTCATTTTCTAACTGTCCTGCCAATAAAACAGTCTTTGGTTAGCCTTCCCCACAATATTTTCTATGTGTTCCTTCCAATTTAAGTTATTCATAATTGTAATTCTTAGGTAATTGGTTGAATTTACGGCCTTTAAATTTGACTTATTTATTGCGTAACCGAAGTTTAACGGATTCCTTTTAGCACTCATGTGGATGACCTCACATTTTTCGTTATTTAGGGACAATTGCCAATTTTCACACCGTACAGATATCTTTTCTAAATAGTCTTACAATTTGTTTTGAACTTCTAATTATTTAAGTAGTCGATAAACGACGGCATCATCTGCAAACAACCTAAGATGGCTACTCAGATTCTCTTCCAAATCGCTTATATAAATGAAATGACATGTTGTGTAGCTAGGGCCTTCCGCCTGGTGGACCGGTCGCATGGTTCAAGTATTTTCAGTTGATGCCACTTCGGCGACTTGCGCGGCGGTGGGGATGAGATTATGACGATGAAGACAACACTACACCCAGTTCCCGAGCAGAGAAAATCTCCAACCCTGCTAGGAATCGAACCCGAGCGCCTTACATGGCATTACGTAGCGCTGACCACTCAGCTTATGGACGTTTACATAGATAAGGAACAGCAAAGGGCCTATAACACTACCTCGGCGAACGCCAGAAATCGCTTCTGTTTTACTCAATGACTTTCCGTCAGTTGCTACGAACTGTGACCTCTCTGACAGGAAATCACGAATCCAGTCACATAACTGAGACGATATTCCATAAGCACGCAATTTCACTACAAGCTGCTTGTGTGGTAGTGTCAAAAGCCTTCCGGAAATCCATAAATACAAAAAAATGGTTCAAATGGCTCTGAGCACTATGGGACTTAACTTCTGAGGTCATCAGTCCCCTAGAACTTAGAACTACTTAAACCTAACTAACCTAAGGACATCACACTCATCCATGCCCGAGGCAGGATTCGAACCTGCGACCGTAGCGGTCGCGCTGTACTAGACTGTAGCGCCTAGAACCGCTCGGTCACCCCGGCCGGCCCAGAAATACAGAATCAATTTGAAATCCCTTGTCTATAGCATTCATCGCTTCGAGACATTGACACCGTCAGTACGAGGCTTATTTGACGCTTCAGCGTTGAGACATTCCCTCCAGAAAGTCAGCTCGCGGAAGAATGATACACGGCTGGAAGCGCGTGACATGACGCTTGCCTTCCTGCTTGCAGCCCGCGTGACATAGTGCGGCCCCGTCAGCAGACGCGGCTTACACACGTCAGCTCGCAGCTGTCCAGCTTATCACAAGCAAGTGTTACACATGTTTCTGCATCGCTCAGCGCGTAACTCGGGTAGACGGATTCCGTAGTCATGCAATGCTACCGAATACTAGCAGCCAATCCTAAATAGTACGTATTTTATAATCGCAGTAACTCATACTGAAAGCCGCCTCGTACTCTGAAAAACTAAGACGCAGTATACATTCCGTTTACATGGAGCTCCCAAAATCGGGTTTCGTACACCGATTTCCCAATACCGCTTCTGGGTGGTCGCGTATACGGTTCAAAATCGATTCTGGAAATCCGCTTCTAGTTACCTGTTTCCCAATCCGCAATCGATTTTTCGCTCCCGTGTAAACGCAACCTGTTTTGAAACGTGCTTTGGCTGTCAAGTTACGTCTTGTATTCAGAATATTCGGTGAATATGGACTTTTGTGCAGTGAAGGAGAAGCAGAAATATTAGACTGAGCATGAAGATGTCTACCAGTAACATTTAACTGAAGAGAAATAACCGTTGTGTTGACTGAATCAGAAACTGCATCAGCTGTTTTCCAGACGCCATATTTAACTGGGCTAGCAAATCCGCTTCAGACCCTTCGACCATAGATACTAGTAGACTGGCCTTGCTGTGCAGAAGCTATAGGGCTGGTGTGGCTCCAACATAAACCACGTGACTGTTGGCAAAACGTGGCGGGATTTCAAATCAGCGGTCTGCCATCCTATGTTTGTATCGTATTTTCCCCACATTTCTCAATTGACTACCAAACGCTTCCAACAAAAATGACTTTTTTATTTGCGAAAAATTATTCCAGAACTACATTTGACCCGGATTTGTTCATAGTACCATTTATAAAACCTAACAAATATATCTAACGCCACTCTGGTGGACAGCGGGACGAAATTACTATAAACTATCAATTAAAGTAAAATGTCGTTAAAATTCTTTTAAACAGTAAGAGTGGGCTCGTGTCAAAACTTTAAACATTGGATTCGCCGCGTTTTGAGCTGTAGTCACTTATAAAAGAAAATGGGATATGGGAATTATGTCAACTATAGGTGCCAAAATTGTCGATTTTAGGAGCAGGTCCATTTTAGAGTATCAATTTTAGGTGCACTTCAAAGGTTCAGTTCCCACTATTTTTACAAAAGTTTAAAGTATCGGTTTAAAAAAAAATTATATTTTAGATGAAAGGTGAGACTTTGAAGTTTCAGAAAACAGTTTTGGAGCCTAGGTTTAAAAATGACAGACACTGTAAATACAAATTATAAATATACATTGTAAATAATAACTAACCTATCAAAACACTTCTCCGCGAAGTGCTTCGAGAAAAGGCGCGTATGTGCAGATGGCTTAAAGTTTTTTCCGTTTCATGGCCTGTATCCAAAGCTGCCTTCGGTTTTCATCCTTAGGGAACCTATGAGTAGGAACGAGAAACAATTATACTTACTCCTGTAACCGAATTACCACATATACTTTCCAAAATGTAATATGAGTCTGACTTTACAGGCATCACTTTCAACACTTTAATTTACGTGATACTCTATTTCAAGCGTAAAAAACGTATAAAAGCCACTTCAGCAGATTTCAATAAACGCATCTGCACTATCATAGAAACACTTACACGTGAAATGTAATGCCATTTCCCCCGACAAAACGCTGAGTACAGCCATAAGCGCAACATGAATCAACCATGTTTTGCCAACATTCACGTGACTTCAGCCCAGAGATGTTGGAGCCACGAAAATGACGTCAGGGCCAGCCGATTATATTTATGGTCGAAGTTCAGACCTTAAAATATAAACACGATAACAGTAAACGGTTTCCGAAATTCGGTTTTCGTCTTTTGGACGATGTGTCGCATGTAAACGTAGTAGTAGTTACGAGAAAGGTAACTTTTTTTATGCCCACTGCCTCGCCGAGTATTGTAATTTCCTTAATGGCATAAGTACAGAGGCAGGATGCGAGATATTTTGGTATACGTAGATAAGCGTCAAACGTGGATGAAAAATAGTAAGGAACGATTTAATTTACGATATAGGACACGTGCGCGTTTATAACGAGAGACACGGACGAGGTTCTTGTAACATTGTACTATACATATTTACCGAAAATTATCTTGAGCGGTTGGTTAGATCAGTTGTCGGTAAACTCTTCAGACAAAAGAGCCTAATATTAATAGTGCAATGACAGAAATTTCTTTTGAGAGCCAAATTTTTAAAATGTAAACTATATGTGTAGGTTCATTGTTATTAACTTAACTGGGATGTTCCTAAGCTGGCCTTTGGCAAAAACGTCGTCAATTTGATTAAGATACGTTCACTAAGGTCGGCCCCTTCCACTCTTCCCATCCACACTCTTCTTGTATACTAGTTTCTTTTCCGTAATGCTCATAAGTAAGGTAAAGGTAAAATACCGCGTTATTGTCCTAGACGAGTCAATCGATCACGACCGACCATCGTGTCATCCTCTGCCAATGGCGTCATCAGATGCGGAATGGAGGGGTATATAGTCAGCACAGCGCTCTCCCACTAGTTGTCAGGTTCCCTGACTTTCGAAACGCTATTAGCCGGTCGAGTAACTCCTCAATTTGTCTCACGAGGCTGAGAGCACCCCGCACCAGTCCTCCCACAAACGAAAAATCTCCGGCATTTCCAGGAATCGAACCCGGGTTCCCAAAACTGCATTCAGCCGCGCTGACCATTCACCTACGGAAGTGCACATTTCTTATAGGTAGCAGGAATAAATAATTAATATATCCATCTTTTATCACCCACAAAAATTTGATTTGTATACTTACGTTACTTTCTCAGATAATAGGCTGTAATTGTGAAGAATGAATAAATAAAATAGATATATACTTCATTTGGTCATCTTCTCTGCATGAGTAAACGACCTCAACATCCCTTTCTCAATACTCGACATTACATCTTCATTCACTGCACAGCGCTCCTAATATTAACGTAGGAGACTTTATTTAGAGGTTTAAGTCTTATAGGTACTTTTGAATAAAACTTTATATCATATTTAATTACGATATTATTTGTTGATAAAATTAAACTGAAAGGTATTCATAAAATTAAATCATGGCAATGAGTGACAAACACTAATGCGAACAAGGGCGTTGCATCACATTGGAAAGTTCTGGCAAGTGAAGATTCAATGTTGTTTTTAATTGTACCTACGATTTCACTTTCTCATCAGCAAGACAACTTCTCAGTTTGTTCCTGATAAGGTTCACGCTTGAAAATGATTGTTCGCATGAATATGTAAATCGAATAAGAAAAGAATAGCAAACGCTAGTTTTTCCAGCAGATTATATGAGTCAGGAATACTCTTCTAGGTGTTAAAAGTCAATATACCTTCCTCCTCCAGGAAGCATGCCATGTATGTAGCGAATCTAGTTCCCATGTGTTTACCTTCAATATTTCTATATCAGCACAAAGACGTCCAAAGTTCGAGCACCACATTACTTTAAATCCAGCAACTTCATCTGCCAGTGACAGTGTATAAGGGAGAAAGTGTAATTCTGTTTCAATAGCATTAACGGGTTTCTTTTTTACAAGGGCTAATGTCGCATTGCTGTTTCTGGATTCCTGAAACTCGTTGAGAAAATCTTGCCTATGCTTAAAAGTGTTGTTTTGAAACGACAAATGTCAATATCAGAATTATTTTCTTGGTGATGTTTCATCGGGTTTGGAAAGTCAATAAAAGTTTCTGTCTTCGAATGAAGTAACTTCTTTTGATGCAGAGGAAATTATTTCCTTTCCCCTGTAGTTTACAGTGAAGCTGACTTACCGTGACGTAAAACTTTTGAATACACTGATCGCTTTTTATTTCGGGACAGGGAACGCCCTTCTTCAGGAGAAATTGTTTAATTTCTATTAATAATGAAGCAAAACCTTTCAAAGTGTTTCCTCTTTATAACCAACGAACGGTGTTATGCAGCAGAATATCTTAGTAAAATGGTTCAAATGGCTCTGAGCACTATGGCACTTAACATCTGTGGTCATCAGTCCCCTAGAACTTAGAACTACTTAAACCTAACTAACCTAAGGACATCACACACATCCATGCCCGAGGCAGGATTCGAACCTGCGACCGTAGCAGTCGCGCGGTTCCGGACTGAGCGCCTAGAACCGCTAGACCGCCGCGGCCGGCAATATCTTAGTAGTCACTCTTCATTTCAACTAAAGATTCTTTAAAATGGCTGTGATTAAGAGCTTCATCTATAATAGAGTTTCTAAGCTTAATTACGAGTTCCATATCTTTGCAAATTTCTTCTAGGAAGGTCTGCGCACAAAGCACTTCTTAATAAATGATACAATGGAAAGTAAGTATTCGCTGCTAATTTTTCTTTCAAAATAGCAACAAACCCCTTCTTACACCGGCCATACTGCCCGCCCTGTTGGTTGAAACTGAGACGATTTTATCGAGTGGAAGAGTCGCGCGGAGTGGCCGCTCGGTTTGATGCGCCATGTCACGGATTGAGGCGCCATTTCACGGATTGCGCGGCCCCTCCCGCCGGAGATTCGAGTCCTCCCTCGGGCATGGGTCTGGTGTGTATGTTGTTCTTAGCATAAGTTAGTTTAAGTTAGTTTAAGTAGTGTGTAAGTATAGGGACCGATGATCTCAGCAGTTTGGTCCCTTAGGAATTCGCACACATTTTCGAGTGGAACATGATGATTTTCAACGCACACAATTACAGAATTTCCATTGTGTAACTTACTTTTTGAAGTCCTTTCCTACATACTTGTGCTTGCAGTGGATAGTGTGTCAAGTCCAAAAGTGGTGAAAACGAGTTAAGTCCACAAATATTTCCTATGTACTTCACTTCTTGTCTGGGAGCACTGTGTCAAGTCCTGTTGGCATCTCTCGCTGAGCAGTGCATTAGTGCATAGCGGATTATGTCTGTGAATGTTGACCTGGTGCGGTGAATAGCGTGTCAAGCCATATTCTTCCCTGATCTCAACGCGGTTGGGAGTGGAAAAGCACGTTCACAATCACGCTTGAAAAGCAAAACCAGCTAAGGCTACTTTGTTTTTCTCTTAGTTTGGCACCTGTTGTATTTTCAGTACATAACTACCTACCAACATTTATTCCTTGGCACAACTATGGCGGCTGAGGTTAACCAAAAACGAAGACTTCCAATGAGTGGCCACCATGCTTCAAGTTTCAAGTGCCGAGGACCATTGATTATCTGTTTTCTAAACAAACAATATGAATAATACTGTTTGTAATAATATTTACTACAAATTAACAAAAATTCTTATTTCCTCGCAAGTAAATGATTTCTTGTCTTTTTTCCCAGCTGCTATCACATTCAACTATCTACCAGAAGCAGACCAAACGCCGATACGACTCCTTGATTCCTTGATTCTAATGGTGGCAGCCCGATAACTTCGAAGAAAAGGAGACGAATATGTCATCCAGTAATCAACTTATCTGATGATGAGGTGGGTGATGATTTGCCATCGAACAGGAAAAAGGGGGCTGCCAGGAAGGGTGGGTTGAAGGGGGGAACACGGCAGAAAAGGAGTTCTTGTAAAATGCTTCGAAATTTGAGATGGAATATGACATGAAGCGAGGTAAAGACAAAACGTAGCCCAAAAGAGAATTGAAACGTTTACGCTCACGCAGGAGCAAATGTTATAAAAAAATTTACAGATGAAAGACGTGAAATATTGTTTAAGGAGTACTGGGGAAGGGAGGACTTCAAGCAGCGATTATTGTACATGTAGTGCCTCATAGAACTGACAGGCCCAGGAAGAACAAGATCAGCTGCAAGGCAGTTTTTGTCTCGCACTATGTATTGTTTAGTGATGAAATAATACTGTTGTGCAAATCATGTTTATTGGATGTAGTTTATTTAGTGAAAGCAGGAAATCTGTGGAGTTAGAAATTTAAAAAAAGAGCAGTTCCGTCTGTAGTTATTCAAACAGACACACGAGTTACAGATCGACTGAAGGGTGGAAAAAGCTAACCTTTTAGAGCCGGAGTAAGGGAATTTCTCAGGAAAATTCCAATTCACGAGAGTCAGTATTCAAGAAGAGACTGTTTTAAAACGTTTTTGGCCCCACACCTTACGATTACATACTTACCCGAAAAGTATGCTAAAGAAATGAGGGCTAATGGCACTGCGTCCTGCACGGATTTTTGTGAGGAGTTGTGGAAGATGAAACTCAGTATCAAAAAACGAAAGTGGGCGCATGTGTGATCTGTGACAAAGTGCAAATGCAACTGAAACTTGCCCCAAAAGTGAAAAACATGAGTTAATGACAGCTATGAAAGAGCATCACGAGACAGCTCATGTAGCTTACAAAAGTAAGGCTACCGATAAAGAAATTCCAAACAACAGTAACTAAACGCAGACCGTTACATTTGATTTGCAGCAGCGTCTCCCAAATCATTTACTCAAAAATTGAATATCATTTTACAAACTGACTCTATGAACGTTCAATCTAACAGTATACGAATACGATTGTACATACGGCATGAGGCTGAAGCTGCAAGAGGGGCTAATGGATTGGGATACTGCTTGTAAAAATTCATTCACGATATCAAACCAGAACTGAAAACATTGATAATGTGTTCTGACAACTCTCAAGTCCAAAAGAAGAACAGCCTTATTGCAGTGACGTGCATGTTTCATCTTAAGAAGTCCCCAGACTTGTAATTAACCGATTATAAATTTCTTATTCCTGGACACACCCACATGGAGTGTGATTCATCGCACAATTCGATAGAGCGGAAGAGAAAAACTTCCAACAGACCATATAAACTCACACGACTGATAAAACAAACACTGTAGAAAAATGTTTCACTGCGGCCGAGGTACAGAGGAACGCTTTTCTTGACTACATTGCCCACTTGAAAACTTACAAAAATTACTTGAAAAATTACAAAATTGCCCCAAAGACAACGACGGTAATCTATTCCAATGGAGGCAGGCCAAGTGACTTCACTTCAAAAATGACCAGCCAGGGATTATTCTTCCAAAACATTACTCGAAAAAGAAGTACCGCTTAAAACTGTGAGCTACAGGAGGCGGGGAAAACAACGAACATTGAGACCTCTTCTGAAGTATTCCGAACCATGCAACATTTCGCGTGAGAAAAAGAAAGATTTGATGGACCTCTTACCTATTAGTTCTCCAGTGTTCCATTATTTTAGCAAAATTTACCAACATAGAGCAATGCTGGGAATAGTTACCCTCGCACAGACAATAAAAAAATTTCGTGTGGCACGATGGCCTAGTGCAAGTCTTTCTATTGGAAGACACTTGGGCGACCTGCGCGTCCTTAAAGCCAACAGCATTCGGTTTTCCTCAGACGGTCATCTACCCAAGTACTAGCTGCACCCAACGTTGCTAAACATCGGTTCAGATATCGGGCGGGAACCGTTGGTACCAAGGTGGCAATTTTTTGTACATATCTATAATTTTGTTCACTGTATGTTTTCAAATATTTGTATAGAATGAATGATTAAGTTCCTGAATACCTGCGCCTCATCTATTGATTTATTAAACATTCATAAGAGCCCTGCAAAATCACATTTCCCTAAGTTAACATCGAAGCTCAAATCTAGAATGAAGAATTTCATGGATGTGCAACAGATCAAGTCCACAATTTTTAAAATACACTACCTTCAATGTTGCACATCAGTGACTTACTAACTTGAACACTGAACATCAGTGACTAAACTTCTTTTTAAATGGAAAACCAATTTATACTGATACAGTAAGCACCAAAACTACTTTTTGCCAAAATTACAGGATTTTGCATTAGTTGCCAATCTTTGAATTGTGATTTGCCGGAATTCTAATTCTTCTGGACTTGACATACTATCCACTGCAAGCACACACGCACAGACACCAGCCGTGTACCGTTTGCCTCTCTTAGCAGCCCCTTGGAAGACTGGATCCGTTAATTAAATACAGAATAGATTTTTCTCGATTCTTCTGAAGTTGCTCAATTCTGTTCCTCCTTGCGTCGCCGACAAGATACTGAGTACTAAAGGAAACGTGTTGGGCTGTAAAGTGTCTCTCGAAATTTTATTTCTTATTACGAGCCAATTTTCCTTCACAAATAAAACAAGTCGAAAGGCCATTTAAGTTCTGAGTAAACGCGGAAGTATCAATCCGTTCAACTTTCAATTCACGGCATTCAACTTCCGATTTTCTTTGCTTCTTGTATGCAGCCACGCCAAATAGGATACCTAAAACCGTTTTATGTTACAGTAAAAAACCACTAACACAAACTAACTACAATTCTTAAATTGATGACTAAAATACCTGCAGGATTTGCAGCTGTTTGAAAAAATACAGGTAGCTTTATGCTTCGAGTAGGTGTTTTCGCCGGCCGCGACTGATTTTCGAACGCAGCTACCACTGACCATTGAGCAATAAGACTGCTGATTGACTCATTCGCTCAGTTGGTTCTTGGATCATGCTAGATTCCCCAGCGCGTACGAGCCAATTGAAACAGATTGGCCCCTAAATACGCAGAGCTGCGATGAGTGGAGGGGAAAGTGCAGATGGCGAAGGCACCGTGGAGGGAAGGCAGAGCGCTTCGCACAGAGGCAGGTGGAACTGCCAGTCGCAAGGGTGCAGATTTTAACTACAGTTCTAGTCTTTCCTGCGGGGACACGCGCTCGGCAGTAACGCACTGTAGAACACAGTGCAAAGATACGACTTGGCGGTATGAGCTGATATTTTATCTTACCGGAAATGTATGTTAGCGCCCGCACCTGATATTTTGTAGAAGAGCCATACTCAACGGGCCAAAGAGCCGCACGTGACTCGCGAGCTGCGGTTTTGCCGACCACTGCGTGTTCCAATCGCGATTGGAATGTATCAGATCTGTTGGCAGCAGAAATGCTCGAACTTCTCGATTCATTTCGTGTTGGGCCAGGATTCAGCGACAACAAGGCTACTACAGTACAATTTATTACTGTGAAGTGTGGGAACACTGACTGTTTTAAGGTAACTTGCCTGTGAATCCGCTTCAAAAAAATTAATTTTTTGTTTTCCATTTTAAATTGACGTTTAGAATTTTTTGAACGAAATGGTGGTTTAAATAACTGAACTTGACATCAGGAAGTTATTTAAAAATCGACTTAAATGTCTGTTGGTGTGCATCCACCCCCATTGTTTCTGCTGCTTTCGCACGTCAGTGTTGTTATTAGACACCTGTTCGAGAAATATATATAGTATACAATTGTTTTTCAAGCTGATAGTCCTGCTAAAAGATACGCTTTGCAATGCTCTTGGGTTTCCCTTATATATCTTGTTGCTTAATTGTATTTATCAAAAAAAAATGGTTCAAATGGCTCTGAGCACTATGGGACTCAACTGCTGAGGTCATTAGTCCCCTAGAACTAAGAACTAGTTAAACCTAACTAACCTAAGGACATCACAAACATCCATGCCCGAGGCAGGATTCGAACCTGCGACCGTAGCGGTCTTGCGGTTCCAGACTGCAGCGCCTTTAACCGCACGGCCACTGCGGCCGGCTTTGTATTTATCGAAAATTATTATGCGTGTACCTTGTTTTAATATGGGACAGGGAACAGGTGTGAAGTTCCAGAGTTACTAGGTATATATTCTGGGTTTAATATTAGACAATCACTGTTGGCAGTTGATTCCAAGAGAGTGGGCGAAGACGAAAAGTAGGTTTTTGAGGCAACTAAAGACGCCAGAAAGACAAAGGGAAACAAGAAATGGAAGAGAGAAGATGAGGAACGTGTAAACCAAGACGATTATGCAACTGGAATGTATTAGGAACAACAGAGGTGAGCCATAGATCAAACATAACTTTCACCTGAATTTACATAGAATTATATTTTTTGACATGTTTATTTCATGCACAAAAAATCTATAAGAGCTAGAGGTCTGGAATTTTTGGGATTTTTCAGCGTACTATTTGGGGAAAATTAGACCACAGACACTAATGTAGAAAGGGGAATACATAGTGATTAATTATAAAAATAAACCTTAATTTTGATTACCTAATTAAATATTTCTAGAATAAAATCGCTGTTGTTGAAATGACATGATTGTAATCTACTTTTTTTGGTGTACATGTTGTTAATGAGTAATTAAAGTTTCAAGCATCAAAGTGAGATAATTAGTCAGTGCATAGATTGCAAGTATTGATTGACATATAAAAATGTAGATTACTGGTCTTCACAAAAAAACTATAATAACGTCAACGTGAGAACTAATGTGCTTAATTGTATATCAAAAAGTTCAGCAAGAAACACTCCAACAATTTTCATCCTATTGGGCTCCCACGTTTTTCAGTTAGAACCGTGTAAACTTTATGCAGATTCTTAGTATTTTCCAAGCATTAAGGGGCAAGTTACTTTAAATGCCTCTGTGCATGCTATAATTAGTCTAATCTTATCTTAACTATCTCTATGGCATATTAAAGTGTTATGTACTGGATTGTATGTGAATTAATATCGCATTTCTTGAAAAGGCTGCCGGTCAGTTTTGTGAATAAACACACTTACGAGCTCCTCGCTAGATCATGAAGGCCTAAGACAATGTCTATCAGCTGCTGTGCCATCCTCTGCCTCGCAGCGTGATGCGAATGTGGCGTGGAGGAACATATGGTCAGCACATCCCTCTCCCTCTTGTGCCAGTCCTCCCACCAAGGGAAATCCCTTGGCGCTACCAGGAATCGAACGCACATCTTCTGAATGGCAGCCATCTGCACTCCCCACTTAGCTATGGAGGTAGACAAACTGGGTGGTTGTAACTGAAGTGCAGCTACTCATAGAGGTCCAGTACAGACTGTAATTACCACATAGCTACGAAACTTGGTGGATATCCTAAAGAATTAATGTGTAACCGATTTATTCCGGAAAAAAATTAGTTCCTATTTTGACCACAAGGTGCACATCTGGGGCTGTGAATGCAAGAAAGACTTACAGATGTTTCCATATACATTGGATTAGGAACAAGATGGAAGCAGGAAAGCTCAAACAAGTGAGAAAGGCATAGTGTTGAAATTAGTGTTAATCGTTACGGCTTGTCCAATGACAACGAGGATGTCATACTATCATACAAGCAGTGTAGCCGGCCGCGGTGGCCGAGCGCTTCTAGGCGCTTCAGTCCGGAACCGCGTGACTGCTACGGTCGTAGGTTCGAATCCTGCCTCGGGCATGGATGTTTGTGATGTCCTTAGGTTAGTTAGGTTTAAGGAGTTCTAAGTTCTATGGGACTGATGACCTCAGATGTTAAGTCCCATAGTGCTCAGAGCCATTTGAACCATTTGAACCAAGCAGTGTATAGCAACAGATTTGTACCTGGTGGCCAAAACTGGAACTAATTTTTTTCCAGCATAAATCGGGTCCACATTAACATAGTAGTATATCTACCAATTTTCATTGCGATAGATAATTACAGCCCACACTGGAGGCACTTTAATTATAACTATCCAGTATAAATGCAATGGTTGACAAAAAAAAGTTAAGGACCCAGAAGGGGAGGTGGAAACGAAATGAAACTTTATGGACTGAGAGGGTATGGATGTTCTATCAGTGAGCGCAATACAGAGTCAAATTTACAAATAATTTGGCAATATGAGCACATGTATCAGTATGACATAGCACCCCTCTCTCTTGGATGTATGCACTGATTCAGTTAGGAAGGATGTAATAAAGCCATTGTATCCTTTTCTGAGGCAAACTGGCCCACAACTGTTGCAACTAGTCCTTGATATCCTGGATACTGGTACTGGCATGGAGCTGAGGTGTGAGCTTTTCCCACACATCTTCTGTCAGGGACAGATATGGGAACTTGCTGGCCACAAGAGGACCTAACCATCAGGCAGATTCTTCACAGAGACACATGTCATGTATGGATGAACATTTTCTGTTGAAAAATACTTCGATACTGTCGTTTTAGAGGTAATACATGATGATGCAGAAAGTCTGTTGTGCTCGCACTGTTACCACGAGCAGTAGGGTAGTGGGGCTGTGGTGCAGAGTGCTTTGTAACCAGATGTATCCAAGATGGCGGCGATGACGTCATCCAAGATAGCTGCCTGTAGACTTGGCAACAGAGCATGATGTCATACAAGATGGCAACCATGACGTCAGCTGATGACACGAGTACCATTATCCAAGCTGTCGGCTTTTGGCAGGATAGTGCCACGCCCCCCGCCACGCCTCCCTGCCAGGAAGTTTGAATTTTGGCGGGAAATTGAGTTAAGTGCTTCTATGGGTCACTTGGCAGACCCGCACCCCCTTTTCCGACTTTTTGCATGATGATGCATTATTCTCTTGGAAAATTCTTGACAGCTGCAGATTAAGTCAATAGTGGTACTGCAGGGTGGATTGGTCAAAGACAGTGCTAGGGGGTCTCTAATTTTGTCCTAAAACTGTGAGATTGCTCTGTGAGTCCCATCTGCATAGAGATAGATCATAAATTATGAAATATGCTCGAGGCGCTGTCTGGTATACTTTGATGATGTATGTGTTCAAGAATTAACAATGAATGAATGTACTGCACAGTCATCTATCCACATCTACATCTACATCTACATCTACATTTATACTCCGCAAGCCACCCAACGGTGTGTGGCGGAGGGAACTTTACGTGCCACTGTCATTACCTCCGTTTCCTGTTCCAGTCGCGTATGGTTCGCGGGAAGAACGACTGCCGGAAAGCCTCCGTGCGCTCGAATCTCTCTAATTTTACATTCGTGATCTCCTCGGGAGGTATAAGTAGGGGAAAGCAATATATTCGATACCTCATCCAGAAACGCACCCTCTCGAAACCTGGACAGCAAGCTTCACCGCGATGCAGAGCGCCTCTCTTGCAGAGTGTTTTGTAAGCCACCTCCTTTGTTGATGGACTACATTTTCTAAGGACTCTCCCAATGAATCTCAACCTGGCACCCGCCTTACCAACAATTAATTTTATATGATCATTGCACTTCAAATCGTTCCGTACGCATACCCCCCAGATATTTTACAGAAGTAACAGCTACCAGTGTTTGTTCCGCTATCATATAATCATACAATAAAGGATCCTTCTTTCTATGTATTCGCAGTACATTACATTTGTCTATGTTAAGGGTCAGTTGCCACTCCCTGCACCAAGTGCCTATCCGCTGCAGATCTTCCTGCATTTCGCTACAATTTTCTAATGCTGCAACTTCTCTGTATACTACAGCATCATCCGCGAAAAGCCGCATGGAACTTCCGACACTATCTACTAGGTCATTTATATATATTGTAAAAAGCAATGGTCCCATAACACTCCCCTGTGACACGCCAGAGGTTACTTTAACGTCTGTAGACGTATCTCCATTGAGAACAACATGCTGTGTTTTGTTGGCTAAAAACTCTTCAATCCAGCCACACAGCTGGTCTGATATTCCGTAGGTTACTTACTTTGTTTATCAGGCGACAGTGCGGAACTGTATCGAACGCCTTCCAGAAATCAAGGAAAATGGCATCTACCTAGGAGCCTGTATCTAATATTTTCTGGGTCTCATGAACAAATAAATCGAGTCGGATCTCACACGATCGCTGTCTCCTGAATCCATGTTGATTCCTACAGAGTAGATTCTGGGTTTCCAGAAACGACATGATACGCGAGCAAAAAACATGTTCTAAAATTCTACAGCAGATCGACGTCAGAGATATAGGTCTATAGTTTTGCGCATCTGCTCGACGACCCTTCTTGAAGACTGGGACTACCTGTGCCCTTTTCCAATCATTTGGATCCTTCCGTTCCTCTAGAGACTTGCGGTACACGGCTGTTAGAAGGGGGCCAAGCTCTTTCGCGTACTCTGTGTAGAATCGAATTGGTATCCCGTCAGGTCCAGTGGACTTTCCTCTGTTGAGTGTTTCCAGTTGCTTTTCTATTCCTTGGACACTTATTTCGATGTCAGCCATTTTTTCGTTTGTGCGAGGATTTAGAGAAGGAACTGCAGTGCGGTCTTCCTCTGTGAAGCAGCTTTGGAAAAAGGTGTTTAGTATTTCAGCTTTACGCGTGTTATCCTCTGTTTCAATGCCATCATCATCCCAGAGTGTCTGGATATGGTGTTTCGAGCCACTTACTGATTTAACGTAAGACCAGAACTTCCTAGGATTTTCTGTGAAGTCGGTACATTGAATTTTACTTTCGAATTCACTGAACGCTTCACACATAGCCCTCCTTACGCTAACTTTGACATCTTTTAGCTTCTGTTTGTCTGAGAGGTTTTGGCTGCGTTTAAACTTGCAGTGAAGATCTCTTTGCTTTCGCAGTAGTTTCCTATTCGCAATGACACTCGCAAAGTAGAGAAGTGACGGTTTAGCGATTATATGAAAATGCTGTCGCATCATTGGTCGGTGTTGAAATTACTGTAAAATTGCTATAATTGTTCGCACTATCAACTGTGATGCTTATTATTGCACTACATCAACGGTGTCTTTTCCACCCATCTGTCCTCTGGTACGCTGTTGATTACCACATAATGACTGACTGACATCGCTTTTTTGAGATGGAGAAAGTGTTTCGGTGGATGGGCAACACCTTCTGGGGATGACTAGCATCAAAACAGTGATCGGATACATATTTGCAATATGAGAAATCAGTCGAAATGGAATGCAGAGCCATCAGCTACTCCGTCATTGTGGCAGATGAGTTTATATGTAGAGGTCGTCAATCACCTTTGGACAGCAGTTTGGAGACTCTCCACAGTGCCGCCAAATTCTTCCAGTTTCCTTATGTTGTAACTGTCTTTTGTTTAAAATGATCCAGTGTGTGTGGTGTGTTATGGTAGCAGTAGTAGCAACATGATTTATACCACGCGACATCTAGTTTTCTGCGAGAAGCAATGGATCATAACGTGTTAATATCAGTTTATAAACTTACACAGACCTCGAGGTTGTGGTGGGAAAAAACAAAATGTATGGCAGTGTACAAAACGTGTTACAGCGGAAAAAGCAATGTTTCAAACAATGACACATGGTCATAGAAAGCATCTCTTGCGACTTATTGTATAGTTTGCGAGATACGGTCATCCTCCTACAGTACAGGTGATGCAACTTTACACTGGTCTGCCGGCCGGAGTGGCCGTGCGGTTCTAGGCGCTGCAGCCTGGAACCGAGCGACCGCTACGGTCGCAGGTTCGAATCCTGCCTCGTGCATGGACGTGTGTGATGTCCTTAGGTTAGTTAGGTTTAATTAGTTCTAAGTTCTAGGCGACTGAAGACCTCAGAAGTTAAGTCGCATAGTGCTCAGAGCCATTTACACTGGTCTGTGCAATGGGTCAATACCTGTATATTTAATAGGATCGTTACATGTTCTTGATGCCGGCACGCAGATAGTTCGTAATTTTTCTCTGCTGGATGGTACGGAATAAAAATGATGGAATGTTTGGTGATAGACATGAGTGGATTCTGAGGGACGCGGATCTGCTTCGATGTTGAGTCTTCCTAATTTTCCCAGCAAGAAACAACACCATAACTGTTCGTACTGTTGTCGTGTTGCTGGAGCAGGCTTCATTTGATGCTGACTTTACACATCGTACACAGGTGGTGTAGCTACGAGAACATGTTCCCACTTCCACTGAGTGGTCATAACACGCTCCTGTAGCATTAACTCAGCTCACTCTGTTCCTAAACAGGTTGCAGAATGTGGTGGATATTGCTCTCTCCGACTTCTGGGTAAAATTGCTAAAATTGATCTCCCTTACAGTACATCGCTCCATATCAATGTCGTCTTTCCAATCCCGACTGTCCACGGGGTACGTTGCTGATTACCACTGACACCACTTCGTTGAGATGGAGGGAACCTTGACAGAACACTGGATATCTGCTACTTGTCGCTGTGGAACATGGGATTAAATATAGAGGTCATCACCTTAATACAGATGTTTGGAAGTGTTCCTCATTCTTATAGACTCGTCCTATTTACATATGCTGTGATACTGTACACATGTTTTTATTTTTATTTCTTTTCACCGGTAAGATAGCAGTTCCTCTTTTTATTTGTGCTACCTCATGTGTGTTGTGAACAGCACCTTCTGGCGATGTTCAACCCTGGAACAGTAATCATGTACCTGACTGCAAAATGAAGGAACAGTGCTACTCAAAATGGAGCACTGAGACATCCACTACCCTTTCGATGGGAAGATGAGATTAACTGTACAGGTAATCACCTTTGAATAGTTGTTGGAAGCGCTCTACAACACTGCAGACTCTTCCAGTTTCCATATATTGCGATATCTTCCACATTTTTGTCAATGAGAAACATCGCATCTGTTTTTTATTTCCACCAGCCTGTGGTATGGTAGCTGTACAGTTTATGCCATGCGATGTTCAGTTTTCTGTGAGAGCCAGAGGATCAAAGCGTGTTAATGTCGGTTTAGCAGCAGCTGACACGGGTCTCTAATTCATGGTTGAAAAAACAAAGTGTATGGTGGTGTACACTGATTGATTGTGTTACGGCCGAAAAAAAACAACATATTAAACTGCTTACGAAGGAGCAATACAGGAACCCTCTCATGTGATTGATAGTCTGATGGATATGGTCAGCCTGCAGTACATGTGATGAAACTTTACACCGGTCTGTGGAAGTGACTTCGATCACAAACCACGTGATCCAATGTACCAATACCTGTATATTTAATAGGATCGCCACATATGTTTGGGTGATAGACATGAATGCACCCTGAGAGACAAAAAGTGACTCATTTCGAGATATGAGAGTGCCACGAATATGATTCACCAGTGGCTGTAATCATTAAAAGATGTCTCTACAGCATCCAACGCAAGTAAGTGGTTGAATGGATAGACTTGATTCCAAATCGCTGACAACATTTCTACCAGAAAGCGTAACACTATCAGCCGCTCGTGTGTGTACTTATAGACTCAAGACCGCTTTTTGTGCATGGTGACGGTAACTTAGTCGCGACGGTCGTGTTTTTAATAGCATAGTCCTTACGCGAAATGTATGTTGTGAGCTGTAGAATCCCTCTGGGGTCAGCTTCAGATGTCATTTCCCAATAGTGTTCCTCGAAAAGAACATCGTGTTCCCTCCATGGATTCCCATTTGACCTACCTGGTGAGAGTAATCCGACTACAGAAAAAATCTGATCAGATTATCATATTGTTGAACCCAATTTTTCCCTGCCGTGAGAATGAAAAATATATGCAAAAACTATTGAGGCTTTCGTGGCCACTTGTTGACATATTGCCTGTTGGCTTCTGTCTTGGATTCTTTGGCCGACGTTTGATGATTTCTCTGACCTTTTGCCAGCACAAGTAGCAGTCTTTGTCGAAGATTCACCATCCATGTGGACTGGAGTCTCTCTCCCCCCCCCTCCCCCCTCCAGCTGGAGATTATATGTACCTGTCGCACCAACGTCTGAGGGCTTTTACCTGCTGATTTCCACTGTGGTCCTCCTCTTGCCGGACGATCCATCAACACCAGGATCACCAAATTTAAACGGCATTGTAGGCCACGGAAGGTGGAGAAATTAGTCATGGCGGAGCACACACTGTGCAAGACCGACCACACAATAAAATTCCCGACACAGTAGTTATTGCTGTCAAAAATTATATCAGTTTTTTAGTTATCACAGTTTCAGTTTTGAGTATTACACATCTGAAACTGAAATCTCAAATACGAAGACACACGCACGCATAAATACAACAAACATCAAGCGAGTTCGAATGATACCCAGGTCATTAAGTACAAGAGTAAACACGAAACCAAATAAAAACCACAACAGTAACGTATTTCCCAAGTCTTATGGTCCCGTATGGTGTGACTTGGATGCCTTTCGTGTTCGTTTGATGTTTGGAGTGGCGATTGTATTTAGGCCTGTGTGTATATTTGCGATTGAGATTTTTGCCTAGAGATGAGTGATACTTGGAATTGCAATGGAATTAAATAAAAATAAAATAATTTTTGACAGTTGTAATCGGAAACGAGCTGTTTAATAGACACAGGGTGTGACTGACGATTTAAAAATTTGGGATTGTAGAGAATGCAATTCGGAACACTTTTCAATAAGGAACCTATACCCGGAAATGTGAAATAAAATTTATACACACTACCTATACGAGAAGTTACCAGGTGAGACCGTTAGTAAACATTTGGGCTATAACGCTTCGAAACTGACCAGATCGTTTGGATGGTGCATGGTATTTGACCTTCCTGGAGGACTCCTTGCACTGATTGAACTTCTGGAAGACGTTCCCTTGCAATTGCGCGCTAATATGTTGTTTCATCACGACGATGCTCCAGCGTACTTTGATTGTCGGGCCACGGCATACCTCAAAGACAACTTCAGGCAGACAGTAATTGGAAGGGGGTATCTAGATACCTGGCCTGCACACTCCCATGACCTCGCCGCTCTTGACTCTTCCTCTGGGGTTATGTAGAGTCCTTTGCGTACTCAGCACCACCAGGAACAGTCATTGAAACAAAACGTAGTCCTGCTGTAGGTCCCTTATTGCGAAATGTTCCGAATTTCATATGCTATAATCCGCTAAATTTTTAAGACGTCATTATGTAACATCCTGTATCATCTTCTTGTGAGGTACATTTAATTGCACAATAAATTACATGTAGCTTTTGTACCGAAGGCATCCGCTAATCAAATTTCTTCAGAACAGCTTGTTAGTTTTACTCCCGTAAACCCTCCAAATGTGGGTACATTTCATTAACATGTCTTTATCCTCTTTACAAATGGCTTGGTTCAAATGGCTCTGAGCACTATGGGACTTAACAACTAAGGTCATTAGTCCCCTAGAACTTAGAACTACTTAAACCTAACTAACCTAAGGACATCACACATATCCATGCCCGAGGCAGGATTCGAACCTGCGACCGTAGCGGTCGCGCGTTTCCAGGCTGAAGCGCCTAGAACCGCTCGGCCACTCCGGCCGGCTTATCCTCTTTACACTTACTCCCATTTAGATGTAACTGTGTACAATAGTACACTGCTTCACATTTACTAGGGACAACAGGATATCCAAATCCGTTCAAATGGCTCTGAGCACTATGGGACTTAACATCTATGGTCATCAGTCCCCTAGAACTTAGAACTACTTAAACCTAACTAACCTAAGGACATCACACAACACCCAGTCATAACGAGGCAAAGAAAATCCCTGACCCCGCCGGGAATCGAACCCGGGAACCCGGGCGTGGGAAGCGACAACGCTACCGCACGACCACGAGCTGCGGACTCCAAATCCGTCTCTGGCCTGCAACAGGGTTTGTGCATAAAACCATTCTTTTCCACTGTAATACCAACGTCGTTATCTACTCTCCAGTAACAAACAGGGTAATTTTGCTGCAGTCAATCGACAGGGGGCGACCGAAGTAATATAGTATATATAATACATAGTAGGTCTATATAGTATATAGTTTTTTTATAGTAATCCTGTTGGAATGCCGCTACAAGCCGAACAGTGCTGCCAACTCTCCAAAACGAAATAAGCTAAATGTGTCTACAAAGAAAAGTTGAATCGGCTTGTAACAGCATTCCAACAGGATTACTATAAAAAACTATATACTTTTCTCTATATATAAGAAAGCACATAGTTTTTTTGTAGTAATCCTGTTGAAATACTGCTACAATCCGAATAGTGCTGCCAACTCTCCAAAGCGAAATAAGCTAAATATATCTAGAAAGAAAAACTGAAATAAAACAAGGCGTATTATTGTGCAGTGTTATTTAATAATTATAATGTGTAAGTTATTTAAGGAGGGGGTGGAGGAATATCCGAAAATTCAGTTTGATCAAATTTTATTCACAGATAAGCTAAAATGTAATCAACACTGATATTATTTTGATAGAAATATCTTTCACTTTGGAATCAAGTTCCTAAAAAATTATTTACTCATATTTCTCATATTAGGTACTGGTATGTAATTGAGTTTAAAACGACTTCACGAAATAATTGTTCCACGCGATTTTGCATCATACCTTAAATGCGTGTAGACGTTTCGTTTTAATGGCTTTACTAGCCTAAGAGAAAATGTATAGACATTAAAAAATGTAAAGCTTCTGGAAAACACGAAAGAATGGAATTTAGAGGTGTACCTTGTGCATCTTATTAGAGAAGTGAATTTTGGATGCACTAGTTCTTCGAAGGTAGATGTAACAATCTGCTTCTTTTTTTAATTTCTGTGATATTCAAATAAGGTATCAGCCCATTTTAAAACCTCGATACTTTGACCCAAAATGTATTTAAATAAACATCTTCATGGCGGTTTCTTTTGCGTAACTTTCTTTTCCTTGCAATAAAAATATAAATAATCTTTCTGATAGGTAATTACAGAACAAACTTCGCAGTATCTGCGCTGTAATATTACTGTTTCATACATTTAGCAAACTACTGCACTGACTAGAACTTCACCGTTTCTTGCCACACTTAAGTCACTGGCACATTGCTTACTGCAGCTATGAAACGTATGACTTCTGATTCATCCTTCGTAAATCAAAGTCTGCTCTGTATAGAACTGCTTTGTGAAATTGCCGTACTTAGCTGATGTCGACTATGCTGCATCAGCATTTCCGGTAAGGCTCTTGGCTGTTTATGTTTCGAAGTTACGTTTTTTGTCTTGTGTATATGTATGCCGACGACCTCGGAACACACTCTAACAAAGCTTTAGTTTCCTTTGTTGGGTTTTGTAATTCAATCTAATAATACATTTTCATGAAAGACTGAAGCGAGACTTGAAATCTTAGTTCAATGAAAATAATTTTCCTTTAATCAACATGGATTTCGATGCTTTCCTATTGTCAAGAAGAAAAGCTAGAAAAGAGGCCAAATGATTGCGAAAAAAGGGCCCTACGTCGAGACACCAACGAAATCGCTCGTTTGTCAGCAAATTGGTATTAAAAAGAAGACAGAATTATCTCTAAAAAAGCTGATTTGGTGACGCTGAAGCCGACCTTTGAACAGTGTTGTGAAAGAATTGTTGGTCGAGTCAGAAAAGTTAAGAATACCTCCGACCGAGCATCATGGAAATCGTATATGTTGTACTAAAGGTACAGAATGTCAATCGACCCTGCCCATCTAATGAAAGCGAGTAGGTCCTCTATTCTTGCATCTTGCTACCTGTTTTGGTACCGAAGTTTGCCGCGAAACTACTTTATCAAGATAGTATTCTCGGAGGCCCGTACAGTATGTTCCGTTGGTTCGACCATCTGCAACCATATCGACATTGGTACTTGCAAGAATCCATACAGTACAGAATTGATTTCCACCCTTCCTCTTCCGAGCGCGGCTGGTTCGCAGAAACCAAAATTGACGGTACACTTCCGCATACCTTTGAATTCTCCAAGTATTTGCTAGTGGTCGCTATGCGAGATGCAAATTGAACGAAGTAATGTATTTCTTGACTCGTACGGGGACCTCGTCCCTCGAAACTCGAAGTAATTCTCTCCGCGTTGCAGAGCACCTTTCTTGTAGCGTATCTCATTTTAATTTGTTAGTTAAGTATTTTTCTGTTGCTCTCGTGCTGACTAAATAAATATGTGACAAAGAGACCAGACACTGAATATTCTCTGTCTAATTAGCGTCTTAGACAAAGGCGTTCAAATTGATGCCGTGTTTCTTGATTTCCGGAAGGCATCCCATATATTTCTGCACTAACGTTTGTTGAAAGAAATCCGAGCTTGTCGAATGTCGGAACAGTTTTGCGATTGGATATACGAAAGCGTGCTGAAAAGTAGTGCCTCCCAATCTTATATGCGAAAACTCATAACGCTTTTTAAATAAAACAAACTTTACTATCATTTTACATGAACCAGTTTGTAGATATCGTCACTGTAGATTTTTCGACTTTATTGACGGGCCTTAACTTCACCTCTGCTTGCAGCGCTTCGTCATTATTGAAGTGAAGTCCTCGAAGGTGTTCTTTAAGTTTTGTAAACAGCTGAAAATCGGGTGGGATCAAGGAGGACTGTGTGAGGGATGATCGATGACAGTGAAGTCAAGGCGTAGGCCTGTTGCAGATCTCACAGGGCTAGAGTGTGGTCTGGCATTGCCATGCTGAAGGAGATAATACTGCATGTGTGGGCGAACTCATCGAATTCAAAACTCGATTACAGCACGCTACTTCTCACGCACAGACATAGTTACGTTACACACCGCCACCTTACACCCCAATTCGGAGCCCCTAGCTGCATAAGGCCGCAAATATGTAGACATAAAGAATCAAGATGAAGAATTTTAATAACGTTTGTTTTATTTCAAAAGCTTTAACAGTTCTCACGTTTGTAGGAAGTACTTTCCAGCAAGTCCTCGTAGTATTTCTTTGCAGATAGAACTCAATACGTCATTCTTAACGCAACAGAATCGACAAACGTTAAAGATAATGTTGAGAATATCCTAAGGGAGTGTTATAAAGCCACGATTACTTACAATTTATATTAACGATATAGTGAATAGCGTTGGATGCTTCGTGAGACTATTCGTGGACGATGCTATTGTATATAGCAAGGTTGCAACACGAGAAAACTGTAACAAATGCAAGAAGACCTGCAGAGGATCCACGATTGGTGGAGGTACTGGTAGTTGACCCTGAACAGAATAAATGAAACATATTGCACATAAACTGGCAAAAGCCGGCACTGTGGCCGAGCGGTTCTAGGCGCTTCAGTCCGGAACCGCTCTGCTGCTACGGTCGCAGGTTCGAATCCTGCCTCGGGCATGGATGTGTGTGATGTCCTTAGGTTAGTTAGGTTTAAGTAGTTCTAAGTCTAGGGTACTGATGACCTCAGATGTTAAGTCCCATAGCGCTTGGAACCATTAAAAAAAATATAAATAAAAACAGGCAAAAACATCCACTACTGTTCGATTACACTGTTAGCAAAATAATTAGTGTTGAGTAATGAAATTTCGGGAATACATTTGTCTAGGTAACATATTTAAGTGATTAACAATGCAGGAACACGGGTTAATGTAAGCACGAGATAAGCCTTTGCAAATGTGAAATGCTGATACATCAATAACCGGTGTAAGCGCTAGAACGTTGAATGCAAGCATACAAACGTGCTTGTATTGTGTTGTACAGGTGCTGGATGTGAATTATTGAGTTTCATGCCTGTGGCACTTGGTCAGTCAATGCATGGGCGGTTAACGCTGTTTGCAGATGACAGTGGGGTTGTCGTCCAATGATGCCCCATATGTGTTCGATTGGAGAAAGATCTGATAATCGACCAGGCCAAGGCAACAAGTCGACACTCTGTAGAGCATGTTGGGTTACAGCAGCGGTATGTGAGCGAGCGTTATCCTGTTGGAAAACACTCCAAAGGAACGCTGTTCAAGAACGGTAGCACGCCAGGTCGAATCACCATACTGACATACAATTTTGCAGTTAGTGTGTGCGGGATAACCACGAGAGAGCTCCTGCTGTCATACGAATCCTCACCCCAGACCATAACTCCAGGTGTCTAGCGTGCAGACAGGTTGGTTGCAGGCCCCAACTGGCCTCCTCCCTACCAACACACGGCCATCACTGGTGCCGAGGCAGAACCAGCTTTCATCAGAAAACATAATAGACCTGGCCTCCGATGAGCTCTCGCTTAGCACCAATGAAGTCGCAAATGGCAGTGGTTTTGGAATCAGTGGAATGCACGCTGCAGGGCTTCTGGCTCGGAGCTGTCCATGGAATAACCTATTTGTAACAGTTCATTGGCTCACTGTGGTGCCAATTGCTGCTCAAATTGCTGCTGCAGCTGCAGTTCGATGCGCCATAGACATACGCCGTACTCGATGATCTTCCCTCTCGATAGTGTCATGTGGCCACCTGAGCCCGCTCTTCTTGCTACCACGCATTCTCGTGACCACCGCTGCCAGCAATCATATACAGCGGCTACATTCCTGCCAAGTCCTTCTGCAGTGTCACAGTTTCTTGTAACCCTATTACACGACTTTGTTCATGCTTAGTGAGGTATTGGTAATGGCGTCTTTGTCACCTTAAAGGCATTCTTGACAAACATGAACTCGCAACGCCCAGTCTCAAAGATAACTAACGCTCACGACCGTAACAGCGTGTGTTCAAAGCAAACGTGACTTGCCTCCTCATGGCCGGCCGGTGTGGCCGAGCGGTTCTAGGCGCTTCAGTCTGGAACCGCGCAATCGCTACGGTCGAAGGTTCGAATCCTGCCTCGGGCATGGATGTGTGTGATGTCCTTAGGTTAGTTAGGTTTAAGTAGTTCTAATTTCTAGGGGACTGATGACCACAGATGTTAAGTCCCATAGTGCTCAGAGCCATTTGAACCATTTTTGCATCCTCATGAGGCGCTACTAGCGTCACTCTCATTCAACTGGCGCGAAATTTCAATAGACTTTATCTTTCAGATGTAGAAACACGCCTATCAACTTTTGCTTATGTCGCACAACTCCTTCCAGTTGTTGCAATTTTTTCTGTCAGTGTGGTATCAGAAGCAGACGGCACACTGAGAGATTCACTGGGTGAATTTAAGCAAATGTAATTCATCCGTGAAAGTAGTGGCTTACAAAACAGTCCTTCTACTGATTCTTGAATACTGGTCATCTGTATGGAACACTCAGCAAGTTGGATTAATAGGAGAGATAGGGGAGATCCAACGAGGAGCGCCGCCTTTCGTCACGGGATCACCACAAGAGCATTACGGAGAAAGTCAGTAAACTCCAGCAGCAGACGCTACAAGAGAGGTGTTGTGCACCACAGAGTGCTTAATTGTTGAAATTCTATCCCATACCACTGAAGGAGATGATGCAGTGGTTAAGATACTGGACTCATGTTGGGGGTGAATAGCAGTTCAGATCCGTTCCCAACAATCTGTATTTAGGTTTCCCATGATCAAATGACGGGATGGTACCTGTGGTGTCGTCCGAAGAGTAAGGTGCCAAACAAAACAAAGTTGGTGCCTCGCAATGCAAGTATTGGGACTAGGTCTGTTCTACCACAAAGTACCGTTATTCAAGATGGCGGCGATGGTGTCATCCAAGATGGCGGCTCTGATGTCAATCAAGATGGCAGAAGTGGCGAGAAGTTTGAATTTCAGCAGAAAACGGCCTCGCCCCCCCTCGCCCAGAAAAGTGGCGGGAAGTTCAAATTCCAACATGATAATGCATCACACCCCTGTTATCTCTACTAAGCAAACAAAATGGCGGGAAAACGTACTTGCCTTTATTATTTGACCAATTTCAAGCACATGCGTTCACTGGGTCTGTACTCCAACTGGCTTAGTTCATATCGGTGCCAATAGAGGGCGCCACCGTGACGTAAGGTCATGACGCAAGTACTGTCATTCAAGATGGCTGCACCCGGTGTATCTACCACGAGATCCAGAGCCCAACTGGCTTAGTTCATATCGGTGCCACCAGAGGCCGCTCCCCTGACGACAGATCATGACACAAGTACAGGTATCCAAGATGACGGCACCCACTGTGTTCATTGCGAGCTCCAGAGCCCAACTGGCTTAGTTCATATCGTGACCACCAGAGCGCACTACTGTGACGTCGGTTGATGAGACAAGATCCTCTGCTCTCTCTCGCACCAAGCCACCGGCCCCTTGGGCGTCTGATCGCTTATGTCACACAGTCTTCTGTAAATATGCTAACTAAAGATACACCAAATTCAAACATCTAACCTATCAATTACCTAAGTACTTAAGTGCATTTCAATTTTAATCATATTCAATAAGTCAATTTACAGTTTCAATATTCAATGATCAAATGAGAAGTTCCACATTTTCCCACTATCAGCGTGGTGTTCATTCATGACCAAGCACTCCCCACCACTAGAATGCTGCACTCCTATTGGCTACTGCATTAGTCATGTGATTCGACTTCATAGAACCTAGAACTTGGAATCAGTTTTCAGCAATGCCACACCCACCTCCACCACGATCCTCTACCCAGCACCACACCCCCTAACCGACCCATGTTAGCGGGCTAACGTGCACTAACGGACGCTAACCTGTACTAACTTGCACTAACGTTCACTAACCTGCACTAATGTGTACTAATGTGCACAGTGCATGAAGTCATCCAAGATGGTTGGGCGAAATCATGAGCAAACAGATCTCAACACAAGTCTTTATTTTGCAGATGGTGTCTCCACCACGAGGTTTACTGTCCAACTGACATAGTACACATTACTGCCATCATATGGTACTGTCATCCCTCCTATGACCTAATCCCAGATGGTGGTCTGTAGGGGCCAGAATTATGCTAAAAATTACTCAGGCTGCGCTAGGCTGCTGGGGAGAGGAAGGAAGGAGTCCACTCTGTTTGCTTTCGAACATTTTACTTAGATATCGAATATATTTATCTTACTGAGGCAAAACACTCTCCATCTTATGGTTCCGCTCACAATACACAGTCTGCAGACATGCAAGCAACTCCTAATTTACGCAAATTATTTAATTACAAACATTCATACTCCTCCTAAATAATTCAGCATAGGTATGTCTAGACATGCTCAGTACTAGTAAACTGTCCAAATAACTCTTGGCACAGCCTACACACCTCCTCGCAAAATAATTCAATCAACGCCAGCAAGCACCCTCCGCCAACCCCTGTCAAGTAGAGGGCATAGACAAGTCCAACGACGTGGCGCGGCCGTCAGCTGTCAAACCACACACAGGCACCTGCCCAGGTCCCACAAACGGCCACATCTCATTCATACTTCATTTCCGAGAAATTAATATCCAAATACGTGTTCACCTAGACGCCTATGATGAAGTGATTGGGTGGGAGCGAAGACATATTTACAGAGCGCAAACGCTAGATTCTCGTTCGCACGCGTTTGCAGTCGACGCGGCCGTCAGCTGTCAATGTACACACAGACGTCCATTTAGGTCCGTGCGAAGTGAGGCGGCCGCAGCTCGGTTCCCGCCCCCTCCACAACAGTCCCCGAGCCAGCGTCGTCGAATACCGGTGAAAGTTGCATGCCCTATACAGTCACGGTTATACTGACGTCATATCATTCCAAAGCGCGTTCACGCCAGTCTCATACTAGAGGCATCTCCAGTCGCCACTTGTCTTTACCATTGAAGGCAGAATAGCACAGAGCATGTTGACACACGCGTTCAGCCGCGCGAACCCGACTCAGCGTGACTGACACCTCGCCATCTAAAACATTCTCAATGTTGTGATTCTTGAGTTTCTCCCGGCGTATTTGATAATCAAAATATCCACGGGTATGCTGCCGGTCTATAGTGTCCAACGGGCACAATATTTCGGGGATCAAACATGTCGCCATCATCAGCTGAACTGACGGACTGAGCTCCTGTGAACGTGCCGGCACGGAGATCCGTACGCTATGGCTGCTCAGAGGGAACTGGGTTTGGTCGCGGCGGCGGCCGATTTAAATACCCTCCGCCCGCGGCGCGCTCCCTCCGCCGTCCGCGCCCAGCGCCACGGTCGCGCGGTGGAACAGATTGCGACGGCGTCTGGGATGACGTCGGTGTGATGGCTCTGTCCGCCGTGGTCGTCACAACTATACGTCTGCTCGATTTACTCTTGATTAACCCGATCGCTGGTTCCCAAGCCTTGCTAAGATTATAGCCACAGTCCCGGTTTATGAGGTCGTCATTGGTGCGAATTTCGATGGCCTCTCTAACAACGCTGTCCCAGTATCTCGACGTCTGTACCAGAATCCTCGTGCGGTCATACTCCATGGCGTGATTTTCCGACAAACAATGTTCAGCGACCGCCGACTTGCTCGGATACATCAGTCGAGTGTGCCTCTGGTGTTCACGGCATCGATCCTCGACGGTACGCATCGTCTGACCAATATACGACTTGCCACATTGACACGGAATCTGGTACACGCCGGCCTTCCTCAAACCGAGGTCATCTTTGGCGCTCCCCACCAGTGCACGAGTTTTATTTGGAGGACAAAACACAGTTCCGGCCCGGTGTTTCTTCAGAATGCGGGCGATTTTCCCCGAGAGTGCGCCTGTGTATGGAATAAATGCAATGCCTACCTCCTCCCTCGTGACTTCATCCATCTCAACAGGTTGTGCTGCAGTGGGTGGTCGGAGAGCACGTTGAATCTGCCACTCTGAGTACCCATTTTTTCGAAATACAGTTCTCAGATGTTCCAATTCCTGGGGTAGACTCTCTGCGTCAGAGATAGTGCGCGCCCTATGTACTAGAGTTTTAAGTACCCCATTCCTCTGTGAAGGGTGGTGGCAGCTGTCTGCATGCAAATACAGATCAGTGTGCGTAGCCTTCCGATACACCCCATGACCTAGGGTGCCGTCAGCCCTTCTCTTGACCAAGACGTCAAGGAAAGGTAATTTACCCTCCGTTTCAGTCTCCATAGTGAATTTGATGTTGGGGTGTATGGAGTTTAGATGTGTAAGGAAGTCAAGGAGTTTATCCATACCATGTGGCCAGATGACGAACGTGTCGTCCACGTAACGGAAAAAGCAAGTAGGTTTCCATACGGATGACGACAGGGCTTCCTCCTCGAAGTTCTCCATGTACAAATTCGCTACCACCGGTGAGAGTGGGCTACCCATGGCGACTCCCTCCGTTTGTTCGTAGTATTCTCCATTAAAAAGAAAATACGTGGAAGTCAAGACATGCCTAAAAAGTTCAGTGGTCTTCTCATCAAACTTCTGACTAATCAATTCTAGTGACTCTCGCAGGGGTACCCTCGTAAACAAGGAAACGACATCAAAACTCACCATGATATCTGACTCATCCAACCTGAAGCTATCAAGGCGTTTAACAAAATCCACGGAATTACGGATGTGATGAGGGCATTTACCCACATAAGGACTTAATATTCCCGTCAGGTATTTGGCCAACAAATATGTAGGTGCCCTGATGTTGCTGACAATGGGGCGTAATGGTACCCCCTGATTCTGGCGGAAGTCGAGCTGCAACCTGTTCAACCTGTTCAGGGCACCTACATATTTGTTGGCCAAATACCTGACGGGAATATTAAGTCCTTATGTGGGTAAATGCCCTCATCACATCCGTAATTCCGTGGATTTTGTTAAACGCCTTGATAGCTTCAGGTTGGATGAGTCAGATATCATGGTGAGTTTTGATGTCGTTTCCTTGTTTACGAGGGTACCCCTGCGAGAGTCACTAGAATTGATTAGTCAGAAGTTTGATGAGAAGACCACTGAACTTTTTAGGCATGTCTTGACTTCCACGTATTTTCTTTTTAATGGAGAATACTACGAATAAACGGAGGGAGTCGCCATGGGTAGCCCACTCTCACCGGTGGTAGCGAATTTGTACATGGAGAACTTCGAGGAGGAAGCCCTGTCGTCATCCGTATGGAAACCTACTTGCTTTTTCCGTTACGTGGACGACACGTTCGTCATCTGGCCACATGGTATGGATAAACTCCTTGACTTCCTTACACATCTAAACTCCATACACCCCAACATCAAATTCACTATGGAGACTGAAACGGAGGGTAAATTACCTTTCCTTGACGTCTTGGTCAAGAGAAGGGCTGACGGCACCCTAGGTCATGGGGTGTATCGGAAGGCTACGCACACTGATCTGTATTTGCATGCAGACAGCTGCCACCACCCTTCACAGAGGAATGGGGTACTTAAAACTCTAGTACATAGGGCGCGCACTATCTCTGACGCAGAGAGTCTACCCCAGGAATTGGAACATCTGAGAACTGTATTTCGAAAAAATGGGTACTCAGAGTGGCAGATTCAACGTGCTCTCCGACCACCCACTGCAGCACAACCTGTTGAGATGGATGAAGTCACGAGGGAGGAGGTAGGCATTGCATTTATTCCATACACAGGCGCACTCTCGGGGAAAATCGCCCGCATTCTGAAGAAACACCGGGCCGGAACTGTGTTTTGTCCTCCAAATAAAACTCGTGCACTGGTGGGGAGCGCCAAAGATGACCTCGGTTTGAGGAAGGCCGGCGTGTACCAGATTCCGTGTCAATGTGGCAAGTCGTATATTGGTCAGACGATGCGTACCGTCGAGGATCGATGCCGTGAACACCAGAGGCACACTCGACTGATGTATCCGAGCAAGTCGGCGGTCGCTGAACATTGTTTGTCGGAAAATCACGCCATGGAGTATGACCGCACGAGGATTCTGGTACAGACGTCGAGATACTGGGACAGCGTTGTTAGAGAGGCCATCGAAATTCGCACCAATGACGACCTCATAAACCGGGACTGTGGCTATAATCTTAGCAAGGCTTGGGAACCAGCGATCGGGTTAATCAAGAGTAAATCGAGCAGACGTATAGTTGTGACGACCACGGCGGACAGAGCCATCACACCGACGTCATCCCAGACGCCGTCGCAATCTGTTCCACCGCGCGACCGTGGCGCTGGGCGCGGACGGCGGAGGGAGCGCGCCGCGAGCGGAGGGTATTTAAATCGGCCGCCGCCGCGACCAAACCCAGTTCCCTCTGAGCAGCCATAGCGTACGGATCTCCGTGCCGGCACGTTCACAGGAGCTCAGTCCGTCAGTTCACCTGATGATGGCGACATGTTTGATCGCCGAAATATTGTGCCCGTTGGACACTATAGACCGGCAGCATACCCGTGGATATTTTGATTCTCAATGTTATTCTTACGTTACACGGCTTTGTGAAAAAAAATCAACCAAGTCCTACTCTTCGTAATTTTATAGTGCCCCAGAAACAGTTAATGCTCGCTTTCTTGTTGTCTCATACATACAGAAAACATAGCAAGCGCTCCACAAATGTGGAGGTGACTGGGTAGAGTCGAGTACAGTCCTATATTACGCCTCCCGATTAGTGCATTTGGGCTAGGTGTTGGCATCTGTGTTACATTAACAGGCAATTTTAGAAATCAGAACAAGCTCATACGTCGTGATCTCATGGACAGATCTGACATGAAATCGATAGAATTGCGAAAAATGTCAAGGGTATAGGTATAAATTGATCGAATATATACCGAAATTCGGGGAAATTGAGGAATTACTTCTGGTTCGCGCCAAACAGTTTGTACATGGGATCAAGTATGCGCCAACAAGAGGAATACGAGAAAACGTTGACATCGAAACGAAGGGGAATCAGGGAGGTAGTCAATTTTCTCCCGTTGAGTCAGTATTATACTGTATGTCTATTGAGGTAGCAGTGATGCACGCGAGTTGACTACTGTATTTGGTGCTTTTGAGGAGTATAGAGATCGATTCACCTCTAAACTTACTTGCATCTGCATTATAGGATAACAGAGAGTGGAGGGGTTGATCGATTAAGAAAAAGCTGTAATGAGGTACGATTTAAAGGTTGACTAATTCATTCTAGAGGAGGAGAAGTTGGTGCAGGTCAATTTTTTTTTCAAGTGTTCTAACCGGATGCAGGAGTCACGTAACATAGCCTGCGTTCTACTCGTATACAGCTACGTGTTCGATATGTGGTTTAAAGCAGTGTCTACTTGCGATCGTTAACGGAAACCTCTTGGTCATCAGAGGACTTCCATCTCAAGTATGATGAAACTTGACACATTCCTCTAAACGAATTTTGATTTTATGCGATCCCCCTGTCGCATCTTGGGTGTAAAATCGAGACTTCAGAGTCATAACTAACTTAGCGGTAAGAGCTTGTGGCACGCTGCAAACTCTGTGAGCACATTTGCCTGACTGATGTGCTGTTTACAGAGTTAGTGACGGAATGACTTGTAATTTTCACATGACGGACGCTGCTGCTATGCGTTTATCTGTTTCCATGTAGGATGTATCCCCCGCTACTAACTATCATTATATATATATATATATATATATAGGCCTGATGCAAGCATCGTATAATTTCTGAATCGTTATTGGATGTGAACAATAGACACTATACGTCTCCGCAAAGCTATATTGTGCTCGTATCATGCAAGGTAAATGTTTTACGATTAGATAAGATAGTTCAGCGTAGAGAAACCGGGAAGAAGGATATGTGTCTGATAGGTCGGAAACGTATGCGATCTAACATTATAGGCAGTTTTTAAGTGCAGAACGTTGTAGTCTTAGGAGTGCGTGTGTTTATGTTCTCTCTCTTAGGAATAACTTCCAGGTGCAGATCCTAAACTCTAGAACAATACTTTAGAGTTGATAGCTTCGTTGATTTACGTAAAAATGCGTCGAGCTCCATCCGTCTGGGGCTCCATCGCGTATCAATCTTTTGTTGTTCTTCTTAACTGTCTGCTATTATATGACTGCACTTTGGAATCTGTTACTATACATCGAAATAAGTGTCCACGGAATAGAAAAGCAACTGGAATCACTCAACAGAGGAAAGTCCATTAGACCTGACGGGATACCAATTCGATTCTACACAGAGTACGCGAAAGAACTTGCCCCCCTTCCAACAGCCGAGTACCGCAAGTCTCTAGAGGAACGGAAGGTTCCAAATGATTGGAAAAGAGCACAGGTAGTCCCAGTCTTCAAGAAGGGTCGTCGAGCAGATGCGCAAAACTATAGACCTATATCTCTGACGTCGATCTGTTGTAGAATTTTAGAACATGTTTTTTGCTCGAGTACCATGTCGTTTTTGGAAACCCAGAATCTACTCTGTAGGAATCAACAGCGATCGTGTGAGACCCAACTCGCTTTATTTGTTCATGAGACCCAGAAAATATTAGATTCAGGCTCCCAGGTAGATGCTATTTTCCTTGACTTCCGGAAGGCGTTCGATACAGTTCCGCACTGCCGCCTGATAAACAAAGTAAGAGCCTACGGAATATCAGACCAGCTGTGTGGCTGGATTGAAGAGTTTTTAGCCAACAGAACACAGCATGTCATTCTCAGTGGAGAGAAGTCTTTACGAAACTCAAGTGGCAGACTCTGCAAGAGAGGCGCTCTGCATCGCGGTGTAGCTTGCTGTCCAGATTTCGAGAGGGTGCGTTTCTGGATGAGGTATTGAATATATTGCTTCCCCCTACTTATACCTCCCGAGGAGATCACGAATGTAAAATTAGAGAGATTCGAGCGCGCACGGAGGCTTTCAGACAGTCGTTCTTCCCGCGAACCATACGCGACTGGAACAGAAAAGGGAGGTAATGACAGTGGAACGTAAAGTGCCCTCCGCCACACACCGTTGGGTGGCTTGCGGAGTATAAATGTAGATGTAGATGTAGATACATCGATAAGGGGTGCTAAGCTCCTCGACATGGTCGCATCTCGAGAAATCTCGTGCACTTGGACAGGTTAGGACTCGGATAGCTCAATTCATTCACAAGACGTGGAGTGTAGAGGTCTTCTTCTGGTCGGTTGCAGATTAATTCGCTAACTGTGCTGCAGGGCTGGTTGGTCAATCACAGTGTGAGGATGGTCTTTTACCCTACGACAGCGAGAATGCTCTGTGACTCCCATACGAAGAGAGATAGATCGTAAATTAAACAATATGCTCGAAGTAATAGAAATATGTAGAGCGCTGTCTCGTATACTTTGATGATTTATGTGTTCGAGAATTACGACTTAATGGATGTACTGCTCAGTCATCTATCCATGCTGGCAATGATACTCGAAACGTGGAGAGGACATGGTTTAGCTCTGATACTGAAACTGGGGAAACATGCTGTCACATCATTGGCCGGTGCTGAACTTAGTGTAAAATGCTTCGCGCTATCAAGTCTGTTGCTTAATATTACAGTACATCGGCAGCGTCTTTTCCATCACATCCGTGCATTGGCTACCACATAATGATTGAGTGACATCGCTTTTTTGAGTTGGGGAAGAAGTTTTGTGGATGGGTGACAAATTCTGGGGGTTGCTACTAGCTAAACAGCGATCACGTACATGAGTGCAAAATTAGGAATAACTCGAAATGGAACGCAGAGCTATCATCTATTCTGTCACTGTGACATATGAGTTTAAATGTAGAGGTCGTCAATCACTTTCGGACGGTAGTTTGGAAACTCTCCACAACGCTGTCAAACTCTTCTAGTTTCCTTATGTTGTAACTGTGTTTTATTTAAAAATCATCCAGTGTTATGCTATCTGCCGTAAGAATATGATTTACACCGTGTAATGTCTAGTTTTCTGTGAGAGGTCGTGGATCAGAGCGTCTTAATGTCAGTTTAGAGTCTGACACAGACCTCGAAGTCGTGGCAGAAAAGAAAATGTTTGGCCATGTACAAAAGCGTGTTAGAAAACAGTGTTTGAATCAGGACCAGAGGGAGCGTCTCATACGATAATTCCCTTAAGCCGTCGGCACACGGACCGTGCATCCGAACGTTGAGCGTTGAGCGTGCCGACTTTCTGACGTCATAGCGTGGAATGGCACGTTCGGGAGTCTTCCCGAACGTGCAGGGCAATATCTAGCAGGTCAGATATTCTGAGCGTGCGGCTGAGCGTTGACCAATGAGATGGCATAACGCCACCTACGTCACACGCACGCCGTCTCTCTCTTCAGTACAGAGTTGTGAGGCGCCATATTGGCACTCATTTCAAGCCTATACGTAGATATGCCGTTTATGAGCATCAGGAAATTGAGAATTACTCGAAAACCTGTTGTTAACTGTGTGTTTCGTTGCAAAAAAACATAACGAGAAACATCTTATTCGTGGCAAAAGTATTATTGTAACTTCCGCGTTATGAGAGTATGTGATTTGAATGCAACGACACAACGAGGCTCCAACGTTGTCAGCGTAGCGTAGTGAGTAGCATTACCAACTTCTACCTACCTGCAAGAAATAACTTTGGTTCGAGTCTCGCACTGTCTAATTTTTTCCCCCCCCTTTCGTGTAATAGGTTCTGACGCATTGTTATTAGTTTAATATAAATTTATACTATAGTGTTTGATGTGATGTAAATGTAAGTGCACCTTCTTTTGAGGAGTGAGTTTGTTCGATTGGCTTAATCTACAGGACAGCTTGCGCTACTTGTATAACGATATTTTGCTCCTTTTTCTTCTACGTCTTGTAATTCACATGTTGTAAAAATTCTGCTCCTGGGTACGAACAGTGATCAAGTAAGAATGACCTTAGGGTTTTACTAAAATGTGGGAATGCTGAAATAATGCTTTTCTTATGTGGAGAACTATTGCCAATTTGTATCACACTGTGTTCTTATTTATTAGACATGGTACTTCCCTTTTCGTCTTAAAACATTTACATGGATATTGAAGTTTTTATTTGTGTATATTACATATAGAACAACGCGACTGGCCTATGGGTAATGGTGGAAATATGCGTTTTAACAGCGCTAATGCGGGAATTTTACGCGCACCTGTTTAAGTAAACAGTGTGATTTACGAGCTAGAAACATACCGCAACTGCCGCTGGAGTGCGTTGTGATCGCGTATACCACGTTGGGGCCCACGTACCGTATGCACGAGTCGCGTCGTTCCTGAGCGTTCTGCAGCACGTTGAAGTCGGCACGCTCAACGTTGACGTTCGACAGCACGGTCCGTGTGCCGACGGCTTTAGACTATAGGTGATCAAACTTTAAAGTGGTCTCTGCGGTGTCTGTATATTTAATATGATCGTGTCCACATAGCCAGCTGCAGTTTGAGGTGTCGGACTTGGTGAACCATTAGGAATGTCTGGATGGCTGCACGCTACACTATTCTGGGGAAGTATTGTTAAATCTTTTTCTTCGTGCTGGTTCAAAAAATGGTTCAAATGGCTCTGAGCACTATGGGACTTAACAGCTATGGTCATCAGTCCCCTAGAACTACTTAAACCTAACTAACCTAAGGAAATCACACAACACCCAGTCATCACGAGGCAGAGAAAATCCATGACCCCGCCGGGAATCGAACCCGGGAACCCGGGCGCCGGGAAGCGAGAACACTACCGCACGACCACGAGCTGCGGACTCTTCGTGCTGGAGGCCCACCGTAGCTATACGTCACTGCGCCCGCATCGACGCCTTGGTGACTTGTAAATAGGATGAGCTTTTATAGTTCGTAATTTTTCTATGTTGGGGTGGGTATAGAATAACGAAGATAGCATGTTGGGGATGTGTAGTACTTGCATCGAGTTTGGGGACGTACCACATTGCGCGCATTTCCACCGAATGCTCGAAACACGGTCCCGTTGCAGTAACTCAGCTCGATCTTTTTCTACATGGGTTGTAGACAGTGTTGGATATTTCTTTCTCCGACTTAAATTGGAACTAGCACTTGTGGGAAGCTGTAGAAATGGGTGTGACTGCAAGATGTGTAGGGTGTGATTAAAACCAGGTTGTAATTTTACTGTACCAGACAGGTTTGAGGAAGGTGACTCGTTTAGAGATATGAGAGTGCGTGAAATATGATTAACTGGTGGGTGTGAGCCTATGCAAATATGCGTTTGAATGGACGTAATTTCTAACATATAGCGCAACGCTAGAGATCTGAGAAGTTAGTGTATATTTTACTTCTTACGACTTCAATCAGCACATCATCTACTACTACTGTCTGCCATCGCCTGTAACTCAGCAGATATATCACGGAACCTCTGATATTGTCTCGAGACAAAATGAGTTGCAAAAACTGATGAATTATGTAGTAGGGTGCAGTGTGATGGAGTCGCAAATAGCGCTGCCATACCACGTTCCTTAGCCGAATCACTTTCAAAGTTCATTGAGTTTATCCTGCGGTTGCATCACTGGCTTTTAATACACACATTTCTACGATCACCGTCACGGTATTTGTCCGGAAAACACCACCTCATTCAGAGGTAATGTCGTACCTCGATTCGTGAAGCCGTTATAGGTTTTAACAGAGATACTTGAGTGCACCTGTAGAACGAAGAGCGCTTGTGAGAGTAACATGCAGTAGTTGTTGGAATGGGGATTTTTTCTTTAACATCTGCGCGATTACGTCTATGACACGGTGGTATGACTCGCAAGAAGAACGTAAGAGACATGCGCACCCATCGTTGATTTTCGGTCAGTGTTATCGTATGCATCCAGTTATTGACGAGGTAATATTATAATTAGTATTAGTGCTGGGTGTGTGATATGTTCGCATTTGAGCATCAGGTTTATAAAGTATATGTGTTTGTGTAAAGGAAATGTCTATGTGCTGATGGAGGGAGGGCATGGATTTGACTTGGAGTACTGTGATAGCGAAGGGAAGAGTATGTCTAGTCGTGAGGAAGGTACAGGTATTTCCAGAGCTACAGCCGTCAACAGAGTGTATTTCCGATACTTCGCTCATTGCCGAATACCGCGATCGTAACATTTAATTGTAAGTATAATGGTAGAAGATATATGTGAGGGGCTTTCTAGAATGTGTCCGTGTATGCAAAGTCTGTGGTGGTATTGATTCTCGTACCCACGTTAACGGTAGCAGTCTTTCGAATGCAGAGGCCTGTTGGAGTGTAGGGATGTATCATAGGTAACTTTACCATCCTCTAGACAACCGGATACAGAACAAATACTTGAAATACGTTGGGCAGCTTGAGAGGCACCCACATGCCTTGCTCATACTGTGGCATCAAGCAGTCAGGCCTGCAAGATGAGTGGTCTGCCAAGCGAGTGGATTCATTCTTAATCTAACGAGTAATATTAGCTCTAGTACTCACACTTCGTTACAAGTTATCCTCCTATATGATTACTACGCAACGGAAACGCATATCTGACTATCAGTGATTTACAGAACTCTGACTGTACACTACGCACTGGCAGTACCACATTTTCTTTTTGTCTTTTATTTGACGGCTTTTATTAACACGTGGCCATCCCACTGAATATGAATGGCGCACACATTATAAATTCGGGACATTATGACAACATACAATTTGAAGGAATAGTCTACCAATCTCTTTCTTTTCACTAACTGATTTATTCTGATAAATTCCCTAACCTAAACACACAAATTCTATAACCTACAACAATAACATATGAGAAATTCCGCCCAGTGGGCATGGCTTTACATTAGTGAATCTCTATATTATGGTCTCGTAATTTAATTAACGCTACAGTGCACTTTCTGGATAGGATGGTGGATCTTTTATTATCTCTCACACTTCGACTCTCACAATCATCATCACGAAACTTTCCTCCAGACCGAGCGGTACAGAAGGAACAAGCATAACCCACTAATCTTTTGAAACTACTTCGCTACACACCCATGGAAACCACACATACCCAAATTACATGACATACACCACACAACAATATGAAATACTACACAGAGAATGGTTACAACATTATCACTTTCAGCTTTCCCACTTCAATTAATATTGATCCCAGTTTCACACGACACTGCCCCACTTTGTAATTCTACTTTCCTACTGTGAACTCTGGAGATAAGTGCACGTCTTCCTGTGCAATGCAAGCCACGTGGCGTTGCTGGATAGACGGCCGACTCACCTTGCTCTCTCTCAGAGTTTGAATCTAGCGTCACACGCTAGGTAATATTAATGTATTCATCACACACGCGAGTCCTCAACTGATTCCATGGGCGAGTACTTCTCCTTATCCTTTGTCTCATACACAGATTGAGACTCACACAGTGCTCACCACGTGGAAGTACTCGTCTCTAATTTCAAGTCCTGCACACGCCATTTCTTCAATATTTCAACTTATGGTACACACGCTATTTCTTAAATATTTCAACTTATTGTACACACGCTAGTAATTCAGCTTAGCTTAAGCACACGGAAGTATTTCAACTTATTGCTACACGTGGTTTCTTTGTGACCGTTGGTCACTTCCGAAGATTACTACAATCCCATTAATATTACCTGCCTGACATTTAATTCTCCCCACAAAAGTTCCTGAAATAGAGAAATTATTATTTCAAACTACTCTTAAATATTCCACGTGCATACCATGCCTCCACTCTTTCATCATTACGTAGCACAACTAAAACAGGTGTTAACAGCACAGGATCCAGCGGCAGAGTGCCTAAAACATGGCCGTTTTCGAGGTCCTCTCCACCTCTGCTGAAGTGGGGGAGCACCTTACTGCCCTATTGGCCAGCTACATTTCAGGCGCTCAAAGCTCTGGTAAATTTCATGTCTTTGGTCCCACCAAAGGTGGCCAAAGGATCGACTCAAAGATGATCATATATCCACATTCACTATCTGCGGTTAGCAGACGACCATACATTCATTCATTTCAAAAGATCTCACCAAACTGGATGTAGGGATTTATTTTGTGGGAGTGCACATATGATAAATTAAATAAATAAATTGTCATTCTTTCCTACACTGGTATCCGGCTTCGCTGTATTAATTGAAATTGAGTTATTTTACAAAAAAAATGTGTTGTTCTGACAAAAATACTGAAGTATGTTGTACCTATATTCAATGTCGGGCGGTACTGTACCCTTTCACCACCGGCTACCCATGCAGAAAAAAATGGCACGGTACTATCCTTGCAATGCGAGGGTAGTTCCGAACATTTTTTTTTTTTAAGAAAACTGTATTAGAACAAACATAACAAGTCATCAAAGTAACCAGGAGGAGACCTTAGCCCCTGGTGACCTCAAATTGACGACCAAATATTGTTACTTTAGCAAATTTTTGACACAGTTGTTGCATTATTGTACTCTCCACAATCCGGAGTAACGTACACATACATAGTTACAACAATCCAAATGACAAATAAAACATCACATCATACAAATAAAATAAATAATGGTGAGATAAAAATTGGCTTAGTTACTGGGATCTTCGTTATTTTTATGAGTAATCCAAACTTCACTAATTCTATGACAAATAAAAAAAATACTAATTGTACTCATGAAATTTTAAATAGCTCACCGTCCAAACACAGAGCAAGTAATCTGACATTCATAAATTGCGGGGTAAAAAACTTTACACAGCAAAGTCTAAATACAAAACAAAATCAACAGAAGAAAAAATTTCGTACACTAGTTACATGTAGAATGTCAGGCTCCATACCATTATTCTAAAATATACATCAAACCTACAGAGAAATAAAACTGAGAAGAAAAACAATGAAATATACCACAAGTTACATACTGGTTACGTAATATAGTCAACCTAAGACATCATGTCATACCACGTTAACTTTCATCACTTAAGCAAATGCCACAACTACTCGACAGTGAGTTTAATCTTATCCTTATCCACCAGTACAAATACCTGCTGCTGAGCCAGTCAGTCCATCACTTTGATCAATACACGCAATAAATAGTTAGCAATAAGTACTTGAATCCACCAGTAGCTCTCGTATCTTACTCTGCTGCTCATTTCTCTGTTGTTACACATTTAGACGACAAGAACTTGCATTTCGTCTAGCCTTCGTTACCCTTTAATGTGAAATATCACCACTGTGATAATGAAAATGAGTGGCTTCAGTCAACACACCAACAAGATCATCACTGTCCACGAAATCAAAATGCATCAATTAATTCCGATATTTGTTGTGCAATGCAAATTCTTGTCCCCTGTGACAACCTTACTGACCTATGCAACAAGAGCCGCTACGTTAATATTACGCCATTTCTAATGAAAATGCTACGTGAACTTGATAACCCAGAACAAACAAAAAACAAACACTAACTATTCTAAACACAAATGTTAATGAAATACAATTACACTTGCTGTCCCTTCAGGAATGAAACATATAAAAAAAATTTACACAATTACAAGTACAAATACATTATTCCCTTTCTTGCGAGTCACACGGAATCATTTCATTCTGTGATTTTCTTGGGGTCGAAAAAGTTGCTGACAGGTTCCCTAGAAACACTGTCTCGGTGTCAAAGCTCTCCCATGGTTACCCGGACGAAAGTCTTTAAGTCACTCAAATCGGCATTTTGAACACGCACTGAACAGTAAACTGTATCTCACATTAAACACAAATGTCATAGTCACTCTCAGCGTACCATCCACACGAATCTGGTCGTCCAAAAATGGCCCTACAACTACTATTACCCACGGTTCTGTCCTTTCAGTTCATGGTGTAATTAAAAGTCGTAAGTTCCAACAAACAGCACTTATTCCCGCACCAATTAAGGAAATGTCTCCCACTACAAACGCAAATGTCAATGTCCCACTCTAGTTTCTTGCGTTCATACAATAATTAGTCACCAAACGACAACTGTCCTCTTCAAGAATACCAAGCGTCCCACATGCAATTCACAAAGCACACTGAACAAGTCACTGCCAAAAGTTTATGGATCCCACCGTCCAGTGGTCAAGACAAAACAAAACAATCGTCCTGTCTGCTAAAGACAAAATCTTTTCCACCACTCACAACGTGGAAACACCAGTCCTTCACTTTCCACCTTATGGAGACATACGAGCAGTCATCTTGTTTCACGGCTCCACAGTCCAGTACCAGTTAATAGTTGCTGGTAAAAAATGCCCGCCGGGCTCTGCCGCGCGTCGTCCATTCTGCCGTGGCGCCGCCACGCGCGCCCCGTTGAGCAGAAGAAACCACCCGCTGTTGCTTCTGCGGGATACTTTCCCCAGTCGTAAGGGTGGCGGAACTTATGAATGGCCAGTGGTACGTGCGTGTCGCCCCAGGCCGTTGACCTGCTGTAGCGGGCGCGTGGAGCGTACCCCGACCGGCAATGGAGTGGGGAGTGCCGCGGTTCTGTTGCCGCCGTCTGCTTGGCTTATGTGGTACGGGCGTGTTCGGTGTAGCCCTCAGCGCTACGACACCCCATCAGTCAGACTCTTCCGTGCATCTCGCAACATTACCGACAAAAGGATATTCTTACAGTATTTAAATTCTCATTGATTACATGTATGACCTATTAGATACATTGGTAATAAAAGAATCTTTGTTCTAAAAAACATAAAATTATACACCCTAGTTTTCTACACATACAACATCAACATTTATCTCGTCCCTCATACAAAACATGAAAGCGTAAAATAAAAAACAAAAGGAATAATAAGCAATCTATACTGCTCATAATTACAATATCTAATCGTACACTACTTTAACATCCTATCACAGTGAAAATATGAGAAACTGTTGATTCTAAATACTACAATATACATCGCACCTTTGTGCTTGTGACAGGCTGAAATTAATACCCCTTGAAAGTGTTCCAACAAAAAATAAGAAATCATCTACACAGCTCAAAATTACCTATCACATGTTATTAAGTAGTAAACTACTTTAACATCCTAACACAATAAACATTTTAGAAACTGATGACTCTAAATCTACAACATACAATGCACCTTTGTGCTTGTGACACACTGAAATAAGTATCTCTTTATCTATTTTACACTTTATTATATATAACAACATTTCTAGGACACGTATGAACCATCCACATGATGTCAGATCCTGACCTGCCGTCGAGGTTCATCCAAATCAAACAATACACAATAATGTTTTAGTTACAGATCGGTAGCATCCCCTTTACCGCAGTGTGCGCATTGGTCACACTACTCTACGACTCTCACTCACCAGACATCACATTTTCCTTCTCATTCAGTCCATTAATACACTAACAGAATAGGTCTAGAAGTCAGCTAACCTTAACACCACCACACTCACGACAACATACCATACCTTCGCTCCCTTATACTCATAACACCACCACTCTCACGACAACATACCATACCTTCGCTCCCTTATACTCAACCACATAACACATGAAGCTGTTTCGGAGATAGCTTTCCAGTCTCCAAATTCGTCCTTTCACTCTGGCACCTCTCTCCATCGGCTTACCTCTGCATTCCTCCTGCTAAATATCACTTAGAATTGCGACATTTCATCTAAGAACAAAAAATACACAAATTACTCATCCTGCAAAATAACTGTACACATTCTTGGTACCGTTTTAATTAGTTATACTGGTACCAGGCTTCAACCACAACAAAAATTATTATTTTCGCCAAATTGCAAATCTTATGGTAAGAATTAGATCTACACTTATATTACATCTTACGTCAGTATTCCACAACGTTCACCATCTGAATCTCATACTCCCTTCATGTCCCTTCACATTGTGCAGTTGTCCTCATCTCTTCATTCGTATTTCGGCTCTCCGCCCGTCCATTACTCCATCATTTCCTGGTCTTCCTTCGCCATTGGCATCAATCTCTATTGCAGCATACACAGGCCTCTCTGTAACATACATCTAAGACATCTCGACATTATTAATTCTACTCACCTTTATTTACCATTCTTTCATCACGTCGAATCTCTTTTTATTAATCACACTGCTTCACGTCGCTTCTTTCCTTAAATATCACCTTTATCCACTACTATTTATCACGTCGCTTCTCTATCTACCATCTTTATCCACTCATTAATCATCACGTCGTTTCTGCTTGATCCTTATTCATATGACAAAAAATACGTACATACACCGCTCTGTCGACTCCTGTTCATGACTCATTCGACCAGTCTATTCCGTCATACTTCCTGACATCCCGCCTGAAAATTGTTATGTTCGATTTGACCCTGCACAACGTTACACACCAGAAATAAATACACTGACTATCTACCATAAATTGCCTACTTTAGATCTATCCTTAACTTTTCCACAATTTGATGTTAGAAATGTGACGAAGCCCACACGATTGTTTTCCTTTGATCGTCTGAATTGTGACAATGATTGTCCTGTCGTGAACGCAATGACTGCCTATCCTCTCTTCGCCCATCATTTTGATTTTCCCTTCTTCTTCCATCTCTGTCCCATCTTCTATTTTCCCGGTTTGACGGTCGATATTCCCATGAATTCTGCCCCCTATTTCCTCGCCATCTTCCATTCCCGTCATTCCTCTGATTCCATGCTCTCCTGCCATTCTGATAGTTTCTGCCGTTCCTATCCTCGACTCTGTCTGACCTATGAGTCGTGTCGCCGTTCACAATGTTGCTCTCATTACCCAGTTCCTGTAACAAGTGCTGAAATGACGCAGAATCGTCTAAGCCTCTGCCTGCTATTGCTATATCTCTGCGCAATCTCACTGGCAACTTCGTTATACAGATCCTAATGAGCTCCCCAGGTTCGTATGGCACATCCAAATATCTATTTCGTCTCAGCATTTCCTGATAGCACGCCACTGGATCTCTTATACTACCTTCGTTACAATTTGGCATCATCAATATGCTTTGCTTAACCTGGTCCTGCTTACTTTTCGACCAGAATTCCTTTAAAAACTTGTCACAAAATATCTTGTAGCTACTACAATCTTTAATAACTTCCTGCATTTTCGCTCTAGCCTCGTCCCTCAAATGGTTACACACAAACTTCATTTTGAGGAGCGGTCCCCACGATGAAGGTAATGAATCTTGAAACTGAGACAGCCACAGGCATGGATGTTGGTAATTATCAGGATCCGGAAAACAAGTGTACGTTTGTACCGACACGAAGTGCCTCCTACATTCTTCTTCCGCACTTATGTTTTCCGACCTTGGACCATACCCAGTCGGGTTTGCCACCTGTTTTATCCGACACAACCGTTCTTCTAAATCTCTGAGTTCGTCTTCCTCTTTCTGTCTATTTTCGTTTTTTGAATTTATCTCACTCTCCCTCTGCAGTCTACCTGGTGGTGTTTCTCCTTCACTTCTGCACGCTAATTGCAACTGTGCTAGTTCTTCCCTATGTTTCCTATTTGTTTCTAATTGTGCCTCTCTAAACTGTAATAGTGACTGTATCTCCTCCTGGTCGGCACAAACCTCTCGCTGCGTACTGTCAGAGCCTGTTTCCCCTCTCATACTGATCTTTTCCACATCTGCGCTAATCGCATTCATTCTGACCACTACCTCCGCAACTTTATCCCTGTGTTTATTTAGCGCCACTTCCTGCCGTGTGACTTGAGCTTCCACGCTGTCTAATGCCCCTTGTTTATCTGCAAGTAATTCCTCCACTATCTCTTTGATTCGCTCATCCGGCCACACGCCCCTATGTTCTGTAATATCGCTCTCTATTGCACTTATTCGTACCTCCAAATTATTGGCTTTTTCTTTCACGCCATCACATACTTGCCTCAACGCACCCAGATTCTTCTCCCCCTCATCTAACCGATTATTAACTGCGGACAGACGCTCATCGATAACTGTGTGTAGCTTCCTCATTGCCTCTTTATTCCCCTTATCCATTGCCTCCAATCTTTCCTTATTTGCTTCCAATCTTTCCTTAGTTGCTTCAAATCTTTCCTTATTCTCCCTATCTCTCTCCTTATTGTCTCTATTCATCTGCTGTAACAACTGCAGTAGCACACTGTCATTTGCTACTTTCGGTGAGCTCACCTCGTTCGTCTGAGAAACCATAGCTTCGCTAAGGGTAGCTGCACTTTCACTGCATACCTGACCTAGTCCCGGCTCGCCCGCGTCGTCGGGAAAAGCCCCCGATTGTGAACAAAGCCCGCCGCTCAAAGGATCACCTTGCAGCGGTCCACTGAACAATTCAGCCCCTTCCGAGCGTTTGCCGTCCCCGCTCATTAACAGATGGTCAACCGCTACTTCCTGCTGCACTGCTACGTCCACCCCAGAATCGCTATTCTCCATGGTGGCTACACTTTTCGACTGCGACCTAGTTACTACGGACATTACGCAAAAAAAATTATACCACGATCTTCCAGCCTAGGACGATATAGCAATTAATTACATAAAAAAATAAAAGATCCTCACCAATCCAGAAAGAAATCGCAAACAGAAAAAAAATTTACTTCTTAGCGCTATCACAATATATTCCACCAAAAAATAAAAAAAAATCTTAACAGGAAATTCTAACAGCAAAATATCCTGGCAGGGTCGAAATTATGAGAGGCACCCACATGCCTTGCTCATACTGTGGCATCAAGCAGTCAGGCCTGCAAGATGAGTGGTCTGCCAAGCGAGTGGATTCATTCTTAATCTAACGAGTAATATTAGCTCTAGTACTCACACTTCGTTACAAGTTATCCTCCTATATGATTACTACGCAACGGAAACGCATATCTGACTATCAGTGATTTACAGAACTCTGACTGTACACTACGCACTGGCAGTACCACATTTTCTTTTTGTCTTTTATTTGACGGCTTTTATTAACACGTGGCCATCCCACTGAATATGAATGGCGCACACATTATAAATTCGGGACATTATGACAACATACAATTTGAAGGAATAGTCTACCAATCTCTTTCTTTTCACTAACTGATTTATTCTGATAAATTCCCTAACCTAAACACACAAATTCTATAACCTACAACAATAACATATGAGAAATTCCGCCCAGTGGGCATGGCTTTACATTAGTGAATCTCTATATTATGGTCTCGTAATTTAATTAACGCTACAGTGCACTTTCTGGATAGGATGGTGGATCTTTTATTATCTCTCACACTTCGACTCTCACAATCATCATCACGAAACTTTCCTCCAGACCGAGCGGTACAGAAGGAACAAGCATAACCCACTAATCTTTTGAAACTACTTCGCTACACACCCATGGAAACCACACATACCCAAATTACATGACATACACCACACAACAATATGAAATACTACACAGAGAATGGTTACAACATTATCACTTTCAGCTTTCCCACTTCAATTAATATTGATCCCAGTTTCACACGACACTGCCCCACTTTGTAATTCTACTTTCCTACTGTGAACTCTGGAGATAAGTGCACGTCTTCCTGTGCAATGCAAGCCACGTGGCGTTGCTGGATAGACGGCCGACTCACCTTGCTCTCTCTCAGAGTTTGAATCTAGCGTCACACGCTAGGTAATATTAATGTATTCATCACACACGCGAGTCCTCAACTGATTCCATGGGCGAGTACTTCTCCTTATCCTTTGTCTCATACACAGATTGAGACTCACACAGTGCTCACCACGTGGAAGTACTCGTCTCTAATTTCAAGTCCTGCACACGCCATTTCTTCAATATTTCAACTTATGGTACACACGCTATTTCTTAAATATTTCAACTTATTGTACACACGCTAGTAATTCAGCTTAGCTTAAGCACACGGAAGTATTTCAACTTATTGCTACACGTGGTTTCTTTGTGACCGTTGGTCACTTCCGAAGATTACTACAATCCCATTAATATTACCTGCCTGACATTTAATTCTCCCCACAAAAGTTCCTGAAATAGAGAAATTATTATTTCAAACTACTCTTAAATATTCCACGTGCATACCATGCCTCCACTCTTTCATCATTACGTAGCACAACTAAAACAGGTGTTAACAGCACAGGATCCAGCGGCAGAGTGCCTAAAACATGGCCGTTTTCGAGGTCCTCTCCACCTCTGCTGAAGTGGGGGAGCACCTTACTGCCCTATTGGCCAGCTACATTTCAGGCGCTCAAAGCTCTGGTAAATTTCATGTCTTTGGTCCCACCAAAGGTGGCCAAAGGATCGACTCAAAGATGATCATATATCCACATTCACTATCTGCGGTTAGCAGACGACCATACATTCATTCATTTCAAAAGATCTCACCAAACTGGATGTAGGGATTTATTTTGTGGGAGTGCACATATGATAAATTAAATAAATAAATTGTTTGTGGGAGTGCACATATGATAAATTAAATAAATAAATTGTCATTCTTTCCTACACTGGTATCCGGCTTCGCTGTATTAATTGAAATTGAGTTATTTTACAAAAAAAATGTGTTGTTCTGACAAAAATACTGAAGTATGTTGTACCTATATTCAATGTCGGGCGGTACTGTACCCTTTCAAGCTTTCGTGATAAAGTGTAACTTCGAGAAGATGGTGCGTTTGCAGTGGACCGTTATTCCCACTCATGTGAATAGTTCGGTCGACTGCTTCTGGACATTTGGCGTCTTTATTTAGTTGAGGGAAGATCGATTGTGGTGTGCGGGACACACATTTGACTGTTCTCTAGACATGGTAAACACCTTGGTTGACTTGTAAACAATATTGATCATCTCGAATCTGTTACATCACCGACTTCGGTATTCGAGAGTGCAAATATCAATTTACTTTATTTTATTCTAGTTACTCAGTGGTCTATAGGACGCCCCACATAGCTAAAGTTTCGGCTTCGTAGAGAAATAATTTCGAGTCTATATCTTAGGAATTATGTTGCGTGAGCGATCGGGAGGCTACTGCCGTCTGCTTGATATCGAGAAGTTCGGCGATAATGAAGTAATATTATCGTGAAAATAAGTATGTTCTTGTAATCGACGAGACTGGAGATGGGTGTAGAAAGGCAAGCAAGCCGACATGTCCGGACTAGAAACACTAGGGCGTTTGTACCGACGAGGAAAGGAGCCTGTCTTTGTTCACCAGTTCTGAGAGTGACTTCGGTTCGCTAATGTAAAAGGGTTGATTTTACATGGTGGATGATATAAATTACATATTTACTAGATCGAGACGGTACTCGGTGATATATTGACGGGATGGAGATCGGTTTCTTGGTCCAATATCTTTGCGAGTCTCGTATGTACTTGATGACGTGTAGGTTTAGTTGCCAGTGCAATATGGTGATCAGTGTAAAATAGTTTATTACCGCTGAATGTCGTGTCTGTAGAACGACAGAAAAGGCTGACGGTGCTTCCCTGTCGGTGTCAGACTGTAGCAGCAATTGTAATAGTTAATTGTAGTTATCCTGACAAATATCTTCCTGGCTTCGAATATTCTTGTGAGTCTTGTACTTATTTTATGATCTGTAGACAACTTTGCGGGTTTAACTGTCGTGCAAAATGGTGATCAATGTAAAATAGTTTATTACCGCTGATTGTAGCGTCTGTAGAAAGAAAGAACAGTTTGGGGGCGTATAGATTGAGGGAACTGTCGGCGCAATTTAGCAATCTGTGCAAAATAACCATAGAAAGCCCCAGAAAGAAAAGGTGGATGGTGCTTTGATACCAGCGGCGAATGTAATTCGACTGGTAAATTCGATAAGAGCAAATCAGAATGCTAGATTGATTGTGGTGGGATATAGGAGCGGTGAGATCATGTGCATATGTTGAGATCAGGAAGGCTATCACGTTATGTCCGTGAAGAAGACAGGATTTGGCGATTTTTCGTAAACAGGTTCTGTAAGGATAGGAATTTTCGCGCATACAAGCTGAGACAACAAGAAAGCGAGCGTTTATTATTTCTGGCGCACTATAACATTACGAAGAGCTGGACTTGGTTGATTTTTTTTTTCACAAAGTCCTCTGACGTAAGAATAACATTGAGATGTTTTAGATGGCGAGGTGTCAGCCACGCTGGGGGCGGGTACGCGTGGCTGACCGTGTGTGTCAACACGCTCTGTGCTATTTTGCCTTCAGTGGTAAAGACAAGTGGCGCTGGAGATGCCTCGAATATGAGACTGGCGTGAATATGCTTTGGAATGCTATGACGTCAGTATAATCGTGACTGTATAGGGGCATGCAACTTCTACCAGTGTTCGACGACGCCGGCTCGGGGACTGTTATGGAGCGTGCGGGACCCGGGCAGCGGCCGCTTCACTTCGCACGGCCCGAAATGGACGTCTGTGCGTACATTGACAGCTGACGGCCGCGTCCACTGCAAATGCCCGCGAACGAGATTCTAGCGTTTGCGCTCTGTAAATATGTCATCGCTCCCGCCCGATCACTTCATCATAGGCGTCTAGGTGAACACGTATTTGGATAGGAATTTCTCAGAAATGAAGTATGAATGAGATGTGGCCGCTTGCGGGAACCGTGCAGGTGCCTGTGTGTGGTTTGACAGCTGACGGCCCCGCCATGTTGTTGGCCACGTCTATGCCCTCTACTGGACAGGGGTTGGCGGAGGGTGCTTGCGGGCGTTGATTGATTTATTTTGCAAGGAAGTGTGGAGGCTGTGCTAAGAGTTATTTGGACAGTTTACGAGTACTGAGCGTGTCTAGACATACCTATGCTGAATTATTTAGGAGCAGTATGAATGTCTGTAATTAAATTATTTGCGTAAATTAGGAGTTGTTTGCATGTGTGCAGACTGTGTATTGTGAGCGTAAGCATAAGATGGAGAGTGTTTTGCCTCAGTAAGATAAATATATTCGACCTCTAAATAAAATGTTCGAAAGTAAACAGAGTGAACTCCTTCCTTACTCTCCCCAGCAGCCTAGTGCAGCCTGAGTAATTTTAGCATAATTCTGGCCCCTACAGACCACCATCTGGGATTAGGTCATAGGAGGGATGACAGTACCATCTGATGGCAGTAATTTGTACTATGTCAGTTGGACAGTAAACCTCGTGGTGGAGACACCACCTGCAAAATAAAGACTTGTGTTGAGATCTGTTTTCCCATCATTTCGCCCAACCATCTTTGATGACGTCATGCAGTGTGCACATTAGTACACATTAGTACAGGTTAGTGAACGTTAGTGCAGGTTAGTACAGGTTAGTGTCCATTAGTGCACGTTAGCCCACCAACATGGGTCGGTAAGGGGGCGTGGTGCTGGGTTGAGGATCATGGTGGAGACTAACTATTTGATCCCAAGTCCAGGTGGGTGTGGCATTGGTGAAAATTGATTCCAAGTTCTATGTTCTATGAAGTCGTATCACATGACTAATGCAGTAGCCAATAGCAGTGCAGCATTCTAGGGGTGGGGTGTGCTAGGTCATGAATGAACACCACGCTGATAGTGGGAAAATGTGGAACTTCTCATTTGATCATTGAATATTGGAATTGTAAATTGACTTATTGAATATGATTAAAACTGAAATGGACTTAAGTACTTAGGTAATTGACAGGTTAGATGAGTGATGTGGGTGTTATTTTAGTTAGCATATTTACAGAAGACTATCTCCAGCACAAGTATGGAGGTGGCGGCTGAGGGTGTGTGACGTAAGCAGTCGGACGCCCGTGGGCTGGTGGCTTGGTGCGAGAGAGAGCAGAGGATCTTGTGTCATCAACCGACGTCATGGTAGCACCCTCTGGTGGTGACGATATGAAATGCGCCAGTTTTACTCTGGAGCTCATGGTGAACACACTGTATGTGGCCATCTAGAATACCAGTACTTGCGTCGTCTCCCGACGTCACGGTGGCGTCCTCTGGTGGCAACAATATTAACTAAGCCAGTTGGGCTCTGGAGCTTGTGGCGGATACATCAGGTGCAGCTGTCTTGAATGACAGTACTTGCGTCGTCACCTGACATAAGTAGAGCGCCCTCTGGTGGCACCGATATGAACTATGCCGGTTGGAGTACAGACCCAGTGGAGAACATCTCTGTTTGAAATTGGTTAAATAATAAAGACAAGTACTTTTCCCACCATTTTCTTCGCTTAGTAGAGATAACAGGGGTGTGATGGATTATCATGTTGGAATTTGAACTTCCCGCCATTTTTCTGGACGAAGGGGGGTGTGGCACTTTCCCGTCAAAATCATACTTCCCGCCAAAATCCGCCATCTTGATTGACATCACAGCCGCCATCTTGGATGTCGTCAGTGCCGCTATCTTGGATAATGGTACTTTGGGGCAGAAACGGCCTAGCCCCAATACTAATGCAACCACAAGGGTCTTTAAGTCGCTGCAAGCCGCATTGATGAATGAGCCCAAAAATGTTTCTTTACACTGCCCCAGCTGGTCATCTACTTACGACCGTGCACAGTACTGCTCAGCACAGTCTGCAATCATTGACTAAGATAACAGCATCGTCTTCAGGCAGGTCATCTGCGTGATCAGTTTGTAAGACAGAATCCTACATGAAAGTTATTGTAAAATGTACATTGAATGAGAGATTTGTATTTTGTTTTATCAAGCAATACTTCAACATTTAGAGACATTTGTAAATACTCACGACATTCCTGTGGAAATGGATTGCGCAGTGTTCAGGTAATTCTGGTTACCTATGTATAATAAAGTGAACTAATATTTCATGTGTTATGACATCCACTCGGTCTCCTCCCGGAGTAAAGAACGCACTGTTTTACCAGCAAGCGTATTTTCATTAAGCACAACAGTTACTTTGAAACGGCATGGCCGCTTTCCCTACCCACCCTTCCCCAATCCGACCTTACACCCTTGTATCGGCAGGATGTTAAACACTAATCTTTTTTCCCATTTTTCCTTCCCACGTATTCCTCGAGCAGCGATCGCAACGAGAAAATCAGAGAAATTAGATGTCATATGGAACTTTGCAACAATCGTTCTTTCCACGCGCCATTCATGAGTAGAATAGGAAAGTTGGCGGGGGGGATGGGGAACAAGGTTTGTGGTACCGTAAGTACCCACAGCCATACATCTTAAGGTGACTTGCGGAGTATGGATGTAGATGTAGTTGATCATATTCGCCAACGATTGCTGACTGATAAACAACATTCGAAAATTGGTCAAACGTGGGTTTTGTGAGTGTTCATCTGTGTATGAATTACGTTTCCTTAGGATTCTTCTAATAAATATCAGTATGTCATCTGCTTACTCATGGCTGGAACTTAGTTCACTCTGAAGAGACGACCCAGTTAATTAATGGTTTTTGGCTGATTTCAGTGATGTTAATCAAGCATGTTGTCAAAAGATGCTGGAGATTTTCGTCTATTTATGCACATTACAACACACGTATTTGTGCTGAGGGGTCGGCCGTTGTGGCCGAGTGGTTCTAGGCGCTTCAGTCCGGAACTGCGCTGCTGCTACGGTCGCAGGTTCCAATCATGCATTGGGCATGGGTGTGTGTGTGATGTCCTTAGGTTAGTTAGGTTTAAGTAGTTCTAAGTCTACGGGACTGATGACCTCAGATGCTAAGTCCCTTAGTGCTTAGAACCATTTGAACCATTTGTGCTGAGGATCAGCTGCTTCTCCTTGTACCAAGCGCTGACTTCGTTCAAATATTCCTGCATTTTCCATCAGTTTTATAACAATCTGAACACTATGTATACCACAATGTCGTCTACAAGTAGCCCCAACCAAATATTTAAAAGCATTGTCTTTCTTTATTTCTTTATTGTAATTTCATTCCCCTTTGGAGACAGACTGGTAGCTGCTGTCTCTGCTATATAAAATTTATTTGCAACACATTGCTACATATCTGACAAAAGAAGTGGAGCACTCAGAAAGAGAGGAGGAAACGAAATGAGGGTATGTGATGTTATATCAGTGATTACGATATGGAGTCAGATTTATAAATAACTTGGCAATATGAGCACACATATCAGTATGACGTTGCACCCACTCTGGACTGGAAGCATTTACTGATTTGGTTGGGAACGATGTCATTAAGCCATTGTATCCTCTCCTGAGCAAGCTGGTCCAGAATTGTTGTAACAGTTCATTGATATCCTGGATGCTGGTTCTGGGAGAGAATTGACATCCAAGCTAGTTCCACACATGTTCCACTGGGAACAGATATGAGGACCTTGCTGGCCACATGAGTAGCTTACCATCATACTGAAAGTTCATAGAGACACATTTCATGTGTGGGCAAGGACTGTCCTGTTGAAATTACCTCTATACTGATGCCACAGGGTCCCAGGTTCGATTCCCAGTGGGGTCAGGGATTTTCACCTGGCTCAAGGTGATTGGATGTTTCTGTTGTCCTCATCATTTCATCATCATTCCTGAAAGTGGGGAGATGGGACTGAGTAAAGGTTGGGAATTTGTACAGGCGCTGATAATCACGCAGTTGTGCACCCCACAATCAAAACATCATCATAATGTATACTGATGCATGAGAGGTAACACATGAGGACACAGGATATCTGTGACATAATGTTGTGCTGGCAGAGTTTCCACAGTCACTACTAGCTGTGACCTGAAGTCATACCTGATATTTCCCACACACCATGATGCTAAGAGTAACACTACTGTGCCTCTCCAAAACATTGCAAGAATGGGATATCTTATCAGGTCGCCACCACACTCACTGGTGATAGTCATCCAGTGTAGTTCAGAAGTGCAATTCATTCTGAACACAGTGTGATGCCATTCATCAACAGTCCATGCTTCCCATTTAAAACACCTAATGCATTGGTAGTTCAGGTGGCCAACAAACACAATCAAACATCTATAAAAAAAGGTAACATATTTATAATTTTATTTACAATATATACAACTAATAAGTGTACATATGCTGTGCTGTAGGGTCCTTCTGTGGTGTTGACTTATATTACATCAGAGTAATGTTCTTGACAAAAACAAATAGTCTTGAATGTCACTGACAGTAGTAATGCTTAGTAGCGTTGTGCAATGTTGATGTAATTTTCTTCACAGCTGTCTTCCATCCCAAGGTTGATAAGTCTGTCGATTCACTGAGTCTGGGGCAAATCTCTGTGTGTGGGTGCTTAAAAAGACGCCCCAGTCAGCCAGAGTCGCCAGCAGTGGGTCATGTGAATTTAGTGTCCCTTAGTGATGTGTATGCATGCTGCCCCTCATTGGAGACAGAAAGTGATGAAAAAGCGAGCCCGTCCAGCTGTGTGTTGGTGGGAGACTTAAATGTGCTGTCTCCCACGAAGCTGTGAGTGGCGCACGGCACGCCAACTGCGGTCGATGAAGCTGTAGTTATACTACTACACTACACCAAATCCAGCCCTTTGTGGTGTAGTGTAAATGGCAAATAATGCATGGGTCGGTAATTCTCTAGTCCAGATACTACATAACAGATCTGAGCAATAGTGTGGAAGACACAGAATCTTGCAGGGAGTCCATCACATTTCTCCAATGGCAGGTGCAGATGTAAAGGGATTAAGATTGTTTGGTGTAGAATACGGTGATCCTCCCGTGTGGTGATCAGACTTGGTCAGCTGTAACTTTACAATGAGTATGTCTGCCTTCATGTTCCTATGCAGTCCAACATTAGGCCACTGTCACATCTGAGTGCCCAACAAACCTGGATATAGCACAATTCAACCAACCAGCATAATGGAGACCGACAATGAGGCCCATTATAAACTCTGTTAATTGCTGATAACCCTGTCTCACAAGAGTACACCGTATCTTCGTGTCTTTCACAGTGATCACTCAATACCTGACGCTATTTACACGCCTCATACACTAACAAAAGTCATGGGATATGTCGTAATATCGTATCGGACCTTCTTTTGCGTGGTGTAATATTGCGGAAGTGTTGCCAGTGCTGGAATTTTTGCCCAAACTGACCTCTCTATTATGGCCCATGTCAGGCAATCCAGGTGGCAAAATCGCTTGCTCGATGGCCCAACGACAGGATGCATTGTCATACATAAAAATTCCGTCGTTGTTTGGGAACATGAAATCCATGAATGGCTGCAAATGGACTCCATGTAACTGAACATGACCATTTCCAGTCAATAATGGGTTCAGTTCGACCAAAGGACACAGTCCAATCTATGTAAATACCGCCCACACCATTATGGAATCATCACCAGACTGCACTGTGCCTTGTTGATAACTTGGGTCCATGGTTTCGTAGGGTCTACGCGACATTCGAAACCTACCATCATCTCTTACCAATTGAAACTGTTTTAGTTTTTATGGTGTCCATTAACGCCAAATTTTGCCACACTCTATTAATGGATACATTCGTTGTACATCCCACATGGATTTCTGCGATTTTTCAGTGCAGTGTTGTTTGTCTGTTACCACTGGCAACTCTACGCTAACGCTGCTGCCTTCGGTCGTCAAGTAAAGGCCAGTGACCACTACGTTGTCTGTGGCTAGAGGTAAAGCCTGAAATTTGGTATTCTTGATGCATTCTGGACGGTGTGAATCTCAGAACATTGAATTCCTTAACGATTTCTGCCTCTGGATTACAGGGTCCCAGGTTCGATTCCCAGCTGGGTTGGGGATTTTATCTGCCTGGGGACTGGGTGTTTGTGTTGTTCTCATCATTTCACCATCATCATCATTCGCGACAGTGGCTCGATTGGACTGTGCAAAACATTGGACTCTGAAAAAATTAAGACTTAATACGGGCACCAAACATCGTCATCACAGCTCTACCAGTGCACTGCCCTTTTATATATTGTATACGCCATATTACCGCCGTCTGTATATGTGTATATGTCTATCCCATGACTTCTGTCGCCTCAGTGCATACCCTACCAGCTCTATTAACAACACTAAACACAAACAAGACTAATGCATTCTGATGGCTGTTCAAGCTGTCATAGAGAATTGTAACTCTAATCATTTACATACCTGCCAATGATGTGTTCATATATGAAGTTAAATTGAGATTCAACAATGTCTTCTGAGTACTTAACTTCTTTTGTCAGACAGTGCATATGGAGAAAGTCGCAAAATTTGTTAGTTCATAAAACTGGCTGTTACGTGATTTAGTACTTTAACTCACGTCATGTTCATTAATTTTACAATTTGCAAGTGCTGTAAATGGGGATATATGTTGTCAGAAGATGGTGATACTTGAGCTATTGCTGGTGGAGATGATGGTGCTGTGATACTTCATTCCTGGTGTTGCTGATGGTGTTAGTGACGTGATGCTGATATAAATTGAAGATGGCCGTAATTACAACGATGGGACAACAGCAGGAGTACAGACAGCTCACAAGGGATTAAGATCTCGAGGGCTATAAGCGGCAAGATACATGGTGTAGAGGGAGGATGGAAGAGGAAGAAAAACATCCAGAGAAAACAGAGATTTGAGGGTATTGAAGCTAATGATATAGGCAGAGTAGTGACTAGATCAAAATGGGAGATGTGTCTAAGGTATTTCTATGTGTTTGAATTAGAGGTGAGCTTTATTAATAGGGCCTGTTTACCTTATTGTTTTTTTCTTATAAATGAGAATACTGTGGGAGTGACATAATCGAATAATCGATAGGTGATATTGCTAATGTGTTTGAATGTTGATTTGTTGGTTGTGTATAATAAAATGAAAATTATCATTTCGATAATTTTTGTATGTGTTTTATATGTAAGTGGTAGTGTTCTTACAACATGACAAACAACTGTATTTTTTATCCTCCTTTAGAACTAACTGCAGAGTCTTGTACCATAGGAAAAAAGGGAGCGGATGTTGTATGGTGGCCATTGAGCTCTTTCTACAGTACAACTGCACAACACATTAACAGGGTTGTTTATTTACATAAACATGAAGCTACTTATCTTTAAGAGAGTCCAAGCTCTTCTGTGATAGTCCTCTTACAGACTGGATAGGTATTCTAGCCATAACAAACTTTAGTATCACTATGGGTAAAGTACAAGTCCTGCTATGTACACTAATCTGGTAGCAATGTACTGATAGAAGCCAACTAGAATAGTGACTGAGCTAGTGACTAAGCAAGTGTCTGAGAGACTGAGACTGAGCTACTGACTGAGACTGAGCCCTCTGTTTTTTTTTTCCTTTATTGTAATGTCATTCCCGTGTCCCACAAGGGCACAAACTTTCAAATCGCGCAGTGATCACCATTCAAAGATAAGGGAAATTAGAGCTCATACTGAGGCGTTCAGACAGTCGTTTTTCCCTCGCACGATCCGCGAGTGGAACAGAGGGGGGGGGGGGGGGGGAAATATGATTTTGGTGCGAATTGTGCCCTCCGCCACACACCGCTTGGTGGCTAGCGGAGTATATATGTAGATGTAGAAGGGCAGGGGATGGCTGGCAATGGCACAGTCCACCGCTTTTCAGCTAAAGGTCTTTACAAAAAAAAAAAAAAAAAAAAAAAATACAGAAAGGTGAACTGTTATATCAAAGGGGGATAAAAAGGGGGACATAAAACACTGTAAATGGAGATGATGGAAGGTAAAATACACACTAGTATGGGGACATTCGCTGGGGGCAGTTAAAAAGTCGACATAAAGTTAAAAGAGCACAGCTGGCAATTTGAAGAACACTTAAAAAGCACTGGAGGTAAAAATAAGTTCAAAGTCGGCCACAGTATAACAAGCACGCGAACGATCATGGACTATATACAGGTCGAGCACACAATTAAAACCACATCACTAAATGACACTGTATAACGCCACCAAACACAACACTAATGCAGCACACTTGATAATGAATAAAAAATGTGAGGATTCGCAGGGGGGAGGGGGGGCAAGGGAGAAGGGAAAGGGAGGAGGGGAGAGAAAGGGGGATAGGATGGGGGACAAGGCCAGGCTACAGGTGGTAGGAAGGGTAGATGTCACAGTGAAGTTCAACATCCGGGAAGGGGAAGTGCTGGAAATTTCCCTGATGAAGGGGTTGGAGGGTGTGGAGGTGGAGAGAGGGAGGGATACAGCGATAAGCCCTCCGGTCCGCGGCGGCGATCTAAATACTTACGGTCGAGAGGGCGTTGCCAGCATGTTGCTTGCGAGTCTGTCTTTGGCTTCTCTCCTGATAGGCGCACATGATCCAGCACCTACTATCAATCTTCTTGCTGCATCTTTGCCGACCGGTGTCCTGGCGACAGCTTACACCACCACACTAATTTTTTCACATAAAAATTATTTAATGAAAACTGTTCCATCAAATTGTCATTTACATACAGTGTGGATGTCAGCTCTGTTAAGTTATTGTAAACTCTAAATAATTTTTCGTTTCACATACCTGATCTCACCTGCGGAATGACGCTCAGTGAAGAAAATATCCAAGTCGTCATGTAACATTTGCAATTTGCCACAACAGCAAAGCACAATGGTAAAATTAAGATTAAAAATAGAAAGAAGTACAACCTCCACTACTAAAACATGCATGAGGGCGGTGTAAATGGGTTAACTTCAGATGGCAGCATATGACGAAACAGTCAAAACTTATTTCCCGAGAAACCCTGACTTGAGGTGACGGTCCGTTGACGGCTTGTGTAAATGCCGCCATTTGAAACCCTTTGTGAAATGTTTTGACGCGACATGAAGTGACGTGACTGCCAGTATGAACTGATCTTAAAGTGAATGTGCTAAATAAAAACTCATTTTTCCAGTTTTGTCGTAAACTAAAAGAGCCTTAAACAGTTACGTTTTTTGTTTCATATGTGCGAATATTTAGCTAATTTTCTAATCGGTTGCCTCTACCCATGACGTCCTACAGTTCTTGCGCACGGCTGAATTTGCTGTAGCCGATCTTAATTCTGAACTATTTGCTGTATATCAACCTTCGATTGTTTTTTCCCCGTATAGTCTGTTTCAGCCTTCGACCATAGATTTATGGTCGAAGGTTTCAGCTGATAATGATCATATCTTCGCAAATGTGGATCTTTGACCCAGAACCGCAATTGTCAAATGTAGTGTTGATACTACAAATGCAGTGGTAAGAATGCTGTCCGCTGAAGTGACAGCGAGTGAATGTTCACACCGCAATGAAGGGAACTGTGTGCGTAGTGAAAGCCCTACTGTGGAGGTTAACAGGATACGTAAGTGATTACTGTAAAAAATTGGGGTAATTAGCCTTTCTAGAATTTGAGTGGTGCTCGAGAGAACTTTAGCTTCTATCGGTTGATTGTTGATACTTGTTCTTAATCTCATTGTACGTTACTGTGTTGCCACTACATTTAGAAATGGAATATTAGAAGTGTCATTCGTGTCATCACATGTGAATATGTGTTACATGATCCTCAACTTCGTGAAGTGTCAATAGGACTTCTGTATCTCATGTGCAGTATGTAGACGAATTTCCAGCCTCAGGAAACAAACCTATGGAACACAAAACCATTTACACAATATTTTCGTAATACCGTAAATAGCAGACATGTCTCACCTGACGTAAACATCGACGAATCGTATTTGTTTGCTATTGTGTATAGGCTAACTAAGTGATAAGTAATATCTCGAATTCTTCAGTATTTAAAGTGAAGTACTGGGGAATTAACGTTCTCTGATTATATCCCCCACCTCTTCCCCGTTTCCTACCCTTCTCATACACACACAAAAATAAGTCGCATGACATTCACTGGATTTGCCTTCCAACCTAATCTAGACCTCCCGCTACCCTACAGATTAGTCTGTTAGTAAAACTTTCACTCCGAAAAAAATATGTAGGGAAAATAAATAGGGCAAGTGTTTTGCTTTCTCATTTTTGTGGCCGCATTTCACATTCTACAACATTCCATCATGGCTGAAAACCTACATCCAATAATGGTAGATTGAATCAACCTCCTGAGATATGAAACACTGTGCATAGTGAGCTTGCTTTTGGATTAACTGAAGTTCCAGTACCACTTTGCAAAATCACTATCAAACAGTCACATTCCGACCTAACCTAGACCTTGAGCTATGCTCCAGATCAGTATCTAACAACTGGATTGTTGTATCGATGTTGATTGTTTTTGCCAACTCATAATCAGATTGTCACCTTTCAGCATAACCTGTACCTTGGGCTCTGTTACCAGTCAGTCAGTCACTGCAACCTCCATGCCATAAACTTACCTAAAGCCAAAAGAAATATTGTCATTGTTTTGCTCTCTTTCTCTTTGTGTATGTATGACATCACAAGCATAGGCCTATCAGTATTACATTATGGGATGAAGCCAACATTTGGTAGCGATAACTTAGTATTGAGTGTACTTTCTTTGCCATGGAGTCAGAGCTCCTGTAATGGACCAGGAATTGCTGTACATACCTTTTAACTTGAAAACAGCACAGTGAAATAAATCATGGCATTTAACAATGGTACAGTTCTATACTTTCATTTTTCACTATTAAGGTTGCGAGTAAATTAGCATGTGACACTAGTTGCCTGAAATCTTGACTTCTCCAACCTCAGGAGGAGGGAACAGAACAGTTGAGAAGTAGTTTGCAGGCTGTGTACTTTGTTGAATTACTCCACAACAGTACGTTAAATCCAAAGAAACTGTGTCACACAAATTATTGTGTTTGTAGTCTTGTTTAGTTTTAAGATGACGTTATAGCATAAATGAAAACTTTAAAGTTAAGTTTGAATACTGCAAATGGGACACCATTTTAGTCACTAATATAGACTAAAACATCCTGGATTTGTATTTGTATTAACTTTCCTTGGATTGCTCCAAATGCCTAACAAGTTGATTTTTTAGTTTTCTGCAAGTTACATTCATTTCTGCAGCTTAAGAAAACACTGCCAGTCAATTTTCCATTAGTTCTGTGGCATGTATTTTTTCGATGGTACATGACAGTCCAAATTACCATACACCTGTGCATAGCAGTGTGATCAGTGAATCAAGGCTTAATGCAATTACAAGCGGATTTTAGGGCTAGTGGACAGCAAGACTTATGATATATTCTTTGACGTGTGAAATCATATGTTACATAGCTAGCCTTCAGGATCTTTTTGTTGATATGTTGCAGTTGTACATCTTGGTTGTGTATTTTATTTATAACATGTGGTTTAATGCTTGTGAGTAGTAGCTCTGATTATGATCTTTACTAGACTTCTATGGATCTAGTGGAGATAGTGATCCATTGAGAGGAACAATGTTTTGTTTTGTTTTGTATTGTGTTGTATACTACATCTGTATAGGTTTTTATGATGATGCAGTAACACTGGATGGCAATACCGAAAATTCAGATTCTGCCTGTCTGCTTTGAGCTGTGACACAATGAAGTTGGCAGATGCTCCTGTTTCCATGTATGTGGTAACCATAACGTCACTAAATACACATGCAAACAAAGCTGTAAATGTTATTAAATATTTCACTCCAGCGATAAAATGAAACTAACAGGACAACCATGGAAACTAGGTGGTTTATGGTGGGGACATGCTAAATGTACAACAATAAGAATAACATCACAATTCCAAAACAAACAAAACTGTAAAATCCTCAAAAATAAACTGAATAAAAGAGACATCTGGAATCAATTATTTCATTTGACCTATATAGCTCAAACAAAACTCTCTCTCTCTCTCTCTCTCTCTCTCTCTCTCTCTCTCTCTCTCTCTCTCTCTCTCTCTCTGGCCAGTGCTGCACTACACTCACAAACAGTTTAGAAACATAAATGTCCCACACTAGTATGTGCCATCTCTTGCTCCAACGTGACGTCTATACAGTCCATTTCAAATGTGCTGCACTTAATGTCACACAAGTTATGTCACAGGTCAAAGCAGATGAGTGGAATTGGACCATTCAGCTATATGCACCAAACTGTAGTGTAGACTGAGGTCTAGGATGGAAGGTGACAATTTGATTGTGAATTGGCAAAGCCAAAGAATGTGTCTTGACAGTCCTTTTTATGTAAGTTGTGCATTCCAAAGCTGCACTCAAGTGTTTGATGAAATCCCCTATTTCTCCATTGTGGCCTGATACTTTCAAGTTCATACTATGTTTGAGAATATTAATAACAATAATAGTCCTAAAAAATCTACTCTTGTGGAGGACCTGTTAGTTTCTCTGTTTCTGTTTTCTAATGTTTTCATCTTGATGATGTCTTGAGTATTGTATCTTCCATGTTAATAACATCATTGGTCTGTCAGTGAGGTATCACATTACTAACAAATCCCAAAACCAGAAACAGCTAATGAAGAATCACATTCTTTCCAAATCACCATTGCATTGTAAATAGGTGGTATTGTGTCTGAAGCTTCAAAACTTTACTTCTCCAAGCCTATGATTTTTCTGATACACAATTGGTGGCCTAACATTATCTATTTTGCCTCCATGGAGATGCCTTTTAATATTAAGATTTCTCACTAAAATATTTATCTTGTGGGGAAATAAAGCTCCTTCATACATCAGATAGGACGAGGCTCGCCAGACAACAAGATTGATACCAGGGCATTCATCCTCGCTTTTGAGGGGGAGTCACTTCCAGAGAGAGTCAAAATCATGATTGACTCCATGTCTCTTAACTGGAAGCCCACTGTACACAGTCGCTCAATGTCCTACATGTCCTCAGTGGTACTGCCTGGGGTGCTGATCGAACCACCCTCCTTGGTTCGTGCTGGTCCCTTGTCCGTTTGAAACTCTGATATGGGTGCTTTGTTTATGCATCTGCACACCTATCCCTTTTACACCATCTCAACACTATCCATCATCATGGCATCCATTTGGCCATAGGCACCTTTTACACCAGTCCAGTTGAGAGTCTGTATGTGGAAGCTGCTGAACTACCACTGTCCTACCGCCATGACCTTCTCCTCAGCAGGTATGCACGCCGTTTGTCTGCCATCTGCCATATGTGGCCTCCCCTCCTGATCCTCTTTCTTTGATGATTCCTTTGATTGTCAGTAGGGGGCTCATCCCTCTTCTGTTACCTCCTGGAATCCGCTTTCGCCACTTGATACGGCAGCTTAACTTCACACTACCTGCAGCTTTCCCAATGGGTGTGAACACTTCACCACCTTGGCTTGAAGCAGCCCATGTTCCCCCTAGGCCTTCATTCGCTTCCTGAGGACACTACTCCAGCCTCGGTCTATCACCTTCAGTTTCAAGACCTTCACATGGAACTTAGAGATAGTACCTTCGTACACACTGATGGCTCTCTGACTGACCATGGGGTCGGGTGTGCCTTCATCATTGGCACCCGTATCTTTCGGTTTTGGATCCGGCACACTCCTCAGTATTTACAGTCGAGCTTTTCATCTTGTATCAGGCCACAGAGTACATCCGGCAACACAGCCTTCCCACTTGTTCTCTGCTCAGACTCACTCAGTGCCCTCCAAAGTCTCTCTGTGCTGTACACTGCTCATCTCTTGGTGCAGCAGGTCCAGGAAAACTGTCACTTGCTCACCCTTGCTGGAGACAATGTCATGTTTCTGTGTGTCCCTGGTCATGTCGATCTGCCAGGAAGCAAGGCTGCAGACATGGTACCTCAGTCCAAGTACCTATATTCTGTCCGATGACCCCTGTGTTGCCCTCTGTCTGGAGGTGGTGTCCGTTTGCCATTGCCAATGGTCCTCCCTTCATGGGAATAAGCTTTGGCTTATTAAGCCTCTCCCAGCACCTTTGACGACCCCCTCTCGGGCTTCCCGCCAGGAGGAGATTATTTTAACTCAGCTGCGTATTGGGCACTGCCTTTTTAGCCACCGTCATTTGCTCAGTGGCACTGCCCCACCACTTTGTATGCATTTCGCCCAAATTTTAACTGTCCGCCACTTCCTGCTGGAATGCCCTTTTTTTTTACGTTCGAGCTCCCCCACATGAACCATGGACCTCGCCATTGGTGGGGAGGCTTGCATGCCTCAGTGATACAGATAGCCGTACCATAGGTGCAACCAAAACAGAGGGGTATCTGTTGAGAGGCCAGACAAATGTGTAGTTCCTGAAGAGGGGCAGCAGCCTTTTCGGTAGTTGCAGGGGCAACAGTCTGGATGATTGACTGATCTGGCATCTGGCCTTGTAACACTAACCAAAACGTCCTTGCCATGCTGGTACTGCGAATGGCTGGAAGCAAGGGGAAACTACAGCCGCGATTTTTCCCAAGGGCATGCAGCTTTACCGTATGGTTAAATGATGGCGTCCTCTTGGGTAAAATATTCCAGAGGTAAAATAGTCCCCCATTCGGATTTCCGGGCGGGGACTACTCAGGAGGACGTTGCTATCAGGAGAAAGAAAACTGGCATTCTACAGGTTGGAGCGTGGAATGCCCGATCCCTTAATCGGGCAGGTAGGTTAGAAAATTTAAAAGTGGAAAAGATTAGGTTAAAGTTAGATATAGTGGGAATTAGTGATGTTTGGTGGCAGGAGGAACAAGACTTCTGGTTAGGTGAATACAGGTTATAAATACAAAATCAAATAGGGGTAATGCAGGAGTAGTTTTAATAATGAATTTAAAAAAATAGGAATGTGGGTAAACTACTACAAACAGCGTAATGAACGCATTATTGTGGCCAAGATAGATACGAATCCCATGCTTACCACAGTAGTAAAAGTTTATATGCCAACTAGCTCCGCAGACGATGAAGAAATTGATGAAGTATATGATGCAATAAAAGAAATTATTCAGGTAGTGAAGAGAGACGAAAATTTAATAGTCATGGGTGACTGGAATTTGATAGTAGGAAAAGGAAGAGAAGGAAACGTAGTAGGTGAACATGGAATGGGGGTAAGGAATGGAAGAGGAAGCCACCTGGTAGAATTTTGCACAGAGCATAACTTAATCATAGCTAACACTTGGTTCAAGAATAATAAAAGAAGGTTGTATACATGGAAGAGGCCTGGAGATACTGGAAGGTTTCAGATAGATTATAGAATGGTAAGACAGAGATTTAGGAACCAGGTTTTAAATTGTAAGACATTTCCAGGGGCAGCTGTGGACTCTGACCACAATCTATTGGTTATGAACTGTAGATTAAAACTGAAGAAACTGCAAAAAGGGACTTAAGGAGATGGGACCTGGATAAACTGACAGAACCAGAGGTGGTAGACAGTTTCAGGGAGAGCATTGGGGTACGATTGACAAGAATGGCAAAATGAAATACAGTGGAAGAAGAATGGGTAGCTTTGAGAGATGAAATAAAATGCAGTAAATGAAGCTGGCAAAAATGAATACAAATGTCTCAAAAATGAGATCGACAGGAAGTGCAAATTAGCTAAGCAGGGATGGCTAGATGACAAATGTAAGCGTGTAGAGGCGTATATCACTAGGAGTAAGATAGATACTGCCTACAGGAAAATTAAAGACATCTTTGGAGAAAGGAGAACCACTTGCATGAATATCAAGAGCTCAGATGGAAACCCAGTTCTAAGCAAAGAAGGGAAAGCAGAAAGGTGGAAGGAGTATATAGAGGGTCTATACAAGGCCGATGTCCTTGAGGACAATATTATGGAAATGGAAGAGGATGTAGATGAAGATGAAATGGGAGATACGATACTGCATGAAGAGTTTGACAGAGCACTGAAAGACGTAAGTCGAAACAAGGCCCCGGGACTAGACAACATTCCATTAGAACTACTGATGGCCTTGGGAGAGCCAGTCCTGACAAAACTCTACCATCTGGTGAGCAAGATGTATGAGACAGGTGAAATACCCTCAGATTTCAAGAAGAATATAATAATTCCAATCACAAAGAAAGCAGGTGTTGACAGATGTGAAAATTACCGAACTATCAGTTTAATAAGCCATGGCTGCAAAATACTAATGCGAATTCGTTACAGACGAATAGAAAAGCTGGTAGAAGCTGACCTCGGGGAAGATCAGATTGGATTCCGTAGAAATGTTGGAACACATGAGGCAATATTGACCCTACGACTTATCTTAGAAAATAGATTAAGGAAAGGTAAACCTACGTTTCTAGCATTTGTAGACTTAGAGAAGGCTGTTGACAATGTTGATTGGAATACTCTTTCAAATTCTGAAGGTAGCAGGGGTAAAATACAGGGAGTGAAAGGCTATTTACAATTTGTACGGAAACCAGATGGCAGTTATACAAGTCGAGGGGCATGAAAGGGAAGCAGTGGTTGGGAAGGGAGTGAGACAGGGTTGTAGCCTCTCCCCGATGTTATTCAATCTGTATATTGAGCAAGCAGTAAAGGAAACAAAAGAAAAATTTGGAGTAGGAATTAAAATCCAGGGAGAAGAAATAAAAACTTTGAGGTTCACCAATGACATCATAATTCTGTCAGAGACAGCAAAGGACCTGGAAGAGCAGTTGAATGGAGTGGATAGTGTCTTGAAAGGAGGAGATAAGATGAACATCAACAAAAGCAAAACGAGGATAATGGAATGTAGTCGAAGTAAGTCGGGTGATGCTGAGGGAATTAGGTTAGGAAATGAGACCCTTAAAGTAGTAAAGGACTTTTGCTATTTGGGGAGCAAAATAACTGATGATGGTCGAAGTAGAGAGGATATAAAATGTAGACTGGCAATGGGAAGGAAAGCGTTTCTGAAGAAGAGAAATTTGTTAACATAGAGTATAGATTTGATTGTCGGGAAGTGGTTTCTGAAAGTATTTGTATGGAGTGTAGCCATGTATGGAAGTGAAATGTGGACAATAAATAGTTTAGACAAGAAGAGAATAGAAGCTTTCGAAATGTGGTGCTACAGAAGAATGCTGAAGATTAGATGGGTAGATCACATAACTAATGAGGAGGTATTGAATAGAATTGTGGAGAAGAGAAATTTGTGGTACAATTTTCCTAGAAGAAAGGATCGCTTGGTAGGACATATTCTGAGACATCAAGGGATCACCAATTTAGTATTGGAGGGCATTGTGGAGGGTAAAAATCATAGAGGGAGACCAAGAGATGAATACACTAAGCAGATTCAGAAGGATGTAGGTTGCAGTAGGTACTGGGAGATGTAGAAGCTTGCACAGGATTGAGTAACATGGAGAGCTGCATCAAACCAGTCTCTCGACTGAAGACTAAAACAGCAATGTTCGAGCTTGGGTTTACCATCTGATTTATCAGACATTTTAGCGAATGACGTGCGGGCTGTCGACAGCATTCTACTTTTTATCTGCCGAAGCAATATGGCGAATGCCATTTAATTTTTAGTTTTGGACCTCCATTTTTGTATGGTGTTCTATAGCCCTTTTTCCATGTGCCTTTTTTAGCTGTCTCCTATTCTGTCCATTGGGACTGACATATAGTCCTTTCCCTCGTCTCTGTGTTTGTGTTCTATAGTTTTGATTTGGGTGCATATGACCTCAGTTGTTTTTTGCACCCTAAAACAAAACAAACTGCAGAGCTGGTGACCTTATCTCATGCTCTTGAGCACATCCGCTCATGGCCTGGCGAGTCATTTCCTCTGTGTAAGACTCATTGAGCAGCCTACTAGCTATTGACCAGTGCCATCCTTCGGTAGCGTCCATTCAGGAGTCCATCTATGTCCTGGAGCGCTCCAGTCATTTAGTGGTGTTTGTGTGGACCCCAGGAACACAGGAATCCCAGGCAATGAACTTGCTGACAGGCTGACCAAACGGGCTACATGTAAACCGCTTCCAGAGATGGGCATCTCGGAAACTGAGCTGCGATCTGTCTTACACCACAGGGTATTTCGGCTGTAGGAGATGGAATGGCTAACAGTACGCACAACAAACTGTGTGTCATTAAGGAGGCTACAAATGTGTGGAAGTCCTCCACACGGCCTCTCACAGGGACTCTGTGGTTCTCTGCCAGCTCTGCATTAGCCACACTTGAGCGACCCACAGCTATCTTGTGCTGTGAAGACCCGCCTCAGTGTTGGTGTGGCACCCAGTCGACAGTGGCCTATATTCTGGTGCACTGTCCCACTTTGACTGCCCTGCGACGAAATCTTGTGGTTACTGGACTCGTTGCCACTAATTTTATCTGACAACGCCTCATCGGCTGATTTAGTTTCACGTTTTATTTGTGAGGGTGGGTTTTATCATTTGATCTAAGTGTTAGGCCATGTCATTCGTCCCTCTGTGTCCTCCACCCTAGTGCATTTAGGGTGGAGGTTTTAATGTGTTGCAGAGTGGCTGGCTTCTCCTTATTATTCTCATGGTCAGCCATCCATGGTAATCTGCTCTCTTGTTTTGATCTCTTCAACATGTTTCTTGCGTCTCTCTGTGGTTTCGTTATCCAAATTTGTCTATTGTAGTGTTTGTTGCTCATCTGTCATTCTTGTGGTTTTCTTCTTTCTTCCAGCTGTGTCTTGTATGTCTCGATTATTTTACTCCCACCTTTGTGGAATTATTTTAATCGGAACAAGGGACTGATGACCTAGCAGTTTGGTCCCCCCCTCCCCTCCCCCTCTTTTAAACTAACCAACTGTATGTCACAGGGAACAGGTTTCTTGGCTCAATTGCCAGTGTCACAAGGATGATGAAGAGCTCTGTAAAAAAAGTGAATCAATCTCAAGATGTGCTGCATGCCAATGAGACGCATGGCTCTTGAGGTGGGACAGTCATTAGTGGGAAATCTCTGGGAAACCTGGTGCACTTCAATTGTATTGAGCTTTCCTAGGCAAGTGGGGCTGTGTCCTGGTAGACACTTCCCTTCTTAGCTGCCTATGGGACTTTCAATAAACTTAAATCACCTTCTTACACTCCCAGCGATTTGAGTGGTCTGTTGGACACAGAAAACCCAAAGCAACCATGTGGGGTTAGTCTGCGTGAGACACGTCTGAATATGGGTGAAAGCAGTAATAGTAATGGACCACCTCCTGTGGTAAATAATATGTTTATTGTTGATGAACATATAGAAGGTTTGTCTGAAAAATTGTCACCTCTCTACATCGATAGAGCTCTAGAGGAACTTGCATAGTAATTTAAATGTATCAAGGGTGTGTAAAATGGTACACCCCTGATTTAGACTCGGAAAGCTAACAAAGTTGTTAAATGCCAAACTATTTCGTGACAATGCTATCGGCAGTGGACTGCATGCTGGGTTACATTGTTGGAGGAGTTATAATGTGCTTGGACATCATGGATAAGGGTACCAAAGACCTTCAGCATCTATCTGTAGGCAGTAGTTGCTCATCTGTTTTGTTTTGAGAGTGAAGGCTTCCATTCCGTCCCTTGTTGACCAGTCTGGTGTGGCAGTTGAAGATAGCAAAACAAGTATGTGGTATGCAGATAGAATAGCTAAGTCTCAGGATAAAATTAAAACCATATGGTAAGTCGTAAAGGAAGTTGCTGGTCTGCAGAGACAGGTCGAGGATATAGAATCAGTGCGTAGTGGGAATGTCCGTGTTACTGATAAGTTGCATATATGTACAGTATTTAATAATCACTTTCTGAATATAGCAGGTGAACTAAATAGAAACCTAGTCCCAACAGGGAATCATATAGCGCTCTTAGAAAAAAGTGTTCCGAGACTGTTACCTGAAATGCTCCTCCATGATACTGACAAGAGGGAAATTGAGTTAATAATTAAATCACTAAAGACCAAGAACTCTCATGGATATGACGGGGTATCTAGCAGAATACTGAAGTATTGTTCTATGTATGTTAGCCCAGTACTTAGCCATATATGTAACTTTTCCTTTAGGAGTGGTCGGTTTCCTGACCAATTAAAGTACTCGGTAGTGAAGCCACTTTATAAAAAGGGAGACAGGGATAATGTTGACAATTATAGACCTATTTCTATGCCATCGGTGTTTGCTAAAGTTATCGAGAAGGTTGTATATGCAAGGTTACTGGAGCATTTAAATTCACATAATTTGCTGTCAAATTTTCAGTTTGGTTTTAGAAATGTTTTAACAACTGAAAATGCTATATTCTCTTTTCTCTGTGAGGTTTTGGATGGATTAAATAAAAGGTTGCGAACGCTAGGTGTTTTCTTTGATTTAACGAAGGCTTTTAACTGTGTTGACCACAAAATATTACTGCAGAAGTTGGACCATTATGGAGTAAGGGGAGTCGCTTACAATTGGTTCGCCTCTTACCTTAAGAATAGAAAGCAGAAGGTAAGACTCCGCAATATTGAGAGTGGTAGTGATGTTCAGTCCCAATGGGGCACTGTTAAGTGGGGCGATCCCCAAGGGTCGGTGCTGGGGCCACTGCTGTTTCTTATTTATATAAATGATATGCCTTCTAATATTACAGGTGATTCAAAAATATTTGTTTGCTGATGACACCAGCTTGATAGTGAAGAATCTTGTGTGTAATATTGAAACAGTATCAAATAACGTAGTTCATGAAATAAGTTCGTGGCTTGTGGAAAATAATTTGATGCTAAATCACAGTAAGACTCAGTTTTTACAGTTTCTAACTCATAATTCAACAAGAACCTATATTTTGATCAGACAGAATGGGCATATTATAAGTGAGACGGAACAGTTCAAGTTCCTAGGCGTTCGGATAGATAGTAAGCTGTTGTGGAAAGCCCATGTTCAGGATCTTGTTCAGAAACTAAATGCTGCTTTATTTACCATTAGAACAGTATCTGAAATAAGTGACACTTCAACACGAAAAGTAGTCTACTTCGCATATTTCCATACGCTTATGTCGTATGGTATTATTTTTTGGGGTAATTCTTCTGATTCAAAAAGGGTATTTTTGGCTCAAAAACGGGCTGTTCGAGCTATATGTGGTGTAAGTTCGAGAACCTCTTGTCGACCGCTATTCAATAGTCTGGGAATTCTGACATTGCCCTCACAGTATATATTTTCTTTAATGTCGTTTGCTGTTAGCAATATTAGCCTATTCCAAAGAGTTAGCAGCTTTCACTCAGTTAATACTAGGCAGAAATCCAATCTGCATGTGGAATGCACTTCCTTGACTCTTGTGCAGAAAGGAGTGCAGTATTCTGCTGCATCCATTTTCAATAAGCTACCACAAGAACTCAAAAATCTTAGCAGTAGCCCAAACTCTTTTAAGTCTAAACTGAAGAGTTTCCTCATGGCTCACTCCTTCTATTCTGTTGAGGAGCTCCTGGAAGAGCTAAAAAATTAAGCAAATTCCAGTGTTACATTGTTGATTTTCTTTATTTAAATTTACGACTTGTCACTTGAATATGTTTTTTTTTATATTTCATTTTATCTGTTTCTAATATTGTGTTATAATTTCATGTATTGACTCGTTCCATGACCATGGAGACTTCTCCTTAATTTGGTCCCACGGTACAATAAATAAATAAATAAATAAAAAATAAAAAAACAAGACAAAGTTTTGAATTTGACATTCAATAAATCAATCATACAGGAGAATTGTACATGCATACCATCACTTGACCATGGGACAGACTCCTGTATGGATTGACATAGTAATAAGCATACCTAGAGTTTAGTAAGCCAGCCAGGCTCCAGCTCTCAGCTGATATGAGTACATCTACAGAGTGGCAAGTTAAGTGTTTCTTTTTCTCTGTTTTCCTCATAGTATGTTTATTGAACTTCATGCATGTTTCTCTGTTTAATGCGTTTCATCTCACATATTTGTAAGTGTAAATTCATTCAGTCTGTAGCACAATAGTTGATCACTGTACATCCAGCTACATAGCTCATTAACGCATCAGCATCCATTGGTGATGCATTAGGAGGGTAGCAAGTTGCATATCTAGAGTTGTGTGCTGTTCCCCTTTTCATTTAGTCTTGCTAGGATAGCTAGGATGGATGCAGGAAGTGCTGGCCGCAATTTGTGAACAGCTGAATGTGCTTTTGGCTACGGTCAGTCATCTTCGGGCTGCTGCCTCGGGATGTATGGGTGGCGAAGAATCTGGCACGTCACATGGGACACCTCATGTGTTGCTTGTTTTGCCAATGGACTCTGCTTCTGAGGCACCTCTTAGTGCACTTGACTTGGTGGATCCGTCCTCACAGCAGTGTGAGAGGTGGGTGGTAACAAGTTCACATCACTCTAGACTGAGGAAAAATGTGGAGACTGGCTGCTTGACCTTACTCATTCACAGTGGACAGATGGCTGCTCCTTCAGTAGGGTCCAAGCAGGCACATGGGAGGAGGGGTTTACTAGTTACTAGGAGCTCCAATGTTAGGCATGTTATGGAGTTCCTTAGACGGGTGAAGTTCAGGACTGGAAAGAAAGCCAATGTGCAGTCGGTATGTCTGCTGGGGGGCCTCATTTGATATGTGGAGGTGGCCTTGCCTGTGGCTATCGAGCATGCAGGGTGCAGTCATCTGCATGTTGTGGCTCACATCAGCACTGATGATGCCTGTCCAATGGGTTGTGAGATGATTCTGAGTTCATACAGGAGGCTGGTGGAGGTGGTGAAAACTGCTGGTGTCACGTGCGGGATACAAGCAGAGGTCACAATTTGCAGCATCGTTCTGAGAGTTGATCGGGGTTCTTTGGTTTGGAGCCAAGTGGAGGGTCTCAACCAAAGGCTTCGTCAACTCTGACTGTCTTGACTGGAAATTTCTAGACCTGCATTATCATGTGGGGATTTTTAGGACTCTCCTTTTGATAGTTCAGGGATACACTACACAAAGGAAGCAGCTACTCGGGTGGCAGAGTACTTTTGGAGAGCACGAGTTTTTTTTTAGCTAGGCTGCTGAACACTCACCAGTTGATAGGCAGCAAGGGAAGTCAAATGACATTTGAAATAAAGACTGTCACAGTTCATCAGTAAACTGTCAAAGTATTCGTAGTAAAGTTCCTGAATTTACTGCTCTCCAGGAAAGTTTTCATGCACACATTGTTCTTGGGACGAAGAGGTGGCTGTAACCTGAAGTGGAAAGCTCTGAGATATGTAGCAAGTCATGGAACATATACTATGTGGACAAAAGTATCCGGAAAGCCCCAAAAACATATGTTTTTCATATTGGGTGCATTTTGCTGCCACCTACTGCCAGGTAGACACCTTGAAAGAGCAGACTGGGTCACTCCGTGGAACTCGGACTTCGAACATGGTCAAGTGATTGGGAGTCACTTGTCTCATATGTCTGTACACGAGATTTCCGCACTCCTAAACATCCCTTGGTCCACCATTTCTGATGTGATAGTAAAGTGGAAACATGAAGGGACACAGACAGCACAAAAGCATACAAGCCGACCTCGTTTGTTGACTGAGAGATACCGCCAACAGTTGAAGAGGGTCATAATGTATAATAGACAGACATCTAGCCATACCATCACCCAGGAATTACAGACTATATCAGGATCCACTGCAAGGACTATGACAGTTAGGAGGGAGGTGAGAAAGCTTGGATTTCATGGTCGAGTAGCTGCTTATAAGCCACACATCATGCCGCTAAATGCCAAACGACGCCTTGCTTGGTGTAAGGAGCACAAATATTGGATGATTGAACAGTGGAAAAACGTTGTGTGGAGTGATGAATCATGGTACACAATGTGGCGATCCGATGGCAGGGTGTTGGTATGGCGAATGCCCTGTGAACATTATCTGCCAGCATTTGTAGTGCCAACAGTAAGATTCGGAGGTGGTTGTGTTATGGTGTGGTCATGTTTTTTCATGGAGAGGACTTGCACCCCTTGTTGTTTTGCATGGCACTATCACAGCACAGGCCTACATTGTTGTTTTAAGCTCCTTGTTGCTTCCCACTGTTGAAGAGCAATTCGGGGATGGCTATTGCATCTTCCAACACGATTGAGTACCTGTTCATAATGCATGGCCTGTGGCAGAGTGGTTGCACTGCAATAACATCCCTGTAATGGTCTGGCCTGCACAGAGTCCTGACCTGAATCCTATTGAATACCTTTGGGATGTTTTGGAATGTCGACTTCATGCCAGGCCTCACCGACCAACATTGATACCTCTCCTCAGTGCAGCGCCCCTGAAGAATGGGCTTCCATTCCCCAAGAAACCTTCCAGCACCTGATTGAATGTATACCTGTGAGAGTGGAAGCTGTCACAAAGGCTAAGGGTGGACCAACAACATATTGAATTCCAGCATTACTGATGGAGGGCACTACAAACTTGTACATCATTTTCAGCCAGGTGTCTGGATACTTTTGATCACATTGTGTATATTGGAGGAAGAGATTAGAGGCCATAGGTGGGGGAGTGATCATTGCAGTTGACAAAAATATCTCCATTGAGATCGAAGTTAAGTGTGACACTGAAGTCATCTGGTCAAATGTAACAGGCATAGGTGAAACAAAGTTAATTATTGGGTGTTTTTAACCAGCCACCAGATTCTGCTGTGGCAGTGCTAGTGTTGTCGTAACTGCCGTCTGCTTCACATCTGCTGTGCAGAAAGCTACGTAAATTTAAGTATTAACTGTGTTTTTCTTACTTGTCACTTCTTTTTCTGTGTTTTTGCTTTTAGGAAGCTTTAATTTTTGAGTACTACTAATAGTATTCTGTAGATGTCGTGTTTGTTTTGAATACAGCCCAGAGACAGGTAGTGCTTCTTTTCATTGTTTCCAACAAGAGGTGTCCAGTAACCACAGTTTAGTCAGCTATCAGTCGCCTTTAGTAAATTAGCAGTTTAGTTAAGTTGATTACTTAACTCTCTATGGTAAATTGTTGATTTCTTAGGATGGATAGGATGTGCGACTGCTGTGTATGGACGCAGGAGGAGCTGGCCACTGTTCGCGAACAGCTGAACATGCTGATGGCCGCGGTCAGCTGTCTTCAGGCTACTGCCTCAGAGTGTAGGGGCAGTTGGGAATCTGGTGCGTCACATGGTACACCCCAGGTGTTACATGCTTCACCCACGGTCTCTGCTGTCGAGACATCTTCGCGGGTACTGGGTGCGGTTGGGCCACTCTCTCCCCAAGGGGAGTGGAGGGTTCAACGGCTTTCGCACTGCACGAGGCGGAGGGTCAATGTGGGGGCTGGTCATGTGGCATCGCCCGCTCTGCCTGTGAGTGGACATGTGGCCGCTCCTCCAGCAAGGTCCGAGTAGGCACATGGGGGGAGGGGTTCATTAGTGATTAGGAGCTCCAATGTTAGGCGGGTGATGGAGCCCCTTAGGGAAATAGCGGAAAGGTCGGGGAAGAACGCTAGTGTTCACTCTGTCTGCTTGCTGGGGGTCTCATCTGAGATGTGGAGGAGGCCCTGCCGGCGGCGATAGAGAGTGCTGGGTGCACCCGACTGCAAATTGTTGCTCATGTCGGCACCAATGACTCCTGCCATCTGGGTTCAGAGGTCATCCTCAGTTCATACAGGTGGTTGACGGAGTTGGTGAAGGCAGAAAGCCTCGCTCGCAGGGTGGAATCTGAGCTAACTATTTGTAGTGTCATTCCAAGAACTGATTGCAGTCCTCTGGTTTGGAGCTGAGTGTAAGGCTTAAACCAGAGGCTCAGATGATTCTGTGGAGATCTGGGGTGCAAATTTCTCTACCTCCGTTATCGGGTGGAGAAATGTAGGGTCTCCTTGAATAGGTCAGGCGAGCACTAGATGCAGGAAGTGGCTACAAGGATAGCAGGGTACGTGTGGAGTGCACATGTGGGTTTTTTAGGTTAGAGAATTCCCTCCCTAGGCCCGACAAAACACCTCCTGAGACGCGACAAGCAGTAAGCATAGTGCAACAAGGAATAACAATATTAATGTGGTAATAGTAAACTGCAGGAGCGTCTATAGTGAGGTCCCAGAACTGCTCTCATTAATAAATGTTCACAATGCCCACATAGTACTAGGGATGTAAAGTTGGCTGAAACCAGATGTAAACAGTAATGAAATTCTAAACTCGGATTGGAATGTATACTGCAGAGACAGGCTGGACAGTGAAGGGGGAGGCGTGTTTATAGTGATAATAAGTGCAATAGTATCGAAGGAAATTGATGGAGATCCGAAATGTGAAATAATTTGGGTGAAGGTCATGGTTAAAGCAGGCTCAAACATGGTAGTTGGGTGTGTCTATAGGCCCCCTGGCTCAGTAGCTGTTGTGGCAGAACACTTGAAGGAAAATTTGGAAAATATTTAGAGTAGGTTTCCCGACCATGTTATAGTTCTGGGTGGAGATTTTAATTTGCTTCATATAGACTGGGAGACTCAAACGTTCATAATGGGTGGCAGGGACAAAGAATCCAGTGCAATTTTTTTAAGTGTGTTATCTGTAAACTATCTTGAGCAGTTAAACAGAGAACCGACTCGATGTGATAACATATTAGACCTTCTGGTGACAAACAGACCCGAACTATTTGAAACAGTTAACGCAGAAGAGGGAATCAGTGATCATAAAGCGGATACAGCATCGATGATTTCAACCGTGAATAGAAATATAAAAAAACGTAGGAAGATTTCACTGTTTAGCAAAAGTGACAAAAAGCAGATTTCAGAGTACTTGATGGCTCAACACAAAAGTTTCATCTCAAGTACAGATAGTGTTGAGGATCAGTGGACAAAGCTCAAAACCATTGTACATATGCATTAGATGAGTATGTGCCAAGCAAGATTGTAAGAGATGGAAAAGAGCCACCATGGTACAACAACAGAGTTAGGAAACTACTGTGGAAGCAAAGGGAACTTCACAGCAAACATAAACATAGCCAAAGCCTTGCAGACAAACAAAAATTACATGAAGCGAAATGTAGTGTGAGGAGGGCTATACAAGAGGCATTCAATGAATTCGAAAGTAATGTTCTATGTACTGAGTCAGCAGAAAATCCTAAGAAATCTTGGTCTTATGTCAAAGCGGTAGGTGGATCAAAACAAAATGTCCAGACACTCTGTGACCAAAATGGTACTGAAACAGAGGGTGACAGACTAAAGGCCAAAATACTAAATGTCTTTTTCCAAAGCTGTTTCCCAGAGGAAGACTGCATGGTAGTTCCTTCTCTAGATTTTTGCACAGATGACAAAATGGTAGGTATCGAAATAGATGACAGAGGGACAGAGAAACAATTAAAACTGCTCAAAAGAGGAAAGGCCGCTGGACCTGATGGGATACCAGTTCGGTTTTACACAGAGTACGCAAAGGAACTTGCCCCCCTTCTTGCAGCAGTGTACTGTAGGTCTCTAGAAGAGTGTAGCGTTCCAAAGGATTGGAAAAGGGCACACGTCATCCCCATTTTCAATAAGGTACGTTGAACAGATGTGCAGAACTATAGATGTATATCTCTAACATTGATCAATTGTAGAATTTTGGAACACGTATTATGTTTGAGTATAGCCTAATGACTTTTCTGGAGACTAGAAATCTACTCTGTAGGAATCAGCATGGGTTTCGAAAAAGACGATCGTGTGAAACCCAGCTTGCGCTATTAGTCAACGAGACTCGGAGGGCCATAGATACAGGTTCCCAGGTAGATGCCATGTTTCTTGACTTCCGCAGAGCATTTGATACAGTTCCCCACAGTCATTTAATGAACAAAGTAAAGGCATATGGACTATCAAACCAATTGTGTGATTGGATTGAAGAGTTCCTAGATGACAGAATGCAGCACATCATTCTCAATGGAGAGAAGTCTTCTGAAGTAAGAGTGACTGCAGGTGTGCTGCAGGGGAGTGTCGTAGGACTGTTGCTATTCACAATATATATGAATGACCTTGTGGATAACATCAGAAGTTCACGAGGCTTTTTGCGGATTACGCTGTAGTATACCGAGAGGTTGTAACAATGGAAAATTGTACTGAAATGCAGGAGGATCTGCAGCAAATGGACGCATGGTGCAGGGAATGGCAATTGAATCTCAATGCAGACAAGTGTAATTTGCTGCGAATACATAGAAAGAAAGATTCTTTATCATTTACCTACAATATAGCAGGTTAGCAACTGGAGGCAGTTAATTCCATAAATTATCTGGGAGTAGGCATTAGGAGTGATCTAAAATGGAATGACCATATAAAATTAATCGTCGGTAATTCAGATGCCATACTGAGATTCACTGGAAGAATCCAAAGGAAATGCAGTCCGAAAACAAAGGAAGGCGGTTACAGTACACTTGTTTGCCCACTGCTTGAATACTGCTCACCGGTGTGGGGTCCGTACCAGATAGGGTTGATAGAAGAGATAGAGAAGATCCAACGGAGAGCAGCACGCTTTGTTACAGGATCATTTAGTAATCACGAAAGCGTTACGGAGATGATAGATAAACTCCAGTGGAAGACTCTGCAAGAGAGACGCTCAGTAGCTCGGTACGGGCTTTTGTTGAAGTTTCGAGAACATACCTCCACCGAGGAGTCAAGCAATATATTGCTCCCTCCTACGTATATCTCACGAAGAGACCATGAGGATAAAATCAGAGAGATTAGGGCCGACACAGAGGCACACTGACAGTCTTTCTTTCCATGAACAATAGGAGACTGGAATAGAAGGGAGAACCAATAGAGGTACTCAGGGTACCCTCCGCCATAAACCGTCAGGTGGCTTGCGGAGTATAGATATAGATGTAGACGTAGACAGTTATAGAGTCATTCAAAGAAAGTCGATCTTAGCTTTTGTAGCCTATTGGCTGGACCTTATCAACAATGTCAGTATAGAAATGGGGATTGGCACTCATGATGTCATTATAACAACTATGATTATAAAAGTTAATAAATCAGTCAAGAAGGCTAGGAGAGTGTTTCTGCTAGATGGAACACACAAGCAGTTATTCGCACCGCACTTAGACCGTGAATTGGCATCACTTATTTCCAGTAATATGGATGTAGAGGAATTATGGATGAAGTTTAAGCAGTGTGTAAATTGTTGTCTGGAGAGTTATGTGCGTAGTAAGTGGATAAAGGACAGAAAAGACCTGCCATGGTTTAATAGCGAAATTCGGCAGATGCTGAGGAAGCAGAAGCCGTTGCACTATTGGTTCGAAAGGGAATGCACAAATGATGACAAGTGTAGGTTAGTAGAGATTCGTGCATCTGTGGAAAGATCTTCGCACAAAGAATACAACTACTACCATCCTCGCACCTTAGCAAAATATCTGGCAGACAACCCGTGAAAATTGTGGTCTTATGTAAAATTGCTAAGTGGGTCTAAGGCTTCCATTCAATCCCTCATTGACCAGTCTCGTGTAGTAGTTGAAGATAGCGAAATGAAAGCCGAAGTTTTAAATTTCACATTCAAGAAATCGTTCATACAGGTGAATCACACAGAAATACTATCACTTGACCATTGTACCAACTCCCATATGGACGACAGTAATAAGCATACCTGATGCAGAGAAACAACTGAAGGATTTGAAAGCAGATACATCACTAGGTTCCAATGGAATCCCAGTTTGATTCTACAGAGAGTACTCCATGGCATTGGCCCCTTACCTAGTGTGTATTTATTGTGAATATCTCGCCCAGTACAAAGCCCCAAGAGACTGGAAAAAAGTGCAGGTGACACCAGTACATAAGAAGGGTAAAAGAACAGATCTGCATAATTACAGAACAATATACCTAACGTCTGTTTGCTGCAGAATCCTTGAACATGCTCTCAGTTCGAATATAATAAACTTTCTTGAGACTGAGATGCTTATGTCCATGAATCATGGCTTGCAGAGTATCTATGAGGGTAATCCCAAAAGTAAAGTCTCCTATTTTTTTATAAGTACATAGACCTGTTTATTTCTATAATGGTTTACATCAGTTCACAGCTTGAACATTTAGCTATTTTTCAACATAATCACCATTTCTGTTGATGCATTTCTGTAGATGCTGTGGCAGTTTTTGTATACCCATGTCATATCAGCTTGCCGCCATGCTGTTCAGAAAGTTATGAACCTCTTTTTCACCTCATCGTCAGAGCTGAATCACTTTCCAGTCAAATGTTCTTTTAACCTAGGGAACAGGTAATAGTCACTGTGTGCCAAGTCAGGACTATAGGGTGTGTAGGTGATTATGTTCCACTGAAACTGCTGGAGCAGAGCAATGGTTTACCGAGCGATGTGTGGGCGAGCATTGTCATGGAGAATGTGTACGCCCTTGCTCACCATTCCTCTTCTCTGGTTCTGAATTGCCCGTTTGAGTTTTTTCAGAGTCTCACAGTACCTGTAGGCGTTAATTGTGGTCCCAGTGATTCAGCTTAGATGACGAGGTGAAAGAAGAGGTTCATAACTTTCTGAACAGCATGATGGCGAGCTGGTATGACGTAAAAAGACTGCCACAGTGTCTACAAAAATGCATCAACAAAGTTATTATGTCGAAAAATAGCTAAATGTTCAAGCTTTAAACTGATGTAAACCATTGTAGAAATAAACAGGTCTACGTACTTATAAACAAAATAAGAGACCTTACTTTTGGGATTACCCTCGTACATAGCTGTAGAATGGGAAAGTGAAAGGGTCACTGAAGTTCAGATTTTTGTGAAAGGAATGATGAACTGCAGAAGTCGGCATCTTTTATCTTGTTCAATTTACCAAACTTAAGTGAATATATTGTGCAGGCTTTCTCCACTTTCAAGTTAGGCACTACATCTGTAATCCAGTGGGTTGCTACAGGTGTCATTGGTTTCATTATACCACAGTCATTCTATGTGTGGAAGATGTGGCTCCACTGCCTACAAATTAATGTACTGCCCCACCCATGTGTGTTAATTGTTCCCAAACCTGTTCAATCTGAAGCAAAGAATGTTCTGTACTTGCAGGGGAGAATAAAACTAAGAGATCAAAGTGACACAACACATCTAACATGAAGATAATGGTTAAGGTCTAGCAACTTGTACAGAAAACTAGTGGTGGTACCCAGATGTTGACACCTGGCAGCAGAATCTTATATCTGAAAGAATAACAGACCCTCACAGTAGACAGAAAAGAAAATCAAAACCATTTTTCTGTTAAACTGACCTTACCACTGTCCCCAAAATCCAAGCTAGGGATGAAACCTAGTAGGCCCAAACGATCTGGTTCAAAGGATTCAGACCATGTGACCTCAGTCGTGTCTGATGGATCAGGCTATGACCATACTAGCCCACCGCAATCTTCCTACCAAGGAGGAACAATGGGAGGAAAGACAGAAGAAAGCCTCTTTGTTAAAATGATTTCTATGCTCCAGTGGAACTTCAGTGGATTCAGGACACACATGGTGGAACTGTCTATTAGCTGAGAGTAGACTAATGTGTATATGTCTTCAGGTGACTCATTTTAAGTTATCTGACATCACTGTGCTATGTGCCTACATTCTGCACAAAAAGAACAACCTTACTGCAGAGAAAGCTAATGGAGAAGTTACTGTTTTTGTTAGTGATGGTGGTGTTTGGTTTGTAGGGCACTCAATTACGTGGTCATCAGTACCGTACAAAGTCCCAGTTCTTACACTGTCCAATGTAGCCCCCGTCACTAATGATGATAACGAAATAATGAGACCAACACAAGCACCCAGTCCCCAGGCAGAGAAAACCCCCAACCCGGTCGGGAATCGAACCCAGTACCCCGTGATCCAGAGGCAGCAACACTAGGCAATAGACCACGAACTGCGGACTGTTTTCATTAGCAACATCTACTGCTCCTCACTTCTCCCTCACAACCAGCTTACAAGCAGTTGTTGTATCTGTGCGTGTGCATCATAGGTTGACAACATGTTCCTTCTACACACATAAAAAAAAGTTTTGCGTCACCTCAGTTCCGAGAGTTCCGGAACCTGTACAGAAAATTGGAATAGAGATCAAATTAAACATCATTTTGGCCCTTTTTATTGCTCATGAAAACCACATATTGCATGTTGTACCACCATACAGTGAGACATTCAGAGGTGGTGGTCCAGATTGCTGTACACCCAGTACCTCTAATAGCCAGTAGCACGTCCTCTTGCATTGATGCAAGCCTGTATTTGTCATGGCATACTATCCACAAGTTCATCAAGGTGCTGTTGGTCCAGATTGTCCCACTCCTCAATGGCGATTCGGTGTAGATCCCCGAGTGGTTGGTGGTTCAAGTCGTCCATAAACAGTCCTTTTCAATCCATCCCAGGCATGTTCAATAGGGTTAATGTCTGGAGAACATGCTGGCCACTCTAGTCATGCGATGTTGTTATCCTGAAAGAAGTCATTCACAAGATGTGCACCATGGGGCTGCGAATTGTCGTCCATGAAAACGAATGCCTCGCCAGTATCCTGCTAATATGGTTGCACTATTGGTAGGAGGATGGCATTCACATATTGTACAGCAGTTATGCCGCCTTCCGTGACCACCAGCGGCGTATGTCGGTCCCACTTACTGACACCCCTAAACAGCAGGGAACCTCCACATTGCTTGCTGAAATAAAGACCAGGTGGGCGGCTCTGTGTAGGTCCAAGTGCCAGCCAACCACAGAGAACTGTGCAGCCTTTTGGGTAGCCAGAGTAAAATGTTGTTGAATTATCAGACAGCAAAGAGAGATTGTGACAACAGTTTCTCACCACCATAATCTGCACCACTAAAAGTACAGTCGTATGGTAGACTAACAGGAGGATTTGTAGGAGAGGAGGGATGTGCCCAGTGGTTGCTCTAATGGGAAATGGAAATCTCCAGACCAACCCATGAGACAATGCATAGACAACAGCAGTCTATTTTGCCACTGTTATTGCTACTATCAGTTGAGATTCGACTTATCGACACTAAGTAGTGGTTGTCAAGAGGGTTAGCATTCTGTCACAGAAGAAGAATACAACTGCCCTTACATGTGGAGGCTAGATTCTGCCTTGTCTACCATTTTTGACATGTCACCTGCTCTCAGTGGGGTCCATTACAGTATGTTACAGCATCTCACAGGACAGAGCAAATAAATCCTCCTTGCCCCTTTTTTTTTTTTTGAGAGTGAGGACACTTCCCCAACTGATGGTGAGAGGCAGTTTTAATTCCACTTTTAAAATCTGTGAAGAGTCTCACATAGCTGAGTAGTTATCATTATGTTGCCCTCACTAGCTGCTTGGGAAAGACCTTGGAGCAGATAGTCAACTGCTGCTTTGTCTGGATCTTAGAATCCAGGCAGCTCATTAGTAACTTTCAGTGTGGTTTCATAAGACATCATGCCACCTATTATAACCTGGTCCTCCTGGAAATGGCTACACAATATGCTTTCCTGCACTGGCATCACTTAATTGGAATATTTTTTGACATTGAGAAAGTATGTGATACTACTTGGGGCATATTATCCTTGGACATTTCCATGAATGGGACCTTTGAGCATGTCTTCCCACCTTCTCTCTCACCACACTATTTTAGATACAAACTTGGTGATGTCCTCTTTGATCACTTTGAGCAGGAGAATGGTGTCCTTCAAGGTAGTGTTTCAAGTGCGACTGCCGTCATAACTTAATATGTAGTATCACATCAGTTGTTAAGTGTTATTTATACACGGCGATGTATGCAGACAATGTAGTGCTTTTCCATGTTGGCTTTACACGTGCTTGACAATGACAAGTAGTTGAAATTGGCTAATCACTAGAGTAAATAAAAATCACATTACAGCCTACTATGGACCATGTATACATTTATGAAGCATCTGAAGGCTGTAGACCCCATACAAATACAAGAAAAAAAACTTGTATGAAGTCCTTTGCAAGATATTTTGCTTCTGTCTTCAAGTACCAACCAGCTCTGGTTTTTCTGTATTTCTGTGATGTATTCCCATGGATCAAACATACATGTGACCATTGCATGCTGCTCTTCTTTTTATACATTCAGCATCTGCCAATAGGACCCCACACACTTAAGCAATATTCTAGGACAGGTCACAGAGGAGTTTTGTAAGAAATCTCCTTTGTAGACTGGCTGCCTCCGCCCAGTATCCTACCAGTGAAACTACAATATGCAAGCAGCAATGTTTGTCAAGAGCTTATGAGAATTTAAAGAGTAAAAACTCCAAGTGATGGTTTTAAATAGGCGTTTATTTGTGCCATTTGTGTACACAAAGCTGTATGGGGATTAGAGGCATACAGATCTTCACAACTACATCATGATGAATAATATTAGGTGTAAGTTTTGAAATTAGTTTCTCAGTTTCATGTAATTTATCATTTTCCCTTCTTACATGGAATATCAAGATGAAAATTTATGTGGCAGATATAGTGTGTGAAGTAAATGTGGGTAAAGGCTGACAAAATATTACCACATAGTGAGTAGGCTTATGAATTGCTCATAGACAGAAATTATGTGGAGAATGTTGAATAAAACCCTCATATCTTTAACAATTCGAAGTTAAAAATATCTAAAACAAACTTGGAAATACATTGTGACATTCGTAACTGTCTGAAAAAGTGTACTGGATAACTTTTGAGTTGCTGTTGGAACTGGTGAAAGTATTTGCAATGTGGACAGTATACATTCAAAGGGTGCATCCCTACTTCTTCTTTCTCCTGGTTGATAACGTGTTTAACATGAACAAAGCACTAGTCATCATCTGATGGTCTGGAGAATATTATTTACCCTGCACACACTGCTAGTAATCCAGTCAACTAGTGACATGAAAATGTGCTGCATAAAGGCTTCCAGCAGGAAGCAATAGTCCTGCATGGCCAGTGAAGTGCAGGCAGTGAGGCTGGTGCATAAATGTAATAAGGCTTCTAGTGAGCAGTGATGTCAACACAGCAAGGCTGCAGTATAAACATTCTCTGTCAGCAATCGTGTCAAAATGTTTCTGAAGGAGTATTAATTTGGTTGTGACTGTAGCTGCACGTGGTATGATTTCTATAATTCCAGGTTTTCTAGTAAGGCTCTTATGTACATAACACATTCTCTGCGCCCAATATCCAGCACAGAAGCCAGTCTGTTGTGGTGGGACTGTCATGTACCCATTTGGTGGTAGCCCCGTGGCAACACAGGGATCACACTGCTGATGCCTGAGCTGTGAACTCCCCACATACGCCAAGGAGTAGATGCCTGTCTTCCTGGGGCATCAGGACTCCGGGCAACAGCCATCATGCCAGGTGACCTTAGCTGTGGCTGGGTGGCGCCCATGGGGAGAGTCCCTGAATGGAGTGGTTGGCATCAGGGCAGATGACCCGCAGTGAAGCAGACTAAGTGATCTCCTACTGGTGACCGTACAGTGCAAGCAGTCTCTAAGAAGGACAAGATCAAGTACAATGCTGACAGATAATACCCTAAATAGTTTCCCTCCTTCACTCCCCCATGGGAGGAACGTAGGGCTACAGAAAGAAGAGAGCCACATTCGCCTCAGTATTTAGTCTGTAGCAGAATGGATGGGGATGCGTTTCTACCTATGAAGCCTCAATTTTTAGTTGAACATCTTGAGGATAAGTTTGGGGAAGTGACAGCGCTGTCCAAGATGAGAAGCAGTGCAGTCTTGATTCAGACAGCATCCCCAGCCCAGTCCCGAGCGTCACTCGCTTGTAACCGGTTGGGTGATACCCCATTTACATCACTCCCCATAAAAGCCTCAACATGGTCCAGGGGATTATTTTCCATCATGACCACCTCTTGCAATCTGATGACTAGTGGGGTGTTCAGTTCATCCAGTGTGGTTACAGGGGACCCAAAGACAACAGGGTTCCTACTGATATCTTCATCTTGGCATTTTAAGGTGATTCATTGTCTGAAAAGTTAAAGGTGATTGTTTACTGCTGAGCTGTTAAACCGTACATCGCTCCCCCCTATGCAGTGCTTTAAGTGCTGGAAATTCAGGCACATGTCTTCCCGCTCCACTTCCAACACCACATGCCAGGACTGTGGACATCCACTGCATCCAGACACTCCCTGTGCACCTCCTCCCACTTGTATCAGCTGCGGAGAGCAGCACTCACCCTGCTTGCCAGACTTCACAGTACTCCAAAAGGAGCAGAAAATCATGGGTTACAAGACCTTGGACCAATTGACTTACCAAGAGGCTAAACGTAAATTTGAACGATTACAACCCGTTGGGTTGGCGTGCACATATGCTGCATACATGGAGCTACAGTACCATCACCAGTCATACCACACTCCGTGCCACAAACAGTAGGCCCTCCAGACCTCCAGAATATATCTGCCCCCTTGGTGGTAGGGGGAAAATCTCCTTCCATTGCTCCCAAAGTACCTACTTCGGCAGCAAGGCCCCTCCCAAACCAGGGCACATCAGTCCCTCCCCCCCCCCCCTCCCCTGCTCCACCCACCCACCCAACCAGAGAAGCAACAGCCTCCTCCAGCTCCTCTTGTGTGGAAGGGTTCCCTTGGGACCCTCACTCCCATAGTCTCCACTAATGCCACAGAGGACACTCGCCAGTGGCTAAAGGAGCCAAAAGGTGCTGGACAAAGAGTTTCACGGTCTTCTTCCCTTCTTCCTTGCCTGAAGCTAATTCAGAGAAGTCATCCCAGCAAGCCCCTAAAGGGAAGTGAGAGGGCAAGCAGACAAAGAAGTCTGCTAAGAAAAAGGACCCTCAGGTGGCCCCAACACCACCACTCCATACCAATTCTGCACCTGTGGATGAGGTGGAGATCTCAGTGTCTTCTGAGAACCTAGATCTCACTGATGCCTTGTCCACAATAGGAATGGATACAAATACTCAATTGGTGGCAGCAGGTGGCCCTGAGGCGAAACCTGCCTCCTTGCATGCTTCATGCCTTCCCAGCCTCACGATAACATCATCCTCCAGTAGAATTGCAGCAGTTTTTTCCACCGCCTTGCAGAGCTACGGCTACTGTTAAGCTTTACACCTGCTTTCTGCATTGCCCTCCAGGAAACCTGGTTCCCGGCAATGCGGGCCCCTGCCATCCACGGCTATAGGGGATATTAAAAGAACTATAGAGACCATAATAGTGTGTCAGGTAGAGTTCGTGTCTGTCCTGAGCTCAGTAGGCAGTGAACCTGTGCCCCTTCAGATCTCTCTTGTAGCTGTTGCTGTCAGGATAAGGATGACGCTGGAAATGCTGCCTACAGTGTATATCTTCCTCCAGATACTGCAGTACCCCTGAACGCATTGGCTGCACTGATTCATCAATTCCCTAAACCTTTCCTTCTTTCGGGAGATTTTAACGCCCATCAACCCTTGTGGGGTGGGACTGTGCTTACTGGTCGAGGTAGAGATGTCGAAATTTTCCTGTCTCAACTCGACCTCTGCATCTTAAATACTGGGCCCCCCACACATTTCAGCATGCCTGATGGCACTTACTCAGCCATTGATTTATCCCTCTCCAGCCCAGGACTTCTCCCATCTGTCCACTGGAGAGCCCATGATGACTTGTGTGGTAGTGACAGATTTCTCATCTTCCTGTTACTTCCCCAGCACCATTCCCCTGGACATCTACCAAGATGGGCTTTAAACAAGGCAGACTGGGAAGCTCTCACCTCTGCTGTCACCGTTGAATCTACCCCACATGGTAACATTGATTTGGTAGTTGAGCAGGTCACTAGAACGATAATTCCTGCAGTGGAAAACACGATCCCTTGTTCATTCCTGTCACTCCGTCCTTTCCGTATCCAAGTTGGTGCCTCCCATAGTTGCCCCCTTATGCAGGTGGATGGGGTCCTGCAGGGCTCTGTATTTAGTGTATCTCTATTTTAAGTGGCCATTAATGGTTCAGCAGCAGTTGTCAGGCTATTGGTCTCACCTTCTCTGTATGCAGATGACTTCCGCATTTTGTACTGCTCCACCAGTACTGGCGCTGCCATCCACAAGGCGCAGTCACGGGCTCTAGCCTACGACTTCCAGTTTTCAGCCATGAAGTCATGTGTCATGCACTTCTGTCGGCGTCGTACTCTTCATGCGGAACCTGAACTTTACCTTAGTGACGATCCACTCGCTGTAGTGGAGACATACTGGTTCTTAGGACTGGTTTTCGACACCTGATTGTTGTGATTTCCTCATCTTCGTCAGCTGAAGTGGAAGTGCTGGCAGCACCTCAATGCCCTCTGCTGCCTGAACAACACCAAATGAGGTGCAGATTGCTCTATGCTGCTGCAGCTCTACAGAGCCCTTTTTCAATCCCGCCTTGACTATGGTTGTCTGGGTTATGGTTCGGTGGTGCCCTCAACTTTGCATTTACTCGACCCAGTGCACCACTGTGGCATTGGACTGGCAACAAGAGCTTTTAGGATGAGTCCGGTGACCAGCGTCCTGGTGGAGGCTGGAGTCCCTCCATTGAAGGTTAGATGTGGAAAACTGCTCGCTAGTTATGTTGCACACATTCATAGTTCTCCTGAGGATCCGAATTACTGTCTCCTTTTCCCATCCACGGCGGTTCATCTCCAGCATCGGAGGCACAGGTCAGGGCTTAAGATTGCAGTTCGCGTCCGATCTGTTCTGTCTGAAGTGGAGTCCTTGCCTCTACCACCTATACTCAAGGGCCATTCATATACACCTCCATGGTGTACATGTACGCCAGAGCTTCGCCTGGACCTTTCACATGGTCCTAAGGACTCAGTTAACCCTGCAACTCTCTGCTGTCACTTCCTCTTGATTCTTAACGTGTACCGGAACCATGAAGTGCTTTACACTTATGGTTTGATGGCTGATGATCACATTGGTTTCATGTATGTTCATGGAGGACTTATTGAACAGCACTCCTTGCCAGATGGCTGCAATGTTTTCACTGCAGAGCTGGCAGCCATTTCTCGTGCTCTTGAGTGCATCCGCTCATGCCCTGGCAAATCGTTTCTTCTCTGTACTGACTCCTTGAACAGCTTTCAAGCTATTGAGCACTGCTACCCCCACCATCCTTTGGTAGTGACAATCAAGGAGTCCATCTATGCCCTGGAACTCCCCCTGCGGGTTCGGGGGTTAGAATAGGCCCGCGGTATTCCTGCCTGTCGTAAGAGGCGACTAAAAGGAGTCTCGCATGTTTCGGCCTTATGTGATGGTCCTCTCTCGGGTTTGACCTCCATCTTTCTAAATTATTCCGAAGAGCGAGCCAATTGGGGAAGGGCGCCTTACGTGGTGCACTGTATCCGTCATGCATTGAGACCTTTAGCCGGTTTTTTCGTCGTTGCAATGATGTCCCGCTCGTTTTCCATCTCTTGGGCGAGGATACGTCCCTGGGTGCGATTCCCACGCTGCACTCTGCAGTGTTTCTTTTAACTGCGACGACGACCTTGGACAGTTTTGCACCTAAGATCCAGCACGGTAGCCAGTCCGTTGTGGTGGGGCCGCCATGTACCCTCTTGGTTGTAGCCCCCTGACAACACAGGGATCGCTCTACTGATGCCTGCGCCGTTAACTCCCCACGTATGCCAAGGAGTAGATGCCCGTCTCCCTGGGGCATCAGGACTCCCGGCAATGGCCATCCTGCCAGGTGGCTATTGCTGTGGCTGGGTGGCGCCCGTGGGGAGGGCCCTTGGTCGGAGTAGGTGGCATCAGGGCAGATGACCCTCAATGAAGCGTGGTACATCATCTCTCGCTGGCGGCCAGCCGCCAGCAGTCTCTAAGCGTTCTCGGGCTCAATTTAATGCTGAAAAGTACAATCCGAAAACATTCCCCTCTCTGGCCACGCCGTGGGAAGAGCGTAAGTCTCAGGATGGAGGTAATAGTTATTCGTCCCGATTCTTAGTTTGTACGAGAGCTGATGGGAGTCTTTTCTCTCCACAAAGCCTCAGTTCTTCGTCGAGCATTTAGAGGACAAGTTTGGGGAGGTGGAGGGCTTGTCAAAAATGCGCTCTGGATCGGTCCTGATCCAAACGGCATCCTCTGCCCAGTCACGACGGTTGCTTGCTTGTGACAAGTTGGGGGATGTTGCTGTTACGATCACGCCGCATAAGAGTTTAAATATGGTTCAGGGAGTTATTTACCATAAGGACCTTCTTTTGCAGTCTGATGACGAGCTGCGCGCCAACTTAGAGCTCAGGGTTGTACATTTCGTCCGGCGCGTTCATCGGGGTCCGAAGGAAAATCAGATAGCTACCGGTGCCTTCATCTTGGCCTTCGAGGGTGATACGTTACCGGAAAAGGTCAAGGTGATGGTCTACCGATGTGACGTCGGGCCCTATATTCCTCCCCCGATGCGGTGCTTGAAGTGCTGGAAGTTCGGCCATATGTCTTCCCGCTGCACTTCCAGCCTCACATGTCGAGATTGCGGATGCCCGTCTCATCCCGATACTCCATGTGCCCCGCCTCCCATCTGTGTCAACTGCGGGGAGCACCATTCACCTTGCTCGCCTGACTGCAAAGTCTTTCAGAAAGAGCGCAAAATCATGGAATATAAGACCCTGGACCGGCTGACCTATACTGAGGCCAAAAGGAAATATGACAGATTCCATCCTGTGAGAATGACATCTTCTTATGCAGCTGCTACGACAACTGTGCTAGCCCTATCAGTTTCGAGACTTCCAGCCAGCTCGATAAGCAGTAAGACTCCTCCTGCCCCCTTGCCTGTGGGGGGGCTCTACCCAACCGGTTGCTCCTGCACCACCTACCTCAGGAGCAACCTCCTCCCACCCGTCGGGGACGTCCATCCCCGCTTCTCAGCCGGAGAAGCGTCTAACTTCTTCGGCTACTCTCGCCCGTAAGAGTTCCCTTGGGACCCTCCCTTCCCTGGGTTCCACCAGCAGGAAGGATGACGGCCGCCAGTGGCATAAGTCCTCACCAGCGGCCGGGCGTAGGGCTTCACGATCCTCCTCTGTCCCGGAGACTGAATCGGTGAAGCCTTCCCAGCCGGTGCAACCCAAGGTTCAGCGAGAGAAGTCCAAGAGAAAGACCTCTAAGGCCAAAGAACTTGCGGTGGCACCAACCCCACCGCACCTTTCGCGCTCTGCGTCTGAGGATGCAGTCGAGATTCTAGCGTCCGCTGAGGACCTTGATCTCGCTGGTCCCTCAGACGCCATGGATGCCTCTCGTACGGGTACTGAATCGGTGGCAGTGCGTGAACAAGCGGCGTAAATTGCCTTCCCAGTCCTTTCACGCCTTTCTCAGCCATGGACAATATCATCCTCCAGTGGAACTGCGGCGGTTTTTTCCACCATCTAGCTGAGCTCCAACAACTTATCAGCCTTCACCCTTTCTTCTGCATTGCTCTTCAGGAAACTTGGTTTCCGGCAATGCGAACCCCCGCCCTCCGTGGCTATCGGGGTTATTATAAGAACCGGGCAGCATATGAAAGGGTGTCGGGTGGCGTCTGCCTCTATGTCCTTCACACTCTGCACAGCGAGTCTGTCCCTCTCCACACACCTTTAGAGGCTGTCGCTGTTCGGGTGTGGACGCCACAGGCTGTTACCGTCTGCAGTCTTTACCTTCCACTGGATGGTGATGTCTCGCAGCATGTCCTGGCTGCGCTGATAGCCCAATTGCCGCCACCTTTCTTGCTATTGGGCAACTTCAACGCCCATAACCCTCTGTGGGGTGGGTCAGTGACAACAGGTCGAGGCGCCATCGTTGAGCATTTATTGTCGCAGCTCGATCTCTCGATTTTAAATGATGGTGCCTTCACACACTTCAGTGTGGCGCATGGCACATACTCCACCATTGACCTTTCAATATGTAGCCCTAGCCTCTTACCGTCTGTCCAATGGAGTGTGCATGACGACCTGTGTGGTAGTGACCACTTTCCGATCTTTCTGTCACTACCACAGCGTCACTCTTCTGGGCGCCCTAGCAGATGGGCTATGAATAAGGCTGACTGGGACTTGTTCTCCTCCACTGCCGCTCTTGAGTCTCTCTCTAATGACGACATTGATGGGGTGGTTCAATCGGTCACCACCGGCATCGTTACTGCCGCCGAATCTGCCATTCCCCGTTCTTCTGGGTCCCCTCGGCGGAAGGCTGTGCCTTGGTGGTCGCCTGAGATCGCTGAAGCGATTAAAGATCGCCGGCGGGCGCTCCAGCGTCACAAGCGACATCCCTCCTTAGACCACCTTATCGCCTTCAAACTGCTGCGTGCGCGGGCCCGCCTCCTTATCCGCCAAGGCAAGAAGGAGTGCTGGGAGCGGTATGTGTCCACCATTGGCCTCCATGTCACTCCTTCGCAGGTCTGGGCCAAGATTCGACGCGTCTACGGGTATCGGACCCCTGCCAGCGTCCCTGCGCTCTCACTGAATGGAGCAGTTTGTACTGACTCCGACGTCATTGCCAATTGCTTAGCAGAGCATTTTGCTATGAGTTCCGCTTCTGCAAATTACCCCCAGGCCTTCCGCTCCATTAAAGAGCGGATGGAACGTCGGAGCCTTTCGTTTCACACCAACCACCCAGAATCTTACAATGCTCCATTCAGTGAGTGGGAATTTCGCAGTGCCCTAGCTGCTTGCCCTGATACCGCTCCTGGGCCAGATGGCATCCACTGTCAGATGCTGAAACACCTTTCAGTGGACTGCCAGCGGCGCCTTCTCGATCTTTACAACCGTCTTTGGGTCGAGGGGGTGTTTCCGTCGCAATGGCGGGAAGGCGTTGTCATCCCCGTTTTGAAACCTGGAAAGACCCCTCTGGAGGTGGACAGCTACCGCCCCATTAGCCTCACCAACGTTCTTTGTAAGCTTCTCGAACGGATGGTGAGCAGGCGCTTAAATTGGGTACTGGAGTCTCGGGGCCTTCTGGCTCCGTCTCAGGGTGGGTTCCGGAAAGGCCGCTCCGCCGCCGACAATCTGGTGAGCCTGGTGTCGGCCATCCGTACTGCCTTTGCCCGCCGTCAGCACCTGGTCGCTGTCTTTTTCGACATGCGGAAGGCGTACGATACGACATGGCGTCATCACATCCTTTCTACGCTTCATGGATGGGGTCTTCGGGGCCCTTTGCCGATCTTTATCCGCAATTTCCTGTCGTATCGTACCTTCCGCGTGCAAGTCGCAGCCTCCTATAGGTCCACCCAAGTCCAGGAGAATGGTGTGCCACAGGGTTCTGTTTTAAGTGTCTGCCTGTTTTTAATAGCCATTAACGGGCTCGCTGCGGCCGTGGGAAATTCTGTCTCTGCTTCCCTGTATGCTGACGACTTCTGCCTTTATTACAGCTCTACTGGCATTGCAGCTGTTGAACGTCAGCTACAGGGCGCTATCCATAAGGCGCAGTCTTGGGCTGTAGCGCATGGGTTTCAGTTTTCGGCAGCCAAGACCCGCGTTATGCATTTCTGCCGGCGCCGAACAGTCCATCCTGAGCCGCGGCTTTATCTTGCCGACGAACTCCTTGCTGTGGTGGAGACCCACAGGTTTTTGGGGGTGGTTTTCGATGCCCGGTTGACTTGGCTGCCTCATATCCAGCAGCTTAAACAGACGTGTTGGCGGCATCTAAACGCTCTGAGATGCTTGAGCCACACCCGCTGGGGCGCCGACCGCTCTACCCTGTTGCGGCTCTACCAGGCGTTAATCCAGTCCCGTCTGGATTATGGGAGCCTGGCTTATGGCTCAGCATCCCCATCTGCGTTACGGGTGCTGGACCCAATTCTCCACAGCGGGATATGCCTTGCCACTGGTGCTTTCCGCACCAGCCCTGTGGACAGCGTACTATTGGAGGCAGGTGTACCTCCACTGCGGTTCCGGCGCCAACGTTTGCTGGCCGCTTATGCTGCCCATGTTCTAAGCTTGCCCGGGCATCCAAATTATCGTGTCCTGTTCCCGCAGTCAGTCGTCCATCTGCCAGACCGTCGGCCCCGGTCGGGTTGTCCGATCGCCGTACGCATCAAGGAGCTTCTTTGCGGGCTTGGGTTTTTACCAGTTCCACCTCCTTTCCGGGCGCCTCTGCGTACACCCCCGTGGTGTGTTCCTCGCCCTTGCCTTCGGTTCGACTTGGCACAGGGCTCGAAGGACTCGGTCCCTCCAGAGGCCTTCCGCCGCCGCTTTTATTCCATCCTGGCCACGTATCAGGGCTCTGGAATTGTTTACACCGACGGTTCGATGGTTGCTGGTCGTGTCGGGTATGCGCTAACTCTAGGGGACCATTCCGAACAACGGTCCTTGGCGGCTGGCTGCAGCGTTTACACTGCTGAGCTAGTCGCCATCTTTCGAGCCCTAGAGTATATCCGCTACTGCTCAGGTGAGTCCTTCGTTATCTGTAGCGATTCCCTGAGCGGTTTACGAGCTCTCGACCAGTGTTTTCCTCGTTCTCGTCTGGTGATGGCTATCCATGAGTCCCTGCATACTCTTACGCGTTGCGGCCGCTCTGTGGTCTTTGTGTGGACCCCTGGTCATGTCGGAATTCCAGGCAATGAACATGTTGACCGCCTGGCGAAAGAGGCCACGAGTAAACCATCTCTGGATGTTGGCCTCCCAGAGGCTGATTTGCAGGCAGTCCTCCGCCGAAAAGTTTTTGCGCTTTGGGACGCTGAATGGCGCGATCGGATTACACCCAATAAACTCCGTGCCATTAAGGAGACGACGACCGTGTGGCGGTCCTCCATGCGAGCCAACCGCAGGGACTCAGTCGTCCTTTGTCGGCTCCGCATTGGCCACTCCCGGCTAACAGTTATTTACTGCGCCGGGAGGACCCTCCTGTATGTTGCTGCGGGGCGGCTTTGACGGTGGCCCACATTCTGTTGGCCTGCCCCCTTTTAGCTGTGGTCAGGCAGACATTTGCGCTGCCTGATACGCTCCCTGCCGTTTTATCTGATGACCCTGTTATGGCTGCCTTAGTTTTACGTTTTATTAGGGCAGGGAGTTTTTATTCTTTCATCTGAGTGTTTCTGTTTTATTTTATTTTTTGTGTTGATTCTGGCCTTTGGCCTATGATTTTAAACTGATCTTTTAATGTGTTTCTAAGTGGTTGGCTTTTCCTTTTTTATTTCTATGGTCGGCCAACCACTGTCACACTCTGTGTGGTTTTAGTTCGTTTTGTCTTGTCCTTGTCTCCGTTTCTCTTGTTCTGTATCGTCTGTGATCTATTCTGTTCCTCGTTTTTATTCTCTGTGGGTGTTCTTTGTATTTGGAAAAAGGGACCGATGACCGTAGCAGTCTGGTCCCTTTCATCCCCCAAACCAACCAACTATGCCCTGGAACGGTCCAGTCATTCCGTGGTGTTTGTGTGGACCCCAGGCCATGTCGGAATCCTAGGAAATGAACTTGCCAACAGGCTGGCCAAACAGGCTACATGGAAACCACTTCTGAAGATCGACATCCCTGTAACTGACCTGCAATCATTATTACACTCAAAGGTTTTTCAGCTTTGAGAGACGGAATGGCATAATCTCAGTACTCACAACAAACTGCGTGCCCTTAAGGAGACTAAGAATGTGTGGAAGACCCCCATATGGGTGCCTTGCAGGGAGTCTTTGGTTCTCTGCTGGCTCTGCATTGGCCGTACATGGCTACCTCCTCTGTCGCGAGGACCCACCTCAGTGTCACTGTGGCTCACATATGACTGTCGTCCACATCTTGCTGGACTGCCCACTTTTAGTCGCTCTGTTGCGGGCTTTTAACCTTCCCAGCACCCTACCTTCAATGTTGGGTGACAATACCTCAACAGCAGATTTAGTTTTATGTTTTATTTGTGGGGGTGGGGGGGGGGGGTGGAGGGGTAGGTATCCATACCATCTAAGGGTGGGCATTTAGCCTTCTCTCTGAGGTTGCCACCCTCCCTCCATTTTAACTCTGTCGCACTTTCTTTCCATTTGTATGTCTTGGTGGTCGTCTTTCCCCTACATGTGTTCATCTCGCCCTGTCTTGGTCATGTCTGTGTTTTATTAATAACTTGTATACAGGTTAATCCTTTCAATAAAATAAAAACAGCAACCAGCCAGTTTTAATAATGCTGTCAGTTTAGAAAAGAAGGCGCTGTTGGCAGTTTTGAACCAAGAGGTTCATCAGTAGACTGCTCTTCACGTTTAAAATTCCATATAGCTCATGATTAACAGGCATCTGACGAACCTGTCAGTTCGAAACAGGTAATGGCACTATTTCTTCTAAAGAAGCAGCATTATTAACAGTGGTTGGTTGCTGTTCTTTATTGCAAGAATTAACCTGTATTTTCACACACAGTTTCACTATGTCAATGTTCAACAAATTAGCATATAACTTAATAATCCATTGCACTCCTACTGCAACTGACGAATAACTGTGATATACTGCTTTCTCATTGTGTGTATTAATTCTTTTATAGCCTTCCAGAAGGCTTCTACAATCTTTTCGTGAAGAAGTATCTGCTGCTGGAAATAACTTGGCTCTAACAAAGTTCCAACCAATCACCCAGCACCATACAAATCACAGTACACCTTATAACACTACAAAATAATTTAAATGTTCTGCAAAGCAGCAATTAATATGCTATAGTGATATCTTTAAGCTCAAATTGCAATAACATTATTGAACCTTATTTGCTAATGAATTCATTAAAGCAGAAGTACTGACTAAATACTGATAAAGAATTCTGAGTATTCATGTTGCTAAACACTTTTTTGATTGTGTGCACTTGTTCCAGATGGAAGCATGGAGAGAAATGCCACACAAAGTAACTGCCGTCCTAATGCATTTGTTCTGAGATCCTCCTCTTATCGACATTCTGAAGAAAAGATGAGGCAGAAACTGCAATTTTTCTTTATGAATCCTATAGAAAAGTGGCAAGCTAAAAGGAGATTTCCATACAAATTTATTGTGCAAGTTATCAAAATAATTTTAGTAACCCTGCAGGTATAATGATCATAATTTGTACTTTTTGTAGTGTAGGTTACAAAGAAAATACAACAATAGAAGTCTCTCTTCTTGTCACAGTTAATTGCAACGTAGAATTAATGTCACCAAACTTCTTTTCCAGCTCTGTTTATTTGCTCACAGTCGGTATAATCATATTAATTACACGTGGGATAATCGCATTGCATTTTCTCATCTGTTCTTGAAGGGCTGGGATTCCACAAGGGAGGTTAATGCATATCCTCCAGGAGTCGGTCCATTAGCAGTATACCAGATTTTTGAATTTTACTTAACAATAGATTATGCCATTGCAGGGGTAAGTACATAAGTCTTCCTTTCTTCTATTACTTCTAATTTGTAATGTTTTTTATACAAACAATTCAACAATTTTTAATTTTTGCAACAGTGATAATTTTAGGAGAAACATATGTGGAAAGGATATATATATAATAAACCTTAAGGATCATATATCAGAAATCCCAGAAAACAATGCAAAAATACTTCTAGGAGATTTTAACGCTCAGATTGGAAAAGAAAAGAAATTCCGCGATATTGTCGGCAACTTTCCCGCACACAAGCGAACCAACAAAAATGGAGAAAGGTTGATTATGCTCTGTAAGCAGTTTAAACTCAAGCTAATGTCAACACGTTTTAAACATCTTCCCAGAAAACAAAAAACCTGGGTATCTCCGATAAAGAGTATCGGAGAATTTCAAATAGATCACGTTGCCATCTCCTCCAAATGTGAAAAAGAAATATTGAACACACGTGTCCGAAAATCTCTAAACCTCGACTCCGATCACTATCTCATGAAAATAAAAACTAAACTGATCCCACAAAACAAACAGAAAAGGAGAAATGGTGAATATAAAAACAGAAATAAAATAAATTTTGATCTTACAACCCTGAGAAATTACAACCTTAAGTCCAACTCTAACCTCAAGGATTTTCAGAAAAAACTAAAGACATTCTCCCCTTCACAAAACCTCCAAGAATTTCAGAACAACTTGATTGAGGCAACAGAAACAACCTTTCCAAAAAAGAGCAAACTGAGACACCCGTGGTGGGACAGCAACTGTAATGAAGTTCTGCATGAAAGACTTAAAGCCTGGAAAAAGTGGAACTCACATAAAACTGAAAACAACCTTGATGAATTTAAGCAAGCCAGAAAGAATGCCTCGAAAACTATTCGCAACACCAAGAGACAATATGAAAAACAACAACTGGACTCAATCGAAGAGAATTTCAAGAAATGCAACACGGCAGCTTGGTACAAAACATTCAACCAGAAACAGTCCCCTTGCCTAAACCTTATGAGAAATAATAACTCTCGCCACCAACAATACTGAAAACTGTGAAATCCTGGCTGAATATTTTGAGACACTCCTAAACTGCCAAACACCCATTCAGACTCTGTTTTACGCAACCAGAAACATTACCAACACATTCAACACCTCCGACACGAGAGGAAATCACAAACATAATCAAAAATCTCAAAAACAGGAAAGCATGTGGAGAAGACACAATTACAGCAGAAATGCTCAAGCTTGGGAGAGAAACATCAGCAGAAGCACTACACAAAGAACTTGAACAAGTATGGGAAACCAAGAAAATCCCAAGTCGCTGGAAACCTGCCCTAATTCACCCTTTGTTTAAAAAAGGTGACAAAAGGGATGTTAACAACTATCGTGGAATATCGCTTCTCCCAGTCCCGTACAAAATTCTATCAAAAGCCCTGCTCAATCGTGTATCACCAATTATAGAGGGAAAACTTGGAGAATATCAAGCTGGCTTCAGACCAGGAAGATCCTGCGCCGAACAAATTTTTAACCTCAAAACAACAATGAACTATTTATCTACAAGGAGCAAGAAATATTTCATAACATTCATTGATTTCAAAAAAACTTATGACTCAATCGATAGGGACACACTCATCAAAACACTTCGAGAATATGAAATAGATGAAACAACAATCACCATAATCAAAGAAACATTAACAAATACAACATCAAAAGTGAAATTCCAAGGAGAAATTTCACGGCATTTCGAGGTCAAAACCGGCGTCAGACAAGGAGATGCGCTGTCCCCGGAACTCTTCAACTGTGTTCTGGATAAAGTCATAGCGGAATGGAGAAAACTCGCGCAAAAACATGGAGTTGAGAAAGTCCAAATTGGAGGGAAGTGCTACAAAGCCATTGAAACCAACTGTTTTGCCTTCGCTGACGATCTCGCCTGTTTAGCTTACACACAAAAAGACACAATAAAACAAATAGAATTACTTAAAGAAACTGCTGAAAAAGCAGGCTTGCAAATTTCATTTGAAAAGACAGAAATCATTACAAATATCAAAAAATCCACCAAAGAAAATAACTACAAAATACGGGAAAATACAGGTATCTAAACATTCTAAATATCTTGGTGAACTAATTCAGCCTGTGGCAAAAGGTCATCCAGCCTGCAGGGCTAGAATACAAAAACTAGAGACAGCAACTCACTACTGCAGACAGATGTATTCAAAAAAATGTATATCCAAAAACATTAAACTCAGACACTACCAGACTGTCATTAGACCGCAGATACTATATGCATCAGAAACACTGGCAAATTTTACATACGCAGAACAGATAGAAAATCGTGAAATAAGAATTGTCAGGACAATTCTTGGACACAGGAAAATAACAGATTATCAAGGCAAGCCTGTATACAGACTAAAAAGCAACAAAGAAGTGTATACGAAGTGCGGCAAAATTACAGACGAAATTAGAAAAAGAAGATGCTCCTTTTATGCTCACATCATGAGGATGAACCTGAATAGGCTTACAAAACAAATATTTTCGTACATCGCAAATCTAAAAAAATAAAAATTTATGGTTTATCAACACAGAAAGAGATCTAAAAGAAATGGCCATAGATCAGGAAACAATATTTAACAGAAACCTTTGTAGAAAAAAACTGAATTCATTCACGGGTTTCGGTGCGAAAATTAAGACGACTTGTGGAACTAAATGGTCTGAAGAGAGAAAAGCCGCCTTCAGCGCAAGAATGAAAGAAGTGTGGACTGAGAGAAAGAAGACTTCCCAGAAGCGCAAGAAATAACTGTTTTCACGGTCTTTAACGGCCAAATTTGTATAATAATAATAATAATAATAATAAGATAACAGAAGTATTCAGCAATGATATAAATATGGCTTTTGGAACAGACAAATGTAAGAAAAATAGCATAGTCAAGGGCAAACACACTAAACAAGAAGATTACATATTGGATAACCACAGCGACTGCATAGAAGCGATGGAAAAAACAGATGCCTATAAATACCTAGGATACAGACAAAAAATAGGAATAGATAATACAAATATTAAAGAAGAACCAAAAGAAAAATATAGACAAAGACTAACAAAAATACTGAAAACAGAATTGACAGCAAGAAACAAGACAAAAGCTATAAATACTTATGCTATACCAGTATTGACCTACTCATTTGGAGTAGTGAAATGGAGTGACACAGACCTAGAAGCACTCAATACACTTACACGATCACAATGCCACAAATATAGAATACATCACATACATTCAGCAACAGAAAGATTCACATTAAGCAGAAAGGAAGGTGGAAGGGGATTTATAGATATAAAAAACCTACATTATGGACAGGTAGACAATTTAAGAAAATTCTTTCTAGAACGAGCAGAAACTAGCAAAATACACAAAGCAATCACTCATATAAATACATCAGCTACACCATTGCAATTTCATAACCACTTCTACAACCCTTTAGATCACATAACATCAACAGATACAAAGAAAGTAAATTGGAAAAAGAAAACACTACACGGCAAGCACCCGTATCATCTAACACAGCCACACATAGATCAAGACGCATCCAACACATGGCTAAGAAACGGCAATATATACAGTGAGACGGAAGGATTCATGATTGCAATACAGGATCAAACAATAAACACCAGATATTACAGCAAGCATATTATTAAAGATCCCAATACCACAACAGATAAATGCAGACTTTGCAAACAACAAATAGAAACAGTAGATCACATAACAAGCGGATGTACAATACTAGCAAATACAGAATACCCCAGAAGACATGACAATGTAGCAAAAATAATACATCAACAACTTGCCATAAAACATAAACTAATAAAACAACACGTTCCCACATACAAGTATGCACCACAAAATGTACTGGAGAATGATGAATACAAATTATACTGGAACAGAACGATTATAACAGATAAAACAGCGCCACATAACAAACCTGACATCATACTCACCAATAAAAAGAAGAAATTAACACAACTAATTGAAATATCCATACCCAATACAACAAATATACAAAAGAAAACAGGAGAAAAAATTGAAAAATACATCCAACTGGCTGAGGAAGTCAAGGACATGTGGCATCAGGATAAAGTTGACATTATACCAATTATACTATCAACTACAGGAGTCATACCTCACAATATTCACCAGTACATCAATGCAATACAGCTACATCCAAACATATATATACAACTACAAAAATCTGTAATTATTGATACATGTTCAATTACCCGAAAGTTCCTAAATGCAATATAACATATACCATACAGTTACAAGGAAGTCACGCTTGACCGAGGTCCGCGTCACGTTCCATTTTTAACCAGACTTAAGTCTGAGGGAAAAAAGTCAAAAAGATGATAATAATAATAATAATAATAATAATAATAAATAACATTTTCCCCCAACACACATGTAAAATCAATTTCTCTTCTCTAATTTAACTTATTGCCACCCCCCCTCCCCCTCTCTCCTTTTCCTACAGAGTAGTGCCCTCATTTAGTGGCCCATCCATATCTACACCTACATATCTACTCCACAAGCCACTGTAAGGTGGAGGGTACATTGTACCACTACTAGTCATTTCCCCTTTTGTTCCACTCGCAAATAGAACAAGAGAAATATGACTGGCTATATGCCTCCATATGAGCCCTCATTTCTCGTATCTTTGTGGTCCTTACACAAAATGTACATTGTTGGAAATATTATCATTGTGCAGTCAGCTTCAGATGCCAGTTCACCAAATTTTCCCAATAGCATTCCTCAAAAGAAATGTCTGCTTCCCTCCAGGGATTCCTATTTGAGTGCTTGAGGCATCTTCATAATACTTCTGTATTGATCGGACATACTAGTAACAAATCTAGCAGCCCCCTTATGAATTGCTTCATTTCTTTCTGTAATCCAACCTGGTGGGGATCCCAAACACTTGAGCAGTACTCGAGAATGGGTCCCTCTAGTGTTCTATGTGTGTTCTACTCATCTGCATTAATTTACATTTTTCGGTGTTCATAGCTAGCTGCCATTCTTCACACGAACTACAAATTTTGTCCAAGTCATTTTGTATCATCCTGCAGTGACTGAACACCGCCACCTTAGCATACACCACTGCATCATTACCAAACAGTTGCGGATTGCTGCTCACAGGGTCCGTCAGATCATATATTATCATCATCATCATTTAAGACTGATTATGCCTTTCAGTGTTCAGTCTGGAGCATAGCCCCCTTATAAAATTCCTCCATGATCCCCTATTCAGTGCTAACATTGGTGCCTCTTCTGATGTTAAACATATTACTTCAAAATCATTCTTAACCGAATCCAGGTACCTTCTCCTTGGTCTGCCCAGACTCCTCCTACCCTCTACTGCTGAACCCATGAGTCTCTTGGGTAACCTTGCTTCTCCCATGCGTGTAACATGACCCCACCATCTAAGCCTGTTCGCCCTGACTGCTACATCTATAGAGTTCATTCACAGTTTTTCTTTGATTTCCTCATTGTGGACACCCTCCTGCCATTGTTCCCATCTACTAGTACCTGCAATCATCCTAGCTACTTTCGTATCCGTAACCTCAACCTTGTTGATAAGGTAGCCTGAATCCACCCAGCTTTCGCTCCCATACAACAAAGTTGGTCGAAAGATTGCACGGTGCACAGATAACTTAGTCTTGGTACTGACTTCCTTCTTGCAGAAGAGAGTAGATCGTAGCTGAGCGCTCACTGAATTAGCTTTGCTACACCTCGCTTCCAGTTCTTTCACTATGTTGCCATCCTGTGAGAATATGCATCCTAAGCACTTGAAACCGTCCACCTGTTCTAACTTTGTTCCTCCTATTTGGCACTCAATCCATTTATATTTCTTTCCCACTGACATTACTTTCGTTTTGGAGATGCTAATCTTCATACCATAGTCCTTACATTTCTGATCTAGCTCTGAAATATTACTTTGCAAACTTTCAATCGAATCTGCCATCACAACTAAGTCATCCGCATATGCAAGACTGCTTATTTTGTGTTCACATATCTTTATCTCACTCAGCCAGTGTATTGTTTTCAACATATGATCCATAAATAATATGAACAACAGTGGAGACAGGTTGCAGCCTTCTGAAACTACTCTGAACCATGAACTCAATTTACCGTCAACTCTAACTGCTGCCTGACTATCCATGTAAAGGCCTTTAATTGCTTGCAAAAGTTTGCCTCCTATTCCATAATCTCGTAGAGCAGACAATAACTTCCTCCTAGGAACCCATTCATATGCCTTTTCTAGACCTATAAAGCATAGATACAATTTGCCGTAAGCTAAAGATCTGGTCCTGACAACCTCTAATAGCCCTAAACCCACACTGATTTTCATCCAATTGGTCCTCAACTAATACTCGCACTTTCCTTTCAACAATACCTGACAAGATTTTACTCACAACGCTGATTAAAGAGATACCTCTGTAGTTACAATCTTTTCTGTTTCCATGTTTAAAGATTGGTGTGATTACTGATTTTGTCCAGTCTGATGGAACCTGTCCCGACTCCCAGGCAATTTCAATTATCCTGTGTAGCCATTTAAGACCTGACATTCCACTGTATTTGATGAGTTCTGACTTAATTTCATCTACCCCAGCTGCTTTATTGCACTGCAATCTATTGACCATTTTCTCCACTTCTCAAATGTGATCCTACTTCCATCATCGTTCCTATCCCATTCTACCTCGAAATCTGAAACATTACTGATCGTATTTTCACCTACATTGAGCAACTCTTCAAAATATTCCCTCCATTTGCCCAAGGCATCCACAGGATTCACCAGCAGTTTTCCTGACCTGTCCAAAATACTTGTCATTTCCTTCTTACCTCCCTTTCGAAGACTGCTAATTACACTCCAGAATGGTTTTCCAGTAGCTTGGCCCATAGTCTCCAACCTGTTTCCAAAGTCTTCCCAAGATTTCTTCTTGGATGCTGCAATTATCTGTTTGGCTTTGTTTCTTTCTTCAACATAACTTTCTCTGTCTACCTGAGTTCTAGTATGTAGCCATTTTTGATACGCCTTCTTTTTCCTTTTACAGGCTGCCTTGACTGTGTCATTCCACCAAGCTGTTTACTTCATCCTACTTTTACACACTACTGTTCGAAATAACTTCAGTCCTTTCACACTTTCCTAGGACACTACTGACATCTGGGAACTTGTTCCATATTCTCAGACCTTTCTTAAATCAGTAGTGGGGCACTGTGTACAACACTCTCTGGAAATCTAGGAATTTCATTGTTATTCACAGGATATCATGTGAAAAGAGGGCAAGCTGAGTTTTGCTTGAGGGATGCTTTCTGAATCCATACTGATTTGTGAACAGAAGTTTCTGTATCTCGAGGAAATATATTATATTCGAACTGAGAATATGTTCAAGAATTCTGCAACCAGCCAATGTTAAGGATATTGCTCTGTAATTTTTTTGGATTAGTTCTTTTACCCTTCTAATACATATGCCTAATATGAAGGCATTGTGAGATGGTGTAAAGGATATCAATGACACCACCCCTTCCCTTGGAACATTCATTTACAAACATTTTGCATTTGCAAACAATTTTTTTGCAGTGTGATGTGCAACAGAACGACGTTCTTGGCAACCCTCTGACACCCCTTCCCTCTCACTAACTGCACACTCCACCCACCCCACCCCCTTCCTTTCCACATCTATGGCGCTCTCTCTCTCTCTCTCTCTCTCTCTCTCTCTCTCTCTCTCTCTCTCTCTCTCTCTCTCTCTGCGTCTACAGTGCCCAAGTCCTCTAATGATGACTTCTGGCATCGTCAATTTATTCAGCTTTATATCATTATTGTTACTATGTTTCTTTTTACAGTACACAAATCTCTCAAATGCTATTGGACCTTATTCTTACACAGAGGAGGATAATTCCATGCCACCACCAGTGTTATGCATCTGTCATTATAAAGAAGGCACAATATTTGGTTTCAATGAGAGCTATGTTTTTAACTCTGAAATTGAAGAAGGTGAGTAAGTGTTGTCTGATCTTAATTCTATTCAGTACTCATGTCAAATACACTGCAGAAACAATTAACAGGTCACTTTATTGAAAACCTATCATTTTTCCCCATTGCAATACAGAAGTTTGAAATACAGCACAGTTGCCCACAACATACTTCCTTAATGGTGCTACAGCACAGTGCCCTGTGACATCATTCTGTGGCCTGGGGATGCTTCAGACAGAAAGGTAACAGCTCAAGGTGATGTGTAAGGTGGGTTAATGGTGTCAAATTGACAGCAAATTCTACAATTCTGCATAACACCACAGTGAACATATCACAGATGGAAACTTTGTCACATCCCCTCCCTTATCTACATCTACATGATTACTCTGCTAGTCACAATAAAGTGCCTGGCAGAGGGTTCAATGAACCACCTTCATGCTCTCTCTCCGTTCCACTCTCGAACGACACGCGGGAAAAACAAGAACTTAAATTTTTCTGTACGAGCCCTGATTTCTCTTATTTTATTGTGATGAACATTTCTCCCTATGTAGGTAGGTGGCAACAGAATGTTTTCACAATCTGAGGAGAAAACTGGTGATTGAAATTTCATGAGAAGATCCCATCGCAACGAAAAACGCCTTTGTTTTAATGATTGCCACTCCAATTCACGTATCATGTCTGTGACACTATCTCCCCTATTTCACAATAATACAAAACGAGCTGGCCTTCTTTGTACTTTTTCTATGTGTTCCGTCAGTCCCATCTGATGCGGATCCCACACCTCGCAGCAATACTCCAGAATAGGGCGGACGAGCGTAATGTAAGGAGTCTCTTTGGTAGACCTGTTGCACCTTCTAAGTGTCCTGCCAATGAATCGCAGTCTTTGGTTTGCTCTACCCACAATATTATCTATGTGATCGTTCCAATTTAGGTTATTTGTAATTGTAATCACTAAGTATTTAGTTGAATTTACAGCCCTCCGATTTGTGTGACTTATCTCGTAATCGAAATTCAGCTGATTTCTTTTAGTACTCATGTGAATAACTTCACACTTTTCTTTATTCAGGGTCAATTGCCACTTTTCGTACCATACAGATGCCTTATCTAAATAATTTTGCAAGTCATTTTGAACATCTGATTACTTTTCAAGATGGTAAATGACAGCATCATCTGCAAACAATTTAAGATGGCTACTCAGATTGTCTCCTATGTTGTTAATACAGATCAGGAACAATAGAGGGCTTATAACGCTTCCTTGGGGAATGCCGGATATTACTTCTGTTTTACTTGATGATTTTCCGTCTATTACTATGAACTGTGACCTTTCTGACGGGAAATCACTAATCCAGTCGCACAACTGAGGTGATACTCCATAGGCACGCAGTTTGGTTAGAAGATGCTTGTGAGTAACTGTATCGAAAGCCTTCTGGAAATCTAAAAATAAGGAATCAATTTGACGTTCCCTGTCGATAGCACTTACTACTTCATGAGTATAAAGAGCTAGTTGTGTTTCACAAGAACAATATTTTCTGAATCCGTGCTGACTATATGTCAATAAATTGTTTTCTTCAAGGTAATTCATAATGTTCCATAAAAACACGGGAGAACTGCCGGATATCAGTAACTTCCTGCCACGATATTTCGGCGCAGAGTCTTCTGGCCATCTTCAGGTGAATGCCACTGTAGTAGTACTACAGTGGCATTCACCTGAAGATGGCCAGAAGACTCTGCGCCGAAATATCGTGGCAGGAAGTTACTGATATCCGGCAGTTCTCCCGTGTTTTTATGGAACAATCAGTACGCCGGGAAAGCTTTGAACATAATTCATAATGTTCGAATACAGTATATGTTCTAAAACCCTACTGCAAATTGATGTTAGCGATATAGGCCTGTAACTCTGCGGGTTACTCCTACTTCCCTTTTTGGGTATTGGTGTGACTTGAGCAATTTTCCAGTCTTTAGGTACGTATATTTCTGTGAGCAAGTGGTTGTATATAATTGCTAAATATGGAGCTATTCTATCAGCTTACTCTAAAAGGAACTTGACTGGTATACAATCTGGACCGGAGGCCTTGCCTTTATTAAGTGATTTATGCTGCTTTTACACCGAGGATATCTATTTCTATGTTTCTCATCTTGGCAGTTGTTCGTGATTGGAATGCAGGAATATTTACTCCATCTTCTTTGGTGAAGGAGTTTCGGAAAACCGTGTTTAATAACTCTGCTTTAGTGGCACTGTCATCAGTGGCTTCACCGTTGTCATCACAGTGAGGGTATTCATTGCGTCTTGCCACTGGTGTGCTTTATGTATGACCAGAATCTCTTTGGGTTTTCTGCCAGATTTCGAGGCAGAATTTCATTGTGGAAATTATTATAAGCATCTCGCATTGAAGTACGCACTATATTTTGAACTTCTGTAAAACTTTGCTAATCTTGGGGATTTTGCATTCTTTTAAATTTGGCATGCTTTTTTCATTGCTTCTGCAACAACGATCTGATCCATTTTGTGTACCATGGGGGATCAGTACCATCACTTATTAATTTATGTGGTATATACCTCTCAATTGCTGTTGATACTATCTCTTTGAAAACATTCAACAACTTTTCTACACTTACATGATCAGATCGGAAGGAATGAAGACTGTCTCTTAAAAAGGCTTTAAGAGCATTTATATCAGCTTTTTTAAATAGATATACTTTGCATTTCTTTTTTATGGTCGTAGGTGTTGCGGTATTCAGCCTAGCAGCAACTGCCTTGTGGTCGCTAATCCCTGTATTCATCACAACACTCACTATTTGTCCAGGATTATTTGTTGCTAAAAGGTCAGTTTTGCATTTGCAACCATTTACGCTTTGAGTGGGCTCATGAACTAATTGTTCTAAATAATTTTCTGAGAAACCATTCAATAAAGTTTCGGATGATGTTTTATGCCTCCGCCGGCTTTAAACATATAATTTTTCCAGCATATCGAGGGTAGATTGAAGTCACCACCAACTATAATTGTATGAGCAGGGTACTTATTTGAAATGAGGCTCAACTTTTCTTTGAACTGTTCAGCAACTATGTCTTCTGAGTCGGGGCTCGGTAAAACGATCCAGTTAATAGTTTAGTCAGATTGTCAGGTATAACCTCTACCCATACTATTTCACATGAACTATCTACTTCAATTTCGCTAAAAGGCAAACTACCTCTGACAGCAATAAATACTCCACCACCAACTGTATTTAATCTATCCATTCTGAACACTGTTAGATCGTTTGAAAAAATTTCATTGAACTTATTTCCGGCTTTAGCCAGCTCTCTGTACCTACAACTATTTGAGCTTCAGTGTTTTCTATTAGGGCCTGGAGCTCTGGTTCTTTCCCAACACAGCTATGACAATTTACAACTACAATACCAATTGTTTCTACAACTACCTTGCTCTGTTGCACCTGCCCACTTTTTAGACGGATGGCCTTTCTGTGGTTCCCTGAGACCCTCTATCCTAAAAAACTGCCCAGTCCCTTCCACACAGCACCCGCTACCCATGTAGCAACCTCCTGTGTGTAGTGGACTATTAAGCGAAACTCAGAAACCCACCACCGGATGGCCCAAGTCAAGGAATCTGCAGTCTACACAGTCACAGAACAGCCTGAGCCTCTGATTCAGACCCTCCATTCGGCTATGTACCAAAGGACCACAGTCAGTTCTATCGACGATGCTGCAGATAGTGAGCTCCGCCTTAATCTTGTAAGCAAGACTGTCAGTCTTTACCATTTCCGCAAGCCTCCCGAAACCAGACAGAATCTGCTTCGATCCAAAGCGACACATGTCACTGGTACTGACATAAGCCACCACCTGCAGTTGGCTGCAACCTGTACTCTTCATGGCATCCGGAAGCATCCTTTCCACATCTGGAATGACTCCCCCGGAATGCACACGTAGTGCACACTGGCTTCCTTCCCCTCATTGGCAGCCAAGTTCCTAAGGGGCCTCATTACGCGCCTAATGTTGGAGCTCCCAACTACCAGCAGACCCACCCTCTGTGAATGCCCAGACCTTGCGGGCCAATAAGCTTCCTCTGGAACAGGGTGGACGACTCCATCTGGCTGAGAGACATTGTGAGCCACAGATAACGCCCGAAACCTGTTCGTCAAACAAACCAGGGAGGTCCTACGATCGGCCCCTTAGAAAGTTTTTCACCGCGTGCAAAACTTTGGAATGATCTCCCACTCGACCATGGGTGAGGGGTCAGCCTCAGTGCAGGTAGTACCCAGGTAGGTCACAGCAGTGGACCAATCGGAGGACACGTGGGACTTGTTCAACGTCCCCACATCCCCGCGTTCGATCCTCCACAGTGACGCCCCTTGGCAGAAGTCTCAAGCTGTGTGATGGAAGCCAATGCAGCCTGATGCTGTGAGCAAAGGTTTGCCAACTCATCTCGCATCTGTACACAACAATCACAGTTCCTATCCATTACTGCAGTCTCTCCTGTTTGAAGCTCATAAAAATATGTAACAAGGGAACAGTGTACTCGCCTTATTAGTAGCAGGAACTAGCAGTTTGTTCCTGCTGACGGTCTAACTTACCCACGTCTCACCCTTTCTCTCGATGTCTTACTGATATAGGTCAGAACTGTGATGCCCAGTGTTGAAATCATGTGGTTTTATTATGGTTGGGGAAAACACTTGAGACACACCACTGTTCATAATTGACATGAAAAGGTCACAGCAGGTGGCGTAAAGGGCATCAGTGAAACCACATGTTCCATTGGGGCATTCATTTAGACATTTTGAAAAAGACGGTTTGAATGTGCAACAGAATAATTGCCATAACAACCTTTGACAACCCCGGATGATTCAACCCTTCTCTAAGGATATTGTTGGGCTGCAACCCCATTGAATATGATCCTACTCCTTTCCCTTTGGAGTGTAGTGCGACCACAATTCTTGTTGTTGTATACAGTGCAGGAGCACTGTGGACTGTACAAAGCTATTCTATGACATTTGAACATGATCTTAAGGAGCAAACAGTGTCCATGCTTCTTCAGTCCTAGTGTTTCCGACTGCCCAGTGAGGTTAATCACAGGGGGTTGCGACACTGACACGTGTGTGAATTACAGCGAAGGCTCCCTCTAAGACCCCAGTTTGGCAACATCCTCAGTCCTACCTGCGTGCCTTTGTTGAACACTTTAAAAATGTACCTGTACAGAGGCAACCCTTGATGGCTTCTTTCAACAACCCTCAGGTTCTGCATGTCCGCAAGAATGTACCATTGCAGCAGATTAGCACCACACAACTGAAGGATATAGAGGTGGTGTGCTCAACAAAGTTGCCTGGATGTCACTGATAATATTGCCAAACTATGGGGGAAGGGAAGGGGTCTTGAAGGGACCGTTTGCAATTTCATTCATGCATGTGCAAGTGTTGCACTCCCTCTTAGATTATCATGTCACAGGACAGCAAGAAACGGAAAGGTTGAAAAAGTATAAACACCCTTTGCTGCTTCAGATCATGTTCATATTTCAGTAAATGGTTTTGTATGGTCCCAAGTGATTCCACCCTGTATACCAGAGCAAAAATTGTAATCGTTACACTCAAAAGGGATCAGATAATGTACAACGGGCTGCCCTGTCTTCTACTTGCATAGGGTTTATGACACCACATCCTCATTATCCCCCATGTGTGGGCTCTCTGGGGCCAACTCCTGAATTTTGTCTGGAACTTCTTGTCTTGCCAAGCTTTCCAGGTTCAGTTTGGTGCTTCCCTCAGTATTCCTCATATAGAAGAGAATGGGGCCCCACAGAGCTCTGTATTGCATTTGCTTCTTTCTCTGGTAGCTATCAACAGTCCAGCTGCAGCTGTGGGGTCTACGGTGTTAGCCTCCATGTATGCTGGTGACTTTTGCATCACTATTGCTCCTCAGCTGTGGGTGTTGCTGACTGCAGGTTGACATACAAAAGGCACAGTCCTGGTCTCTCACCTGTGGCATCAGGTTTTCTGCCACCAAGACATGTCATGCACTTCTGTCACCATCATACTGTCCATCTTCAACCTGAACTCTACCTCGATGATTGAATGCACAGTGTAGTGGAGTCGTACCATTTTTTGGGATTGATCTTCAATGCCTGCTTAATGTGTCTTCCCCATCTTTGCCAGCTTAAGCAATCATGCTGATCACACCTTAATTCTCTTCGTTGTCTCAGTAATACCATCTGGGGTGCAGACCGCTCTACACTTTTGTGGTTGTGCCAAAAGCTCTGATCCTGTCATGTGTTGACTGTGGCAGCCTGGAGTATGGCTCAGCACCACCTTCAGCATTGCAGATCCTGTATCTGATACACCATAATGGGGTCTGTCTTGCAACAGGTGCCTTTGAGATCAGCCTTGTTAACAGCCTACTCACAGAGGCTGGCATCCCTCCCCTACATACCAGGTACCAATAACTGCTGCTTAGCTGTGCAATACACATTTGCTACTACCCTGATAGCCAAACTACTGTCCCCTTTTTCCTGGTAGGGAGATCCGCGTCCCACAACAGAGGCCAAGGTTAGAACTCACAATCACAGTTCAGATACAGAGTCTGTGCTGTGAAATCCATATTTTCCCACTGCCGCCTCTTTTTGGGGAGAAATGACGTGCTCCCTCATGGTGTGTATCCCATCCTCACAAGGGAACCTCCCCATCGCACCCCCCTCAGATTTAGTTATAAGTTGGCTCAGTGGATAGGCCTTGAAAAATTAAACACACATCAATCGAGAAAACAGGAAGAAGTTGTGTGGAACTATGAAAAAAATAAGCAAAATATACAAACTGAGTAGTCCATGCGCAAGGTAGGCAACATCAAGGAAAATATGAACTCAGGAGCGCCGTGGTCCCGTGGTTAGTGTGAGCAGCTGCAGTACGGGAGGTCCTTGGTTCAAGTCTTCCCTCGAGTGAAAAGTTTTCTTTATTTTCGCAAAGTTATGATCAGTCCGTTCGTTCATTGATGTCTCTGTTCACTGTAATAAGTTTAGTGTCTGTGTTTTGCGACCGGACCGAAAAACTGTGCGATTAGTAGACGAAAGGACGTGCCTCTCCAATGGGAACAGAAAACATTTCATCGCGAGGTCATAGGTCAACCGATTCCTCCACAGGAAAACACGTCTGATATATTCTATACGACACCGGTGACAGCATATGCGTCACATGACAGGAATATGTTGTCAAACCACCTAACTTTTACACTGGGCGAATGGGTAAAAAGATTCTTCTACCTTGCCCGATTTAGGTTTTCTTGTGGATGTGATGATCACTCCCAAAAAGGGCACGGTTGCACTTGCTCAGTGGTCTGGCCTGGCTGCGGCCCATGCAACCTTTTTAATTCTCTTAATTCTTTTCTATCTACCATTGCTTGACAGACTCGTAGTCGTTGTTCTCTGTCCTGAAATTTTATCTTGTTGATGTAGCTAGTTTTCTTGCAGTAATGGAGGATATGGAAGCACCAGACAAATGCAGATAGTATGTCTCCAGTCACATAATGTGTCTGGGTCATCCAGCTGCTTTCTGGAAAGGGCAACTCTCCCACCATCCCTCTCCTACCCTCTTTCATTTCTACTGGCTTCTATTTCTTGGTTTTCTTGGTTCTCTGATACAGTCAAGTCCATTGGAATTTGTCTTTTGTGTGTTTACTCCCTGGGGATTATCCCATCATGACACACTAAGGATTAAAGGACCAGTGACCTTGTAGTTTGGTCCCTTTAACCATATTAACACATCCATCCCTCCATGAATGGGCTAAAGCCCCACAATGTCCTTAGAGAATGGTTGGATTGTGTGTGTGTGTGTGTGTGTGTGTGTGTGTGTCAGCAGCATTAAAGGTTTTGAGAAAATCATTCTGTTGCACGTCACCCTGTAAAATACCATTTTCACTGTGTAACACACTCCTGGAAATTGAAATAAGAACACCGTGAATTCATTGTCCCAGGAAGAGGAAACTTTATTGACACATTCCTGGGGTCAGATACATCACATTATCACACTGACAGAACCACAGGTACATAGACACAGGCAACAGAGCATGCACAATGTTGGCACTAGTACAGTGTATATCCACCTTTCGCAGCAATGCAGGCTGCTATTCTCCCATGGAGACGATCGTAGAGATGCTGGATGTAGTCCTGAGGAACGGCTTTCCATGCCATTTCCACCTGGCGCCTCAGTTGGACCAGCGTTCGTGCTGGACGTGCAGACCGCGTGAGACGACGCTTCATCCAGTCCCAAACATGCTCAATGGGGGACAGATCCGGAGATCTTGCTGGCCAAGGTAGTTGACTTACACCTTCTAGAGCACGTTGGGTGGCACGGGATACATGCGGACGTGCATTGTCCTGTTGGAACAACAAGTTCCCTTGCCGGTCTAGGAATGGTAGAACGATGGGTTCGATGACGGTTTGGATGTACTGTGCACTATTCAGTGTCCCCTTGACGATCACCAGTGGTGTACGGCCAGTGTAGGAGATCGCTCCCCACACCATGATGCCGGGTATTGGCCCTGTGTGCCTCGGTCGTATGCAGTCCTGATTGTGGCGCTCACCTGCACGGCGCCAAACACGCATACGACCATCATTGGCACCAAGGCAGAAGCGACTCTCATCGCTGAAGACGACACGTCTCCATTCGTCCCTCCATTCACGCCTGTCGCGACACCACTGGAGGCGGGCTGCACGATGTTGGGGCGTGAGCGGAAGACGGCCTAACGGTGTGCGGGACCGTAGCCCAGCTTCATGGAGACGGTTGCGAGTGGTCCTCGCCGATACCCCAGGAGCAACAGTGTCCCTAATTTGCTGGGAAGTGGCAGTGCGGTCCCCTACGGCACTGTGTAGAATCCTACGGTCTTGGCGTGCATCCGTGCGTCGCTGCGGTCCGGTCCCAGGTCGACGGTCACGTGCACCTTCCGCCGACCACTGGCGACAACATCGATGTACTGTGGAGACCTCACGCCCCACGTGTTGAGCAATTCGGCAGTACGTCCACCTGGCCTCCCGCATGCCCACTATACGCCCTCGCTCAAAGTCCGTCAACTGCACATACGGTTCACGTCCACGCTGTCGCGGCGTGCTACCAGTGTTAAAGACTGCGATGGAGCTCCGTATGCCACGGCAAACTGGCTGACACTGACGGCGACGGTGCACAAATGCTGCGCAGCTAGCGCCATTCGACGGCCAACACCGCGGTTCCTGGTGTGTCCGCTGTGCCGTGCGTGTGATCATTGCTTGTACAGCCGTCTCGCAGTGTCCGGAGCAAGTATGGTGGGTCTGACACACCGGTGTCAATGTGTTCTTTTTTCCATTTCCAGGAGTGTATATGTAAATGAATGCCCCAAGGGAAGGGGTGGTTTTATTGATGCTATTTCTACCACCTCTTGAGGCCTTTCATGTCAATTCTGAGTGACGGTATGTCTGAAATGTTTCCCTCGGCCACCTGTAAGAAAACCATGTGATTCAGCATTAGGCATCATGGTTCTGGCTTCTATCGCAGAGGTGTCAACAGAAATGGTGAGTTGTGTGTAAGGAGGGAGAGTATGATGACCTTCCCATCATACGACACGTCCACACGGAGTTTGGCAGAATTTTTGTGAAATTTGGTGTCAATATGACATCATTAACGCTCCTCAACAAATTGTTTGAAGCATCACTGTGCCCGATGATGATGTCCCAGTGCACCATGCTTTTGTAACATCATAGAGGAAGGCTGTAGGTACTTATGTGCCAAATTTGAAACCTCTGCGTCACAATGAGGGAAAATAATGGAGTTCCTAAGAAGTGACTCTTTAATTCTTCCGTGTAGTATAGTTTCCTAGGCACTGTGTCGTAATTATTCGCACAGAATAGAAATTAATCATATTGGAACCATCTCAAGCAAATATTTGATTTTATCAGTCATGTTCATTCAACTTTTTGCTTGTTCAGACTACTGTCCCATAGGCAAAGTATTTTCAAAAGCAGGAAATAGCTGTAGGTGACACTGACATATTTTAAATTTAAATTTATGATTGTAATACTATCATCTCATTATTTTACTGGTATCTGAACTGCTCAATTGAAGATTTTTGATGCTTCTATTCATGTTTTGATAATTTAAAAGGAATTATGTTCAAACTTGAATCCCATATGTGTATATGTATATATATTTTTGCTTACTTGCAGTGTGTATAAACATGAAAAATACAACAAAACCTTATTCAAGTGAGGAATATCTTAGAGAGAAAAAAGTAAATATCAATTTTTCTGCTTTGGTGAAGGCAACATTGAAATTTTCTGTGAAGACGATAAACTTCAAAGCTGCTGGACCAATTACTCCTCCTGACTGCTACAAATTTGACATTGAGGTTTGTGACAGTGTTCTATTTCTTTACAGTGTAGTTTGTCAGTAACTATTATTAATAATAGTGACAACATTATAAATTTACAGTTCAAAAGGTTTGTGTGAGGCACTTAACCATGATTCCAGTCTCATACATTCCCATTGAAATGGCTGTTGTACATTTTATATAACTTCTGAATCATGGCAATCTGTTTCCTGCATTTTTCAGTATGATCCAGTAGTTTGTGTGATCAACTTTCTGTATCTCTCTGTTAAATTGGCACATCAGTTTTTGGCATAATAATGAGTGTCTTCCCAGACAATACTCAATTCCTCTGTAAGTACATGATAGTTGAACATTAGCCCCCAAACCTTTGCAGTGCTACATTCCATTTAGTGCTGCATGTTCTAACACCTATTGTTCTAAGTAACAATAATTATTAGCTGAAATATCAAAAATTAAGTTCTTGATTTGCAGACGATTTAATGGGAACAGCAAGCTGCTGAATGTCTCAGAGACACATTTTCATCAAATAGTATCGCAGACTTGCCTCCTTGAGCGATGTCTTGACCGTCTTTAATTATGGAGCATCGACAATGGCTTTTGCTTTTCCACTGACAAAACTGTTTGTATTAATTTCTGGTGGCACAATTGGGTTTTTCCACTGTCTTTACATCTTGGGCCTGTTGCTCTTCCGTTCATTGAAACTACAAAATTATTGGGGCTCAGGCTTGGTAGAAAACTTCCTTGGTCCACCAAAATGTACTACCTGGCTGCTCGCTGTATGCTGTCTGCTGTCCGCCAATGTCCTATGTGACCTCAGCGATACTTCCGGGGGAGTGGATAAGACCACCCTCCTCTGTCTGTATCTGTCCCTTGTCCATTCAAAACTAGACTACAGGTGTTTTGTTTATGCATCTGCACAATAATCCCTCTTGCGGTGTCTCAATATTATCCAGAATTTTGGCATTCGTTTGGCCACCGGCACCTTTTACTCTAGCCTGTTATGAGTCTGCATGCCGAAGCTGCCGAACTACTGCTGTCATACCACTGTGACTTTCTGTTCGGCAGATATGCATGCTGTTTGTCTGCCTTGCCTGGCCACCCATCCTATGCCTTCTGCTTTGATGACTCCTCTGACTGCCAATATGGGGCATGTCCCTCTTCTCTGTTACCTGCTGGAGCTTAACTTCATGCTACCTGCCACTTTCCCAATTGGTGTGAACCCTTCACCACCTTGGCTTCGTGCAGTGGCCCACACTCACCTTGACCTTCATTCGCTTCGTAAAGTCCCTACTCCAGCCTCACTCATCACTTTAAGTTTAACAACCTTCACATGGAGCTTCGCGATAGTACCTTCATGTGCACTGATGGCTCTGACTGACCGTGGTGTCGGGTGTGCCTTTGTTATTGGCACTGACGTTTTTCGGTATCTGCTTCCAGACCGCTGCTCAGTATTTATAGCAGAGCTCTGAATCCTGTATCAGACGCACTACATCCAACAACACAGGCTTTTCAATTGCGTCATCTGCTCTGACTCTCAAAGTGCTCTTCAGCGACTCAGTGTGCTGTACATCTTCCATACCATAGTGCAATAGGTCCAGTAGAGCGGTCACTTGCTCACTCTTGATGGAGCCACTGTGATGTTTGTGGGTTTCTGGTCACACCGGTCTGACAGGAAATGTGATTGCTGACACTGCTGCTAAGGCTGCAGTCCTCGTACCTTGGCAAGCTAGTTCTTACATTCCCTCTGATTATCTCTGTGTTGCCGTCTGTCTGCAGGTGGTGTCACTTTGGCATCACCACTGGTCCTGCCTTCATGAGAACAAGCTCCAGGGAATTAAGCCTCTCCCATTGGCATGGACGACCTCCTCTCGGCCCACTCACCATGAGGAGATCATTTTAACTAGGTTGCATTTGGGCACTGTCTTTTTAGCCATTGCCATTTGGTAAGTTGTGCTCCCCCTCCATTATGTGCTCATTGCCCTCAACCTCTGACGGTTCACCATTTCCTAATGGAATGCCCTTTTTTAACCACTTACTTTCTCAATTACATTTGCCATCAGAGTTATTGGCCGTTTTAGCAAATGATGTGCGGGCTGTCAACCGCATTTTATGTTTTATCTGTCATAGCAATATGGTGAATAACATTTAATCTTTAGTTCAAGACCTGTTTCTTGATGGTGTATTTTATGGACCTTTCTCCAAGTCCCCGTTTTAGCTGTCTTTCCTTCCACTGATTGGGCTTAACATGTAGTCGTTTTTAACTTTTTTCCGTAGTGTTCTACAGTTCTGACAAGGGTGCGTATGACCCTAGTTGTTTTTACAACCTAAAGCAAAATTTAAAAAAAACCAATTGAATAGCATCAGAGAAAGGAATTAATTAAAGTATTTAACTTCCTGGTGTTGAGTAATGAAGTCCTGGGTTTTTGCACATGAATTAATAACCTGACAACTATTTTCATTTGGTCTTATTTTTTCCAGTTGCACCAATTACAGTGCCACTGGTCCTCAGTTATTGTAAACTCTGAACATACTTCAGTGACCACTGTTGGGGTTGACAGTGGGAGATTGTGTGTTATGGAGAGTAAGGGTACTGGCTCAGTTGTCTGAACTATGAGAATTGTTCAAACCTCAACTTGAAAAAAGTCTGCACATGAAGGTGTGCTACATGCTGTAGTGTGGATGGCTACTGGGCAACCTCGGTGGTATCTGCTGGCTCCAGTTGTATGAGGATTACCAGCCAAGAAGGGCTCTGTCTGGGTGGACGTTTATTTCGGTAGTTCCTTGTAGCAACAAAATGTTTTTCATTGTTTAATTTCAAACTCCTAATGGAAACATGTCATTAGGAGTATCAACACTGTGCTAACAGTCATCTTAACAGAAAAATGGAGAGTATTATGGAGTAAAGGAGACCTCATTGTATAATAGAAGTATTGAGTCATTGACAGCCACATCAAAAAGAATGAAAACTTGTTAGCATTCAGATAGCTACATTGTACTGGCTGAATACACAATGCTGGGATTGCAGTTGGGCAAGTAGGTTTGGCTGAGGTGGTGTTGGGTAGGGTGGGTAGAGGGGTGGTGGTGGTGGTGGTGGTGGTGGTGGTGGTGGTGGTGGTGGTGGTGGTGGTGTTATGTGATAGGTGGGAAGCAGGAAGAGGGGTATGGAAAGGGTAGCTGGTGGTGTGGGAGGCAGCTGATGTGTGGGATAGGAATGCAGGATGGGGAGGCAGCACGTGTATGGGATGGGAATGTAGGAATGTCACACAGGCACTGGAGCTGGTGAGTTATGTGATCACAATGACGATGATGTGAAGATGTTCATTGGGTGGTGGTGACAGGAGGGGGGGGGGGGGGGTGGATTGTTCACTAATGGCTGTAGAAGCAGTGTGTTAGCAGAGACTGAGGCCGTGACAATTCTGGTAATGAAGGTTGTATTGCAAGATAACTCCCATTTGTGTGGTACAGAAAAAACTGGTGCTGGGGGGAAGCATCCAGATGGTACGGGTTGTGTGAAGAATCTAGGGGCTCAGTATTTATTTCCTGTGTACAGGCTTGACGACCCCAGGTTCCTGAGCTGGGGACTGGTAAGCACTGCCAGTCCTCTGTTACTGTAAGCTCCAGGCATGCTTCAGCAACCACCATGCTGTCCTGCAGTGGTGTATCTTTAGTTTCGGAGAACGGGGTCCTTGGCTTCACCACCTGTATTGCGAGGAAGGTACACACCTCTACAAAAAGCCCCTCAACCTCAAAATGTGCTACGGGCTGATGAGGTGAATGGCTGTTGAGGTAAAACAGTCTCTAGTGGGCAACCTCTGGGGCACCTGCCCCCCTCCCCAGTTGTATAAGGCTTGCTTAGGCATCCAGAGCTCTGCCTGGTTCGACGTTTGTTTCTCTAGCATCTCGTGGGATCCCTGTAGAAGGTCTCGTCAAACAACTACTCGTGACGGGACAATTCTATCGTCAGGTAGTGTCTACACCTACTCATCAAAGAGAGGTCGATCGGTCAGTCTTCCTGAGCAGTAATCTCAGAATAATAGTAACAGGACACAAATGTGCCATAACACTTTCATTGTAATTAAGAGAATGGGAGGAACCTTCGAGAAGGTCTCCCCGTGCTATATTCACAATGCATTGGAGGGTATTGCTGGATCCTTAAAAACTGTTCAACGACTTTGTAATGAAACACTTCTAATTCAGACCAAGTATCTAAGCTTCTGGGATATAAAGACTGAGGTGATTATCCAGTCGAGGCTGAGTTGCATAACACCATTAATATCTGTAAAGGCACGGTTACCTGCTTCGATCTATCTGCCAACTCAGACCGTGGTCAATAGCAGATCATGAAGTTGGGTGATTCAAAGGGCAAATTTGTTGCTGTACAGTTCACAGGCTATTTTTGAGCAAAAGGATTGTGCACAGGAAGTGGAGGCCTGTATCACTTGAGATCCAACAGGCTGCCATACACCGGTCTACCAACCACCTCAAACAACGACCTGTACCTAGATGGAATGGCAACTGTTGCTTGGTAATCAGAGCCAGGCGAACCACTCTGTGGAACTTCAAACACCATCCAACTACAGAAAAACCTTCATGTCTTCAGAACTGCGAGCGCACATAAGAGGCGAGTGATAAAAGAATGGGAGAGGGCTTCCTGGTAGAAATTCACGGCTTCCATTAATAAATCCACTTCCACTGCTCAAGTTCAGGAATCAGTACCATGTATTTCAAGCTAGAGCAGTACATGTCCCCATATGGCCTTGTCAAGAAATGGGGTCTTGGTGGATGCGCCTAAAGACATGGCTCAGATTTTAGCTGAACAGTTTTTTGGTGTCACTGAGTCATCCAGACAAGGTGAGGAAGTGTACAACCTTCCATTCTCATGTGGTATGGGGAATAAGCTCTGTGGCTAGACACACTGCTCCAGCACCTGATGAGATTCATTATGCCATGTCCTGTTACTTGTGCTCTGAAGTGAAAGGATAGCTTCTATCTTGTTTTAATGGTGCGATGGCGTCTTTCCATCACAATGGCGGGAGAGCACCATCATTCCGGTGCTCAAACCTGGTCAAAACAGGCTTGATGTGTATAGTTACCGGCCCATCAGCCTCACAAACTTCCTTTGTAAGCTGCTGAAACGTATGGTGTGTTGGCGGTTGGGTTGGGTCCTGGAGTCACATGGCCTACTGGCTCGATGTCAGGGTGGCTTCCACCAGGGTCGCTTTACCACTGATAATCTTGTGTTACTCGATTCTGCCATCCAAATAGCCTTTTCCAGACACCAACATCTGGTTGCCGTCGTCTTTGACTTAAGTAAAAAAAATACGACTAGACTTGGTAACATCATAGCCTTGCCACATTTGTATGAGTGGGGTCTCTGGACCCGCTCTCAATTTTTATCCAAAACTTCCTGTCGCTCCGTACTTTCTGTGTCCAAGTCTGTGCCTCCCCATAGATTCCCCCCCCCCCCCCCCCCCCACACTCACCCCTGCCCACCCCCCACTCACCCCTGCCACCCCACTCACCCCTGCCACCCCACCCTCCCACTCACCGCTGCCCCCCCCCCCCCCCCCCCCCCCGATATTCTGCCATTTTCTGTTGCTACTCCAGTACTGGTGTTGTTAGGCAGTGCCTAGAGGCAGCCATTCACAAGGTGCAGTCATGGGCTCTATCCCACGGCTTCCAGGTGTCATGCATTTCTGTCAGCATCACACCATTCATACAGAACCAGAGCTGTACCTTAATGATGATCCACTCACTGTAGTGGAGACATTTCGATTCTTGGGAATTGGTTTTCGAGGCTCGATCGACTTGGCTTCCTCGCCTTCGTCAACTTAAGCAGAAGTACTGGCAGCACCTCAATGCCCCTCCACTACCTGAGTAACACCAACTGGGGTGCAGATTGCTCTACACTGCTGCAGCTCTACAGAGCCCTTGTTCAATCCTGTCTCGACTCTGGGAGTCTGGCTTATGATTCAGTGATACCACAGTGTTGCATTTACTTGACCCAGTGCACCACTGTGGCATTTTCCTAGCAACAGGGGCTTTTAGGACTAGTCCGGTGACCAGTGTCCTTGTTGCGACCGGAGTCCCTCCATTGCAGGTTAGGCGTGTAAAAGTGCTGGCCAGTTACGTTGCACATGTTCTTAGTTCTCCTGTGCATCCGAATCATAGTCTCCTTTTGCCACCCACAGCGGTTCATCTTCTGCTTCGGCAGCCCAAGTCAGGGCTGTGCATCTCCTTTTCTTTCCTTCTTCCCTTGTGCCTTGTGTAATTGTTTTACTGCGAACAAGGGACCTATATCCTCTCAGTTGCCCCCCCCCCCCCCCCCCCTCCGTTTTAAATCAATCAACCAACTAACCACGTACACGTCCATGGGTGTACACCTAGGCCGCAGATTCTTTTGGACCATTCACATGGCCCTGAGGACTCCGTTAACAGTGCTGCTCTCCGCTATCACTCCCTTTTGATTCTTGACATGTACTGGGCCCATGAAGTGGTTCACACCACCGCTTGATGGCTGATAGTCACGTAGGATTTGCATATGTCCATGGAGGACATATTGAACACCACTCCGTGTCAGATTGGTGCAATGTTTTCACTGCAGAGCTGGTGGCCGTATCTTGTGATCTTGAGCGCATCTGCTCATGCCCTGGCAAGTTGGCTGTCGTTCTTTCCGCGAACCATACGCGACTGGAACAGAAAAGAGGTAATGACAGTGGCATGTAAAGTGCCCTCCGCCACAAACCGTTTGGTGGGCTTGCGGAGTATAAATGTAGATGTAACTTCAAAAACTAGTTTTACCACCAGTGTCTTTGAGCATATTATTTATGGCAGAATGAAGTTTGTGTCAGCAAAAACTAGCTTTAAATGCAGCTCTTGTAGTTTTCCAATGTAATTCTTAATCATAAAATCTTTGCAGCTGATCAGCCAAGTGGTAACGTTGTATTGTCCAAATATTTCAATGATTTTTGTGCCCCCCAGCTTCAGGCGAAGTGTTGGGATGCTGTGTTCTACATATTATGTGGTGCTGCATTCCCTCACCATCACCATTGCCATGGCCTTTGCTTCAGGAGATGTGATGGACCCACCCTTGGAAGAGATCAGTGGTCCAGCAGCTGTGTAGATATGCAGAACATTCCATCCAACATGTCGCCTGAAGATAATGAGATTAGAAACTCACTACAGCATTGTAACAAGATGACACCAACACTTGGCTGATGGCCTGAGAAGATTTTATCATTTGAATATACCAGAAAGTCCACAATCACATATAGTTCTTAATTGATTCATGCAAATAACAGAACTATCTCTTGAACAAGCTGTAGCTAATCCTTTCCATCATTATCTTGCTGCATCATCACTGAGAGATGGTGTTGATTAACCATTCAAATGAGGAAAATATCATGGTAAGTTATAGTAGAGTTTAAAATAAAAGCAGAAAGTCTTCAACATATGAATTATTGTTAAAGTATTGTTAAAGTATTCATTCATTTCCTGAAAGGTGACGGAACTGGGTTTATGATGATGGCCAGTTCCAAGAGTTACTGATGAACATTTTAATAAAATTGACACCTTTAGGTAAGATTCATTAAACATCAAAAGTATATGTAAAACTCATGTTAAGTAGTACACTGTATTTGGAAATTATTGATGATGTGTCATTATAACCTGACTTATCTGTAAGTTAAGCGGTGGTTATTTTTTTATTTAATTAGATTTTAATGGTTGAAATGTAAATTTTTCTGTTGTGTCCATTTACATGATTTGTTATTTAATAACAAATTTATTGTTTCAGGATTAGTCTTGTTGAATTTTTTAAATGACGCATTCACCATTGTGTATTATTGGTTATAATTTTCACAATTGCAATTTCAACTTTTAAGTCGTTTGCACGTGATTAAAATGCAACCGATTTTAAACAGTAAAATTAATCATTCCATATGTAAAAAGCACACACATTTTACACCACTTCTATGAAACAATCTGTAGTGATAATTGACAATATTGCTTATGTGCCCATAGCTGATGTAAACATTAGTAGGAAAGTAAATCTTGTAGAACTGGATAACTGGGAAAGTGGGAATGCTTTATTTTTCTATTTGTTTTATGGTATGTTCTTGTAATGAGGTATTGTATGCTGATGCTTTATACAGGTGAACGACTGCTGTGTTTTCAGTATGTCAGTATTTTTTCTCAGTTGTCAATCCAGACTGCGCAGGGCAGCCACGCGGTCTGAGGTGTCTTGTCACGGTCCACACGGCTCACGCCATCGGAGGTTCAAGTCCTTCCTTGGCCATGTGCGTGTGTGTTTTGTCCACAGTGTAAGTTAGTTTAAGTAGTATGTAAGTCTAGGGACCGATGACCTAAGCAGTTTGGTCCCATAAGATCTTACCATAAATTTACAAATTTTTTATGAATCCAGATTATTTCATGGAAGTGTTATGAAATGGCGTAAGCTTTTTGTGAAATGTTTAACTTCAGTGTTTTGTTATTGGGTATAACTTAACTATTTTAAAATGAATTAAAAGTCAAAATTGCAATTGTGGGAAGTATATTGTCTAGTACAGTTGCTGGTGAAAGTGATTGTCATTTAAATTATAGTTTAATGTTCTTTTAAGAAACTGTTTCCTCCACTGAAAAAGTTTGTGCATAATACATGTTATGAAGTATCATGGTTTTTTCTCACAATATAGTTCTCCTTCAGAGTTTGTTTTCTGCTTTTTCTTGATGTTGTAGATAGACTTCGATAATCGAGATCATGATGGTCAAATGCTTTTGTCACTGGATGCTGATGCTGTCAGATTATCATGCAAGGGCGATGTGGAATATATAGGTGAGTCAAGATTTAAACTTCCATAATTCATAGTTTTGAAAGTACGCAGTGCCTTTTTTTTTTTCCCCTCTTAACAATGATAGGTTTGAGAGAGCAGAAGAGTCTCCATTACTTCATCACACCTTTGATTATTTCGGTTTTTACACTTCATGCGTTACTTCACTTTCCAGTAAGCTCCTATTGTTACTATGCTTTTGGATAACAGTGTGCCTGTTTTATTAACCTTAGAATTAAGAAAAGCAAAGAATTAATAACTTTATTCACAAGAAAATTCTTAAGACAAATCTGGTGATTGTTTGGAAGGTATTGACATGTCCAACAATAATTGTTACCCAAACTTATTACGTATGTGTACTGTCAAGATGGTGTTTGTGAGCATTTCAAAAGGCACAGGCTGCATGTAGATAAATTCACATTCTGTAGTAAACAGAAAACAACGAAGAAGAATATTATGTTCTACTGCAGCCTTGAATGTGATCCTTACTGACATTTTGTCTAAATTATTGTGCATTTATCTTTTACAAACAAGGAAAAGAATATTGTTTGATCTAAGAAATTACAGCCTCTGTAGAGACTGACAACAGAACATTTGGAGAAATGTGGTAGAAGCGGAAATGTTACATGTTAGAAAATGACTTTTGTTTATCCCTGATGTATTAGAAAACCTTCAATTAAGTTTGAAACAGGTATGAAGTTTGTACACTTGATTTCTGCTCATGAAATCAAACCCTGGTTTCTTGCATAGGATGGTAGAAGGGCAGTGGCTGTGGTAAAAATGAACAGCTATGTTTTTATGGTAACATCCTGTAGTTGTATGGTAAGGACAAGAAGGCAGACATAAAGGGATGATTATGGAAGAATTTGGATTGTGCGTCCATCTGATTTACTTTCTGGAAAAAGTGTCATGTGACTGTATTTAGTATAGGTTAAGTGTACAATAATGATCACATCAATGACAAGAAAAAATCAGAGAACCAGAAAGAAATCATATAGCTCTGAGCTCGCTTAGTCCTGGTATAGAATATAGGAGCCAGGCACTATGTGAGCACCTTATAAAATAGTAAATTCAATGATAAAGAAAATCGTTATGTCAAGAGCATACAGAGCACATAGCAATTGATGTCAAGTCGTAACCACCCATCTTACAAACTTCAAGAAATAAAGTTTATTTTGGGGGAGAAGGGGGGGGGGGGCATAGTAGTGTAAATACACTAATTCATTATAAAGTGAGATTGCTACGTAATATTTTGATTATATGAGGGCATGCTGAAAAGTAATCCATCCAAATTATGTATGTAAAAACTTAGATTTTTAAATAAAACGAACATTACCAACATTCCGCATCTTTATTTTAAACGCCTACATATTTATTTCTCAATACAGTCACGCTGGAGATGTATACATTTCTCCCAGTGAGAAACCACTTAGTTGATACCATTACTGTTGAATGTTTGTCTATGTTGGTGGAGTCACAACCTCACCTCTAATTGCACTGCTCCATCACTATTGAAAGTGAAGTGTTATTTAAGTTTTGGAAACAGCTGAAAATAGGATGGGCCAAGTCAAGACTGTATGAAGGGTGATGAATAATAGTGAATACAACAGTATTACCCCCAGGGGGGCTCACCGCTCTTCAGCAGACTTGTGCTTGGCTACCACGGGGCCCCAGCCATTGCAGCATCTTTTCCCTTCCATGCTGCATGTCTATCCTCTTGCAGTTCTTCCTCCCCTCCCTTGGGGAAAATGTTTGGACAATTTTTGTAAATGTATTCTGCATTTCCGGTAGTCAGTATCAGAATACTTTCTACTGTTTTTCATTCCTTCTTTATTTCTTATTCACCTTCTCCTATCCTTCCTCCACTTTGGCATCCTCTTTCTCTTCTTCCTCCCTGTGCACTCCTGAAGGTCGGCCCATACATGTGATGCATAACAGGTGATGGGGTATCACATAGTTCCCAGCCCCATGTCAACAGGTGGTGTTCACACGCACCCCCTGGTACAGGCGAGGCCCAGGGAGGAGTGATTACCTGAGCTGCTACCTTCCCAAATTGCTAATTGGTACCTCTGTCATGTGTTTGGGAGTTGTGACCTGATGTGTGAACAATCACCTAAAGCAAGTGAGCCCCTTTCTGAAGGGGGACCCCAGTTAGGAGTGCACCGTCAGAGACGCTGACAATCGTGAGGGATTTTCTCACAATGTGCCAGTCATCTTCACAGTCAGTAGCTATGAAACATAAATGGAATGAGGCTAACATTTCAAAGACCCTTGCTGCTGCACCAAGGTTCCTCGTGGTTTCAAGTACTGAAGACAGTCAGTCCTATGCTATGGTAAATCCGTTTATTATTCAGAAAGGTGTTGATGCAATTGCTGGCTCTGTGAAATCCTGCTTTCTTTCATGCAATGGCACTGTGCTTTTGGAGATTACTTCTGATTCTCAAGCACAACTGTTTGCAGGTTCACTCCTCCGTGGCTGTCCTATTCGTGTCAAGGCCCTTCGAATGCTGAATTCTTCCTGTGGTTTCATTTACAGTAGGCTGCTTGATGGTCTGACTGAGGCAGAAATCCAAACATACCTCTCTGATCAGGGTGTCATTGCCATCCATCGGGTGAAGAAAAAGTACACTACTGGCCATTAAAATTGCTACACCACAAAGATGACATGCTGCAGATGTGAAATTTAACTGACAGGAAGAAGATACTGTGATATGCAAATGATTAGCTTTCCACAGCATTCACACAAGGTTGGCGCCAGTGGCAACACCTACAACGTGCTGACATGAGGAAAGTTTCCAACTTATTTCTCATACACAAACAGCAGCTGACTGGCGTTGCCTGGTGAAATTGATAAAGGTCGGATTGTAGCCTATTGCAATTGCGGTTTATCGGATCGCGACATAGCTGCTTGCGTTGGTCAGATTCCAATGACTGTTAGCAGAATATGGAATCGGTGGGTTCAGGAGGGTAATACGGAACGCCGTGCTGGATCCTAACAGCCTCGTATCACTAGCAATCGAGATGACAGGCATCTTATCCGCATGGCTGTAACGGATCGTGCAGCTACGTCTCGATCCCTGAGTCAACAGATGGGGACGTTTGCAAGACAACAACCATCTGCACGAACAGTTCAACGACGTTTGCAGCAGCATGGACTATCAGCTCGGAGACCATGGATGCGGTTACCCTTGACGCTGCATCAGACAGGAGCGCCTGCGATGGTGTACTCAACGATGAACCTGGGTGCACGAATGGCAAAACATTATTTTTTCGCATGAATCCAGGTTCTGTTTATAGCACCATGATGGTCGCGTCCGTGTTTGGCGACATCACGGTGAATGCACATTGGAAGCGTGTATTCGTCATCGCCATACTGGCATATCACCCGGCGTGATGGTATGGGGTGCCATTGGTTACACGTCTCGGCCACCTCTTGTTCGCGTTGGCAGCACTTTGAACAGTGGATGTTACATTTCAGATGTGTTATGACCCGTCACTCTACCCTTCATTAGATCCCTGTGAAACCCTACATTTCAGCAGGATAATGCACGACTGCATGTTGCAGGTCCTGAATGGGCCTTTCTGGATACAGAAAATGTTCGACTGCTGCCCTGGCCAGCACATCCTCCAGATCTCTCACCAATTGAAAACGTCTGGTCAATGGTGACCGAGCAACTGGCTTGTCACAATACGCCAGTCACTACTCTTGAGGAACTGTGGTATCGTGTTGAAGCTGCATGGGCAGCTGTACCTGTACTCGCCATCCAAGCTCTGTTTGACTCAATGCCCAGGCATATCAAGGCCGTTATTACGGCCAGAGGTGGTTGTTCTGGGTACTGATTTCTCAGGATCTATGCACCCAAATTGTGGAAAATGTAATCACTTGTCAGTTCTAGTATAATATATTTGTCCAATGAATACCGGTGTATCATCTGCATTTCTTCTTGGTGTAGCAATTGTAATGGCCAGTAGTGTAGATGGCTCCTTAGCAACCACACAGTCTCTCTTTCTCACTTGTGATAGAGTGGTTCTTCCATCAAAGATTAAAGTAGGTTATGAAGTTATCACAGTCCAACCATATATTCCATCCCAATGCACTGCTACCAGTGTCATTGTTACAACCACACTGTCGAGTCCTGTCGACACCCAGCCAAATGTGTAACCCTGTGGTAGGGATGCTCACAAGGGCAGTAGTCCGCCTCCTTCTCTGTGCTGAATCAACTGCAATGGTGACCATGCCACCTCCTCCCACAATTGTCCCATGTGTCTCAATCATGAGGTTGTCCAGGAGATCCGGGTGAAAGAAAAAGTGCCTTACCCTGTCACTCGCAAGTTGTTTGCCAGTCGGAAGCTGTACATTCTACCATTTGGCACATACAGTACTGTTCTTGCTACATCTCACTCCATGAAGGACAGGACCACGCAGACATGCGACCCCAAATCCAGCACTGCAGTTGTGAAATTGCCCAGTGTCATGGTAGCATCACCGTCTCCTCCTCCAGCTGTGCAACAAGCCACCAGACTTTCGCCTTAAGGGGCAATATCACCAGCTACACAATTGGCAGGCGGGAAAAGATAGTATGTCCCTCCAGCCAACCAACATCAGAGTCTTCCTATGTGAACCAAAAAGGCTTGAAGAAGTCAAATGAAGGCAAATGGTCATCCCCTTTTCCAACTTGGAGATCCTTTTTGATGCTGTCGCCACATGATACCCTCACCTGTCCGACCTTTGTGTCACCGGTGCACACCACCAACTGCTTTTCAGCCTGGACTTTGCAGGCCAATAGCTGATGAATGCCGACGCTTCTGTAGACCTCACGGAGCAGGATCCTCCTGCCTCTGTGCCCTCTAGCAGCGAGTCTTCAAAGGCTGGCACTTGGCAGCTGCCAAGGTGACAGCCCATCATTTTTTCCTCATCATGACTCTCCTCCAATGGAATGTTTGCAGCCATTGATCCAACAAAGAGGATTTACAGCTGCTCTTACAATTGCAGCATCCACTTGTTCTCTGCCTTCAGGAAACAAAATAGTTTCCTTATGACTGCTTTGAGCTCTTGCATCTCTTCCCGGTTCATTTTGAGATCCTCCCCCTCGAGGATGGAATTCCATCTGCTCATACGGGATGATGTTCATGCTCAACCCACCTCCCTGACTACCCACCTTCAAGCTGTTGCAATTTTCCTTTTCCTTCCTCACTTGACCTTTTCCCTTTGTAGTCTTTACATCCCTCTGTCATTCAGTGTAAGCAGGGCAGACTTCCTCCAAGTTATTGGGCAGCTACCTCACGCCTTTCTACTACTTGGTGACTTTAATGCTCACCATCCCCTTTGGGGTTCTCCCAGAACCTGTCTGGCTGACCTCAATCACCTTGACCACATTCACCTTGACCTCATCTGCCTTAACATGGGAGCTCCCACATTCTTTTCAGACTGCACTCACGCCTTTCCCCATTTGAACCTATCCTTCTACACTGCCTAGGTTGCCCATAGCATCAAGTGGTCCAGTCTCTCTGACACATACCCAAGTGACCATTTCCCATGTGCTCTCCATTTTCTGACTCCTACTCCACATACGTGCATACTCAAATGGCAGCTTTCTAAGGCCGACTGCCAGAGGCTTTACTCCTCTCTGGCATCCTTCGATGAACATCATTTCTCTAGTTGTGATGACCAGGTAGAATATCTTACGAACTGTATCATTACCACCAGAGAATGTTTCATTCGTCACACTACTCCTTTACCACGCCATGCCCCGGTCCCATAGTCAACTGAGGTTTTGCCATGGTGCAATTTGCACGCGGAGACACACTCTCCACTTTCTTACCTGTCATCCTTCAATGGCAAACTGCATTCATCATAAACAGTTGCGTACGCAGTCTCATCGCATTCTTTGGGATAGCAAAGAAGCTAGCTGTATTTTATTCACTAGTTCTTTTAACAGTTCCACTCCTTCTTCCGTTGTGTGGGCCAACTTGCGACAGCTCTCTGGTATGAAGATCCATTCCCCAATTTCCTGCCTGACAGTAGCGTATGATGTCATTGTGGACCCTATTGCTATCTCCAACACCTTGGGCTGCCATTTTGCGGAGATTTTGAGCTCCTCCCACTATCGCCCTGCCTTCCTCCATCGGAAGTGAGTGCAGGAGGCTCTGGTGATACATTTATCTTCTCAGAATAATGAGTGTGACAAGGCCATCTACACTATGAGGGAGCTAGACCATGCTCTCACTTCATTCCGATCCTCTGCCCCAGGGCCAGCCACTGTTCATATTCAGATGTTGCAGCACATTGCAGGCAAGCATGTTTTGCTAAATATCTACAACCGCATTTGGGCAGAGGGCTTATTTCCCAGATTTAGGCCACTGTTATACTCATACGTAAGCCAGGTAAGGACAAAAACCTTTTTAGCTATTGCCCCATTTCTCACCAGCTGTGTTTGCAAGGTGATGGAATGTATGATTCGTGCCTGGCTGGTACGGTGGCTCAAGCCTTGTAATTTACTGACCACAGCACAGTGAGGATTTCAAGCACCCCATTTTGCAGTTAACCATCTCATCACTTTGTCCACCCGTGTCATGAATGATTTTCTGTGGAAATCCCAGACTGTAGCTGTTTTTCTCAATTTGGAGAAAGCCTATGACACCTGCTGGAGGACTGGTATCCTCCGTACACTCTGTGTGTGGCTTCCATGGCCGCCTGCCCCATTTTCTTCAGGAATTTTTAAAAGACCAAGTTTTCAAGTTACATGTGGGTTCTGCCTTGTCAGACACTTTTCTCTAGGAAAGCGGTGTGCCTCATGGTTGCGTCCTGAGCGTCATCCTCTTTGGTATCGTCATTAACCTTATAATGGCCTATCTCCTGCCTGGCATATCCGGCTGCCTTTTCGTTGACGATTCCATGGACTTGTCTCCTTGAGCGGCATCTTCGGCGATGTCTCGATCATCTTTACTCATGGTGCATTGACAATGGCTTTTGTTTTTTCAGTGAAAAAACCGTTTGTATGAATTTCTGGCAGTGCAATTAGTCTCTTGCACCGTGTTTACATTTGGGCCTGTTGCTCTTCAATTCCTTAAAGCTATGAATTTCCTGGGGTTCATGCTTGATAGGAAGCTTTCTTGGTCCTCCCATGTGTCTTATGTGGCTGCCTGCTATACAGTGTCCTCAGTGATTCTTCCCGGGGAGCGGATAGGACCACCCTCCTCTTTTTGTATCTGTCCCTTGTCCATTCAAAACTAGACTGGTTGTTTCGTTCACACATCTGTCCCTCTTATGCTGTCTCAATATTATCCACCATCATGGCATCCATTTGGCCATTGGTTCCTTTTACACTAGCCCAATTGAGAGTCCGTTCACAGAAGCTGCCGAACTACCGCTATCCTACCACTGTGACTTTCTCCTCAGAAGATGCCGTTTGTCATGCGTGGGTGCCCATCTTATGCTGCCTCCTTCAATGACTCCTTTGATCGCTAGTACAGGGCGTGTTCTTCTTCTGTTACCTTCTGGAGTTCGCTTTCAGCTCTTGCTCCAGCTGCTTAACTTCAAGCAACCTGCAACTTTCCCGATCGGTGTGAACCCATCACCACCTTCGCTTCGTTTGGCGGCCTGTGTTCGGCTTGACCTTCATTCGCTTCCTAAGAACACTACTCCAGCCTCGCTCTATCGCCTTCAGTTTCACGACATTCGCGTGGAACTTTGCTACAGTACCTTTGTGTACATTGGCGGCTCTCGGACTGACCGTGGCGGCAGGTGTGCCTTCATCGTTGGCACTGATGTTTTTCGATGTTGACTTCCACAACACTGCTCAGTATTTACAGCAGAGCTCTGAGCCCCTTATCATGCCATGCGGTACATCCAGTGACACAGGCTTTTCAATTGCATCATCTACTCAACTCTCTTAGTGCCCTTCAAAGCCTCTGTGTGCTGTACACCACCCATCCCTTAGTGCAACAGGTCCAGGAAAGCTGTCACTTTTCTCTCTTGATGGAGCCACTGATGTTTATGTGGGTTCCTGGTCATGTTGCTCTGACAGGGAAAGAGGCTGCTGATGTTGCTGCCATGGCTGCAGTCCTCGTACCTCAACCCACTAGTTCTTAAATTCCCTCCGATGATCTCTGTATTGCTGTGTGTCAGCAGGTGGTGTCACTTTGTCATCACCACTGGTCCTCCCTTCATGGGAATAAGCTCTGGGCTATTAAACATCTCCCAGCAGCTTGGATGACCTCCTCTTGGCCCTCTCACTGTGAGGAGATAATTTTAACTTGGTTGTATACTGGGCACTGCCTTTTTAGCCATCACCATGTATTATGTGGTGCTCCCCCATCACTTTGTGCACATTACTCTCAACTTGTGACTGTCCGCCATTTCCTGACAAAATGCCCTTCTTTTTAACCACTTAAGTTCTCGTTTGTTTTTTCCTTCTGGCTTACTGGCCATTTTAAAGAATGACGCGCAGTCTGTTGACCGCATTTTACTTTTTATCTATCATAGCAATATGGCGAAGGTGATTAATTTTTTAGTTCTGGACCTCCGTTTCTCTACTGCATATTTTATGGACTTTTCTCCACATCCCTGTTTTTAGTTGTCTTCTCTTCCATCGATTGGGATTGACATATAATTGTTTTTAACTCCTCTCTTTGTCTTTGAAATGAGCGCATATGACCCTAGCTGTTTTTGCGCCCTAAAACAAAACAAAGAAACTAACAGTGTTACAGATGTCGCAGCACTTGTGCATGGTCCGGCATTGTTGTGCTGAAGGAAAGGGTGCTCTATGTCTCTACAAACTCTTTGCATTCGAAACTTGATTACAGCACACTGATTCTCGTGCCCTGGCGTACTTGCATTACAATCACCCTGTTACACAATACGATTTGGTGCCATCTAGTGGAAGATGGCTGAAAATATGTAGACATAAAGAATAAAGATGTAGAATGTTAAAAATTTTTGGTTTATTTAAGAAGTTTTAACAGTTTTCACATAATAAAGTCAGATGCATTACTTTTCAGCACATCTTCATTTGATGGCTTCCAGACATGAAGCAGCATGTAGGTTCAGCACTATTGCTGGACAGCCAGTGGAATGGTACAGATAATAATCTCAGTGGGATACACTTTAATATAAGTGCAGGTTACATCATCTTAATTCCATTATGGTTCTTTGAGTTTTATTTAGTGATGGGATAACCTAGGTGATACTAATGGAAAACTGTACAGCTTGCTTTTGGTGATTAAGGTAAATGTGCCAAGATCACATCCCTACTTACAGTATTGCAAATATTTACTGTTTTTTCTGTGCTGCAGGTCACTGGCTCAAATTTTACCACCCTGACGTATTTTTTATTTAGTATTTATCAGTTCTGGAAGTTTCTCAAAAATTCTTATGTTGGTAACCTCTACTACTATATAAAGACAAGACGACATTTAACCTATTACCAAAAATCCCAAAGTTCTTGAACAATTTACTTCAAATTTTTTACACAGTACTCTGAGAAATATTTAGACAGACATAGACTGTATATTCTTTTAAATAATTTACAGGTTTTCTGTTAAAACCAAGTGTGAGAAAGAAAATGCTGTACTGTGTTGTGAAAATATGTAGTTAAGTTTTCTTTATCACCATCAGTTTTAACTACAGTCGTAGGACATTTAAACCATTAGACAAATTTTTTTCTTCCCTATAATTATATTCTTTACCCTTGTATATAATTTTAAACAAAAACTGTGTATGCGACACTATGCTGTTTCTTCTTCTTCCTTGCAGTCTGTTTTACCAGAAAGCAGGAAAGTTGTATTTACTGACTTATAATTAAAACAATACTGCAGAACCTGAATCACTCATGACTGCATAATCCTACCTGTTCACAGATTAAAACATGATGAAATACTGTCATTGAAGCTTCTATTCTTGCAGCTCGAGCAACTGGAAAAGGGCTCTCTCATACCTCACATACCAGTGATCCCAACTGATTTACCCCACTCACATTAAGTGACGTGAATTCCCATTCAATGTTTTCCTTGCAGTAACAGTAAACAAGGCTCATGGATGTAGAGGGAGGGGGGATAGAGGGGACGAGATAGGAGATGGACAGAGGGAGGGGTGAGGGAGAGAGAAGGGGGAGGTGGAGGAGGAGGAGATTAGGAGGTGATTAGGAGGTATAGCCAATTCCAATACATATTTAGCTGTTGCAAAGCATTTCCGGGTTCACCAGCATTTCTATACTCTGTATAAATAGCTGTAGACTCTATCCAGGAGGTCAGTCCTGTTCTGTTGGTTCATAATAAACTGCCTGAAGAGTTGTACTTCATGGATGACCTGACTTTCAGATTTGGACTTGATGGTGGTTCGGCTGTTACAGTTTGTGGAGATGAAGGGCAATTTGAAACACCTACATCATCATGGCTCGAATTGGACAGCATAAAAGCTGTCACCTACACTGACAAGAACTAGAATGCAAGCAGTACATCATTCCTAAGATACACATATTCAAGAGAAAGATGGATTCCAAAAGAGCAGTAAGTCAGCTGCACATTAGGCATCCATTAGTGTTTTCCAAAGATACTGGCCAGGAGCATGTGAAATGATGTAATGGATTCAGCCAAGTCATCAAATACAACAAATGGGGTGACATGATGTGTGTGGCAAATGTGTGCTTAGATGGCATAGCCCATCAATGATTAGAGAACAATGAAGAAAAGCCCAGTAACTGAGATAAATCCCAGGCTGAACTGAAGAAAACATTTGCCAAAAACCAGCAGAAAATCTGCTTACCAGAGCAACAGTTGAAGAACTGCACTGAACATAATGGGTTAATGACACAGTCGTGCATACAGAATGTTTTAGCCCTTGCCACAGTTTTCTCTAATCCGAATATGACAGAAGCTGACAAAATATCACCCCTGACGAAAGGAATCACAGAAGACATGTACTAATATCTTCTGGTAAAGGATGTCATCGTCATAAAGTTAATCATCAGACGGTGCCAGCATTGTGGGAAAATGCAACAGAAAACATTGGAAGAAACAAGTATGAATGACTCCTGAATATGGTTTGTATGGCAGTTGTGGAAGACCACTATGATCGTGACATTGCTCCTCTCGTATTTCAGGTATTGAGAGAAAAGATACAGCATTTTATGGCAACCAGAACTGTTGACACAAGTGAACAGTAGATAGCAGCCATGAATGTGAATAATGTGTATAATGTGTTCTTATTTTAACAAGAAGTCGCAAAATGACTGCAATATTTTTCTGTTTTCCGGTATCTTATATGTATGTGCAATTAGCTTTAAATTTGAGTGGTGGTCATTATGGACTTGGGTTCAGTAGTGTGTGACATCACAGAGTATTATTAAGGGTGAGTGTCAGAGTGCACGTGGTCTTTTGTTGGTGGTTTTTGTGCATTGGTTGGTCATTGTTGGCGAGTCAAGAGCAAGTGATGCACAACTGATCAGCCTCAAGAGTTTAATTATGTACTTTTCATTGGACTTCAAACAATTTTGTGGGTGATTCTTCTTAAAAAGTTTTGCAACACTGCACACATCTGTTACCAATGTATCTTTACTCTTAATGCTGTCTGCACCTCTTCGTGTCTGGTTCTATCAGTATCCTCCTTCACTATATCCCATATTACCTTTATTTTGTTATCTAACGTGATTATCTTTTTCTCGTAATGCATTTGCTTTGATGTCCCTAATAATATTTTTAATATTTTGCAGTAAGTCTGGTAATAAGTTGTAGCATTAACATCAGAGCCGTTTGAATAACAGATAGTTTCCTTTGTGTTTGACACAATATGTGTGTTCCTTGAGTAATACAGGACTTCCTTATATACATTGGTCTAATCTGGGTTAGTGTTGGGGCAAAACAGTGTTCAAATAATGTAAGGACTTTGTTAATATAAGCGTCACACATTTCATTCATATTGTGAACACTGTATATTTCACACCAGTTCATGTTTCTGAGGAGTGTCCTAAAATAATAAATTTTTGGGTTACTGACTACTGTCTAATTCATATGTAGTAGATTTTGTGTCCTGCTCATTATTAAGATTTAAAAAAAGGAACTGCGTGTTTCTGTCCGAGGCCACTGACTATTAGTTTTGCAGTAAATTTTGTTCATTGGGCATTTCAAAAAAGATCTTAATCAGGAGCTGTTTGTGAGGGACTAGCAACCCTAGTTCGGAAATTTACTGTAGGAGCTACAGTGAATGGTAGTATAACTGACTAATAAATTCTTATTGGAAGAGTTTTTAAGAAAATCTGCATTACAATCACCAGTACCAAATATTTCTTTGTTTTCGGCTGTTAAATGGGCCAGTGGAGCTTCAAGGTGATTTATGAACAGGTTAAAGTTACCTAGAGATGCATGGTATACACTTGCTATTATGAAGGATGTATTAAGAAATTCTGCTTCTGTCATACATTCTTCTATGTGCTGCACTAAACAAAATTTAGGGAGTGTCCATGATGATTCCTGATGAATGTGGCAACTTCTTCTTTCGCAATTTTTACTCTACGAAGGTGAGATGCTAACCTAAATCCTGTACCCCTTAACACATATAGAGACAGAGGCAGATTATGTCAACTGAGTAATTACGAAGCTCATCAATGCAAGTAAGTACTTCATTAATTTTACTTCGTAGTGCTTTAATATTTTCTTGCAATAAACTTAATTTCATTCACTTTGACTGAGATAAAACTGGGTGGAAATAAATTTCTGCTGATTGCTGAAACATTTTAAGCAACAGTGTTTTGTGCTGATGCGATAGGCCAACATTTTGTTGTTTGGTTTCTTTCTCGAACTGGAGGGTTGTTGCAATCCTAATCTCTCTCAAAATTTGGTTTCTTTCTGTCTTTCGGGTGGTGAAGCGGTATGTGTGTGTGCGTGTGTGTGTGTGTGTGTGTGTGTGTGTGTGTGTGTGTGTGTGTGTGTGTGTGTGTGTGTGACAAAAGGCTGTGGCTGATAGCTATATGTGAGTGTCTCTTAATTGTGCCTGTCTGCAACTTGATGTGTCTTCTTTATGGTAAGTAGCAATCTGTCTTTTCCTACACTGTTATTACAGTCTGATTTCATTTGCACAGGGAGACAAAAACAAGTGGTCTTAACCCATTATTGCCTGCACCAAATCTGAGTTCATCGTGCATTTCACTCCATACGATTCTAGTTAAGCCAACAAGTACACTTAACTAGTTCCTTAGTATACACAATTTCTGAAGGACTTAATGACCTGGATATACTGTGTTGTCTGACCTCCAATGCTTTGCATTGGAATATTAGCTGTGATTTAGTTTCATCCCCCCCCCCCCCTTACCTTCTCTATACCCATCATGTTTAGGTGTTTCTTAATGATCCCATGGACAGCCATTAGTCTTACCATGAGTTTAATCCCTCCTGTTCAAGTCCAGGATTACAGAACTTGTCTAAGAACATGGCTCTGACATTGTTAGCTTGACATGATTTTTGTTTTGGGTCCTAGTGCAATATTCTACATGGTCCCTCCTGATCCAGCATGTAGTTTTGGTTTTACCATTGCCTTGGTGATGGTTATGACAGATTCCAGTCCAGTTAATGGATTTCTCTCTCCTGTCCTGGCCAGCCTATCAGCTTGTTCATTGCCAAATTCCTGAATGACCAGAGATGCACAACAGGCTTATGCTGTTTCTTCCCTAGTCTCACAAGGGCATTGTAGCATTCTGTAGTGATCTTAGATGTGTTTTCAGGAATGAATGTGGATACTATGATCCTTGAGCACCTACAAATGTTCTCCTGGAGGTAAGGTGTTGCTTCCTCACATCAAGTTGTGGGCATTGGCATCACAACCAACCAACAGTTATTCATTCTGCCGTGAGCAGTTGTCAGCCAATCTCCCCACTTTCTGGGAAAGGGGAGTACTATCCTTGTAAGGAAGGTAAGCTGAGGCCAATAAAATTTCCCCCCGTGCTTCCTTCATCACCCTCTTTCATCCCAATGAACACTAAGTCCCTGGAACAAAAGTACACCTTTGGTTTGAATGACGTTCCATTCTTTACATAAATGCATGTTCTGGATTTATTTAGATTTCAACATAGAAATCAACTTCTCCATTTCCCCAGAATCCTGAAGCATTTCCTTTATACACGGTGTTTCAAAAAGAATAAACGTATTTTGAACACACACATTTATTAAACTGTAAGCCGTAAAAGTTTCATGGCACACATTTACAAATCTCTCAAGTTCATTATGTCCTCCATCAGGGACATGACCAATATCATGTCGATACTCAATTCCTTCCATACTAATGTGTGTCCATTGTCACTGATGTTAGGGCAGTACGGATCTCGTTCTTCAAATCTTCTAGCTTTGGGATAGTGTTGGTGCATAAACATTGTCATTAATCAAACCATGCTATAAGTTGTCACAGGGCATCATATCCAGCTACCACTGAGGGCAGCTGAGAAGTTGTAAATTGCTGGCAATTTGAAGACCAAGCCAATGGCTCAGTAAAGTTTCATTCAGATATTCACACACTTGGTGACACCAGTGAGGGGGTGTCAGATCTTGTTGAAAAAGGAAGTTGTCCTTATTCAACATCAGAAACAACCAGTTTAGTAACATAGCAAGATACTGCTGATGATTAACTGCATTTCCATAAAAGGAGAATGAGCCTAAACAGATGAGTGGGATATCACACAAAACACATTGACTTTTGATGGTGAATCTTATACATGTTCAGTGTCGGAATGTTGGTTCTATAGGCCCCAAATCCAAATATTGTGTTTGTTTACTTTCCCAGTAATGTGGGAAGTTGCTTCATCACTGAACACAATGCATTAGGCAAAATTGTTATCATTGTCAATAGCATTCTGAAGGTTGTCAGATAATGTCACATGTTTGCATTTGTCGTTGTGACATAGAGCCTGTAATAGTTCTTACTTGTATAGCCTCAGAACCAATTGAGACCTCAGGACATACCAAATTGTTGTTATAGGCAGTTTTAAATCCCAAATGGCTTGAGGAATTAATTCTGTAGAAATATGTTGGAAAGCAGTTTGAATTCATGCGACATTTTTGGCAGCAACATCAGGGTGGTCAGGACTCTGTCCTTTACGTCCTGTGCCTACAAACTGTTGATACCATCTGTGAATGTTCCATCTGTTTGGAGGATCAATTTGGTACCTCAATCAGAAATGTCTTTGCATTGTAATCACACAATTACACTTCAAAAACTCGAGAATGCGAAACGATTTCTGCTACGGAGTTGCTATTTGCCAACATAGGATGACAACCAAGCAAAGAGAAGACAACTGACATCTATTGTCAATGCATGTAAACCAGACAGTGTATCCATTCCCCCAGTAACAAAGCTGCAGCACGCTGATCAGTATTTTGACAGCACAATACTTTTTAATATGTCTATTCCTTTTTAAACACACTGTATAGATATGGTTCCTAGATCACGGCCATGTCCACCTCATGTCTTATCTGATGATGACTCAGGGTGTCAGTTGCCGCTTTACTTTGTTGTACTTTTATGTGCAACACTTGCAGCCTCCAACTTGCCACCATGGTTGTTTCAGACGTCTTTAATTATCACGACTGTAATGTGTGAGAACCCTTAGTATAGTTCCAGGTCCTGTTTTTGCATTGCCCTCAGGGAGTTTTCACCAACTTCCACCACAAGTGTTTGGCCGTCAGATACAATCTTTATTACTCTTAATTACCCTCTGGTCCTCTGTCATGACCTAGTTCTGTACACATACTTTCTCAAACAGTCTATAGAGGAGTACCCTTAAGCAGTTTTGGTATCCATATTGATACCTTTGCGGGCCTGAAGAGCTCAAAACCAATCCACTGTTTCCATCTTATCACAAATAAAGATAAAACCATGTTTGTCCAGACAGACCCTCCTGAGTTTGGTATGTGGACTTAGTCTCCCCAATCTTCTCAAAGAGAAGCAGCTCCACCTGCTGCTTGGTTATGCTGGCCAGTGGATATCCATATTGGGTAACTGCCCTTCTGAAAACTGAGACTGTAGTACCATATGTCTGTTTCCCTTTTTCTTGCCTTGCTTTTTTTTCTGGATCCAATTATCCTGAGAAGTGGGAGAATTAGACTCCTACTGTGTTCTCTTGTTCTGTGTCTCAGGGGAAGAAGGGGTCTGTTTACCCCCTTCACTCTGAAAGTTTTTTTTTAAAGTCTTAGGCTCAAGACCTTTTTATTCCATCCATTTATGTTTAGGTACCCAGTCTTTCCATCCTTTCCATTTTGTTCTAGAAGTAGTTTTCACTTTTGAGCATTAGAAAAGGGTTTAATCTTGACCCGTTCCAACTTCTCTGTGACAATTTCCACATATAGGACTGGTTCATCACTCGATATAGCTGTGGAAACAGCTCCCATCACTTCCAGCCCCAATTTGTGGGTGTTTGAGGTCTCACCAAGTTCCTCAGTTTTTGTTTTATTTTGTTCTGTGTTCTCCATTTTGTTCTCACAAGAATTAGGAATTTATTTGGTTGACACTACACAGCACCATGTGGTCCAAGGCTAATTACTCAGGAAGATTGCTTGTATCTGTGAGGCTTCATTAATGTCACACACCCCTCAACACAGATCATGTCACTCCTTGGACTGGGTATCTGAGCATTTAAGGAAGGACTTTGGGAGTGAATATGGGAAAGGTGAACTTTGGGAATGGATATGGGAAAGGTGAGGCATTTTGAGACACTGTCTGGTTCACCCACTGAGGCCTGTCTAGAATGGGAGACCCTACCAGTAGCTGCCCTACAGCCAGCATAGTCCTCGGCTTTACGCAAATATACAAGCGCCTCTGCCCGCATGGCCAATGCTTAGAGAAAGAGGTGCCACCTGGAGAGAGATTCCAATCTAAATAACTTACCTTTATGAGAACACAAAAACTCACATGCTGTACCTTAACAATGCTGCAGAGGCTAATCAAGAAATGGTCCCCATTTTTAAAAGAATTGACATCTGCAAATGTTTGGACACAGTATGCAATGGTGGCAGGATGTAAAAACTTATTCCATGAGTACTTCAAAGGTAAAGCTAAAGTCATTAAATGCTATGCATTGTGTTGCAAAATACATTGCCATATATAAACTTGCAAAAGAAAGATTTGTTTGTTTTTTAACACTTTGACCAACATAATTCTTATGGCAAAGAAATGTAATGAACAAGTTGTAACAATAATTCTTAAATAGGAAATTCAGTCTTAAAGCTTTGTTACACTTTTTGTTATTCATTGTTACACTTTTTGTTATTCATTGTATAAGACTAAGAAAAATTGGCATTCCATCAAAGGCCTTGCAGTCAAAGAGTATAGAAACAAGCTGAATATGACCCCTTAGTAACTGCATCGTCAGAAACAGCAACAAAGGATTGTCACATAACTTGTGTGACAAAGCTCTCAACATTTGTGATTTGTGAAAGATGCAGCATGTAGTGTAAGTTCCTTGACAAACAAATAAAAAAACTGTCAGTCGCTCATCCATATATATCTTATCATACAGTAATTATATTTGCAGTGATTTATTTATTTATTTATTTATTTATTTTTTACCCAAAGATTAACACCCTTTATTCTCAGTTACATAAATTATATCAAGGAATAAAGGAAGGTACACATACAGAGTAATAAAACTCTTGTTCATATCAACCATCTGAAACAAAAATCTTACAAATGAAGCATTTAAGTATACAAGGATATTTTCTAATGGCATTTCTTCTCTCCTGCCAGCATACCTTATTTTGATAAAAACATCATTTAAAGTGCAAATTTTGATACTCATTGGTGTAAAAGACAGCAAGTATGTTATTAGTGAAATGTAGGTAATTGGTATTGTTACCCTAATATTTTTACAGCAATTCTGAAGCATCTATCAGTATCTGTGACCCTTGAAAAAGCTGAGCTTCTTTTTCTGGACTGAAAATCATTTTTAAAAAGGCTTGATTTTTCATTATGAGTCAATAACAGTTACGTGGTTTGGTGGTGCTTTCAATAGAAAATGAAACAGCACATTATTTGAATTTTTCTAATATAATAGACTTTCCTGCAGATTCGTATTTTGGTGACTTGGGACAAGAGGAAGTAGATGGGAAGAGGGGGTGGGGGGGGGGGGGGGAGGAGGACGACATTAGGTACATGACCTGGAGCCCCCATGAGGCAGAAAGAAGTGTGTTGGACAAATTACCCTGACACAGGACTTTCTCCTACAGCAAATGGACTCAGTAGTATACCACTAACAGTAGAACACATTTTAGTTGATAGTATTTTATTTGCTGACAAGGAAGCAGGCCTTCAACTGCCTATGGAGCTGCTCTCTATTTGAGATATTTGACAAGTGTAGCAAGGAGTTTGTTTTGTGAGGCAATAAGACTAATTTCTAAAATATTAGGAGATGTATTTTAACCGGCATCGGATAACCTGGCTGTTTCCTATTTTTGCAGAAGTGGTGTGCAGACCACAAGCACTTACAAATAAATTGGACTAATTTCAGTCCACTACTTCATTTTTAATATTCTCCCTTTTTACTAATATCTTTAAACATTGTGATTTTATCGTACTGTGGGGGGGGGGTGGTGGTGGTGGTGGTGGTGGTGGTGGTGGTGGTGGTGGTGGTGGTGATCGTTGTTGTTGTTGTTGTTGTTGTTGTTGTTTGTTTCAAACTGTCCTAAAGGAATTGTGGAAATTGACCTACCCCTCCTATTGTGAGATGCTGATAATCTGAATGGTCTTTCTATGTGACAAATACTGTGCACACACTAGCCTTGAGGTAATGATCCAGTAAAAGCCAGCATTATCTCAACCACAGATGAGCTTTTGACAGTGAAGTTCATTGGTCACCGAGGCCCACACTATTAGTTCAGTTGATGTAAGTGGAAGAAGATAATGTGGATGGAATTTATAAAATGTAAATTACAAGTTAGAATTTGAGAGAGAAATAGATCTACTTGTGCACATCTCCTGTTTTGGGCATTACTACCCTCGCAAACAGATACCAACATACCCCAAAAGAATGAGGGTGTTATTGCAAAGAATACTATGAAAACTATAAAGCAGGAAGTGACAATTTTGAAAAAAGGAAAAGTTTTCTTAATCAAAACGTCTGCCAAAAGTTGTTTTCTTTTCAGCTTCGTAAAGCATTCTTTTGGTGTTAGAGATTCAACATGATCTATTAAAACTGGACACACCAACAAATTGTTCTCACTGAAACATCCCAAATATTTATTGTTCATCCCAACTGACTGAGTACAGATGCTCAAGATTGAAACATCATTTTTTCATCTGTTGTCACTTAATTTCTTAATTTTGTACCGTGAAAGTTTGAGAAGACGCACATGGGTTCGGTGTGTGTGTGTGTGTGTGTGTGTGTGTGTGTGTGTGTGTGTGTGTGTGTGTGTGTGTGAGAGAGGGGGGGGGGGGTTTGTAGAGTTACATGTATATACTGTAAAAAATTACTGTGCACATTATGATGGGCTGTTTCCTTTTTCTTCACAGCGGATAATAAGCTTGATTCGATTCTCAGGACCATACTAAATTCATTCGTGATCATCATATGCAGTGCATCCTTGGTTCTGTGCAGCAGAGCAATTTATCGAGCTCAAGAACTGAAGTGGGTAAATATTGACTCTAATATAATAAATAGTTGATTGTTTTTAGTCTAGCTTTCATCATGTCCAAGTAGTCTTAATAACGTGAAGAAACAAATATTTATGTGAGAATAGATCAGTGCTCACCTTATAGACCATGCATCTGACACCTGTGATGTCGCACACTACTGAACCCAAGTCACACACACACACACACACACACACACACACACACACACACACACACATTTATAATTTCTATCATTCAAATTTAAAGATAAGTGTGTGTAAAGATATCACAAAACAGAAAATTATTGCAAGGAAATGGAAGACCTACAGACATATTTGTCATCATTTATTGTGCAGCTACCATCTTCAGGCGTTAGTTGATGCTGAAGGGGTTATAAAGATCCATATATATGGTGCATCAGTGGCCAACTATTGGTTTAAGCAGACTACATGTAACTGTAACGTCATCTATCCAACCGTTGGCTGACTCCGCCTGACATCTGCCGGAGCTAAATTTATCATCCACAATGAAGACAATGAGTGTCATCGTATTTAATTTACAGTGCAACATTTTCTCTGTACTGTCACAACTTGATAGCTACGGCCAGTACAATAACAATGGCTAGACCTCTCACAACAGAGGTGGCCATAATAGAAAACATCTTGTCCTATATGTTGTAGTGTAGAGCAAAAAGATACATTTCTTACATATGCCTATATAACCTTTAAGGGGGTGAAACACACCCTTGAAAACAATTAAGTAATATTTATCAGTGAATACTGTTGAAATGGTAATAGATATAAAAAAAATGAATGTCTAATAAATGTTCTATGGTGTCTAATGTTTGTTACAACGGTACACCCAGGTTTGTCAAAAAAGCCATTTTTTTCAAAATCCGGTACTCTCCCCCCTCTACTTTGTTTACATTTTGCCCTCAGGGCTCAGCATTCGTTTGCTGAGTACAGGCTTGGCGACCTCAGGATTCCTGAACTGGGGGCTGGTAATCGCCACCAGTCCTCTGTATTGGTAATCTCTGGGCATGCTTCAGTGACCACCATGTGGCACAGTGGTGGAACATTGTGTGTCTCAGGGATTGACAGCTCGGATCACGAGGATGCAATGAACATCTATAAAAAACCTTTCAATTTCAAGGTGTGCTACACATTGATGAGATGCATGGCTGTTGAGTTGGAATATTCATTAGCGGGCAACCTCAGGGGAGCCTGCCGCACCTCAGTTGTATAAGGCTTACTCGGGCACATGGGACTCTGTCAGAGTGAACCTTTACTTCCATAGCTGCTCATGGGACTGTAATGGATCCTCTGAAATATTTCTTTTCCTCCTCCCAGCAGAAAGGGTGGACTGCAGGGAGGTACCACCACACAAGCTAACAACAGGGCTTGTGTAGCGAGTCATCCTGATTCAGTCCATAGTAACAGACTGCATGTTGTTTTGCAGAATGTGTTTCTTATAGTTAAAAGCAAAAAGGATAGTTTTGAGAAAGTTTCTTGATTTTCATACAGAAAGGCTTAGAAAGCATTGCTGGCACCTTAAAATCTGTTAAGCACTTGTGCAATGGGGCTCAGTTGGTTGAAACATCTAGCTCACAAGTAAAGAACCCTCGGAAAGCTCAGTGCTTCGGGGAGTATGTGATAGATACTGAATTGCACAACATCTCGAACTACAGCAATGGTGTTGTGGCTTGCAGGGATCTAGTTGGCATTCCCCAAGAAGAACTGAAAGCTAAGTGGTCCCAGGAAGGCATGCAAAATGCTATGAAATGGTTGGATGACGATCTTGTGAAATCACTCTTTTTATCCTTACTTTTAACTGCAAAAAACTACCAGTGTGTGTCATGGCAGGTTCCCTACGCCTAAGTGTATGGCCTTATTTCCCAAATCCAATGTGGTGTTTTGAATGCCAGAACTTTGGGTACACTACTCTTGGTTGTAATTGAGAAGCCACTTTTGTGAAATGTCGTGAAACCCCCCCATGATGGAACTTCCTGCCGTTCCACAGGTAAAGTCTTTTGCACCACCCCGTGCTGCTACAACCTTAACCCAAAAAACCACTCTAAGGCGAGTAAACGCCCACTGAAGGTGACAGGAGGTATGCAGTCCAATAATATTGACATCATCCTATCTGACGTGTCTCTTCAATGTCCTTCAGAAGCGATGGAACTTGATGTCGGACTGCGGCAATCATCTTACCTCAAGACTGAGCCTCCACCCATTGTGGTCTCTCCTTCCTGGCAGAAAGCCAAGCTCAAAGTATTAACCCAAGATAGGTGGCTCCCATTATACAATGGAACATTAATGGGTTCTGGACACACATGGAGGAACTGAAATTCCTAGCACAGCAATGCATGTTTGCTGGAAACATATTTTAAAACATCTGATGCCCCTTTACTCTGTGGCTATATGCTCTATTGCAAGGATGACATGACTGAGGAAAGGGCTGTTCTCCAACTGGCTACTGACCTGCAAGCCATTTCCATTGAAATTCGCGCGCGTCAGAGGATCATTGTTTGCGCCCTTTATCTGCCTCCGCAAAATGCAGTAGACTCTGAGGCTCTCACAGATCTCATAGACCAATTGCACCGATGATTTCTCCTACTGGGTGACTTCAATGGCCATCATGTTTTTTGGGGGCTTGATCTCTACTTTCCTTCACGATCGGGATTTGGAGGGCCTAATGACATCCCACGAGTTGTGCATCCTCAACATAGGTACATCCACCGGGTCATTCACCGCCATTGACCTCTCCTCGTCCTCTCATGCCCTTGTAGACTCTGTTCAGTGAGAAGTCATTGACAACCTTCATTCAAATGACCACTTCCAACTCTGTATTCACCTACTGAATGGAGAATTACATGACAAGCAGCCACCACACTGGATGGTTAACAGGGCTAACTGAACACTGTTTACACAGTTTACTGTGTTTGAACACGACAACCGTGTCCAGGAATGGGTGGACCACATTTCACATGTGATCCATCATGTCACTGACTTACCCAGCCCGAAGTCCTCAGGTCATCTTTGGAGACAACCTGTACGTTGGTGGACCGGTGATTGCCACTTAGCAATCCAGGCCAGGCATGCAGCACTTCAGCAGTTCAAGTACCGTCTGACAGCAGGGAACCTCACAGCATTTAGTGTCGCAAGAGCCAAGGCTCGACATGTAATTCAGGAGAGCAAGAAAACATCATGGCAAGCCTTCCTGGACTCCATAAATCATTCCACTTGTTCTACAAAAGTATGAGAAGCCATCAGGAGGATTTCCAGTAAACAGTCATCTACCAATAGTAGCAGATGAAATAGCAATGTCTCCAAGCAGTGCCCAGAGATATCACTGAGACACTGGCAGAGAATTTTGCACGAACTCTTGCCAATGCCAGCCAGGATCCAACATTTTGCCGCTACTGTACAACTGTAGAAAGGGGACAATTTGACTTCAGATCCAACATTTCTGAGACTTACAGCTACCCTTTCTTCTTGTCCGATCTTGACTCTGCTCTGTCTGAGACTCGTGATACTGCACCCGATCACAACCAAATCTGGTACTGCATGCTTCAACATGTGGAGCAAGAACACCCCAAATCCAGGTTTTAACCATCTGCCACCCTGGCTGCTGCAGAGGTTCAGAGTAATTTTTGATTTAATGCAGTACAGAAGGGATTGTACATCTGTCGCTGTATTTAATGTGACACTTTTTGACATTTTATCTGAGAACCACAACTATGTAACTGTCTTTATGAATGGGCATAAGCAGGGGGACACTGTTGTTCACTCTGTCATTTTCCCAGATCGTGTCCTCAAGATCAGAATGCCTCAAGAATTTACTGGCTTTGATGCAGAATTATATGCAATCTTGGGGTACCTTTCTTCTGCTGCATAGGCCAGGGCACATACATATTGCGGGTAATGAAAGGGTGCATCTAGCAGCCAAGGAGATGTTAAGATTCTCAGTTCTTCCAGTGTGCTATCCCCCTGCATGCTGTTACCTCACTGTAGAAGTACAGTGTCGTGCATTAATGGGAAGACAAGTGGCTGGAAGTAACTGACAATAAGCTCTGTGTAGTAAAGCACACAACTTGGCTGTGGCATTCTTCCTTCCGGTCACGTAGAAGTAATGAGGTGGTCCTTACTCGTCTTTGCATAGCTTACATCCTTATGACGCATAGCTTCTTACTCCAGCAAGAGGACGCTCCAATGTGTGGTGCTTGTGGTGTACATGTAACTGTGCACCACATCTTATTGGACTACATTATAATTTCCAACCAGTGGGCTGTGACGGATTTGCCGAAGGATCTGCCCACTATTTTAGGTAATGTTCAAGCAAATATGGTTAGAGTTTTTAAGTTTTGTGAATTATCCAACATTTTTAACAAGATTTTAAAACATTAAAACAAAAACCAAGGTGACTATCTTACCGAAATTTTTGAATTGATTAGCTAGTCACATTTCCCTTCCTTTCCTTTTAGTTCTTCTGTGTTTTGTTTTCTCTGTGTTTTAATTTAATGCCTAGCTACTTTCCCTCTTTTTCTCATTTTGCGTAGTGCACATGAGATATTACCGTATTCGCTCGAATCTAAGCCTCACTTGAATCTAAGCCGCACCTGAAAAATGAAATTCGAAATCAAGGAAAAAAAAATTTTCTCGAATCTAAGCCACTCCTGAAATTTGAGACTCGAAATTCAAGGCGAGAGAAAAGTTTTAAACCGCCTGTCCAAATCGAAACAAAGTTGGTCCATTGTAAAGTGAAATACAATTGAGGTCGAATAGATGAAGATACAGCTACAGTAGTTTGGTTTGAGTCGTAAGCTTAACAGTTAAGCTTTACCAAGTAGCCATTGCTGTGTGTCAGGTGCTCCGCCCGTATTTATACGGGTACCTTTCCTTTTTCACGTGCTTCGTCTGGTTTGAATCGATTGCTTATTTTGCTTTGATCCGATAAGTGTCGTTCTCTTTGTTATAGGTGTTTGTCACTCTAAGCTGAAAATGCATTATTGTACTGTGTAATACATTGTTTGTCGCATTCTGATAATGAGTGTTTACGACCTGTTGCCGCTCACAGCATGGCTTGCTTTTGTGCGTGCTACCGCGGCTTACAATAAAAAAAGAGAGGAATTGTCTCATAAGCGAAACAATGGCAAGATACTGCTATTTGTTGTTACTTACACTGCTGCTTTCTTTGATAATGATAAACAAGAACCAAATAATAGACTGCGTAAGATAGATGATGTTCTGAACGAGAGTTGAGCAAACATTTTTCTCAGTTTGAAAATCTTTGCAGACGCCTCTTTAGTACATTACATTCTGCACAGAAATTAGTCATCTTAGATTTAAAAATCTAGTCAGTTGCAGTGCTTCATTTCCGATTGTATCACTATTCAGCATAAGAATAATACGAATATAAACATGACATGATATGTATATTCTTCTGCGTTTGCTGTTGTCACTCTAGTTTTGTTGTTTATTAGGCAGACAGGATTTAAATGAGATAGTAGCAAACACGAAAGAATACATGGCATAATGTTTACATTCTTCTACCTTTTCTTTTAATTTATTTACTGATGCAGAGGTTTTGGCACCAGTATTTATCTTTGTGCATGCAAAGCATACGTGTGTAGCGCTACATATATTCGACGGCAGAAGTTAGTTGCGGCAGCACCTACCAACATTTTTCAGAACTTCTGCTTACTTTGCACTCAATTCTAAGCTGCAGGCGGTCTTACAAAAACCGGAAAAAAGTGTGGCTTAGATTAGAGTTAATACGGTAACTTTGTGGTCATTTTCAGTGCACGAGTGTGAAACAATTTGAGTTTCTCCACATTCATTTGTGTAGATAAGTGTAATGGTGCTGATTACCTTGATGTTGTGCACCCATAAGACACACACACACACACACACACACACACACACACACACACACACACACACACACACCCCTTGTTTACATTTCAACATTTGACTAATATCAAAATGTATAGCCCAATTGGCCTTGGGACACGCACACACCCATTGGGCGTATCTACAGTAATACAAAGTTAGTTATAGCTTATATCCAACAAATGTGTCTTTGGAATACCACTTAATCATATACACTACTGGCAATTAAAATTGCTACACCACGAAGATCACGTGCTACAGACGCGAAATTTAACCGACAGGAAGAATATGCTATGATATGCAAATGATCAGCTTTTCAGAGCATTCACACAAGGTTGGCGCCAGTGGCCACACCTAAAACGTGCTGACATGAGGAACGTTTCCAACTGATTTCTCATACTCAAACAGCACGTGACCGGCGTTGCGTGGTGAAACGTTGTTGTCATGCCTCGTGTAAGGAGGAGAAATGCGTACCATCATGTTTCCGACTTTGATAAAGGTCGGATTGTAGCCTATAGCGATTGCGGTTTATCGTACTGCGACATTGCTGCTCGCGTTGGTAGAGATCCAATGACTGTTAGCAGAATATGGAATCGGTGGGTTCAGGAAGGTAATACGGAATGCCATGCTGGATCCCAATGGCCTGGTATCACTAGCAGTTGAGATGGCAGGCATCTTACCTGCATGGCTGTAACAGATCGTGCAGCCACGTCTCGATCCCTGAGTCAACAGATGGGGACGTTTGCAAGACGGCAATCATCTGCACGAACAGTTCGACGACGTTTGCAGCAGCATGGACTATCAGTTCAGAGACCATGGCTGCGGTTACCCTTGACACTGCATCGCAGTCAGGAGCGTCTGTGATGGTATACTCAACATTGAACCTGGGTGCTCTAATGGCAAAACGACATTTTTCTGGATGAATCCAGGTTCTGTTATAGCATCATGATGGTCGCATCCATGTTTGGCGACATCGTGGTGAACACACATTGGAAGCGTGTATTCATCATCGCCATACGGGCATATCACCCGGCGTGATGGTACGGGGTGCCATTCGTTACACGTCTCGGTCACTTCTTGTTCGCACAGACGGCACTTTGACCAGTGGACGTTACATTACAGATGTGTTACGACCCATGGCTCTACCCTTCATTCGATCCCTGTGAAACCCTACATTTCACCAGGATAATGCACGACTGCATGTTGCAGATCCTGTAAGAGCCTTTCTGGATACAGAAAATGTTAGACTGCTGCTCTGGGCAGCACATTCTCCAGATTTCTCACCAATTGAAAACGTCTGGTCAGTGGTAGCTGAACAACTGGCTAATCACAATACGCCAGTCACTACTCTTGATGAACTGTGGTATCGTGTTGAAGCTGCGTGGCCAGCTGTACCTGTACACTCCATCCAAGCTCTGTTTGACTCAATGCCCAGATGTATCAAGTCTGTTATTATTACCAGAGGTGGTTGTTCTGGGTACTGATTTCTCAGGATCTATGTACCAAAATTGCGTGAAAATGTAATCACATGTCAATTCTAGTATAATATATTTGTCCAATGAATACCTGTTTATCATCTGCTTTTCTTCTTGGTGTAGCAATTTTAATGGCCAGTAGTGTATGATTGAATTTTGTGTTAATGATGCTATATGTTTTGCTATTAAAGTTTTGAAATGGAAAACAAAATAATGGGGGAGGACTATTTCAACTGATCAGGTTACTCTGCTGTACTGTACATTGAAAACCGTAGAACTTTCATTGGAAGTTTTGATATGTTACTGTCAAGTGGTATTCATTCAGAAATATTACATTTTATTATTATTATTTTACTATTACTATTGTTATTGTTATTGTTGTTTTATTCCCCCCCCCCCCCCCCCCCCCAAGGTAGTGTTTAACCCCTTAACAGCCATATGAGCGTGTATAAAAAAAAATTGCATCTCTTAGTTTGCCCTATACTAAAACATATTCAAAGCCGATCAAAATTGAACTGTATCCCTAGATTTACTTTTCTGTTAAGTCAGGGGAATCAAACATACTAAACCAGAAACAGAAAAATGAAGTACAGGAAATATTATTTAAGTATTGAGCTGTATGTTTGGATAACCCTGGAGTGACTGTTGATTACATGTTTAACATAAAAGATAAGCTTGCCTTTTTTGCGGATCATGTGCTATACATATGAGTGTTCACATAGCAATACAATAAGAAATACAGAAAATGATTGAAAATGGTATTATAGAACATAGTCTGAGTACATATATTAATCACTTATTAGTTGTGAGAAAATGAAATGGATGTGTTTGATTGGTATTAGATGGTAGGACTTTGAATAAGCATACTGAAACTGAAAGAGACAGACATGTTAGTGTGGAAGAATTGCTATCTAAGTTTGAACAAACAAGTTCCCCCCCTCCCCAGTTTGACAGATGGATACTGGCAAGTTCCCCTATATAAGGATTCTAGACCCTGCACTGCATTTTTGTTCAATTGAAAGCCTTATCTTTTAGCGTACTTCCCACTGGTTTAAATTCAGGTAGTGGTTTTCATACAGACCGTAGACAAAGCATTGGGTATGGATGTAGGTAAACCAAATCACTTACTGATGATGGAACTGAATTTATAAGCAATACTTTCAAGGAATTTTTAGAGTGGTAGGGTGTAAAACATGTACTCATTTCAAAATACCACCCACAATCCAATCCCTTTAAAGAACTATAAATGATATAGGAAGATTGTCATTTCTTTTGTTCTATGAAACACACGACCTGGATACAGCTGGTCCTGAAGTCTCATGTTATCCTTGGTCAATTATGTCACTTTTCAACTGAACTTTCACCAAAAGTAGTGCTGAATAATAATTTCATAGAAGAATCATTGTTAAAATTTTTCTTGGCTTGAAATAGAAGAGCTAATAACTAGCAATTTACAAGAAAAGGTAGAAACGAATTTTAAATTACATACACTATGTTGAGTGCAAGAACAGAATTTGAAACAAAGTGTCTCCATTTTTAAACTGAGTGACATGATGCCTGTAAAAGGTTTTCACCCAGTTCACAATTAAAGACAGAAGCAAGCAAGTTTTCCCATTATCATGAAGGTCCATACAAAATTATAGGCATTCCACATCCAAGGCTGTTTTCTTAATAGACCCTGCAGATGAAAAAGAAAAAGGTATCTACAAAACAAACATGATCAAAAAATGTGTTTCATATGAAACATGCTTCAGATAAATTTACATTCTGTTGTGAGTGATTATGTACAGAGAAGTAAAATAAATACAGTTCATAAAACAAATTAAAAACCAGGTATGAATAACAGCTATGGCAAGAGTAGGCTACCTCGAGGTATAACGTAGATTTGTAAATGCTGTCAACAGGATACTGTATCCTAATGTGTATGTACGTATAGTGTGTTGGAAAGGATAAGTGGACCTAGACAAAAAGGATGACTTATTTTGAAAGAAAAAAAGAAAGATACATAAATAGGAACACAGTCACTATCAAAAAGTAAAAGATCATCTTTACACAATCTTTTTGAAGAAAGAAGTTTATCTCGAAGGTTGTTGCATAGGTTGGTACCGTTGGTTTTGAGCTTCCTCCACTGTAGCAAAATAGATGAATTTACTCAAGTTCAGTAATCTATTCTAAATGCTAATTTAAATATGACATCATAAAGAGGCAAGTGTCCAAGTTTTGTGTGTTATTATCCAGGTTTGGAAAGGTAGGTATCTGACTATAGACTTACAAACAACAGATGCTTGTTAACTGTTCAAAATGCGCAACTCCTCTGGTTTGACGGCAATTTCATGAATACTGAAAGTATCTGGCCTCATAACGATGAAGGTTTTCTACTCTGTAACAACTACACAGAGCAGTATCTCAATTTACCTCTAAGTTTTGCAGAGCCTCATGTACTCTTCATGAAGGAATTGCTATATCTATAGCATTTATATACTCAGTCAACTTTGACGTTGCCAGCTGTAAGTCTTCCAGTCTGCTATTGTATTGTGGGGCATCCTTCTGTGATGTGCGTGATGGTCTGTGGTTCTTGATAGTCACAAAGTGAGGATGGTTGCTTACCTCATTTGTGTAAAAATACCTACCATGTTGGGATACTAATTCTCTTTATCATTGACCATGTTTTCTGTGGCAGGCCAAATCCCAGAAGTTTTTTGGTAATACATGGCATTTTATTATTTTGTTGTCCAGTCCATTCTTGAGTCCATGCATTAATAAGTCGGAACTCTTCTTCCACAGCAGCCCAACTGTTACCGTTGGTGGTCATCCAGAGTGGAGTCAGTTATGGTTTGCATCATCGATGTCTTGATGTATAAGTAGATTTTTGTTGTCCACGATCTTTTGTTATTTGTTCATAAGGTGTCGAAGTTGAGGGGGTGGAATGTGGCCTAGTACTGGCAGCCATTCCATAGGTGTTGATATTTATGGAGTCATGTGAGGGTAGATGAAAGGCATCACACCATAATAATGATGATAATAATTAATAATAATAATAATAATAATAATAATAATAATAATAATAATAATAATACCTCTATTTGGATTTAAATCATTTTCCAGTCGGCTAGCAGTGTCGTTACCATTGTGGGCGGGCATAGGGTTCAAGCGTCATCCCCGACCATGACGGCGCTTGTCCGAGGCTTCTTTAGTTCTGTCCTGAACCAAGTAATCACACTAAAAGGGGGGGGGGTTAGCCCTTTTAGTGGTTTGTTCTTTTCGTCGCCTTTTACGACTGGCAGAACATACCGGAGGCCTATTCTTTTCCCGGGCCTCCACGGGGCTTATTATTATTATTTCTATTTTTCACGGGTCTGAGAAAAATAGAAATAATAATAATAATAATAATAATAATAATAATAATAATAATAATAATAATAATAATAATAATAATAATGGGCTAACCCCCCTTTTAGTGTGATTACTTGGTTCAGGACAGAACTAAAGAAGCCTCGGACAAGTGTCGTCATGGTCGGGGACAACGCTTGAACCCTATGCCCGCCCACAATGGTAACGACACTGCTAGCCAACTGGAAAAGGATTTAAATCCGAATAGAGGTGTTTTGCGGGATATGCTTCCTGCAACCACCCTAGAAGGAAAACAAAGACAGAGGATGAGATGGTCAGATGAAGTTAATCGACACCTCATGTTCTGTTATTACCAAGCAACAAACCTAGGAACCAACACAACTGGGTACAGATCACAAGTATACACAACATTTATTACCAGATACCCAGAATTAAAATTTTTAACAGAACAACGACTAGCTGATCAGATCCGTGTAATAATCAAAAATAACAGGATACCCCAGTCAGAATTAGAAAACATCAAACAACAAGTACAACAAATACTGGAACAAAATAATGTGCAATCAGAAGAGGAAGAAGAAAATACAGTAATGGACTCAAACATCCCAGAGCAAACAAACAAAGACCAACACGCATCAATTAAACAATCAGAGGAAAACGAAATCTTAAGACAGCCACCAGAACAAGCACAAATAGAACACGAAGAGAGACACGTGTTAGATATAGAAGAGAAATTTCAGCTGACATATATAGAATACAAAGACACAAATACAGACATTAGACCATTCTTGCATAGACCGCCAAATAACCCACAAGTCGAAACAACAATAAAAACTATCAACACAATCATACACAACAAAATAAATGAAAACACAACTATGGAAGAGTTACAACTACTGGTTTATATAGGAGCACTCACTACACTAAATATACACACCAGGCAGAGATCAGAACAAACCAACACACAGAAGAAACCCACAAAACCAGCATGGCAACACAGGTTACAGATCAGAATAGAAAAACTGAGAAAAGACATCGGACAGTTAACACAATTTATAAGAAATGAAATATCAGACAAAAAACGAAAAAGGTTAGGTAAAATCTCACAACAAGAAGCAATAGAGCAATTAGATGAAAAAAAGCAGAAATTGCAAGCATTGGCCAAACGACTCAGAAGATACAAAAAAAGTGAAAATAGAAGGAAACAAAACCAAACATTCAACACAAACCAAAAGAGATTTTACCAAACAATGGATAACACACACATTAAAATAGACAATCCACCAAACATAACAGACATGGAACACTTCTGGAGCAGCATATGGTCAAACCCGGTACAACATAACAGGCATGCACGGTGGATACAAGCAGAAACAGACACATACAAGATGATACCACAAATGCCTGAAGTGATAATTTTGCAACATGAAGTCACCCGAGCAATTAATTCTTCACACAATTGGAAAGCCCCTGGAAATGATAAAATAGCAAATTACTGGCTAAAGAAGTTCACCTCAACGCATTCACATCTAACTAAATTATTTAACAGTTACATTGCAGACCCATACACATTCCCTGATACACTTGCACATGGAATAACCTATCTGAAACCTAAAGATCAAGCAGACACAGCAAACCCAGCTAAATATCGCCCCATAACATGCCTACCAACAATATACAAAATATTAACTTCAGTCATCACACAGAAATTAATGACACATACAACACAGAACAAAATTATAAATGAAGAACAAAAAGGCTGCTGCAAAGGAGCACGAGGATGTAAAGAGCAACTGATAATAGATACAGAGGTGACATATCAAGCTAAAACTAAACAAAGGTCCCTACACTACGCATACATTGATTACCAAAAAGCCTTTGATAGTGTACCCCACTCATGGTTACTACAGATTTTGGAAATATACAAAGTAGATCCTAAATTGATACAGTTTCTAAACACAGTAATGAAAAATTGGAAAACCACACTTAATATCCAAACAAATTCAGATAACATCACATCACAGCCAATACAGATTAAGCGTGGAATATACCAAGGAGACTCATTAAGTCCTTTCTGGTTCTGTCTTGCTCTGAACCCACTATCCAACATACTAAATAATACAAATTATGGATACAATATTACTGGAACATACCCACACAAAATCACACATTTGCTATACATGGATGATCTAAAACTACTGGCAGCAACAAATCAACAACTCAACCAATTACTAAAGATAACAGAAGTAATCAGCAATGATATAAATATGGCTTTTGGAACAGACAAATGTAAGAAAAATAGCATAGTCAAGGGCAAACACACTAAACAGAATAGGTAATACAAATATTAAAGAAGAACTAAAAGAAAAATATAGACAAAGACTAACAAAAATACTGAAAACAGAATTGACAGCAAGAAACAAGACAAAAGCTATAAATACTTATGCTATACCAGTATTGACCTACTCATTTGGAGTAGTGAAATGGAGTGACACAGACCTAGAAGCACTCAATACACTTACACGATCACAATGCCACAAATATAGAATACATCACATACATTCAGCAACAGAAAGATTCACATTAAGCAGAAAGGAAGGTGGAAGGGGATTTATAGATATAAAAAACCTACATTATGGACAGGTAGACAATTTAAGAAAATTCTTTCTAGAACGAGCAGAAACTAGCAAAATACACAAAGCAATCACTCATATAAATACATCAGCTACACCATTGCAATTTCATAACCACTTCTACAACCCTTTAGATCACATAACATCAACAGATACAAAGAAAGTAAATTGGAAAAAGAAAACACTACACGGCAAGCACCCGTATCATCTAACACAGCCACACATAGATCAAGACGCATCCAACACATGGCTAAGAAACGACAATATATACAGTGAGACGGAAGGATTCATGATCGCAATACAGGATCAAACAATAAACACCAGATATTACAGCAAGCATATTATTAAAGATCCCAATACCACAACAGATAAATGCAGACTTTGCAAACAACAAATAGAAACAGTAGATCACATAACAAGCGGATGTACAATACTAGCAAATACAGAATACCCCAGAAGACATGACAATGTAGCAAAAATAATACATCAACAACTTGCCATAAAACATAAACTAATAAAACAACACGTTCCCACATACAAGTATGCACCACAAAATGTACTGGAGAATGATGAATACAAATTATACTGGAACAGAAAGATTATAACAGATAAAACACCACCACATAACAAACCTGACATCATACTCACCAATAAAAAGAAGAAATTAACACAACTAATTGAAATATCCATACCCAACACAACAAATATACAGAAGAAAACAGGAGAAAAAATTGAAAAATACATCCAACTGGCTGAGGAAGTCAAGGACATGTGGCATCAGGATAAAGTCGACATTATCCCAATTATACTATCAACTACAGGAGTCATACCTCACAATATTCACCAGTACATCAATGCAATACAGCTACATCCAAACATATATATACAACTACAAAAATCTGTAATTATTGATACATGTTCAATTACCCGAAAGTTCCTAAATGCAATATAACATATACCATACAGTTACAAGGAAGTCACGCTTGACCGTGGTCCGCGTCACGTTCCATTTTTATCCAGACTTAAGTCTGAGAAAAAAAGTCAATAATAATAATAATAAGCCCCATGGAGGCCCGGGAAAAGAATAGGCCTCTGGTATGTTCTGCCAGTCGTAAAAGGCGACGAAAAGAACAAACCACTAATAGGGCTACCCCCCCCCCCCCCCCCTTTAGTGTGATTACTTGGTTCAGGACAGAACTAAAGAAGCCTCGGGGACGACGCTTAAACCCTATGCCCGCCCACAATGGTAATGACACTGCTAGCCAACTGGAAAATGATTTAAATCCAAATAGAGGTGTTTCGCAGGATATGCTTCCTGCAACCACCCTAGAAGAAAAACAGACAGAGGATGAGATGGTCAGATGAAGTTAATCGACACCTCATGTTCTGTTATTACCAAGCAACAAACCTAGGAACCAACATAACTGGATACAGATCACAAGTATACACAACATTTATTACCAGATACCAAGAATTAAAATTTTTAATGGAACGACGACTAGCTGATCAGATCCGTGTAATAATCAAAAATAACAGGATACCCCAGTCAGAATTAGAAGACATCAAACAACAAGTACAACAAATACTGGAACAAAATAATGTGCAATCAGAAGAAGAAGAAGAAAATACAGTAATGGACTCAAACATCCCAGAGCAAACAAAGACCAACACGCATCAATTAAACAATCAAAGGAAAATGAAATCTTAAGACAGCCACCAGAACAAGCACAAATAGAACACGAAGTGACACACATGTTAGATATAGAAGAGAAATTTCAGTTGACATATATAGAATACAAAGACACAAATACAGACATTAGACCATTCTTGCATAGACTGCCAAATAACCCACAAGTCGAAACAACAATAAAAACTATCAACACAATCATACACAACAAAATAAATGAAAACATAACTATGGAAGAGTTACAATTACTGGTTTATGTAGGAGCACTCACTACACTAAATATACACACTAGGCAGAGATCAGAACCAACCAACACACAGAAGAAACCCACAAAACCAGCATGGCAACACAGGCTACAGATCAGAATAGAAAAACTGAGAAAAGACATTGGACAGCTAACACAATTTATAAGAAATGAAATGTCAGAAAAAAAACGAAAAAGGTTAGGTAAAATCTCACAACAAGAAGTGTTAGAGCAATTAGATGAAAAGAAGCAGAAATTACAAGCATTGGCCAAACGACTTAGAAGATACAAAAAAAGTGAAAATAGAAGGAAACAAAACCAAACATTCAACACAAACCAAAAGAAATTTTACCAGACAATAGATAACACACACATTAAAATAGACAATCCACCAAACATAACAGACATGGAACACTTCCGGAGCAACATACGGTCAAACCTGGTACAACATAACAGGCATGCACGGTGGATACAAGCAGAAACACACATACAAGATGATACCACAAATACCTGAAGTGATAATTTTGCAACATGAAGTCACCCAAGCAATTAATTCTACTCACAGTTGGAAAGCCCCTGGAAAAGATAAAATAGCAAATTTCTGGCTAAAGAAGTTCACTCAACACATTCACATCTAACTAAATTATTTAACAGTTACATTGCAGACCCATACACATTCCCTGATACACTTACACATGGAATAACTTACCTGAAACCTAAAGATCAAGCAGACACAGCAAATCCAGCTAAATATCGCCCCATAACATGCCTACCAACAATATACAAAATATTAACTTCAGTCATTACACAGAAATTAATGACACATACAACACAGAACAAAATTATAAATGAAGAACAAAAAGGCTGTTGCAAAGGAGCACAAGGATGTAAAGAGCAACTGATAATACACTCCTGGAAATGGAAAAAAGAACACATTGACACCGGTGTGTCAGACCCACCATACTTGCTCCGGACACTGCGAGAGGGCTGTACAAGCAATGATCACACGCACGGCACAGCGGACACACCAGGAACCGCGGTGTTGGCCGTCGAATGGCGCTAGCTGCGCAGCATTTGTGCACCGCCGCCGTCAGTGTCAGCCAGTTTGCCGTGGCATACGGAGCTCCATCGCAGTCTTTAACACTGGTAGCATGCCGCGACAGCGTGGACGTGAACCGTATGTGCAGTTGACGGACTTTGAGCGAGGGCGTATAGTGGGCATGCGGGAGGCCGGGTGGACGTACCGCCGAATTGCTCAACACGTGGGGCGTGAGGTCTCCACAGTACATCGATGTTGTCGCCAGTGGTCGGCGGAAGGTGCACGTGCCCGTCGACCTGGGACCGGACCGCAGCGACGCACGGATGCACGCCAAGACCGTAGGATCCTACGCAGTGCCGTAGGGGACCGCACCGCCACTTCCCAGCAAATTAGGGACACTGTTGCTCCTGGGGTATCGGCGAGGACCATTCGCAACCGTCTCCATGAAGCTGGGCTACGGTCCCGCACACCGTTAGGCCGTCTTCCGCTCATGCCCCAACATCGTGCAGCCCGCCTCCAGTGGCGTCGCGACAGGCGTGAATGGAGGGACGAATGGAGACGTGTCGTCTTCAGCGATGAGAGTCGCTTCTGCCTTGGTGCCAATGATGGTCGTATGCGTGTTTGGCGCCGTGCAGGTGAGCGCCACAATCAGGACTGCATACGACTGAGGCACACAGGGCCAACATCCGGCATCGTGGTGTGGGGAGCGATCTCCTACACTGGCCGTACACCACTGGTGATCGTCGAGGGGACACTGAATAGTGCACGGTACATCCAAACCGTCATCGAACCCATCGTTCTACCATTCCTAGACCGGCAAGGGAACTTGCTGTTCCAACAGGACAATGCACGTCCGCATGTATCCCGTGCCACCCAACGTGCTCTAGAAGGTGTAAGTCAACTACCCTGGCCAGCAAGATCTCCGGATCTGTCCCCCATTGAGCATGTTTGGGACTGGATGAAGCGTCGTCTCACGCGGTCTGCACGTCCAGCACGAACACTGGTCCAACTGAGGCGCCAGGTGGAAATGGCATGGCAAGCCGTTCCACAGGACTACATCCAGCATCTCTACGATCGTCTCCATGGGAGAATAGCAGCCTGCATTGCTGCGAAAGGTGGATATACACTGTACTAGTGCCGACATTGTGCATGCTCTGTTGCCTGTGTCTATGTGCCTGTGGTTCTGTCAGTGTGATCATGTGATGTATCTGACCCCAGGAATGTGTCAATAAAGTTTCCACTTCCTGGGACAATGAATTCACGGTGTTCTTATTTCAATTTCCAGGAGTGTAGATGCAGAGGTGACATATTAAGCTAAAACTAAACAAAGGTCGCTACACTACGCATACATTGATTACCAAAAAGCTTTTGATAGTGTACCCCACTCATGGTTACTACAAATATTGGAAATATACAAAGTAGATCCTAAATTGATACATTTCCTAAACATAGCAGTGAAAAACTGGAAAACCACACTTAATATCCTAACAAATTCAAATATCACATCACAGCCAATACAGATTAATCGTGGAATATACCAAGGAGACTCATTAAGTCCTTTCTGGTTCTGCCTTGTTCTGAACCCACTATCGAACATGCTAAATAATACAAATTATGGATACAATATTACTAGAACATACCCACACAAAATCACACATTTGCTATACATGGATGATCTAAAACTACTGGCAGCAACAAATCGACAACTCAACCAATTACTAAAGATAACAGAAGTATTCAGCAATGATATAAATATGGCTTTTGGAACAGACAAATGTAAGAAAAATAGCATAGTCAAGGGAAAACACGCTAAACGGGAAGATTACATACTGGATAACGACAGTGACTGCATAGAAGCGATGGAAAAAACAGATGCCTATAAATATCTAGGATACAGACAAAAATAGGAATAGATAATACAAATATTAAAGAAGAACTAAAAGAAAAATATAGACAAAGACTAACAAAAATACTGAAAACAGAATTGACAGCAAGAAACAAGACAAAAGCTATAAATACTTATGCTATACCAATATTGACCTACTCATTTGGAGTAGTGAAATGGAGTAACACAGACCTAGAAGCACTCAATACACTTACACGATCACAATGCCACAAATATAGAATACATCGCATACATTCAGCAACAGAAAGATTCACATTAAGCAGAAAGGAAGGAGGAAGGGGATTTATCGACATAAAAAACCTACATTATGGACAGGTAGACAATTTAAGAAAATTCTTTATAGAACAAGCAGAAACTAGCAAAATACACAAAGCAATCACTCATATAAATACATCAGCTACACCACTGCAATTTCATAACCACTTCAACCCTTTAGATCACATAACATCAACAGATACGAAGAAAGTAAATTGGAAAAAAGAAAACACTACATGGCAAGCACCCGTATCATCTAACACAGCCACACATCGATCAAGACGCATCCAACACATGGCTAAGAAAAGGCAATATATACAGTGAGACGGAAGGATTCATGATTGCAATACAGGATCAAACAATAAACACCAGATATTACAGCAAGCATATTATTAAAGATCCCAATACCACAATAGATAAATGCAGACTTTGCAAACAACAAATAGAAACAGTAGATCACATAACAAGCGGATGTGCAATACTAGCAAATATAGAATACCCCAGAAGACATGACAATGTAGCAAAAATAATACGTCAACAGCTTGCCTTACAACATAAACTTATAAAACAACACGTTCCCACATACAAGTATGCACCACAAAATGTACTGGAGAATGATGAATACAAATTATACTGGAACAGAACGATTATAACAGATAAAACACCACCACATAACAAACCTGACATCATACTCACCAATAAAAAGAAGAAATTAACACAACTAATCGAAATATCCATACCCAATACAACAAATATACGAAATAAAACAGGAGAAAAAATTGAAAAATACATCCAACTGGCTGAGGAAGTCAGACATGTGGCATCAGGATAAAGTTGACATTATACCAATTATACTATCAACAACAGGAGTCATACCACACAATATCCACCAGTACATCAATGCAATACAGCTACATCCAAACTTATACAGGGCTATTACAAATGATTGAAGCGATTTCATAAATTCACTGTAGCTCCATTCATTGACATATGGTCACGACACACTACAGATACGTAGAAAAACTCATAAAGTTTTGTTTGGCTGAAGCCGCACTTCAGGTTTCTGCCGCCAGAGGGCTAGAGAGCGCAGTGAGACAAAATGGCGACAGGAGCCGAGAAAGCGTATGTCGTGCTTGAAATGCACTCACATCAGTCAGTCATAACAGTGCAACGACACTTCAGGACAAAGTTCAACAAAGATCCACCAACTGCTAACTCCATTCGGCGATGGTATGCGCAGTTTAAAGCTTCTGGATGCCTCTGTAAGGGGAACTCAACGGGTCGGCCTGCAGTGAGCAAAGAAACGGTTGAACGCGTGCGGCCAAGTTTCATGCGTAGCCCGCGGAAGTCGACGAATAAAGCAAGCAGGGAGCTAAATGTACCACAGGATGGTGCTCCACCGCACTTCCATCATGATGTTCGTCATTTCTTAATCAGGAGATTGGAAAACCGATGGATCGGTCGTGGTGGAGATCATGATCAGCAATTCATGTCATGGCCTCCACACTCTCCCGACTTAACCCCATGCGATTTCTTTCTGTGGGGTTTGTGAAAGAGTCAGTGTTTAAACCTGCTCTATCAAGAAACGTGCCAGAATTGCGAGCTCGCATCAACGATGCTTTCGAACTCATTGATGAGGACATGTTGCGCCGAGTGTGGGAGGAACTTGATTGTCGGCTTGATGTCTGCCGAATCACTAAAGGGGCACATATCGAACGTTTGTGAATGCCTAAAAAAACTTTTTGAGTTTTTGTATGTGTGTGCAAAGCATTGTGAAAATATCTCAGATAATAAAGTTATTGTAGAGGTGTGAAATCGCTTCAATCATTTGTAATAACCCTGTATATACAACTACAGAAATCCATAATTATTGATACATGTTCAATCACCCGAAAGTTCCTAAATGCAATATAACATATACCGTGCAGTTAAAAGGAAGTCGCGCTTGATCAAGGTCCGCGTCACTTTCCATTTTTAACCAGACCTAAGGTCTGAGAAAGGAAAGATGATGATGATGATGATGATGATGATAATAGAAAAACATCTTCGAGGTATCATCAGAAAAGCACAGTCCTAGGCTATCTCCCATGTTTTCTAGTTTTTCACTGCAAAGACATGTGTTATGCACAAAGTACTTGTCAATGAAAAGTACTATTTAACCAACCTTCTTTCAGTGTCATGCTTAAAATAAAAAATGACCAGTGTAAACAGAGTGTGATTTGAGTCACAATGCATTGTTGTGATTAAAATCTACTTGTACTACATTCCAGTGACAATAGGTCAAAGTATGTTCCTGTGATGATGATATCTGGTGTACTTAGGGTTATTGCACACTGACACAGCATGGCACAAATTGTCAGACAGCAGCAAAAAAGGAATTTACAGGTGCTTTCAGATATTATAGCTTAAAGAATTGTTGATAAAACTGTAAATCTTTGCTGTAGTTGGAATAATCACTAATATTTGATGTGCCAACTTAAAATAAATAAATAAATAAATAAATACTGGGCATGAAAATGACTAAACTATAACTTGCTGTAACTTCAAACAAAAACTGGTTGAAGGAAATACGGAATCCCAACATGTAAAAGGCTAGAAACCCCCAGAGAAATTATTTTATGAAGCAGTCACCATCCTCCAGCAGCTTCACTTCTTTTCTTAACGGTGAGCCCACCGTAAGCTCCAACTTGACAATTGTTTTTGTATATATAAAGTTTGCTTCAATTACTGATTATGGTGATGTAGCTAATATGTTTCCAAAACAAAAAGCAAGGAGAAAAATGTGTAACTATTTTAACATTGTGGTCATTTCAATAAAATTTCATTCTTTTATTTAATCCAGATTTAATTCCTGTTTTATTAATATCTGTATTCAGCTTTCATGTAGAAGGAATGTCGCTGTTGAAAGATTATGTAGAACCGAAATGTGGTTAGGCATCTTTACCTACCCCATGATATTCTTGTAGCAACTTGAGGACTCTGCTCTTTGTCTACCAAAAATAGGAAAAAAAGCTACAGGAATACAAAACCTTCAACTGCCTTTTGTGTTCTGAGGCAAATTAAATATGTCAACACCTACATCTAGTTCAAATGATCACAAGTTTTGCAAACACATTAACTAAGCCCCATCTATAACAAGGATGAAGGCATCTTTCTTTCCCTTAATGTCAACCGCTTGATTGCTACCCCAATTCATCTGTATGTTGATGGATGTGGATATGGGGGGAGGGGGGGAGGGGTGCAGGAACACTATACTTTACCCTCGGTCCCCCGCTACAGCATCGGGGACTATGTAATGTTCCTTTTAGGGAAGGGGAACTTCTCAGCACTCTGCTCCTTGGCCATGACACGGTGTCTGAACCCGATGGAATCCCAGTCTAATGTTAAATTGATTTAACTGTGGATTAAGAAACTACATATTGCCATGCTTTAATCGTATCTGGTATGTTTCCAACCCAGTGGAGGGAAAACACTATACTTCCAGTTTTGAAACTGGGTAAAACCACACATGAAATGGAAAGTTATAGACCAGTCAAGCTGTCAGATGTTTTGTGTATGTTGTTTAAATGAATGGTAAACCAGTGGCTATGATGGACTCCAGAGACGATGGGCTTTTGGTCCAACAGACAATGTGGATCTAGGGAAGGCCGACCTGTTACTGACTCCTCAATGTGACTGGAGTTTGCTATAACACCATATTTCCCTATTATGTACACCTCACTGCTGTGTGCTTTGACATCTGGAAGGTCAGGACACCTCACGAAATTACCACATCCATACCATACAGTACGAGTGGGGTTATAGAAGCCCCCCCCCCCTCTCCCCTCTCCAGATTATTATGCAGAATTTTCTATTTCTCCAGCTCTTTCGTGTCTGAGTTGGATCATCCTACAGTACCCTCCATATGCAGGAGAAAGGAGGAACACAGAGGTCTGTGCTGAGAGTGATCTTGTTCTAGACTATAGTCTCACTGTCCCTGTATGTGGACAACTTTTGTATTTATTACAGGTCTTCAACCATGAATGTTACTGAACACCAGCTCCAAGGCATCACCAGGAAAGCACAGTCCTAGGCTCTCACCCATGGTTTCTAGTTTTTCGCTGCAAAGACATGTGTTATACACTTTTGCTGTTGTAGAACCATTCATCCACATCCAGAACTTTGTTTATAATGACCTGCTCAATGTGGCATGGTCATAAGGTGTTTTCGGGATTTTTAAAATTATTTTTTATTTATTTATTTTTTATTCTCAGTGGACATAGCCATCATAAATTTGCGAGCTTAAAAAAAAAGCTCCATGTGAAACTCAACACACTCCACTACCACTACCTCAGTCACACATCCTGGTGTACAGACTGCTCCATTCATTTACCTGTGTACAAAGCACTAATCCCATTCTGGCTAGATTGTTGATGTCCGGCTTATGGGTAAGCAGACCTCTTTGGCATTCCAGCTACTAGTCCCAGTTTACCACCGCAGGATCTGACTGTGACTTGCACTTTTTGGTTGAGCCCTGTGAATGGACTCCTGGCAGAGGCAGGACTTCCTCCTCTACAGATCAGACATCAGTAATTACCACTGAATTATGCACTGTGTTTTCACAATTACCCTGAACACCCAACTCACTATATCCTCTTCCCTGATGGGGGAATGCAACTCCCACAAGAGCGATCTAGGTCTGGTGCCTTCCAATAGCAGTTCATCTGGAGTCCCTTTGCTCAATTAAAACCCTCCCACTTCCCATTAGGTTATCTTTGCATCCCCCTCCCTCCCCCAAGTGCCTACCTCATAGATAGATCTGGCTGCATCTTTCCATTGGCCCAAAGGAAATATAGGCCCATTTGCATTTTGGTATTTGTTTTTCTCAGTTCGTGGCAAATTTCGACACTTATATATGCTGATAACTTGAAGGCAGATGCTACATCAGCTATGCCTTCAGATTCTGGGGGCAATGATCAAAACTCACTCCTATCTGGGTATGGAGTTTTTATAGCAGAATTAGTTGTCATTATTGAAGTCCTCCATTGTATTTTATATTTCATTGTGAACTGGCTTCCAGCTTTTTAGGCCACCATCAGACAATTTAAGACTGGATAGTGTGTCCACACATCAGAAACAGCTTCTATCTGTACAAAGATGGTTATTTCCAAAGATAAGTGACCATTTTATGTCGATGCATATGAAAAACACTCTTTACAATGCCCCATTTTTTATATGGGTGCAAAACAAGAAATATTCTGTAATGACATATTGAATGTTTTGAACTCTAAATACAGGATTATAAATTGTAAACGCACTTATTGACATAAACATATTGTACTAAAAAAGATGCACAGGTATTGGTTAAGGTCTCTTAACTGTACATAAACTGATAAACTGTTGTTCCATATATTGAAATACACACAATGAAGGTATGAACAAGTAAATGCTAATTTGATATTCAAAGATGAAAAGAAGGCATACAAGAAGGTTAGTTTAAAACAGTATGCCAAGTGAGTACTGGAATGGACTGCTATGTTATATGGACAAAATTATTGGTGAAAGTGAAGAGGAGGCAAAAGGAGGAGGGGCATAAGGGAGATATGATTCAATGGATATGGGAAATGGGAAACTGCTACACTGTTTATAACAGAAATGGTAACTCATCGCAAGTGACGGCTGCTTGCTCTATGCAATGCCTCAATGACCTACATGTCACCTGTGGTACTTCCTGGGGAGGAGATCAAACCACCCTCTTCTGTTTGTACCAGTCCCTTGTCTGTTTGAAACTATGGGTGTATAGTTTATGCACCTGCACGGCTGTCCCTCTTACACTGTCTCGATACTGTCCACCATCGTGGCATCCATTCTCCTCCTCCCCCCCCCCCCCCCCCCCATGTGGGTCTGGGGGTTAGGATAGGCCTAAGGTATTCCTGCCTGTTGTAGGAGACAACTAAAAGGAGTTTCACACATTTCGGCCTTTAGGTGATAGTCCCTTGTAGGGTTTGACCTCCATTCTTCAAAATTTTCCCGAAGAGCAAGCCAATTGGGGAAGGGCACCTTACAAGGTGCATCATGTCCATCGTGCATTGAGATCTTTTGCCCACTTTCTCATCGTCGCATTGCAGTCCTGCCCATTCTCCATCTCTTGGGCGAAGACACCTTCCTGGGTGGGTTTTCCACCATGCACTATGCAGTGTCAATTTCTGCGTCGATGATGACCATGGACTTCTTTGCACCTGATATCCAGCACAGTAGTCAGTCCTTGGTGGTGGGGCCACCATGTACCCTGTTGGTTGTAGCCCCCTGACCACACAGGGATCGCTCTGCTGATGACTGCACTGTTAACTCCCCACGTATGCCAAGGGGTAGATGCCTATCCCCCTGGGGCATCGGGACTCCTGGCAATGGCCATCCTGCCAGGTGGCGTTTGCTGCCACTGGGTGGCGCCCGTGGGGAGGGCTCCTGGTTGGAGTGGGTGGCATCAGGGTGGATGAAGCGTAATCCATCATCTCTTGCTGGTGGTGAAACACCAGCAGTCTCTAAGTGATCACGAGTGCAGTTCAACGCACAGAAGTACGACTCCAAATCGTTCCCCTCCCTGGTCACACCATGGGAGGAACGTCACGCCAAGGATGGCAGCGGATCTTATTCGCCCTGGTACCTTTTGTGTTAGAGAGCTGATGGGGAATCTTTCCTGACGATGAAGCCTCAGTTTTTTGTTGAGCATTTAGAGGACAAGTTCGGGGAGGTGGAGGACTTGTCCAAAATTAGATCTGGGTCAGTCATGATCAAAACAGCATCCTCTGCCCAGTCATGGGAGTTACTAGCTTGTGACAAGCTGGGGGATGTTTCTGTAACCATCACAGCCCATAAGAGCTTAAATATGGTCCAGGGTATCATATTTCAGAGACCTTCTTTTGCAGTCTGACGATGAGCTGCGCGCCAATTCAGAGCAGCGAGGTGTACATTTCATCTGGCATGTCCACCGGGGTCCAAAGGATAATCAGGTTGCCACCGGTGCCTTCGTCTTGGCCTTTGAAGGTGATACATTGCCTGATTAGGTCAAGATGATGGTCTACCAGTGTGATGTAAAGCCCTATATCCCTCCCCCAATGCAGTGCTTTAAGTGCTGGAAGTTCAGCAATATGTCTTCCCACAGTACTTCCAGCATCACATGCCAAGATTGCAGGTGCCGATCACATCCCAATACTCCATGTGCCCCGCCTCCCATCTGTGTCAACTGTGGAGAGAATCATTCACCTTGCTCACCTGACTGCAGGATTCTCTATAAAGAAAGGAAAATCGTGGAGTACAAGACCCAGGACCAACTGACCTACACTGAGGCTAAGAGAAAATTTGAACACCAGCATCCTGTGTGTATGACATTGTTTTACACCGCTGCTACAACAGTTCTGGCACCATCAGCTCCGCCAACCGAGGTCACCCCTCAGAACCGGAAGACTACACCTGCCCCCCTGATGGTGGGGGGCATTACCCTCCCTGTTGCTCCTGCACCACGTGCTTCAGGAGCAACACCCTCCAACCATCAGTGACATCTGTCCCCACTTCTAAGCCAGAGAAGCATAAGTCTTCTTCAGCTTCTCTCGCTAGGAAGGGGTCCTTTGAATCACTCCCTTCCCAGGTTTCCTCTAGTGGGAAAGACGACACCCACCAGTGTCTGAAGAGCCCAAAAGCAGCTGGTTGGAGGGCTTCATGCTCATCCTCAGTCCCGAAGACTGAGCCAGTGAAGTCCTCCCAGCCAGGGAAACAAAAGGAGCAGCAAGAGATATCCAAAAAGAAAACCCTCTAAAACAAAGGAAATTGTGTTGGCACCCACACCACTGCTACCTACAAGCTCTAGCTGAGGATAGGGTGGAGATTTTGGTGTCTGCTGAGGACCTAGATCTTTCCAGACCCTCGGACAGAATGGATATAGACTGCGCTGGCAATAAATTGGTGGCAGCAGGTGACTCTGAGGCGTAAACTGCCTCATTGAATGTTCCATGCCTTCCCAGTCTCACGATGTCATCCTCCAGTGGAATTGCGGTGGTTTTTTCCACCGCCTGGCTGAGCTACGGCAACTTAACCTTTACACCTGCTATCTGCATTGCCCTCCAGAAAACCTGGTTCCTGTCAATGTGGACCCTGCTCTCCATGGCTATAAGGGATATTCCAGGAACCATAGTGACTATAATAGTGTCAGGTGGAGTTTGCGTTTATGTCCTAAACTTGGTCTGTAGTGAACAAGTGCCCCTTTAAACCCCTCTTGAAGCTATGGCTGTCAGAATGACGACGACGCAATGTATATCTTCCTCCAGATGGTGCAGTATCCCTGAATGTATTAGCTGCACTGATTGATCAACTCCCTAAACCTTTCCTACTTCTGGGAGATTTTAATGCCCATAAACCTATGTGGTGTGGTACCATGCTTACTGGCCGAGGCAGAGGTGTCGAACCTTTACTGTCGCTATTCGACCTCTGCCTCTTAAATATTGGGGCCACCACACATTTCAGTGTAGCTCATGGTAGTTACTCGGCCATTGATTTATCAATTTGCAGCCTAGGACTTCTCCCATCTATCCACTAGTGAGCACATGACGACGTGTGTGGTAGTGACCACTTCCCCATCTTCCTGTCACTGTCCCCAGTGTCAGGCACATGGACACCTGCCCAGATGGGCTTTGAACAAGGCAGACTGGGGAACTTCAACTGCTGCTGTCACCGCTGAATCTCCCCCACACGGTAACATTGATGTGATGGTTGAGCAGGTGACTAGCACAATTGTTTCTGCGGCAGAAAACTAGATCCCTCGCTCTTTAGGGTGCCCGAGGCATAAAGCAGTCCGGTGGTCGCCAGAAGCTGCTGAAGCAATTAAGGAGTGTTGGTGAACTCTACAGCAGCATAAGCAGCACCCTTCCCTGGAGCACCTCATAGCCTTTAAACGGCTCCGTAGCCGTGTTCGTTACCTTATCAAACAACGGAAGAAGGTGTGTTGGGAGAGATGCATCTCGACCATTGGGTGCCACACGTCACCTTCCCAAGACTGGGCAAAGATGAAACATCTTTTTGGGTACCAGACCCAAACAGCTCTCCCTGGTGTTACATAAATGGCAAGTTATGTACTGACGCAGATGCGATTGCCAAGCACTTTGCTGGGCACTTAGCATGAGCCTCTGCATCAGAGAATTACCCCCAGCCTTTCGCGCACTCAAACCGTGGCAGTGAATCCTATAACGCCCCATTTACGTAGTGGGAGCTCCTTAGTGCCCTTACACATTGCTCAGACACAGCTCCTGGGCCTGATCGCATCCACAGCCAGATGATTAAACATCTCTCATCTGACTACAAGTGACGTCTTCTCGTCATCTTCAACCAGCTCTAGTGCGATGGCGTCTTTCCATTGCAATGGCGGGAGAGCACCATCATTCCGGAGATCAAACCCAGTAAAATCCTGCTTGATGTGGATAGCTATCGGCCCATCAGCCTCACCAATGTTCTTTGTAAGCTGCTGGAACATATGGTATGTTGGTGGTTTGGTTGGGTCCTGGAGTCACGGTGCTTGCTGGTTCCATGTCAGGGTGGCTTCCGCTAGGGTGACTCTACCACAGATAATCTTTTGTCTATCGAGTCTGCCATCCGAACAGCCTTTGCCAGATGGCAACACCTGATTGCTGTCTTTTTTGACTTACTTGAAGCATACAACATGACTTGGCGACATCATATCCTTGCCACATTGTATGAGTGAGGTCTCTGGGGACCACTCCCAATTTTTATCCAAAACTTCCTGTCGCTCCATACTTTCCATGTCCAAGTTGGTGACTCCAATAGTTCCATCCATATCCAGGAGAATGGAGTCCTGCAGGGCTCTGTACTGTGTGTGTGTCTATTTTTAGTGGCCATTCACTGTTTAGCAGCAGCTGTCGGCCCCTCCGTCTCACCTTCTCTGTATGCAGACGACTTCTGCATTTTCGTACTGCTGCTCCAGTACTGTTGTTGCTGAATTGCACCTCCAGGGAGCCATCCACAAGGTGCAGTCACGGGCTCTAGCCCACGGCTTCCAGTTGTCAGCTGCAAAGTCGTGTGTCATGCACTTGTGTCAGCGTCGTACCGTTCATACGGAACCTGCACTTTACCTTAATGACGATCCACTCACTGTAGTGGAGACATATCAATTCCTAGGACTGGTTTTCAACACTCAGTTGACTTGGCTTCCTCATCTTCGTCAGCTTAAGCAGAAGTGCTGGCAGCACCTCAATACCCTCCATTGCCTGAACAACACCAATTGGGGTGCAGATCGCTGTACGCTGCTGCAGCTCTACAGAGCCCTTGTCCAATCCAGAACTGATTATGGGAGTGTGGTTTATGGTTCAGCAACGCCTTCAGCATTGCATTTACTCGACCCTGTGCACCACTATGGGCTTCAATTAGCAGCAGGAGCTTTTAGGACGAGTCCAGTGACCAGCGTACTGGTGGAAGCTGATGTCCCTCCACTGCAGCTCAGACGTGCGCAACTGCTCTCCAGTTATGCAGCGCACATTCATAGTTCCCTTGAGCATCCGAATTACTGTCTCCTTTTCCCGCCCGTGGGAGTCCACCTCATGCATCGGCGTCCCAGATCGGGGCTAACGATTGCGGTTCGCATGCGGTCCTGTTCTCTCCGAACTGGAGTCCTTCCCTTTACCACCTCTACTTGTGGTACATTCATGTACACCTCCTTGGTGTAAGCCTCGGCTGCAGCTTCGTCTGGACCTTTTGCATGGCCCTAAGGACTCCGTCAACCCCGCCTCTCTCTGCTGTCACTTCCTCTTGATTCTTGACGTGTTCCGGCACTCTAAAGTGGTTTACGCCGACAGCTCAATGGCTGATGGTCACGTAGGCTTCACATATGTTCATGGAGGACATATTGAGCAGGACTCCTTGCCAGTTGGCTGCAGTGTTTTCACTGCAGAGCTGGTGGCCATATTTCGTGCTCTTGAGTACATCCGCTCATACCCTGGCAAGTCATTTCTCCTGTGTACTGACTCATTGAGCAGCCTACAAGCTATTGACCAGTGTTACCCTCGCCACCCTCTGGTAGCATCCATTCAGGATGCCCTGTAACAGTCCTGCGATTCTGTGGTGTTTGTGTGGACCCCAGAACACATCGGAATCCCTGCCAATGAACTTGCAGACAGGCTGGCCAAACAGGCAACATGGAAACCACTTCTGGAGATAAGCATATCCGAAGCTGACCTGCGTTCTGTCTTGCACAGCAGGGTTTTCTGGCTTTGGGAGATGGAATCGCATAACAGCACACACAACAAACTGTGTGTCATTAAGGAGACTATGAATGTGTGGAAGTCTTCCATGCAGGCCTCTTGCAGGGAATCCGTTGCCCTCTGCTGGCTCCACATTGGCCATACAGGGCTAATGAATGGTTACCTACTCTGTCGCGAGGACCCTCCTCAGTCTCTCTGTGGCTCCCAAATGACAGTTGTCCACCACTTGCTGGACTGCCCACTTTTAGCCACATCTGTTGTTTTCTTGTCCTCTTTTGTTCCTTTTAGTGTTCGTTGCCTTCCGATTGTTCTTGTGCCTTTTCCTTTTGTTCCATTTGTGTTATATGTTTCGTCCTTTTTATTCTCACACTTGTGGCATTGTTTTATTAGGAACAAGGGACAGATGACCTCGTAGTTTGGTCCCTTCTCCTGCCTACAAACCAACCAACCATTCGGCCCCTGGCACCTTTTACACTAGCCCAGTTGAGAGTCTGTGTGCAGAAGCTGCCAAAATACCACTGCCCAACCGCCGTGACTTTCTCCTCAGCAGATATGCGGGCTGTTTGTCTTCCATGCATGACCACCCATCCTATGCCTACTTATTTGATGACTCCTTTGATAGCTAGTATGGGGCGTATCCCTCTTATCTGTTACCTCCTGGAGTTCACTTTCAGCTCTTGCTCCAACTGCTTAACTTCACTCTACCTGCCACTTTCCCGAAGGGCACTACTCCAGCCTCTCTGTATCGCCTTCAGTTTCACAAACTTCACACGGAACTTCGCGATAGTACCTTTGTGTATACTGATGGCTCTCGGTCTGATCGTGGTACCGGGGTGTGCCTTCGTCATTGGCACCAATGTGTTTCAGTATCGGCATCCGAAACACTGCTCAGTATTTACCACAGAGCTGTGAGCCCTGTATCAGGCCATGCAATACGTCCGGCAACACGGGCTTTTCAATTGCATCATCTGCTCTGACTTTCTGTGCCCTTCAAAGTCTCTGTGTGTGGTACACTGTCCATCCCTTAGTGCAAGGAGTCCAGGAAAGCTGTCACTTGCTCACTCTTGATGGAGCCACTGTTATGTTCGTGCGGGTTCCTGGTCACATCAGTCTGACAGGAAACGAGGCCACTGACACTGCTGCCAAGGCTGCAGTTCTTGTACCTCAACTCGCTAGTTTGTACATTCCCTCCGATGAGGTCTGTGTTGCCGTCTGTCAGCAGGTGCTGTCACTTTGGCATCACCACTGGTCCTCCCTTCATGGGAATGAGGTCCTGGATATTAAGGTCTCCCAGTGGCTTGGACGACCTCCTCTCAGCCCTCTTGCTGTGAGTAGATCATTTTAGCTAGGTTGTGTACTGAGCACTGTCTTTTTAGCCATTGCCTTTGGTTAAGTGGTGGCCCCCCCACCACTTTGTGCTCATTGCCCTCAACCTTAGACAGTCCGCCATTTCCTGGCGGAATGCCTTTTTCTTTTTAACCACTTAAGTTTTTGTTTGTGTTTGCTGTCTGAGTTATTGGCCTTTTTGGCAAACGACACACGGGCTGTTGACCATGTTTCACTTTTTACCTGTCATAGTGATATGGCGAAGGATATTTAATATTTAGTTCAGGACCTATTTTATAGACCTTACTCCACATCCCTGTTTTTGGCTGTCTTCTCTAGCATCAATTGGAATTGATGTGTAGTTGTTTTTAACTCCTTTTTTGTCTTTGTGTTCTACAGTTCTTACATGGGCGCATATGACCCTAGTTGCTTTTGCGCCCTAAAAAATAAAAAGAAACCAAACTTGGGGAGGGGTTCCATTCATCTAATATTTTGGAGAGGGACAGTGGTGTCATTCTGTGGAGAGCCATCGATATGATTTCACGTCACAGCTGGAAGTGATAGAGGGAACTCTGTCTGCATGACAGTATGCCACAGACATCTTTTGCCTTCTCATGTGTTACCTCTGACATGACAGTATCGTGGTGCTACTTTTCAACAGGACAATGCTCGTTAACCCATGGCACATGTATCTCTGAACTGTCTGCATGATGTTGAAATGCACTTGTGACCAGTAAGTTTCTAAGATCTGTTCCTGATAGTCCATATGTGGGACCAATTTGGGTGTCAACTCTATCCCAGTGCCACCAACAGAGAAATCAATTACCAGTACAACATTTGTGGATCAGCTTGCCTCAGGAGAGAATACAGTGGTCTTATGACACCCTGCCCAATTGTATCAGTTCCTGTGTCAAGGAAAGAGTGGATGTAACATCGAACTGATAAGTGGGATCATACAGCCAAGTTCTTTGCGATTTTGACTCTGCTTTGTAGTTACCGAAATAAAATCACATGCTTTCTCAACCTGTGAAGTTTCATTTCGTTTCTTCCTTTTTGTGTGCTTTTTTTTCTCCCCTTCATGCAGTGTAGTAAAACTCTTTCCCATTCCTCACAATGCATCGACTCCTTCCTCGCTCTTGCCATTCCACGTTTTGCCTGTTCGTCACTTCCACAAGTAATTTTCTCTATATAACATAAGTCTGTGCCAGTACTCTCTTGGTGTGCTGTTTTAACCTAATTACAGTGCCCCCTGGTGCAGGGGGGTGTGGCTATGAGCCAAGAAGGTGGAGCGGTTGGTGGGGGTGAGTTGGGAACCCAGGAGGCTCCAGAGAAAAGCTGCTGCAAATGTAACAATGTAAATCGAAGCATCTGCACTGCTCAATACTCTGGGTCATTGGCTGGCTGGCCACCAAATTCTACTGGTGTACTTGCCTACATGCTCTGTGATGCTGACACACTACTTCACTGCACTGGCAGCCTATTTACATAAGCCAGCTGTTTGGTTTTCATGCCGGCAGAGTGATCCCTATTAACACCCAGCTGTGTGACGACAGGGAACACCCACCATGTAGAGATGCCATCTTGCAATAAGATACAGCAGCTGGTAATGCACAGAGAACAACCTGTTTCCCCTTGGGTAGGGGTCAACTGTTCTGCTGGAGATGACCTGATGTTTCCCTATTATACTGTGACGCCTAAGTCCAGGGAGGGGTTTAGTTTATAGAGCTTTTGCCCCTGTTGTGCCCTCAAACTGGTGACTTCTGCTGGCAAGATCTGTGTGGCATCCTGGTCTGACAAGGCCACATCATCCTGGTTGGGCTCTGAGACTCTGAATAAATCTGTTACAAAAATGACCTATACTTATAGTCTGCAGCAGTGCACCTGTTGTCCATATGCAACACTACCAATCGCGTATCCTAAAACACCACTGCCACTGTCAGTGTGCAGATCTGCCTTGCCTCTTGCTGCACTAGTCTATGCAGTACTACTATGCTAACTGTTTTAGAAAACTAACCTGCCTCGCAACACTCCATTGACCTTGTTGAATTGTTACAGTGACAACATCCTGTGCTTGTCTGCAGTCGCTGCTGCTGCTATACACTGTGCAGGTTCACATTAATATGCCCATATAGGCCTACTTCTAATCTTTGAATGTAATATAAGGCTTATTTCTTCATACCTTCTTTGTGTCTATTTCAATATGCTTAATGACATTTTATAAGCTGTATATAACTGAGAGACATTGACCTGTATCTGTATAACATGTTTAGTACAATATATTTGTCACTTAACTGGTAGATTTGAGGATTTAAACTCATATCTGTAGAGTTTAAAACATTCCACACATCAATACAGAATATTTCTTGTTTTCCACATATTTAAAATTGAAACATTGTAATTTGTGTTTTTCATATATAGTCATAAAATGGTAATGTATCTTCGGAACTAACGACCTTTGTACAGATTGAACCTGGATCTAGTGTTGTGCAGATTCTGTTTAGTTTTAAGTTATCTGATGATGGCTTGTAGATGAAAGCCAGTTAATAATTAAATATAAAATAAATATTGTGGAACTTTAATACTGTGTGTTTCAGTTTTAATATCTCTGTGTTCCTCCTAGTGCTGGTGGATTATTCCATAAATGTTATCTTGAAAATTTCCTAGTCTCTAGTGGTTCTTTAAGCAGCCTGCGGGCCATAAGCCAAAGCCATCCTCAAAACGCGTTGGCTTTGACCATACACAATCTTCCTCACGTGCACTACTCTGGGAGTTTCATTGTATTGCTCAGGACCCTCCAAGTCACATAGGGATTATGTGAGATGATCTTCCAGACTGGTTAGCAAAGGAAGCTAGTGAGCTGGAAACGTTGAAAATGAGAAAGCCAGTATCCAATAAGTGGTCAACACTGTCTTCAGCATTTGGAGGCTTTAAATAAGGAATGTCTCACCGTGACCTCTACAAGTGATCTATATACCATAAAGTGGTCCATTTCCCTTTGCCCTTCTCAAGAGAATCTAGTATTCTTGCTGACTACATATTGGCCATATCTGGTTGTATCATGATCACATCCGCAGGTAAGAGGATCCACCACGTTGTTGTTGTGGTGTCACCGCCAGACACCACACTTGCTTGGTGGTAGCATTTAAATCGGCCGCGGTCCGTTAGTATACGTCGGACCCACGTGTCGCCACTATCAGTGATTGCAGACTGAGCGCCGCCACACGGCAGGTCTAGAGACACTTTCTAGCACTCGCCCCAGTTGTACAACCGACTTTGTAGCGATGGTTCACTGACAAAATACGCTCTCATTTGCCGAGACGATAGTTAGCATAGCCTTCAGGTACGTCATTTGCTACGACCTAGCAAGGCGCCATTACAAGTTACTATTGATACTGTGAATCATGTAACGTCAAGAGCGATGGTCACCATTAATGGATTAAAGTTAAGTATTCCACCAGCTACGTCCGTTTTTTCTAAATTCTAATTTCCTTGTCCTGTTCCAGACCTCACGCCAGCTTGCGTGAGCTAAAACGCGTGCCCTTTGGCTTCCTCTAGTAACACGGTATTGGCTCTCTTGTCAACCGCAACAGTTGTGATACCCCTCTGCTGGTAGTCCATTTTCTTGTGCCCTAACTGCACAGATTTGTAGTACGTAGTGTAACTCTACAACTATTTCTCTGCTGTTAGATGACAATGGCCAAGCAGTGGATCTAGTTTTATTCGAGGTAGTGGTTTGTGTACACTCATTTAAAGATTGTCAGTGTGGTCTTACATCCATATTTTTTACCATTTTGTAAAGTGACATCATTTTCTTCTCCTGGAAACCTTTATGCTTCAGTTATTAAAGAAAAGAGGAACTAATGACCTTGAAGTTTAGTCCCTTTCAACCTCCCTAAAAAATTGTTCATTTTGATCTAATGATGTAACCCAGTCCCACAGTAACCATGTGTACTTCATGTAGATTAGATTTACTTTCATTCCAATTGATCCAAAGTGAGGAGGTCCTCCAGGATGTAGAACATGTCAGAAAAACAATAATACATGACAAATATTTACAACTGAAGCAAATAAGCTAATGTACCTTCCACAGGTGGAATGATCATCACATTTTTTAATGAACACTATATGAAAGAATCATTTTACAAACATTAATGCGCTGAATTTCAAATAAAACAAAGTAGGTTTTTTTTTAATTGCAATACTCATTTACAATGAACACATTACTGCACTGAAATGGTGCAGAAGTTAGATTGTGCTCGCGCACGCACGCGCACAAACACACACACACACACACACACACACACACACACACACACACACACACACACAAAATATCTTTTAGGCTTCTCTTAAACTGAATTTCATTGATTGTTAAGCTTTTGATGGCTGCTGGCAAGTTATTGAAAATGTGTGTTCCTGAATAATGCACACCTTTTTGTACAAGAGTAAGTGATTTTAAATCCTTGTGAAGATTATTCTTATTTCTAGTACTGATTCCATGAAGTGAGCTGTTGGTCTGAAAAAGTAATATATTTTTAATGACAAATTTCATTAAGGAATAAATATATTGGGAAGCAGTAGATAGTATCCCTAGTTCCCTAAACAGGCTTCTGCAGGATGTTCTTCAGTTCACACAACATATAACTCTTACTGCACGTTTTTGTGCCTGGAAAACTTTAGCTTGGCTTGGTGAACTACCCCAAAAAATAATCCTGTGTGACATTATGGAATGAAAGTAAGCACAGTATGCCAGCTTTTTCATTTTTATATCCCCTACGTCTGACACAATTCGCATTGCAAATAGAGATTTGTTAAGATGCTTCCAAAGTTCTGTCGTGTGCTCCTCCCTGTTGAATTTATCATCAAGCTGTAATCCCAAGAATTTAACACTGTCCACTTCTTCTATCTGCTTGTCATTGTATGTTAGGCATATACAAGTTCTGAACTGCATGCAGAGTGTTTTTTCAAAGTTTAGTGACAAAGAATTGGCTAGGAACCAGTGATTAATGTCCACAAATATTTTATTGGCTGATCTTTCTAAGACTACACTTGATTTTCTATTTATTGCAATGTTTGTATCATCGGTAAACAAAACGAACTTGGCATCTGGTAATGTTACTGATGAAAGGTCATTGATCTACACAAGAAAAAGTAAGGGCCCTAAAATGGAACCTTGTGGGACCACACATGTAATTAATTCCCAGTTGGATGATGCCCGATAGCTTAATACATGTCTCTTTCCTAATAACACCCTTTGTTTCCTGCCAGAGATATAAGATTTGAACCATTTTGCAGCATTTCCTGTTGCACCATAATATTTTAATTTACTTAAAAGGATATTGTGATTTACACAGTCAAATGCCTTTGACAGATCACAAAATGTACCAGTTGCCTGCAATTTTTTGTCTAATGAATTAAGCACATTTTCACTGTAAGTGTAGAGAGCCTTCTCAATATCAGAACCCCTTAGAAATCCGAACTGCAACTTTGACAGTATGTTATTTGAGCTTAGATGGTTATAAAGCCGATTGTACATTGCTTTTTATAAAACTTTTGAGAATGCTGGCAAAAGTGAAATTGCATGGAAATTTGATGCTATTTCTTTGTCTCCCTTCTTAAACAGTGGCTTAACTTCAGCATATTTAAACCATTTGGGAAATATTCCACTGATAAATGACTGGTTACACAGATAGCTTAATATGTTACTTAACTCAGAATCACATTCTTTAACTAACTTTGTTGATATTTCATCATACCAACTAGATGTTTTTGATTTTAAAGATTTTATGATGGAAATTATTTCCGCTAGGGTGGTGAGGGTCAAATTCATGTTATGGAAGTTACTTGAAATGAAATGTCTGGTCTGAAGTATTCCATAGCAGCATCTACAGAACCTGACAACGCCATCTTTTCAGTAACAGTTATAAAATGTTTGTTAAAAAGTTATGCAACACTATACATATGTCACCAATGTATCATTTACTCTTAATGCTATTTGTCCCTCTTCATGTCTGGTACAACCAGTCTCCTCCTTCACTATATCTCATATTGTCTTCATTTTGTTATCTGATATGACTATCTTTTCCTTGTAATATATTTGCTTTGATGTCTGTATTACAGTCTTAAATATTTTGCAGTATTTCTTGTAATGTGCTATAGCACCATCATTAGAACTGTTTAGGACTGAGATACAGTTTTCTTTTTCTTCTACAAGATACCCCTATTCCTTGAGTAATCCACAACTTCTTTGTAGACTTTGCTCTAACCTTGGTTAGTTTTGAGGGAAAACAGTGTTCAAATAAGGTAAGCACTTTATTAGCAAAAGTGTTATATTTTTCATTCATGCCATGACAACTGTACACATCATTACAGTGAATATCTCTGAGGAGTGTCCTAAAATAATCAATTTTTGTCTTATTGATTACACTCTTCAGCTGAGATGTAACAAATTTTATATCCTGTTCAGTATTAACATTTAACAGAAGGAACTGCATGTCATTGTCTGAGAGGCCATTGACTATTATTTGTAATATAATTTTGTTCATTGGACTTTTCTATACATATATTATCAATGGCTGTTTCTGAGCAATTGGCTACCCTAGTGGGGAACTTTACAGTGGGAATTAAGTTGAATGATAGTGTTAGTAACTCAAATAAGTCCTTATTGGGAGAGTCTTTAAAGAAATCTACATTGAAATCACCAGCAACCACTATTTCTTTGTTTTTGGTTGTTAAATGGGCCAGTACAGCTTCAAGGTGGTTTATGAACAGATTAAATTTGCCTGCAGGTGCTAGATATACACTTAATATCATGAAGGATTTTTTGTGAAATTCTACTTATGTTGCACATGCTTCCATATGCTGTTCTAGGCAAAATTTATGAATGTCTATGTTCTTAAATTTATGACAGTTCCTGATGAATGTGGCAACTCCTCCTTTCTCCATTTCTGATCTACAAAAGTGAGATGCTAACCTAAACCCTGTAACACTTAAAAGTTCTATACCATTGGTCACATGATGTTCAGAGAGGCAGATTATGTCAGCTGGGTTTGAAGATAATTAAGTCATTAATTTTATTTCTCTGTCCTCGAATATTTTGATGCAATAAAGATATCTGACATTTCACATTGACTGAGTTGAAATTGGGTAGAGTTGAAATATCTGCTGACTATTGAAAATTCTTAACCAATAGCTGTTTATGCTGATATAATAAGCTAGAATTATGCTTTTTGGTTTCTTTCTCAAACTGAACTTTTGTCTCGGTTATAACCTCTCTTAAAATTTGGTTTCTTTCAGTCCTCACTACCCTAAAAAATGGTCTTTTCTCAACCCTTTAACCACTGATATTTTATCGCTCATGACAGTGCCTCCACCCTTTGACTTTCCTGTTATTTTCCCAGCCAGTTTACCCTTCCCTTTCCTGTTATTTTCCCAGCCAGTTTACCCTTCCCTTTCCTGTTGAAGTGATGGCCATGCCTAGTATAATCCCACCTATTGAGAGAATCAACAGGAACCACAGAAATGTGTGACCCTGCACCTGACATAAATTCTCTTGACAGAAGACTTCAAATGAGGTCGGTCATGGCACCCAAGAACAGATACAAACTCAACACTAGTATGCTTCGATGCTGATGCAATCTTTGCAAGATCACACTCTATACTGTACCCAGGATGTCTGTCAATACTATTATCTGCCCCACCCACTATAACCACGGTGTCTTCCTTAGTGAAATCTTTGCAAAGTGATCCTAAATCCTCTGTCACCTGCTCCAGACCAGCACTAGGTTTAAAAAAATTGGTGACCTGGTATTCTGATCCTAGTTCATCCTGCAAAAGTTGGCCAACACCTCTTCCATGGGAACTACCTAACAACAACACTTTCTTTCTCTTTACCGATTTCCCTATATCCTTACTTTTCAACTTGCTGCTGAAAGTTTGTTGTGCCCTGTCTACACCTGCAAGTGCTTGAGGCTCACCAGCTTCTAACTGAAGCAGCAAGTCAAATCTATTTTCTACATTCACCACAAAGCTGTCAGACAGAGTTCTAGGCCTGTTGCCACTTCCCACCTCTCTTTACCCTTCTCCCTCCTTAACCTGTCAAGATTTCCCCTGGCCTTGTCTGACTCAGCCTGAAGGGTGGCAATTTTCCCCTCCAGTTCTAGTATCTTCCTATCTCTACTACATATCCTACAAAACCACTGATGAGTTTCATTTACTTCCCCTATTCCCATGCCACTACAGTCACCCACATGGAAAAAAACTGCAGCACCCATCACACCAAAGCACCGACCTAACAATTCTACGGCAAGTCTAGCACTTTTCACTCATTATAAATGTAATACTTTATTAAGAATAAGTCAGTTAAATTACAGATAAACATGAAAATATGGTTCCACAAATTTGACCTACACGCGACTGTGTGTAAACAAAAACAACAGCGTAAAGTTTCTGAAACAACTACTTAAACTTTACGCTACTTTCCAGAAATGTGAGTTAAATAACTCCCCTCATCATCCACTGGCCTCTTTCATTCTCACAGATTTTATGATACAAGTGACATTTGTGAAAGACTCTGAGGTAGAAGTTTTTATTGTATGTCTTTTGTTACAGGAGACCATTAACTTCTTTAAAGCAGCTTATGGAAAGACCCTAAGTGTTGATGGCCGTCTAGAGTTCTTAAACCTGTGGTATTTGATGATTATTGTAAATGATGTGCTTATCATTTTGGGGTCAGCTATTAAAGAGCAGATAGAAAAACAGGTAATATTTTCAACTAATTTGAATGTGTAAAATGTAGTTATTCATTATCAGTGGTTTGCTAATGAAATGTATTATCAACAGACTTGACTGATTTTCCTCTTCATTAATCATACCCATGTCTACTGCATGGTACCAAGGATTTTTGCCAATTAGATTTCTCCATATGTGGAACTAATGGTATAATTTTGTATCAGTGTGATTAACATTTTACACACAGCACCCTTCAAAAAGTAGTAGAAATTGCCACAGAAAAACATAGAGAATAGCCATTGGGCACATGACAGGACTCTCATGCTTCTGTGGTTACTTGAAACATGTTCTGTGTGTAAGATTAATCAGGCAGTCTTCAACTGTACTTCTTACATTTCAATTGCTTTTATGACATATTTCATCATTCTTAACTGATTATCTCACTTTGTGTGGGTCTTTCTGATGGTATTATTGTTGTACATAATTTCAGCCTGGCTTTGAAAATTTATAATGACACGTCACAATGCCATCTATTATGTGATAACATACACAAAGGTTAATAAAAGAAAACAAAAATAATGATAAAACATGGAACTACAATTGTAAGATGATGGAAAAATACTGAAAATAGTAATTGTATTATAATGGAACCTGATGTATAGTAATTTACTTAATATTACAAATCTTAACAGGCATGGGAATGGAAAGGTGTATGACATCGCGTATTAATAGTGATTTTTGGCTGGAATGATTTCTGACAACTTTGGTTTCTCAAAGTTGGGATGGCGTAATCAGGAAAACGAACCTGAATTTTCTGTACTTGAACAGCTGTCATACTTCCTTATGTACAGATGTATAGGGTTATTATAATTAAAGTTCCAGTTTCAAAATGCAGTTACATAAGGGGGGGGGGGGGGGGCGGATGGGGGGAAGAAGAATGCTATAGGGTGGAAAAATTTATCAAATTTTCTCACTAGGTTATGCTGTAAGCATCATAACATAAATGGTTTCAGCTACAAATGGCAGGTGAATTGTAATATGATGGTTGTGGCACAAGTTGCACATTGAACCAACCGTACTATGCAATGTGTGTGACCACCCAAGTTTGGAGTTCAGTAGTTGTGACACTGTTAGGTAAATCTGTCCACTATGGCAAGGGCATACCACATCAGATGGGAAGAATCAGTTTTTAACTGTCACAAGACTAGTCCAAGCCCTGTTCAATATGCTGTCTACTGTTTTCTCTCACAGGTTGAAATCGATAAACAGCATGTTCCACAACAGATTGGGATGCCTGAGGAGTTGTGTTCAGAATTCATTGCGTAATGCATGCCTTCAGTTCAGCTACATTTGTAGTCAGGGCACTGAACACAGCATCTTACAGATAAGCCCACAATCAGAAGTCACACAGATTAAGGGGAGGGGGAGGAGGAGGAGGAGGAGGAGGAGGAGGAGAGAGTCATTTGTCAGCTAGGTGTGAAAGTTGATCTCCTACCATGGACTAGACCTGGGAAATCTCTCATTTGTCTCAGACCAGCATACTTCTACCTCATTGCAGTTCCTTACTTTTTGGTGTTCTCTGTCCTTCCCTCTGCTTTTATCTGGCTCTCTACCTCAAATGATTAATCTTAGATTAATAACATATTATAATAGATTAGATAATTCTTCATAATATATTTATTATATTATTTAATCTTTCTTTATTAATATAGAAAAAGATATTATAACACATTTATTGGTGTACAGGTTCCATATTTATCTTTATTTAGGTGATCTGTATGGCCAGGCTGTAGGAAAATGATGGCTGATAATTCTAGAATTTCCAAAATGCCTCTGTAGCATTACCTCACTGCTTATGCAATGTGTGGAGGAGCACCATCTTGTATGCACAAAAGACTCTCATAGAGGTTAACCAGTGATGGTACATGTATTGGGACCCACAGGACCCATCTCTTGCACAAAAAATATGGCCCTATGACAATTGACGCCACCAACCCACACCACACAGTTACCTTTGCAAGATGAAGCAGTACCAGCTGATGTGCGAGCAGATTTTCTGTTGCCGATATTCTGCAATTCTGTGTATTGACGTATCCTTGGAGATGGAAATGGGCTTCATCTGTCTACAAAATGTCCCATGGCCATTCATTGTCCACTTCAATGAAAGCAAGAAATTCTAGAGCAGATGTTTGTCATACTGGCAGGTCAGCATGAAGCAATTCCTGATTGTCGATAATTTTGCATGGATAGCAGTGCTAGGTGTTTCATAGAATTTTTGTGCCTCATGCTCACAGGCATGTCCAAAGTTCAGGCCGTTCCCTGTGCTCTGCATGTTTGCTCATAACCACTCTACTCTTGCATTCCCATGGCCATTTCTACTGACATTGAATCAATTGTTTCCTCCTTATGCCACATTGCACATCAAAAGAACCTGTCTTTTTGAATTTCATAACTATTTTGTCTAGACCCTTGCAGACAAACCAACACCTATTCTCATACACTTACGTGTCTGGAACTTCTGCAGAGCTAGGGTTCTTATAAAAAAGATTTACCAGCATCACATGGCTCTGCATTGAGACAGTCTTGCTGAGTATCTCGGGTACAAGCTGAAGAATAGCAGCGTACCCTGCGTCTTTTATTTTGTATATTATACTCGTTACAGCACCATCTAGTTGCCAAATTTTTGGTATCCATAACATTTCCCCCATATTCTATAATATTCCGTTAAATTTGATGTCATTCTGTGAAGTGATTTGTTTTTTAAAGTGCTTTGAATCTGGAACTTTAGCTATAATTACCCTGTATTTTAGTGACTTACAATAGTATCGACATAATCAAGCACAGCGAAATGAGGGTGTACTGAAAAAATATGCCTCCAAATTTTTTATGTGAAAACTCTTAAAGCTTTAAAAATAAAATAATGTTGTTAACATGATTTTGAAAGTAAGACATTAACTGACCTGAGTAAAAACCCTAAGAGATTTTGGTCATGTGTAAAATCAGTAAGTGGGTCAAAATCATCTATTCATTCTCTCAGCAACCACACTGGCACTGAGACGGAAGATAACAGAGAGAAGGCCGAAATACTGAATTTGGTCTTCAGAAGTTGTGTCACTGCAGATCATAACACTGTCCGTCCTTTCAATCATCATGCAAACGTCAAAACGGCAGAAACTGAGATAACCAATCGCGGAATTGAAAAGCACCTACAATCGCTTAGTAGTGGAAAGGCTTCAGGACAAGATGAGATACCTATAAGATTCTATAAAGATTATGTGAAAGAACTTGCTCCCCTTCTAGTAGTAATTCATCATAGATCTCTTGAGCGATGAAAGGTACCTAATGACTGGAAAAAAGTGCAGGTCATTCCCGTTTTTAAGGAAGGCCATAAGACAGATCCACACAAGTATAGACCTGTATCCTTGAGGTAAATCTGTTGTAGAATTATGGAACACGTTTTATGGTCAAGAATTATGATGTTCTTGGAAAATGAACATCTCCTCTACAAAAATCGACATGGATTTCATAAACAGAGATCCTGCAAAACTCAACTCGCTCTGTTCCTGCATGACATCCACAGCACAGTGGACAACAGTGCTCAGGTTGATGCCATGTTCCTTGATTTCAGGAAGACATTCGACACTGTACCACATTGCCATTTAATGAAAAAAATATGAGCTTATGGAGTATCAGAGCAGACTTGCAATTGGATTCAAGACTTTCTTGCAGATAGAACTCAACATGTCACTTTTTACACAACCAAATTGACGGATGTAAAGGTAATATCTGGAGTACCACAGGGAATTGTGGTAGGACCGTAGCTATTTACAATATACAGGGTGGTCAGTTGATTGTGACTGGGCCAAATATCTCACAAAATAAGCGTCAAATGAAAAAACTTGGCTAGCTTGAAGGGGGAAACCAGACGGTGCTAGAGTTGGCCCGCTAGATGGCGTTGCCATAGGTCAAACAGATATCAACTGCATTTTTTAAAATAGGAAACCCCATTTTTTATTACATATTCGTGTAGTAAATAAAGAAATATTAATGTTTTAGTTGGACTATGTTTTCGCTTTGTGATGGATGGTGCTGTAGTAGTCACAAACATATGGCTCACAATTTTAGACAAACAGTTGGTAACAGGTAGTTTTTTAAAATTAAAATACAGAACGGAGGTATGTTTGAACATTTTATTTTGGTTGCTCCAATGTGATACATGTACCTATCTGAACTTATCATTTCTGAGAACGCATGCTGTTACAGCGTGATTACCTGTAAGTACCACATTAATGCAATAAATGCTCAAAATGATGTCAGTCAACCTCAATGCATTTGGCAATACGTGTAAAGATATTCCTTTAAATAGCGAGTAGTTTGCCTTCCGTAATGTTCGCACATACATTGACAATGCTCTGATGCATGTTGTCAGGTGTTGTCAGTGGATCATGATAGCAAATATCCTTAAACTTTCCCCACAGAAAGAAATCTGGGGCCCTCAGATCCAGTGAACGTGCTTAGATGACCAGTCCACCTGTCATGAAATAGGCTATTCAATACCGCTTTAACTGCACGTGAGCTATGTGCTGAACATCCATCATGTTGGAAGCACATCGCCATTCTGTCATGCAGTGAAATATCTTGTAGTAACATCGGTAGAACATTATGTAGGAAATCAGCATACATTGTACCATTTAGATTGTCATCGATAAACTGAGGGCCAATTATCCTTCCTGCCATAATGCCGCACCATACATTAACCAGTCAAGGTCGCTGATGTTCCACTTGTCACAGCCATCGTGGATTTTCCGTTGCCCAATAGTACATATTATGCCAGTTTATGTTCCGCTGTCAGTGAATGACACTTCATCGCTAAATAGAACGCATGCAGAAAATCTGTCATCGTCCCGTAATTTCTCTTGTGCCCAGTGGCACAACTGTACACTACGTTCAAAGTCGTCGCCATGCAATTCCTGGTGCATAGAAATATGGTACGGGTGCAGTCGAAGTTGATGTAGCATTCTCAACACCAACATTTTTGAGATTCCCGATTCTTGTGCAATTTGTCTGCTACTTATCTGCAGATTAGCCACGACAGCAGCTAAAACACCTACTTGGGTGTCATCATTTGTTGCAGGCTGTGGTTGATGTTTCACATGGAGCTGAACACTTCCTGTTTCTGTAAATAACGTAACTATCCGACGAACGGTCCAGACACTTGGATGATGATGTCCAGGATACCAAGCAGCATACATAGCACACACCCATTGGGCATTTTGATCATAGCCATACATAAACACAATATCGACATTTACCGCAATTGGTAAACGGTCCATTTTTAACACGGGTAATGTATCATGAAGCAAATATCGACCGCACTGGCGGAATGTTGTGAGATACCACGTACTTATACATTTGTGACTATTAGAGCACCATCTATCGCAAAGCGAAAAGTGGTCCAACTAAAACATTCATATTTCCTTACGTACTACACAAATATGTAATAAAAAATGGGGGTTCCTATTTTTAAAAAAACACAGTTGATTTCCGTTTGACCCATGACAGTGCCATCTAGCAGGCCAACCATAGCATCATCTGGTTTCCCCCTTCAAGCTAGACAAGTTTCGTTCTTTGTAGTTTTTTCGTTTGATGGTTATTTCGTGAGAGATTTGGCCCGGTCGCTATCAATGGACCACCCTGTATATAAATGATATAGTAGAAAGTGTCAGATGCTCTTTAAGGCTATTCACAGATGATGCAATTGTTTACACCAAAGTAGCAACGCCAGAAGATAGTAAGAATTTGCAAAACGACCTGCAGAGAATTAATGAATGATGTAGACTCTTGCAGTTGACCCTGAATGTAAATAAATGTAACATATTGTGCGTACATAGGAAAATAAGTCCACTATTGTACAGCTACACTATTGATGACAAAAAGCTGGAGACAGCATCTGCTGTAAAATATCTAGGTGTAACTATCCAGAGTGACCTTATGTGGAATTACCATATAAAACAGATAGTGGGAAAAGCATACACCAGACTCAGATTCATTATAAGAACCTTAAGGAAATGTAACTCATCCACAAAAGAAACTTACAAGGCACTTGTTCACCCGGTTCTTGAGCATTGTTCATTTATCTGGGATCTCTATCAGGTAGGACTGATAGAGGAGATAGAGAAGATCCAATGAAAAGCAGCGCATTTCGACACGAGGTCGTTTAACTGGTGAGGGAACATTATGGAGATGCCAAATAAAGTCCAGTGGCAGATGTTACAAGAGAGGTGTTGTGCGTCATGAAGAGATTTACAATTGAAGTTTCGGGACAGCACTTTTCAGGAGGAGTCAGATAACATATTACTTCCCCACAAATACATCTAGCGTATTGACCATGAGGAGAAAATTTGCTAATTTAGAGCCAAATCAGAGGCTTACTGACAATCATTCTTCCCACGCACTATTCGCGAGTGGAACAGGGTTGGGGGGATGAGATAGTGGTACTAAAAGTACCCTCCGCCACACACCATTAGGTGGCTTGCGGTGTATGATATAGTTATAGATACTACATCTTTATCCTTCACCCACAGATCAGTTTGCACTACTGAATGTAAGATCTTAAAGAAACCCCTTAAAGGCATATTTAAACTTTTTTTGGTTATAACAGCTACTTGTGTTTTAAATTTCGCATTTTTGTTATTGCAGCAAGTTGCTGGAGATCAGTGGAACATTTGCAGTGTACTTTTGGGGACTGGAAATCTCCTAGTGTGGTTTGGAGTACTGAGGTATTTGGGATTTTTTAAGACTTACAATGTGAGTATTCACTATTCATTATTTTTTTCCGAAAACTAGTTCTATTATTTGTTCACATTCCTTAACTTTTTTCATATTAAGTATAAATTTCTTGTTGAACAGTGATCATAAACTTGCTGCTGTTCTGCTGCAACAGGGTTCAGATCCCATAAAGTCATTCTGATGTAGGTTTTTATGATTTAGGAAAATCACTATAGGTGATTTCAAGTACAGTTCATTGGATAAGGTCATAATCAATTTGCCTAGTCATCTGGCTCAGTCACAATGTAACAGTATATGGAGCAAGTAGCACCACTGTTTTACATATCCTTCTATAAACATTACTTCATTTTTCATGAACTTATTAAATAGAAAATATTCTTTGCAATAAACTGAGCCTGTTTATTTAGCTCTATATTGTAGGCTCATTTTCTTCTCAGCACTCCATAAGCTATGTATGCCACATGGGTGGCAACTTGGGCACTTCTTCATTTTACATCCAGAAAGGTCTAGAAGATCTCTCTTGGAATTTTTAAGTCATTGAAGAGACTATGAAATTGAACTACTTTTAGTTGAAACAACTATGCCTCAACAGGTTACCATCCTCTCTTAAAAGGACATATCCCATTAAAATAGAACTGCACAGTGCCCTCAGTTTTCCCAAAGGTGTAGCAACATGCAAAAGTTTTGTGCACATCTCAACATCAAAACTAAAGAAGATATGGGAACAAGTAGCAATGTCAGACTATGAGCATCATGAAATCATTTGTGTTGCAAAAACAGTGGCTTCTGTTCTTAGGTTTGGCAGTCAAACATTGAATAAGTATATTAAATTTGACCCACTGTGATGTGTGCTGCTCCAGTTTTTAAAAGTGTGAAGACACAATGAGTATATGTTAAGGCAAAACAACCTGTAGATACTGTCGATCAGATGCATATGAGCTGGGAACAGCATATACCTTGCTTCTATATTGCTTCAGTTTCTGTAATGATCATACTGTATGAACACACACTGTTCTGCATTTGCTGTGGAGAAAAATTTAACTGAAGGTCCCCAAACAAATATCTTGCACTAAATTAAGAAAGGCACAAAGGATAGGAGTATCTGACACCACCATTTGTGAGGGATGAAGAAGCAGAAAATGGCAGCATAAAGTGAAATAGCGTTGTGCGTGGAGCATCCATTAAATCTACATTTATGTACATATTCTGCAAATCACCATACAGTGGATGGTAGAAAGTCATTCTCTTTCCTATTCTACTCACAAATGGAGCGAGGAAAAAAAGATTGTTGATATGCTTCCATACAAGCCTTGATGTCACATCTTGTCTTTTCGGTACTTACACAACATGATCATATGCTGGTTCTCTAAAACTTCTCAATAGTGTTTTGCAAAAGGAATGCCTTTTTCCTTCCAGGGATTTCTATTTGAGTTCATAGAACATTCCTGTAATACTCACTCATTTTTCAGACCTACTGGTAACAAATCTAGCAGCCTGCCTCCGAGTTGCTTCAGTGTCTTTCTTTAATCTCAGTTTGTGGGATCCTAAACACCCAAACTGTGCTCAAGAATGGGTTGCACTAGTCACCTGTACATTGTCTCCTTTGTAGATTAGCTACATTTTCTAGTATTATCCGAATAAACTAAAGTCCACTATTCGCATTCCCTACTTCCAATATTTTTGCTCATTCCATTTCATGTTACTTTCCAATGTTACATGTAGATATTTAATCGACACAACTGTTTCAGTCAGCACACCACCAATACTCCATTTGAAGATTACATGATTGCTTTTCATACTTATCTTCATTCATTTAAATTTTCTCAGATGTAGGTCAGGCTGCCACTCATTACACCAAATAGAAATTCTATCCAAGTTATCCTGTTTCATCCTAGTCATTCAAAGGTGAAACTTCTCCATAAACTACAGTGTCATCAGCAAATAGTTGCTGATTGCTGGTTACCCATTAGGCAGAATCATTTATGTACAGTCGTGTCACACTTCCCGTGGCACTCCTGATGGACCATTTGCCTCTAAAGAACACTCACCATCCAGTGCAATGTATTTGGTTTTATAATGAGGACACACTAAAAAATGAGAACTCTTGAAGTTTTTTAAATGAAACAAACATTATTAGCACTTTATATCTTTATTTTCCACGTCTCTGTATGTGAAGCCCCAGGCGACTGTGGGGCTATCAGTTGTGTGTGTAACACGGTGATGTGTAATGTAACTGTGTCGGTACATGAGAAACAGCATGCTGTAATCAAGTTTCGAATTTGATGAGTTTGTCCACACATGAGGTACTCTCTCTCCTTCAGTATAACAGTGCTAGACCATAGGGTGCTGCAACAATTGAACACCTTGGGTCCACTGTCTTCGATCATCATCCGTACAGTCCTGACTTGGCCACATCCATTTTTTGATCTGTTTCCAAATCTTAAATAACACCTTAGAAGACTTCAGTTTGAGAGTGTAGTAGTAGTAGTAGTAGTAGTAGTAGTAGTAGTAGTAGTAGTAGTATTGCAAGCAGTGCTGTGGTGGTGGTCCCATCAACAAAGTCAAACTTATATAAAATATGTAAACGTGAAGACTAAAGATGTAGAATGTTAATGACATTCGCTTTATTTAAAAAGTTTTAATAATTTTCATGTAAAAAAAATCTGTAGGCATTACTTTTCAGCATGTCATCGTACTTAGACTTTAGCCATTCTCATACCTCTTAATATACAGGGTGATTCAAAAAGAATACCACAACTTTAAAAATGTGTATTTAATGAAAGAAACATAATATAACCTTCTGTTATACATAATTACAAAGAGTATTTAAAAAGGTTTTTTTTTTTCACTCAAAAACAAGTTCAGAGATGTTCAATATGGCCCCCTCCAGACAATCGAGCAATATCAACCCGATACTCCAACTCGTTCCACACTCTCTGTGGCATATCAGGCGTAACAGTTTGGATAGCTGCTGTTATTTCTCATTTCAAATCATCAATGGTGGCTGGGAGAGGTGGCCGAAACACCATATCCTTAACATACCCCCATAAGAAAAAATCGCAGGGGGTAAGATCAGGGCTTCTTGGAGGCCAGTGATGAAGTGCTCTGTCACGTGCCGCCTGGCGGCCGATCCATCGCCTCGGGTAGTTGACGTTCAGGTTTCATAACTAACCTTTTTCGTAGGACTCTCCATACAGTTGATTGTGGAATTTGCAGCTCTTTGCTAGCTCTGCGAGTCAATTTTCCTGGGCTGCGAACAAATGCTTGCTGGATGCGTGCTACATTTTCATCACTCGTTCTCGGCCGTCCAGAAATTTTCCCTTTGCACAAACACCCATTCTCTGTAAACTGTTTATACCAACGTTTAATACACCACCTATCAGGAGGTTTAACACCATACTTCGTTCGAAATGCACGCTGAACAACTGTCGTCGATTCACTTCTGCCGTACTCAATAACACAAAAAGCTTTCTGTTGAGCGGTCGCCATCTTAGCATCAACTGATGCTGACGCCTAGTCAACAGCGCCTCAAGTGAACAAATGTACAACTAAATGAAACTTTATAGCTCCCTTAATTCGCCGACAGATAGTGCTTAGCTCTGCCTTTTGTCGTTGCAGAGTTTTAAATTCCTAAAGTTGTGGTATTCTTTTTGAATCACCCTGTATAGTGTATGCTTAGACATTAGTGAAGTGTTTGCAGTGTGGCAATGTGTCAAATGTTTTTTTGGAAATCTGTAAATATGGAACCTTCCTGTTCATGGTTCGCATGTGAGAAAGGTTTAGAATGAACAATACTTTCTACTTGTTTGTTTATTTGTGCATAGAAGCTTTTCTCCTCTGAAGGAAATTTTTTATATTCGAACTCAGTGTGTGCTCAAGTATTCTGTAGCAGATCGATGCTAAGGATATTGGTCTATGATTTTGTGGTGCCATTCTTTTACCTTCTTGTATACAAGTCACTTTGTGCTTTTTTTTTTTTTTTTTTTTTTTTTTTTTTTTTTTTTTTTTTTTTTTCTTTCTACTTAGGGCGTATCACTGAGAAAAAGGTTTGTGATAAACAAGTGTTGATTATGTGGTCAATGCCAAGGAATACTCACTGTTAAACAGAATCAGGATTCCTTCATGACCTGGTAACTTATTTGTTTTCAACTATTTCAGCTTCTTCTTAACACTAGAGATGCCCATTTCTATGTCGTCCATTCAGGAATTTGTGCAGCACTCAATGCTATATCCATACAATCCTCTTGTGTGCGATATATATATATAATCTGTGTGTGTGTGTGTGTGTGTGTGCAAAATTTAAAACTTTAACTTTCTGCATGGTGTCTTGTATTACTTCTCCAGACTGGTCTGCACATGACTGAATAGAAACTAGTGATTTTATGTAATGACCAGAATTTTCTAGGATTCTCAGCAAGATTTATCACTAACATATGATGTCGGAAGTTGTATGCTTTGGGCATTGATCTTTTTACACTCTCACAAACTTTTACCAATTTTGGCCTGTATATATTTTCGTGTTCTTTTTTGAACTGAGGGGGCAACAATTTGTTTTCTCAGCACTTTCCAGTTTTTGTTATTAAACAATAGTGGGCCTTTTCCATCCTTAGTCCATTTTTCACATATTTCTTTAGAGATAAAGTCAGTTTAAACTTTGCCTACAATTCCTCTATGCCCATCACGTTTCTACTAAATGATGTCTATTCATTGTCTAAGTAGCATCCTAACAACTGCTTATCTGCTCTTCCCAGATATCTCCCCTTGCCTTCGTGATATATTTATTAACTTCAGTAAGCAGTGTGGCTACATCATAATGACCTCTAATCCCTGCCCTTATACTGACACACTCGGTAGGGTCAGGCCTGTTTGCAACTACAAAGCAAAAAAAATATTTTCTTTGCATGATCAGGGTCCTTCAGCAGTACTGAGTGAAGACTCTTTGAGTGATTCTACACCTGTTACAGTGGTCTTTGGTGGACTGTAAAAACTTCTAGTGATTAATTTGAGATCACCTAGGCTAGTTGCTCACAACTAGATAACTTTGCTGTCAGACTAAATTTCAGCATCAATGGACATAACATTTTAGGCGGTTACAGATGCCAGAATTGTGATGACACCTATAGCTTCTCCAATAAAAGAAAAGATTGAAGGCAGTGTAAAACAAGCACTGAGAAAGAACACAAATGAAATGAAATGTCGTGTGGCTAGGGTCTCCTGTCGGGTAGACTGGTCTCCTGGTGCAAGTCTCTTTAAGTGACGCCACTTTGGCGACTTGTGTGTATTGGTGGTGGTGGTGGTGGTGGTGGTGGTGGTGGTGGTGAAGATAACACAACACCCAGTCCCTAAGTGGAGAAAATCTCTGACCCAGCTGAAAATCGAACCCAGGTCCCGTTGCATGGCATTCCATCGTGCTGACCACTCAGTTATCGACGCAGACAAGAACAACACACAAAACATGATGAGATACCTGTTGCAACAGATGTAAAGTTCTCCAAATGAAGGTCAATGTTTCAATTTCTTGTACTCATTACCAAGATAGAAGGATAAGCTAAACTGTTCAAATAGTATTGCTCCCATTATTCAGTGAAATGGAAATGGACTCAGGACATTTGCAAAGGATTTGAAGTTCTTTCACAGGAAAGACTCCTATGCTTGTGCTTCCATGAGATTCATTTAAGAAATACTGACATATACCTATGCTAAGTGGTTACAGCCAGCTCAAACTGCACACTGAATTACAAGCAGTTTATCAGAATGTGTGTCACTTAAAATGTCAGTGGTCTTTAAATATGCCATTGTATAACAGTAATAGACATAAACTCTGAAACTTTCTCTATCCTGTGGGGAGTGGGAAAAGCCACTCAGCAATTGGGGGCAGTGTGAATCTGCATAAGTTTAAATGTAGCCCTTCATTAGAAAATATTGCTGCCTTTCGAACTGGAAGAGCAAAAGCTCAATGTTTCATATAGAGGGGGGAAGGTCTTGCAGGAAAAAATCCACGAATTCAATTAACCATTCCACAGCAACTGCACAACTTTGAGAGTCAAAGAAGGACATTTTGGGAAATGGCAGTACACCATTCCTTACAACCATATTGACAAATGGCATCTTAGTGAGCATAGCTAAGTAGAACTTAGGTGCTGACAGAGCCACAGTTTGTTTTTTTGAAGAAAAAATGTCACTGCTTCTGAAGGACAAACTCCCGTGTTCCAGATCATCTGCAGAACCATCTACATTTATACTCTATGAATCTCTGTTAAGAGCATGGCAGAGGTTACAACCCACTGTCCCAGTTATTAGAGCTTTCTCTTGTTCCATACACCTATGGAGTGTGGGAAAAATGAGCATTCAAATGCCACTTTGAGTGGTGTAATTAATACAGTCATATCTTCAAGATCCCTATGGAAGTGATATGTTGTAGGGTGTTGTCTAATATACTTTGTCATCATTTTAATGCCAGTTCTTTAAACTTTGTCAGTAGACTTTCTTGGGCTGGTTTCTGTCTATCTTAGAGGCTGCCAGTTCAGTTCTTTCAACATCTCAGTGACTCTCCGGCAAGTCAAACAAACCTGTGACCATTTGTGCTGCCCTTCCCTGTATATGTTCAATATCTCATGCTAGGCCTATTTGGTACATGTCCCACATACTTAAGCAATGTTTAAGGATTGGTCACCCATGTGATTTGTAACCAATTTCCTTTGAAGACTGATTGCATTTCCACAGTATTCTACCAGTAAATCAAAGTCTGCTACCTGCTTTACCCACGACTGAGCCTGTGGGTTTGTTCCACTTCATCTCCCTACTAAGTGTTACACTCAAGTATTTGCATGAGTTTGCAGATTCCAACTGTGACTCACTGATATTATATTCATTGGTGTACAATTATTCAGGCACAACTTGATAAGATTTCAAAGTGGTGTAATAATTGGCAGCTTACTGAAATGTATCCTTTTTTCAGACTACTTCATTGTAGAAAACTGCATCATCTGCAAAAAATGTGAGATTACTATTAATGTTGTCTACAAGATCATTAATATACAACATAAATAGCAAGGGATCCAACACTCTTCCCAGGGTATACCCAAAGTTGCTTCTACATCTGTTCAGGACTCTCCAATGAAGATAACATGTTGCGTACTGAGTACAGTCTTATATTTCATCTGATACCCAATATGATCATACTTTTGATAATAAGCATAGGTGTGGTCCTGACTCAAATGCTTTTCAGAAATTGAGAAATACTGCACCTACCTGCCTTTCTTGATCCACGGCTTTCAGGATGTTGTGAGAAAAGTGAGTTAATTTTTACATGATCTTTGTATTAGAAATCCATGTTGGTTGGCATGGAGGAGGTTGTTCTGTTGGAGGTGCCTCATTCTGTTTGATCTCAGAATATGTTCCAAGATTCTACAACAGAAAGCTATAAAGGATTTGGACAGTAGTGTTGTGAATCATTTCTGCTCTGCTTCTTGTAGACAGGTGTGATCTTTTTCTTCCAACTACTGAGCACACTTTTTTGCTCAATGGATCCACAGTAGATTATAATTAACTAAGGGGCTTACTCATCCGCAAATTCTGTATAGAATCTGATGGGGATTCCATCAGGCCCTGGGGCTTTCTTCAATTTTAGCTGTTTACCAACGCCACTGACACCAATACCTATCTCACTCATCTTTTCAGTGGTACGAGAATTAGAGGGGGCAATAGTTCTTGGTTTTCCTTTGTAAAGGAATATTTGATAACAGAGTTAAGCATTTCTGCTTTTGCTTTGCTACTCTCAATTCCAGTTCCAGTCTCATCCATGTGTGACTGGACACTTCACTTGGGTGACACTAATAGCTTTTACACATGACCAGAATTTTTATTATGGTCATTGACAGTATTCTATGACAGTCATTGAAGGCTTCGCACACTGCTCTCTTGACTGCTAAATGTGTTTCACTCAGTATCTCTCTCTCTCTCTCTCTCTCTCTCTCTCTCTCTCTCTCTCTCTCTCTCTCTCTCGGTGCTTTGTTTTATACCTATTGTATGGTAATTTCTTTTTCTTTAGATATTTCTTCACAGTGACTGTATATGTTGACAGATATCTCCCATTGTTCGCCCCCCCCCTCCCCCGCCCATGGGAGGTTAGAGTCCTCCCTCTGGCGTGTGCAGGCGGGTCGGGTGTGTGTGCAAGCGGGTCGGGTGCGCGTGCGCGCGTGTGTGTGTGTCACTACTGTAGACTTCAGGTTTTCACCAGCTTTCTGTGCCTAATCTTACGTGAGCTTCAGTGCTTTTTAGGAGCACTTCATTGCAAATGCTTTGGCAGTTTACTACTACGATTTTGGCACTCCAATCTGTGGGAGGCATTGCTTTAGATCTTACACTGGTACGTCTGAGCTTTTCACAGGTATTTTGTGTGTATTGGATGGAGGTTCACCTAATCTAAAAAAACACCTTTGTGTGGGGTGAACACACAATCATCATCTTCGGTAGCTGCTTCTGATGTGAAGTTCATACCAGACCCATTTAGGAGACCCTAAAACTCTCGACCCTCTGGTGCAAGTCTAAAAAGTCACAGCTTAGCTTGTCACAGAACCCTCAGTCTTTGATTCAAGCCTTCTACTCAGCTAAGAACCATAGGCCACTATCTGATTTGGGGACAATGCTACAGATTGTGAGCTTCATTGAAACTCCATGGTTAAGGCTGGCATTCTCAACCCTCTCTGCTAGTCGCTGGAATGATCAAAGTATGACTTCGGAGCTTAGGCGACTGGCATCATTTGTTCCAATGTGCGCTACAGTATGTAGTTGGTTGCACCTTGCTTCCTCAGTGGCTGCCAGAATAGCCTCTTCAACATGCTGAATGAAGCCTCCAGTCTCACACACTGAATATACCTGGTGTACCTTCCCATTCCTTGCTGCCATTTCCCTAAAGGGTACCATTATTCACCATACATTTGAGCTGCTAATGACTAATAGACCCCTACCATTTTGTGTTTGCCTCCTCTTGACACAGGACGAAGTAATTTTCCCCAGAACAGGAGAAGTGAATCCCACAGACACAGTTTCAGTTTCAGTGAAAGATGGCACCTTGAACTTGTTTGTCAGAGGAATTAGCATAACACTGAATCCTCCCTGGTCCCTATTTACCCTTTACAGGACACCTAAACACGCCATTGACATGCCACCCACAGTCATGTGGACATGTGATGATGGATATGTATCTCCTACAGGAGAGACAGTGTCCACAGGAGAGGAAAGTACTTAAAGTATCTTTGACACATTTGGTACACAACTTTTGGTGGCCCTCCCAACACACCCATTCACAGCAAACATTTGACAACAAAACATACTGAGCTGCTTCCAGGGTAGATTAAGATGGCTGCACTTCACCTGAATGTAACCACACAAAAAACTTCTTTATGTTGAAACCATTTGTTTGGTATGTTTCTTAACATGGAAGATACAACAGTCTTACTAGGTCCATTCTAATCCCATTAAGGAGTCCTGTTAAGTGTTCAATATTCGTGGATAATTTTCTGACCATTACAGAGTTGACTTAATGGACAGAAACGACTGCTTTAAAGTTTTCCACTCAGAAAACTATTTGTGTAAATTTTAAACTATTCATATCACATGCTTAACCAAACGTAACACAAAATGGAGACACTTGTTTAACATTTAACGAATGTGTATGATTTCTACTCTAATCTTAGACAAAAAAGTAACCTGGTTACCATACCTTAAAGACCTAGAATAAAATGCATAAAATCACTAACATCTTAAATGCCTTGACAGACAAACATAGGGCACTGTTTTGTGAAACATCCAGACGGTCATGAATTGGTTGTGGCATTGCTATTTATGGATCATCATTGCTTGATATTTCAAGACACTGGTTGTTTTTCACCAACCACCCAGATTCTGGGTCTATGTGAAGAGGGTAATGAAGCATCACTCCAAATATGATGGGCACCTCATTACGGTGAAAGCAGTCCTCAGAGTACTAGAACTGCCACAATCACAGGTATTTAGTGTGGCTGGCAATCCAAACTTTGAGCATATGTTTAAAACTCAAGCATATGCAATCAATACTTCTCAAAAATTGGAGATAATTTCTACCTTCTGCAGGACACAGTGTTTGTTTTTGTTTCACTCGAACACATTTTAACTCTTTGTGTCTTTGTTGTTGTTTATTATTCTGTCTCGCATAATGCTATCAGCTTTTTTCGTTGCTAGTGTTAAATGTCCCATACAGCTTCTTATGGCTTCTAGTGCTAGTGTCTTTTTATCATTATGTTAATTGTTTGAATAACTTATTTTGTTCACTATCACTGTTTTAACAATTACACACATGATTTATTTTATTACTAAAACAAAACGTTTCTGCACAGCGGCACCAGAAAAATCATAAACTGCATAAAGTATGGTACATAGACTATAGCAGCACAAAATAAATGATACTGTTATGCATGTCAGAATGATAAATCAAAACCTACTGAAGGTAGCACGAAGTGTAGAAATCTCTACTGGAAAAACAAAAATAAACAATCTTTGTCTTGAAGATGGAAATTATCTGATTTTTCTTTGCAATGACAGAAGGTAAGAAGAGCTAGAACATCCAAATGATGGCTGTTTCAAAGCCTTTTTGAATCTTTATTAATAAAAGCACAAACATGTGGATGTGCTTCTGTGAAATCCATGAAACTTTACTGGTCATCCTGATTTACATCAATTGCAGTTTCCGTAAGATGTGTAGGCAAATGCCAGGATGGTTATATAAAAATTGACCTGTCTAATTTCCTCTTCACCATTCTTGAATCAAAGTGTGAGCAATGCATCTTGAATGACATCCTATACAGGGTATTAAACCTTAATCTTCTTTCATTCCATTTTGAGTGTGTAAGTAATAATCTGTGGATAGAATAAACTGTTGCCTCAGAAACATCAGAGGCCCAACATATTTCGTGATTGATTTGATACATGATTTTGTTTACTTGAAACTGTATTTTTAAAAATTTTCAGTTGGAGAAAGAGAGTATTGGGCTGAGGGACAAGAAGTTCATCATTATATAATACACCTTTTTGTAAAAACTGTGTGTTAACGTATCCACCCATGTTTCAAATAGCTATTTCCTGTACTTAGGTTGGCTGAAACTACATCTCATTTCAATAACAAAAAGGAGGCATGCCACTGGAGACTAAATGGATTCACCAACTGTTATCCCCAAGCATTTTAACAGTATATTTTAAACAGGCAGTATGGGTTAGTATTTTAAGAATACCTGTGAATACATTTGAATTTGAGTGCAAATGGGCAAGACCAGTGAGATTCAGACAAGGTTTTTGAAATGTTAGTATATGAATTTATCCCATTTATAACACATCTTTCTGTTTATTGTAGGAAGAGCAGTGATAAACTTATCACTGAGCATCCTATCACCAAGTCATCATGATCTCCTAATTGGATCAGTCATCTGTTGAGATTATTATTGTGTGCATGTTTTGAACCAAAACTGTTCGAATCATGATTTTTAAATTACATTAAAAGTGAAACCTCTCTCTCTTTCAGGTGGTTATTCTTACACTCAAGAAAGCAACACCCCATGTTTTGAGATTTCTTTTATGTGCACTTCTTATCTATGCAGGCTTTACATTTTGTGGATGGCTCATCTTGGGACCATATCACATGAAGGTGACTGTTATTTCTGTAACTATTTTTATCATTATAGCTTATTTGTACACTGAAAAGTATTATGTTGTTAACTGTATTGTTTCACCCACTTTACACTCAGCTTATCTACTATTAATTGCAGGTTTATGAGACAGAGACATGCAGTTCAGTTGGCGAAAAATTAGTAAATGAATAACCAAACAGCAATAAGTTTGTCCACAAATAACACATACAGCTACAAAGCAGTGACTAAATACACAGAGCAAAACAAGAGCAGCCAAATTATTAATTTATTCACATAATATTGTCACCCTGTGGTAATAGGGTTCAACAGCTAAAAAATAAAATCTTCAAAATGTACTTCAGAAATTAGTATTCTGGATAGCCTTTATCTGAGAGAAGTTAAGGTGTGTTGACTACTGGTCTAATGTCATGCGTGACTGACAGTGATGGTGGCTTCAAAAATGAATGGAAAGGTGCATTATATTATGCTGAATAATTATAAAACTGAAGGTTTAAACAGACATAGTTTCTTTTACTGAATTTTTGGTTATCTGCAGCCCAACACTGTCTTACCTTACTGCTAACAAACACTCCACAACAATATAATTTTAAGATTTAGAAAAAATGTGGAACATGGCAATAATGGATGCCCTTCAGGGATAAAAATAGTTCACAAGGCTAAAATTTCACAACTGTGTATGGAGTTACTAGTAAACAAAAAAAACTATTAACTGCTTTTATCAAAAGCACAGACTTGGTCAAAAGAAAATCAGAGTACCAGAAACAACAAGGTACTAAAATGGAAACTTTAAATTTAATGACACAAACTGATTTTTTAAAATGTGTGCTACTTTCTTTTCCTTTGTGTCTTTGACACGTTTGCAATTTTTATGCAAAGTTTTCTGAGTTATCCCCCATCTATGCCCTCTGGTCATCAATTCTACATCCATGTATATGCCCTGCAAACTGTTCCATAGTGCTTGACAGTGGCTACTTGTTGCCAGTTAACCACTTACTGTTCTATTCCATTCACACATGTGGTGAGGGGGGGAAATGATTGAATGCCTTTTGTATATTCCTAGTTTCTCTTAACTCATTCTCATGGTCCCTAAGTAAGAGGTACAGTGAAAGCAGCAGAATTATTAGAAAGTCTACCACAAATACCAGTTCCCTAAATTTACCCAGTAGGTTTTCCCAAAAAGCAGTATTTCTTTCAATCCAAACATTTCCATTCTGGTAGTCTGAGAATCTCCATTCCCCTTTATTAGGAGCCGTACCAACCAGTTATGATATTAGCATTGCATCTCTGAATCCATACATTGTCCATCAGGTTTACTTGATAAGGACAGTAAACACTGGAACAAATGCTTGTGTTCTCTACCACTGATTACAAATGCTTGTTTGCTTCTTAGTATTATTCTTAGATATTTACAGAATGTAATAGCTCCCAGGAGATTGCTATAACCTTTCAACCAGAAGCTATAGGCAGAGTATTATTGGTAGTCATTGTGGTACAATGTAAAATACCATCTAAAAATTTTGGAAGAGTGACATTTACCCAGCCACGTATATGTCTACTATTTGCAAATGTACTATGTCAGAAAAAGAGCCATTTTTCTGATAAATAGTTTTTGCTGAACCTGTGCTGGTTCTTCAAAAGAAGTTGCATTTCATCCAGAATATCATGTTGATGCAGGTTAGAAAGTGCCCTGGGATCCCATAATAGGTGGGCATTAGGGGTATTGTTTGCCAACAGCCTTGCCCCATCAGGCCACCGAAGTTAAGTGCTGTCAGGTTGGGATACCACTTGGATTGGTCTGCTGAGTGCTCTTGGCAAGCAGGGTGCACTCAGCACTTGTGTGAGGCAAACTGAGGAGCTACCGGACTGAGAAGTACCCACTCTGGTCTTGTAAACTGACATACGGCCAGGAGAGCAGTGTGCTGACCACATGCCCCTCCATATCCACGTCCAGTGATGGCTGTGGACTGAGGATGACATGACGGCCAGTCGGTACCATTGGGCCTTCCAAGGCCTGTTTGGACAGAGTGATTAGGGATATTGATTTGTAAGTTTATGCATTTTTATTATTCTTTTTAGAAACAGGAGGGGCTCACACTTTATGTGAAGCTGTCTGCTGCTAAAAAGATTCTCAATAAATATGAGTTACAGAACAGGATAATTCTGCTGCTTTCACAGAGGAAGATTGCACTGTAGTTCCTTCTCTAGATTGTCGCACAGATGACAAAATGGTAGATATCGAAATAGACGACAGAGGGATAGAGAAACAATTAAAATCGCTCAAAAGAGGAAAGGCCTCTGGACCTGATTGGATACCAGTTCAATTTTACACAGAGTACGCGAAGGAACTTGCCCCCCTTCTTGCAGCGGTGTACCGTAGGTCTCTAGAAGAGCGTAGCGTTCCAAAGGATTGGAAAAGGGCACAGGTCATCCCCGTTTTCAAGAAGGGACGTCGAACAGATGTGCAGAACTATAGACCTATATCTCTAACGTCGATCAGTTGTAGAATTTTGGAACACGTATTGTGTTCGAGTATAATGACTTTTCTGGAGACTAGAAATCTACTCCGTAGGAATCAGCATGGGTTTCGAAAAAGACGGTCATGTGAAACAACCCAGCTCGCGCTATTCGTCCACGAGACTCAGAGGGCCATAGACACGGGTTCACAGGTAGATGCCGTGTTTCTTGACTTCCGCAAGGCGTTAGATACAGTTCCCCACAGTCGTTTATTGAACAAAGTAAGAGCATATGGACTATCAGACCAGTTGTGTGATTGGATTGAGGAGTTCCTAGATAACAAAACGCAGCATGTTATTCTCAATGGAGAGAAGTCTTCCGAAGTAAGAGTAATTTCAGGTGTGCCGCAGGGGAGTGTCATAGGACCGTTGCTATTCACAATATACATAAATGACCTGGTGGATGACATCGGAAGTTCACTGAGGCTTTTTGCAGATGATGCTGTGGTGTATCGAGAGGTTGTAACAATGGAAAATTGTACTGAAATGCAGGAGGATCTGCAGCGAATTGATGCATGGTGCAGGGAATGGCAACTGAATCTCAATGTAGACAAGTGTAATGTGCTGCGAATACACAGAAAGATAGATCCTTTATCATTTAGCTACAAAATAGCAGGTCAGCAACTGGAAGCAGTTAATACCATAAATTATCTGGGAGTACACATTAGGAGTGATTTAAAATGGAATGATCATATAATGTTGATCGTCGGTAAAGCAGATGCCAGACTGAGATTCATTGGAAGAATCCTAAGGAAATGCAATCTGAAAACAAAGGAAGTAGGTTACAGTACGCTTGTTCGCCCACTGCTTGAATACTGCTCAGCAGTGTGGGATCCGTACCAGATAGGTTTGATACAAGACATAGAGAAGATCCAACGGAGAGCAGCGCGCTTCGTTACAGGATCATTTAGTAATCGCGAAAGCGTTACGGAGATGATAGATAAACTCCAGTGGAAGACTCTGCAGGAGAGACGCTCAGTAGCTCGGTACGGGCTTTTGTCAAAGTTTCGAGAACATACCTTCACCGAAGAGTCAAGCAGTATATTGCTCCCTCCTACGTATATCTCGCGAAGAGACCATGAGGATAAAATCAGAGAGATTAGAGCCCACACAGAGGCATACCGACAATCCTTCTTTCCACGAACAATACGAGACTGGAATAGAAGGGAGAACCGATAGAGGTACTGAAGGTACCCTCCGCCACACACCGTCAGGTGGCTTGCGGAGTATGGATGTAGATGTAGATGTAGAATCAGTGCAATTATAATAAGAATTCTGCCCCAGCCTGGTGTCTTGGTCATTATGAGTAGTCTTAATTGTTTTTCAATTTACCAATGACACTACACAGTATTGCTCTTGAAGCTAATAGCAAGCTTGACAAAACAAACATCACATCAGCAAATACATGTCTGATTATTGCCCTGATCCGTCTGTCTAGAGATAAGAAAAGGAGCTGTCTAATGTTGACAGTTTCTTACATTAGAAATCAAGGTGCCACTTTTAAACCAGTGCTATATGGATTCCATCCTTCCCACTAGTGTTCAGTGAGTATCAAGACACTGAGAATGGTGGTGCTGTGGCTGCTTCCTACTTGTCAACTTGTTCCTTCTTATTGAAGCATGCAGGAATGTGAAGCTAGTTGTCACAATGTGGAAGTTGGCTGTACAATCTTGCTGTTGTTAAGTAGCTCTAACATGACCAAAATGACAGGTTGTTGGGATCAGGTGGCCTCTAACAAGGCTGTGATTTTGAGACTGTGGAGGGCACAAGAGAAAAATTAAGCGATGCAATGTATAAAATTGCTAATGTGCTACATTGCAGTTAGTGGAGTCTGAAAAAATTTGATGCCGTAGTCCACCCTTCAGACGAGAAACAAACAAAGTTCATCCAAATCAAACAAAATCGTTGTATTCTTTTTTATTCCACACCCGCCATGAGAAAACGTGCTCTATCATGTGAAAACAGGATATAGACAAACATCACTGGTTGTCCCTGTGAACATAATGCGCACAATTCATGTATTCTTTTAGTCATAGCCACTTGGGTTTGTAGCCGAATAGCAAGTTGTGTAGCTTATCATTCACTTGTGTAACTTTTTTGAAGATTGTTTTAGATTTATTTTAATAACTCATCAAAAACTAGAGGATGCAATTTGCCATGCCCTGTTTTATTGTACTGTCATCACAGAATCGCTAACAGCAGTCTTTGAAGCCAAAATTCGTTTACTTCCTTTCTGTTTTGTACTGGTAAAGTCCACTTGTACCTCAACTGATTAATGTGGTGAGTTTCCATTTAAATGGGTAACAGTGGAGACTGATCAGCAGAGTGCCCGCACATACGGAGACAACAAGTTCGGAGATAACTTGATAGGACATGCTGGCAAGTTAAAAGCAAGTATATAGAGCTCATTTTGTATATATACTCTGTACAGTCCTCTTAGTAAACTTCAGTCCTTGTGTAGAAACAACCTAGCCAACCTCCTCAATTCACTGCAACATGAAACCTAAGAACACGAGAAACTGAATGACAATTCCAATAAAGTTATTGGCTTTATCTCAAAGACTGCCTTGCTGTTAGGTCTCCATGTTAGTCTCGCCTTTAACTCTGTGGCAGCCGCACCACAAAAATGCAGGAACAGACCAGAGCTGCTCACAGCCGACCCAACTTGGATGCATCAGATATCTGTCGGCGTGCATACCTGCCGATAGACAAAAGTGTGGCAATGTGTGGTGCACATGGATGCAGATCAGCAGAAAAAGCAGTGGCAGTGTGAACTGAGCTGCTGTACAGTACATGCATTTTTCGAGAGTCTGTAACTTCAATCTGCAAACCACTGGGGTCAAGCTTAATGCGAACTCCCCACAGACACATACGGAAGTTTGTTTGGTGCTTTGCATTTATATTCATCTTCACTTCATCACTTCCGTGAAATACATGGTGCCACGCAGTCATGAGAAAAAGGTTTGTTTCATTCCAGACATGCGTCCACTGTTCTCCCGCAATCACATGATCGTACAACACACTCGTCACCGAGTAGTGTATGCCCTCTGGGATCGGTGTTAGAGTGGAACTGTTATGCAAATGCAATTATTGTTGTGATCACCGGTTAATGGAAACTGTGATCCAATTTCATTTTTGTCACCTGTTCACTCACTCATTTGGTAGGTCCTAAACAAAGTGCACGGGTGTGTCGGGAAAGTTGGCTCACTGTATGACTGACGTATAAGCAGCGATACCCACATGTTCCCACTTCAACTGTACCCCTATGTTTAATCAGATAAGTCTTGTAAAGGTTCTCATGTACTTCAGCTGAAGATTACCACATGTATTATTTTGCCTCCTAGTAGCAAACAACCCATTAATGATCCTGTACAGAAACGTTGTCCCTTTCATCCATGCAGAATCCAGCACCGCCTCAATAGGAAAATTTTCTTTCCTTCACCTAAAATACAGTGTAACTTCTGCATAACTGTCCCTGAACAGTCTTTTATGACATCGTTCTCTCCTGCCTGACTTTGCATTATTTCTCACATCTTCACAAATACCTTCGAATTTCACCATATACAAAATCATTTTCAATTTATTGTCACAGCTACTCATTATGATTATTTTTCCCTGTTAACAGGTGGCCTTAACTCTTGTTGACAACACAAATCTGTTCTCATAACTCTGGACTTGTTGTTCAGGTCAGTTTAAGAAGGCATTTAAAGGGTAACTTCTGGATATGTTTACCCCTTCACACCAACAAATTGTATATTCTTACCTTTTATTCCCATCCCTAAGATATACAAACTTCAATATTCTGGCAATTTTATCATTGTTGGTTCTGTCCTCCAGCTAATGTATTTACTAATTTCATTCATCATAATCGATGTTGTTTTTAGAAAGTCTGCAACTGAGTCATTCACTGACCAGTTATGTATTTTTTCATGCATAGCATGGTGCATTTTGATGATGTACTCACTTTACTAGATAATGAAAATAAACTATCAAAACACATTGTTCTATGCATGAAAAAATACCTAACTGGTACAGTGTTTTATTATTTAAATAATGCATTTCTGCTTTGCTCTCCAACAGCTATGTGTCATTGTAAGTAAGTTCCTTTACAGACTCTTCCTTGACTACCTGAAGACTGTTCCTGTTCACATTCAATCAACAGCCTCCTTTTCACAATTGAAGTTATGTCCCATTACATCATTATTCTTAATGTAAACAGTTTGTTGTTGAGTGTGTAATTTCGTGGTGCATTCCAACCTCTGGCTGCAAACTACTTTCGTAGAAAATGATGAAACATGAAGCTGGTATCATGTTGTGGCATCACATACAACCCATCTTTAGCCAGTCTTCTTGCCTCTTAGCTATCTTTAATTATCTTTTATTATCTATTCTTATTACATATGATTATGAAAATTCAGTTAAATTTTTGTTGGTGATACAAACAGTTAAAAATTTTAATAGATTTCCTTCTTGTTGCAGTTCCGATCCCTAGCAAGCACATCTGAGTGTTTGTTTGCCCTGATTAATGGTGATGACATGTTTGCAACTTTCTCCATAATGTCTTTAAAATCACCAATGTTATGGTGGTACAGCCGAATTTATCTATATGGCTTCATTAGCCTGTATATATATGTTATTCTCAGCCTCTTCATATCAGTAATAATGGATGCATATGAAACAATAAAGGTAAGTACTGTTCATTTTTAATGTTGCATTTCGACAACTTCAGATATAACACATTTATCTTCATCAGGATTATTACAGTATGGTGTCCCACATACATTATGCTTTTACATAAAATTCTTTTATAAGCGACCTGTTGGAAGGAACCTCCTTATTATTGTGAAATTTCTGGTTTGTCTAGTTCACCAAACTATCTTTAAGCAACAGGCTGAACTGCTGGAATATTAATTACACCATCTGTTGAAGTTTGTTGCATGTGTGTAAATTCAGCCAGCTATTCATGAAGGGAATCTTAACTCAGATTGCAGTGCTGTTTTCTCATATAAAGTTCCTCGGTCAAGCATGGCAGTATCTTGGGGAAATCTCAAAGTTTATGAGGTACTAATCATTGACAGTTTGTTCTGTGTCCATGAATAATTACATTGGACCTATGTTCCAGTTAATTAATAACACCTAAACAGCATATTTAATTAGGCTCATTGCTGTGCCGTTCAAAAAGTCGAGTGAGTTGATTTACTACAGCTTCTAGTTTTCAGGATAGTAAGGACAGTAAAATTAACTCATCATTTGGTACTAATTCGAATGTACGCAGTGTGTGTATGAAAGTTTCACAACATTATAGATTATTCTCAGCTTTGTGGGTACTCAGTATATAAATATTAGGATTACTATAATTAAAATTTTGGACCTTAATTATAATAAATTGCAATGTGATTTTGCATGCAACTAAAGGCACGGGGTAGAAAAGTTCTGCATATGTGGCACTGACAATGTTAAACCTGTAATGCTTTGGTCATTATATGTGTATTATGTGATTAAGTGATGTTACTTACAATATTTGCGTTACTCTAACTTCATACTTTTCCTTATACTGATCATGTTCTTTTTATGTTACTTTCCTTCATACCAGCTTTCCTTTCCTGTTTCTTTCAGTCTCATAAAAAAATGAAGTCCTTTCTTATTACTATACAAAGTGACATGCTAGTCAAAGCACTGGACTTTTATTCTGGAATAGGAGGTTCAAATCGAGGTCTGGCCATTCTGGTTTAGATATTCCACCTGCCTCTAAATCACTAAATGACAATGCTGGGATTGCATTGGCTGATAATCATTGTTGTCCAATGTGCATTTATGCTCACTCTCATGAGCTCATTTTTCATAGTATATTGTAAATTTCCCTTTTCTACCTCCATCCCATAAGTACCAAATTTGGGACATTATAGTTTTTGTTACCACAGACATTAGAGGGAGTCATTGCAGTTTCTTATTGTAACCAGAACATCCCCAACAAGAACAGTATTAGTAATTGATTGATTAGCATTACTTCTGATACAATAGAGAAGTTGAAAATAGCAACTTTCAACCTTTTATTCTGAGGCATTGCACATAGAAAGATTTTTGTGTAATATTAGTTTGGAAAACTGCATTGTTATGTTTCTTTCATAATACAATAAAACAGTTTTATTTTATTTCAGCTGTACTACAAGACAGGATTTCCAAAAAATGACCTTCAGATATTTGTTTCTTCTGGAAGAGATGAAGCTGTTTCAGCAATTCAAAATGAGTCATTATCAACAACATTATCATCCCTCAGTGATTTTGTTGACAGGATATGTTGTTGCCAGAGGTAATAAAAAGCATTTTAGTAAAATGAATTTCAAACATCTCTTGCGCTGTCTTGATTTTGATTCTCCGCAGTGTCCCTAAATAATTTCAGTTGAATATTACAGAATACTTGCATCATTCAGGATGTTCTGTCCCCTGCCCTAACTAGTATGTGCTCTAATAACCACACACTTTCTCCATTTCATACGACAGAGTGTTGACAGCACTTGGTAGGGTGAGTGGCAGTGTTATGGGACAGAGGGGCCAGTGACACACGGGTGTTCGAGAGAAGTATTTTATTAGACTTCAAATACACATTGTGTCATTAGTAATTGATGGCATACACACAACTCCAGCAAATTTGGCTGGCATTGGCTCGCACCTGGCTGGCTTCCAACCTGTCGAGGAGTTGCACATGTAGGTGCCCTACGTTGCTGACTTCAGACTGGGCAGTGCCGGGCAGTGTGTCCATGGGCCATGGCCCCATCGTCAGCACCACATTTCTTGCAGCAAATGCATTCTACTGCAGAATGGCTGCACCCAGAAACTCGGGGCCCTGCTTGCATCCACTGTGGAGTCAGCTGAAGAACGCTGTGCACCGGACAAGACCAACCTGGTAGGATTCTGGTAATGGCAGGTGCAGATGGCAGAGCAGCGCCAATGTGGCACAAAGCTCCATGAGGGGACTTGGTGCGAAGGGAGGGGGGAGGGGGGGGGGCGCGACACGGTCTCGAACCCATGACTGCAGCTGGCGGTGCTCATCTCATCGTCTAGCATGGAACTGGTGGTGTGGCCATAGTGCTGAACTCCGAATGAATCTGCCTCAAATTCACTCCTATTTACATGGCCGTGAGGTACTTTTGTTGCACTGTTACACAGCCACCCCCCCCCCCCTCCTCCCCAGTCATGTAGTTCACAATGTGGGTCCCTAGTGTGGTGACATCATCCTATCTGCTCTGGCTATTATCACTGGGCTGTGCAGGTTTTTCCAAGCACAGCTGGCCCATGTCGCAACCCTTCCGTGTATGTGTTATTCTGACCTATGTTGCCACACTATGATTACCAGCCTGTGGTTGCTACTGCAACACTTTGCAGTGGCTTCCTTACAAATTCTTAAAAGTTCCATGAAAAACTAGGTAGTGACACTACTGCCCCATTCCACGAGAAAGACCCAGCCCCTTGGGTCTTACTCAGGACCAGTTCTCCACTGTGATCACTTCCACCCTCTCAAGATGATACCAGACTGGCATATTTAACACTATACATTTACTACATTAAATTTTATGGCTGCCTCCCATCTTCATTAAGCTCTACAAATTTGTTTTCCTCTGACATTTAATCTGTATATTCCTCATGCACTTAAGACAGCTATTTTCACATGTGAATCTCTCCTTGTCTAGCTTAATCTGACATCATCTTTGAAGGGTCCCTTGCCCTGCTCGTTATCTGAAATATTATGAAACTTGTTTCACTGCTAGGCCTCTTGCCATGCTTATACACAAACAACTTCTGGCTCTCTATCCCACACGTAGTGACTAAAAATGACTCGACAAAGCATTGTCTGGCTCAGTTACTCTTATGCCTGGCATCTCATCTGTCTGTCCGGTGGTTTTTTAACCCTGTTTTTTGGAACAACATTCAGGACTATGTCCTTGTCCAGTCCATTCACTGTTTGATGCGGTTGCACATTATCATCCATAAAAATGAAGTAGAGTACAAATCTAACCCTACAAAGACAGCCCTGGGGAAGGAGTACACTGTTACAATAACGTTGACCAGTAAGTGTACCATATTCAAAGATTTGAAGGTCAGTACACCCAAGTAATGTGTGTGTCCCCATACCGTAACATCTGGGCCATCAAAATGATCATGTTCAACAATATTTCTGGGTGCATTACTTCTTCCCACCTGTCACCATATGATGGTACATGTTGCACCCATGGGAACATTGTTAAACATGATCATTTTGATGGTCTAGGTATTATGGTTTGGGGAGGCATAATTGTGCACGGGCATACTGACCTCCAATTGTTTGAAACATGGTGACACTTCCCCATGTGCATCTTTCCAGGAGTGCACTTGGATGTGGCTTCTTTTATATGGATGGCAATGCACAACCTCATCTAACTGTGCAAGTGGAGGAGCTCTTGAAATGAGAGGATGTTCAGCAAATGGACTGGCCTCCCATTCCCCACACTTAAATCTCATTGATCACGTGTGGGATGTGTTGGGGAGGCTTATTGCAGCAGATCCACATGCACCAACGACCATCCAGCAGTTGTCAACCACACTGGTGGTGGAAGGGAATGTCCCACCACAAGAACTTCTTACCAACCTTGTGGAGAGCATGGGAGTATGTTGCAGAGAACACACTGCTGTCAGTTGTGATCATACACCATAGTACAGAACCATATATCAGCTTTTGATAAGTCCAGGGGACCATAATAAATCATGGTGATTTCAATGTAATTGTTGTCTTTGAAGTGTCATTTCTGTTCATCACATTGTGTATTTCTTTCAGCTACCTTCAGTACTGCAACAGTTTTTTCTATGTATGGTCAAAGTGCCACCAAGCTGTTGTACTCTCCATATAGTGGAGATGCTGAGTCACAGATAGGTACGACAAACACTGCTAAACATGTAAGCTTTCGGCCAAAAGGTCTTCTTCTGAATTACACGTGCAAGCGCAGGCCTTTTGGCCGAAAGCTTGCTTGTTTAGCAGTATTTTTGTTGTGCCTGTCTGTGACTTAGCATCTCCACCATATGGTGAGTAGCAAGCTATCCTTTTCATAACATATACTATCTGGCTGCATTCATAAAGGCAGTCAAGTAATTGAGATTTACCAGAGATTTCCTAGTACACCCATTGATGATGATGATGATGATGATGATGATGATGATGATCTGTGTATACATTGAAAACAAAAAACATTTTGTATGCTATTAGCACTGCTGTTGCATTCAGTTTCAAAACTTATGTGGATGTTCAGTCTTTGTGATAATATTTGTAGTTGTAGGGGTATGATGATAGTGTTCAAAGACTATTACACTACCGTTTTCATTTTTTTCAGGAAACCATATGTGGCGTTGGAGTGTACAGATTCCAGTGGTTTTAAGTCTACGTACACACATGTTACAAATGCAAACTGTATTTAGACACCTATAACATTTCTGAATTCTTTGAAACATTTGGTGCTAAATATTTTGTGAATATTGTATAATCATTTTGTTCTGTTGACAATTTTGAGCAATTGTAGTAGTACACTGTCTACAAGCGAGTATCATATTTTGTATATAGCCACAAACTAGTCTTTGTGTAAAATTTATATAAACATCTGTAATTTTTACAAGTGCTCTCCTCTCTTTAATTGAATTAGTGTTGCCCTTCCAAAATATGCTCATGTACTCTGTCCTAATCCTGTAAGAAACCTCACCAATCTAAATGACTGTATATCATGAAAATGAACAGAAAACACACAAGAAAATGGAGAATTAAAATCACTAATAGTATGAAAATCACCTTCGCCAGTAACTGAATGAACAAAATATTGCTGTACTGTTAGCAAATCAGTAGTATGTAATATCATCCTGATAAAGACCTGTTACTGCAATAGCCAAAACATTTGAGATTGTCCATATGATAATCACAGATCAAGGAAGAGTCTGTTGAAACCCAAGTTCATATGTTTTCTGGTTGTGACTACCTTGAGATTTGAACAGAAATATTGTTAGCTCAGAGATGGAATTAGTGACCAGTATGTAACTTCAGGAAGCAACATCATTAGTATCGCCAGTAGACAAACATAGGAGTGATGATACTGTCCTAGCTGTTTGAAATACAAGTTCATTTCTCTAGGATGAGAGGGTTCAGGTTACTCAAACCTCACAATGAAAGGAAACTACCCATAGTGAGGTCTACCCTTATCATCCGTACATGTTGTTAAAATAGGTGAAAAACAAAAGAACATAAAATAAAAATTCACTTAAAGTTACACCTCCCCCCCCCCCCTCCCCTCATTTTCACTTGCATTTAGCTACACACATACTTAACAATGCAGAATGTAAAATTGCAATATTGCCAATGTTAAAATGTGCAGTTAAAATCCTGGTTGGTCTGTAGTGTGGCTGGCTGATTACTTATAGAAAACCCAGAAAGAGCCACTTGCCCAGATAACACATTAAAGCAACGTTCCTAATAATTTACGCAGAAAGATATATACTTGACAAAATCTTAGGTCATGTCACATTCATCCCACCATCGGTTAAAACAGATCAGAGGGTAATTTAGCCATAAGCACTAAATCTCATAAGGTCATCTTACTGGAGCAGGAAGCTATGTGTCATCAGATTGAGCCCTAATTTTAGTTGAAGGATGATGACTTAATCTCACCTCAGCTGCCAGAAGGATGTATGTAGTAGTCAGGTAATTGATTTTATTAGCTGTATTTTAGTGTCTATGTTGTTAACTCTGTATTGAACAAAAACTGAGATGTGAAGGACCATATGAGTACAGGCAGGTTTCCATGTAAGATGGAGCTGTCTAAGAATATTGTGCCTCTAAACACTATTGTACTCTTTTTGTATGCCAAAAATTTGCCTTTTAGATGCTGTCTACATAAGAAAGTACATTGTGTAGCCAACTCCAGCAAGGTGACATATCAATACATCCTCAAATTCGCACTGAAATCAGCTAAGAAGCTTTCTGGTCTCTAGGATCCAGACTAGGCAACAATTTATCATACATTCCAAGGTGAAGCCATAGAGAATGCCTCTAGTATGTCAGATCCTCAGTCTTTTGAAGAACAGGTTGGCAATGGCTGGCATGCTATTTAGGACCCGTGTTAGAAGCTTTACATAACAGCTGCTGATGTACTGACAAACGTATCCATTCAAATAACTTAAGTCCCACTCAGTTTTTAGGACAACTTTCACTGAGATCTTTTTTGTACATCTGCAGCATTTGAGGCTGCCTCTAACAAGATAGGAGCTGGAGAACTTTCATTTAGCACTTCTTATCCAAAAGGGCCACAAGAACTATTATTTCTTGTTCAGTACGTCCATTTGAATTTTATGTCTTATTTCTACTGCACAGAAAGAATATAAAGATAAATTTTTAAAAAATGCTGATAATAATCTTCCTTGCTTTGTCCACTGACGGTCTTACAATTACATAAACATATGGCAGTAGTGTCACGTACACGAGCTATAAAAGGACAGTACATTGGTGGAGCTGTCATTTGTATGCAGGTGATTCATGTGAAAAAGTTTCTGATATGATTATGGCCACACTGTGGGAATAAACAGACTTTCAACTTGGATTGGTAGCTGGAGTTACACATGGGACATTACATTTCAGAAATTGTTAAGGAATCCAATATTCCGCAATCCACAAAGTCAAGAACGTACAGAGAATACCACATTTCAGGCATATCTCATTATACAACACAGTGGCCGTCGGCCTTCACTTAACAACCTAGAGCAGCGGAGTTTGCATAGAGTTGTCAGTGCTATCAAACAAGCAACACTGTGTGAAATAGCTGCAGAAATAAATGTGGGACATGCAACAAACATATTCATTAGAACAGTGCTGTGAAATTCGGCATTAATAGTCTACGGCAGCAGACGACCAATGCGAGGGCCTTTGCTAACAGCACATCACCTGCAGCGCCTCTCCCGGGCCATATTGGTTGGACTCTAGACAATAAGAAAACCACAGCATGGGACGCAAGTCAACAACAAGGCACTGTGCAAACTGGTGGTGAGTCCACAATGGCGTGGGCTGTGTTTATGTGTAATGGACAAGGTCCTCTGGATTTTTGGCTCTATGGAGACTGTTTGCTGTCACTCAGGGACATCATGTTCCCAAATTGTGATGGAATTTTTATGGATGACAGGGTGCCATGTCACCAGGCCACATTCATTTGAGATTGGTTTGAAGAACATTCTGGACAGTTCAAGCAAATGGTTTGGCCATCTGGATTGCCCGATATGAATCCTGTCAAACATTTATGGGACATAATTGAGAGGTCAGTTTGTGCACAAAATCATGCACCAGCAACACTTTCGCAACTATGGATGGCTATAGAGGCAGCATGGCTCTATATTTCTGCATGGTACTTCCAACACCTTGTTGAGTCCATGCCATATCGAGCTGCTGCCCTAAGCCAGGCAAGGGGAGGTCCAATGATTTTAAGTGCTATCCCATTACTTTTGTCACCTCATTGCATGTTTGCTGTGATGCTGGTAAATTCCAGTTGTGGATCACACATCATATGCTAGAATCAAGAAAGAATAAGTGTGTTCAATGAGTATTATGCTACAAGACATCAAACAGGCCAATATTATCCATGCCAAATAAATGTAGATCACAATAGGTGACCTCAAAGCCCATCACTGTGCCCTAATGATATTTGCGGTCACTCTTTAACTGGGCGCAATGGTTTTCATTTGCCATAAAGAGCTTTCAGCCAGATCTCCAGCTGCAGAAATCAGGAAAACTAAATGAGTGAGGCCACCAAAGATAAAAATCCACCATGAATGATACATATGTCACACTGTTGGCATCAACAACCGTCAACCTGTCCAGCTGCTGGTCTATTCTGGGGTGTCATTTTCTGTGAAATCAGGTGCTTGTCACCAGCTGAAGAAGGTTATGTTTATAGATTGAAAGACCATTCTACTGAAGGTTGCAAATGGAAAATTCATCCAGCTAATAAGATCTTTTGTTGTAAAAATAACTATCAATGATAGAAAACAGCCCTCAGAAATTTTAGTTTTACCAGAATGCAGCCATAATTAAATTTTTAGATGGGAATTCTTGCAGGCATCACAAACACTCGTAGACTGTGCCTACCCATTGATGAAGTTACTCTGTGTTCATGCAACAGTGGCTCTGGGTGATTGTGTACCACTCAAGACACACTTATCCCACTGTGATCAACGAGACAAGTTTATGTCAACAGTTTGTGTGCTCAGTTAAACTGTGAAACTCTAGTTGAGTGCAGAAAGGTACTCAGACTCTCAATAGAAATCTACATGCCAATGACAGTCATAACCTGTGGGTCACCAGTTCCTGTGAACAGCCACAACTCATCCCTGAGGTGAGGCACACAGGGTCAGTCAAACCCATCTAGGGAGGTGAGCTCAATGCCATCAATGGAGAATCAGTGCTACACTACCATCGTTGATTACCCACCAGAGGAATATATAACCAAGCTGCCAAAAGGTCCTGACTTGATCAAGGAACCTCATTTTGTGTTGGTCATTTTGTGTCAGTTTTTACACTGGAGATCATCTTCCTTCTGTCACTGCTCATATGATAGCTCCAGCTGAACCACACACATTTCAGAAGGAAGCTGAGAGAGACCATTCAGCATAAGAGTTCTTGTATCTCACCTGTGGTCCTCACAAAGAAGAAAGATGGCATTTCTGCATCTATTACAGGCAACTAAACAAGATCACCAAACAAGATGTACACTCATTGTCACAAATAGGTGACAGCTTGGACTGTAGGATGGAAACAAAGTATTTCTCCTATATGGATCTGTAGGCCAGATACTGGCATTCACTGGGAAAAGATTGCTTTTGTTACACTTGATGGCCTCTGAGATTGGTCTCTGCAGTCCTCAAGCCACCTTTGTCTATGATGGGCAAGCTGCTTCCATAATTTAAATTGACACCATGTCTTTATTACCTGGATGACTTCATGTTTTCAAGGAGTTGGAAGATCATGTAAGGTGCCTGACAGCTGCACTGAAGTATGCCAAGAGACAATTCTTCACCTAAATTTTATACAGTTCCTCTTTGTCAACTGAATATAAAAATCATGGGGCACCTCATTAATAGAAACAGTCTTTTCTGATCCATAAAAAGTAAGAACCATATTAAAACTTTTTGGCACATCTGTAATGTGTTTTGTACCTCAAAATGTGTTCCTACTGCAGAAGCCTCATAAATGATTTCAGTTGCAAGAGACAGCCAATACAATAAATACTGCAGGAAGATGCCTTTTTTAGTATGGAGAAAGAAAAGCCTTTCAATATCCTTAAGGAGGCATTTACACCTTTGTCAGTTCTGCCATTTTTAATGAGAAAGCAGAGATGGAACTACACACTGGTGGTGGTTACAGGTTAGGTGCTGTTTCAGTGCAAATAGAAGAAGGCACTGCCAGTGTGATACCTTACACCTTCAGAGTACTCTCAAAGTCCAAGAAGATAGGAAGTACCTTGCAGATGTTTGGACAAGAGTAATTCCTGACCCTATTTCTATGGCAACCTATTCACTGTTGCATCCTCCAATTTTATATTGCCTGGCAAGCCTGAAGAATCCATCAGTACAGTTGGCAGGCTAAACACTGTAGCTTCCGGAATACAGGGTAAACACTGTGCTGTCTTACAATATATTTATTCACAACTGATTTCAATCATTGTTCACCTTCACAGTGCACTTACTGCTGACATATGGCTTCATTTTTCAATGTTTTCCATTTGCTTAAGCTGGTATTTTGAGGTGAAGTATCTTTTTCTGATGTTTGAAAGTCAACTATGGCAATTTTTCTGGGTAAACAGCATGTATAAGATGTGAAGCTGTCATATTTTTCAACTGTGAAGATGATCAATGGTCGAAACCAGTTGTGAATAAATATATTGTAAGACAGCACAGTGTTTACCATGCATTTCTTCAAATATATCGATGCTGTCGCAGTCACCTGAAGGAATAAAACTTCACAGTAGTATTCAAAATGGACACAAACACATGGATGCTGGAAGAATTTTGCGGAATCTTTAGAGAAACACAGCAGCAATAACATCCCAGATGAACAAGATAATTCTGCATTATGGAAGACTGTAGAAGCCATCAGAGGAGAGTTCATATTACTAGATTGAATGTTGTATATAAGGAATTAAGAGCCAACTGGACAGAAATGGTTGCTTAGCATAAATCTCATTAACAGCTGGCCATACTGAAATATTTTCATGACCCAGTGACATGAGATCATCTGGGATTCGCAAAGACCCTTGATTGTATGAGAAGCAGGTATCATTGGACAAGTCTCTACAGATCTTTCAAACATTATGTAGGCAATTGTAGAGAACGCCAATGATAGTAGCATATGCTTGATTGCCCCCAGACTATTTGATAACAATACCTCCTGCAGTTGATCAATGTTGCTATACTGAAATTGACTTCTTGGGGAGGGTTTAAAAGCACATAAATAGGTTATAGCATGCACTGACTACACTACACACAATACTATCACCAAGAAGGAAGCACATGCCGAAGCTCTGGAAATTGCCAGGTTTCTTGGCAACGATATAATTTTGAAGAAATTTTTATAGCAAACATAGCATTCAAAACTGTTTATATTGACTGGTTTTGACACGTACAAGACTGCCATCTTCAGATCTGCAACATTATGCATTTACATTTACTTCATCTACTATTATTACTTTGTTATACATCACAAGTGAGGAAATGGCAATTATACATTTAAAAACTTTTTGGTTGTACATTATGTTCCATGATGCATTCATTACTCATGCCATGTTAACATTTTAGGGAAGAGTCTGTTGCACATTCCACACAGGTTTGTCACAAGTAATAATACATACAGCTAAAATGCATATTGTTGAATTTGGTATGTCCACATATGTAGCATTCCTTTGATGCTTTTCAGTTGTTAAAATTCACATTATATAATAAAAGTGCTCATTTATGCCAATGTCTACATTTACATGACGAGTTAAGCACATCTTGGAACCTTCTCGCTTGAAATACGTAGTGCGACTGAGTGGAACTGATGTAAAGATAATTAATACTGGTCAACAGTGAATTTTTTTTTACCATCCTCAGTTTTAAAAATACTTCATTACATAAGAATGGTACCAAAAAAAAGGAAACAGATAGAAATGCGACATATTAAGGCCATCCTCATGACATGATTACAGGATAGTTTTCTTATAAGTAATCTTTCTCATTGTCTGTTGCTCCTGAGCACCATGTTGTTCTCAGTCTTGAGGAAATGCTTCCTTTTTTTGGCTGTGAATTCACAAGTGTGAGTAGTGCAATCTAAATAAATCTTGCGCTGAGTGCTCATTTTCTTTTAGTCGTGCATTTGTGTTAGTAGAATGAGATTTTCACTCTGCAGTGGAGTGTGCGCTGATATGAAACTTCCTGGCAGATTAAAACTGTGTGCCGGACCGAGACTCGAACTCGGGACCTTTGCCTTTCGTGGGCAAGTGCTCTACCATCTGAGCTACCCAAGCATGACTCACGCCCCGCGACAGGCAAAGGTCCCAAGTTCGAGTCTCGGTCTGGCACACAGTTTTAAACTGCCAGGAAGTTTCATATCAGCGCACACTCCGCTGCTGAGTGAAAATCTCATTCTGGAAACATCCCCCAGGCTGTGGCTAAGCCAAGTCTCCGCAATATCCTTTCTTTCAGGAGTGCCAGTTCTGCAAGGTTTACTGGAGAGCTTCTGTAAAGTTTGGAAGGTAGGAAAAGAGGTACTGGTAGAAGTAAAGCTGTTAGGACGGGGCGTGAGTCGTGCTTGGGTAGCTCAGATGGTAGAGCACTTGCCCATGAAAGGCAAAGGTTCCGAGTTAGAGTCTCGGTCCAGCACACAGTTTTAATCTGCCAGGAAGTTTCATTTGTGTTAGTGTTTGTACAATGTCAGAGGTATGTTTAAATCACTCAAATAACCTTTGCTACCCATGTGGGGAGTACACTATTAAATTGTGCAGACAACAGGTGACACCCTTAGTGAAAAAATTGTATGATCTTTATTTCGAGTGCAAGTTAGGTTATCAGAATCTAAAATGGACACCACACATTGTCTGTGTGAACTGTTTGTCTCGTCTTAATGGTTCAGTGAAGAAAAAAGATAAGGTTGCAATGCCTTTTGCTCTTCCAATGATATGGCAGGACCCGACCAATCACATAGATGATTCCTATTTCTGTTTGGTTAAAATAAGAGGGATGAAGTGCAAGGATAGGAAGATGATCAAGTATTCCACCATCAAGTCAGCTATTCAACCTGTACTGCACAGTTCTTCTTTACCTGTACCCATTCCTCCAGACATATGGTCATTGGAAGTTGAATCCCTTGTTGGATCTAGTACAGATGTGGAGAATGCAAGCTCTGATTTTGATTACAAAGAAATGAGGCCACCTCTACCGACACGAAATGATTTGAATGACCTTGTTAGGGACCTGAATCTTTCTAAGGCACAAGCTGAACATTTGGGTTCATGTCTGAAACAGTGGAATTTACAAGATAAAGATGTTAGGATCTCTTTCTTTCAATATCATCGGGCTGCCTTCACACCATTCTTTGACATGGAAGACTCACACTATTACTACAGTGATGTGAATGGTCTGTTTAATGCTATGAGAATGAAACATGTCTCATCAGAATGGCGATTATTCATTGATGGCCCCAAAACTAGCTTCAAAGCGGTACTCCTTCACCATAGCAATGTATATCCTCATGTTGCCATAGTTTGTCACTATATTGAAGGAAACATACAGCAGTATGGAACATTTGTCGAACAAAATTCAATAAAACAGCCACAGGTGACAAATCTGCTGACTTCAACTTAATTTTTTTTCTCCCCCCATTCAACGTGACAGAGGTGCAACCCTTCCACAAATTACTGCAGATTTCAATGCTGGGCCATCAACAAGTGTCAGCATGCAAACCATTCAATGGAACGTCATCGATATGGGTTTTGGGGCTGAAGGCCCGCTCGTGTACCTTTGATGACTGCACGACACAAAGCTTTACGTCTCGCCTGGGCCCGTCAACATTGACATTAGACTGTTGATGACTGGAAACATGTTGCCTTGTCAGACAAGTCTCATTTCAGATTGTATCGAGAGGTTGGATGTGTTTGGGTGTAGAGACAATCTCACGAATCATAGACCTCATATGTCAGCAGGGGACTGTTCAAGCTGATGGAGGATTTGTAATGGTGTGGGGCATGTGCAGTTGGAGTGATACAGGACCCCTGATACATCTAGATATGACTGACAGGCGACATGTACGTAAGCATCTTACCGGATCACCTGCATCCATTCACGTCCACTGTGCATTCCAACAGACTTGGGCAGTTCCAACAAGATAATACGACACCCCACAGATCCAGAATTGCTACAGAGTGGCTCCAGGAACACTCTTTTGAGTTTAAACACTTCTGCTGGCCACCAAACTCCCCAGACACGAACGTTATTGAGCATATCTGGGATGCCTTGCAATGTGCTGTTCAGAAGAGATCTCCACCCTGTCATTCTCTTACAGTTTCTGGGCAGCCCTGCAGGATTCCTGGTGTCCGTGCCCTCCAGCACCAATTCAGACATTAGTTAAGTCCATGCCCGTCGTGTTGCAGCACGTGTGCATGCATGCTCTCGGGAGCCCTACATGATATTAGGCAGGTGTACCTGTTTCTTTGGCTCTTCAGTGTATCACTGAATACATATATTTGGCACTCAGAGCACATTTTTATTTTTACTTCATATGGACCAATCTACATGATTATTATTTGAGAATGAATATTAACTACTGTATTTTACATCACCGTATAATAAGAACTCTGAATATTTTGTAATTAAAAAGTATGCTTATACTTTTTCTCACATACTGTTACACCACTGGTGATACAGTGTATACATACATTATTTTTAGATATTTCTGTTCATACATGACATCCTGAACAGACGGTGACATGTGAATTTCTAGAAATGTGCCAGTTCTTATGAAATAATATGTTTATGGCACTTTTCATTTCTGACATATTCCACAGGATATACAAACAGAGTATGACTTAAGTTTATTCCCACATAATTTTTAGTAAAATGTATCTAATGTCACAGTTACAATGCTACATCCACAGAGGCACGGTACAGCATATATATGTCCAGAGTAGTATCTCTTGTACTTATGACGTGGTGCAGGGTTCCAATGTATGTGATCTTCATTTGTATGGTAACTTGAGTTTTGTCCACATTCTACCACAGTATGTCTTTTACACTTATGGTTACATCATGTGGATCTTTTCATGTGGTTTCCCCACTTCTTTAAACTTTACTCTTATTTTGTTCTCCAATGTAATCTGTTAACAAATGCAGTATGATCCTTACTTTCTTGCCTCATCCTCCTACACTATCAGTGATACAGTGGATCCACATATTTTTCATGCTTTTACATATGGTAACTAGAACAGAATATGAGAGAAGAAATTTTTGGTAATATTCCATCACTCATGATGATATACAGTAGAGTCCTGTTAATCCTAACTAACTGGGACCGGACCTTGTTCGGATTAGCTGGAATTACGGTGAAGAGTTTCTAGAATGAAGTATACCAAGCAGATAAATAGGTACACCATTGTAACAAATGGGAACAAGAGTGGGAACAATGGCTCACTCTCATTCCCTGCCCATGTTGTTGTGACCTTTGTAGTGTCCAAGGTCAGTGCACTGCCAGTTGGCTTGCAAAGCGCTGGGTTATGTTAGTTATCGATCGCTGGCACACATAACAGTTGTATTGTATGCGTTCAGGTGTAGTGGTGTACATATTTTCATCATGAGTAAACGGAAACATACAATGTTAACTCTCAAAGAAAAAGTGAATGCTTTGAAGCGGATGGACATTGGTGAGAATGTATCTGAACTGGCAACGGAACTGAGTGTTTGTAAAACAACCATTTGTGATTGGAAGAAGAACTGAGTGAAGCTTGAGCAGACCAGTGCAACGTCTTTGGGAAAAACACTCGAAATTCAGCAAACTTTGAAACAGTCCCAAATATGATAAAGTGGATGAAGCTCTTTTCCTTTGGTTTACACAGGAAAGAGAAAGGGGAACTCCTTTTAGTGGAGCACTGGTTCAGGAGAAGGCTTTTACCTGAACAAGTTAATGAATGGTGATGAATCTTTTAGTGCGAGTACGGGTTGGTTGGACAGATTCAAAGAACAACATGGAATCTGTCAGCTAACAATTACTGGAGAGATCCTTTCTTCTGACCGTGATGCAGCGAAGGAATACTTGAGTGAGTTTGAAAAAATGATAAGAGAGGGAAAGTATTCTCCCCAACAAATTTATAATGCTGACAAGACTGGCCTTAATTTTTGGGCATTCCCAACAAAAAGCCTGGCATCAAAAGCAGAAGACCATGCTCCTGGTTTTAAAATTTGCAAAGATTTTGTGACTTTATTAGTGTGCAGCAATGCTGCTGGTAATCACAAGCTGCCTTTAATGCTGATTCTCAAATCTGCTAGGACCAGAGCTTTTAAAAACTGCAACATTAAGTCCCTGCCTGTGTATTATCGCAGCTGTACAAAGAATGGTTTCATGGTCCATTTGTTCCCTCTCTTCGACGGTCTTCTAAGAAAAATCATTTGTCTCCCTGTGCAATCCTTTTGATTGATAACGCACCATCTCAGCCCAGCACTGAGGAATTATGTGGTGGAGAAATTGTGGCAAAGTTTTTGCCACCAAATGTTACACCACTTCTACAGCCGATGGACCAGTGTGTACTGCAAACATTAAAACTGATTTACAGAAAACAAGTTTTAAGAATGCTGATCCAAGATGTAGCTTTCCTTTAATGGACAAAATGAAAAAGACCAATGTGAAGGATGTTGTTTATTGAGCCGCTGAGGCATGGCAGAATATTTTGGAAAATACTCTGAGAAAATTGTGGAGAAAACTGTGGACATCTCTTGAATTTCAGGACAACGTAGTTGAAAATGAAGAGGAAAATCTATTACAAATGATACACACACTCCCTGGATGTGAAGAAGGTAGTGAAGGAACTGTAAATGAGTGGATGGCAGCAGATGGGGTATGTGTGGAGAACCTTGATTTAGTTGCTGCTGTAACTCAAGACCAAGAAGAAGTAGACTGCTGTGAAGCCTGAAGGTGACAAAGGAGAGCTGGTGCCACACAGTGGTGCAGCAGAAGCACTTGACATCGCGCTATATTATTTGGAGCAACAGCCCACTGCTACATGCGTTGATTTGATGTTTATGAGATGATGGCGCAACTGTGAGTCATATAACAGACTGTCTTCATTACACCAAAAAACAATGATTGAGTTTTTGTCATCTAAAAAGTCCGGATAAAATGTCTGCTGTATTTTAGTAGTTTGACAGCTTTTTTGCATTGTTACGCATTGTTTAAATCTAATGTTTTCTTGCCAATCTTTCTAATACACGTTTACTGTACTGTGTAAATTAAAATAGTGTGGATGTACAGCAGTTTACTGCACAGTTTTCCATACTTAGACTAAAATTTTTCACATTCGAATTAACCCGACGTTCAGATTACCGGGACTCTGCTGTACTTAGTTTACGGTCCTTCAACTGTCTTTATAACATTCCGTGTAGTATACAAGTAGAGGGTATGACACAGGTGCATACTTATGTATGTTTCACTACAAGAATCCATATTTGCATCTACTTGTGACATTTATTAAGGCAAGTAATAAGTCCTGAGCTTATATAATATGTGTTACGTGATTCCACTTATCTGATCTTCATGGACTTGCTCATATGATTTACCCTCTTCTAAAAAAAGTGTTCCTATTTTAAGTCCTCTATGTAACCAGATAATAATAACAATAATAATCTGTTCTTCACCTGAATTGCAATTTAAATCTCACTACCCACAGTCCAACACAGCATGTACTATTTAGTTCTGTGGTTGTGTCACATGGACCTGCTCATATGATACAATCCTTTTTTAATAATAAAAAAATGTGTTCATATTTTAATTCATCTATGAAATCAGGTAACAATGTCATATGCTCTTATAGCTCTTTGAAGTGATACAATATTAGAAAAGCCTGAATAATGTCTACCCTATGTAGTGGTTACAAAATACATTCACACAGATTCCACATGCCAAAGATTAGACTTATTTAGTATAAACAGCTATGGTATGCAATCTGTATATCATCATACAAGCAAGCAACAGCATGTGGAGGATAGTTTTGGAGTCATGTGCTGTGATATTATTTTCCCTGCCCCCATATTTTAAGTGCACTTTGCTCATTGCAAATTTATTATTTAAACAATTACCCTAGTATTGGGGGAACACTTTAGCCTATGAGAGAACAGCATAATGACAACAGCTGGATCTCTGTGGTGGTAAGTGATATACAGTGGCACGACTGGTGATAAGGCAGCTAGTTTCAAACATAGAATATTTTACCAAAACATTTGCCACTCAATTCAGTTATACAATGTTGAACACTTAATAGTGCTTTTGAGTATGAGCAATTCAAAATCAGTTTTAGGAGAGATTAAGCAGACTTGCAGTAAACTGGTGAGTTCTCCAATTTTGAGCAGACTGATTTCTGTCACTGCAGCTTACAGCTATTTGGAATTCAAATAAACATGATAAAACTGCCTGTCTGAAGTTCCTGATGCAACAACGGAAGCAACTCCATTTGAATGATCGCAGTGACCATGAGGATATGACATCATCACCAGAATGTGATGATACACTAGAACCCCCCCCCCCCCCCCCTTTACAAAGGACAGTGAACAGCATTTGCATTTGCAGTCCACTGCCTAACAGCAGGTCAATATTTTGTGAAGCAGGGTAGCAATCCTACATGCTACAAATCATTCACCATGATGTAATGATTACAATTTCTGGCTATTGTTGTGCCTGGGGCTTACTTCTTAATGACTATTGTAATATGCTTGAACATTTTATATATGGATAAAAAGGAACACACACTGCTGAGGCAGGCTGTTCAGCTTCATTTATACTCTTGTGTTTACTCAGTAAATGTGCTTGTAGTACGGACTGTTAGTTCCTTGGACCCAACTCCCTTAAATGGTACTCTGTTATGAATTCAATGTGGCAATATCATGTAGTTTGTGTCATATCAAGACAATGCAACCTTTGGATGATGAATTTATAGATGGCACTAAAAATAAGGCCAACTATGATAGACAAAATGCTGCTAAACTAAAACAGTTGCATGTTATTAACAATGGGCTTTTGGAACCTGAGGTTTCTTTATGCAGAGGTAATAATGAAATGAGAACAATATGGGTGAAAGAAAAGTGTAACTGCTACAAGGTTGAGAAGAATGTAGTTGAAGGTGACGAATGTCAAACTTTAATTTACCAAAGTGCCTTCTCTGTTAGTTAAACATGGAGTTAGTTTAGGAAACGTGACGCAAAATTCAAAGAACTCCCTTCGAACAAGAAGTCATGAATGATCACAAAGCCAGTATCAGAAATAAAAATACTGCTTCCACTTATGACACCAGTTCTGCACAATGTATTGAGGATTTCAAGAGGCTTCTTTAGTAGATTTCTTTTTTACCATTCTCTTCCCAATAATTGCATTGTTGAAAGATTGATTTCTGCCAGAAACAAATAAATAAAATATAGCTGTATTAAATACTCAATAATAATGAATATTAATGTTTAATGAAATTTGTTCCACATAAACTTTACAAACTGATCTCTCTTACACACGAAGGGTCGCAGAATGTCAACATTATATGGCCATAAAGTCCTTATCTTCATTATGTACGGTATTTATGTAACAGATTCTTATTAGAAAAACAAACTGCAGTTTTGCACTGTAGTCATGTTTTATAGCAAGCAACTGAACTACTGGGTGTTCCATGTATGACACAAAACACTGTGTCTGGCACTGCTTGAGAACTGATACTAGAAAGGTATGCTCTGATTGACACACAATCTATGACTTGATCCTTGGTCTTTGGCAGGTGGCATATCTATTTTCTCCTAGAGGTATCTCAGAAAGAAGTCTGCACTATTTAGCACTTCAGCCTGGTACGTTCGGAACATCTTTTCACAAAGCTGTGCAAAAACTCTAATGATATCTTGCAAAGTAATCTCAGAGTATTTGAATTGGTCAGTCAATGCAGTTTCTTGATGTCAGAACTGAAGTTGTAAGCTAGTTTCTACCATCAAAAAACACATCATAATACTGTCATAGATGTGTTAGCAGTGCGTGTTCTTGCATTGTCCCACACAAAATAACTAGTTTCTTCGATAGTGGTTAATGTTATGATAAAGGGTTACTCTATATTACTCACATGCCTATTAGAAGTTGTCGTCTGGCGGAAAATGATGCATCAGTTCCGATTTTTGTCATGCAGTGACTTTTCATGTAATTGATGAGGATTTCCACAATTCCAGTGTCAATTGTTCTGCGAGTTCCTCTACCCCGATAAATACAGACATGCTTAAAAAAAGGGGAGGGGGGCATCATTTCAGGATGATGAGTAACAATATTTGAACTGGCCAGTTAATGCATTACCATTACTCTGTAACATTTCAGCTAGTTTGTGCATGGCTCTGTGAACAGATGCTACTGACAGAGCGGTCTGTAGTGCAATATGCTACCATCTCATTGGTGGACTTCCCAAGGCCACCCCTAACTCAACTAGTTCAACTAAAGCTGATATGCCACCTACCAAACTATAAGGAATGTGCAAGAACACGTTGTATCAATCAGAGCTTGCCTCCCTGGTATCGGATCCTGCGCCATACTGGACACAGATCGGTTTGTGTGGAAACACCTATATATTACTACCCATTTATAGTGAGCACATAATTTTACAACTGCTGCTTCCGATTATCTTATTTTTCACCAGCAATTTATGATAAATTGTAATTATTCATATCCCCTTCTATCAATCAACTGTTTCCCACTTCCATATTTTAACTATGCATTTCACCTCTTTCTTTATTGTGTCACTTACCCAAGATGGATATCCAGTCATGTTGTCAATTCTATTTTTTATGCAAATATTTCAGTAGCTACCCTTCAGTGATGGCAATACACAAAACCTGCTGGAAGGAAAAGTATTCAGTAGTAGCATTAAGTGTACCACGTGACATGTCAGCCAGTGGCATCATTTTGCCATTGAACAAACAAGTGAGAACTTCTAAGTTTCCAGATATATTAATTATTCAACAAAGAGTCAGAATCAAATACTGAGTTCCCAATATAGAGCACACCACCCTGTTGCTATCTGCTGGGAGAAGTGAGCTGAGGCGTATTATGTAGGAACACTAAAACATGGGGAGAATACACCGATTATTTTGCTCTGGGCAGAATACTTCATTTGTACACACCACTCAAATTTTCTTTATCAGAAATGACAAATATCTGAAGACATAGACTACAGCACGTGATGAGAATATGACTAGAGCAGTGAAAGCCCGAAAAATCATAATGTTTTAGAAATGACATTTTCTGCGCGAGATTGTGATTTTAGCTATTGTGCCCTCCTCCAGTACCAGTCCACTATGGAGTGTGTCAATGATTGTTGATTCCTGCTAAGAGGGCATCATCCTCATCTCAATCATACTTACATCCTTCGTTTCATATGAATGGAAACAAGATTTCTAATCATCTATATAAAAGGGCATAGCACTCAATATAATAACTCCTATCAAATTCACATCAATACTGCACTCATATTTATTACTGTATGAGAACAAGGTGTAACATTTTGACAATTTCTAAGATACTGAAAGGACTGTGGACACAAGTAAACCGGAAATAATCAAGAATCATAATTACATTGTTTTCTAATACTGACTGTTCACTTTGTAGGCTTTCCTTCCTCATAATTTTATTTCTGTCTCTTACAACCTCAATTCAGCTTATCCTTCTGCTGCTTGGTGCCCATATTACTGCTGAGTAAGTTATAATCTTTGCGCACTTCAATGGAATATTTTAAATCAGAAAATATGTAATAGCTTTTTGTAATGTGTCCATACATTATGTGAAGGCTATTCAGAAAGTAACTTACTTTTCAGAATAAAAAAATCAAATGAAACACACATTATAATATACATTTGAAAGTCAAACTATTCAGCTATTTTTCAACGTAATCTCCATATACAGTAAGACATCACAACGATTCACTTTGTTGTTAATTCCATCATAGAATCTTGCCTACCGAGGGTTCAACCATGCATGCACAGTTGCATGCAGTTTCTCATCATTGCTGAAATGCCGTGTTGCGAGCCAGGTACTCATGTGTGGAAACAAGTGAAAATCACTCAGATGAAGGTCCAAACTGAACTGTGAATGACCATCATGCTCCCATAACAAAACCATCCAAGATCTGTTGAGTCCAAATGGTTGTGTATAGTTATTCATTGTCACAGATGGAAAGAAAAACCTTGTAATGCAATTTTCCTCAATGCTTGTTTTGTATCACTCTCCTCCATTTTTTTAATGTTTCACAATTTTTTTCCATATCTTTACACTGATTTTCTCCACCAGTTCAGCCTTGACAATGCTTGGCTCATCACTTCGTGCTTCCCTGAAAACACTAGTGTGCCACTGTTAAACATGATGCACCACTGTCTCACTCTGGCTTCACTAATTACATCATTTCCATACATCGTACAAAGTTCCTGATAAATTCCAATCCTTTTTTTTTTTTGGCAAATAAAAAACTAATCACTGATCGCACTTCATAACTTGCAGGATTTTCTACTGCAGCACACATTTTAAACATTTACAGTGAACAAAGCAGAGGCAACATGCACCACAAACAATCACATGATGCATAATGATTCAGTAGATGCCCCGAAACTAAGATGGGGACACTAGCACCTTCTCTCATTGAACAGCAGAAAAACTTAAGTTACTTTCTGAACAGCCCTTGAATAACAATTACTAATTTTCAAACTATAAGACTGGCAAGACTAATATAGCAATCTATACATCCATATAAAGGTCTTTAGTCAAGAATCATGAAAGGAGGCTGTATACATGGAAGAAGCCTGGAGATACTGACAGGTTTCAGATAGATTATATAATGGTAAGACAGAGATTTAGGAACCAGGTATTAAATTGTAAGACATTTCCTGGGGCAGATGCAGATTCTGACCACAATCTATTGGTTATGAACTGCAGATTGAAACTGAAGAAACTGCAAAAAGGTGGGAATTTAAGATGGGACCTGGATAAACTGAAAGAACCACAGGTTGTAGAGAGTTTCAGGAAGAGCATTAGGGAACAATTGACAGGAATGGGGGAAAGAAATACAGTAGAAGAAGAATGGGTAGCTCTGAGGGATGAAGTGGTGAAGGCAGCAGACGATCCAGTAGGTAAAAAGACGCGGGCTAATAGAAATCCTTGGGTAACAGAAGAAATATTGAATTTAATTGATGAAAGGAGAAAATATAAAAATGCAGTAAATGAAGCAGGCAAAAAGGAATATAAACGTCTCAAAAATGAAATCGACAGGAAGTGCAAAATGGCTAAGCAGGGATGGCTAGAGGACAAATGTAAGGATGTAGAGGCTTGTCTCACTAGGGGTAAGATAGATACTGCCTACAGGAAAATTAAAGAGACCTTTGGAGAGAAGAGAACCACTTGTATGAATATCAAGAGCTCAGATGGCAACCCAGTTCTAAGCAAAGAAGGGAAAGCAGAAAGGTGGAAGGAGTATATAGAGGGTTTATACAAGGGCGATGTACTTGAGGACAATATTATGGGAATGGAAGAGGATGTAGATGAAGATGAAATGGGAGATAAGATACTGCGTGAAGAGTTTGACAGAGCACTGAAAGACCTGAGTCAAAACAAGGCCCCGGGAGTAGACAACATTCCATTAGAACTACTGATGGCCTCAGGAGAGCCAGTCATGACAAAACTCTACCATCTGGTGAGCACGATGTATGAGACAGGCGAAATACCCTCAGACTTTAAGAAGAATATAATAATTCCAATCACAAAGAAAGCAGGTGTTGACAGATGTGAAAGTTACCGAACTATCAGTTTAATAAGTCACAGCTGCAAAATACTAACGCGAATTCTTTACAGACGAATGGAAAAACTGGTAGAAGCCGACCTCGGGGAAGATCAGTTTGGATTCCGTAGAAATGTTGGAACACGGGAGGCGATACTGACCTTACGACTTATCTTGGAAGAAAGATTAAGAAAAGGCAAACCTACGTTTCTAGCATTTGTAGACTTAGAGAAAGCTTTTGACAATGTTGACTGGAATACTCTCTTTCAAATTCTGAAGGTGGCAGGGGTAAAATACAGGGAGCGAAAGGCTATTTACAATTTGTACAGAAACCAGATGGCAGTTATAAGAGTTGAGGGACATGAAAGGGAAGCAGTGGTTGGGAAGGGAGTAAGACAGGGTTGTAGCCTCTCCCCGATGTTATTCAATCTGTATATTGAGCAAGCAGTAAAGGAAACAAAAGAAAAATTCGGAGTAGGTATTAAAATCCATGGAGAAGAAATAAAAACGTTGAGGTTCGCCGATGACATTGTAATTCTGTCAGAGACAGCAAAGGACTTGGAAGAGCAGTTGAACGGAATGGACAGTGTCTTGAAAGGAGGATATAAGATGAACATCAACAAAAGCAAAACGAGGATAATGGAATGTAGTGGAATTAAGTCGGGTGATGCTGAGGGAATTAGATTAGGAAATGAGACACTTAAAGTAGTAAAGGAGTTTTGCTATTTAGGGAGTAAAATAACTGATGATGGTCGAAGTAGAGAGGATATAAAATGTAGACTGGCAATGGCAAGGAAAGCGTTTCTCAAGAAGAGAAATTTGTTAACATCGAATATAGATTTAGGTGTCAGGAAGTCGTTTCTGAAAGTATTTGTATGGAGTGTAGCCATATATGGAAGTGAGACATGGACGATAACTAGTTTGGACAAGAAGAGAATAGAAGCTTTCGAAATGTGGTGCTACAGAAGAATGCTGAAGATAAGGTGGGTAGATCATGTAACTAATGAGGAGGTATTGAATAGGATTGGGGAGAAGAGAAGTTTGTGGCACAACTTGACTAGAAGAAGGGATCGTTTGATAGGACATGTTCTGAGGCATCGAGGGATCACAAATTTAGCATTGGAGGGCAGCGTGGAGGGTAAAAATCGTAGAGGGAGACCAAGAGATCAATACACTAAGCAGATTCAGAAGGATGTAGGTTGCAGTAGGTACTGGGAGATGAAGAAGCTTGCACAGGATAGAGTAGCATGGAGAGCTGCATCAAACCAGTCTCAGGACTGAAGACCACAACAACAACAGTCAAGCTCACGAAAAATTTATTACACGACAATGGGAACACACACTACAACTTTCAAAATTTACAATAAGAAGAACGCACACAAAAAAATACATACATGCAAAAAGTAACAGAACAATACAAAAGACTCAGACTTTCATGTTTATAACAACAATAATTATGTGAAATGTTCAACAAAATAAAATTCACAATTTCAACAGGAAATACGTCTACAATAAATCAGTTTGCACAGCAAGAATATCATACATACAACGGCAATATCATTTCATATAATAAGCATTAATTCCACATACAGTACATCAACATACGTTTTACGTATTAGCTTACTTTCAAGTGTTGTACACCATGTGTATAAATTTATCACACACACACACACACACACAGACACACACACACACACACAGCGAGAGAGAGAGAGAGAGAGAGAGAGAAGGTGGTGGTGGTGGGGGGGCTTTTTTTTTTATAACAATTTAGCAATGTTATACAATGTGGCACTCACCATCTTTTTGAGTTTTACGTTGTAAATACTGGTTTTATACATTGACACTGAAGCTTATAATGTCCATTCACAGATATTATACTGCTCACATAAAAATCAGAGCAGGGATTCTTTTCCCGAGGAATCAATATAATACAGAAAAGCAAATTAAACTGCAATGTAAGTTATACTACATTTCACGTTCCACATATGTAAGACATTCCTATTACATATGTAACAATTTATATTTAGTAAATTAATAGCTTTACACGGACGTAATTCAATATAACATATTTACTACACATATCACATTTAATAAACATGCACACATGCAAGTGTGCCCACACACACACACACACACACACACACACACACACACACACACACACACACACACACACAGAGAGAGAGAGAGAGAGAGAGAGAGAGAGAGAGGCACGCAGAAACCACAAACTCAGAATAATATACAATTTTACATTCAACAACTCTTTGTTTCTGAACTGAATATGTTGAATGTCTGCATTTAAACCAAGAGCTGGCCAGTTTGAAGTTATCGTATGCTTGCGTACAGGTTCAGAACGGATTTATTTTCCTGTGAACAGAAATGAGAGTTCATAAGTATTGTATGTAATAATATGATTCTGGTGTGTAACAAGCATTTCTGAACAAAAGCCGATACTTATCTACTGCTACTTAAAGAAAAAGCAAGCATTACATAACAGGAATTACCTACACACACGCACTTGGACAGATGTCCTACAATAGTACTGTTATAAATAATTAAGACAGGAATATGTCACATGGAAAAGATGGCACATGGCATTACAGTTACATAACTAGCAATACTAGCACATTAATGGCATACTAGCCTAGCACCTTAATTGTATATGTAAATATGAGTCATATGACTTCACAGTATCACTGTAATGGTAGTATACTGCTACATAATATCACAAAATAATATTTTTATTTATTTTATAATATCAAGTAAGTCTATAGCCGAGCTTTTAGGCAACAGATATTTGCTTTGTAAGTCCTTTCCTGTATATAGTTGTGCAAATCCAAAATTTAATACTATGAATTGAGATTCCACAAACATAAAACATAAAGTAATTTGCAAGAATTATTATATTACCAGACACAAAAATGAAATGCCAAGAACACTTCATTCACAAGATATTCTATAGAAAAATATTGTTCTGCTTGGCAGGACTAGCAAAATGATGGGATTAATATGCAGAAGTATGATATTTAGGATCATGATGCCTAAATCAAACACAAAAGTTTTCAGAAATTGTCAACTTATGACAATAGTGCGTTCATGTGATAGTTTAAAATCACAAATAAAATTAGTGTGTAATTGACTTATTCCTGCCTTTTCCTTATGTAAACAACATTTCATATAAAAACACTCTAACATTATCTCGTGTGAAATAATGACAAACAGAGAGAAATAAGTACACTTATAACTACAATAATTAAGATACTGATGGGGACTCTCATTGGTGATACAGATAAAGCAATGACAGGAACAAAAGACATAAAAATGAAATAAAAGAAGAAATATCACCAAGCACTCTAGAAAATATTTCAATGTGAAGAAGTAACAACATGCTGAGGAATAACTAAGTACAGGTGATTACTCAACACCAAGCTTAAGGATGGAGATATATTCTCATACGTTGTAACAGTTCTAAAGCATGATTTCTATCTCTATCCTCATTTGCTACAGACCAGGCATTCAAATGTATAGAAAATGCACAGAGCTAAGAAGAGTAAGCAGCTCCATGTGAATGGTAGAATTGATGGCAATTAGAAAGAATTGTAAGTATATACAGTAAGAGAAACTGACAATTATGGAGTTCTAAATCAATGAGTAACTTACAGTGGCCAGTAAATGTAGCTAATGGGAGAGAATTAAAGTGAAATCTTGTATGCATTCCATTGCGAATTTCGCAGAAAATAAGAATAATTATGAATAAATAACAATGAATTTAAAATAGCTTGCAAAATGACAGAATTATGCAATGAAGAAATATATACAGGGCAGTGAGGTTTGTTGATTGACAGTGCAGCTGTAAGGTAATACTATGGGATAGCTGGAAGAAAAAAGAAAAAGAAAGAAAGAAAAAAGAGTTGTAAGGATAAATCCACGATACAATTAGTCTGAAAATCAGTGATATTTGGAAGCTTTAAGATGAACACAGTTACATCAATTCTTGCAAAAGAGAATCAGAAAATTTTTATTCTGCATTTGTGGCAAGCAGCTAGCAAACAAGCCAACTGATAGTAGAACTGAAAGGTTCACTTGTGAGTTGCATGTGCAAAACTAAGAGACCACAACTGAAAGGTTCACACTTGTTCATGGCCAGTTTACAACATTAACTTTTTATTAATGTTATTAGTGTTATCATCATCATTACTAATTTTATCAGAGAACATTCAAAGTGATAGGCTTAACTTCTAGTGACTGCGAGTGATTGTACTACTCAAGCAGTGCTTGGAAAGAGATGTGAAATATTTAAAACAAGATATTTAGAGTACTGAAGTTCCTCTTGAATGATCTGTTATCAGCATTATGTGTAACTGGACATAGCTCTGAGTTTTTTAATTTGTTTCTTGAGACCATTAGTGCCAACAGTCTTGTCACAGTGCTAACACTGGTTCCCGAGAAATCACCAAAGTTAAATACTGTCGGGTTAGCTAGCACTTGGATGGGAGACCATCCAGGTCTGCAGAGTGCTGTTGGCAAGCGGAGTGCCATCAGACCTCGTGAGGCCAATTGAGGGGCTACTTGATTGAGAAGTAGCAGCTCCAGCCACTAAAACTGACAACAACTGGTAGAGCAGTGTGCTGACCACATGCCACTCCACATCCACATCAAGTGACCCCAACTGGCTGAAGATGACATGGTGGTCAGTCAGTACCACTGGGCCTTCTGAGGCATGTTCGGATGGAGTTTAGTTTGAGACCATTAGCGATTGTTCACAGTTAACAGGATATTTGCTGGCATATTTTAATTTAATGAAAGCTACAAAATTATGCAGTGTAAGGTGACACTTAATTCAATTATGGAACAGTATAAAATGAACAATAAAAGGTTATATGTCTAAAACAGCAGTGTAGTTGAGCACATTGTAGGAGAACTAGGCTATACTGCTACCAGCAGTTGATCAGGCATGTCAGTTGCTGGGTTTTATGTATGGATTTGGAGAGAGCTATTTACTGCAAGGTTTATTATATGGCACATTCAGAAGCTCCAAATCAATTATGTTTACAAGTATGAGTTAAACTGAAAGAGAAAAAGTAAAGTGTTCACTTAACCATGGGTCCATATCATGATGTCACCAGGAAAGCATTCTACAAAGAGCTCTTGAAGGAGCTAAGACATGAAGAGTTACCCTAAAACCTTTTTTTCCGATTTACTATATATCATTTTCTCAGTAATGAAGTGTATGTTCAAGAGATGAAAATAGTTAAGCTAATCAATGTGATGTTGTTACCTGTGTTTAAATTATATTTTAATAAAAATTATGTAAATAAAAAGGTAAGTGAATATAATTCACACAAGGCAGAAAAATAACACCAACAATTAATCAACAATAAGAGAGATAAAAAAGCAGCGAGAGGCTTGTCCAATACACATACAGCAGCTGTTTTCTTAAGAACAAGTTAGAATGTTTTTGGTGACGTGTTGAACACATGGGCAACAAGGACATAACAGAAGAACTGGACTTCCTAATTTTTGGATAACTGTATCATTTGTGACTTATAAAATTTGTACAGGGAATAAAGACGTGAAGAGACTTTGTCAACTTGTTCTCTTTTTCTCTCTTCTTCATTTGAGATCCTGCAGGTCATGTAATGGGGTGGACTGAAAGTAGTAAGTAACTGCCGTGCAGTCTCTCTGTGTAGAACTTGTACAATACTACTAGATAGGAATATTATACTTAGATGATGCATTTTTCTTCTGGTATTATACTGTTTACTTTACACAGCAATCAAAGAATTATAATTCTAGAGCTCTAATTTAAAATAAATAAATAAAATTAGAAAAAGAAAATAACAAAAAATGTGAGTTATTTATTACTTTGCGATGATTCTGAACAACTCGTTACTTCCAGAATGACAGGAATTGTGGTAATGATTTAGTGTAAACTCTGATGTTACATAGCTGAACACAAAAGTACAGCAAACGACCGTCATGTTCTTGATTTTTTTACTCTACAGTTCTATAATTGGGAGCCCTGCAGTGTACACAGGGGACACCCTTGGCCACTCACTATCTCCTGAACTGGAGGATTGTTTAACTGTTATGTTCATGATGTGGATCCATGGTGAAATTTTTCAACTTAACTCATTCCTTGAATGTAACTGTCCTGGTGCTTCTTGGAATCCCAAACAATTATTGCCACTGTGATTTTTAGTATCAAACAGACTGTATTCCAAAACATTCATACACATACAACCCAACAACAATCTCCACTTTTACACCCGCCATCTGTTGCACATCAAATGTTCCCTGTTTAATAACATCTGTCTTCAGGGCATGCAGTTCTGTTCCAGCTGTGATGACCTCTATAAGTACCTTTGCATCCTTACCAAAGCTTTCACGCTTCAAATCTACCTGATGACGAATCTGTCAAAACTCCATCCTACGCCACACAGAGCAGTTTTGTGCTGCCCGCCCCATCTCTGCAACATTATTATTACAACTTACAATACTCAAAGTTACCTCCTCACTGTAGGAATCAGAATCAGACTTTCTTATCTAGAATGGAAAACTTCAAATCTTTCTATTTAAATGAATGATGACTCGTCAACACTATGGTTATAGAGTAGTACATGTGCTTACTACATAAGCTTAATATAAGTGACACAATACTACAAATTTATGATCAAATTGTAACAGCAAGATACAGTAGCCCTTTAAATAATCACATCATTCACGAATTCTTTCAATGAACAGTGATAAAACTGTAACAGTACACCACATGGTATTCTTCATTTAGCTTAGTTATTCAAAGTGTACTACCAAACTGTTACAAGTCACCACTAAGAAATAATGTAGTGACTGCATACTGAATTGTGTTCCTATACCTACAACTGAGTAATTATAAAAGCTGACCCAAACACTGTCAATTTTCAATAACTACCATAACTGGTGTGTTCGAAATAATATATCACCATCCAAACTTTAGAGCTGGCTGTCACACAGCAAAGCTAACAAATAAATATGGTGGAAAGTTCTTGCAGAATGTAAGAATTTAGGAGTACAGGTAACAACTCATCAAATAGTAGAAGTGTTGAGTCATCAACAGGCACACAAAAAAGGAAAATAGCAAAGTTTTCATTCTTTTTTACGTGCTTGCCAATGACTCAATGTTCTACTATTTGGTAAGTTAACTGATACAGAACAGGTCAGAAAACATCAACCTCAGTGAATGCTATAGCATGCTAATTATTTCAAACTGAAAAAGCAGATAAATGGTGTTTTGGAGAAGAAAAATATGCAATCCACATAATGCAGTTTCATACATCCCCCCCCCCCCCCCCCCCCCGGCTCTCTCTCTCTCTCTCTCTCTCTCTCTCTCTGCGTGTGTGTGTGTGTGTGTGTGTGTGTGTGTGTGTGTGTGCATGCGCGCGCGAGAGAGAGAGAGAGAGAGAGAGAGAGAGAGAGAGAGAGAGAGAGAGAGAGAGAGAGAGGGGGGGGGGGGGGAGGGGAGAGGGGGGAGGCAGGGAGATTGGTGGGGGTTGGGAGGGGGATAGAAAAAAATCATATCGATCTACAATATTTTTCGCAGAGCAACTGAGACTTTGTCTCTCTTGTCTGATTCATAGTCACAGAGTTTACGGATGACTTTGTAGAAATCATCTATCTAACTGTACTTTGTTCAAAAATTAATCAGTGAAATGACCTCCATAGGGGATTTCATTACCGGGAATACAAACCAATCATTAGGTGCCTGGGTGGACAAATACAGAAGCGATAAATCACAGTTATACATTTCACATGCATATGGGTTGTTATTACTGTTGTTGTTGTTGTTGTTGTTGTTGTTCTTGGAATAACTTAATGTAACAATTATCATACTGAGGGACAGGTCAGTGTGTGCCAAGTTACTAAGTGAAAAACATGTATTTAGTTAATTTCTGATACATCTGCATTATGTCATCGCAAGTGTTGCGCTACCAACAGTTCAACTGTTTCAAATGAATTCCTTGTGATCTGTGTTTTACCACCTTCACAAACGTTTTATGAACCACTGCCACAGATATTTCATACAAAGACTGTAAATTAAACACAAATTATAATTATGTCGGAAACAACAACTGCTTTGGCAATATGTTGGCAATCTGCTACTCTATCTCACTTTTGAAGCCTCCAGACAGATTTTGCAAGAGAATCACAAATTAAACCTATTCTCTGACTTCCTGCCCATATTCATAAGCTGTATCATCCTTAGCAAAAGAAGAAGGTTTTATTCATTTCTTTTTTATCATTTCTCCATTCACGTAAAGAGACAACTTAAAGATTATGGTTAATTTTAAACTGCATAGCTTACTTCAGTCCAATTTCAGGCCAAAAACAAAAATTTACTGCTAGCAATTGTTTCAGTTGAGTCATGGTGAGTCTTTGTTACAAATAATAAGGTCATATAATACTAAATTTAAAGACAATAAAATTCATTCTTGCCTCTTTAAACAAGTGACTACTAGGCATAACACAAAAAATTTATAAGCAGAGCAAGATTTAAAACCTGGTATCTCCGTTACTTTCTATCTTCCACATTTTGTTATTTACTTCCAATCACTAACCTCCTTCACCTTCTTTATGAATACTCAATATCCATGGTTCTACTCTTGTTTTAATCACTTTCATAATACAGCTGAGATAACATCCTTCAGGTCTGAAATAAATTGATAAAGTGGAGCAGCTCCTGGCCAATTTAATGCACTTGAGTCTGTAATGAAGTCTACCATTTTATTTAAGTTTATATACCCCAAGTTATTATGTAAGCATTTCAAGTGAAGAGAAAATACAATACTTTATGACTAATTTCACGTCAGTTGGAGTGTTGTTTGGTTGGTTTAAAGGAGGGAGGAAAGGGACCAAACTGCGAGGTCATCGGTCCCTTGCGCCCAGTAAAATAAAGGGAAAGAAGCAAAGAGAGGAGACATACAGCACAATAACAGGAGAATGAAAGAACCAGAAGAACGACAGGAGGACAACCAGCACTACTGTGGACAAAACAGGAGACGAAAACCAGAGAGAGAAGCAAGAAACAGGTAGAAGGGATAAAAACAAGAGAGCAGATACCCACAGCTGGCCGACCACGAGAATAAAAAGGAAAAGCCAGCAGCTCTGTGACACACTAAAACCTCCAGCCTAAAAGCATTACAGTGGAGAACACAAAAGGACAAAGGACATGCGCTAAAACTTATATAGAATCATAAAACCCACCGTCACATATAAAATGACAAACTAAATTAGCTCATGAGGCGTTGTCAGCTAAAATTAATGGCAACGAGTCCAGTAACGGAAGAGTCCGTCACAGGGCAGCCAAAGAAGGACAGCTCACCAAGATAGGGGCCACTGTCAGCCAGGCGCCGCACCTACACTGAGGTGGGTCATCATTGCGCAGGTGGTAGCCGTGTCACCCAAGCGCGGCCAATGTGGAGCTGACAGAGAACCACACAGTCCCTACGAGAGGCCCTCATGGAGGTCCTCCACACTTTCGTAGTCTCCTTAATGGCATGCAGTTTGTTGTGCATACTGAGGTTATGCCATTCTGCCTCCCAAAGCCACAAAACCTTGTGGCGTCGTACTGAACGCAGGTCAGTTGCAGAGAAGCTGATCTCCATAAGCAGTTTCCGCATAGCCTGTTTGGCCAACCCATCGGCAAGTTTGTTGCCTGGGATTCCAACAGGACCTGGGGTCTAGACAAACACCACTGAGCAACTGGACCGTTCCAGGACATAGATGGACTCCTGGATGGTCGCTACCAAAGGATGACGAGGGTAGCACTGTTTAATAGCTTGTAAGCTGCTCAAGGAGTCAGTACACAGAAGAAACGACTCCCCAGGGCATGAACAGATGTGTTCAAGAGCACGAGATATAGCCACCAGCTCGGCAGTGAAATCACTGCAGCCACCGGGCAAGGAATGCTGTTCAATATGACCTACATGGACATAAGCAAAGCCGACGGGATCATCAGCCATCGAGCCGTCAGTGTAAACCACTTCATGGCCTCGGTATATGTCAAGAACCGAGAGGCAGTGGCAGCAGAGAGCTGCGGGGTTAACTGAGTCCTTGGGGCCTTGTGAAAGTTCCAGGCGAAGCCACGGCCTAGGTGTACATCATGGAAGTGTACTTGAATAGACCTCAACTATATGTGGTAAAGGCAAGGACTCCAGTTTGGAAAGAAGGATCAGACACAAACTGCAATTGGAAGCCCTGACCTGGGCCACCGATGTGGGTGGGGAAAGGAGAAAGGAGACAGTAATTCGGATGCGCAGGAGAACTACGAACGTGTGCAACGTAACTGGCCAGCAGTTGTTCATGCCTAACCTGCAATGGAGGGACCCTGGCCTCCGCCAGGATGTTGGTCACCAGACTCGTCCTAAAAGCTCCTGTCGCTAGGTGAATGCTACAGTGGTGCACTGGGTCGAGTAAATGCAATGCTGAGGGCGCCACTGAACCATAATCCAGACTCCCATAGTCAAGGCAGGATTGAACAAGGACTCTGAAGAGCTGAAACAGCGCAGAGCAATCTGCACCCCAGTTCGCACTGCCCAGGCAGCGGAGGGCATTGAGGTGCTGGCAGCACTTCCGCTTAAGCTGACGAATCCACGTCAATCAGGCATCGAAAACCAGTTCTAAAAATCAACATGTCTCCATTACAGTGAGTGGATCATCATGAAGGTAAAGTTCTGGTTCCGGATGAATGGCACGACATCAACAGAAGTGCATACCACACGAATTTGTTGCTGAAAACTGGAAACTGCGGGCTAGAGCCCATGACTGTGCCTTGTGGATGGCTCCCTGGAGGCGCCGCTCAGCAACACCAGTACTGGTGGAGCAGTACAAAATGTCATCTGCATAGAGAGAAGGTGAGATGGATGGCCCTACAGCTGCTGCTAGACCATGTCCACTAAAAATAGTGATACACCCAATACAGAGCCCTGTGGGACCCCATTATCATGAATATGGGGGGGGGGGGGGGGGGGGGGGGGGGGACTATGGGAGGCACCAATTTGGACGTGTAAAGTATGAAGCAACAGGAAATTTTGGATAAAAATCTGGAATGGGCCTTGAAGATCACACTCGTATAATGTGGCAAGGATATGATGTGTCATACGCTTTTCGTAAATCAAAAAAGACACCAACCAGATGTTGGCATTTGGTACGGGCTGTTCGGATGGCAGACTTGAGGGACACAAGATTATCAGTGGTAGAGCGACCCTGGAGGAAGCTGCCCTAGCATGGAGCCAGCAGGCCACATGACTCCAGGACCCAACCCAATCGCCGACACACCATATGTTCCAGCAGCTTACAAAGAACATTGGTGAGGCTGATAGGCCAATAGCTATCTGCATCAAGCAGGTTTTTACCGGGTTTGAGCACCGGAATGATGGAGCTCTCCCACTATTGCAATGGAAAGACGCCATCACAGCAGATCCAGGTGAAGATGACTAGGAGATGTCATTTGTGGTCAGATAAGAGATGTTTAATCATCTGACTGTGGATCCGATCTGGCCCAGGAGCAGTGTTAAGGCAATGTGCAAGGGCACTGAGGAGCTCCCACTCTGTAAATGGGGCATTATAGGATTCACTGTGGTGTGTAGTGAACGAGAGGACTTTCCCTTCCAGCCGCCATTTGAGAGAGCAAAAGGCTGGAGAGTGATTCTCCGGTGCAGATGCTCGAGCGTAGTGCTCAGCAAAGTGCTCGGCATTCACGATTTTGTCGGGAAATAACATGCCGTTCATGTTAACACCAAGAACACCTGTTGGGGTCTGGTACCCGAAAACATGTTTGATCCTTGCCCAGACTTGGGAAGGTGATGTATGCAACCCAATGGTCGAGACGTATCTCTCGCAACACCCCTGCTTTCATCGTCTGATAAGTTGGTGAACGTGGGCACCGAGCTGTTTAAAGGCTATGAGGTAATCCAGGGAAGGGTGCCACTTATGCCACTGTAGAGATCATCAACGCTCCTTAATTGCTTCAGCAACTTCCGGTGACCACCAAGGGACTGCCTTACGCCGGGACACCCTACAGAGCGATTGATCGCGTTTTCTGCTGCAGAAAGGATTGTTGTAGTCACCTGCTCAACCATCACATCGATCTTCCCATGTGGGGGAGATTCAACAGTAACAGCAGAGGTGAAAGTTTCCCAGTCTGCCTTGTTTAAAGTCCATCTGGGGAGGTGCCATGGCCATGATGCCGGGGCAGTGACATGAAGATGGGGAAGTGGTCACTACCACACAGGTTGTCATGTGCTCTCCAGTGGATAGATGGTAGAAGTCCTGGGCTGCAAATTAAATAAATGGCCGAGTAACTACCACGAGCCACACTGAAATGTGTGGCGGCCCCAGTATGTAAGAGGCAGAGGTCAAACTGAGACAGCAAAGTTTCGACGTCTCTGCCTCAGCCAAAAAGCACGGTGCCACCCTACACAGGGTTATGGGCATTAAAATCTCCAAAAAAGTAGGAAAAGTTTAGGGAGTTGATCAATCAGAGCAGCTAATACATTCAGGGGTACTGCACCACCTGGAGGAAGATTTACATTACAGACAATTATTTCCTGCGTCGTCCTTATTCTGGCAGCAACAGCTTCAAGAGGGGTTTGAAGGGGCACAGTTTCACTACAGACTGAGATTAGGACATAAATGCAAACTCCACCTGACACTCGATTATAGTCACTACGGTTCCTGTAATATCCCTTATAGCCGCCGAGGGCAAGGGTCCTCATTGCTGGGAACCAGGTTTCCTGGAGGGCAATGCAGAAGGCAGGAGTAAAAGCTTAACAGTGGCCGTAGCTCAGCAGGTGGTGGAGAAAATCACCACAATGCCACTGGAAGATGACTTCATCATAAGACTGGGAAAGCGTGGAACATTCAATGAGGCAGTTTACACCTCAGGGTCACCTGCTGCCACCGACTTATTGCCAGAGCTGTCTATATCCATTGTGTCTGAGGGTCCGGCGAGATCTAGGTCCTCAGTGGACGCCAGAATCTCTACCTCATCCGCAGATGGAGAGCTTGTAGGTAGCGGTGGTGTGGGTGCCACTGCAATTCCCTTGGTCTTGGGGATCTTCCTTTTGGATTTCTCTCACTGCTCCTTGGGTTTCCTTGGCTAGGAGGACTTCACTGATTCAGTCTCCAGGACTGAGGATGAGCATGTAGCCCTACGACCAGGTGCTTTTGGGCTCTTCAGCATCTGGCAGGTGTCATCTTTCCCACTAGCAGAAACCTGGGAAGGGAGTGACCCAAGGGGGCCCTTCCTAGCGAGAGGAGCTGAAGACGAATTACACTTCTCCGGTGCAGAAGTGGGGACTGATGTGCCTGATGGTTGTGGGGGTGTTGCTCCTGAAGTAGGTGGTGCACGAGCAACAGGGAGGGACGTGCCCCACACTATCAAGGGGGCAGGTGTAGTCTTCCAGCTCTGAGAGGTGACTGGGGTTGACGGAGCTGATGGGGCCAGAGCTGCTGTAGCGGCAGCGTAAGATGATGTCATACGTACAGGATGTAGGCGTTCAAATTTCCTCTTAGCCTCAGTGTAGGTCAGTCAGTCCAGGGTCTTGTACTCCATGATTTTCATTTCCTTCTGCAGAATCCTGCAGTCAGGCGAGCAAGGAGAATGGTGCTCTTTGCAGTTGATACAGATGGTGGGGCACATGGAGTATTGGGATGTGATGGGCGTCCGCAATCTCGACCTGTGATGCTGGAGGTACAGCGGGAAGACGTATGGCGAACTTCCAGTGTTTAAAGCACTGCATTGGGGGAGGGATATAATGCTTTACATCACACCGGTACACCATCACCTTGAGCTTCTCGGGCAATGTACCACCCTCGAAGGCTGAGATGAAGGCACCGGTGGCAACCTGATTACCCCTCGGACCCGGGTGGACACACCTAACGAAATGTACACCTCGCTGCTCTAAATTGGCGCATAGCTCATTGTCAGACTGCAAAAGAAGGTCCCTGTGAAATATGATACCTTGGACCATATTTAAGCTCTTATGGGGCGTGACTGTCACAAAAACATCCCCCAGCTTGTCACAAGCGAGTAACGTCCATGACTGAGCAGAGGATGCTGTTTTGATCAAGAGTGACCCAGATTTCATTTTGGACAAGCCCTCCACCTTCCCAAATTTGTCCTCTAAATGCTGAGGCTTCATTGTCATGAAAGATTCTCCATCCCCTCCCATGGTGTGGCCAGGGAGGGGAATGATTTGGGGTTGTACTTCTGTGCGTTGAATTGAGCCCGTGAACTTTTAGAGACTGCTGGTGTTTGATGACCAGCCAGAGATGATGTTCTATGCTTCATCACGTGTCATCTGCCCTGATGCCACTCACTCCGACCAGGGGCCCTCCCCGCAGGTGCCACCCAGCCGCAGCAAAGGCCATCTGACAGGATTACCAGTGCCGGGAGTCTCGATGCCCCAGGGTGACGGGCATCTACTCCTCAGCATACATGGGGAGTTAACGATGCAGGCCTCAGCAGAGCAATCCCTGTGTGGTCAGGGGGCTATAACCAACAGGGTACATGGTGGCACCACCACAACGGACTGGCTAACGTGCTGGATATCAGGTGCAACCCAGCAAACAAGTCTATTATCATAGTCAGCGTAGAAAATGATACTGCACAGTTGATGGAAAAATACGCACCCAGGAGGGTGACCTTGCCCAACAGTTGGAGAATGAGCAGAAGTGCAGATCCATGTTGACGAAGGATGCGATAGGTCTCAGCACATGATGGACATGTAATGGCAGTTGTGGGGAAGGTGGATAGTCGTCTTCGGTTCATTGGTAGAATTTTGGGAAGATGTGGTTCATCTGTAAAGGAGGCCGCTTATAAAACACTAATACGACCTATTCTTGAGTACTGCTTGAGCGTTTGGGATCCCTATCAGGTCGGATTGAGGGAGGACATAGAAGCAGTTCAGAGGTGGGCTGCTAGATTTGTTACTGGTAGGTTTGATCATCACGGGAGTGTTACAGAAATGCTTCAGGAACTCGGGTGGCAGTCTCTAGAGGAAAGGAGGCGTTCTTTTCGTGAATCGCTACTGAGGAAATTTAGAGAACCAGCATTTGAGGCTGACTGCAGTACAGTTTTACTGTCACCAACTTACATTTCGCGGAAAGACCACAAATATAAGATAAGGGACATTAGGGCTCGTACAGAGGCATATAAGCAGTCATTTTTCCCTCGTTCTGTTTGGGAGTGGAACAGGGAGAGAAGATGCTAGTTGTGGTACGAGGTACCCTCCGCCACGCACCGTATGGTGGATTGTGGAGTATGTATGTAGATGTAGATGACGCACCATGTAAGGCGCCCTTAGCTTGCTCTTCGGCAAAGTTTTGAAAAATGGCGGTGAAACCCTACGGAAAAGGGACCATCACATAAAGGCCGAAAAGTGCGAGACTCCTTTTAGTCACTTTTTACGACAGGCAGGAATACCTCGGGCCTATTCTAACCCCCGGACCTGCAGGGGGGAGTTGGAGTGTGCCATATCTTTTACTTATCAGTTGTGTTAATATGAAGGTAACAGCTTCACTGAGGTCTGCTGAGAGATATTTCTTCAAAAAGGAGAGGTAGTAAAGTTATGGCCTTGTTTTCCAAGTCACGTAATTTGAGCATAGAGCGAGTTATCAATGTGCAGAACTAAATGGCATCATGATTGTTCACAACAACAATTATCTGTCTCCTGGTGATAAAATGAACTCATTTTGGTCTCACATTAAGTGATATATGTGCATTACGGACTAGGTTATCTCATTATTTGAAATCAGTAGTGTAATAATTTTCTGAACTGTGTGAGGAACAAATCAGAAATAAGTCTTTTTCCCTGCAGTTCACAATGTTTACAAAACAGGGTTAAGCAACTGTGATAATCAACGTACTAAACACATTTATAAATTGACCTCCCCCATAACATTCTGATGGTCATATGGACATATCCATCAGTGGCAGGCCCTGTAGACCACACGCCATTCCATGAACTGCCTCCAGTCCTTTATGTGTTATGACCACTTCCTCCAGGTGTCTTCAGTCTCCAGGGCTGCCCAGTCCTTCGTCAGGTAATTCATCAACTGCTCCCTTGGTTGTCCTAAGGGGTGTCTGGTGTTTAATTTCCTGTCAAATGCTTTTTTTTGCCTTTCTTCTGGCATACAGACTACAGGTCCTGCCCACGTGATTCTTTTGCTCTTCAGCTTCTGCAGTATTGTTGGTTGTTGCATCAAGAGGTAGATTTCCTCATTCTTGCTCCTTCTCCACTCTCCATTATCTAAGATTGGTCCCCATATCTTCCTCATTACTTCCTTTTCAAATACTAACAATTTTTCCTTTTCGTGTTTTCTCATGCTCTAGGTTTCTTACTGTACATTACTGCTGGACATATCACTGTGTTACTGAAGATTCTCATCTCAGTATTAACTGATATAGATTTTGGGCTGAGCATCTCCCTGAGGGTACAATGCATTTCATTCCCATTGCTGTTCTTTCCTTGTCAATTTCTATGAAGTTGCTACCGGTAAACCAAGACCTCAAGCATCCGAATTGGTGAACTCTCTTGAACCTCATGCCATCAATATCAAGACAATATTCTGCTCGTCTTCCTCCTAATTGCACGAACTCTGTTTTGTCTCGATTCACTTTTAGCCCAATCTTCTTCTGTGTGTAGTTGTCCATTTTTGATACATTTCTTTCAATTCATGGACTGGTTCACTTAGTAGTACTATATCATCTGCATACATGAGATGATTGAAATTACCATACTTCCTGTTGCCTACATTCACTTATTACTTTCTCTAAGATGACACCAAACAGAACACATGAGAGGGCATCCCATTGTCTGAGACCTGTCTCAATTCTGAACTTTTCTGATGTGACCCCTTGGAAACACACAGCTGCCCCTGATCCATTCATTAAACCTTGCAGGTGGGGCAATCACAGCCATGAGTATTCATCTTGGGTATCAATAATCACTTCAGCCGTATTTTCGTCCTTTATTACTGTACCACTACCAATTTTGTCACATTAAAGCCACATCTTCAGGTGACATATGATCAAAACATTAGAGTGGAAAAAGCTCGGAATCTGAAGTTGAAGAAACTAAAACTTGTGCCAAATGACACACTGGTCAGCTTTGATGTTGTTTCTTTGTTTACTAAAGTGCCACTCAGGGAATCTCTGTAGCACATCAATTCCATCTTGCCCCAAGACATCACAATGCTCTTTCATGCATGTCTCACCATGAGCTATTTCACATGGAATGGCAACGTCTACAAACAGCTGGAAGGCATCGCCATGGATAGTCCTCTTAGTCCAATGGTGGCCAACTTCTTTATGGAACACTTCAAAGCACAGGCACTGCACTTGGCACCTTGTACACCTAAAGTGTGGTATATATACGTTGATGATACCTTTGTTGTGTGGAGCCATGGGGAAGAACAGCTCGGTGACTTCCTAAGACACTTGAACAGTCCCCATGACAACATAAAATTTACTATGGAAGTAGGGAAGGACAAAAAACTACCTTTTTTTAGATGTGCTAGTAACAAGAGATGATGGAAACCTGGGACACAGCGTGTATCGAAAACCAACACACATGGACTGATACCCGCACAAATTGTCACCACCCGAGCCAGAAAAGAGGCATGATTAAGACACCCGTAATGTGTGCATGATGAATATGTGAGCCACAGCATCTCACACATGAAATACAACACTTGGAAAGTGTTCTGAGGAGCAACAGGTACTCCACAAGTGATATTAGAAGTATAACAGAGCCAGACACTCGGCAAAGTGAGAAATCAGAAAAAGAAATGTCGGGTATGGCCTTTCTGCCAAGCATTCCCAGAGTTACGCACAGAATCAGCCATATATTGTGCAAACATGGCATAAAGACTATTTACAAACCGATAAATAAAATCAAAGAGTGTCTCAGATTAGCAGACGAGAAAAGGGACCCACCTTCAATGCCAGGAATATGCCGCATACCATGCATATGTGGAAAAGTTTATGTTGGAATGACTGGACGATCGATCAACACCACGATTACAGAACATAAACGACATTGCAGGTTGGGGCAGGTGGAGAAATCGGCTGTGGCAGAGCACATGCTGTGTGAGACTGACCATGATGATGATGATGATGATGTTTGGTTTGTGGGGCGCTCAACTGCGTGGTTATCAGCACCCGTACAATTATCCAATGTTTGCTCAGTCCAATTTCGCCACTTTCCTGGATGATGATGAAATGATGAGGACAACACAAACACCCAGTCATCTCGAGGCAGGTGAAAATCCCTGACCCCGCTGGGAATCGAACCCGGGACCCCGTGCTCGGGAAGCGAGAACGCTACCGCGAGACCACGAGCGGCGGACTAGAGACTGACCATGCAGTAAAATTCACTGACATGGACGTTTTGGCTGTAGAGAAGAACTATCACACCTGCTTGTTCAGAGAAGCTGTAGAAATACACAAACATGAGAACAGCTTCAACAAGAAAGAGAAAGGCCTCAAGGTAAACAGATCCTGGCTTCATGTGCTGCAGCGAACGACCATTGCAGGTAGCAAGAGAACCGCACCCGAAATGACCACGGAGAAGCCCTAGGATGTTGGCGCACAGGTACATATAGACAGTAGCTGTGAGCTTGGGTCCAGTTCACCACCAGCGATGAAGGGTGAAACTTTGACAATGCCAGTCACTTGTGCTGGCGAAAGAAGCCTACAGGCAGTACAATGATACTCCTTGGCCATCATGTAGCCTCGCACGAACTCCACAAGACCCATGGATGTCCACATGAACGTTCCCCAGAGCTTAATAGAGCTGTTGCCAGCTTGTTTCCGTCCCGTTCCACAGTACAGCTGTCAAGGAGCCTGGAAGATAATGGATTTGCATCCTCCCATTGGCATGATGAAGGTATCAGGATTCATCAGCCACAGCTCCAACGTCCAGTGCCGAGGGTCACATGGTCATTTCAGTCATAGTTGCCTATGTCCCGGTGTTAACACTGGGGCATGCATGTGCCATCGGCTGTGGAGGCCCATCATTAGGAGTGTTCAGTGCACTGAATGTTTGGACACATTTCTATTCTGACCAGCATTAAAGTCTGATGTTAGTTCCACCACAGTTCACCACCTGTCTTGTTTTATCGGTCTGCCCAGCCTATGATTTCAGACATCTGTAATGAAAGTTGGCCACCCAACCCCACAATGTCTGGACATGGTTTCACCATGTGTTGAAAACAATCACCACAGCACTAACCAAACACTTGAGAAGTTGGGCAGTTTCCGAAATGCTTGTGCCAAGCCTCCGGGCCATCACAACCTTCAAACTCAGATAGGCTGTGCACCTTCCACATTCTACACACAGACAGCACTCTCACTGATACTACATGCACTGTGCATGTGTCTGACAAGCAGCCATTCCTTTACAGATGACGCTGCTGTCACCTGGACAGGTTTATATCGATAGCAGGTCGGTGGTCATAATGGTTTGGTTGTTCAGCGTATGTCTAGAGTATGGACTTCATACATCATAAGGTGAGGACTGCTGAAAGTTTAAACAAACACTTTGATGGGATTGCATCATATTGAATTTTCTGCATTCAGGGAGACCAAAACCTGGCAACACAGCTGAGATAAGGAGCTACTAAAGCAGGTTTTGCATCATCACCCCAATTATAATCAACATACCATCTGTCTGCAACACTGACAGTTCTCAGCAAATTATTAAAGCAACTGTTCAAAGTCAGGGAATTGAAACATGTTGCGCAAAATGCATCAAAAGGTTGAATGAAGATGATACTGATGGTCAACTGCAATTTGTTGAAGAGTGCCTCACCAAGTTGAAAGTGGATCCACAGTTGGAACAGAATGCTGTGTGGATTGATGAAGCTAAATTTCACCTGTCTGATAGTGTAAACTGACGTAAATGTGTTTACTACAATGACTCAAACTCGAATTGGTAGCTGAGTTTGATGGTAAAAGCCTTGGCCTCCCAGTCCAGGTAATAGAGATCAGAAATGAGCTCCACATACTCACTTTAAACTCACCAGCAGGTACTATGATGACACACTCTTTACATTCAAAGACTCAACTCATGAGTCTCCACCACTGTCAATTTATAACCGTAAACTCATCACTTGAGTCCTGTCAGGTACAAATGGCTCTACCTGCATAGAGAGGAGAGAGGGCACACAAGTTCACATGTAAAAGCTTTCCTTATCCTTTTTTTCTTCTTTTACAGCCTTTATTTAGTGAAGAACATGCAGGTCATTTACTGGTAACAACGCAATTTGAAAGTTTAAACTTATTCACTTGTGACAAAATACGGTAGGTTTTTGTTGTACTCTACTTTGTAATAAACCAACAGAGATCACGAGACTGGTAGATGAAATAATACCTCAATGCAAACACACAGCAGGAAGAAGAAGAAGAAGAAAAAAAAAAAGGAACACGAACACACACACACACACACACACACACACACACACACACACACACACACACACACAGCTTGCCAGATGCAAGACTCAAACCCCGAGCCCCCAAGTGCTAGAGTTGCGCACCTAGATCTGGAGCCACACCAATGTGAATATGTTACTTAGACTGGGATAATGAGGCGTGACGGACTAACAGGTTCCACTGCTACACATGTGGTGAGGTGTGTTACTTGTTGATGTCACATGTTCAACATTTTGTCACCCACTTTTGGTGGTTTGTTTGCAGCACCATGTGTGTCATATTAAAGTACTTGTCTCAGCATCGTCTATGTTCCTTTGGGGGTTTTTAAACATTAAACAACTGGACTCAATTAGTTCATACAAAGGTATTATGCTTCAATCTTCATAGTTCAAAGCAGCTCCCCCCCCCCCTCCTCTCTCTCTCTCTCTCTCTCTCTCTCTCTCTCTCTGTCTCTCTCTATTTCAGATTTAGTAAACCTGGGCTCTAAAATGCACACCTTAAGAGTTGTGAGCATTTGTTCATCTTCACTACTGTGAAACACATCTCTCCTACTAAACAAGTGCTCATGCACCCTAAAGAATGCACTTCAGAGACCAAGTTTACTAAATAATTATTTCTTGTTTTGGTGCATACTACCTCCTCCCAAAAATATGGAAAGCAAACAGATTTCAATAGAACAGATTAGTTTTACAGTGTCAAAGACGAAGAAGTGTTCATAGCTCTTAAGATATGCATTTTAGAGCCCAAGTTTATTACAATTCTTGCTTCAGATGATCGTTCCTGCCATATACCAAAATATTAACCATTACTTTTGGGACACACGGTACATATATATGTATACAGGGTGGTCAAAACAGTCTGAAAAGTAAGGATGTTGCAGGGTACTTTGCCCTGACAAATAACTGTTACAAAAAAAAATTCGATATGTTTCACTGCTTCCAAGTTAATTAGCATTGAAGTTAGCTAATGAAATTGTTACACGCACAGATTCAAGTGGCATGCCATTTATAATCAGTGACAGTTTTCTCATAGCATAGATGACAGCACACGAGACTGCTCAGCCTTTGGCTTGGGTTTGGTCCTTACTACCACCCCATGTCCAATTCTTGTATCACTCTCTTGTTCAGTTTTAGGAAAATAAACAAAGACCACACTTGACAACACTGTTTCTGGCAGGCAGGTTGAATTTGCATGTGCAATGCCCCGACTGGCTAACTTCAATGTTAATTAACTCAGACCAGTGCAATGACTCAAATTTATTTCTTAGCAATTATTTCTCAGCACAACCTTCCCTGCAACACTCTTACAAGCTATTCAAACTGTTTTTGAGCACCCTGTATATGTACGTATGTACGTACACTGATACGCCAAACCATTATGACCACTGCCCACCAAGACATTGGATACTGCAGTAAAAAATTTATGTAAGTAGAGCAGACATGGATGAGGGTCACCCTAGCGAAGATACGGGCTGTAAATGGGGAAATCCATTGAGATAAACAACATTGACAAAAGGTCAGATAATTATTATATTGAGTCTGTGAACGAGTATCCAAAAACAGCAAAGATGGCTGAATGTTCACATGTTACTGTTGTGAGCATCTCCAGAATGACGTAGGAGGACAGTGAAACAACCACTTTTCACAGAACATGAGGTGCAGAGGCTTGTCTGCTCTGTAAAGTAGGATAGATGGTGGCCTGTGACATCTCTGTTGAAAGAGCACACTGCTGGTGCACGCACAAGTGTTTTGGGGCACACAATTCAAAAATGGTTCAAATGGCTCTGAGCACTATGGGACTCAACTGCTGTGGTCATAAATCCCCTAGAACTTAGAACTACTTAAACCTAACTAACCTAAGGACATCACACACATCCATGCCCGAGGCAGGATGCGAACCTGCAACCGTAGCGGTCGCGCGGTTCCAGACTGTAGCGCCTTTAACCGCTCGGCCACTCCGGCCGGCAGGGCACACCATTCATCGTATATTGTTGAAGATGGAGCTTGGTATCAGACCACCACTATATGTTACGATAGTAGTGGGCACAGGACTATCGGGATTCAACCGTCGATCAATGGAAACATTTTAGCTCTTTGGATGAATCACGTTTTTGCTACACTAGGTTGTTGGTTGTCTCCACAAACATGCAGTGCGCCACAGATGCAGGCAGATCGGTGCAGTATTATGGTATGGTAGACGTGTTCTTGTGCTTGCATGGGACCTGTGGCAGTAACTGAAGACATGCTGACAGCTGCAAACTACCTGCATTCCTTCATGCTTGATGCCTTCCCCAACGGAAATGTCATCTTTCAGCAGTATAACTGTCCATGTCTTGGAGCCATAAGTGTGCTACAGTGGTTTAAGGAGCATTATAGTGAACTCACGTTGATGTCTCAGTGACCACATTCACCTAATGTAAATCCTATGGAACCCATCTGGGTTGCTATTGAGCACCATCACTGCATATGCAAATCAGCATACAATTATTTATGTGAATTACATGACCTGTGCACAGACATCTAATGGCACATACTTTCACAAACCTACCATCAAACTGTCAGATACCTCATATGCAGAATCAGTGATATACACTCCTGGAAATGGAAAAAAGAACACATTGACACCAGTGTGTCAGACCCACCATACTTGCTCCGGGCACTGCGAGAGGGCTGTACAAGCAATGATCACACGCATGGCACAGCGGACACACCAGGAACCGCGGTGTTGGCCGTCGAATGGCGCTAGCTGCGCAGCATTTGTGCACCGCCGCCGTCAGTGTCAGCCAGTTTGCCGTGGCATACGGAGCTCCATCGCAGTCTTTAACACTGGTAGCATGCCGCGACAGCGTGGACGTGAACCGTATGTGCAGTTGACGGACTTTGAGCGAGGGCGTATAGTGGGCATGCGGGAGGCCAAATGTTGTCGCCAGTGGTCGGCGGAAGGTGCACGTGCCCGTCGACCTGGGACCGGACCGCAGCGACGCACGGATGCACGCCAAGACCGTAGGATCCTACGCAGTGCCGTAGGGGACCGCACCGCCACTTCCCAGCAAATTAGGGACACTGTTGCTCCTGGGGTATCGGCGAGGACCATTCGCAACCGTCTCCATGAAGCTGGGCTACGGTCCCGCACACCGTTAGGCCGTCTTCCGCTCACGCCCCAACATCGTGCAGCCCACCTCCAGTGGTGTCGCGACAGGCATGAATGGAGGGACGAATGGAGACGTGTCGTCTTCAGCGATGAGAGTCGCTTCTGCCTTGGTGCCAATGATGGTCGTATGCGTGTTTGGCGCCGTGCAGGTGAGCGCCACAATCAGGACTGCATACGACCGAGGCACACAGGGCCAACACCCGGCATCATGGTGTGGGGAGCGATCTCCTACACTGGCCGTACACCACTGGTGATCGTCGAGGGGACACTGAATAGTGCACGGTACATCCAAACCGTCATCGAACCCATCGTTCTACCATTCCGAGACCGGCAAGGAAACTTGCTGTTCCAACAGGACAATGCACGTCCGCATGTATCCCGTGCCACCCAACGTGCTCTAGAAGGTGTAAGTCAACTACCCTGGCCAGCAAGATCTCCGGATCTGTCCCCCATTGAGCATGTTTGGGACTGGATGAAGCGTCGTCTCACGCGGTCTGCACGTCCAGCACGAACGCTGGTCCAACTGAGGCGCCAGGTGGAAATGGCATGGCAAGCCGTTCCACAGGACTACATCCAGCATCTCTACGATCGTCTCCATGGGAGAATAGCAGCCTACATTGCTGCGAAAGGTGGATATACACTGTACTAGTGCCGACATTGTGCATGCTCTGTTGCCTGTGTCTATGTGCCTGTTGTTCTGTCAGTGTGATCATGTGATGTATCTGACCCCAGGAATGTGTCAATAAAGTTTCCCCTTCCTGGGACAATGAATTCACGGTGTTCTTATTTCAATTTCCAGGAGTGTATTTTTTTCCACGTACAATGGCTACAGTGAGCCAACCATTACCATGATCAAAAGCATCATTAATATCAATACTAAAATTAAGTCTACAACCACAGAAAACACAAGGTCCGTCGACAAGCTATTAAGCAGGTGGTCATAATGTTTTGGCTCATCAGTGTATGTATGTACATATGTGTTTTTATATACGTAAATATTTATAGATATATGTATGTATACGTATAAAACATTTTTGAAGACTGCTGTAAATTTATTTTAATATTTAATCTCTATTCAGAGAATGTCTAACAATTACATAGACCTACACACACTTTCAACATTATAACGAGTCCGTGACAACAGTACAAGAAAAATCAGGATGAAGTGTATTATCTAATTGGAGATTAACTATTAATATAAGTCTACAACAGTCATCAAAAAAGTTACAGAACTGAATGATCAGCTATACAACTTCCCATTAGGTCATGAATGCATGTTACCACGACTAAAAGAATACATGAATAGAGTTTTTTGTTCACAGGGAAGGGCCAGTGACACTTGTCTATACCTGTTTTCATTTGACAGAGCATGTATGTTTCCTCATGGTGGAGGTGGAATAAACAAGAATACAACCAATTTGTTTCCTTTGAATAAACTTTGTATGTTTTTCATCAGAAGGGAGGACTACCCCATAAAACCTTTTCCAGAAATCACTCTTAACTGTAATGGAGCACATTAGCAATTTTACACACTGTACCACATAGTTTTCAACTTGCACCCTCCACAGTCTCACAAAACACAGCTTTGATGGATGCCATCTGATGCTGACAGTTGGTCATTTCGCCCTGTCAGTGCAAAAATACAACAGTAAAATTGTGCACTCAAATTCCGTACTAAGTCATGACCTGTCTTACACACCCGCATGCTTCATTAAGAGAGAATGAGTCAAATCATTGCTGCACTGCCAGTCTCAGACTCTTCATACACACAGAGCTACAGTGGGAAGGAAGGAAGCCAATACAGCACTAACATAATGGCAGTGCCCTGATTCTAAGGTATGCAACCCTCAACATTTAGTCTCATGCTCGCTCTGTTTATGATCTTTATTGGGTATGTGTTGTGTGCCAAGGTGTTATTAGCCCATTCTGCTTTGCAGACAGCATCAATGGCGAGAATTTCCTGAAACTGATTAGTGACACTATTTATCCTTCACCCCAACGGATAGCTCATTTTACCTGTGGTGTGGCAGCAAGGTGCAGCTTCATAACATTTTAGCACCTACAGCTGCAGCTCCTCATTCTTGGTTTCTGTCTCCCTAAATGTGACATATCCAGCACAATGCCAGCAGAATCAAAGCATTTGTTTAAACATGCTATAGTCTTCAGATTTGACTCATCTGGTTCATACTCGTGGTGCATACTGCAATGACGTTCCTGTATATTATCAGTTGCTGAGTACAGGGATACACAACATATTTGTAGATCCACAGGAATCTTAATAGCCGAAATTTCAGAAGCTCAGTGCGGAACTTTGAAGAAGAATGGTCTTCAGAACATTGCTATAAGACACTTTTGCAACATGTTTCAAGTAAAGCCTGCCTGAAGATTCACTTCTGCTAGGCATTATCACACGTCCATCTGTAGTCTACTACCTATGGGCCACCCTGCCTATGAAATACATAATACATTACAGCAGAGAGCACTAAACTCCTGTAGATAATGAAAGAAGTGTGATACAAGGAAGCCAGCCAACTTAAATTTGAAAATCGGAGGTCTACCACTAAAATTTTCCATTTGTACTGGGAGTTTACTGAAAACAGAAGTTGTAGAACAGTACATACATTTCTGCATTCTGCATGTTGGTTACAGGTGTCTTATCCATGTGCATGTAATTTTTCAGCCCCTTTTGAAGGATCATCAGTCCCCTAGAACTTAGAACTACTTAAACCTAACTAACCTAAGGATATCACACACATCCATGCCCAAGGCAGAATTCGAACCTGCGGCTGTAGCAGTCGTGCGGTTCCGGACTAGGTCACCTAGAACTGCTCAGCCACTGCGGCCGGCATCAAATTTCATGAGGGAGTATATGTAGAGAGATAGCAGAGAAATAATTTTGATATTTTTGAATATTGGCCTGCACAATGTCCATAAACTAACACTACAGATCTTTTGACTGCCATTTTCAATTGATAAGAATATTCTTTGAGCATGTGCAGAGTTACTCAATATATGATACCATAGGATCTAACACAGAGAAAGTAAGTAAAGTTAACAAGCTTCCACAAGGTCAGAGACAGTGGATATTATTGCTGCAACAGCAATAGCATTTCGTTTCTGCATAAGATCCAGAATGTAGTCCTTCTAAGACAGCTTTACATCTAGTTTCAGCCCAAAGAGCTTAAACTGTTGACATCACTAATTTTTCAAACACCCTGTGACACTTAAATTTCACTTTCATGGGGGGTACCTTGCTAGAAACTGTATGCATTATGTTCAATTAAGGATAAATCTGTTTTCTGCAAGCCATGAGTAAATGTTAGTCACTACCCTACTTTCTACAAGGGCATAATGAAAAATAATACCACCAAATTTTTTATGTGAAAAATCTTATATATAAAGAACTTTATTCTTCACGTCTACCTATTTATTTCTCAACACAGTCACCCTGGTGACGAACACATTTCTCCCAATAATAGACTAGTCTGATGATACCACCACTGTAACATGTCTAACACTGTTGATGGAGCCACAACCTCACCTCTGCTTGCACTGCTTCATCGCTATCAAAGTGATGACCACGAAGGTGTTCTTTAAACATTGGAAACAGATTAAAATCAGATGGGGCTAAGTTGGGACTGTGTAGAGGATGATTGATAACAGTGAACCCAAGACATCAGATTGTTGCAGATGTCACAGTGCTCACGTGTGGTCTGGCATTGTGATGCTGAAGGAGAGGGTGCTCCATGTGTGGACAAACTCTTCAAATTCATGCTTTCAGATTTCTGATGGTCTTGCAGTACCTTGAAGAGTTTATGATGGTGCCTTTAGGGGTGATTCCAAATGCACCACACCTTGAACATCCCAGAACACTGTCAGCATGATTTTGCCTGCTGATGGCATGGTCTTGAATTTTTTGGCATCTGTGATCCTTTGTGGTGGAACTTCACTGATGCACTCTTGTTTCCAAGGTCAAAATGGTGAACCCAATGGTCATCACCTGTCACAATGCTGTTAAGGAACCTATCACCCTCACACTCAAAATGCACCAGAAATTGTTGACAGATGCACAATCTCCACAGTTTCACGTCACGAGTGAGCATTCAAGGCACTCACCATGCACACAGATTTTCTACTGTAGTTCTGCAATGATGGCCTGTACATTCTCTCATGATATGTCACACTTACCTGAGAGCTGTGTTTGTGTTATCCGACGATTTTCTCTGATGAGTTCATCAACTTAATTCTGATGGGTCTCGTCAGATGCCATACATGGTCATCCACTCTGAGCTCTGTCACATACATTGAGGTTAGCACCATGATTTACACTGAGGTTAGCACTATCATTTCCTTCATTACGATCATGAACAATCCAGTGTCATACATTACTGATGTTGATACAATTATCACCATACACAGCTTTCATTCTACTGTGGATTTCAATTGGAGGCACATTTTCTGTCATTAGAAACTCAATTACTCCACACTGTTTCTCACGCACCGACATAGATATAATACACACTGCCATGTTACACGCTACAATTCAGAGTCCTCTAACAGCAGAGGGTTGCAACTTGTGTCAGCGAAGTGGGAAAGTCGACCAAGTAATACACACGACGTGTAATACCTCAGTCAATACTGAGACCACAATAAAAAATTCAGAAGCATTACTTTTCAGCCTACCGTCATAAATCATTTACATTATCTGCCTAGAGTGCAAGTATGTATATATATTCAGAAGTATAGCACAGTCCGCACAAAAAAATTATTTTAATAATTAAAGGCAATGCCTACAGTCATCATCTTATCATTTAGTACCGCAAGAGCTTCAAGCACAAAACAATAAAATGAATTTTCTATTAATGCTCCTTTCGTGAAGTCATAAACTGAGTGCGTCTAAATATCTTAGCGTAACTTTGCAAAGCGACATGAAATGGAACAAGCATATGAGGATTGCAGTAGGGAAGGTGAATGGTCAACTTCGGTTTATTGGGAGAATTTTGGGAAAGTGTGGTTCATCCATAAAGGAGACCGCACATAGGACACTAGTGCAACCTCTTGAGTACTGCTCAAGTGCTTGGGATCCATACCAGTTCGGATTAAAAGAAGACAACAAAACAATTCAGAGGTAGGCTGCTACATTTGTTACTAGTAGGTTTGAACAACACACAAGTGTAATGGACATACTTCAGGGACTCAAATGGAAATCCCTGGAAGGAAGTTGGCATTCTTTTCAAGGAATACTATTGAGAAAATTTAGAGAACCAGTTTTTGAAGCAGACTGCAGAATGATTCTACTGCCACCAACATACATCTCACGTAAGGACCATGAAGATAAGATACAAGAAATTAGGGCTCATATGGAGGCATATCGACACTCGTCTTTCCCACACTCTATTTGCAAGTGGAACATAAAAGGAAACGACTAGTAGTGGTACAGGGTACCTTCCACCATGCACTGTACGGTGGCTTGCAGAGTGTGTATGTGTATGTAGGTGTAGATGTAGATGTAAATGTGGATGCATATGTAGATGTAAAGTAGACATTGCCACCACACTTGTCGATGGTGGTACTCTGGGGTAGTGTAGAAATGCGATTCATTGCTGACCACAATCTGATGCCATTTGACAGCAGTCCATGCTTCCAGGTCACGGCTCCACTCCCAAAACAGAGTGTGTGTGTGTGTGTGTGTGTGTGTGTGTGTGTTTTGTTTGGGGAAGGAGACCAGACAGCGAGGTCATCGGTCTCATCGGATTTGGGAAGAACGGGGAAGGAAGTCGGCCGTGCCCTTTCACAGGAACCATCCTGGCATTTGCCTGGAGCGATTTAGGGAAATCACGGAAAACCTAAATCAGGATGGCCAGACGCGGGATTGAACCGTCGTCCTCCCGAATGCGAGTCCAGTGTGCTAGCGACTGCGCCACCTCGCTCAGTCCCAAAACAGCCATTTGTGTTGTGGTGTAAGGGCAACCTATACATTGGAGGGTAATTCCCTAGTCCGACTGCTGCTACTCTCTGACCAATGGTGCGGTATGACACAGGGGTCCATTACTCTTCCCAGATGGCAGGTGCATATGTCAATGGGTTATGATGTGCCTGGTGCACAACACGGCAATCCTCCATTGTGGTGGTCTGACTTGGTTGACCAGAACAATGGCAATCAGTATGTCTGTCCTCACATTCCCACATAGTTTAACATCAGGCCACTGTCACATATGATTGCCTCATTTGGATACTCAACCTCCCGTTATGTAGTGATAACTCTATCACTCATGATTATGTGGCATCTCCACATCCTTCCTAATGAGCCCTCATCATCTGATGGTGATGATGCCCTTATTTACTCCAGTAGATGCCAGTTGCATTGTACGTGTTCGTGAAAGTTGAGACTGGCTGTCCGGCCTTGCCCATTCACCCTGTGAGTAGACAGCTGGTGGTTTGATCAGCAGCGTCCACGCAGGCACACGGGAGGAAGGGTTTACTAGCTATCGGGAGCTCCAATGTTAGGCGAATTCTGGACTCCCTTAGTAAAACAGTCGGCTCAGTATGTATGTCGGGAGGATCTCATCCATGACGTGGAGGAGGCCCTGCCCATGTGTATCGAGGCTGCAGGGTGCAGTCATCTGCAAGTTATGGTTCATGGCAGCACCAATGATGCATGTCAGTTGGGTTCTGAGCTATCCTCAGTTCATGTAAGGAGCTGGTGAAAGTGGTGAAAGCTGCTAGTCTTACTCGCAGGGTGCAAGCAGAGCTAACAATTTGCAGTATTGTACCCAGAACTGATCAGGGTCCTTTGGTTTGAAGCCAAGTTGGATGTCTCAATGAGAGAAGCTCTTTCAGTTCAGTGACTACTGTCTTGACTGGAGCTTTCTAGACACGCATTATGGGGTGGAGAATTGTAGGACTCTCCTTGATAGGTCAGGGCACCACACAGGAAGCAGATACACAGGTAGCAGAGTACTTGTAAAGTGTACCTGCATACAAAGCAAACGGACTTAGACTGTCAAAATTTTAAAAGTAGATTTCTGATGGATTCCTAACATTTCTGAAAATACTGCTCACCAGGAAAGTTGTCACATTCAAATTATTCACGGAGCGAAGCCCTGGATGAAACCCAAAGCAAAAAGCTTTGAAATATTTAATGAGGCAGGGAATGTATATTGAAAAGACAGGGTAAAGAATGTAAGAGGGGAAGGTTCACTGAAGTCAACAAAAGTATTGACTCTATTAAGGTTTAAATTGAGTCTAACTGTGAAGTTACCTACACATGAGTAGGCAGCCTAGGTGAACTCAAACAAATCATTGGATGTTTTTACTGGCCACCCGAATTTGCCATAATAGTTGTAGAATCCTTCAAAGAAAGTCTATACTCACTAATGCTGAAATACTCCAATCATAAAATATTATATGAACAGTCCAGGGGAAAAACCTGATAAGTCCAAAATTCCAAAATTTCTGTTTTTTTTCATAATTTAATAGACCAGCCTGTGTAGTTTTAGCTGGTTTTACAGAACTGGTCAAAAACCTGATGAGTCACGAGATATTCAGATATCTTGTAAGCATGTGCAGGCGAAAAACATTGTAAGTCCACGCAAAACAGGGTAATATCCTGACAAGTCCAGAGAATGCAACGATAAAATTTTATGAATTAATGATTCCCAGACCGCACAGGTCTGTTTTCACTAATGTTATCATTGTTGCCACAGTCATTGTTGTGTATAAGTTGACCGTTATTGTTGTTAGCTTTGTGGAGTTAGTGAAGGAAGTTAGATCTAGCATTCTATTCTGTCAGTATAAAATGAAATAAGAAGATAGTGACTCATCTACTTGCATTCTATAGTTTTCTTAAACTATAGAATGTCATCAAAGAAGCTGACAAAGAAAAGGAAGTATGGTTGCGTTAGAGATGCCTCCAAATGTTTAAGATTGCAGTCACATGAAACAGGAGAACCATGTAAGTGCAAAAACAATTGTTTTGATATTGTCAGTGATGAAAATAAAAGGAATATTATTAATAACATAAACCACTTTCAAAATCATGATGAAATAAACCTCTATTTAAGTGATGTAATCACAGTTGTCCCTGTACAGCACAGGTGTCTTAGAAGAGAAGAGCAGGAAGCAAAGTTTCGTGATGTATCATATAAATTCAGTGTTTGTATTACCATTAATGGAAGTGTCCAAGAAGTACATGGGTGCAAGCAAGCATTTATGTCATTACATGGAATAAAGATGAGCAAGGTAGATCATTTACTGAAGAAACTTAAATCTGGAGACCATCCTCTACAAGACGGCCAAGGGAAACACAGATCTCGCCCACAGGCTTTGAAAGATCAAACACGTGCAATAATAAGAGGGCACATTAAATCATTTAAAGGTCACAAGAGCCACTACAGTTTGACGAAGTCAAAAAAATTTACCTACTAGAGTCTTTGAATATTAAAAATATGTTCCATATGTTCAAGGAGAAGTTCCAGGATCATAACGTGTTGTGTGAAACATACCGCACTATATTCAATTCAGATTTCAATATAAGTTTTGGATATTCACGATCTGATACTTGTGGCTCCTGTGATGAGTATCAAGCCAAGAAGAAAAATTTGGAGAAGGAACTGACTTTAACATCATCTGTTGAAAATAAAGAAAGGCTTCATTCCGAACTTCGATCCAATGAAATAGCCCATGAATTGCATCTCAGAAAACAAAAAGTGTTCTATGATAGGAAAAAAAGGCAAAAATGGAATGTCAAAAAAATCCATCAAAAGTTGCAATTATGATGGGCTATAGCAAAAACTTTCCTTGTCCAAATATAAAGACAAATGAAGTTTATAATAAATGACAGCTTTCAGTATTTATATTTAATGTTCATGTTTTGGCAACAGGGGACAGCTATTTTTAAATGTATCCAGAGAGCAGAGGCCGAAAAGGGGCGGACGAAGTTTCATCGTTCATCATTTTGTGCACAATTTTCTAAATCCAGAAGTCAGACATCTGGAGATGTTCTGTGACTCCTGTGGAGGGCAAAACAAGAATGCCACTGTGTTCAGATTTCTTCACCGTCTGGTCCATACAGAAAAACGATTGGACTAAGTAAAGATGACATTCCCCATAAGAGGTCATTTGTACCTCGAATGTGATAAAAATATTGGTATGATAGACCAAAGACAGGAATGTCAAATTCCAAAGGTCTGGTGTCAGGTTTTTCAGAATTCACGCACACACCCTTCGCCTTTTGTCGTCATTAATGTTGAGGAGCAACCAGAGATAATCAAATGCTGGACAGAGCATCTGGATAATACAATATACAAGAAGAAACTTCCTTTCCAGACCAGGTCAATAAGATAATTGGAAGTCACACAACACCATACAGCACTGGTTCGGTATAGAGGAAGCTACAATGGAGCATATGAGCAAGCTTCATTACTTCTTCGTGGATAGAAAGGGCAAGATACCAGCCTGAATGGAGGCAAGTTCAGCCTACCCTCTGATAAATATGAAGGTATAGTAATTCTTTTATGGCAATATGATCTGAAAGTTGGATAAGCAGCTGCAGCAGCAAGTCGTATACTCCTAGCTCACTCATTTGTTACGTAGTTTAATTCTTAATTTCTTTGCGTGTTTTTGGTACTTGCATTGTTTAATTCATAAATTTCGGGCGTATTATAGTATTTGAGAGTTGTAGCATCGCGTTTTAGTACCTGAATAGTGTAAATTCGCGTAGTCGTCTGTCAACTGTTTTTGTTTTGAACGGCCAGTGTCGGTTGGTCACAGTCAGTGTGCTCCCTGCCGCCGTTGGATAAGCAGCTGCAGCAGCAAGTCGTATACTCCTAGCTCACTCATTTGTTACATAGTTTAATTCTTAATTTCTTTGCGTGTTTTTGGTACTTGCATTGTTTAATTCATAAATTTCGGGCGTATTATAGTATTTGAGAGTTGTAGCATCGCGTTTTAGTACCTGAATAGTGTAAATTCGCGTAGTCGTCTGTCAACTGTTTTTGTTTTGAACGGCCAGTGTCGGTTGGTCACAGTCAGTGTGCTCCCTGCCGCCGTTGGATAAGCAGCTGCAGCAGCAAGTCGTATACTCCTAGCTCACTCATTTGTTACATAGTTTAATTCTTAATTTCTTTGCGTGTTTTTGGTACTTGCATTGTTTAATTCATAAATTTCGGGCGTATTATAGTATTTGAGAGTTGTAGCATCACGTTTTAGTACTCGAATAGTGTTAAATCGCGTAGTCTCCTTCCGCCGCCGAGCAGTGTGTCAGCAGTGCACAAGTGGCAGCATTACTGCATTTACTAGGCAATCTTGTATTTTAATAACCGCTTCAATTTTGTGTCGTTTTGTTTGCGCTCTCTGTAGATTAGTTCAGACGCTCTTTGCACAGTTTTTAGCATGGATAGGGACTGCAACTGCTGTGTTCGGATGCAGGCTGAGTTGGCATCCCTTCGCTCCCAGCTTCAGGCAGTGTTGGCTTCGGTCACACAGCTTGAGGTTGTTGCCAATGGGCATCACTGTGGGGGTCCGGATGGGGGTTTGTCGGGGACGGCCAGCTCGTCCCACGCATCCCCCGATCGGACTACGACTGTGGTTGCCCGGGATACTGCCCGCATTGAGGCTGATCCTTCACCTGTGGTAGAGTGGGAGGTCGTCTCAAGGTGTGGCAGGGGGCGAAAGACATTCCGGAGGGCTGAACGGAAGGCCTCTCCAGTTTGTCTGACGAACCGGTTTCAGGCTCTGTCTCAGGCTGATACTGATCTTCAGCCTGACATGGCTGCTTGTCCTGTTCCAGAGGTTGCCCCTCAGGCTGCAAGATCCGGGCAGTCGCAGAGGGTGGGCTTACTGGTAGTTGGGAGCTCCAACGTCAGGCGCGTAATGGGGCCCCTTAGGGATATGGCAGCAAGGGAGGGGAAGAAAACCAAAGTGCACTCCGTGTGCATACCGGGGGGAGTCATTCCAGATGTGGAAAGGGTCCTTCCGGATGCCATGAAGGGTACAGGGTGCACCCATCTGCAGGTGGTCGCTCATGTCGGCACCAATGATGTGTGTCGCTATGGATCGGAGGAAATCCTCTCTGGCTTCCGGCGGCTATCTGATTTGGTGAAGACTGCCAGTCTCGCTAGCGGGATGAAAGCAGAGCTCACCATCTGCAGCATCGTCGACAGGACTGACTGCGGACCTTTGGTACAGAGCCGAGTGGAGGGTCTGAATCAGAGGTTGAGACGGTTCTGCGACCATGTGGGCTGCAGATTCCTCGACTTGCGCCATAGGGTGGTGGGGTTTCGGGTTCCACTGGATAGGTCAGGAGTCCACTACACGCAACAAGCGGCTACACGGGTAGCAGGGGTTGTGTGGCGTGGGCTGGGCGGTTTTTTAGGTTAGATGGCCTCGGGCAAGTGCAGAAAGGGCAACAGCCTCAACGGGTGCGGGGCAAAGTCAGGACATGCGGGGACCAAGCAGCAATCGGTATTGTAATTGTAAACTGTCGAAGCTGCGTTGGTAAAGTACCGGAACTTCAAGCGCTGATAGAAAGCACCGAAGCTGAAATCGTTATAGGTACAGAAAGCTGGCTGAAGCCAGAGATAAATTCTGCCGAAATTTTTACAAAGGCACAGACGGTGTTCAGAAAGGATAGATTGCATGCAACCGGTGGCGGAGTGTTCGTCGCTGTTAGTAGTAGTTTATCCTGTAGTGAAGTAGAAGTGGATAGTTCCTGTGAATTATTATGGGTGGAGGTTACACTCAACAACCGAGCAAGGTTAATAATTGGCTCCTTTTACCGACCCCCCGACTCAGCAGCATTAGTGGCAGAACAACTGAGAGAAAATTTGGAATACATTTCACATAAATTTTCTCAGCATGTTATGGTCTTAGGTGGAGATTTCAATTTACCAGATATAGACTGGGACACTCAGATGTTTAGGACGGGTGGTAGGGACAGAGCATCGAGTGACATTATACTGAGTGCACTATCCGAAAATTACCTCGAGCAATTAAACAGAGAACCGACTCGTGGAGATAACATCTTGGACCTACTGATAACAAACAGACCCGAACTTTTCGACTCTGTAAGTGCAGAACAGGGAATCAGTGATCATAAGGCCGTTGCAGCATCCCTGAATATGGAAGTTAATAGGAATATAAAAAAAGGGAGGAAGGTTTATCTGTTTAGCAAGAGTAATAGAAGGCAGATTTCAGACTACCTAACAGATCAAAACGAAAATTTCTGTTCCGACACTGACAATGTTGAGTGTTTATGGAAAAAGTTCAAGGCAATCGTTAAATGCGTTTTAGACAGGTACGTGCCGAGCAAAACTGTGAGGGACGGGAAAAACCCACCGTGGTACAACAACAAAGTTAGGAAACTACTGCGAAAGCAAAGAGAGCTTCACTCCAAGTTTAAACGCAGCCAAAACCTCTCAGACAAACAGAAGCTAAACGATGTCAAAGTTAGCGTAAGGAGGGCTATGCGTGAAGCGTTCAGTGAATTCGAAAGTAAAATACTAGGTACCGACTTGACAGAAAATCCTAGGAAGTTCTGGTCTTACGTTAAATCAGTAAGTGGCTCGAAACATCATGTCCAGACACTCTGGGATGATGATGGCATTGAAACAGAGGATGACAAGCGTAAAGCTGAAATACTAAACACCTTTTTCCAAAGCTGTTTCACAGAGGAAGACCGCACTGCAGTTCCTTCTCTAAATCCTCGCAGCAACGAAAAAATGGCTGACATTGAAATAAGTGTCCAAGGAATAGAAAAGCAACTGGAATCACTCAACAGAGGAAAGTCCACTGGACCTGACGGGATACCAATTCGATTCTACACAGAGTACGCGAAAGAACTTGCCCCCCTTCTAACAGCCGTGTACCGCAAGTCTCTAGAGGAACAGAAGGTTCCAAATGATTGGAAAAGAGCACAGGTAGTCCCAGTCTTCAAGAAGGGTCGTCGAGCAGATGCGCAAAACTATAGACCTATCTCTCTGACGTCGATCTGTTGTAGAATTTTAGAACATGTCTTTTGCTCGAGTATCATGTCGTTTTTGGAAACTCAGAATCTACTATGTAGGAATCAACATGGATTCCGGAAACAGCGATCGTGTGAAACCCAACTCGCATTATTTGTTCATGAAACCCAGAAAATATTAGATACAGGCTCCCAGGTAGATGCCATTTTCCTTGACTTCCGGAAGGCGTTCGATACAGTTCCGCACTGTCGTCTGATAAACAAAGTAAGAGCCTACGGAATATCAGACCAGCTGTGTGGCTGGATTGAAGAGTTTTTAGCAAACAGAACACAGCATGTTGTTCTCAATGGAGAGACATCTACAGACGTTAAAGTAACCTCTGGCGTGCCACAGGGGAGTGTTATGGGACCATTGCTTTTCACAATATATATAAATGACCTAGTAGATAGTGTCGGAAGTTCCATGCGGCTTTTCGCGGATGATGCTGTAGTATACAGAGAAGTTGCAGCATTAGAAAATTGTAGCGAAATGCAGGAAGATCTGCAGCGGATAGGCACTTGGTGCAGGGAGTGGCAACTGACCCTTAACATAGACAAATGTAATGTATTGCGAATACATAGAAAGAAGGATCCTTTATTGTATGATTATATGATAGCGGAACAAACACTGGTAGCAGTTACTTCTGTAAAATATCTGGGAGTATGCGTGCGGAACGATTTGAAGTGGAATGATCATATAAAATTAATTGTTGGTAAGGCGGGTACCAGGTTGAGATTCATTGGGAGAGTCCTTAGAAAATGTAGTCCATCAACAAAGGAGGTGGCTTACAAAACACTCGTTCGACCTATACTTGAGTATTGCTCATCAGTGTGGGATCCGTACCAGATCGGGTTGACGGAGGAGATAGAGAAGATCCAAAGAAGAGTGGCGCGTTTCGTCACAGGGTTATTTGGTAACCGTGATAGCGTTACGGAGATGTTTAACAAACTCAAGTGGCAGACTCTGCAAGAGAGGCGCTCTGCATCGCGGTGTAGCTTGCTCGCCAGGTTTCGAGAGGGTGCGTTTCTGGATGAGGTATCGAATATATTGCTTCCCCCTACTTATACCTCCCGAGGAGATCACGAATGTAAAATTAGAGAGATTAGAGCGCGCACAGAGGCTTTCAGACAGTCGTTCTTCCCGCGAACCATACGCGACTGGAACAGGAAAGGGAGATAATGACAGTGGCACGTAAAGTGCCCTCCGCCACACACCGTTGGGTGGCTTGCGGAGTATAAATGTAGATGTAGATGTAGATGAAGTATTTTTTTAGTATTATGCATATAGCTATTTAAATTAAGGGATTCTGCTTTTTTGCAGGTGATCTTAAAATATCTGCTGAGAAATACAGAGATTTACAAGACTTGAAAAGATTTTGCCGCAGTGAAGTGCAAGTGAGTTTTGATCGTCTTTTGCATTAATCCACCATCGAAAAAGCACAAGCCCTTTAATAGAATATTATTAAATGATTATATGAGATAATTTGTTGTAACATGAATTTGAAATCTTGTAGTTAACCTGTAATATGTTATGGACTTGTCATATTTTTCCTCTGTACAACCTGCCTTCAAAATAAAAATGCATCATATTATTGTAAATCCTATTCAGATGTGTATAATTTCAGTAGTACTCTTTCTCTGAAAGATATATCAAGGTCTAAAACAAAAATGAAGAATATAACTTGAAAAACTAAAATTTTAAGAGTCTTGAAAGTTTAAATTTCGTCTCCTGAAAAAAATAAAAATTGTGACTTATCAGGATTTTCCCCTGCACTCTTCATATGAAAGTGACTTTAACCTACAGTATCTAGACTGGAACCTCTATGGATTCATTGCCTTTGGCACAGACAGACAATTTTTTTGAAGTAGTTCTGAACATTTTTTCCGAAAAATGTGTTGAGCAGCTAGTTCAACAACCTATGTGCACTGGAAATATTTCACACCTTGCAGCTACAAACAAATCTGTCTTAATGACAGTGTCAGTAAAGAGACAGGGATTATTGGAAATGGTTGCTTAAGTTAATAAACCAACAAGAAGAAGGCCAGGGCAGTATTTATGCTGGAAACAACAGATAAGCAGTTGTTAATATCCTACTTACACAAGAATGGACATAAGAGGAATTATGGGCATACTTTAAATCGATTATAAATTACATAAATTTTTATTTGTGGGACATCCACAACTGTTCTGCAACATGATCATGGGAAACAAATCCCCAGAGTTGTAAAATGCTTTTATTGATCAAAGGTTTACAAGACAGAAGTTGGTATACACTATCACGATTACAGGGTCTTGGCCCCATTGTCAGGTGTATCTGCAATCTAAAGTAAAACAATAGTTGTAACTTACTCACTTAAACAATTTAAAAAATTAAACTTTAGAAAGTAAAAAATCAGATGAAATTATTAAAAAAAGAGCCTATTTAGCAGTCATAAGACATCATGCCCATACCCAAACAATTAGTAGGCAAACATCTACTGTAGGTGGACTGTCGTAACAGCATCCCAAATTGTGGCTGCAAAGAACCCCAACTTACAAGTGCAGCCTGGGAAAAAGCCTCTTGTCCCAAAATTGCCACAGGGAACGCGTGCAGTCTACAAAACCGAAGTCACCGTAGAGCATTAGGTGGAAGTCACATTCTAGACCAAAGCTGAACTAAATAACAATCCTGCACTGCAGAAAGGAAATGAACTATAATCCTGATATGGCAAACCACAAGAAAAAGGCAGTAGCATTCGAGGCCAACACTTACCAAATGCTGATACAACACGCCTGTGTGATCCATGTGGCTACAGCAAGAGGACTGAGCAGTAACGTTGCGGGCTGTATGTGTCATAAACATCGTGAAGCAGGTGCATAACACAGCATGAAGAGGAGCTAAGGCACATGTATGTACGAAAGCCGAAAAAGGATTACAGAAGAAAGTAATGGCAGTCCAGTATGAGAGATGTTAGTCTTAACAGGCATATAGGAAAAAGCAGCATGGCTAATAACATAAGAAGTGCAACACAGCAAAAGATCCATGACACGGAATGTAAATATAATAGCATTAGCCAAAGGTCGAAATGCATAAAAAAATGCCAAAATCTGCATCCAGTAACAGAAAAGCCCAAACATAACAAATGACGGGTTGTGAACCCATGAAATTAAATGGTAAAACATTTAAAAAATTAAAAAAAGTTTTACACAATTCAAAAAATTTAAAAACATGTAGTAGTTCAGGTATTCATTGCATAGAGTGTCTGAAATGTGATTACAACTATGTTGGAGAAACTGGCAGACATTGTCAGACTAGGTTTAAGAGGCACTGTAACATTAAAACGCCCAAATCGGCAATGTCTGTGCACTTAGCATTAAATAATCATAAACTAGGGGAGATTAAGGAGGATCTTTCCATATTTCACTTTTATCCCGAAGGCTTGACTTTACACATGTTGGAAGAGATCAAGGTTTTCAAATGTAGATTGAACAATTCAGATACTGCTTTTAACGAGCAAGTGAAGCTCAAACATAAAAATCTCTTGAATAACTTTGTACAACACTTTCCACTTTCAATAGTAGAATTTGAATGTGGCTTACTATCTTCTTTGCTCCTATTTCTTAACCTTGCCACAGCCCCTTCATCTGCATCCTGTATACTTTTTTATTGTAATAACATCAGACGGTTAATTACTATAAGACAATTTAGTTCTTAATTTTTTAAATTGTTTACATTTTTTCATCTTTTGAATATTTTACTTTTTTATTTCATGGGTTTACAACCTGTCATTTGTTATGTTTGGGCTTTTCTGCTACTGGACGCACACAATTTGGGATGCTATTATCGCAGTCCACCTACAGCAGATGTTTGCCTACTAGTTGTTCGGGCATGGACATGATGTCCTACTCTGCTAGGTAGACTATTTGTTAATCATTTCATCTGATTTTTTTAGTTTCTAAATTTTAACTTTTTAAATTTCCTATTTGTTTTAAGAAGTAGGTTACAACTGTTGTTTTATTTTAGATTTAAAATTCACTTGATGATGGGACTAAGACCCCAAAAGCATGATGGTTTATAGTGACTTACGTCTTGCAAAACTTTGGTCAATAAAAGCATTTTACAACTTTAGTGGATTTCTTTTCCATGAACATGACCATAGATTGTGCTCTGGAGAAGTATGTGCCAAGTACATGGATTAAGGGCAGAATAAAAAACCACAGTAGTTTAATAACAAAATTCAGAAAACGCTCAGAAAGCAGAGATTGTTGCAATCTTGAATAAAAAAAGAATGTGCAAATGTTGAAAGACAAAAGTTAGTAAAAATTCATATGCTTGTAAAATGAGTGTGTGTGACTGTACAACATACATTTCATACCTTTGTGAATGATCTTGTCAAGAATCTGAGAGAATTCTGGTCCTATATAAAATCACTATGCGAACTGAAGGCTTCTATCCACTCACTTGTCGACCAGTCTAGAATGGCAACAGTAGACAGCAAAAGGAAAGCTGATGTTTTAAATTTCTTGTTTAAAAAATTATTCATGCAGGTGATTATACACACATACCAGTGCCTGACCATCACACAAACTCCCATATGCAGGACTTAGGCATCCCTGCCACTATGAAGCACACAGATTAATCTACGGTATTGGCTCGTACTTGGGGTGCATTTATTGCGAATCTCTGACCTAGGTGAAAGCTGCAAGAGACTGGAAAAAACTGCAGATGACTTTTGTATATAAGAAGGGCAAAGAACAGAACCGCAAAATTACAGACCAATATCCTTAACATTTATATGCTGCAGATACCTTGAACATATTCTGAGTCTGAATATAATGAATTTCTTGAGGCAGAAAAACTTCTGTTCACAAATCAGTGCAGATTTAGAAAGCAATGCTTGTATGAAGGCCAGTTCATCATTTTCTCACACAATATGCAGCAAACCACGGGGGAAGGCTAACAGGCAGCTTCTGTATTCCCAGATTTCCGGAAACCATTTGATATGATGCTGCACTGCAGACTTAACTAAGATCTGAGCATACGGAACAGGTTCTTAGATACGTGATTGGCTCATAGACTTCTTAAGTAATAGAACCCACTATGCTGTCCTCGATGACTAGTGTTCATCAGAGACAAGGGTATACTCAGGAGAGCATCAGGTAAGTGTGATAGGATCACCCTTGTTCTCTAATACATAAATTACAACAGAAGTATATTCTTAGTTTATGAATATAACATGATAGGAAAATGGAAGGAATAAACAACAGCAAAAGGTAGTAGAAAAGGAAAACTGGAATAAGATCTATAGCATTCAATACCGTGTTACAGAACTCACAGTGCACATAATTTGTCTCTGGTCAATTATATTTAAATAGCGCAGCTTTTGTGGTGTTCATTCTCACATAACCCTAAAACATTTGTCCATTATAAATGTCTTTCTGCATCTACATAGATACTCCACAAGCCACTGTACAGTATATGGCAGAGGGTGTTTTGTACCAACATTAGTGATTTTCTCTACTATTCCATTTGCTTATAAAGTGAGGGAAAAATTACAGTCAGCATGTCTCAGTATGTACTCCAATCTCTTTTACCTCATTCTCACAGCCCCTGTGTGACATACACACATAGCAGAATTACCGCACAGTCCTCCTCAAATATCGGTCTTCTAATTTTATCCAACACGTTTTTGTGAGAACAAACAACACTGCCTTTTTTCCCATTGATTTTCACTTGAATTCCCTGAGCACCACTATTACTCTTCTGTGTGAACTATGTACACTTATTGTGACAGACACTGATGTTGTGGAACAACACTCTACAAGTGGTTGCATTCCCAGAAACCTGATTTGGTAATGCATTTTTAAATGGAGAATTTAATAGTTTGGTTTTATGTCTGTTGTACTCCGCTTCAACACAATTCTGATCCAGGAGAAATAATATGGATAGTTTTGATTTGTTTACTGGCATTACGTATGACCATAACTTCCTTGGGGTTTCTGATAAATCTTCACCATTATATTACTATGGAAATTGTTGTTCTAATGGATATATGAGTCCCATTAAGTTTTACCATCAGTGTTTCTTACATTCTCTTTTGTAGTACGAGCATAATGATTTCTGTTTTCACAACATACTACAACTGGTACTATTAAAGCAAGATGTAGCTCAGCACCTAGTGTAAGTATTTATGTAACACGAAGTTTATGATGTGTCTGAGCTTGAACCATATCTTTCCCGCTTCTTAAATTTTTAACTAAACGTTTCCAATTTATCTTTGAAGATGATTTTGGTGGTTGTCTAGCAATTGTACTACACACAGAACTCTTCAAGATTTCTCAAACTTTCTGTTTTTACTGACCATCATCACTAGAGCAACATCATGGTCATAATTTCAATCTCTTTTATGACACCCTTGTAAATGTCATGCCTGCTTGTAGCCGGGAGGTCTAAAATATCTCTCTGTCACATGTGGGCTACTGGACTTTCTGTTTAAGGCAGTTGTCTAACAATGCAGTCACACAAGTATTTCACAAGACTGTATGTAGGTGTAGCTTTACCAGCAGCTGCCTGTTCAGTATTATGTCACAAGACTATGCATGTACAAGGGTGGACAAAAACATGGAAACACCAAAAATACATCATATTACCAGGCCTAATATGGTGTAACAAAACTGTTGGCATTAACAAAGGTTTCCAGTCATCTCAGAATGGATAAGTACAGGTCCTGTGTTGTTTTCAAATGAATTTTATACCATTATTCCTAAAAACTAGTGGCAAGTTCAGGTAACAATGAAGGAGGTGGATAACAATCATGCACCCTTCTCTCCAAAGTAGAGCACAAAGGCTCAAGAACATTGAGATATGGAGACTGTGGTGACCAGGTGATACGCATCCTCATGCTGACAAAATCAATCCTGGGCAATGAGAGCTGTGTGAGCATGGGCTCTGTCTTCGAACACATCATCACCATTTGGGAACAAATGCTGTACCCTATGGTGACGCTGATCCCTGGAGTTCCCAGTTTATGGAGCTACCTTCATGTTGTTTTTGTGCTAACAGGGTGCATGAGTAAGACATTCAGTTTTTTAATGACTTTTACAGCTGTCATTCTCTTAGTTTTCATCACAATCCACTTCAATGACCATCTCTCATGATCGCTCAACACACACTTTTGTCCATGCTGTGACTTAGCAGGTGATGTTTTTCCACTTTCCCAGTATGTGGTACAAACCTTTGATACAGTGCCTCTTGAAACATCAAAAACTTTGGCTACCTTTGTAATGGAGGCATCTACCATACGAGCACCAACCATTTGCCCATGTTTGAAGTCACTTAGCTCTGACATAATGCACTCACAACTACACAGAATACTGTTCTGATGATGACTGATGCCTGCAACATATTGACAACATTGTACAGGTGCCATTCATGCTGAAATACAACATCGCAACCTGCAGGCTTGGCTAGCATCTGTATTTATGTTCAAGCAAGCATTCCTCAACATGTTTCCATATTTTTGTCCAACTGCTGTATATCTTTCACAGTCGCTATACGGAAAATTAAAAACTCCCTCTACTCTTCCTGTATGATTGCAGCATTACTGTGCTATCAAATTTAGCCCATCTTGGGACAACTCTTATGACCAATTTGTCAGTACCTGGTGGCTGTCAGCAATAGCCAACCATTAAGATCATATGGTGATGATGAATATGGGTCCACACAACTTTTTACTCTTGTCAAAATGAGGCAGCTTTGCTACACCTAATGACATTCTTCCTCTCAGGGAGTCTACATGAGGTGATACATATTTAAAAAATAAAGCATCCAATGGAAAACAAACCTCTATAGAAACAATTTACTAAAAAAGATGTCAAAGATGAGTGGACAATACAAGATATCTGTGGCTCCTTCAAGACCTTGTGAAGCAACAGCCCAGGTGGAGTATTTTATCATCATTTTATCATCATAGGTCCAGAACAAGAATGTTTATTGATTATCTGAGTGATCCAGGTATTTTTCTGGATGATATCAATGAGGCAATTGTAGCGCATACAACCAATTACAGAAATCTTCAGTTGTTTGTTCTGTTTTCAACAATGAAACACACTCATCTGGAGACATTGGTTAGAGATGAGTACATGATACGGAAGTTATGGCAAGTGTGACAAAGGAAACTGACTTTTGGAAATATATTTTTTGTAGATATAACTGTGAAACAGGCCTCTAGAACATAAATATTGATGAAATATGCATACAATCTGAAAAGGATCATATGAATTGTTGTATATCAATCTATGAAATGATAAAATTGTACTGTGGCCCAAAGTCAAGGAAGGAAACTGCAAGTGTTTTATCTCTTGGACACTGAGGCTATTACTGGCAGAGCACAAGTTCGGTAGGACAATGACTGGGCAGGAAATTCATCACAATCAGCTTCAAATGAGTTGTTTCTGCATTCACTGGAAATGATTTAAATAAATTGTGTAAAACCTGTATCAGGATGGCAAGATAAGGATTTGAACCATGTTTCTCCTGCGTGTGAGTCTAGCATATCCACTACAGCAACATTCTGTTCAGTGGCACGAATTTAGAACACAAAGATGGCACCCATAAATATGTGCCAAACTAATGATAGTGATGGGAGTACACAAAAGCCTCCAAGGCAGTCATAGAGGTGACACAAAAGAAAGGAGAGGTGACTGTGTCACAGCTTTAGTCAATATGTCAACAAAAATGGCTTTGAAAAGGAAATGAAATGAAAACAATGAAATACAATTTCAGTTGAACACTAGGAAAGAATATGTTAATAATGAAGAAGCCACATATTGGGATAATTTCTGTAAGAGGTGGCATTCCTGATGGGAGACAGATGGCTGTGACTGTATTTAGAAAGTGTTCTGAGCCATTAGCATATTCAGAGGCTGCAGGTAATCAGTTACAACACTTTTTGGGTATAAGACAATCAAAAGTACGTAACAGAAGAAAAACCTCAATTTTATGAAAAAATAACAACAAATCCACTACATACCCATACTTATAAAAAAAAAAAAAAAAAAAAGTACATCTATCGGTTTTTACAGCTTTACGACAGAACCAGATTCACACACTTTTCTTTCATTTATTGGGTGCTTATTTATTTCCAGAAGCACCTTGGTCTCTAGTTTATCATAGGACATAAGAATTGAACATTCATTATTTGCATATTCTGAGCTTTTTAATAACACTGCTTTACTAGACAACCATGGATTCATTTTTTATGTAACAAAGATTTTTCACCAATTTTCACATTATTGTAGGCAAGAGAGCAAAAGAAAATATTGTAATCCTTAAAGGAAAACATAAATGCATAACAGTACATACCTTTTGTGACCTCGCTTTGCTGAAAACATTCCAAAACCTCAATGTTTCATCTCCAGCACCAGTAACAATTGCTTCACCATCTGGAGACATTGCTAAATATAATACTCTATATGAATGTCCTGTTAGTTTTGCAACTTGTGTAAGGCTTGGGTATTTCCAGACTAGTATCTGATTCTGGGAATAGCCATGGGTACTAACCTGAAAAAAGAAGAAAATATAAATTATTAGAAACTTTGAGTAACTGACAGGGACAGACAAAAGAGAAGCTAAACTTGCTAGCTTTTGGAATAAATCCTTTCCCGAACTAGAGTGCGCACATGCACAGCCCCATCCCTCCCCCCACACACCATCTGTGTCCTTTACATTCTACCAGAACTTTCCTACTATGAATATATACATTTCTATTATTTAATACATCAGAGTTTAGCACAGCATTACAAGCAGGTTTCCACATCCTCATAATGTCTGCTTTAGTAAAAGACATATGAAACATTATTTCAACAATGATTTAACGTGGATGCGTCTAGATCCTAATGACTAAAACTAGTGATATCTTTTATGATTGTGTGAGAAGCTGATTATATCTTTCATGTGTAATCATCAACTATTAGAGTTGGTTAAGGACATGCTACATCATAATAACTTTTATCACTTCCTATCTCTGGATGCTACCCCTCACTTCAAAATGACCTTCAAATCTTCAGATTCCACCAATCCCTACCCCTCATTAACATAACATTAGAGAAACAAATGCAAAGACATCTCTGAACCATTTCTGCTTCCTTTCCAAGAAACTATTACTAAGAAACTAGAACTACCTACACCCTATCACCCAAACTGAAACCCTTTCCCTCCAACATCTGAAAGAGCATTTCAGACACTCTAAAATTTTTCCAATTTTCTGATACCCTACTCCTGCCTTATAGTACTACAATATCTATCTTACTGCCCATGAACCCTCTCATTAAGCTCGCCCAGTTCATATCTCTGTTCAACCGTGATTCTCATCCATTCCCACTTAACCACCCCATTGCTAGGTTCCAGGAATTCTATACCTTCAACTTGGTCTCCCTCTCCTTAGGCTCTTCTCAGTAACCAAAACCTCTCAACAGAGGAAAAAACATCCATCCACAACCTTAAGGCAGACTCAAATCCTTAGGCCCAGCACGGAATTTCCCTCTCCCTCTTCACACCACCACACATCCACCTTACACCCACTTCCCAAAATCCATAAACTTAAGCATCCTGGATGCCCCATTGTAGCTGATTACTGTGCTTTAATGGAAAGAATCTTGGCTCTTGTTAACCAAGATTTTCAACTCATTGCCCACAGCCAAGTTTCTTAACAGTTTTTAACTCAACAGTTGAGCTCCACCCAGAGTAGAAATTTCTTATTGGTCTGCCCCATGACTAATTCTGTAACAGCTTTCTGAAATATCATAACTGTCACCAAATAATGTTCCAGAACTGTGTTATTGTGGGCAGCATTTGCACAGTGGCACAGGACTGCACAAACAGGAAACGGCAATATTCTATGAGGGATACGAAGAGTGTTTTGAAGCAAAAATGTGTATTTGGAATTGTTTTTGAGGCACAATACTTCTCTCATAGATTATCTTTTTCGATAGCAAGATGTGAATTATATACTGATCACCTACCCTACTTGCTCTATGTCTGTTCTCAGGACAGGATCTGTTTTTCCCTTGCATGGTTGCAAGGACATAGGAAGTAAACAGCAGCTCCCACTGACACTACATGAGTTTGTGGTATAATGGTTAACAATGCATAACATCTGGCATTACAATGTTAGAGGATCTTCAGGGTACTGTCTGGACATGGTGTAGAGCTGTGGCGTGGGTGGGCGCATCTGGTGCCCAGTGATGCTCTGTAGGGCACAAAAGGCAACCAGCGAGGCTAGCAGCATCAGTAGTCTGAGGAGCCAGCGGCAGTGTCTTCTGGTGAGGGCAGTGTTGCTCCAGCTGATGGCAAATTTGGCAGACCTGGGATGCAGTGAGGTCAACGGCATCAATGGCCAGCTGGGAGGAAGGCATATGATCAGCTGGCTGTCCTGGATGTGACAATGCCGTCGGACGGCACTGGTTTAGAGCCAATGAACCAGGTTGACATTGGGAGGCATCTGAGACTGATAGGAGCAAGAGGTCTCCTGAGGATGTGGCGATACCGGAAGATGAGGCTCTGACTGTAGAGCTGCAAGCAGTCACCGTAAATGGTCAGAGTGGGAGAACCCTGTATGCTGGTGGCCTTGTCACGGCCTATAAAAGCATGCAGACTGATATGAGCATAATCACAAGGCCGTTATGGATCATGTGCGTACAGATGTGTCTACCCACGTGATTGTATATGAGTAAAGCAGTTTCGCAACTACAGCATTGCTATAGGTGGTGTACAAGCAGTGTAGCAGAATACTGGCACCTCTACAAGAAACGCCTGCAGTCCAGCCACTAGAAAACCAGCAAGGCAATGGCCGGCTACAATAGTTTTGATGGAATGAAACTATGTCACTGAATTCTCAATTGATTGTTTTCTGTGATGTAAGCATAAGTGTAGCCAGCAACTATTTCACTTTACAAGTGAGCTTTAAAAATGCAATAAATGATCACTAACATGGAATTTGCCAATACGGTGTATGTTTACAGCTTCTGTGATGCAGCGCTCTTAAAGGAAGATAGGTATTAACATTCATTTGAGAACTAGGTCATTAGAGATGGAGCACAAGCTCTGATTGGTGAAGGAAACCAGGTGTGTCATTTTCAAATAAATCAAGTCAGCATCCGCCATAAGTGGGAAATCGTAGAAAATCTAAACCTGCATTGGAAGATAGGATTTCAATTGCCACCCTCCCAAATGTGAGTCCAGTGTGTAACCACTGCACGATCTCTCTCAGTTGCAGTGCTCCTGTTGTTGAAGAATAGTGTCAGCTCTGTCTGGCATGTCAAAATCCCGACTTTTTTTTCAGAGTTATTGATACACTGAGTAGTAACACTCAGAATACTCACTGTCCATGTTTTATCTGAATGAGGAGTGTGACAAAATGAGCAGGTGTTGTTAATATTGTTCTGTGTACTCTTACAAGTAAAATGCAATGTGTGTCTGCATGTATACTAAATATTACCAGCAGAAAGTTTGTATTAAATTAACTTACATTTTCATGTTGGAGGACAGCTAAACATTTTGAATTTTGTTACTGATTAAGTTCCAATTATCATGTCCTTGTGTTAATATAGTTTACTGATGAAGCTGCACTTACAATGCTGGCCATTAAAATTGCAGTTCCAGAAAGAACAGAAAATACAAGATCAGTGAAAGAAGTACATAATTACATTTGTATGTGATTTTGGGATGTGCAGGGTGTGGGCTTTTATACATAAAGCTGCTACCTTTGACAGCAACAACGGCTCTAATCTGACTTGGCATAGTAGCTTGAGAGTGGTGGCATGCCAGTCTATTAGTAACTCATGACCAGATGTTTTCAACATGTGAGTGATCTTGAGAACTTGCTGGTCAGGGCAATAAGAGTGGTGCTAGTAGCACCACTATGAGGATGCAAATCAGGTTTGCTTTAAATACACCCGTTAACAGTCATGAGCATTAGTCACGATTGTTTCCGTAGTTCCTTGGTGAATTTCTTTTCTTTTTGTTTACCATGTCTATTCAATTGGTGGATCTATTGTTGCCTCAAGCCCTGCCATTCTGGAGTCAGTCAATTCTGAACCTGCTACAGAGCATCTCTCTGCTCACTCAGTTTCTACGGTCTTTCCCACTATGCTTAAGTGACTGTGATTAGGACCTGTGTTTGGACGCAACATCCAGGATTTTTGTGTGGGGCACGCTCGATCACCTTTCGTCACACTGTTTGCCGCATTGTCATGCCAAGTTGCACTCTGTTCTTGTTCACAGAGTTCTCCAATGGTACAGACACAGCTTTTGCTCATGACTTCATCGGACACTGATCTTCTCATCAGCAGCCCTGTCATGGCTGGCCCTCCTGCCCTCACCAGCCCTGTTGGTACCGACAGCTGTTCTCTCGCCTGCCCTTTCACGACCGACTCTCACCACTGGCCTTCAACTTCCAGCACTCATCCATGCCACAGCCTCTGCAAACATTCCGGCGGCTGGATCCCCATAGCTGCCACTACAGCTGTCCAAATGGTTGCTTCTGCAGTCACTTTGGCCCTGTTGCAGCTGGCTTTCTAGATGCTGTTCCTAGCAGGCACCACCCCCACCACTACATCTACAGCCGGCCTTGCCATCTCCACTAGTGCTGTCAATCCTGTCGTGTGTTCTACCAGGCTTTGGGTTGTGACTTCCTGGACACTCCACTGCCACCAATCCTGCCTATGTCTGGCCTTCCTCGCCACCTACGGCAGCCTGATACAGTTCCCTACACAGAGACAACATGCTTCTTTCATCAGGACCATGTTTTGTGTCTGACTGATTGTCCTGTTGTTTCATTCTAGTCTGCTCTGGTGGCTGCTTGGTGCCTCCTTCCTTTGCTGCACTTCTCTATGAGATGGCTGCACCATCTCTTATATGTGGGGAGGAATCTAGTACTCGTACATGCAGGGCTGGGCCCTAACTTATTTGGGCACCACATTCACGGATGTGCTTCTCTGGCCAGGTGCAGCCCCTGCTTTATCTCGGAATATAGTTTATCAACAGAAGATGCACTGGGCTGTTTGCCATCAAGCCTCCTGCAGCCACCACAATCTCTTGGGGTGCAATCCGTTCCAATATGTGGCGCACAGGTTGCAGTAATTAGCACTGCAGTTGCAAGCAAATATTTGTGTCCATGTGACGGCATGCCTTGCTGCTCAGTCCCTTGACAACCAGTTCTGCTCTGGGCACCAGACCGACCATCAGCCATCTTGAGTTTACATTTCGGACTGCAATACCTGCCACTGCACCCATCAGACAGCACCATCTCACACCTTCACTGTCATCATCAGCCACTTGATGTCCATCAGCCAGTCCTGTGCCTGGACCTGCGTCTTGATGGAGGCTCACAGCCTTGTGGTACAGTGCTGCTGGTCATCCACAGTACCTCCCGGCTCATCACCACCTCTGAGGATTGAGCACCTTGCCATAAAGTGCACCCACTATCCATTACCAAGACGAGCTTTTCATTGTACTCTAGTGTGGACTGTCATCCTCTGAAGCTCTACTGAGTGTATACATAGTTAATAAACAAAGAATTATTATTCCAATACATGCTTCCAATTACTACATGTCACACCACTTTCCTAAGGTTAGTTCAGTTTTCTTATCAAATTCTACCATTTCTGAAAGACATTTCAAATTATTCCAAATTTCTACACTTGAATGAAGCTTACTGAAACCAAAACATTTTTATTGTTCTCGCTTTGATAAATGGGTAAATTTGAGTTGGTCCATCAAGTAGCTTCATAAAATGTTGCATCTAACATTCTTAAGTGATACTGGTACCTCTCATCTCAGACATTTCACTGACCCATTAGGCTAATATCCTTTCTCTTCAAAATTTCTGTCAAGTGCAAAGATCTGAAAAAAAAGTCTGTTGTGATATTTCTTTCACTTCTAAAAAATGGCTTAAGCTTCATGACAATGTATTTGGAAAGTGGTGGATTCTCTGGTCAACAAACATACTTTCACAAGTATGGGAGTCTGTTGAACAGATATTTTGTCCTTACACCCACAGCTAACCAAAATTTATTGCCAAATTTATCTGATTTATTACCCATGTACTGTTTAAATCTGCATATGGCCTTAGGAAAGAGCTGTTAATCAACTGTGATGAAACGATCTCAACCTTTAGACACCAAAGCAGATTTGTCTCTTTTGGGGCCCACTGACCTCCATACTTGATATCAACGTATAAAAACTTTCATTGCTTCTCTAAATCTCTCTCTTGATATTGTATCACAAAACAACTTTGGTCCTCAGTTTTCTGACCCTAAGTTTTGATTCTCTTATGAGAAAAAATTGAGTGTACAAAACTGAAAGATAAACATACCAACTACTGTTTCCTAATTGCCCACATGTCTCTTTGCACTGTTTTATTTGTTTCAGCATTGTGCCATTTATGAACAGTCTCCAAGAACTACAAGTAATTTGAATTTTGATGTTTATCAGACCCTGATGTCTGGCATAAAACATTTTGCTTTTGTAGTCTTCCAGGTGCATTCAAGATAAGATCCCAAATCCATTCTGTATCGCTTTTTCCCGATTCCAAATGGCCTACAAAAAGCTGTGAAGGTAACTCACATCTATTTCTTTCTCTGTCATAATGAATGTCATCCCTTCTACATCTACATCTACATCCATACTCCACAAGCCACCTAGCTCTACTCAAAGTAGAGTTCCTCTATCGATTCTCCCTTCTTGAATGCTTTGCAGTTTTTGATGGAGGAATGTGTCTTGCTGCTATAACAGTCACCGAAGTGACTTCTCCAGACACGTAACAACTTTCAGTTGATTCAGCACTGTCATGATTATAATCATCATAATAGTTCCTTCCTGCCTTTCAGTTTCACTAATTTCGAACTCATGCTTTGCCATTTGCATGTGATGTTCTAAATATCGCATTACTTCCTCATCTGAGAACTTATCAGCCATTTACAACTTCTGTATCATGACTTACACACAACCAAGCATATTAGGTAGGTATAGGGAGACACAATAATCAGATCAGAAGCTGCAGCATACATTGTAGCACCATTTCACAGCCACATACACTGCAATTGAAGATTTACAGTACTGACAGGCAACATAGGCACATAAAAAATATTAAACAGTAAAAACAACCATTGGCACAGTTCTAGGAATACAGTGAGAAATAAATGCAATGAGTATAGTTAAAGATTTGTAATTTCTACAGTGCAACATCTATTTAAAAGAAACAAATAGTCACAAAAATTGTCATTATACATAGACAAAATTTAAAACAGTCACCTTGACTCCTCCCACTGCTGCAGTGTTAGAAGAGTATCACTAAGTTTATATTAAGCACAAAGCTGTTATAGTTCCATCATTTGGTGGAAGTTTGAAATGACATGTCAGACTTGTTCTTTTATTTCATTTCTTCAGATTTTCTTTTTGGAATAACACCAAATTAAGTGAAGAACAAATCACCTCTACAATAAGTAAATATCATTCTGCCATTGCTGGTACACATTATTACAGGAAACCAAACAATGGAAAATCCAGGATGGAATAATGACAGTATAATGAAAAGGAAAGAAACTACTCACCATACGACGGAGATGCTGAGTCAAGCAAGTATGCTTTTGGTGAAAATGGCCTTCACTGGAATTAGACAAAACACACACACACACACACACACACACACACACACACACAACTCACTCGTGTGTGTGTGTGTGTGTGTGTGTGTGTGTGTGTGTGTGCTCTGTCTAATTTCAATGAAGGTCTTTTTGACAGAAAACTTACTTGCTTGACAGTCTTTTTGTTGTGCCTATCTGCAACTGAACATCTCCACTATATGGCGAGTACCAATCTATCCAACCTATTTAGTCTAGGGTGACAAATCACAGTGAAAGACTATATATATTGCTGTGTCAGGGCAATACGGTTGGGTTGTTTGGGCAAGGACCTCACAGGAGACAGCTCTTCCGACAACTGACAAGGGATTGCCATGCTCCGCCCAGCCAGCAGGCATCAATCCCAAGTGCTGCCAGAAGTCACCGCCCCTACGGACCTTTTCTCCTCCACAGGCCAAGTGACCAAAAGTAGTACCAGCAGTGTTGTGGTGCCCAGGTAGTATTTAGGCTCTTGTTCAGGCTACATTCTGGCAGTTCACTTCAAATGAGTTTTGTGAGCCAAGTGCTGATTGTGAAAGCAACCCCACAAGAATTTCACCCTGGAGCTGACGCTACAATGACGTCCATATTGACCTTCACCTCTGGTAGCTGCCAATTATGTGCGACACCATTCGTGGCCTTTACACCAATACCGTGACCAACAATTGAACTTTGTAATATTTGTCTTTGTTTTTCATCTTTAATACGCTGGACTTAACTTCTACGCATCCCTTTGTGACTTTAATTGTGGCATGCTTAGTGTATGGACCATGGACTTTGGAACTTTAAATTTACTGTGACATTTCCGGGCCTTCTGCCTACAGATATGTTTGATGTTCTTTCAATATTCAAGAAGTGACTTATTTTAAATCATTGTGTTCCAAATTAACTCCCATTGGAGAAGGACGACTGTATGTGTTATTACAGTAAACTTCATATTCATTTTATACCTGGGTATTTTTCCTGTGCCACCTTTGGTGGTCACATCATGTATAAATGAAGACAATTTCAGTACTACATTACATGTTGTTGGTCTTATTTGTGGCGCAGGTCATAATCTTGTCACTTTATCCATAATAATATTAACTGCTACTTAACACCTACCAGTTCAGAGGAATGTTTTGACCAGGCTAAGTTGCAGACTTGGGAACCAGTGTCCACACACTGCATTGGCTGTCCAGTAAGAGTATTCCAAAACCTAATGCATCGGTCAGCTGTGCCACCACCACTTGCCAGCAAGCCATGATGATGTGGTGACCATGCAATTGCTGCAATACATTAAAGAAGTGTGCTTGATTAAATTCTGTAGACAATTTTATTGTAATTAATCAACAGCATAAGACTTTGGGATTTATTTTATATCTTTTATAGATCCAACAAATTTTACAAAAAAGTCACGTCTTTCGGAAAATAATGTGTTGTGGTATTACATCTAAATTCAGAATGGGTTTTTCCTAACTTGGAACACTGTTGTAACAACATTAAGAAAGAACAAATAACAGATAAAGAAAATGGAAAGTTAAGAGTAGTTCTGCTCTTGTATCCCCCCATGCCACTCTAATGACATAAGACAAAGTATCAGTGTACAGCCTGCTTGCAGACAAAGCCTTCACTGTGTATGTCCATCACTTCAGAGCAGTGGTGCCAATGATGTGTCTAATTGGTCATCCCACTGACTGAGGGCTGCTATTAATGCTCCTCTACCACCAGACTTCACCAGTGAGACAAGTTCTCAAATTTACATACTTATCATTGTGTCCATATTGTGGATCACTTATGATCTGGTTGGAAATGTGTTATGCAAGGGCCCTGTTTGGCCTCTGGTTTATTTTCTTGTTGCTGAATGTGTGCACTGGACTTAATATTGAACAGATTACGATTATTTTTCCTGTGTTTGTGACAATAATAAAATAATATCTCACTTGATACTAAAGAGAGAATGAGACTTTCAACTTTGAGTGCAAAGTCATTAATTCATGACAAGGTAACGATGTACAGGTTTAGTACTGAAAGTACCCAATCCATCGTTTGACTGGGTTCGGGTCATTGCACCAGCAGCATGAAATCGCCCGAGTACCTCAAAGTTTTCTTATGATGAGCTTAAAGATATATAAGTTAAAGATTTGTTTAAAGAAATATTTATTTCCTCACAATCATATTTATATTTTTAGTAGATTGTTTTGAGGAAATCAGATAGTCATCTTCAGGGTTAAAGATACAAGTGAAAACCTCAATACAATATTCTACCTGTTTACATATCTCTTTATTTGAATACGGATGCCTATACCGGTTTCTTTGGCGCTTCAGTGCTGCTTTACAATACACTGTGCAGAAGAGATCTCCACCCCCTCGTTCTCTTACGGATTTATGGACAGCCCTGCAGGATTCATGGTGTCAATTCCCTCCAGCATTACTTCAGACATTAGTTGCGTCCATGCCACATTGTGTTACGGCACTTCTGAGCGCTCACGGGGGCCCTACACAATATTAGGCAGATGCGCCAATTTCTTTGGCCCTTCAGTTTAGAATAAATAAAACAGCACAAGGCGCATTACATTACATTTATTTGTATTTGTTGTCAGTGGCAGTCTTTGCAAAAATGTCCAATGATTAAACTTGAAATAAAGCAAATCAATTTGTTGTGCAGAATGACTTCCCAAAATGATATTATATTACAAAGCTTTTGGACAATAATATGATCTGAAATTTTAAAACAAATTACGGTAGTTACCTTTTACAGCAGCAAGATGCTCAGTGTATGTCTGAACTGGAGTTAAGGAATGTAGATTCCAAACATATAGTCGGTTATCATTACCTCCTGATGCCAGGTACTGATTATCAGGTGACCACTTTAGACCACAGACCTGAAAAGAATACTGCTGTTTAGTTATCGTAACACAAGCAAAGTGTGCTGTAATAACAAAGTGTATTCAATATCCAAAGCCAGAGTGGCTGTTACATTTTAAGATATAGCTTCAATGTCATTTGATTTTTTGAAAATAATCACAGCAATATCAGGAATAGGGCGTAATGAATAAAACAAGACAATTAGCAATCTTAAAATTTTACTAACAGCAAACTGCCGGAAAGCAAATTAATGACAATAAAGACAAGTGGAAGCAACATAATTGCAAAGAACATATTATTTTATGCAACAGAAGACTAAATGTTATGTAAGACATAGACTTAAAACTTAGTATGCACTTTGTTACCAATAATGACTTAAAATGAGTATGTTATTTCATTAAAGGCCAATAAAGGCAAACAAAATACTATATTAAAACTAGAAACAGTTTGTTCTTACACATCAAAGAAAACATACCTCCAGGCAGAGCTATTAGGGGGTTTCCAAACATACACTGATCAGCCAAAACATTATGACTACCTATCTAATAGCCAGTATGTCCACCTCTGGCACGGATAATAGTGGTGAAGCGCCATGACATGGAAGCAATGAGGCCTTGGTAGGTCACTGGGAGGAATTGGCACCTCATCTGCACACACACAAATCACCTAATTCCTTTAAACTCTGGAAAGGGGGCAATGAGATCTGATGCTACATTCAATCACATCCCAGATCTGTTTGATTGGGGTCAGATCTGGCAAGTTGGGAATCTAGCACATCAATTAGAACTTGCCACTGTCCTCCTTGACATGAGCATTATCTTGTTGAAAAATGTCACTGCTGCCAGGAAACATGATCGTCACAAAGGGGTGTATGTGTGCAACCAGAGTACAGTAACCCTTGGTTGTCACAGTGCCTTGTACAAGCTCCAATAGAACCAAGTATGTCCATGTGAATGTTCCTCAAAGAACAATGCAGCCATGGCCAGCTTGTCTCCGTTCTGCAGTACATGTGTCATGGAGCTGTTTTCTTGGAAGATGACAGATTTGCACCCTCCCATCGGCATGATGAAGACGGTATCAGGATTCATCAGACAACGCAACATGCTGCCACTGTGCCAACGTCCAGTGCCGATGGTCACATGCCCATTTCAGTCGTAGTTGCCAATATTGTGGTGATCATTGGCACATGCACAGTTTATCTGCGGCGGAGGCCCATCGTTAGGAGTGTTTGGTGCACTGTGTGTTCAGGCACATTTGTATTCTACCCAGCATTAAAGTCTGATGTTACGTCCACTACAGTTCACCGCCTGTCCTATTTCACCAGTCTGCACAGCCTATGACATCCAACATCTGTAATTTGAGGTGGCTGCCCAATCCCACATCATCTGGACATGGTTTCACCCTGATTTCGCCATCTGCTGAAGATACTCATCATAGCACACTTCGAACACCCAACATCTCATGCAGTTTCCAAAATGCTCATGCCAAGCCTCCAGGCCACCACAATCTCCAAACTCAGATTGCGCACTTTCGCAACACTACACCAGACAGCATGCTCAATGGTACTACATGCACTGTGCGTATGTCTGACGCAATCATTCTTCACCACGTGATGCTGCTATCGCCTGGATGGGTTTATATTGATAACAAGTCAGTGGTCATAATGTTCTGGCTGATCAATGCATTTTGTTATTGTAACATCCATCACAATATGAGGACTGTTTTTAAGATTTTAGGAAACAATGGAAGAAAAACAATTTTTTGTCACATATCTTTTTGTCGTTTCTCCAAATAGCATTTAAAGTTTATAGACTTTTGTATGAATTCACACAAATTATGATAACTTTTTTTTCTTCACACTGATGTTGATCCCTCAAAAAGAGGGTTTTGGAAAGATTCAACAGCTTCTTGAGAAGATGAAAAAATTACTGCCCGTGCATTTTATATATGGTTGAAGGAAACAAGGAGTTTTTAGGTGATAAATCAGGTGAATGTGGGCAATGAGACATTAAGTCCATGTTTTTCTCTGTTAAATAGTAAATTGTTTGAGGTGCTGTGTGACAGATGTATTGTCACCACTGATAACTTGCAAACAAATTTTTTTTTTTTTTTTTTTTTTTTTTTTTTTTTTTTTTTTTTTTGCGCCATTCAGCATTAACTGGTCACAAATTCTCCAAAGCAATGTTCATGAAATGTCCAGTGTAACCAACAAAACAAATATTCATTATCCTGGAAATGCTTCACAAACAAATAACTTTCGTTGGTTTTGATTCATCCTAGAACTCCCAAACAGTTGGTTGCTGCTTAATTTCCTGCTTGAACAAATCCAAGTTTTGTATTCTGTTACCAGTTTGCCTACGGATATATCATTTCCTCAGTAAAATTTTTTGAGCATTCCCTTACACCAACTGACAGGAGCTCTATCTGTCTATCTATCTATCTCTCCCTCTCTCTCTCTCTCAACAGATCTTTCTCAAAGGTAAATATTCATGTAGAATCAAATGTACTGTATCCTTCAATATACCTACAGATGCCTAGATCTCATGTTATGTTACAAGCCTATTTTCTTCAATTTTGTGTGTGTGTGTGTGTGAGTGTGTGTGTGTGTGTGTGTGTGTGTGTGTGTGTGTGTGTGTGTGTTTTAATAACTGATTTAGGTTGACCTTCACAAAATTCACTGATGACAGAAGCATGATCGCAACAAAATTCTGCAAACCATTTGTGAACAGCTGTGTTCTTTAGGTGATTGATTACTAAATTGTTGAAAATTGCTATCTGAAGACATTGTTGTTGAGCCAGATCTTTACAAGAAATTTTAAAAGTTATCCAATGAAAGTCTTTACATGAAATTGCCATCTTTTCACAACATTGTTTCTTTAAATGTTCATTTTAAACAAGTGACTTGGCCAATTCATGAGCTTATTGTTTGAACAATAAAAAATAACAGTAGTACCTTCACAACAACAGTTGCATCCAATGACTGATTGTAAAATTTAAAACACAACTCTCATATTACAACAGTAACATCTGTCCTGTGAATTTAATGCCATTTATAGCACATTTCTTTCATTTTTGTCTCCATTTTCTCCCTACAGCTGTTACACGCCAACTATTCTTTTTCTGCTAAATCTCAATCTGAAAAGGTGCTTTGTATTTTTGTATGCAACCTTTTCCTACTTTTCAATTTTTTCTCATCTTCTAATTTGTCATGGGCAACCACTTATTTATAATCAGTTAATGATTATCAATAAAAATGCCACTCCTTATAATGGCCAACAGCCAGCATCTGACACCTTTAGTACACAGTAAAACATCCACAACCATCCTTACATAACATGCTTACCTCTAAATACACCTTCGTTCACTTCCTTCTAAACTTTGTTGCTACTTTAGAAGAAAGTGTCCACAGTTGATGAACTCCAATGGGAGATTGGACTTCTACCTCTGAAATAATCAGTTCTTTCTACATTACTCAGTGGAAGAGAGGATCCACAAGCCCAGAAATTATTTTAAAAATTCAATGAAACTAAAATTAAATTAGTTTAAATTTCATAAAATTAAAATTAAAGCATCTTGAAGTTACCTCCTGCCTATGCCCTACAAGCTTTTTCTCTGCTACAACTCCAGGGGTACGCACATCACGTTGCAGTATCAGTCTATCTCTGCTACCAGAAGAGAGGATGTCACCATTCCACGCAAGAGCACCAACTCTAGCAGAATGTCCCTGCATCTTGTTAACTTGTTTGTTAAGACTGACATCCCACACTTGAACATATCCATGATGGGTGCCAACAGCTACCAGATTACCCTGTACAAATATACAAGTAAATAAAACGTAAATTTTTTACTTCAGTAAGTGAGATGCTGAGAAATGCTATAATTCATGGTAAGGAATTAAAGGCTATTTATGGTGGTTCAGAAAAAAATATGCAATTAAATTTTATTCAGATCATAAGTTATGTACATAATAAAACAGAAACATGAATAATATGTGATGAAAATAGACATAAAACTGATAATCCAGAGGTCACTAAAGAAATGGGGCGAGCGGGCGCAGGCGCGCACACACACATACGCATGTGCACGTGCCACGTGCACTCTCTCTCTCTCTCTCTCTCTCTCTCTCTCTCTCTCTCTCTCTCTCACTTTTTTCTTTCTCTTTCTCCCCCCCCCCCCCTCCCCCCAAAAAAATATGAGGTCTGTTCAAAAAATTCTGGAACATTCATAATTGTGTGCCAATGGTGTGTTGAGGTTGGCATCCCTGAACACACCTGTGTTTAATGTGTAACTGCTGGAAGTTTCATTGCTGTATGTATATTAGTTATTGTTCTTGTGCTGTACTGAGTAGAACGTTGCATAGCATTAGACCAGTGGTTCCCAACAGGTGGTCCGTGGACGCCCAGGGGTCCGCAAGCTATGCCAGAGGGGTCCGCAAGAAGCTATTAGAATAAAAAATATATTAAATATATTCCATATGATAACAGATTATTTGTTTTGGCAGTTTGTTGAGCAGTTTTAAGCTCAATATTTTTTCAATAATGAATATGTCAAATGTTTTTTCTAAGTACCAAAAACAGAAATGTATAAAAAGATTCTTAATTTGGCTTTTTTAGGTACTTGATACTGTGATATGACAAGGTACCAATCATGCTCGATGAGGGGGTCCTCGAGAAAATTTTGTTGGGAACCCCTGCATTAGACGATCAACACTTCTGCATTAAATTTTGAATGAAACTCGAGAAAATCTTTACAGAGACACACCAAATGATGCCGGAAGCCTACAGTGGTGAATGCTTAAGCCATATGTGGTGCTATCAATGGTTCACATGGTTTAAAAATGGCCAGATGGAAGTTAAAGATGATCCTCATTCAGTACGCCCTTCAACATCTACCGACAATGCTCATGTCAGGAAGGTCAACAAAATTGTGTGTGCCAATTGAAGACAGACTGTCCGAGAGATTGCAGAAGAATGTAACATTTCATTTGGATTATGTTACGAAATTCTGACACAGCATCTTGGAACGCATCATGGTATCACCAAGTTTGTCCCACGGCTAATGAGTTAAGACCAGAAAGATCTTTGCCTCGCAATCTGAGAAGTACTTTTGGATCGCGCAGATGAGAATGAGATGTTCCTTAAGCGAATCATAACTGGTGATGAGATCTGGGTCTACAGTTCTGCAGGGTTACGAAAGATTCTCCAAAAAGCTCGTCAGGTCAGGTCAAATGTCAAAGCCATCCTGATAGTTTTCTTTGACTTTGAAGGATTAGTTCATCATGAATTCATGCTCCAGGGACAAACTGTTAATCGATGCTACTATCAGGATGTGTTGTGACGCCTAAGAGAAAATGCAAGAAGGAAACAGACTCAAATATGGTGAGACAATTCATGGCCTGAAACTTCCTGGCAGATTAAAACTGTGTGCCCGATGGCAGGGTCACAATGTCCTCAACGGCAGACAGACACCCAGAGCAAACTTTGTTATGTGTGCTTCTTGGAACAGTTTCGTCAGTCTGGTGCTCCGATCTTCCACAGTTTATGACTGCTTGTGATACATGGAAGAAATCCCACCTGAGAATAACATCAAGACTACATTCTGTTAAAATGACAAATTTGAAGGGCTGTATTCTGTCATTCACAGTAATTGTTGCAGTACATGTGCCCGTTCGCTGGATGTATTTCCCATTTGCAACTTTCAGCCTATTGATTTCATATTGCAGAACATAAAGTCTCCTTTAGCTGGCAACAGTAAGCATTTGACATAACAGAAAAAGAAACCCATGGCTATACTAGTGCCCAGACTGGTTGGCCATTGATACTATTTCCTGTCATCTTGTTAGCTGTTGTCCATGGACGATTTTCATCTGTGGCACCCTAACTTCCATAGATGGTCACTCAGTTTCCCTTAGTTCAGCACAGCAATTGAGAATGGCTATGGCATATTGCAGAGCAACCTCATACAGGGTACTGGAATGGGTTTCATGCCACAGGTCAACTATTATTATCTGCAGCTGACTGGCGTGAATACGACTATTGCAACGGTTGACATCTTGTAGCGTAGAGGTTGCCAAATATCGCCTTTGCCTCTGCAATAGCGAACAACACGTCCAGGGCATCCACAGTGGAAATGCACTGGCGTGTCAACCTCCAGGCTCTAAATACCTGTTCTTTTATGGGGCATTATACTTGGCACAGGACTTGGATGTAACTGTGTCGATCTGGTGCAGGGACATCATCTGATGGCTGTGGCATACATCCGAGTTGACCATGTCTTCCTCCTGGCATGTTTGGCTGGTAGTGGAGATTGGTTCTAATGATCAATAACAGCTTTCTTCAACATTCACTATTACTTCCCGACATATGGGGTCGACATTCATGGCTGCTATCTCTCATCTACTCAGTCTCACACATTTGGCTGCCATACAATGCTACATCTCTTCTCTTACTATCTGGTGTATGAGAGAGGTAGCTCATGGTGGTCTGTCACAACTGCTACAGGGACCATATTGGGAGTCCGTCATTCTTATTTTGTACAACACATTTCTCTAGCATTTCTTCAATTCGCTTGCACCACTTGATGTTTGCTTTGTCGTTGTACCTTTCTTTACCACAAGAGCTTGGTACATATACTCTGTGATTCCTTAAACTAGGTGTGAGATTTTGTTGGCTTCTGTCATACTCGGATTCAAGATTTGGCATAGGACCACAACATTCTGCATGTATGGCTGTGTCGTTTCCCCATGATTCTGCTCCTATTCTTAGGTTGTTCTTCCCCTAAGCAGACTTGCTGCTGAGTGTCACCAAACATGTTCTTCAGTTTGGTATGGACTATATCTCAGAGATTGTGAATTGTGTTTAATTCATCTCATGACATACATTTGCAATCCATTTGGTTTGCATACAGGAGACATGTCAAAATTTTATAAAACAATTACAATGATTTTTACATTAATAAATAATAACACTATAATAAATAACAACACTATAAGGATAACACATTGTACCCAGCTCAAATTTCCAGTTTGTCCCGCATGAATTCATCAACTGAGAGCTTGGTACATATCCTCTGTGATTCCTTAAACTAGGTGTCACTTCAGTGACACTTCAGTGTCAATACCTCATATAGCTTTCTTTTAAGTGAACCGAGATTCATCTGCATCAACTTGTTCCCTTTTACTTTATTACAAATTTTCATTCCCATGTGTATGAGGTTCCTGGGCATACAGTCTGAGGCAGTGGGTGGGGAGCATAAAATTTTCTTTGTTTCTCGTATCATGTGAATGGACAAAATGGTTTCCCTCAAATAATTCATGTCTGGTGTACAAAAATATAACATTGAGCTTCTCTTCGTTGTTCTCAAACCACTGCTGGGCTGTGCCATCCAAGTACACATTTGTCGAACACATCATGTCATCCCATCTGTTGTACTTTATGACTTGGTCGAATTCTTTCAGTCATTTCATTGGGACCTGACCAGTGTCTTCAGGAAACACTGATGGTTGCCTGATGTGCAGCTGACTTACTGCTGTTTTGGAATCCATCCGTCACCTGAATATACGGCTTTTAGGAGTGATGTACTGCTTGCATTCCAGTTCCTGTCTGTGTAGGCAACAGCTTTTTGTTGCCTAATTAGGACCACGGTGATGTGGATGTTTTGAAGCTCCCAGCATCTCTATCAAACAATATCACATCAAAACCACAATCAAGTCCAAATCCAAAGGTAGGGTTGCCAATGAATTACATCATTTAGCACTGGAAGCACATTAATTTCTGACACCAACATACAGCCAGAACAATTCTGACTTACTGGATGGAGAAGCAACTATTTATACGAACACTGGATATTTCATAATGCTGATATTTATACAAACATAACAAACATAAGATATTTCAAGAACCTTCCAGAAATGATAAATACTAAATAACAAATAATTGTTGGTGGTTTGGTCTGAACTGGTGACCTGCAGCACTTCAGTCATCAACACTAACCACTACGCCACTTCATGCAATACAGCTTGCAGTAGTATTTCTTGAACATGGTAAACCATGAATTTCAGATTATGAAGGAAAGAGGAAAAATGCGTGCAGCCTATAAAAATAAAAGAGAAAGAAAATAGAAACTATGATTTTAAGGTTTATATTTTACATATGCCTTAAAGTATAAACAGCTGTGGCAGCACAATGAATTATACGTAAAAAATTATAAAATGAGATTTGTGGAGCATTTGATGGAAGCCTTGGCACAAGTGACTAATTTCACAATAGTTACTGTTTTGAGTAAATTAAAGAATCAATACTCAACTAGTTTCTCTTTTTTGGAGAAATAGTGTTTAACAGTCACATTTTTGAAGTGTGCCAAAACTATTCATGGTTGCATCACGATGAAGCAAGAACTGATTGATGTAAAATTTCATTGTTCTTCTAACAAGTGAATCTGTTAAGGTGGCAAACTAAATACTTGCTGCTTTTTGTTGGGCTTAAAAGGTGTTAGTGAAGTCATGCAGAGAAGACAATTACATTAGGATTCAGCTTCCATTTTGTAAATGGTATTTGAAAATAATGAGCTTATTAAATCTCTTGTTCCTGTTTTCAACCAATTCATCAATTTTAAAACAATGTATCCTTTAAATTGTAGGAGTGACAATGTAGTCTTCAGGCACTGGAATTGCAACCATAAACAGACGAGGAAGCAGTAAAGTGCTAGCTGTATATTTCAAATATGTCAATACAGCAAAAGCAAAGTCTAAGCCATGCCACAGAGCTGCCTTTGCACGGAAGATTGCTCATCTCATTGTCCTTCATGAAATTCACACCACCCTGGCCTGAACTGGACATTCACTGGGTGCTATTTTTGCACCAATCTTGGCTGTATTCCTCTGTTACTGTAATCATTTGGTGTGCAGAGTGCAGGGTGAAAACTTTCCAATACAGGCGAAGAATGCACTGTTCTGACTGGCCGAAACACCAATAAATAAAATAAAATATAGTTTCAGGAGTAATATTTTAAACATACAAGCTTAGATATATTTCATACAGTTTATCAGAAACAACATGTTGTTGGAAAAATGCTAACATTGATACTGGTCTTGAAAACTGTAACACACACATTTTTTGATATGGCGTTTTCATTGCCCTATAAAAAAGATCCCTGAGTGGATAACTGTTGCAGTCAAGCATTTAAAACTTTTATTCCATCTCTACTCAATGGCAAACAGAATGATCCTGTCTTCAGGAATTTTTAACTATCTCTTCATTTTGAATTACCCGATGTTTTTTTTTGTGCTAGTTCCTATATCTGATGCCTCTGCTTAAATTTCTCATCTCAGTTTCTCTTCATCTTATTTGTGACTCATTAACCACCCTATTTTCTACAGCTCTGTTGTAAATTCTCTGTTTTATCTAAAATATTGTCCTTAGTATGACATTATAAACTTCCAAACTCTCCTATTTTGCTGTATTCTATTCTTGGCCTGGGACTACAAACCAGCTTTAACCCTTTTAGTGGCAAATACAATCTCATCGTGATCCACATTTTCGGCGAAAAATGCCAGTAATGATCTGATCGTGATGCCCTTCTCATTCATTTTTCCACACTTGAAGGCAAAGTTCTTAGTATTTCCTAGCCAAGACGCAAAAGGAAGCTTGAAGGCACAGCATATCGATCTTCTTTTCGATTGTCAGTGGGATATTTCGAGTAAAATAAACTTCTTTGGTGGTGTTTATTTACCGAGTATTTCGCGGCAGCATGGCGTCGTCAAGTAAGAAGTTGAAGTTCGATACGAGTGATTTAGACAATAATATGATAAGTAGTGGAAGTGAAGATGAATTTGCAGAAAGTGAATTGAATTATGAGATGTTCAGTGGAGAAGAGGACTCGTCGTTTTCTTCTTCAAGTGACGATTGTGCGTCAGCAAATGACGACGACGACGACGACGAAACACAACTGAATTGCAGTGCAAATACTTTTGTTGAAATAATGGATGAGGCATCAGATAATCCGCCCCCTCCAAGCTTTGTGTATGCAGAAGTACGAGGCCCTAAACATATACCAGCAAACGCCGCATCAATTGATTTTTTCAATTTGTTCTTCTCACAGCAGCTTCTTACGATTATGGTGACTGAGACTAACAGATACACTCACCAGGTGATTCAGTCAACGCATTTATCGCCAAATTTGAGAATCAAACAGTGGCAACCAACAACTGTAGCAGAAATGAGGGGTTTTATAGCAGTGATTTTGAATATGGGACTGATTAAAAAAAGACGACGATTTTTAGTTATTGGTCAACTGATGCAAACCTGTTGACACCGTGGTTTTTGCAAATGTTTTCATGCAACAGGTTTCAGTTGTTGCTGCGGTTCTTACATTTTGTAGACAATTCGAAACTTCACCCTCCTGGTCACCCATTACATGATCCAACAGCCAAATTTCTAGTGTTGGTGGATATTGCCAACAATGTTTTCCGCCGCTACTGCACTCCACACCAGCAACTGAGTGTTGATGAAAGTCTTGTTGGGACAAAGGTGCACTCACAGCTAATCCAGTACTTTCCCAATAAACATCATCACAGATGGGGAGTCAAATTTTGGATGCTGTGTGATTCAGTAGTAAATTACTGCCTAGGGTTTTATGCATACTGTGGTGCAAAAAGTGATGATGACAAAAACGAAATAAAAGAGAATGGCCTGGGATATGTAGACGTCATGAAACTACTAGCTCTTGGGAGCCACATGCAAAAAGGTTACCATGTGTTTTGCAATAACTTTTTTACATCTATTCCTCTGGCAGAAAAGCTGTATTTAGTCGGCACTTATCTAACGGGAACAATTAGGAGAAACAGAAAATTTCTGCCACATGGTCTTTTGTCGAATTATGCTGAAGGTCAACTGAAGTTTTTCAAGAAATCTTTTATACTTCTCTGTGGCTTCAGACAGAAGAAATCACAGAGAAATCCAGTCCTCCTTGTGAGTACATCATCCTCTGCTACATCATCAGAAAACACAATTCACAATAGACAGTCGGTCAAGAAACCAGATGTAATTTTTGAATATAATAAGTATATGGGTGGCATTGACTCATCTGATATGATGGCATACTGCTATTTAGATGAGAGGAGGACTGTCACGATGTGGAAGAAGGTAGTGTTCAGCATAATTGCCAGGATGTTGCTGAATGCATATGTTTTGTATAAGGAAAGTCTAAACCCCAGCAACAAACCACTGACACGGCTGAAGTTTAACAGCATAGTCATTTGCAAACTTTTTCAACAGTGGTTTCAGGCAAGGACTGCAACCACAAGTGCAATAGATATAAATGTACCTGCTCCAACAGTATATGGTGTAGAGACTCTTCCGGGGAGAAAGGAACGCTACTGTAGTGTTTGTTCTACGAAGGATAAGAAGCAGCGTTCACGAACAGTATGTGTTTGTTGCAAGAAAGGACTGCATCCTTCATGTGTTGGTCAGCATGTGTGCAAGTAGTTGTCATAACTGCAACCTCACAATTGTCAGTGATTTATGACTGAAGAACTGAGAACACGTTCAGAGCAAAACAATTTTTTTTGTAATGTTATATTCTTTTTGATTTTTTCCTTAGTTAAATAAAAATTTTTGTATTCCTTTATGATGTTTTTGTTAAGGAAACTACAGAGATTCCATATATACCTGAAATTTTTGGGTATGTCATCATTTGATGGGTCTCAGAGTAAACTGAAATCAAAGTTTTAATTTTTTTCGGTAAACCCCATCATGAAAATAATTTTTTTCTCTGAAAATATGTTCTTTGACAAGGTGTATTGCACATATTACTGTAGCCAGCAGCATTCCCTAAAAATTAAAAAAAATTACATTCCTTTATGCATTTGTTTAGATTTTATTGCAAGTATGGCAGAGGTCTGCATTTTACTGTAAAATCACATGACACTTTTAACATGATCTTTTGAGAAAACGTCTGGCACTAAAAGGGTTAAATAAATCCAAAAAGAGGACAATTCCTCCACACATCTCCCTTTTTCTCCTTTTTCTTCTATTTTCCAGAAGGGTGAGTCCCTGCTTCTGAAAACTCAAGACTTAAACATAGCACTTGAGCGACTAGAATTGTTGTTGTCTTTAAGAGCAGTAACCAGTCATTTTATCTATTTTCAACACTTTGATACCCCTAATTTATTACTACTTTTTCCTTGACAGTTTCTCTTGAGTATATACAACCAGTGAGAATGCAAATTATTTCTTTGGGCTAAATGTAAACTGTAGCATAGAAGACTGTTTCTATCAATCTGGAATACTACAAAATGTATGACCAGAGCTAATAATGGCATAAATTAAGTTACAAAATTTAAAATATACTTTGTTGGCTGAGTAGGCACTTCTTATGCGTAATCACCTCAGTAATGATGGCATAGATTAAGTTACAAAATTTAAAATATACTTTGTTAGCTGAGTAGCCACTTCTTAAGCATAGTGATCTCACGATCTAGGTGTTTCACCAACCATCTGAACAAATACACTGGACAACATCTGAAGACAACAGCACAATTCAATTCACGAGATGTCCATTCACCCTGCATGCAAGACACGCAATGCTCACCACTTTGGGCAATTTCCATAGGGAATAGAAGGCAGCCTCAGACGTCAATTGCTGTGCCAATTTGGGCCACGGCTTGGCACTGTGTGCATGACAAACTCTCAGTAATTGCTAGTGTAGCCTCCTCCACATCAATTCAAGATGATGATTCTGTACAGACATAGTCATATTGACATGTCTTTTAAAAATTTGCAGTGTTATATTTACACTGTAGACTATAAACCTAGTGTAACACAGGATATAAATGCACAAAAACAATAAAAATATTTTAGGACACACTTAATAGATTTTTGAAACATGAACTTCCCTAACATCTTAAATATTTTAGGGCAGCACAGCATCATGTCAGTCGAAGGGTGAGGCTCAATGCACTAAAATAAACACACATAGTGACTTATTGGATTCCTCCGAAAGAAATACATAAAATTAACTGGGTGCAATCTGGTTGGTTGTTTGGTTTAAAGGAGGGGGAGGGGGGAGGAGGACCAAAATGCGAGGTCATCGGTCCCTTGTTCCCAGTAAAAATAATTACACAAGGGAAAGAAGAAAAGAAAAGAGGCGTACAGCACAATAATAGGAGAATGGAAGAACCAGAAGAATGACAGAAGGACAACCAACACTACTATGGACAAAACAGGAAAAGAAAATCACAGAAAGAAGCAAAAAAGAGGTAGAAGGGATAAAAACAATAGAGCAGATGACCGTGGCTGGCTGACCCCGAGAATAAAAAGGAAAAGCCAGTCACTCTGCGACACATTAAAACATCCAACCTAAAAGTATTAGAATGGAGAACACAAAGGGATAAAAGACATGTGCGAAAACTTATATAGAATGATAAAACCCTCAGTCACGTATAAAACATATTTAAAAAAAAAAAATTTGCCACTGAGGCGTTGTCAGCTAAAATTAATGGCAATGAGTCCAGTAATGGAAGAGTCCATCGCAGGGCAGCCAAAGAAGGACAGCTCACCAAAATATGGGCCATTGTCAGCTGGGCACCGCACTGGCACTGAGGTGGGTCATCATGATGCAGGAGGTAGCCATGTGTCACCCAAGTGCAGCCAATGTGGAGGCGACAGAAAACCACAGAGTCCCTGCGAGTGGGCCGCATGGAGGTCTTCCACACATTCGTACTCTCCTTAATGGCACACAGTTTGTTGTGGGTACTGAGGTTACGCAATTCCGTCTCCCAAAGCCACAAAACCTTGTGGCGTAGTACTGAACGCAGGTCAGTTGCAGAAGCCTATCTCCATAAGCAGTTTCTGTGTAGCCAGTTTGGCCAGCCTGACGGCAAATTTGTTGCCTGGGATTCCGACATGACCTGGGGTCTAGACAAACACCACTGAACAATTGGACTGTTCCAGGGCATAGATGGACTCCTGGATGGTCGCTACCAAAGGATGATGAGGATAGCACTGGGTGATAGCTTGTAGGCTGCTCAAGGAGTCAGTACACAGAAGAAATGACTCCCCAAGGGATGAACGGATGTGCTCAAGAGCAAGAGATATAGCCACCAGGTCAGCAGTGAAAGCACTGCAGCCATCAGGCAAGGAATGCTGTTCAATATGACTTCCATGGACATACGTGAAGCCAACATGATCATCAGCCATTGAGCCATCAGCGTAAACCACTTCATGGCCTCGGTAAATGTCAAGAATCAAGAGGAAGTGGCAGTGGAGAGCCGCAGGGTTAACTGAGTCCTTAGGGATATGGGAAAGGTCCAGGCAAAGCCGCGGCGTAGGTGTACACCATCGAGGCGTACGGGAATGGACCTCAAGTATAGGTGGTAAAGGCAAGGACTCCGGTTCGGAAAGAAGGGATCAGACACAAACTGCAATTGGAGGCCCTGACCTGGGCCGCCAATGGGGGAGATGAACCGCCATGGGTGGGAAATGGAGACAGTAATTCGGATGCGCAGCAGAACTATGAACATGTGCAGCTTAACTGGCCAGCAGTTGTGCACACCTAACTTGCAATGGAGAGACTCCGGGTGCAATCTGCAAGAAATTTGAGATGCATAATAGACTATATGGTACAAGATGAGATTAGGGTTCAATGTCCCATCGACAATGAGATCACTGTAGATGGAGCACAACATCAGATTTTTTTAAGGATGAGGAAAGAAATCGGTTGTGCCTTTCAAAGGAACCTTGCCGGCACTCATCTGAAGCAATTTATGGAAATGATGGAAAACCTAATTCTGTGTGGTTGGATGTCGATTTGAACCATCAGTCTCCTGAAGGCGAGTCCATTGTGCTAACCAATGCACCACCTTGCCCAGTACAACACAAGATTGGCCTACAAATTAAATATATTAGGTCACACACAAATCCATGGCAGCAATGTTGTACAGTGAGATGAAAGTGTGCATTCATAGTGCAGCATTGGAGGCCTTAGGAATGAAGGATAGTTCTAAGAATAGGAATCCAGAATGGTCGACAAAGGATATTGAGGAAATGGTGAAAGATGACAACAACTGTAGCAAAGTGGTTAAGTAGACAAGACAGTGAGGATAAGAAGTGCTATGCAAGATGCAACAGAGAGGTTATAAAATAAGTTTCAGGAGCAAAACAGGTGATGTGGGGCAAAAGATGTGAGGAGATCTGTAGGTATATGGAAGAGACCAAAGTAAGAGATGCCTGGGTGTCCCAATAATTAGAATACAGCAGTGGAATAAGTATTACAAAAAGCTACTGAGTGAGAATAGAACTCAGTACAAACAGGCAGAGTATCAGCTGAGAGATGGGGATAATGTGAATATGGAACTAGTGATGCAGAACGAGGCAGGAAATATTGTCAAATGGCAGCGTGATCCTTTAATAGACTGACGAGGAATGGTGAAGAGCTACCAGAGGATTCTAATATTTCAGTAATAAGTTCTATTTACAAAAAAGAAAGCAACAGGGTTGTGATAATTACAGAGGCATGAGTGTAACTAGCTCAACAAGAAGACTGAGAATCAGAACTGGAACAGAAATTGTAGACATTGAAGAAGACAGTGGATATAGAGCAAGCATATTGTGTATTGATAATATAGTCTCCCTATGCTAGTTGATAGAAATAAAGGTAGGAAAGAAATTTGAAGACACATTTAGTGTTCAAAGATGTTGAAAAAGCATATGACAACGTCCCATTAACCAAGCTGTTCTAAGCACTGAAACTATATGGCACGGACCCATTCCGTGTAAGCAGCACATGTAACAGACATACGGACGTGCACAGATGAATATGGGTACAATATTTCAATCATTTAAAATATCTCTAAATTGTTTAAAATAAATAAAGGACTGAAACAAGGCTGCTGTTTGTCTCCAACATTATTCAAAATACATCTGGAAAAATAAATGCACTATAATGGGAATTCAGTTTGAAGACCAAAATGTGAGATCACAGATGACCAGATGCTGGTTGCCACCAATGAAGAAAATATCTCCTCTATGGTGAGAAAATTAATAGAGGAATATAGTAAATGGGGACTGAAGCTGAATATCAAGAAGAGAGAATGCTTAACCAATGGATCTTGAAATCTCAGAAATGTAACCATCGATAGTTGTGGAAGTTAGCACAACAGTAAAGGGAGCATAATTAATACACATGGACATATGAAGATGACTCGGGAAACAGACTGAGCTCAAGAAGGAGAGTAACATCAAAACTGCATTCCCTTACGTGGTCCAGAAAAACTGGATTAAAAACTAAACTTAATATACATAAAGCCACTATGACAATTACCATCAACAGTTTGGTGTGCTGTACAATTACGGAGAACTGCAAGAAGATAAAAACTGTAGAAATAGACTTTCTAAGACATGCATCAAGGACCTCCCATTTGAAACACAGAGCAAATAAGTATACCATAATGGCTGAAATAGAACACAGACACCTGTTTTCGTTTTGGATACCTAATTAGAAATGGACACGAAAGAATACCCAAAGATTTATTTGAATATAGACCAACAAACAGAAAGCGCAGAGGAAGATCACAAATTACGTGGATTCAAGAGAGAGAAAGGAGTATGAGGAATAGAAATCTGACCATTGCATACATACAAAATGGGTTAGCAATGGGGCTGAGATGCAGGATGTGGCAGAGACTGTAGGACCCCCGCCAATATTTTCATAATTTCTTCAGCAAATCTTATCTTTAGGTGGAATATTCAAATTGGTTTTTATTTTCTGTCATTAGCATAATGCCAGCTTTTTTATCTTCATAATGAACAACTAATATCACCCAACAAGTTCGATTCCTCTTCCTTCTTCGTTAATTCCTATTTTTCCAGTACTCATTCATCTTTTCCCAATATCATCTTTTTATTTCTTCTGTCTATGCCATTTCTTATTGTTGACTTCTTTTCCAGAAATACATCAATATTTGTTATCATTTGTTTGATAGTGGTGCCCAAAGAAGATTAAACTACACTTTTCTATATTCTGCTAGATATCCTCATTATTTCTTATTTTCCAGCCATCTGTAGTTTGTATTGCATCCACTATTTTTCTAATAATACATCTTTTAAGTACCTATATTCTGAGCACCTTAAGCATTCACATGCAAACAAACATCATGGTCTTACTACTGTGGTCTAGTGTTGTACTTTTCTATTCCTAGTTGTGCTTTACTTGTTGAAATTTTTGTTAAACTATATGCTCTTTCCAATAATATAACATTCACCATGGAATAACAACAATATCAAAAGCATAAATTACTCACAACATGGAGGCGGCACTGAGTCGCATACAGGCACAATGAAAAAGATTGCTAAATATCTAAGCTTTTGGAGAAGAAAGTCCTCCTCCTGAAACAGAAACAGAAACACACACACACACACACACACACACACACACACACACACACACACACAAATTTGACTCAATCCTCCTCTATGTGGGGAGTAGAAATCTATCCTTTTTAGATCACTGTTATTCAAATGTTCTTTCCATTTTCTTAATTACTGAAAATTTTTCTAATCCTTTCTGCTGTATGGTTTAAATTTGTTAACTCATTCTATTTTACATATTTGTGTTTCCGTGCATTTGTGCCCATTCTATATTATAAACCAAAGTTGGATGAGAACTGATGTTCATATGATTTTCTACTTCCATCACATGACTGTGGCTCCATATTTCACAACAAATCCACTACACAGATATACAGAAATAACAAATATATGTATTTCTACTTATAAATTTTACATTACTGTGCATAATGATTTGTATACATGAAAAAACATAGCCCAGAACATTTGCAACATACCCTTTCATTCCAGGCCACAGATGTTACAGAGTTTCCATCACCCGTAAGGTCACACAGTCTTGTAACTTGGCTTGTACAGGCAGACCATAGATAAACACAGCTACCGAGCCCAACACTTAGTACATTTTGCGAAGACCAGTCAACTAAATTGAGATAGAAGTCATCCTGCAACTCTGGAGCATCCAGAACCTAGAACAAAGTTACATGTTCGTGTAATGAATGTTCTACTACCTTATAGTTTTCAACACTACAGTTCTACTTGAAGAACTACGTCCTTTCCTGATGCTGAGGCACAATATGACAAAAACAACAACACAATTTGTTAAACAATAAAAAACTTCTCAAGATACAAAGCCTAGTATATAAGAAGGTAAATATACCACCTTAACTGCAATAGTAAATGATAGTTACAACATGTGAATTATAATTGTCTATGGTCTTATAATGATACTACATTTTTGAATGGACTGATTTTCATTTTTTTACAGCCATCTTTACTCTCGTACCAGAAGGTAATGGAACATGACATATATCCAGTCAGATTACATAATGTCATTTAAATCTCTGATGACAAGTGCCTTCAAATAAACAAAAAAGTAAAGCAACACAGCATTTCATTAGGATATACTAGGTGCAAAAGTATGAAACCAGAATTTCCCTATAGATGGTGCTTGCTGTCAGTGTAGGACCCACAAGACCGTGTCTGCAGTGCATTTTTGCTTCCTGTAACGGCTGACGAAGAAAGTCGGCACACAGTAGTCCAAGTTCCGTACATCGGTATCTCTTTCAAACACACAAACATGTCGAGTTTTGTGCATACGAATTACAATATGTGGACAGCATTGATTTTCTGTTATCACTTGACGAAAACTTCTGCAGAATCAAATTGAATGCTTGTAGAAGTTTTCAGGGAACATGCTCTTGGGGGAAGATAGTGTTTCAAGTGGTTCAAAAAATTCAAAAGTGGTGATTTTGAAGTGAGAAACGACAAGCATGGGAAACCACCAAAAAAGTTTGAAGACAATGAATTGTGGGCCTTATTGGATGAAGATGATACTCAAACTCAACAGTAACTCATGGAACAATTGAATGTGATGCAGAAAGCAGTTGCTCTTCGGTTGAAAGCTATGGGAAAGATGCAGAAAGTGGGAACATGGGTTCCACATGAACTAAATGAAAGACAGCAAGCAAATCGAAAGACCACTTGTGAAATGCTGCTCGCCAGATACAAAAGGAAGTCATTTCTCCATCGAATAGTGAAAGGTGATGAAAAATGGATATATTTTGAGAATCCTAAGCGTCGCATATTATGGGTGATTCCAAGCAACCCATCTACATCCACTACAAGACGAAATTTTTTTGGAAAGGAGACAATGCTCTGTGTTTGGTGGGATCGCTACCAACAGCAAATGATTGATTTAAATCAAGCATTATGCGAAAAATGATTAGAATATGGAAAAAGGCAACACAAAGTCATTTGTTCGATAATAATGGCCCATCACACACAGCAAAACGGGTCAGTGAAATGATCGAGACATTTAGTTGGGAAATATTAGGGTATGCGGCTTATTCTCCAGACTTGACTCCATCCGATTATCACCTATTTGCATCACTGGGACACGCTCTCGCTGAACAACACTTCAATTCATATGAAAATGTATGAAAATAGCTCGCTGAATGGTTCGCTTCAAAACAAGAACTGTTTTTTTGGCATGGTATTCATAGCCTGCCAGAGAAGTGGGAGAAAAGTTTAAATAGCAATGGAGATTATTTTCAATAAAATATTGTTTATCAGTTTCAAACAACAGACATGTATTTACTGCAAGCAAATTTTGGTTTCATACTTCTACACCTGATATATGTGTAATAACTATTTATACGGCTACATGTATGACTTATGTTTTTCCTTGTATGAAGTTGACAGATCCCATACCATCATAAAATGATCCTCGGACAAGTAAATTACTATACTACGAGGGTAATCCCAGAAGTAAGGTCTCCTATTTTTTTATAATTACACAGACCTGTTTATTTCTACAATGGTTTACATCAGTTTACAGCTTGAACATTTAGCTATTTTTCGACATAATCACCATTTCTGCCAACGCATTTTTGTAGACGCTGTGCCAGTTTTTGTACGCCCATGTCATACCAGCTCGCCGCCATGCTGTTCAGAAAGTTATGAACTGGCGTGATTGTTGCTTGGCCTCAGGTGAAAATTGGTATGCCCATGTTTCGTCACCCGTGCCAATTGAATTCAGAAAGTTGTCCTGTTCGGCTGCGAGGCGGTGAAGAAATGCATGGGAAGCATCAACTCATTGCTGCATGTGGTGCTCAGTCAGTATGTGTGGCACCCATCTTGCACATACCTTCCAGTAGTTCAATGTTTCCTTTAAAATTCTGTGAGTGGTGCTTTGGGAAACCTCAGCAACCAACGTGCAGAGATCACCCAGGGTGATCCGCCAGTCTTCACGCATGCTTTGCTCAACCTTCAACACTGACTCCTCAGACATTGACGGTCTCCCGTACCTTTGTTCATAATGTATTTTGGTCTGACTAACTGCAAACTTTCTACACCACTTACGAACATTTTTGACATCCATGCATGACTCACCATACACTTCCGTCAATTGGCGATGGATTTCAATCGGCGCAGTGCCCTTTGCATTCAAAAACTGCCCAGTTCGCACTTGGCGGTAACATCCAATGGGAGCTCCATTCTCAACTGCTGCCAAGCCAAGACTGAGCGCCTCAGCGCGGCGTGCGCATGTTTACACACAGTGTGTGGTGTGACCAGCTGCCACACAGACAGAGTTCTGTACTTTAAAAAAATAGGGGACCTTACTTCTGGGATTCCCCTCGTATATTACAGTAATAAAAGCTGACAGCAGCACTACTTTTTGGAACAGCATAATTAATTGCTGTGTCAAAAGAGTTGAAGCATACGAGTAAACAGAATCATTCAAGATTGTTACCTAGCACACCAGGGTCTTTTTCTTTACAGTCAGAAGGTCTTACACAGACAAAAAGAAGATCACCACTACTATTTTTTGAACAGTATTCTGCCTAGTAGTGAAAGCAGATACGTTATTTTTGACACTGGAAGCCTATATCAACAATGATGAAACTGAGATGGATCATTTATACAGCAGAATCTGGAATACTGAATTTTCACAACAACATTTATGCAATAATTTGTGGTAATGAATTTCAACAGTTTTTAAAAAGTCAAAGATGTGTAACGGTAAGTAAAATCTCATAAAATAAAATTAAATTGATATCTGGGTACAAGGTAATCGAGCTGTTTTCCAACATGCTATGACTACACATTACATGATCAAAACGTGTTTTTGAGAGCTCATCCTTTGTAGCTCATCCTTTGTGCTCACTCAGAAAAAAGCAAAAATCAATGAACAAGTTGAATTAAAACCAAAAAACATCACAACAGCTAAGTGGTTCAAGCATAAGCATAAATGTGGACATATGCTTAATGACCTACTTCATCACCATTGCTGTTATAGATTAATGTTTTTCTTATGAACTGCACTTCATTTGCTCACCACCTTTAAAAGTGTTACTTTAGGCTTGATGAGTGAAAGAGAGGCATGACAAAATGAATTTAATTCTCCAGTTGACATTAAAAGCTTATCAGAAGTTGGCTCAGTGAATTTGAAAGAAAGCTCAAATGCTACAGTTTCACTTCATGCCGTCTACCACTGCTGCCAATCTTTACAATCTACAGTGTGTGGTGCAAACTATATGCACAATAGTGTATGTAGTTGTTGCAATGGTATCATGTCAGATTTGAACATGAAAGTCTTTAAAATGTGCTGTAGCAAAATCCTTGTTCTATTTCCGTGTGACATCTCTGTCATAGCATATCACTTTCTCAAAAAGTATATTTTCAGGACTTCACAAAATACTTTCACCCCCTACCTGCAGTCCCATTGCTGAAGGGCCACTCCCCCTCTCCACACATGCAGTAGGTAATCTCATTTTATGTGTGTCAGTGTGCTGTGGTGGCTGCGCTGGCTACTGAATGACTTAACACATCACCAGCCAACAATAGTTCACTAGCTGGAAATGGGCGACATTTCCTCAACTATGACCAAGCATATTCTTCAAGACTCAGTGTCTGAGTTTAAAAGGGTGACAATTGATATCATTGCTGAATACAGTACATTGGAAATTCATGCAGAAAATTGAGACTGAATTATAAGTGGCACAAGTAAAGGTGGTGACTGGGCCCCTTCATCACGTATTGGCTCTGTCCGGAACACTTCATATCAACTATCTTGTTTCTCCATTACTGCTGCAACCTGGTAGTAGTTGTATTATAATTAAGTGGTGAGGCTAAATGTTGCAAGTTGTGTTGGCAACACCAATCATGGATTACATCAGCATTCCCTCTCTCACATCTCCCCTCTCCACAACAGCCCAAAATATTCCCTTAATTCTGCCACCACCCGTGGTGTGAACCATCTGCCTTTTGAGTCACTTATAACTTGGTCTGTCACATCAAATATCAACAGGAAGATAATGGGATGAAATCAAGTGAGATGTCAAGTAAGAACTTAGAATCTAGGTAAACCATACTAGGAAGAAATGTGAAATCAGGGAGTTTTTAGCATTGATCTTATGGGTTTTTTGCACGGAAAACGAATTTATGGTGTAGAATCATGAAAAACATAAAATTGGAGAACACAAAATAGAAGTTCCACAGTATAGCATTTTTGGCAGAAAACTGTATCACACCTTTTCTGGATTTCATATTTTTGCAGTTGATGTCCAATTCCTCTACAACACACACATTTCTGTTGAAACAGTGTACACATGTCTATATACCATCATACACATACTTTGATGATTTTTCCATTTAGGTCGATATCATTTTCTTTCTTCACAGAGAAGACCACTGTACTACCTACTTCACAGAACACGATTCCCAATCACAATGAAGCTACACTACACTAAATAGCAAAATATACAGACTATTAGTTGCTATGGAAACATCTGACAAGATAGTCCCAAAAACATGTAATTCATGTCCGCAATTTTCATTTGCACCCCACACCATGTTTACATATCAAACAACAGTTGTCTAAGATATCTCACATACAATTGTCCTTCAGCGATATGTATTACCAGAAACTCTTTGTACACTGCCCTATACACCATGACCAATATTGCAATTTGTGAACAACAGCAAATGTAAAAAAAATTATATTTACTACTTCTTCTTATCCCTATTTAGATTGCAGAGTGGCAAATTGTACTTTCTTTGTGTGGCTCAAATTTCACCTCCCTTTGTTGTATGAAGGAAGGTTGGATACAGTGGTGTTCAGGACATACTACAAGGAAGTAGACAACATCTTAGTTCTCAGGGACTGTGTACAGAAAATGCTGTTTTACACACATGGATTACATCAGAAGGAAATTATTGCAACGTTCAAAAACATTTGCTGATTATCAGAGACTGACGAAAAATGTACATCAATGCAATGTGATGTAAGTCAGCTGTAATCAACCCAAAGAGGTGGCACATCCTTCAGAGGTGGTACACCCTTCCTTTCTCAGACCTTTGAAATGACTCCAACCAGTTACAGGGGAATTCACAGTTTAAGGTGGACTCCAATCAATGGTGCAACTAAGCATTTTCTTGCATTAGCAAATATTGAAGAGGTGAAAGAACTCATTAATGACAGATAGATATCCAACAGCTCACCACAAATTGGACCCCAGGCGTTTTAGATCCATAATCTGGCACTTACTTTAGAGTAATGTAATGTGTGCTAATAGACACACAAAAATATTATACATGTCCAATTTTTATCGTTTACCATGACAAATCCTCGTTTGCATGTTGGTACTCCAATTGCTATGGGTTTATTTAATGATTCCCATTTTTGTTTTGAATGTCAAGTTGTCAACTTGTGCTTGAGTTTACATAACTGAGTTTTTCAACTATGCTTGTGATTCTGATCTGTTGGCCAATTCTACTGTATTGTTTAAGTAAGTCGCGTGTGTTTACAAATGATGCATATGCTGATATAGTATTTGATAGTATTTGTGTATGGATTTTGTAATTGAAATGGTGCTGATGCTTGTAGAGAATACAGCCTATGATTTCATAATCTCAAGAGTGCCAGATTCAAGAGCGTTAACTTGCGTTTTCACTAAATTGCTCGAGACTGCTGCAGAGCAGCAGTCATGTCACAGCTGAACATGCAAGTGAACACAGTGTATGAAATAAAACACATTACTTAGTTGGTAGAATGAAGTCCTTCAACCAGCATACACAGAATTTCTACGCTTATCGGTGTTCCACATACATGAATATGGCAGGCATTACATATGCACCATCTCTATCTTATCATTTACAGGGGATTCCACATCTTCGAGAAGGAGATGATGGTGGGTGATTGGAATTTTGTTGCTGACTAATTGTAAATCACGGAGTAATCTCAGTAATATTTTTAACTGATGAAGCTTCTTTTACATGTAATGGTACCAACAACACTAGTAAGTCACATTGTTAGTTTGTTGACAAAAACCCACACATCTTTGTGGGGAGACATTTTCAAGAACGCTGCTCTGTAAATGTGTGGTGCAGTCTGACAGACCATCAGTTGACTGGACCTGTCGTACTACTGCACACTCTTGAAGGCTTCGTTATCTAGAATTTCTTGAAAACAAGCTTCCAGTGTTATTGGGGAGGTTCCTTAGCCTACAAGAGTTGGTACTTTCTTCCAACATGACAAAGCCACTGCACAGTCTAATTATCAGGTGACACATCATTTAAACCTACCACTCCCTGGAAGACTGATGGCAAAAATGCTCATGTTTCTTAGCAAATAATGTCCCCAGACATGACGCCTTTTTGACTTTTGCCTGTAGGGATGGCTGAAAGGCAAAGTCTAAAAAAGTATATATGCCAGAGACGAATTAATCTTTCATATTATGACTAGCACTACCCTTATAAAAGAATGTTGAGAAAACCACAGAAGAGCTACACATGGTGTTGTCAGGAGAATTCAAAAGTACATTGAAGATGGAATTCATGAAAATCAACTTTGAACTTAAATCATTTGTCAGTGAGTATTTTTATGGGTTACATTCTAAAGACTATATCTCCATAACCGATAACAACTGAACACATTACATAAACTGTTTTATTTGGTGGAATGTTTTATTGGAATTAGTCTATATTATCACCACCTAAAGCACTCCTAAAGTAGTCCTCCTGAAACAGACTATGTTTAGTTGTTAGCACCTGTAGCAACTCAGTAAGGAATAAACATATTGATCTAGCTATGCAGAAAAGCTTCATTTCAGGCTGCTTAGAAAGCTTTCACCAAGTGATGTGACACTGTGATCAAGGCACTCAAGATGCATTCAGGAGCAGCATGGTTCAAGTCCCCATTTAGGTATCTACATTTAGGTTATCCAGTGTGTCATGTAAATGATAGGGATGGTATCTTTGGAAATAGCATGACCAATTTCCTTCCTCATCCATTTGAAATCTGATCTTGTATTCCATCTCAAATCATGTAACTGTTGACAGTACATCAAATCTTGATCTTCCCATCACGCAAAGCCCCTGTCTGGCCATTCTTCAATGTCTGCCTTCTGTCTAGAATCTTTGGCACCACAGATATGATAAACTGATTCCCATGGGAAACTAAGACAATGATGTTGTGCATCAATAAATGGACTGCCCTTAAAATTCCAATAAGCCACCTTCCAAGAGCAGATAATTAATATATTACAGTAAAAAATATACATATTCCATATGGACCAAGATAGTGAAATTTATAGAAATTCAAGGACTCTCAAAGGCATACAATGAGTCCTCTTGAGCAATTTGTTAATGGAATAGGCGAGGGTACTAACAATATTGGTACACTATGACCTATGCTTCACATGTCTGCTGTAAAACACAAATGTATGCACACATGCTACTATCTGATATCAAATGAGCATTTCATAAACAAAGTTTCCGCATACAGTGTCCAGTCATACTAATGTGACCACCTGTCAAAAGACTGAATAACCATCTTTTGCAGCACAGACTGCTGTGAGATGTTCTGGAAGAGTGTCAATGAGGTTCTGGAAGGTACTGAGAAGGATGTGGAGCCACGCCAACTTCAGTGCTGTGGCCAGTTGCACTAGGTTTCTCAGCTGATGATCCATGGCATTAACAACCCGATCAAGGTGGTCCCACAGATTCTCGACTGAGTTTGAATCCAGGGAGTTTGGTGGCCAGGGGAGTATGGTAAACTCATCCTGGTGTTCCTTGAACAACACAACGCACATGGCAAGCTGTGTGACTTGTTGCATTCTCCTGCTGGTAGATGCCATCACGTCAAGGGAAAACAAAACTGCATGCAGGGATGGGCATCACCCCCAAGGATCTATTGTGCTGATCCATTGTGTCTTCCAGAATGACGAAATCATGCTGTGGATGCCCTCCAGCTTGGACCCATGTGATGATTGTCGCAGGGTGTTTGCTTTCAGATGTTTCACACCATGCACACTAACAGCCATCTGTCTGATGGGGCATAAAATGTGATTCATCTGAAAAGGCCACCAGCTGCCACTCAGCGGACGTCCAGTTTTCGCATTGGTGTGCACATCCTAGCCTTCGTCACCAATGAACAGCAGTCAGCATGAGTGTACGAACAAGGCATCTGCTGCAAAGGCCCATATGCAACAACGTTCATTAAAAAGTTGTTGAGGAGGCACTATTGGTTGCCCCTTAGTTCATCTGGGCAGTCAGCTGCTCAACAGTTGCACACATCTGTATAGCCATCATTCGCTCCTGTCATCTCCATTTTGGATAGTGCCATTTGGCCATGCAAGGTATACTTTAACCACAGAGGTTTGCTAACAGTTTACAAACTTAGCCATTTTGGAAATGCTTCCATACTTGGCCCAAAAGCCAATGATCATGCCCTTTGGAAATCAGATAAATCATTCCATTTCCACATTACGACAATGACTGGACTGTTCACCGTGTCCCCTGGGCAGGCATTATATACTCTCCACTTCTAGTACTGCCACCAGCATCTGTGACTGGTTACTGCATGATGACATCCGAAAATAGGTGACGGTCACATTGATGTGACTGGAATATGCATTTATAAAAATAAATTGCACCATACTGCAAAGTTATTAAGAGCAAATCTCCCATCACATAGCATATAGTGATATACAAAATGACTCTTTAAAATATATTAAAATGGTGCATCACACTGGTAAAAAAGTGCAGATCCTGCGATTTTATAGGCAGCGATTTCACAAGTGAGCTACTTGTGTATTCATCACTGAATGACTGAAGGCTGGAATTTTATAATAACTCCCTTCTGCTTTGAGTAATCCCACAATGTTTTGTCATCAAAAATCATAAATCTCGGGTCCCACTTGTATTCAGTACACAGATGTAAACTGCTGTAAAGATCCGTACAATGTCTGTCTCAATGGATGTGGGAAACCATGTGGAATATTATGTAAGAGAATAATGAGATACACACCAATTTCTATGAACCTGAGAATAAATATTAAACAATTACCCAAAATGGGGGTAAAATGAACAATATGGAGAGAGAGAGAGAGAGAGAGAGAGAGAGAGAGAGAGAGAGAGAGAGAGAGAGAGAGTGAGGGGGGGGGGGGGGGTCTGATGTGACATGTTGACAGTGTTTTCCTACATGTGCCGCACAAGAAAATGTCACACAAATGCAATCTAGTACTAAATCTGTAACTTTTCCAAATTTCAGGGACTATTTTGCAACAGTTCCATTCTGTCACAAACAGTTCTTGCCTTGTTGTATTCCTAAATTAGAAACAGAAAACGTGTTCCTGATGGTAAAAAACATAAGAGAGACTAATGTTTTAGGTTGGTAGACAACAGCCAAGAGAGCGGCTACAGAGAAACGCATGAATCCCATTAAACGAATACTGCCAGAGCAGGCCCATAAAAATCTGAATAATTTTATGAAATGAAATAGGCTTTACTCTGTATTTAAATGAGATGGATTTGCACATGTTTCATCAAAATTTAAATGGAAAGAACTGAAAAAGATTGTTAGTACTGGAGGAGCAGTAAAAAATAAACCCATACACATTCTATCTTAGAGAGTGTCTGAATGATATTTCCCCCAATTGACTGTACAAACTTCTTTATTTTATATTGTTATTATGATTTTGGCCTTAAGCCAGTATCAAGTACAAAAATGTTGAATAATTAAAAAAGTCTAATTATAACCAACATTGTTGTACTTGATAAAATGTTAAATAATTAAAAAAGTCTAATTATAACAAACATTTTTGTACCTGATAATGGCTTAAGGCCAACATCACAATAGTAACACAAAATAAAGAAATTTGTACAGTCAAATGAAATGAAATGATCGTATGGCACTATTAGCCAGGATGCCCCATTCGGGGAAGTTCGGGCGCTGTATTGCAAGTCCTCTTTAGTTAGGTAACTTGTGAGTCAATGATGATAAAAATAATGATGACGGACACACAACACCCAGTCCCCTGCTGGGAATCGAACCTGGGCCCCCTGCGTGGTAGGCAGTAATGTTACCGCTACGCTACGGAGGTGGACACAGTCAAATGGGGGAAACATCATTCAAATATTATTACATGACTGTGGCCCGAAGCTATGAAAAGAATATCTTAAGAGCATTTTGCTTAGTAAATCTAAAAGTGAAGCATGATTTGAAACTCAAATGCATTAAACTTCAAGAGCATAGTAACAAAGATTTACCTTAAACGGGATCCTTGAAATTTTTCTTGTAGCTTTACGGGGTGACCTCAGCAACTTCTGACTCTTGGCACTTACAGGTGATAATGAGTATGCAGATAAAGCTGATGTATCGCTGCTGGATACTGACTTCTGGGATGGTGGAGAATACTTCAAGAAATTTTAAAAATTGGTTAGGAAAAAATTAATAATCAGTTTCAGCTATACTACACTATTCTATAGTTGTTTTTTTTTTTTCAGTAATGAACTGCACATTTACCCAAAAATTAAATATATGTTCCACCACTATGACTTTCAGCTTTAAATACAAACAAACCTTTCCTTTCTTATGATAATTCAAATAGGTAGTTAAAAATTTTTAAACATGTTTCACCTTTATTACAACACTTACTTATGATGAATAGATACATTACGTAGTATCAGTTTATCCCTTATAGTTTTGTTTAATGCATTATACTTTATAAAAGAACAATCATTTACTGAATACATGTCTTATGCTGCTGTATGCTTTCCTTCGCACCAAAATATTTTGGATGGACAAGACTGAAGACACACATTTTAACATCTTAGTGTGTGACGAAATACAAAGTAACAAGGAAGTGGCGAATAAGTTATACGAAAACAGAAGTCTAACACGAAACATTTCTTACATGAAACAGATTTCTTCCTTCTTGTGTTACTGAGGTTCTCCTTTCCTCTGACTGGCCTTTAACATCCTCTATGTTGCAACCTAGAAGCTCATTCTTCAATAGGCAGGAGTACGCAACAGCATCTCTACCTGTTTCACCAGTTTCACGGGTTGCTTTTTTTGGAATTGCCCCTGTACGAACAGTATTATCCTGAAAGTGTTCAGAATATAAGTAAATATACAAATCAGTAAAGTCAGATTACAATTTCGTGGTATCACACACCATAATCAGCTTGGTCCACATAGGAAATGGGAGTAATATTTAACGAAACACAAAGGAAACATTATGAAGAAAATACTTCTTGTGTGGTATTGGTAAACATCTCATTTTCAACTGTGAAATTCAGCCTTATGCTGTGACTAGTTCAATAAAAATTGACCAACTCCATGGCAGCAAACAAGCAGTTTACTGTAGATATATTCTTGCAGCCTGCCAGCAAATGCCATGTAAGAGGTCTGATACAAAGGAAAATGCACCCTGGTTGAGTGGCTTGCATGCCTCAACAACACAGATATCCATACTGTAGGTGTAACTACAATGGCGAGGTACACATGGAAAGGCCAGACCAATACATGGTCGCACCAGAAACAGTCCGGATGATCGAATGATATGCCTTTGCGATGTAATAGATAACAAATAGGGTAGCTGAACTTGCGACTAGCTTGTTTATTCCACAAAATAACTGTTCAATAAACTTCGAGCTCACGAACCCTCATGTGCATCTGCATGAATAATAAATTGCACATTAATAAGTCACAATTTATAGGGCCTCCAAATGCGGGGTTGGATCTTTAAATGTTGGCTACACTACAATCTATGGGCCAACAAATGCATCTCACATTAACTCTAAAAAACTGGGCGCAATTTTCAAATAAATGGAGACAAGAATTTGCAGTGAAAAATAATGTTCACTACATTTCAACAAACTGAGTTTTTCCATCACTGTAACATTTACACCAGAGAATTACTTAATATTTGAGAAAGGACTTACATGAAAAGGAACAGTATCTCATGTTTGAGTGAACTTCTGGAAAAATGACAGTGCTCCTACTGTAAGTTTAAAGTTAAAGTTTGACAACTGCAAACTAACTAAATTCCTAGTATAAATCACTCACAAATATAACCAAGTAAAGTTTTAAATTTCAGACTAGTTTGCCTGACACGAAGTTGAAAATGTTTCAGAGTATTCACTAGCAACATATGCAAAATCACAAGTTCACAACTCAACACTTAGAACAATTTCAACACATTCAAGAGGCAAGCTACTGCCACTCCCTGTTCCAGATTTCAAACCTACCTGCCCTGCATCCAGATCAAAAGTAAAGTATCCTGCATCAAGATGGCTGCCACTATTTAAGCCCTTGCATTGCACATTGACACGAGTCAAGTGCACACATTTCTGACTTCAGCAATATACTTATAAACTATAAATGTAATGTTATATACATGTAATACATTTCAATTAATACATAAGTTTCTTCAGCTTTCTCTAATTCTGATCTTAGGTTTTCTCTAATTTAAATAGTTTGTTCATAAATAATGATGGATGTTGTCCAGCTAGACACTACTTTCCATTACTAATAAATATAAACAGTAAGAACTAAGTCCATTCATATATCCATACCTACGTCTACTTCATAAGGCAGCCATTACTTGTAACATTTCATTCATTATTTATGTAAACAGTCATGTTTTTATACACAGAATGTACAGTATGGCCTGTAATTCAAAACAGACAATGTTTATAAAAAGATCTACATTGATAGTCTAATAGTGTTCAATGAGATCTATCCCTACACACTTTTTTTTGCGAAAATCACTTACGGTGGTATTGAGATGCTAATTTTTAAAGTTCTCTTTATACATAAAATATTTAACATGAAATAACTTGAAAACTACTTTTCAGATCGAGGGTGCACATTCACCCAAGCACTTGCCTTAATTTTGTCTTAGTAACCATGTTACTGGCTTTTCTCTAACTAGTTGGGATCAGGTTTTATTGGATTTAGACTTAATTGATACTTGGTGTGGCCACTCAAGTCAGCCATGACAGTTCCTGCCCCATGTTTCATGCCAACGGCCAGGCTTTCCCGACCACGCAGTGAATGTCCCGCAGTATCTGCCACTCACTGAGGCTCAAAGGGTTCCATCTTTTATTGATGATACCATGAGACCTGTCCAGCTGCTGAGTTCTGCCTGGCTCTATCCCCATGCCTTCTCAGCTGTCAAAATACTCAGAACACGCACGCACAGCTGACTATTTTTAAACTTGCTAGTCGTAATTACTTGGATGTACTGTCTCACCATGTAACATTACCTAACATATCCTCACTATCTTGACACCATGGTTAGGCTGTTTGGCTGAAACCAAGGCGAAACTAGAGCTGTTATACTTCCAGAGTATATGTATCTCTACTGTATAGTTTAATGATGATGACATCCTCTTCAGTAAAATATTTTGGAGGCAGCACAGTCACCCATTCGGATATCCAAGCAGGGAATACTCAAAAGGATGTTGCCATGAAGAAAAACAAATCTGGCAAACCATGGCATAGAGCATGGATTGTTAGATCACTTAATAAGGTGGGTAGGTTGGTGAAATTATAAAAGAGAAAGGGAAAGGTTGAAGTTAGCTATAATAAGAACTAGTGAAGCATGGTGGCAAGATGAACAGTATTTGTGATAAGAGCAGCAGAAATCCTTGAATAACACATGAGATATTGATTTTAACAGATGAAAGGAGAAAACAGAACAGCCGAAGGAGAAATGCAGATCTATAAAATCATGTATGACTATTGGAAAGATGAATGCCACTAAAAGGAAAACTAACTAAAACCTTTACAGAAAACAGAAACACCTGTATGGTTATTATAAAGTAAATGAACCTGGAGACAATATTATCAAAAGAAAGAGTAAGCACATGAAGATTAGATGGGGGACATGATACTATGAAAAGAATTTACAGAACACCAAAGACCTAAGTCAAAACATGGCACCTGGAATAGATGACATGCCCTCTGAATTATTGAGATCCTGGTGACGAAATAACCTATTCCACTTGGTACACAAGATATAGGAGACAGGCAACGTACCCTCAGATGTCAAGAAGAATGTTATAAAACAAATTCCAAATAAAGCAGTTGCTGACACATGTGAATATTACCGAACCATCAGTTTAATGAGTCATGGTTGTAAAATACTTACACAACTTATTTAAAGTAAAATGAAAAACTGATAGAAGCAGATGTTGGGGAAACTCATTTTGGGTTCATGAGAAATGTATGAACATGTGGGGCAAAACCGACCATGCAAGTTACCTTAGAAAATCAAATGAAGGAAGGCAGACTTAAGTTTATAGTTTTTACAGAATTAGAGAAAGCTTTTGACAGTGTTGACTCAGATGTACTTTATGAAATTTTAAAGGAACCGAGGATAACATCTTTTACAGAAGCCAGATTGCATTTGAAAGAGTCAATGAAAGTGAATGGGAAGCAGTAGTTGAGAAGGGTGCGAGAAAGTTTTGTACCCAACCACAATGTTAATCAATCTGTACACTGAGAAAGCTGTCAAGCAAACCAAGGAGAAATTCGGAAAGGGAATTAAAGTTAAGGGAGTAGAAACAAAAACTTATAATTCTGTCAGAAATGGCAAAGGAATTGGAAGATCTGTGGGATGGAATGGTTAGTGTCTTGAGAAGAGCTTACAAGATGAACACCAACACAAGCAAAACAAGGGCAATGAAGTGTAATTAAATCTCAGGTAATGGCAGGAGAATCAGATTAAGGGTCCCTAAACAAAACAGCAGCACAAAGTAACAAAGTGTAGTGAATCAGAAACTGATAGTTACATTATAATAATGAAGTCCCCTGACCCATCCTTTATCTCGCGCAAATATGACACGTTAATTAGGATTTAAAAGATTATCTTCTCACAAATGAGTAATTGTTCGTATGAACATGCACAATGGAGAATATATGAAGCCTTTGTTGACAGAGTTCTTTTTTAAGCACATCATTTAGTTCAATTAAAATTTGTAGGGTTCCTGTCATTTCCTTACACTAATCAATTTAAGACAGTTCTGATCCAACTGAGGTAACTTCTCTGCTGTCAGAAATTTGTGTGTCGTCATACTTACGAGGGCTGTCCCAGAAGTACCTGACATAACAAAGACAACACAATTTTTTTTTTGAGAAAAAACATCTTTATTTCTCCACATAGTTTTCTTTCATCTCAATACACTTTTCCCAGTAGTGTTCAATAGCTTCGATACCCCGTTGACTGTGAACACCATCAAGCCCCACGAAACAGCCATCAACCGCGCAGACTTTACCTCCTTATTTTTGGCAAATCTTACAGCACCATGCTATTTCTTCAAGTATGGAAACAGAAAATAATCAGAGAAGAATAAACCTGGTGAATAGGGTGCATGAGGAAGCAAGCTGGGCCATGTAATTAACGGATGTGTGAACTGGTGCATTATTGAGATAAAAAATAACTTTCTTTTTTTCACCAAATGCCACTATTTTTGCTTGATTTCATCATTCAAATGCTCCAATATGATTGGATGATACTTGTCATTAAAACAAAGTCCTTCACAACGGCACTGCCGCACAAAACACATACTTCTTGTAAGGTGGTAAATTTTATGAAATGACGGACAATGGGTATGGGTTCTCCATTGTCTCCAGCAATGTCCAACTTTTTTATGGAACATTTTGAGGAACGTGCGTTAAGCTGGCTCCTCTTCTCTCCATCTTCATTTTATCATTATGTCGATAACACATTTATGGTCAGGCCACATGGTATAGGAGCTCTTGAACAGTTCCAGCAACATATGACCAGCATGTGCCCAAACACCCAGTTCACTGTTGAGCCAGAGAAAGAGGGAAGGCTGCCGTTTTTAGATGTTTTGGTACAATGATTGCTATAATGAAAGTTCTCCAAGAAAAGGAAACATGACAATGTTGAACATTCACTTGATGAGCCACTAATTGCATTCCTTCCCTTCTGTGGTGATACATCCAGCAAAATACGCAGGGTCCTGGCATGACGAGGTATCGGATCTATTTTCTGATCTCTTAAGAAGATAAAGCAGATGCTATACCCTGCTAAGGACAGTCTCCAGGGATTTAGAACATCTCATCTATGTGCAGAAGCAATTACATCAGGCAGTCCATCCGCACCATTTCCAACTGCTGTGCAGAACATCAATGGCATATTAAAAATCATGAACTGGAGAAATCTGCAGTTGCTGAGCTCAGCCTCTCAAACAAATATAAAATATTGTTTGACAAAAAACCAGTTTTGTCTAAGGCTCCCACATACTGGAACTTTATAATTAAAGAGGCTGTAGAAATAAGAATGTGTGGGAAAACCTTCAGTCATGATGGCAGATATAACCTCAGCTGTACATGGAAGTGAGCTCTCAATGCAGAGAAGAGCCAGAGATATTTGTGACAATGTTTATGCCACAGTGGGAGCAGTTGCACCACCAGTGCAGACATTGACACTATCTGCAACAGCATGACATAACTACCAACCTATCAGAATCTGTCTTTGTGCTTTAAAGATCACCACAGCAGCAATTTTGACAGTCAGTTGCCTCTGACAAAAATGATGGCGGAAACCTTCGAAAGCTCGAGGTTTTACTGAACTGACATTGCAGCAAGTCCAAGAATGTTTTATACAATACTTGCCATTGACTGTTTTTCCTTTCTGAAGGTAATCAATGGAAATTATCCCACGCACATAGCTAAAAAACTGATGGCATGACCTTGCCTGCAGATAGCGTGGTCTTTACATTCTTTGAAGCTAATAATTCCGTCAGTCCTCTACTTTGATTGTTGCTTCATCTTGGGTGTGAAGTGGTGGAACCATGTTTCATCCATGGTTATGGGTGAAGACAAAAACTCAGCTTTACTGCAACGGAAAACTTAAACATCCTCAGGAGGCTGTTTTCATGTCATTGTGAGTAAATGCGGCACCCATCCTGTGCACAGCTTTCTCATGTCCAATTTTTTAGTCAGTATGCAATATGCAGTACTTTTTGAAATGCCAATGTCTGCTAGTTCACGCACGTTTAGTCAATGGACATCCAATACCACTTTCTGAATTTTCTTCACAATTTCTGGCACTGTCACCTCACCTCATTTGGTCAAACAGCATGATTTTTGTTTTTGTTTTGGCACCTCATATGGCTTTGCTTAAACTCTGCCACTCTATATTTTACAGTTGTAAACAAAGGAGCAGACTGCCAAAGAGTAGAATCTAGCTCAGCTTTAATATTAGTTGGACTAAGACCTTTCAATTGAAAGTAATGTATTACATAATGATGACAATTTTTATCCATGTTTACAAATTCACTAAGTGTGTTTACCAGTGATGGCTGCCAAACAAATACTAAACAATTTAGCATTGTTAAATTTCAAACTTAAAAGGCTGGTATTTTTTATCATACTTTTCTTTGTAACAATAACCTTTATCTATACATCAAGTTGGGAACTTGCCTTAAAGAACACACTAGGAATATGTAAATTGTTTTACACACCACATGTTTCAAAACAAAGTTATCCACTGGCTACACAAATTATTGTAGGAAATATTTAACATTATTAGAATTATATTAATACCTTCAGCTGCTGACGGGCGTTGATATATATCAACAGGGACAGGTGAAAATGTGTACCCCGACTGGGAATTGAACCCGGGATCTCTTGCTTACATGGCAGACACACAATCCATCTCAGCCACCGAGGAAACAGAGGATAGTGCGACTCCAGGGACTATCTCGCGCACGCCTCCCACGAGACCCACATTCTCACCTTATACGTCCACACACTACATTTGTACTGTCCCTACCCAACACATTCATTACTCGTGGAAGACATTCTTACCAAGTCCTGTAAGAGTTTGGGTAATATGTGTGCATCCGTGCAGAAGAAAAAGGTCATGGCCGGTACTGCCAGAACTATATACTTATATGGATATGGTGTCTCTTCTTTTGCACATGTCTGAAAGAACAGACACTATTGATGACCTGCAGTCATCTAGAACAAAATTAGAATAATATTAATACCTTCAGCTGCTGACGGGCGTTGATATATACCAACGGGGACAGGTGAAAATGTTTGCCCCAAGTGGGACTTGAACCCAGGATCTCTCTCCATCTGAGCAACTGAGAGCACATAGGCTAGTGCGACTGACATGTAAGCAAGAGATCCCGGGTTCGAGTCCCGGTCGGGGCACATATTTTCACCTGTCTCCATTGATATATATCAACGCCCGTCAGCAGCTGAAGGTATTAATATAATTCTAATTTCGTTCTAGGCGGCTGCAGGTCATAAATGGTGTCTGTTCGGACATGTCCGAAAGAACAGACACCCTATCCATATAAGTATATATTTAACATTAGACTTCATGTGTAAGACACAAATGAGGGAATGAAACTACATCTACATTGAAAGTGTGCTCCATTTGGTGCTGTAAAATAAGGATACAGGGCTCAAAAATACACAAACCTTAATGTTTGTCTATGATCTTTGTGTATTATTTCCACATTTTAAACTTTAAAGGAGAGACAAAGACTATTATTCAGAGAACTATACATGTATGAACTTAGAAAACAGTTACAAGCAATACCACATGTGATTTCACTAATAAAACATTAAGAACTGATGAAGTAACATATCAAACATATTCATAAGTCTTTAAAAGCACTAACCAGAAGAAATAGCATAGTTGTGTCATCTGTAGGTATTTTTTTCCTGTTTGGTTCCCAAAGAGAAGGAAGAAAACCAACAAGTAGGTGTCTGAACTTTCATATACGTGTGGAAATTGATAAAAGTTTCAGTTCTTAATAAGTTTTATTCCACTTCTTAAATGCCAATATACATCAACAAGCAACAAAATTCAACTGTCTGATTAGTACTTGAGCTTGTCAGACTATGGAATGAAATGAATTAATCAACTTCTAAAACAATTATAACAAGAACCATAACACTACAGGTAACCAGCAAGGAATTATATATGAACATACAATGAGGATATTGACCTGACTTACGGAAATCATGGAAAATTTAATCTGCCAGTTGTTTGTTGCTCTGTGTGGGATGAACCGGTCAGGACCACATGAAACACCCATACCTGGCTGAAAGCATTTGTATGGTGATAGGGCCTGGAATTTGAACATGAAATGAATATATAGCTTTGCTGTACACACACAGTATATATGATATGAAAATACAATCAGCAAAAATTTTATATGCAATACCTTCATGTTTACATGTATTGTTGCTGTACTTTTAACAGTTGTTCATAACTTATTAGACGGAAGTAAGGGACTTAATAAATAATAAAGTTGATTACACACACACACACACACACACACACACACACACACACACACACACACACACAGGCACACACTGAAATCATCACATCTGCTTGACAAGTCCTTCCAGATGAAATAGCGTATTATACTCAAACTTGTGATCACGCTACCTACTTCGTAAAACTTACATTACTTATTCCAAAAGTTACTCTTGGAGTACGAAAACAAACTACTTTGCGAAGATAACCTGTTTACACGAAATGTACATGCATTTGCAAATATGGCAACCATCAGCTGTACAATGGAATGACAACAATGGAAATTTGTGCTGGACTGGGACATGAACCTGGAGTTCCCACTTTTCGTGAGCAGTCACCTTACAGTTAAGTTATCTGAGCACAACTCATGGCCAGACCCAAACTTCCATATGTCGTCAACCATGTATCTACAACCTGCACTTGTGCGTTCATTATGGGAGACGCGTTAATTGAAAGTCGCTTGGCCAGAGTCGGTGAATAAATACGATACTGTACTGCCAGTGTTGTTAAGAAGGATGATGCAAAGTTCCTTCTGACACGCATGCATGTCCGAAGGAACATTGCATCATACTTCTGACCAACACAGGCACTGCAACATTGTACAAGACATTCAATTTGCAAACTGAAAACATCTTCCTGGTCTGGAAAAGCATAATATTTGTTGTCAAGTTACTTTGTTTAGGTTCTACATTGTAGAAAATTTTAGATGTCTACAGTGTGGATGTTGTCACAGCCTGTCAGGCCTAATCTTTTAATACAACAACATCATTAAAAATCAACTTTTAGTTTTGTTCTATGTTGGTAACATGTGTATGTGCATGGAACCGGGGCCCTAGAAACGACGGAGTGGCTTCGTCTTCGCCATAGGCTCAGTGGTTCACAACCCCACAACAGGCTATAGCAATCCACTCACCCCACCGACGCCCTACACTGAACCCAGGGTTATTGTGTGATTTGGCCCCCAGTGGACCCCCCCAGGAATGTCTCAAATCAGACGAGTGTAACCCCAATGTTTGCATGGTAAAGTAATTATGGTATATGTGTACGTGGAGAAAGTGTTTGCGCAGCAATCACCAACACAGTGTAACTGAGGCAGAATAAGGGGAACCAGCCCGCATTCGCCGAGGCAGATGGAAAACCACCTTAAAAACCATCCACAGACTGGCTGGCACACTGGACCTCGACACCAATCTGCCGGGCAGATTCATGCAGGGGACCGGCACGCCTTCCCGCTCGGAAAGCAGTGCATTAGACCGCACGGTAACTGGGCAGGGTTTGGTAGCATGAAATTTGATTTAAAAAAATTACATACATAGTGAGATGAGAATGTTTAAGCAATGATATGTTTCATTATAATTATCTTTTATAGTTTTCTCCGAGAATATTCAGCTCAAGTAGTGTCTCCAAAGAAACAAAATGTCATACTACATTCTTCCTCCATACTCATAAGTAACAACTAAGCTTTCAGTTTAGCAAGAATGAAAACATGGCAGGGATACTGGAAATTACAAAACTTATGGAAAGAAGATTAGAGTGGAATATTCTATCAGCAGTGAGACCTACATCGACATCCACACTATGAAAGTCACATTATGGACTGCGCGGAGGGTACCTCTGGTACAACTATTGTTTTCCCTCTTCCTTGTCCCATTTGGGAATGGTGCATGTGAAAAATTATTGTTGCTGAACTTCCCTATCAGCTCTAATTTCTCTGATTTTTGCACCATGGTCATTTCAGGAGACATATATGAGAGGAAGTAATATGTTGCCAAACTCTTCCCACAACATACTATCCTGTAATTTCAATAGTAAGGCTCTCTGTGATACAAGGCACCCCTCTTTCAGAGTGTGCCACCAGAGTTTGTTGAGCATCTCTGTAGTGCTCTTGTGCCAATTAAACGAACCTGTGACGAAATGTGCAGCTCTTCATTGTATCTTTTCTATCTCTGCTATCAATCCAACCTGGTAAGGATTCCAGGCTGATCAGCAGTACACATGCTTAACTTTATCCACATTATTTCACGTTTGGAATTGTAATAACCTCACTAGCTAAATTTTTTCCTGCAATAAATGTGCCAACACTATTGGTGTACAATCTGGTCATGAAAGAACACAACAGCCAGGAGAGCAGTGTGCTCACCACATGCCCCTCCACGTCTGCATCCAGTGATGACTATCGGCTGAGGATGACACAGCGGTTGGTCAGTACCAATGGACCTTCCGAGGCCTGTTCGAACGGAGTTTAGTTTTAATATTGATTTATAAACTAGCCTTACAATACACATTCCAACCTGAATTTAGGGATTTCATTGCTACTCACTTCTGGAGTCAACCAACCTTCTGTTTCTAATACTGTATAGATATTATTACCTTTAATAAGCAATATTAATTTTGGGATCTTACCATGGACAGTCCTTCAGTTTACTAATATCATATTAGCCTTTTCTATAAATGGCAGTGAAATGAAAATGAAACAGGGGGGGGGGGGGGGGGGAAGTAAGTAAACTGTGCATTATTTCAAAAGTAATCGCCATTACTGTTAATACATTTACCCCACTGTGAGACAAGATGGACAATGACTTGATGGAAAAATGTTTGCAGTTGCCTATGGAACTATTATTGTACCCAGGCATACATCGCTTAATCTGAAGCAAATCAATGGCCACAAATGTGTCTTTTCATGGCTCCAAAACCATAGAAATATTGCCAAGAATGTTTTGAATATGCTGCAGAAGTTTTGCTGGAAAACCCTTACACATCCTCCAATATAGTTCTAATCTCTTCCCATATGATTTCCACATTTTTGGAGCCCTGAAGAAAGACATTTGTGGCCATCAGTCTGCTTCAGATGAAAAGGTGCATGCCTGGGTACAATTGTGGTTCTACATGCAACCACAAACATTTTCCCATGAAGGCAATCACTGTCTTGTCTCCCAGTGGGGTAAATGTATTAACAGTTGTAATGATTACTTTTGAAATAATGAATGGTTTACTTACCTTTTTTCCACCTGCCTCATATTCATTTGACTGTGCCTTATATTTGCAATCTGAGAGATCAGCAGAGAGAGAACACAAGCTCGGACTGAACTAAGATGAGAAAGCATCATCGTCTTTTTTTTATTTTTTTAAAGGTATGATTCCAGCATTCATCTTAAATGATTTAGGGAAAGCATGGGAAAATTGTACCTGGATGGCCAGATGGGGACTATAATCCCACTCCTCCCAGAACACAAGTTTCAGGACCACATCAGACCTATCTTATAATGGAAGAACCAGCAAGGATTTTAGACACTGATATCACAAAATACAATCATTCAAGATGTAGTGGAACCACTGAACTTGTATTGTCTGACTTGCAGTGTTCTGAGAAAACACTTGCAATATACAGATAGACCATTTGTTGACCATCAATAATATCTACCATGGTTCACCACAGTCCATCTTAGAGTGTTAAGGTGCTCAGTAATCTATACATAAAATAGCCACAGTACACACACCACTGTGGACTGAAGATTACTTCAGGGGTGGAGTGCCTATGTGCAGTTGCCTCTTAGCCCTCACTCATCTTAGTTCTTTGACCTAAAATCACAATCATTTATTCTGAAATGTGTGTTTTTATCTATAATATCTAATCTGTTGAACATTCATATTTAGACACAACAAGCCACTTTTGTGCCTGCAGAAACTGAAGGCAATATAAGAACTGAACAGCATGTTATCCGTGCGGAGATAAAGACACTAATACACTTGCACTAGTGGTTACCTATAAGGAAAACAGAGGTCCAGTAAATTGCTGCAAACAAATAAATTGGAGTTTCAGGCAAATGAAAGACGGGAAAATAATCATACACTAAGAATGGATAACCTCAACTTTTTTTATGTAATACCAGTGTGACAGCATATTTGCTAGTAGCATTTATTTCTGTTTTGGTGCAATTTGTACAAATGAGACATAAAATGACTACTCAATAAAGAGAAATTCGCTAATTACAGTGCATCCTGTGCAAAGAGAAAACCTGAGGTAGATATATGACTCAGCCTTATTTTCCATGTAAGCAGAAGTAGGCACGCACACTGGACAAATAACATTTTTTTTTTCCAATGCAGCGTGACAGAAACTTTAATACCACCTCACGTCTTTGATGTGTAAGGGCTCTCTGGTGTGAACCTCATAATTAAAGCACAGGAAAATTCAGAGTTAGTCTTAAGTCATCCAGGAACTGTCCGTTCTATGAATCCTGTTCTGCGGACAAATCACCTGGTCCATGTATGCACGACAATTTTCTGCTTCACACACACACACACACACACACACACACACACACAGAGAGAGAGAGAGAGAGAGAGAGAGAGAGAGAGAGAGAGAGGGTATTCTGTACAAGCCATTAACAACATCTTAGCTGTACTTACTCACTGGTAGGTTTTAGTATAAAAATACTAACTGTCTTTAATATTACACAATTATAAAATGTATCCCAGAGTGGTGAGGTCTTTTGCATCATTGATGTTTTCTGATTCCCACGGATAATAGTTTTAAAAAAACGTAATTCATGTTGCAACAGTCAGCTTCTACCCAGAGGTACACAGACAATTTGTTGTGTCTGCTGCTATGCTTTAATGATAAACTGTAACTAAGTGATGCACAAAACTCAATTTGGAATGCCAGTCTGACTAGTCATGCAGCATAAAAAAAAACAGGTTCTGTCACTTTAAGAAAATAATTCAGCTCAATCAAATTTATATTAATAACATTAAAATTACCATGTTTTGGAAGGACAAGTTTTTACCTTCACACTCAAACCATAACAAGCATCAGAACACTTAAATTCCCTCAACAGACCTCTTATCAGGCACCATGTCCATAGTGCCCATATGGTATCTTGTTGTAATTTGCAGCATCCGAGATCAACAGCACATGTCATGGCTTCCAAGAGATTGTTTTCCAGCTTGCACAATACAATGGGACTAATGTGTACACTATACATGACCATCTGTAGTTCAACACAGCCAAGAGCCATCTGATGTTTTCATTGAAGGTAGCTACCAGACCCCCCTCCTCCCCCCCCCCCCCCCCAGTTTCCCCCAGCCAATAAAGACACGCATACAAACTAGTCAAAGATTATCTGTAACCCATCATATTGATATATGTAACTCACATGCCATTAGTGCATAATCTGGAGGAACGTTATATTTTGCGACCATGCCTATTGGGGTACTGCAATTCTTCATTCGCACTGAAAGCTAGCATTATAGTTTATAGCATTACCACAAAGCTTTTAAAGAAATAATTTACTTTGGTTGTTTTATCCTTGTTCACTAAATTCTCAAATTTAATACTGTACATTAAAATTTACAGTTATTCCAACAGATCCAGTGTTTTACCTTTACTCTGTGTATATGGCACACTGAGACCTTCAATTCCTACACATGGAAGCCCTGTAATGTGAATGAGCTTGGCCACTGACGATTTGTCAAGGTTACACAATCTAAACATGTGTTTATGCTCTTTATATCTTAGTTTATAATTTATTCGTGTCTACCCTGTATATCTAGTATCACATGCGGTGTACTGTATATTACACACACCTGATTTATCATATTTGATTGCTCAACGTTTCAGGTTGTGTCATAACTTGTATACCAGCATGTTATCCACTTTTAAAGGCTACTTTAACATGATATGGTTTGAGAATATTTGGACTTTCTGCAAGATGCTGCTATAATATAGGAGCAATATAATTTCAAAATACTGTCCATAAGTTGTTACGAGGACCTGTTTCAGTTAAACAGTGCATAAATAAAATTTTAAAAAATTATAATTAATTTACTTGCTTACTCACACATATTAAGATTATTAGAACAAGAAGAAAAGAAATAGAAATAAAGTAAATTCCCTGTCACATAATTATTTATTTTTCATATGGAACCTTGAGTCTGATAGCAAATCATACCAAATGAATTCATGGTTAACATATTACACACTGCCTTCTCCAATATATTTTGGAGCACTTTTGAGCTTGCATTTTGAAAACCACATTACCTAATTAGTTTCTGAAAGTACTGTATTTAAATCTACCTACTTCAAATTTTATTAGTTACTCCGAGTTTCATTTATTTTATGTCTAAAGTCAAAGGAAATCAGCTTATAACAGTTCTATGTACTTGACTGTTTGATCTAATTTATCTAAAAATTGACAGTGGACAGATAGGAAAGTTTATTAATTACACACACAGCAGTCCATAAATGTGACAAAGTTCAGAGATCTATGATAATTTTGATGTGTAGCCATACCACTCTTTAAAAGTAAAAGTAGTGTGCCAAGCAATAATTACTTGCTATGCAGACTAATAAATCTCTTAAATTGTGCAATATAGAACTAATAATAAGCTTCTTCCTATAAATTTTTTTAAGCAAATCAGTGTGCCACAAATTTACAGGTATTTTTAGTAATGATGCTGAAAGTATTCAATGACATAACAGCAATATATAAGGGTATTAATTCTCAACTTATAAAAACAGAAAGCAGAAGCAAAAGAATGCCATAACCTTAGCAAAAATGCATGTTTGGAGAACAAGGACACTACATATTATTGTAAGCAGAAAGGTGCTAACAATTATGACCTCACCATTACACCGCAAAACCTTATTTATTACAAGCAGCTTATGGAGTTTACAACCTATAGCACAAAAGGACTTACTTATATGAACTACAGATCTGAACTAATTTTATGCCAGACAACATTTCAATGACAACTCACATATAAAAACTGAGTCAAGAACAATACAAATTACCCACATACTTTCAAAGGCCTCTGAGCCCTTTTACTCCAATATGTGAGGGAATGCTGAAAAGTACTGCCTTCTAATTTTTTATTCTGTTCTCAATTCGGGTTGAGGTATTACATGTCATGTGGTTGACTTTCCTGCTTTGTTGACATGAGTTGCAACACTGCCATTAGAAGGCTCCAAATTGTAGCATTTAACATGGCAATGTGTAACATAACTATTTCAGCGGGTGAGAAACAGCAAGCTGTAACCGAGCTTCTAACTGCACAAAACATGCTTCCAAATGAAATCCATAGAAGAATGAAAGCTGTTTACAATGATGATTGTATCGACATCAGTAATGTCCAACACTGGGTTGTTCATGCTCGTAATGAAGGAAATGGTAGTGCTAACTTCAACAAGCGTAACAGAGCTCAGAGCGAATGACCGCATACAGCAACCAACAAGACTCATCAGCAAAACTGTCAGATAACACAGACACAGCTCTCAGTAACAGTGGAATTTCATGAGGGAGAGTACAGGCCATCACTGCAGAACCGCGGTACAGAAAACTGTGTGCATGGTCGAGGCCTCAAACGCTCACTCCCGGCGTGAAATAGGGGAAAAAAAAAAAACTAAACTCCACCCAGATAGGTCATGGAGGCCCAACATTGCCGATCAGCCGCCCTGTAATCCTCAGCCCACAGACATTAGTGGATGCAGATATGGAGGAGCATGTGGTCAGCACACCGTTCTCCTGACTGTATATCAGCTTACAAGACCAAGTATGAAACAGACGATACTGGAAACCTGTCAACAGTTTCTTATTCATTTAACAACATTTTGACAGGTGATGCAAATGCAGAACACCACTTACATCTTAAGTATTTCAAAAACTACAGAACACCTTTGAGGACTACACTTTAATGGTAACGAAGTGGTGCAAGCAGAAGTGAGATTATCAAAGTCAAACATTCACAGTGAAGGTACCAACAAACTGGTCTCTCACTGGGAGAAATGTGTTCATCACCATGGTGACTGTGTTGAGAAATAAATATACAGAAATGGAGAATAAAGCTGTAGAATGTTAATAAAGTTTGTTTTATTTAAAAAGATTTATAAGTTTTCAGATAAAAAATTCAGAGGCTTTACTTTTCAAAATAACCCCATAGTTTCCTCTTACATTTCTACTTAAAAATCTTATCTGGTTGACAAATAAAAATGTTGTCACTTTGGTCCCACTTACCAACTGTTGTGATAGCACATAACCTCAATGCATAGGATGTAAAAAGCTACAGACACAAAATTTTTGGGTTTTTAGAGAAAATAAAAAGAAACTCGACAAACATGTCATAAATGCACTGTTTCCTCGCTAGGTGTCCATGAAGGTTTTGACACTAATGATGTTCAGAGATGCTCTTCAAACTGTCACACGATGAATATGGTTTTAGAGATGTTGCTAAAATGGTTTTCTGTTTACAGTAATGTACAAACTGGCATCTGTGTGCTAATGACTGCCTAACACACTGCAAACAACCAAGTGTTTTGTGAATAATGGCTACAGCTTCAGCTAAATGGACAACCAGCTTTACTGAGGCATTTATCAACATCTCATACATAAAACGCTTCATCTCCCTCCATTAAAAGAAGCCCTTAGGAGGCCAGTAACATCTCTAAAACAATGTTCATAACACAGCAGTTTGAATACTGTCTATGAACACTCCTAGCATCAAAACTTCATGGACCCCAAGCAGGGAAATGGTGCATCTATGACACTTCTGTAACACAAAAAAGTGTTTCTTTTTATCTCCTCTAAACACAAAAAAATTTTATACGCAGGTTTTCTATACCCTATATAATATCTCATTATCTCTATTTAGGAACGGATATTATGAATTAATTACATTCAGTAAACACTTACAGAATCAGGTGGTGTGAATGGTGTACTTGCACTATTAGGTGGACTGAGTGGACTTCTAGTTGATTTCTCATTTCCTTTAGGTATCCACACCAGTCGTTTCTCATAATCGTGGTTAAACATTCTGATACGTTGTCTGCTATCCTGTAATAAGGAATAAAAAGCAATTATAATTAGAATATGTGTAAGCTTTTCCTGCTTAGTATATTGCTTCCACAAAAAACTGTAGATATATCTTCCTCATATCACGATTATTATGATTATTTAATGTAAGATTAATTTTCTCCCAGCAGCTTGGTAACACCTTTTCTATTCACATAGAAGAATTCTTTTATGCCCTCGAAGTTTTTCTTTTTAGTTCTACTTTTCATTTCTGTCACATTTCTGTTTTCACACATCCTTCGTTTCCTTCTGACTGATATTTAGAATCAGTTTCTGTAATGTTACATGTCAGGAAGCTCATTATTCACTCTAGTTCTTATCCCAGTTCAACCATTACTGTTATATCAACAATAAAAAGGACACAGTGAATTATTTTGCAAACTAAGAGTCCTCTTCACCCATAATTCTTGAAAGTTATTGAGAAAACAACAAAAGCATGTAACACTCCAATGAAATTGAGTATTAAAACAATTCTCTTTCTAGTTTTATATTCCTGCAATTTGAAAGGATATGCATGTGATCAGAGTTGCCAAATCTTACCAACTGTGTACAGCTGTCTGCCTGCAGCAAATTCCGTGTAAGAGGTCATAATGCCTTCATAGCATCAAAGAGTGCCAAATAACCTGGTCATTAAGCTTTTATGGTACCTTTGTGAAATCAGATTCCTATTTTTATGAAACTGCAGTTGTTAGAAGCATAATGCTTCAATAAGAATCTGTATGTCGATAAGGATACATATGTAGAAGATATGTGCCAGATTGTGCCTAACAAGTCATAAATCTGGTAGTGAACTACAGAATGTGATGCCATCACGGAATGAAAGTGATCTTACCTGTAGGGCAGTGATGTGCATTATTGCATCAGCTTGAGTGAAGTCACACTGTCAGAGTGCTGCTACACGCTCATGCCAGAAGCATCATGGACCGTTAGGTTTTCTTCCCTTACATGTGATAAACTTCGACAATGGATCAAAAATACCTCAGGCAACCATCTGCTCATACAAATTCTAGCATGGAATCAGACAAAAAATTTTCCTTTCCAACAGGTCTCTCTTGCATTTCAATAGCACTGACGACCAAGAACACTTGGAATACAACAGGTGAATGCTATTTCCCAGAGCACATTATTCAACATTATACAAAATGACAACACAGTGTGATGGTCAGGAATGCTGCTGGATCTATTGGGCAATATTGGTTGTAGTGAACAGTGGTTATTCTGAAAAACAACTGTTATGTAATGGAAATCAAAATGTATTGAGTTTTTTGTTATTGTGGTCTTCAGTCCAGAAACTGGTTTGATGCAGCTCTCCATGCTACTCTATCATGTGCAAGCTTCTTCATCCCCCAGTACCTACTGCAACCTACATCCTTCTGAACGGTTTAGTGTATTCATCCCTTCTTCATATCCCAGTACCTACTACAACCTACATCCTTCTGTTTAGTGTATTTATCTCTTGGTAATTAAACACAGTGAGAGGTCTTCCCTCGTCCAACAAAACAACTTTTTCAGTTGTGGTAAGCTTAACTTGAATAAAAACACAAACAGCTGTTAATTGATGACTTATTGACACAACTGGTTTACTGCATTAAAGCATCTACAGGTAATACCACAAAGTAAAAACAAAGATGTAACTAGAAAGGAAAGCACCCTTGTAATCTATAGTCATTACAAGAGCTTTGCTTAAATTATTTGAAATATGCCCTTTTCGCCTTGCTAGGCGAAACTGGTTGTGTCAATGAATTATCAATTAACAGCTGTCCCCAGTTTTATTCAAGTTCAGTTTACCATGGTTGTCCACATTATACAGCTGTTGTCATATATGAAGAAAGCCCTCAAATGTTGTACTGTATGGCAATGTTTATTCTTTTCCAACTAGATGAGAATTCATTGACTCAAAAATGTAATAAAGCTATAACTTATTGTCACTGAAGCAATTACAATACACATTTGCTATGTTAATGCAACTTTCAATATTGAAAATGTCCAGTCGATTTTAATTTAATTTCTGCAATAGTATTTTCATCATATTATCACTTTAGAAACATAAGTTGAAATATCAAGTGATTTATTAAACAAAGAAAAAATTGTGACTGTGAATGTAAGACAACAAAAGCAAACACTTGCAAAAATTTCATGCTGAACTTGTATAATGCGTTGTGTTGGCAGAAGAGCCAACACCATGTTACTAGTGGAGACCGAAATGCACGCGTTTTAGCAACTAGACTGACATGAGGTCTGGAACAAGACAAGGAATTAGAATTCAGAAAGGGGACGTAATTAGTTTGATACTTAACTTTAATCCATTAATGATGAACGTCGCTCTTGACGGTACATGATTCACAGTATTATCTGTTCAGAATACATTCATAGTAACCAAATATGGCACCTTGCTAGGTCGTAGCAAATGACGTAGCTGAAGGCTATGCTAAACTGTCGTCTCTGCAAATGAGAGCGTATGTAGACAGTGAACCATCGCTAGCAAAGTCGGCTGTACAACTGGGGCGAGTGCTACGGAGTCTCTCTAGACTAGACCTGCCGTGTGGCGGCGCTCGGTCTGCAATCACTGATAGTGGCGACACACGAGTCCGACGTATACTAACGGACCGCGGCCGATTTAAAGGTTACCACCTAGCAAGTGTGGTGTCTGGCGGTGACACCACATAATGTTTACAGATTGCAATACACAACACACATAAAAATCAATTATTCAAATTTACATTTTGTATTTTTTCACATACACAATCTGGGTACTCTTATAAAACTAGCTCTTTCAGTGATAAACGTATCATAAAAAAATAAAAGTTTTCATAATCCATTAGGAGCAACAATGAAATTTTCTTGAAACCTGCTTCATTTGGGAACAAATTCTGCCTCTCGTGGATTAAAAATATATATTCTTCAGAACTGTGATATTAGTCTCTTTCAGAAACCATCCTGTTATTTCTTATTTCATAAGCATCTGACAAAGCTGCAGAGTGAAAGATTCTGTCTGAAAACAGTGGGGACTGAAATTTCTTACAATACGTTACACTGTTACCTGAAGGGGGAAAAAAATAAATTGACTCACTTAAGTGTAAGAAGATTGCTAAGTAAACACTATGCTACACTTGCCATGAATACATAGCATACTGATAGACTTTAAAAAGATTGCCTTTAGCACAGAAAAAGTTGTTCTCAGACAAGAGACGTCAAAAGTACATTGCTTCACTACTAATGATAACAACATGCATATATAGTCTGCACAAAAGGAGATGGAGTCGAATTTCATGCATACATGCTAATGCAGCCTCATTTTGAGATCAAGCATGTACATTTATGTTTGCTATTTTCTGTAGTGTTGAGGTAGCAGAATTTGTATTGCATCTTTGGTTGATTGTTAACATGTGCCATTTATACCTTGCATAAATCATGACTGTTTTGGATTATGTCTTGCGTCAGGTTTTGGGATCGCTGTCGCAAATTATCCAGTCGATAAACATAAAGCAACCAATACAAACATTACAGATGAGGTGGTATACAAAAGGCCCTGAAATATGTTAATTAAAATTATTACATCTTGCCTAGGTCTTATTCTGCACCACCAACTTCAAAGTTGTCTCCATGGGAGGGAATAAACCAATCATAATGTTTCTGCTACTTTTGGAACACATCCTGAAAATCTTTCCTTGTTAAAGTGTTTAGCAGGCTCTCTGATTCTGCTATATCAAATCTTTGTACCATCAACGATTTTTCAGCTTGCAGAGGAAGAAGTTACATGGATGATGATGATGATGATGATTATGTTTGGTTTGCGGGGCACTCAACTGCATGGTAATCATCGCCCACACAAAGTCCCAGTTTTTACACAGCCCAATTTTTTGTTACTCAGTCCAATTTAGTGACTGTCACGAATGATGACAATGACGACGATGATGATGATAAATGATGAGGACAACACAAACACCCAGTCCCTGGGCAGAGAAAATCCTCAAACCTTCCGGGAATCGAACCCGGGACCCTGTGATAGAGAGGCAGCAACACTAACCACTAGACAATGGGCTGTGGACAAGTTACATGGAGGTAAGTCTGCTGAGTATGTTAGTGGGGAATTGCAGTCATCATCTTTCAAGGCTACCTTTGACATGTTGGTCTTTCTTTTATTTTGGGGAGGAGGGGGGCTGTGGTGAAGATGGATTGTTCCACTGTAACAACTACTGCTTATTTTCTGGATCATAGTCATAAACCGAACTTTCATCACCAATTACAACCCTCGAAAGAAAGTCTGGACTGTCTTGAATCAGAGGCAGGACAAATTTCAGCACAATCCTTCCCTGTTCAATTTTTCTGACAGAATACGTTTTTATGTACCATAATTTATTCCCAACGTGTTGCAGAGGTCTCAGATGATCTGCAGCCATTTTCCATTTTTGAAATGCTTATATCAATTGAAAGTCTGTGCTTGAGCCAAAGTTTTGTCTTGAGAAGCTTGCTTCAACATTTGGTGTGTTCCTACAGCAGTTTACCCAAGCACAATTTTATACAGGCACACTGCTCTTTCAGGTAGTTATCACAAAACTGCAATTTTATGGAAAGACGGCAATGGAAATGGGCTCCAAAACAAGTAATCAAACCACTTGGCTTGCAACCCCCTGCCATAAATATTCAAGAAGGGTATTTGGGGAGACACCTAGCAGTATTTCAGTGCAACTGTAAAAATTTGCACACTAATTTGAAATTTCAGGCACTCTCAGATAGCACCCGGTATGATGTCACAACTGTGCTTCACAAAATTACCACTTTAAAATCACCGGCACTGTAATCCACTTGTATCATCTATACATAGCAGACAGCATGGATGTGTCAGATTGGATTCCAGATGGTGCTGTAAGATTGATGAACCTGTACAAGCCTTTTCTGATTGACATCCATTGGACTACTTCAATGCCAGATACTTTAAGTGTAACTGTTTTGTGCAGATGACTATTGTGGTGTCTTTCCCACTCGTCCCCTATAGGGTGCCTAAGGGATGCAGTGTTCTCAGAATGCTCTACAATTCAAGCAATTTGTTGTTTTATTTCAATAAAGCAGATTTGACAATAATTAACTTGAATGTACTACAAGTTACCACAAGTGATGGGCAACAGGCAATATAATTCAGAGTCCTTGGCTATATGCAATGTTCCCACAAGTTTGACACACAGTTTTTGGATCACTAATAACCGTTCTCCTAGCACGCTCTGCTAGGCAGTGGTAATCCTCTGCGTATACTCCACTAATGTCCGGCCGAGCTTGCAGGAGCAGCACTTATATTCACTTCAGCTAGATGTCGCTCCTATCATGGTGATGTCCTGGTCAGCGCACTATTGGCCAATGTAGTTTCACCACCTTCCCTGGTCTTGCGTTCTTCTTCTTCGTTCCGGTGCTTGTGGTTACGCCAGAACATTCCTCCCCACCCAAAGCGATGGACCGTCGTCGCGTAGGGAGTACGACCACAGTGGGGGAGGCAGGAGTGTGGGCGCATCGTCGGGCCAGGAGCTGTGGCTGCAGGGGATGTCAAGCTTCCGGCCGTGCCCCGCCATCTGGCCTGCGCTCTGGCGGAAACGTATCCCAGAAAATGACCAGAAGGGTACATGTCCACCTACTGCTGCCATGAACCAGATGAAGAAGGCAGCGACTGCTGCAGTGTAGGCAGGTCCAGCTCCATCAGTAGGATGAGAGGGGGCAGAGGCTCCGTCTCCATGGGGTCATCCAACGGAGTCGCGATGATACCCTCTGGTGGCTGCTGTGGCCACACTGTTCTCAGGATCTGTAAATCTGGGGGAAGAGATACAGAAGGATCACTCTGCACATGATATGAGGGTGGAGCAGTGTCTGATGTGGCAGCCGTGAAGCAATTCTGTCGGCAATGGTCCATCTCACGGATGCGAATGATAGGATGCAAGAAACAGTTGCAGTGCTTGATCCCTGGTGTGTGTGGTGCAAAGTTTGGCCAACTGCTGCTTGAAGGTTCTGCCAAAACATTTTGCTTCGCTGTTTTGACTGTGGATGGAACAGTGAACTAGTTAGATGCTGTACGCCACGCATTCACAGACTCTTTCAAATTCATGTGATGTGAACTGAGGGTCGTTGCCTGACACTATGACTTCAGACAAACCTTTGAGACAAAAAACAGAGGACAACGCCTGAACTGCACTATGTGATGTTGTCGAGTTCATTGGCACAGCAACAGGCAACTTGCAATATGAGTCAATCACAATCAACCAGCAAGTGTTCCAAAACGGTACCGCACAGTGTATACGCACATGTTGCCATGGTGACTGCCAATCAGAGAATTTTTGTGGCAGAGTGGACTGATTTTCCGCACAAGCGTGACACTGTGATGTCTTCTGTTCTATAAGGGCATCCATACCCTGCCAAGTACAGTGCTGACATGCTGTTTCATACGAACAGTCCCCCATTGTTCTTGGTGAAGTAACTGCAGCCCTTCTTTATGCGAAGCTTTAGAGATCAACACACGTGACTGTCCACTGTCATTTTGAACAAGAATCACATCTTTCTGTACAGCGGTGCTATGCCGACGCGCAAAGTATCAGCACACTACAGAGTTCTTTATGCTATGCAAGGAACGACGCCAAGATGTGCGAATTTCAATCAGCTTCTGTGGCTGTGCAATTTTCCAATAGCTCAGCCGAAAAGATTGACGCAATTCAGAATCCTGAGCATCGGTAAGGCAACAAGATGCAGCGGAAGCATCAATAGTTTTTATCAGGGCCAATTGGAATACAATAAAGCGCGTTCACATTACTATGTTGAGCTGTTGGACGATACACAATCTCATACTGGTATTGAGACAACAACAAAGCCCATCTTTGCAATTTTTGGGCAGTTTGTACAGTAACCGGTTTCGTCAGATGAAACAAGGACTGCAAAGGCTTGTGATCTATTACTAAGCAGAATTTTCTGCCACACAAATAGTGGTGGAATTTGGTGACACCATACACAATAGGCAAAGCCTCTTTTCAATTTGTGAATAGTTACATAGAGCTTTGGACAAAACTTTTGATGCAGAAGCAATAGACCTGTCTTTATCACGAATTCTGTGTGAAAGCTCTGCACCGATTCTGTAACAGGAAGCGTCAACTTGCGATACAACTCGTTTGGCAGGATCAAAGTGAACTAAGCATCAATCACTGAGCAATGCATCTTTAAGTTTCTAAAAAGCTTCTTGGCACACATCTATCCAAACAAAGTGGACATTCTTGCAATGGAAGCAATGTAATGGAGCTGCGATTTTTGCAGTGTTCAGTATGAACTGAATATAATAGTTCATTTTTCCTAAAACTGACTGCACTTATGTGATACTGCGAGGAACTGGATGTGGAACGAACAATTTTACATGCACATTACACATTAACATATGCATGCTGATAAGCTACAATTTTTTAGTACTGTTGAGAGTTAAGGATTCCCACCCATCACCTTTTACCCATTACAAAATTAGAAATTCTTCTATGGAATAGGAGGAATTGTTAGGGAGAACACTTTTCAGTCTGCTTTCAAATTTAACTTTGCTGTCTATCAGATATATCAACGTGTAAGTGATCAAAAATGTTGGTGGCAGCATTGTGCCCCCAGTTTGTGCTAAAAATAATCTTAATGTAGAGTAATGCAAGTTATTTTTTCTTCTGTTATTGCAATTATGTAGATCATTGTTCTTGTTGAACTGCAGTGGATTATTTACAACAAACTTCACAAGGGAATAAACAGACCTTGAAGCAGTAGTCAAAATGCTCAACTACTTCAACAGGCCTCAACAAGATGACTGTCGGTGAGCACCACATTTTACTCTCAAAGCATGTTTTTGAGCAATGAACACTTTCTATCTTAACATTGAGTTACCCCAGAACATTATTTCATATGACAATACTGAATTAAATTACGCAAAATATGTCAAGTTATTGATTTCTCTCTCCCCAAGATTTGTAATGATACTACTTGTAAATGTGGCTGCACTAAGCTGTTTTAGGAGTTTGAAATTGAGTTTTTTTCCATTTAAATTATCATCGACATGGACACCCACAAATTTTGACATCTCAACCATAGTTATTATTTCCTCACACTGTGTTGCACTTACCACTGGTGCAGTACATCTAGATGTGCAGAACTAAATATGATGTGTCTTTTTGAAATTGAGAATGAAACCATCCATAGAAAAAATATTTTTTTAAGAAACCAGTATATTTATGCAAACAATTTCTTTGTATATGTTCAGATGATAAATAGTTTCCCAATTTCTGTGGAGAGAAGTTATGCCATGTGTTCTGAAATACGATTCAAGGGTGGCAATATCATCTACAACACTATGACTACAGTCATTTGTCACAATTAGTTATCCTTTATGAATTCATTAGAACAGTGTATAATGCTGCTGGAACTTTGAATTCACAATAAGTGTAAGTGGAGATTCTGACACCAATGTCTATTTAGTACTAAAGATGTGGTTTAATCCATGACTACTCAACACAAACATTGTTCAGCCATTCCATTAACTATGAATAATTTGGATCTGTTATTAACCTAAAGATTGCTTTGACACTTTGATTATTGTTTCACTTAGCACGTATGAATGGAGGTGGATTAATCAACATTCTTCATGTGCTGTAGGTTTTGTAGTAGCCTTTTCTTTAGAATGTGCTTTTCTTTCGATACTTCACTTCATTCGTTATCAACCTAAACTGTTGACTGTACGGAGATCATCATCTCAGAATGAATCAAAAGCCTTGTGCAGCAGGTGCACATTTCACACTTTATTACAAGTCCAAGGATGGAAGTGGCAAACCACTTCCACTAACATCTTGGCACAGGCAACAATGCACGATTCCTGCTTTGCCACAAGTGTTCTCAAATGCGTATGGCAATGAATATTCCTTTTACTGCACAGTGATACACAACACTCTGAAAATACTAATCAAACTGGATGATCACTGGAATGCCAGTACTACCAAAGGACATGCATAAAATTGACTCTTTTATCTTTACAATTGCACTTCCAAACACTATGCTATAGACAGCACTCGATTTAATACTGTCGAGGGTCAAAAGTTTGGTGAAGTGGCCAAGTAGGCATAAATGCATATTCCAATGTTTCCATACCACCTTCCACTACCAGTATGGCAAAACATTAGGATATGGTAGTCTCTCAAAATATGGCATAATTTTGATTGGCCATGTGGTGTCTCTGAACATGGGTGGCTGGTCAGTTCTTACACACTGGCTGTATAGCTCCCAGGGCTTTGTGGCATTCATCAGTACAGACTGTGTCCTGGGATGCCGAGATTCAGGTGTGAAATGTTACCCATGAGAGCAGTTGTGTACGGTAAACGGTAACTAATGACGCCAGCATGACTTACTGTCCCATCTTTGATGCCTAATCTTCGATCAACTGTGACCCACAAGTCCCGTCTATCCATTGTCATCTGGCTTTGGGGGTACATCAGTTGCAGCAATTATTACTAATGTATGACAGCCCAAGTGCAGCCTTCTATAAAACTAAATATCTAATGCAGGTAAGGCATTGCATAGAGCATCCCGATGAAGCTCTTTTCACCATGGATGCAGATGATGCTTCCTCACAGATGTGTATCAGAGTGCCAAGTGTTATCACTGGGGGCTTGCTTTTATATATGTTAACTGCATCCTGTGTAAAGATGGATCGTTCTCATGGTATACTTTTTTTTTTTTGTGTGTGTGTGTGTGTCTATATATATATATATATATGAGAACGATTCATCTTTACGCAGGATGCAGTTAACACAGCAAGGTCAGAATGCATAACACAATCACTCTAAAATTAATATTTTTCCTTACGTTTTATATCTGTACCGTGATAACAAAAATTACAACCGTTCTGCAATGAGCTTGTTCCCTGAAGATTACGAACAAGAAGAACAGGCTAAAGCTTTTAAAGGGGTCAATTTCATGTTGTATTTTTCGTTATTTTTGTCACATACTGGAAATACAGTCGCACCTCAGTAACAGGATCAATTCAAATTAAGGAAATAAGTTTACTCGCGGGGCAGTAAACAATGCGAAAGCAGAAATACTTATCTGCAAAACATACCTTTACACAGCCGTTAACATTATCGTTCTCCGTCATCCAGGACCCTCCTTGTTAACAAATTATTCACAAATACAATGCCTCAGAACTATCACTTCACCTGTATATTACATCGACAGTCTCTTTTTGAGATTTTTTGCAGCACTGAGATGCACTCACTCTTTAACAAAATTCAATTTCGTTCTGTTCATTTAAGTCTCTCCATACACTGCGCATACATGTTATAATCCGTTTACGAAAGTTGTCTGGAATGTCTTGTCTCTACAATAACACAAATGACTTCTCGCGAAATTCAAATCCACGTAAAAATATCTCCTTACGACGCCACATACACACAAACACATACAATACCAAAGATGCTTGCTCTGACGTTACTCCGAAAACCACAGACTTTACAAGCCGAGGATAAATAATGGCAGATATCGTTGGGTGCACATAAATCATTTTCTTATTTTTATTGGCTTCTAGCACACAAACTTTTTAGTCATCACAAATAAATGTACAGGCACACATAACACGGTAACATTTTTTTTCTTCGTCATACTGCACATAAATCAACCTCCCTCAAAGTAATTATGTTAATTACATAATAATTATGTTAGTTACATGGCTTTTCAGACATGCTTGGTTAGTATAAGTCTCTAAATACACAGAGCATTTCTTGGCTTTTTTTTAACTCATGCAAGGATCATCTCACAATGGCATAGGAATTGTCACTCTGATACAACGATAATCAATAGATATGAGGGTAATCCCAAAAGTAAGGTCTCCCATTTTTAAGTACATAGACCTGTTTATTTCTACAATGGTTTACATCAGTTTACAGCTTGAACATTTAGCTATTTTTCGACATAATCGCCTTTCCTGTCGATGCATTTTTGTAGACGCTGTGGCAGTTTTTGTATGCCCATGTCATACAGCTCGCCGCCATGCTGTTCTTCTTTCTCACCTCGTCGTGGGAGTTGAATCACTTTCCGGCCAAATGTTCTTTTAACCTAGGGAAAAGGTGATAGTCACTGGGCGCCAAGTCAGGACTATAGGGTGGGTGGGTGATTATGTTCCAATGAAACTGTTGCAGGAGAGCAACGGTTTGCCGAGCGATGTGTGGGCGAGCGTTGTCATGGAGAATGTGTACGCCCTGGCTCAACATTCCTCTTCTCCGGTTCTAAATTGCCCGTTTGAGTTTTTTCAATGTCTCACAGTACCTGTCAGCGTTAGTTGTGGTCCCAGCGATTCAGCTCCGTCGACGAGGTGAAAGAAGAGGTTCATAACTTTCTGAACAGCACGGTGGCGAGCTGGTATGACATGGGCATACAAAAACTGCCACAGCGTCTACAAAAATGCATCGACAGAAATGGTGATTATGTCGAAAAATAGCTAAATGTTCAAGCTGTAAACTGATGTAAACCATTGTAGAAAGAAACAGGTCTATGTACTTATAAAAAATAGGAGACCTTACTTTTGGGATTACCCTCGTAATAACACCACACACACACACACACACACACACAGAGAGAGAGAGAGAGAGAGAGAGAGAGGAATACATAAGTGTACCTTATGAGGAATAGAACGGGTGGTCAGACTCGGCTTTGCTGATGGAACCCCCAGGAATTTGCCTGAAATGATTTGAGAAAACCAGGGATGACGCAGCTAGTTGTCTCGAATGAAGGGACGTCGCTAATTGTATAAATAAATTTCAGTGTATCGCAAGGTAGTGTACCGAGACCCTAGCTATCCATGTGTCATTTAATGACCTGGCAGACCGTGCTGATCGTTACCTTCAAAGAGATAGTAATACTTCCATAACCATCTTCGCAGATGAGGCAGTTATCTATAATGAAGTGCTGTCTGAAAAAGTTGTACAAAATTTCAAACTAATGCAAAGATTGACAGATGTTCATAAAAGTAAAATTATGCTCGTCACAAGATAGACTACTTAGTAATATTGGAATCAGTCAACTACTACAACTATCTGAGCAAAGATATAACATGGAATTACCACATAATCTGAGTTGTACGTAATGCAGGTGGAAAATTTCGATTCATTGGTTAGATCCTGGGAAAGTGCAGTGCATCTACAAAGGAGAATGCTTATAGCGCACCCGTGTGATCCATCATGGAATATTCCTCAAGTGTGTGGACCCATCCCAAATAGGATTATCAGGGGATATTGAACCGACACAAAGAAGGGCAGCACGTGTGGTCACATATTTGATCCATGGGAGAGCACCATGGAGACACTGAAAAATCTGAACTGGTAAATGTTTGGAGATAGATAAACTATACCGAGAAAGCTTACAAAGTTTCAAGAAGCAGTATTAAGTGATGAATCAATGAATACAGGCCTATACAACCCTGTACGACAAGTTTAGAATAAATGAGGTGCACACAGAAGCTTTTAGGCAATCACTCTTATGTAGCTCCGTGCCCATGTGGAATGGGAAGAGACCCTAATATGTAATATAACGATATCGTCAGTCGACACATCGGTTATGAACAATGAAATCTGATTCAGTATGTGGTAACTTTAGTCTTTCATTTCATTGTCTTGTTGTGCTAAGCGCGGAATTCTGTTTGCGTCACGTACTGTAAAGTATAAGTTGAAGGTGCAATAAATGTGCGATGTTCAAACTACTCTCTAATAATTCAGTGTTGAGTCACACCACACCAAGTAAACGAATCCGTATAGTGATGACCTCATCCAGTGAGCAAGACATTAACTTGAAATGTGCAGCAGTGTCGCATCTGACAACCCCCATCGTAAACAACAAACTGGAGCAACCACAGCCGAGGACGACAAACATGCACCAAACCGAGAAAAATGCGACAAATGACCAGTCGGAGCACCCCTGGCAGCTTCATACAGCAAAGCAACATAGGGCTCCTAGTCACGTAAAATTACCGTCATTCTGGCTGACACGACCTTTATTATGGTTCATGCATGCTCAGCGTCAGAGATAACGTGGACAAACTTCATTGCATAGTTGCTCACTTACACAAAACTCAAATCTTTCAAGCTGAAGAAGTGTTGCAAAGTCAGTGTTATGTAGCATTAAAAGATAGTCTAATCTGACAATTCACACTGAGGCCTGGACTATGTCTTCAAACGTTACTCCGTGGCGAACAAAGGGGACAAGTCCCTCAAACAGTTTTTGGGGAATGTTAAGACACTGGCGGGAATAGATTGCTGCCTATTCGCATGTTGTGACTTCAATGGCTACTGCCTAACATCCCAACAGTTTTGGCAATTACAGGGGATGATTTTCTCTACAACTTACATCTCACTGCTGATCTCAATAATAGAAGGCTTCTGTAATTGGCGGAGGTGGCATGAATCCACTAAACCTTCCTTTTCACAACATTTTACAAAAATTCCCAGAGCTCACATGCTCTGCAATGCTAGTGATGACATGCAAACACGGCTCCATGCATCATATTTGGATATTGACGAGCCCATCTCTAGCAGAAAAGCCTCGCCAGCTCATACCCAAAAAGTTTTTAGCAATCCAAGACGACATAAATAGCAGTGGCGGTGCGTGGTATTACTGCAGTGTTGCACAACTCAAAATAATTTTACACTTAATATGTTCTCTTTTCCTTTATGGTTTTTTGGTTTAGGAAGCTTAATATATGCCATGGAATGTGTTAACTGCGGTCGTCAATGTCCCACTGCCACGTAATGAACCCAAAAACGCTACTGGGTTCGAAGCAAACTTAGGGGGTTTGCACTCCTATGGCAACTCCTCGCCATACAGAGCAGCCCATTACTTCCAATAGGTACAAGACGAGGGCTGTCTGTAACTCCAAGTAGCATGTTTGCCAGTGACACCACAGGGTGCTGCAATTGGGATGCGAACTCCCTGACTAGAAACAGTTCCAAATGCCCCATTAGGTGGTAACACTATACAGAGAACACATCTCCCATAATGTCAATTTGTTACCGAAGCTTCTAAGGTACAACATTACACCACCCAGAATACTACCAATATTGATATTTCAACAGCAATTATAAGAATTTTTTTACATTCAGAAATTAGGTTTGAGGGTAAAAATTTGGAGTAAGTGTTTCCTCATCAGCGTAACTGAATTTCATAGTTTTGTCAGTCGTAAAAAGAGCTTAGATTTAATGATAACATAGTGACATTTGTTAAGTGGCTAGAATTGTGCTGTTGTCGGTGTTGTTGGAATCGTAATGTTTATGCTTATGATGTGTATGAATATTATTTCTATGGAGCCTGCGTGTAGATGTTGTGGTCTTTCAAGGTGAATGAGTCTTTTGGTTCTTAATACGGCAATCTTCTATATATTTCTGTATCTGATACATTCTGGACAGTGAGAACTAGCTCATCATGTAGTTTCCAATTTGAGGAGTGTGAGTGAAAAGAAAGAGACTAGGACGACTGTTACCAGTTTTAAATATTGTACAAAATATTAATACTGGAAATCGATAGTTTAAGCGAGCATTTTAAGTGGATATTTATCAAAACAGTGATTGGTTATGTTGTTGTGAAGTTAAAAATGAATTATTCTGCTTCACATGCTTGTTGTTTGTTAGCGAATCCTCGTGAAGGAAATTGGGAGCTACAGAATAAATCATTTGAGTACCAAAATGAAGAAGTTCCTATACAAAATTGTTTAAGACTGACATTTTTTGGAACTGTAAACACAGCTGAGCAACTGGATAGTGCATAAAGAAGAAAAATTACAGAGCATAATGAAAGTTAAAGCATAATAGGCATGTGTTAAATATTTTAATAGATTGTATTCGTTTCTGTGGCTCCTTTGAATTCGCCATAAGGGGTTGTGATGAAACTAAATCTTCATCAAACCCCGGTGTTTTTAGAGGACTGTTTAATTTTAGCACTGAACTGGATGCAGCACTAAAAGATTATTCGGACATGGCAACTGTTTTCAAATGAACATTCAAAACTACACAAAACAAACTTTTGAAAAATTATTTTGGAGGTATTCAAAGAAAATAAAAATTTTATCTGTTACAGCAGATGAACCTAAGGATATTTCAAATGCTGTTGATCACTGTTACATATTAAGAGGTAAATCAACAGAAAGGCTCTGGAGTTTCCTGTCTTCTTCCAAACATGTCACACAGACATTAGCAACGAGTTGGCTAGAACTACTAGAAAGGTAAAAAGAAAATGAGTCTCCTCAAAAAATAATTGCAAAGACCTATGACAGGGTCCTCCCCATGAACCATGGACCTTGCTGTTGGTGGGGAGGCTTGCGTGCCTCAGCGATACAGATAGCTGTACCGTAGGTGCAACCACAATGGAGGGGTATCTGTTGAGAGGCCAGACAAACGTGTGGTTCCTGAAGAGGGGCAGCAGCCTTTTCAGTAACAGTGTGGATGATTGACTGATCTGGCCTTGTAACAATAACCAAAACGGCCTTGCTGTGCTGGTACTGCGAACGGCTGAAAGCAAGGGGAAACTACGGCCGTAATTTTTCCCGAGGGCATGCAGCTTTACTGTATGATTAAATGATGATGGCGTCCTCTTGGGTAAAATATTCCGGAGGTAAAATAGTCCCCCATTCGGATCTCCGGGCGGGGACTACTCAAGAGGATGTCGTTATCAGGAGAAAGAAAACTGGCATTCTACGGATTGGAGCGTGGAATGTCAGATCCCTTAATCGGGCAGGTAGGTTAGAAAATTTAAAAAGGGAAATGGATAGGTTAAAGTTAGATATAGTGGGAATTAGTGAAGATCGGTGGCAGGAGGAACAAGACTTTTGGTCAGGTAAATATAGGGTTATAAATACAAAATCAAATAGGGGTAATGCAGGAGTAGGCTTAATAATGAATAGGAAAATAGGAATGCGGGTAAGCTACTACAAACAGCATAGTGAACACATTATTGTGGCCAAGATAGATACAAAGCCCACACCTACTACAGTAGTACAAGTTTATATGCCAACTAGCTCTGCAGATGACGAAGAAATTGAAGAAATGTATGATGAAATAAAAGAAATTATTCAGATAGTGAAGGGAGACGAAAATTTAATAGTCATGGGTGACTGGAATTCGAGTGTAGGAAAAGGGAGAGAAGGAAACGTAGTAGATGAATATGGATTGGGGCTAAGAAATGAAAGAGGAAGCCGCCTGATAGAATTTTGCACAGAGCACAACTTAATCACAGCTAACACTTGGTTTAAGAATCATGATAGAAGGTTGTATACATGGAAGAACCCTGGAGATACTAAACGGTATCAGATAGATTATATAATGGTAAGACAGAGATTTAGGAACCAGGTTTTAAATTGTAAGACATTTCCAGGGGCAGATGTGGACTCTGACCACAATCTATTGGTTATGACCTGTAGATTAAAACTGAAGAAACTGCAAAAAAGGTGGGAATTTAAGGAGATGGGACCTGGATAAACTGAAAGAACCAGAGGTTGTACAGAGTTTCAGGGAGAGCATTAGGGAACAATTGACAGGAATGGGGGAAAGAAATACAGTAGAAGAAGAATGGGTAGCTTTGAGGGATGAAGTAGTGAAGGCAGCAGAGGTTCAAGTAGGTAAAAAGACGAGGGCTAGTAGAAATCCTTGGGTAGCAGAAGAAATATTGAATTTAATTGATGAAAGGAGAAAATATAAAAATGCAGTAAATGAAGCAGGCAAAAAAGAATACAAACGACTCAAAAATGAGATCGACAGGAAGTGTAAAATGGCTAAGCAGGGATGGCTAGAGGACAAATGTAAGGATGTAGAGGCTTATCTCACTAGGGGTAAGATAGATACTGCCTACAGGAAAATTAAAGAGACCTTTGGAGATAAGAGAAACACTTGTATGAACATCAAGAGCTCAGATGGAAACCCAGTTCTAAGCAAAGAAGGAAAAGCAGAAAGGTGGAAGGAGTATATAGAGGGTCTATACAAGGGCGATGCACTTGAGGACAATATTATGGAAATGGAAGAGGATGTAGATGAAGATGAAATGGGAGATACGATACTGCGTGAAGAGTTTGACAGAGCACTGAAAGACCTGAGTCGAAATAAGGCCCCCGGAGTAGACAACATTCCATTGGAACTACTGACGGCCTTGGGAGAGCCAGTTCTAACAAAACTCTACCATCTGGTGAGCAAACTGTATGAAACAGGCGAAATACCCTCAGACTTCAAGAAGAATATGATAATTCCAATCCCAAAGAAAGCAGGTGTTGACAGATGTGAAAATTATCGAACAATCAGCTTAATAAGCCACAGCTGCAAAGTACTAACACGAATTCTTTACAGACGAATGGAAAAACTAGTAGAAGCCGACCTCGGGGAAGATCAGTTTGGATTCCGTAGAAATACTGGAACACGTGAGGCAATACTGACCTTACGACTTATCTTAGAAGAAAGATTAAGGAAAGGCAAACCTACGTTTCTAGCATTTGTATACTTAGAGAAAGCTTTTGACAATGTTGACTGGAATACTCTCTTTCAAATTCTAAAGGTGGCAAGGGTAAAATACAGGGAGCGCAAGGCTATATACAATTTGCACAGAAACCAGATGGCAGTTATAAGAGTCGAGGGACATGAAAGGGAAGCAGTGGTTGGGAAGGGAGTAAGACAGGGTTGTAGCCTCTCCCCGATGTTATTCAATCTGTATATTGAGCAAGCCGTGAAGGAAACAAAAGAAAAATTTGGAGTAGGTATTAAAATCCATGGAGAAGAAATAAAAACTTTGAGGTTCGCCGATGACATTGTAATTCTGTCAGAGACAGCAAAGGACTTGGAAGAGCAGTTGAACGGAATGGATAGTGTCTTGAAGGGAGGATATAAGATGAACATCAACAAAAGCAAAACAAGGATAATGGAATGTAGTCTAATTAAGTCGGGTGATGCTGAGGGAATTAGATTAGGAAATGAGACACTTAAAGTAGTAAAGGAGTTTTGCTATTTGGGGAGCAAAATAACTGATGATGGTCGAAGTAGAGAGGATATTAAATGTAGACTGGCAATGGCAAGGAAAGCGTTTCTGAAGAAGAGAAATTTGTTAACATCGAGTATAGATTTAAGTGTCAGGAAGTCATTTCTGAAAGTATTTGTATGGAGTGTAGCCATGTATGGAAGTGAAACGTGGATGATAAATAGCTTAGACAAGAAGAGAATAGAAGCTTTTGAAATGTGGTGCTACAGAAGAATGCTGAAGATTAAATGGGTAGATCACATAACTAATGAGGAAGTATTGAATAGGATTGGGGAGAAGAGAAGTTTGTGGCACAACTTGACCAGAAGAAGGGATCGGTTGGTAGGACATGTTCTGAGGCATCAAGGGATCACCAATTTAGTATTGGAGGGCAGTGTGGAGGGTAAAAATCGTAGGGGGAGACCAAGAGATGAATATACTAAGCAGATTCAGAAGGATGTAGGTTGCAGTAGGTACTGGGAGATGAAGCTTGCACAGGATAGAGTAGCATGGAGAGCTGCATCAAACCAGTCTCAGGACTGAAGACCACAACAACAACAACATGACAGGGTATCTGTTACGGCTGGTTCCTCTTGTGGGAAACCAGCTATTCTGAAAAAATCCAAAGCTAATGCAGAATATGTGAATTTCTATGCCCATCAAGTTAATCTTATAATAAGCAAGGTGGCATCAATCCAGCGCAGTGTGAAAATATTTTCTTTCCAGTTTACAGGGAATATGTGCATTCTTCTCAAACAGTCCACAGCAGACCGAAATTTCTTAAGAGATAGTGAGAAAGCATTTAGCTCGACCTTGTCCTACTGGGTGGAATTTTCAATCTTGATCGGTAAACACAGTTTGTGACTGCAAGAAAGACATTATTGATTTTATGAATCACATATTGAAAGGGGACTCTGTAACGAATGAACCTACGAATTGCCATGTTCTTGGTCACAAAAAAGTTCTTTCCAGTTGTAGATTGATTTATTGGTTGGAGTTCTTCAGTTGAGTTATGCTGTTAGTTGAAGTCCTCTTCAGTCGACTACAGCATGGAGACACTAATGCATGCCATTTATGAGTTTATTTTAGCATTTGAAATATACATTATCAAGCTCTGAAAAGAAATTGACATCACCAGTGCTAACGAATCTACTGATATCTCTCTGAAGAAAAGGAAGATGGGCAAGACTGAATGGAAAAGAGAAGCAAAGGAGGTGTGTAATGTGATAATAAATGAGGCTGAACATCGTTTCAGTTTCTCAGGCCTTCTTGTAGCTTCATCAGTTGGTTCCTACAGAAGATTTCCCATTTCACTGTTCTAAGTTTCCTGAATATACCTTAAAGGGAGTGTGTTAGGTGTATTCATTTTTGGATAAGTTGAAACTACATTATTAACTATTTTTTATCTACCTAGTGCAAAAATATAGATCATTGTCTGGTGCTGTTAATCTAGGGAAGTTTGTAACAACTAACGACCTACAGCAGACGTTCACCGCATACAATAAACTGTTGAAACTAATTCTCACAATTCCCATGTGGCTGGTCGAAGCAAAAGAGTGCTTTTTAACTTTGAAAAGAAGAAAATAATTCTTACATAATGCTATGAGCTAGGAAACATTGAATGGCCTAGGTGACATATTTCGTTGAAAGAAATGTCGTAATGGAGACTGTATACTTCAGTTAGCAGATGCCTCACAAGTTTGAATCAGTGAAAACTAGAAGGGTAAAATTTTCAATAAATGTGGGGTAAGAATAAGTCTACTTGTTGTGTAATTTGTATCTTATTTCCAGCCTTGAAGAGTGTATTTCAGTTCTACTAGGAACATAGTTGCTAGTGACTTCAACCTACCCTTGATATGCTGGCGAAAATACATGTATAAAGACGGTAGTAGGCATAAAATGTCGTTCGAAATGGTGCCGAATGGGTTCTCAGAAAGCTTGAGAGATTGCAGGGCATTCTGACTTCTGATTTGGTGTTATGTCACTTCATGTTCTTAGTGAATATGTACTTTATTGCGATTTGACTCCATACATCTTGATGAAATGGTGGGCAGTAGTTAGTGCCCTTGCTTGTGTGCTCTGGGGAAGGAATAACGATAAGCTTTACCTGCATTCAAAGGAATAGGGTACCAATTTAAACGACTGCAGTAAAAGAGCACGGCGACAATGGGCCGAGCGAAGCGAGTTTTTTCTGCGGAACCTGAGTGGAAACATTTCCGGATGGCCGAGTTCCGCCGTGTCATTGTGCAGACTCGTTGGTTGGCGCAGGTCGCGACACAGCCGCATCCAGGTAGACTGACTAAGGCCGAGAAGTCGCCGCTGCGATGGCCAGTGCATTGTAGACCGGCAATAAAGCAGAGGATGGGCCCTTGTTAGGCAGGAAGCCGACAAAACAACTGTGAGCGTTCTGTGAATTTCCGTGGGACACGCCACTTGCGCCCAGACGTCCAGACTCTGTTACAAAACATATTTGTGAAAGCACAAGGCTTTCTAAAGGGAATAGAGGCTGGACTAAAAGGAATGGAGGAAAAAACTTATGAGACGAGGACGGACATAAACAATATCAGTTCTCAGGTAAATCAGATGCGAAAGGAACACAAGTCATGGGCAAATAAACTCCAGGAAAACCTGCGGAAATTACACACGAAAGCAATGAAAGGTTTAAAGGCTTCACATGATGCTAAGAAGACGGCAGAGAGCGCCAAGACAGTGTTGTAAGTTTTGCAAGACGAGTAGCAGCTGATGCCTCGAAAGTGAGTAAACGCATAGGATTGCAAGGACGAGAGGCGGTGATCAATTTGAATAAGAAGATCGAAAGCGTGGAAAAGCGGCAAAATGACGCGGAGCAGCGCATCAACACAAAAGTACGTGAAGCCACAGGTTTTCATGCGACAGCGCCCATGGACAAATTAGAATCTGAGCTGCGCAAATTAGGGACTGGTTCGGAGCTAACAACTGCAACTCCAGTGAGAGAGACTGAAGAGGTCCAGACTCTCCTTTCGTTCAAATCGCAACAGGAAGCGATCAACACGCTTGTGGAGAAGAAATTGGAGGTGGCGCTAAGGAAACAAATTCAAATGCGGCCAAGCGCGAACGCAACAGAACCAGAAACAAATTCAGATGGGACGGATAACTGAATACCGTTAGCAGCGAGCAGAGGGCATGGTGAGATGAACGTCGCATTTTCTCAAAGCCGAGGAGGGAGCACAAATGTGGGGACGTCGAACGAGGACATACAAAGGTCCGATATTTTCCGTAGGACGGAATTTGTCGGTGAAACGCCATTTGATTTTCAACACTTCTTACAAGTACGAAAATTCGAAATTTTCCGAGGTGAGGGTAATTTTACTCTCCCACGCACTTGGATACCACAATTTGTCCTCTCTTTAAAGTACAAGCTGTACTTTACTTGCAGACACTTGCAAGGTTCAGTTGCGGAGAAAATGCGCGGAATATCAATAACGTGTAGAAGTTACCAGGAGTTCAAGGACAGCTTCCTAAATATCTACTGGTTCAAGGAGACGCAAAAGCGCGTAAAATACGAAGTTATTGTTGGCAAAGGTTTCGAGAGTTCAGGCTACAAAAGCCCAATCAAGTTCCTTGAAGCAATGACTGACGAGAACCCGTATCTTCACATACCATGCTCTACCGGTGAAATCATTCGTCATTGTTACACCAAACCTCCGTCAGCATATCAACAAGTATTAGCTGGCAGGTATAATGTGGAGCTCCGTACTTTCCGCAACACACTTTAAGAATTAGAGTATGCATTCAAAGCAGAAAATATCACAGAACACAGAGGAAAGTCTGACAGATACGTCGCAGGTCCTGTGCCGTGTCCACAATATAACCTTTACAATAATAGGAACGGAAATGCGCGGAATGGAGCGTCTTACGGAAACCATTCACGGTCGGGAAATTTCTGGAGTAATGAAGTTGAACAACGAAGAGATTGAAATGAGAACCGCAATAGTTATGTACTACACAACAGAGTCTGGAATGCAAGGAGGAATGGAGGCTACAGTTCGCAAAACAACGGATGGTGAAACCATGCATCCGGTTTCAAGGACAATAGAAGATTGGCGCAATTGAACAACGGAGGAATTTGTTAAGGAGCTCATCTGGAATGTAAATGGTTGTGAAAACGTACCTGACAACATGGTGGTAAGTAATCCTGACCAAATATGGAGAATAATGATGGTCACAGAGTTTTAGAGACCACAAGGTTGTTGTAGCTGGACTAAATACCATAACCTCTAAACCCAACAAAAATATAAGCAAAATGCAGCTACTTAAAAATGCAGATTAAAAATTCACTTGATGCCTTCCTAGAGACAGTCTCCATTCCTTTCAATCTATGTAAGGGTAGACAAGATGTAGTTTAAATTCAAAGTAGTAGTATCAATGGCAATTGAAAGATATATAAACCAAATAAATTAATAAGGGACGGTACTGATACCCCATAGTACACAAAACAGGTCGGAACACTGTTGTTGCAGTAGCAATGAAAATAACGCACAGCTCACGCGGCGACCACAAAGCATGTAATACAAGGACAGTACCGGTCACATATCCGATTCTACGCATAACAGACTTCTATAACACAGTTGCAAGCACCCAAATATATAGCATCAATGATTGTGAGAAGGCTTACGAACAAACACTGATCGCCTGAGAAGGAGAAAAAAAAAACAGCCATCTTTACCCATTTGGTCTACCCAAGTTTCAATATATGCCTTACAGTTTGAAGAATGTGGTGCAAACCTGGCAATAATTCAGCCTTGGACTTCGTGTTCTCTTACATGGATGATTCTTCAGTGTTCTCCATCTCACTGGAAAACACGAGTTACACCTCCAACAGCCCTTTCAACGATTAAGGCAGTATGGGAAAGTCATAAACAGGAACAGATGCCGTTCAGTCAGGCAAGAAGTGAAGTTCTTTGACTTCAAAGAGACAACATCAGGCATCTCGTCACTGTCAGAGAGAGTGTCAATCGTTCAAAACACGGCGGCTCCCCAAAACTTTAAAGAACTGATAGTTGGTTTGGAATCGTTAACTAATACTGTCGTCACATGCCCAAAACTATGGAATTATAAGCAGCTCTGACAGACATGTAGGAATAAGGAATACCAACAGTCGTACTTTCTAAAAAATATATTAATTACGTGACCAGTTTGAACACTGCATTAGTGTCGTCTTCAAGACCCTGTACATCAGAAACCATAAGAAATATATCACAAGTAATGCGCAAATGTTGATGGTATTGTAACCATAAAATAAGGCATCTTAAACTGGCTATTTGAAAACATTAAAGCACGTGTCCGAACTGATACCTGTAGTTGTGTACAGTCATGCTCAAAAGTATCCGAACGACCTGAATTGCATTTAGCCTGATTCGCATGCAACCCGCATAACGCAGCTGTCTAGCAGGTCCTCTAATCGCTCCTTTGTACAGTCGTTTGACTATCGAAAATTGTTCCAACAAGTCACCACTAGAAAACACTGCTCTGAATCGCAATAACTCAAGATGTAAAGTAATACCAAGATACTACAAATATCAGGGAACACCTCATCACAGATAAGACTGTCCTTAAGGCTTGTAAGCTCACATTTATTACAATAAATGACATACCTGAAATGTTACCATTCTCATTATTACATCAGATAGCTAATGCACGTAGTAAGTTCGTCGTATTCATGATTTCCTCTTCAACTTGAGAATATGTATGACCTTCAAATGCCGCGACGAACCGTCTCGTTCTGCACATGGATTCAAACCCAGGTCATGCAGCCTAAGCAAAGATTTCATGATTGACGGAAACTAACAGTCATTCCCGATTAGGCATATAGAGAGTGATATACCTCGATTTTAGACAGTATCAGTTAGCAAATATCAACTATAAATTACATAAGGTAAACATTTTTAAAGGGCGCGAATTCCTACCCAGCATATATTGTCCCTGTTAACGAACTACGAGGGATGTTAAATATTGCTTCTTCACAAGTAACTTACTTGAAATGCCGTGAGGTAAAGCTTTGTGTTGGACAGGGATTCGAACCCAGAACCTAATTGGATCGATATTGAAGCACAATCAACTGTGACATATCGGATTCTCTCGGCAGTAGCAAGATGTTTTAACTGAAATGACGAGACGAAACATTAACTTTTTCCTTCCCAGGACTCCAACCCGGCACCTATCGCTGTTATATCCAAGAGAAAACGAACGTTAAATATGGGTTTCTTAGACGAGCAGTGACATGTGAGCAGGTTTGAACTAGAAATAATATGACGAAGAGTTCAGTGCTGACTGGTAATCGAACCCCACACATATCGTTGTTGACTACACACAGAGAGACGTCAGCTACCGAATTTTTCTCCACCAGCAGCTTGGAATAACATCCTTGAACTTACAGTGATCTCGCAAATAGTTCTGTGTCTCACTGGGAGTCAAATACGTCAGATATCGTTAGTGTTGACAACGAATGAAAATACATTAAAAATCAAAATTATTATCCACCAGCAGAAAGGTGTTCTCATGCTAGAGTTTGATAATACATAATGAAATTTTTAGTGCCAGGCCAGGATTCGAACCCATTCACGCGCAGTATATGGAGATGTTGAGGAATGTGCAGTTTTGAACAAACAACAAATTATAGTCGAGCTGTATTGTCACGAAGGGATCAAATTCCACGTTAAGGACGGTCTAAGTTGCATTCCCAGTTCAGAACCAGTTTTATCGAGATACAGAAGCTCAAATAAATGATGGAATAAGCGTCCTGTGACTCTACATAGTGTTTGTTTCGTCACTAGAAAAAAATAACTAGTATAAGAAAGGTTACTGGTGATAGAGTTTCTACATATCGCCGCTCCAGACTTCATTGTGGTTCAACCTAACATCTACCTGGTAGAGAAGGAATGTCATGTTTAATGTGCATTTCAGACCACAATGCCATTATACCTTCTTCACTTGGCGTAGCCAGAAGAGAACAGAATCTGTCTCTCCATATCTAAAATCATTGACAGAAGGTGGAAACGAACCCAGACCATGAGTATATGAACTTATCATCAGTCCAACAGAGCACCAAATCCTCATCTCTGTGGCTCATTTTTCTATCATAACGCCGTTGCGCCACATTGGATGAGAATTCTGACACACAAGCTCCCTGTAGTAATTTGCAGTGTGTTCAGTAAATTCATTTACTTGGTTGACCGAATCATCATGAACTAGCTGCCTCGGCTAACCAGTGCGTTCATTCGACTCTATTTTCTAATCACCGAAAAAAAACACGTAACAGCCAACTACACAGAACTTCCAACAGTGTAGGATGCACAAATTTAAAAAGGAAGTGTTCCTTTCCACTTGAGCTACTCTATTGCGCTATCTGTTTGTTGAAAACAATACGTCGTGCAGTGCAAAAGAAAAGCTGTAACTGTTTGTCTCTCAGCATTGTGGAATGCGGTCGCGCGGTTCCAGACTGTAGCGCCTAGAACCGCTCGGGCACACCTGAAAGGAACCTAATCCGCATACAATCTGGACCTGAAGACTTGCCCGTATCAAGCAACCCCTAAGGTATCTACTTCTAAGAAACTCATGCTAGCAGCTGTTCGTGTTTCAAATTCTGGGATATTCCATTCATCTTCCCTGGTGAAGGAATTTCGGAAAACTGCGTTCAATAACTCCGCTTTAGTGGCACAGTCGTCGGTAACAGTACCATCGGCACTGCGCAGCGAAGGTATTGACTGCGTCTTGCCGCTTGTGTACTTTACATACGACCAGAATTTCTTCGGATTTTCTACCAAATTTCGAGACAATGTTTCGTTGTGGAACCTATTAAAAGCATCTCGCATTGAAGTCTGTGCCAAATTTCGCGCGTCTGTAAATTTTAGCCAATCTTCGGGATTTCGCGTTCTTCTGAACGTGCCAAATTTCGCGCGTCTGTAAATTTTAGCCAATCTTCGGGATTTCGCATTCTTCTGAACTTCGCATGCTTTTTCCGTTGCCTCTGCAACAGAGTTCGGACCTGTTTTGTGTACCACGGGGGATCAGTTCCATCTCTTACCAATTTATGAGGTATGAATCTCTCAATTGCTGTTGCTACTATATCTTTGAATTTGAGCCACATGTCGTCTACATTTACATAGTCAGTTCGGAAGAAATGGAGATTGTCGCTTAGGAAGGCTTCTAGTGACACTTTATCCGCTTTTTTAAATAAAATTATTTTGCGTTTGTTCCTGGTGGATTTGGAAGAAACGGTATTGAGCCTAGCTACAACGACCTTGTGATCACTAATCCCTGTATCAGTCATGATGCTCTCTATCAGCTCTGGATTGTTTGTGTCTAAGAGGTCAAGTGTGTTTTCGCAACCATTTACAATTCGCGTAGGTTCATGGACTAACTGCTCGAAATAATTTTCGGAGAAAGCATTTAGGACAATCTCGGAAGATGTTTTCTGCCTACCACCGGTTTTGAACAAGTATTTTTGCCAACATATCGAGGGAAGGTTGAAGTCCCCACCAACTATAACCGTATGAGTGGGGCATTTATTTGTTACGAGACTCAAATTTTCTCTGAACTGTTCTGCAACTATATCATCTGAGTCTGGGGGTCGGTAGAAGGAGCCAATTATTAAATTAGTTCGGCTGTTAAGTATAACCTCCACCCATACCAATTCGCACGGAGTATCTACTTCGACTTCACTACAAGATAAACCACTACTGACAGACACAAACACTCCACCACCAATTCTGCCTAATCTATCTTTCCTGAACACCGTCTGAGACTTCGTAAAAATCTCTGCATAACCTATTTCAGGCTTTAGCCAGCTTTCTGTACCTATAACGATTTCAGCTTCTGTGCTTTCTATTAGCGCTTGAAGTTCAGGGACTTTCCCAGCACAACTACAACAATTTACAACTACAATTCCGACTGTTCCTTGATCCAAGCACGTCCTGTATTTGCCATGCATCCTTTGAGAGTGCAGCCCACCCCGTACTTTCCTGAGGCCTTCTAACCTAAAAATCCGCCCAGTCCATGCCACACAGCCTCCGCTACCCGTGTAGCCGCCAGCTGAGTGTAGTGAACTCCTGACGAGTGACAGTCGATTCGAATTTCTTCAGAGACGCTGGTATTGTGAAGCAGCTTGGCAAAAAATGGTTCAAATGGCTCTGGGCACTATGGGACTTAACATCTGAGGTCATCAGTCCCCTAGAACTTAGAACTACTTAAACCTTACTAACGAAAGTACATCACACACATCCATGCCTCAGGCAGAATTCTAACCTGCGACCACAGCGGTCGCGCGGTTCCAGACTGAAGTGTCTAGAACCGCTTGGTCACACCGGCCGGCCAGCTTGGCAGTCAGAAAGCCGAGATCTATGACCGTTAACACAACTTACTGAGTCGAGCTACCAACAGGATTTGATGTGTAAAGGTTTTCTTCCGATTTCGTTACAGAATTCTTTATCGACCTTCGCAGCTCCACAAAATATATCAGGAAAAAAAGCTCGCACACGCTGACACCTACCACAGTCATAACTGACGACTGATTGAGCCGTTGTGACATGAGACACAAGCGGTACCACCGGGCTACGGACACAGTCCTGGCTGCACGCCACTCTCATCATGGTATTGGTCGCTCAGCCTCATAACGCATTGTGAAAGATAGTAAAAGTTGTCACTTATGTGGAGAATAGCATTTCTTTAGCCAAAAAATTGAATTTTCTGTCTCAGTGTCTTACTTTACATGAGTATTATATAGCACGAGTCATTCAAATGGAAAGGGAATATCAAATGAACTTAGCAAGTCAATTCAGTACCATACGCGGAAGTGATTTCACTGTCACAGTTTTGCCTAATGTTTGTGACGATGTTTCCAATTCTCAGCTGTGCTAGGAACAGCTCTGTAGCGGTATGCGAGGAAAATCCCATGCTCGTGTCATAGGAGGATATGGAGAGGAGGCGCGGGGTTTGGTTAATATGCAGCGTTATCTCCTACCAGTTGTGTCAAACATTCAGGTGTATAATCTTCCATCACGATTACAGTTTCCTACAAAATATATGGGAATAAAACACTTACCTTGTTACTTTGAGACAAAAGATTATTTCAGTACAATAAAAAGTCTTTGGAAATCACCCATGCCCACCTGTCACAAAAGTAATATAACAAACACTTTGCATCTCGAAATCGATTTCATATATGTGCAGTCTTCTGATCATACAAGTAGATTTCATGAATTGCTCGAGAATGTAGAAAAATGTTGGTGCGAATGGAAGCTATAAGAAACACAGTTAACTAATTATTCTGTGCCACGTAATAATCAATTCATTTGAAAATTCAGAAGAGAAGAAACTAAAAATTATGCCCATTAAGACAGAAACTAAAGTGCAGATGCGGGCATTGTGCAGATCTGCGCTTTTTCATCTTCAGATCTATACAAATAATGTGTACTAACCAGCGTATTCATTGCTTTCGTAATGTTTCCCTCTTGTTTAGCCTTCTAATGATGTACTAGATCCGCACCCATGAGTCTGACTGTTTCTTTGTATCCTCCTATTTAGTATCTTTGTGTGTTATTCCTCGGTTTTCAAAAAGCAAAGTATTATGCCTGCTCCCACGAGGTATTAGAACGAGGTCGCAAGAAGGCTAACGAATTATATTCAAAATACACTGAGTCGCCAATTTGTCTGTCGTCATGGTGTTAAGTCGACAGAAATAAACATCTTCGTCTTCTTATGCAAATATTTGCGTTATATTTTATATTAAAATTTTACTATCAAAATTAAAATAGGAGAAGTTTTCCTTTTTTTCACAGCATCTTAATCGCTAAAGAGAAGTTAAGTTGAAATTAACCAATATCTGCTTTAAACAAAGTCTTCTTCCTCTTAACACTGTAGACTCATTACCGCGTCCAGTTCCCATTCTCTTCTACAACTGCATTTAATCGCCGTGGAACAGAGACAACAAGATTTCTGATGAATCTGTCACTCTGTGACATCTCTTCCCACGCAGCGTGAACTGCTTCCGACAGCTCTGCCTTGGATGTTGGTGCAGGTCTTTTGCTCCTAATAATTTTTTTCGTCTCTGCCCACAAGTGCTCTATGGGATTGAGGTCAGTAGCTTTTGGAGGCCAGTCCAACAACTCAATGTCTCCTTTCATCTGAAACCGGTGTCTTACACAATTGGCTGTATGGATTGGGGAACGGTCATGTTGGAAGATGATTCTACCTCCAGGAAATCGCTGATGAACAGAAGGAAGCATGATTTCTTCCAATAATAAGCATTACAAAGCGGATGCTCAAGTTCTCACAGCACGCCGCAACCATTTACTTATATCCAGCCCAGAACTGTAACAGACGTCCGGCCACACCTTTGCCTCTGCTGGACATATTTACGGTCGTATCTCGTTCCACTTGGTCGATATACATGAACAGAGCTATTTGGAGCAGCTGAAAATACCTTCTCGTCGGGAAATATAACTCGGTCCCAGTACGAAAGCGGCTTCCTTCTGGAGGCCAGTGCGAAATTTAACCTGGCAGCCCTATGTTGCTCTTTCAGCACTTCTTTAACAGCTGATTTCCGTCCATACCTTCCTTCATCGTTGAGCCGACGACGTATGGTCGACCTGCTCACTGTTAGCTGCAGGATGTTTTTAATTTCTCTGCTGCTTCTGAAAGGGTCCTCAACACTGCAACGGAGTATACTCTTGTCTTCATTCTCTGTGGTAGACCGTGGGCGTCCAGAGCGACGAAGACGGTTTACGTGGCCTTCATCTTCCATCCTCTTCACCCAGAGATGAATAATGGATTTGCTGTATCCCAGAACACGGGAAATGGCACTGATACAGTATCCGTCTTCATAAAGCGCAAGGATACGACCTTTACCAAACTCACTGAGCTGTGACATGTCGCCTTGACAGAAGTAAGAACCGACTCACAAGGTCAAAGGAAACGAAGTGCCTCACAGGACGCAGAGCACTCGCACGAGCACCGAAATCAAATTCATTCCCGATTTCAAGCTTTCAATGCTATCACACACAGATTATATTCATGATTTCACTGGAACGTTTAGAGCAATATCATTAAATCAATGCTGTTGCAGACGATCCAGTTATAACAGATAGGTGAGTTCAGTTTATGGGTATATCTGCCAAAATCACTAATCTGAAATACGCAGCTGTTGATCTTACCACATATATGGTATTTTTATGGAGCTGCGTTAGATGACAATTTAAATCTGTTTAACAAAATTCAGGTTAAACAGAAATATGTTTTAGTTGTAGCTATTACATCGAAGGAACGAACATGTTTTAGTATGGAAGACTAAAGTAAACTGTGGTGTTCAGTGTATTTGAGGTATTACATACATTGCTGTCTGTCACTCAGAACGCTCGTTGTGGGGAGCAGGGGGAAACAGTTTGTACAAACTTCCAATTTGTAAATAAGTCTCACAAGGAGGTGGTCTGACATGTGCGCTACCGATTTTGATCAAATATTTCATGGACGTTCTAGCTTTCTGCTAGACACTCCATAGCTTTTGAAAAAATCGAGGCCAAAGTTGAAGGACGGACAATCGTATTTTCGATGTTGTACACCGAAAGAGCGTCTACAAATAAAACATTTTATTAGTAAATGTGGGTTGCAGCCGTTACGTGGTGGCAAAGTGGTAAAAAACAATACTACGTATACGAAGGTATCGTGTTCGATCCCTGGTCAGTACCACGATTTTTATGTGCCATTTCATACTTGTTGCCCCTCGTGCAGTGTTTGTTGATGTGAAAAATACCGAGTTCCACTGTGGCCCAAAAGCCACGTTAAACTGTAGGTTCCCCTATTAACTGGCTATGTAAGTCAACTCAAAGGTCGGAGGAAAGCAACGGCATACCACCTCCAACAAGACCGTGCCATTGTGGTGTTCAAACCAGTATTCCGACAGATGACTGCTTTACTTTACTATGGGTTCCAAAGTTAATGATCTTTGGATTACTAAAGTTTTTGTTTTTGCATGCTGTAACTTTGATACCAATAAACGTAAGTAACCGGCCGAGCACTGCCACCATTTGAGTTGTCAAGGTGGTAGACAACGATGCTGTCGACCCAGTTACAATTTTGGTCATGGCTATGTTACAGTCGAATACCTTTATGTTCCTTTCTGTGTATTTCAAGATCTACATTTATACACTTGGTACGCATTCAAATTGATATCTGATAGAGCTGTATTTAGCATCATTAAGCAGATATGTTTTCCCAGCAATATATCGGACAACACGTCAGTGCAACGAGATTTCGTTTGTGTGTTGCGCATAGTGCAAGAAATATTTGTGTTTTGCTTCCTTCTGTGATAGGTTTCACCCCACTTAATGTGAGCAATCTCACGAATAGACTCTTAATAATTGGAATTAGGCAATAATACACTTAAAAGGTGTATTTTTGCATTATGTACCCCGATGAAAATAAGTGTAAATAGATTGAATGTCCACTTGCTTATTACCCGCGAGAGAGCTGTTCCTAGAACAGCTGAGAATTGGCAACATCGTCACAAACATTAGGCAACACTGTGACAGTGAAATCACTTCCGCGTATGGTACTGAATTGACTCGCTAAATTCACTTGATATTCCCTTTCCATTTGAATGACTCGTGCTACATAATCCTCATGTAAACTAAGACACTGAGACATAAAATTCAATTTTTTGGCTAAATAAATACTATTCTTCACATAAGTGACAACTTTTATTATCTTTCACAATGCGTCATGAGGCTGAGCGACCAATACAATGATGAGAGTGGCGTGCAGCCAGCAGTGTGTCCGTAGCCAGGTGGTACCGCCCGTGTCTCGTGTCACAACAGCTCAATCAGTCGTCAGTTATGACCGTGGTAGGTGCCAGCGTGTGTGAGCTTTTTTTATGATATATTTTATGGAGCTGCGTAGTTCCAGAAAAAATTCTGTAACTAAATCGGAAGAAAACCTTTACGCATCAAATAATCTTGGTAGCTCGACTCAGTAAGTTGTGTTAATGGTCATAGATCTCGGCTTTTGACTGCCAAGCTGCTTCACATTACGAGCGTCTCTGAAGAAATTCGAATCGACCGTCAATGATAACAATTTCAATATTGTTCTTCACTGAAGACTCACATGCCAGGGTGACGAGTATGAAGGAAATGAACTTTTTGATTACTATAGGGCCTCTATGCTAAATTTCCACTGAAGCAATTAGGAACTCTCTGAAGACATTTGCTAACAGCGGCTCAAGCAACTTACTCTTTATCTGGGTAGCTTCAAATATGGGCAATTTTGTCACCTTAAATCCAATTGAATATTTAAATATCACTTGTGAACAGCATTCACTTCTCCATTAATTAACGTAAGGACCTCAAAACAAGCAATTTGACTGAGTAGCTATAGAGCAGGTTCTGAAAGGTATTGACAGAATCTTTCGCATCCATTTAACATAGGGAATCAAAGAAAGAAACCAAACACATTACATTGCATTTACTCTCTGTGCATTGACTAACACATATGAATCCATAACAAAAATAAATTATTTGAAGAATCTCCTGTGAGAGGAAAAAGAACAGAATGTGACACTTTAATTATAGTGCACTGGATCAGAGACAATTAAATTAATTCTGTACCACATTGATGTATTGCATTTTAGGGGTCACCCCTCAACAACATTAATCATTTTATATATTCGAGAGTGCGGAGTGGAGCAGACGTTGTCGGCAGAAGGCGAGAGAACACAGGGCCTCAGTCCCCGCCGGCAGGCAGCAAACGGGTCCCAGAGAGCTCAGACGCATGCGGTGTTCAGAGGCAGATGGTCGGCCAAGAAATCTCTCGCTAAAACATTGTTGAACCAAACTGTTATTACCAATGTGACAGGAAGCGAAATATATTGCAGTTTCGCTTGAATTACGCTCATAGCTTCAGCACCGAGTGGAAAGGGGCGATAAAAAATTTGTCGACGTGTGCTTTCGGTCGCCAGACGTGATATTAGCTAGTCTCGCGTTTTACCTCAAGACTATGGTCTCAGGCATGAATGATGTAGTCATATTGCAGTCAAAACTTCCTCCGGGAAGTACCGTAGTCTACAACGTTGCCAGATTGAGCATATCGATGGACATTGAATTCTGAGGGGAGCACGACTGTATTGTCCACCGTACGTGAACGACTAGGCGATCAATTTTTTAGTCTAAGACTGTATCTACAACACATATTGCACGCTGAAGACCCAGAAGAATTAAAAAAAAACAAAAGTAGTTTATCAGTGCAACGTTAACTATAGCGTTCGAAGTATTCATAGCATTGTATACGTGTGTGTAAATGCCTTCCAATGCCCACTCAAGGAAGACAAGGATACACAGACTAGCTTCAATATTATATACGCCTCAGTTTGTGAATGAACTCAGTCTTAGATCGATAATCATATAGAATATTTAGCAGTACTGTATCCAATGGTGTTAAACTCGTTTTCAGCCAATGATTCCCACAGCTACAGGAACACCTACTTGTGATACCTCTTAGACAGAATACTTACGCAGTGCTATCAGACGAAAAAAATGGTTCAAATGGCTCTGAGCACTATGAGTCTTAACTTCTGAGGTCATCAGTCCCCTTGAACTTAGAACTACTTAAACGTAACTAACCTAAGCACATCACACACATCCATACTTCAGGCAGAATTCGAACCTGCGACCGTAGAGGTCGCGCGGTTCCAGGCTGTAGGGCCTATCAGACGAAAAGATCAACCTGATACAAACTGTGGGAAGTTTGTTTTACAACCTTCGTACCTGGATAAAGAGCTTTTCCTATTTGAGATATCTGTGAACGTTGCTACTTTACACGATTTAAGAAGAAACTAAATTCCTTCAGCCACGACAATGTTTAAAGAAATCGTCTTATTGGCACTAAATCGTGGTTTTTGAATCGTTTACCAGCCGTACTCTGCCGCATTTCGCTGGTTGGAAGGCAAAAGGCTTACTGACAAATTTTACAGAAGGAAAAGGAGGACGAAATGTCTCCCAGTGGAACGTCATGTTGTGTTATATAAATGATTAAAAAATCTGGTAAAACGAACAGTGAGGTTGTCAGTAAAAGCACATTACTATTGTCAATATGATGTTGCACTGCCTGGGGCCTGTAATGATAAACGGCCCGTTTAGATCAGGCATATTGTATACAGAAGTGGAAGAATGAGCACCACTAAATTCTACAATCCGTATGCATTGCATACACACAAAAGTACTGTTACAGCGTACTTACGGAGCCCAGTGGGTTAATTGCGTATTTTTCGGTGAGAAAGAGCACTGGCAAGCAGTCTTCACTACATTAGGTTACTTAAACTTTTGTCACTCTGAGCTAGAATTTATGGTCAGCGTGTAAGTGTAAGGTCAATGGGTCGGATGCGTGTTTTGCAACTGTGAAATACTTACCCACATTACAGAATCGAATATTAAATTTGTACTAATATTGCGAAAATTTTGAACTTAGATATCTTACAATGAAACTCTTTCTGTTTATTGCACAGGAAAACAATTGATTTTCTAAAACATTCTCTGTCATACACAACTTGAAACAGGTCACGTCGACCAAATCATATGGAAGAACTGACAGCTCCGTATATCGGGAGGTAGCAAGATCCCTTGGCTTTTGGTTTGGCAGTATTCGACAGCCATTTCTAGGCACAAGTAAATGAAGAAAGACAGCGCGTTTTTGTTATCAAGTGACGTCTTCATCAATTACTTTAGTTTTAATATAATCTACGAGTAATTGCTGATGTTTGATATTAACATGAAAAGGATTCCGTAGACAGGGAAAGAACCTGTTCTTGGGCAACTGCTTCTATAATGACCAAAAGGCATTAAATGATGATCAAGCACATGTGTTCCTGCAGCGGTATGAAGAAAATGATAGTAATAATGACGGTAATAATCGAATTATCCGGTAGCTTCACACTTCATAGTGGATTTTCTCGAACTAAGAAATTTGCTGAATTTGTGAAAATTTCAAATGGCTTCACATCGAGGCTATGATGCCTAGAAGAGTCTTTACATCCTGCTGACATGAGAATAGCATAATCTCCACGTCAGAATCTTGCTTCTACTTAACCATTTAATAGATTCGCATTTTTTCCACCGTGACTAATTTTGTAAGCTAAGCATATGATTCGTTACTGCACACTCCTAGGGCTGGGAAATGTGGCCACAATGGTCTGGTGGAACGAACTATCACAGGTGCAATGAGTGGGTTCAGGCACTTACTTTTAAGAGGCACGAACAGATTTACTTTACCTCTGTTAACTTCAAGAGAAAGACTTTATAATTCATAATCCGCATTAAAGATCACGTTCCTTCATTAGCAAATGGGCAGAGTTGGTTTACGCTGGAAAATGACATCGCGGAAGTCATGGTAAACAGAAATATTGTCGCCAGCGTAAACTAACTTACATTAGAAAATTTTATTTTATTTGATGAACCGATAGCCATTTACAGGAACAGGGCTCTTATTTCACTTGTACTTGATTGAACTAGGGGCGTTGAAAAATTTGGTGCTGGACTGTGATTTGAATTCGTATCTCCTCTCTCGAAGATCTTAATCTCTCGGAACAGTATAGTTCAAACATTTCGTTCCTTTTCCCAAGACTGCAATCTTCTCTAGGTCATCTCCAAAGGTAAGTATGTGGGTCATAATCCTGATCCAGTACAAAAATATTCATAATTTCATTTCAAGCCCTATCACGTGCACACCAGCTTGCTAGTGAAAATTAACATGCATTTTTAGTATCTGTTCATGTGTTGCCAACATTCGCAATAGGTGCCATTATTTCTGGTCAAACACGCACACATCTTACTGTTGGTGACTAACCAATTGATACTTAAGCTATATTCGTGGATGATAAAGGGGGACGGCAGGTGTGTGGCTTGATTGTCGCTCAGGCACAAAAATTTGTATCCTTATTTTAGATTCAAACACCTAGCAGCTGGTAAGGAGAACCGATACATAACATTTGATTTTACTTAGATAACAATCCGTTTACGTGTTGGGTTCATATCTCCATCACAGAACTTCACGTCATTCGCTTCATCTTTAAATGCATGCACACTTTGTTACTTCAGAATGAGGGTAAATCAGACATCTTTCGTGGTTAGTTAACAGGGACGAAAGGGTCTTGATAGGAGTCTCGGTTTATTACAAAAATTGTCGTCATTTATTTCCAAGTTTAGATTTTGTTTACTGGTGTTGGCAAAAATTTCGGTAATTCATGACTCTTCATGGCTAGTCAGCAATATGATATGAATAGATTAGATTAGATTAGATTAATTCTTGTTCCATAGATCACGAATACAATATTTCGTAATGATGTGGAACGTGTCATTTTAATGAAAGATTTATTTAAATGCCACAATTCAATTTTTTTACAACAATTTTTTACTCTCTCTCTCTCTCTCTCTCTCTCATTCTTTTTTTATTTCTCTCTCTCTCTGTCTCTATCTATCTCTCTTTCTGTCACAAAACACAAACACACACATTATTTTTTTATTTTTATTTGTTTGTTGTGCTCGACTATTGGGCAGGCACAAAAACGTCCATGAATGAGTTTCTTAGTTTTGAGTACACTTACGAAAGAAATATAAAAACAGCTCTGAGGGTTACTGATTTATGATGCTTACTTTGCAGTGAGTTCTGAGTATTATTAGTAACTACGATCCAGTCCCTAAACCTAGTTACAGAAATGCGAATCAGACGCATTACGTATTCCAGGCGGTAGCAGCCGCGACGTGGAGACACCAGCTATGGTCACTTCCCAGCCCGATGTAGGATCACATCTTCTTCTTGCTGGTACTGTAACTGACATTTGGCAACAAGGCAGGGTATGTCTGGCAACTCTGTGATCGACGAGTTACTTCCTGGTGTGCACGGCAATAGGCCTCAAAGTCCACATCATTTTACTTGTCATCTCCATTGAATAATCTGAGTTATTATCGGATGAGGTGTAACAAAAGATTGTAAATTTACGGTTTTCAGCCCAGGGAAGTCGTTGCACGTGGAAATCGCAACTAATCTCGTCCTTTAAATAGCGCTTTACGAGTTCTGGCCCCCATTCTCCACGTAAGAGGAAGCTAAGACACATACCTCTTCGCCAGCTCTGTGGTAACATGCTGACTTGTCAAAAACCGTCTGTTATGGTTCGCAGTTTCAGTCTCTCTGACTGCAACGTCTTTATCCCTTCTGTGAAAGAGCTACAAGCAGTCAGATCAAACATCGATAAGGAAATCGCAAGAAAATACTTTCGGCTCATAGTGCAATGGTGAAAATCTTAGAATGCTGCACAACAGCTAACGCCTCTTTCCGCTGCTGACAAGCAAATTTTGGGTTTCTAGGAATACACGACTTTATTTATGAAATGCCACAATCGTATACCTCTTGAGTATGACACAGAATACCAATTAAACACAGACCCAATCAAAATCCAAGTGAGTTGTATTTTACTAATTCGTGTCGATAGCGGCATGCTTGTGTACAGATACTCAGATTTATTAAAACAGACTTTCGTCGTAAGGTTATCGTGGGTAGTTTTGTTTCATTTCTTGTAATACAGTGCACAATTTTCATAAGGTTTCCTTTAGTGTTGTTAAAACAATAGTAAACATGAGAGAGAAATTAATCATCAACGATATATGCGAATTCTCTGATGTTATCTATAACAGTCTGACAATGCACATGCAATTTATTGATTACACGTAGAAAACTTGTTCTGAGTTAATGCTGTCAAACAAGGTTTGAAGAAGAATAAAATGCCACTATCCACACGACAGCTAACACAGAAAATACTTTTCTGACTATTTTGGCATGATGCGCTCTCCCCATACATAATACCAAAGTTTCGAGATACATCTGCTGCCTGGCTGCCTATTAAACCTGAAAAGAACAAAATGTCACAGAAGTTAGCCCTTTTTCCACATGCGACTATTTTGGGTTGAGAATTGAAGGGAATTATGTTCAAAGTTACATTAGATTGTTAACTTCAGCAGACAGCAGAATTGCGTTTGAAAAAATGTAGCAGTGAATGTACTCGAACTCGCGACATCTTATCTACGGTTCGCGACACTTACTATTACGCTTTTTCAACAAACAGATAGCGCAATAGAGTAGCTCAAGTGGAAAGGAACACTTCCTTTTTAGATGCCGGCAGGTGTGGCCAAGCGGTTCTAGGCGCTACAGTCTGGAACCGCGCGACCGCTATGGTCGCAGGTTCGAATCCTGCGTCGGGCATGGATGTGTGTGTTGTCCTTAGGTTAGTTAGGTTTAAGTAGTACTAAGTTCTAGGGGACTGATGATCTCAGCAGTTAAGTCCCATAGTGCTCAGAGCCATTTGAACCTTTTTAAATTTCTGCATCCTACACTGTTGGCAGTTCTGTGTAGGTGGCTGTTACGTCATTTTATTACGGTGATTACAAAATAGAGTCGAATGAATGCACTGGTTAGCCGAGGCAGCTAGTTCATGTTGATTCGTTCAGCCAAGTAAATGAATTTACTGAACATGCTGCAAATTACTACAGGGAGCTTGTGTGTCAGAATTCTCATCCTGTGTGGCGCAACGGCGTTATGATAGAAAAATGAGCCACAGAGATGAGGATTTGGTGCTCTGTTGGACTGATGATAGGTTCATATACTCATGGTCTGGGTTCGTTTCCAACTTCTGTCAATGATTCTAGATATGGAGAGACAGATTCTGAAGAAGGTATAATGGCAGTGTGGTCTGAAATGCACATTAAACATGATATTCCTTCTCTACCAAGTAGATGTTAGGTTGAACCACAATAAAGTCTGGAGCGGCGACATGTAGAAACTCTATTACCAGTAACCTTTCTTATACTAGTTATTTATTTCTAGTGACGAAACAAACGCTATGTAGGGTCACAGGACACTTATTCCATCTTTTATCTGAGCTTCTGTATGTCGATAAAACTGGTTCTGAACTGGGAGTGCAACTTAGACCGCCCTTAACGTGGAATTTGATCCCTTCGTGGCAATACAGCTCGACTATAATTTGTTGTTTGTTCAAAACTGCACATTCCTCAACATCTCCACATACTGCGCGTGAATGGGTTCGAATCCTGGCCCTGCACTAAAGATTTCATTATGTATTATCAAGCTCTAGCATGAGAACACCTATCTGCTGGTGGATAACAATTTTGACTTTTAATGTATTTTCATTCGTTGTCAACACTAACGATATCTGACGTTTTTTACTCCCAGTGAGACACAGAACTATTTGCGAGATCACTGTAAGTTCAAGGATGTTATTCCAAGCTGCTGGTGGAGAAAAATTCGATAGCTGACGTCTCTCTGTGTGAAGACAACAACGATATGTGTGGGGTTCGATTACCAGTCAGCACTGAACTCTTCGTCATATTATTTCTAGTTCAAACCTGCTCACATATCGCTGTGTAACACACCTATATTTAACATTCGTTTTCTCTAGAATATAACAGCGATAGGTGCCGGGTTGGAGTCCTGCGAAGGAAAAAATGAATGTTTCGTCTCGTCATTTCAGTTACAACATCTTGCTACTGCCGAGTAAATTCCATATGTCATAGTTGATTGTGCTTCGATATCAATCCGATTAGGTTCTGGGTTCGAATCCCTGTCCAACACAAAGCTTTACATCACGGCATCTCACGTAAGTTACTTGTTTTGTTGTTGTTGTTGTGGTCGTCAGTCGTGAGACTGGTTTGATGCAGCTCTCCATGCTACTCTATCCTGTGCAAGCTTCTTTATCTCCCAGTACCTACTGCAACCTACATCCTTCTGAATCTGCTTAGTGTATTCATCTCTTGGTCTCACTCTACGATTTTTGCCCTCCACGCTGCCCTCCAATACTAAATTGGTGATCCCTCGATGTCTCAGAACATGTCCTACCAACCGATCCCTTCTTCTAGTCAAGTTGTGCCACAAACTTCTCTTCTCCCCAATCCTATTCAATACCTCCTCATTAGTTACGTGATCTACCCACCTTATCTTCAGCATTCTTCTGTAGCACCACATTTCGAAAGCTTCTATTCTCTTCTTGTCCAAACTAGTTATCGTCCATGTTTCACTTCCATACATGGCTACACTCCATACAAATACTATCAGAAACGAATTCCTGACATTTAAATCTATAGTCGATGTTAACAAATTTTTCTTCTTCAGAAACGCTTTCCTTGCCATTCCCAGTCTACATTTTATATCCTCTCTACTTCGACCATCATCAGTTATTTTGCTCCCCAAATAGCAAAACTCCTTTACTACTTTAAGTGTCTCATTTCCTAATCTAATTCCCTCAGAATCACCCGACTTAATTCGACTACATTCCATTATCGTCGTTTTGCTTTTGTTGATGTTCTTCTTATACCCTCCTATCAAGACACTGTCCATTCCGTTCAACTGCTCTTCCAAGTCCTTTGCTGTCTCTGACAGAATTACAATATCATCGGCGAACCTCAAAGTTTTTATTTCTTCTCCATGGATTTTAATACCCACTCCGAATTTTTCTTTTGTTTCCTTTATTGCTTGCTCAATATGCAGATTGAATAACATCGGGAATAGGCGACAACCCTGTCTCACTCCCTTCCCAACCACTGCTTCCCCTCGACTGCCATCTGCTTTCTGTACAAATTGTAAATAGCCTTTCGCTCCCTGTATTTTACCCCTGCCACCTTCAGAATTTTAAAGAGAGTATTCCAGTCAACATTGTCAAAAGCTTTCTCCAAGTCTACAAATGCTAGAAACGTAGGTTTGCTTTTCCTTAATCTTTCTTCTAAGATAAGTCGTAGGGTCAGTATTGCCTCACGTGTTCCAACGTTTCTACGGTATCCAAACTGATCTTTCCCGAGGTCGGCTGCTATCAGTTTTTCCATTCGTCTGTAAAGAATTCGCGTTAGTATTTTGCAGCTGTGACTTATTAAACTGATAGTTCGGTAATTTTCACATCTATCAACACCTGCTTTCTTTGGGATTGGAATTATTATATTCTTCTTGAAGTCTGAGGGTATTTCGCCTGTCTCATACATCTTGCTCACCAGATGGTAGAGTTTTGTCATGACTGGCTCTCCCAAAGCTGTCAGTAGTTCTAATGGAACGTTGTCTACTCCGGGGGCCTTGTTTCGACCAAGGTCTTTCAATGCTCTGTCAAACTCTTTACGCAGTATCATATCTCCCATTTCATCTTCATCTACATCCTCTTCCATTTCCATAATATTGTCCTCAAGTACGTCGCCCTTGTATAGACCCTCTATATACTCCTTCCACCTTTCTGCTTTCCCTTCTTTGCTTAGAACTGGGTTTCCATCAAAGCTCTTGATATTCATGCAAGTGGTTATCCTTTCTCCAAATGTCTCTTTAATTTTCCTGTAAGCAGTATCTATCTTACCCCTAGTGAGATAAGCCTCTACATCGTTACATTTATCTTCTAGCCATCCCTGCTTAGCCATTTTGCACTTCCTGTCGATCTCATTTTTGAGACTTTTATATTCCTTTTTGCCTGCTTCATTTACTGCATTTTTATATTTTCTCCTTTCATCAATTAAATTCAATATTTCTTCTGTTACCCAAGGGTTTCTACTAGCCCTCGTCTTTTTACCTACTTGATCCTCTGCTGCCTTCACTACTTCATCCCTCAAAGCTACCCATTCCTCTTCTATTGTATTTCTTTCGCCCATTCCTGTCAATTGTTCCCTTATGCTCCCCTGAAACTTTGTACAACCTCTGGTTTAGTCAATTTATCCAGGTCCCATCTCCTTAAATTTCCACCTTTTTGCAGTTTCTTCAGTTTTAATCTACAGTTCATAAGCAATAGATTGTGGTCAGAGTCCACATCTGCCCCTGGAAATGTCTTACAATTTAAAACCTGGTTCCTAAATATCTGTCTTACCATTATATAATCTATCTGATACCTTTTAGTATCTCCAGGGTTCTTCCATGTATACAACCTTCTTTTATGATTCTTGAACCAAATGTTGGCTATGATTAAGTTTTGCTCTGCGCAAAATTCTACCAGGCGGCTTCCTCTTTCATTTCTTAGCCCCAATCCATATTCACCTACTATGTTTCCTTCTCTCCCTTTTCCTACTGATGAATTCCAGTCACCCATGACTATTAAATTTTCGTCTCCCTTCACTACCTGAATAATTTCTTTTATCTCAGCATACATTTCATCAATTTCTTCGTCATCTGCAGAGCTAGTTGGCATATAAACTTGTACTACTGTAGTAGGCGTGGGCTTCGTGTCTGTCTTGGTCACAATAATGCGTTCACTATGCTGTTTGTAGTAGCTTACCCGTACTCCTATTTTTTTTATTCATTATTAAACCTACACCTGCATTACCCCAATTTGATTTTGTATTTATAACCCTGTATTCACCTGACCAAAGTCTTGTTCCTCCTGCCACCGAACTTCACTAATTCCCACTATATCTAACTTTAACCTATCCATTTCCGTTTTTAAATTTTCTAACCTACCTGCCCGATTAAGGGATCTGACATTCCACGCTCCGATCCGTAGAATGCCAGTTTTCTTTCTCCTGATAATGACGTCCTCTTGAGTAGTCCCCGCCCGGAGATCCGAATGGGGGACTATTTTACCTCCGGAATATTTTACCCAAGAGGACGCCATCATCATTTAATCATACAGTAAAGCTGCATGCCCTCGGGAAAAATTACGGCTGTAGTTTCCCCTTGCTTTCAGCCGTTCGCAGTACCAGAACAGCAAGGCCATTTTGGTTAGTGTTACAAGGCCAAATCAGTCAATCATCCAGACTGTTTCCCCTGCAACTACTGAAAAGGCTGCTGCCCCTCTTCAGGAACCACACGTTTGTCTGGCCTCTCAACAGATACCTCTCCGTTGTGGTTGCACCTACGGTACGGCTATATGTATCGTTGAGGCACGCAAGCCTCCCCACCAACGGCAAGGTCCATGCTTCATGCGGAAGTTAATTGTGAAGAAGCAATATTTAACATCTCTCGTAGTTCGTTAACAGGGACAATAGATGCTGGGTAGGAATTCGTGTCCTTTAAAAATGTTTACGTTATGTAATTTAAATTTGATATTTGCTAACTGATACTATCTAAAATCGAGGTATATCACTCTCTGTATGCCTAATCAGGAATGACTGTTAGTTTCCATCAGTCATGAAATCTTCGCTTAGTCTGCATGACCTGGGTTTGAATCCATGTGCAGAACGAGACGGTTCGTCGCGTCATTTGAAATTCATACATATTCTCAACTAGCATCTCGTGAGTAACTTAAACTTTTAATGTCATTTTGTTTTAAATAATAAGTACGATATGTTACTTTGAAGAGGAAATCATGAATACGACGAACGTACTACGTGCATTACCTATCTGATGTAATAATGAGAATGGTAACATTTCAGGTATGTCATTTATTGTAGTAAATGTGAACTTACAAGCTTTAAGGACAGTCTTAACTGTGATAAGGTGTTCCCTGATATTTGTAGTATCTTTGTATTACTTTACATCTTGCGTTATTGCGATACAGAGCAGTGTTTTCTAATGGTGATTTGTTGGAACAATTTTCAATAGTCAAACGACTGTACCAAGGAGCGATTAGAGGACCTGCTAGACAGCTGCGTTATGAGGGTTGTATGCGAATCAGGCGAAATGCAATTCAGGTCGTTCGGATACTTTAGAGCACGACTGTACATACTACATGTATGAATAAAAGCTAATGTTTAGATTTTGATAGGTGTTACTTGAACAAAGTAGGTATAATACACTGAAACAATGAGAAAAATGAGATGATATGTCAGACATATGAACAAATCTAAGATACATGACAGATGGTATTAGAGAGTACATATATAATCATCATCATCATCATCATCATTTAAGACTGATTACGCCTTTCAGCGTTCAGTCTGGAGCATAGCCCCCCTTATACAGTTCCTCCATGATCCCCTATTCAGTGCTAACTTTGGTGCCTCTTCTGATGTTAAACCTATTACTTCAAAATCATTCTTAACCGAATCCAGGTACCTTCTCCTCGGTCTGCCCCGACTCCTCCTACCCTCTACTGCTGAATCCATGAGTCTCTTGGGTAACCTTGCTTCTCCCATGCGTGTAACATGACCCCACCATCTAAGCCTGTTCGCCCTGACTGCTACATCTATAGAGTTCATTCCCAGTTTTTCTTTGATTTCCTCATTGTGGACACCCTCCTGCCATTGTTCCCATCTGCTAGTACCTGCAATCATCCTAGCTACTTTCATATCCGTAACCACAACCTTGTTGATAAGGTAGCCTGAATCCACCCAGATTTCGCTCCCATACAACAAAGTTGGTCGAAAGATTGAACGGTGCACAGATAACTTAGTCTTGGTACTGACTTCCTTCTTGCAGAAGAGACTAGATCGTAGCTGAGCACTCACTGCATTAGCTTTGCTACACCTCGCTTCCAGTTCTTTCACTATGTTGCCATCCTGTGAGAATATGCATCCTAAGTACTTGAAACCGTCCACCTGTTCTAACTTTGTTCCTCCTATTTGGCACTCAATCCGTTTATATTTCTTTCCCACTGACATTAATTTCGCTTTGTAGATGCTAATCTTCATACCATAGTCCTTACATTTCTGATCTAGCTCTGAAATATTACTTTGCAAACTTTCAATCGAATCTGCCATCACAACTAAGTCATCCGCATATGCAAGACTGCTTATTTTGTGTTCACGTATCTTAATCTCACCCAGCCAGTCTATTGTTTTCAACATATGATCCATAAATAATATGAACAACAGTGGAGACAGGTTGCAGCCTTGTCTTACCCCTGAAACTACTCTGAACCATGAACTCAATTTACCGTCAACTCTAACTGCTGCCTGACTATCCATGTAAAGACCTTTAATTGCTTGCAAAAGTTTGCCTCCTATTCCATAATCTTGTAGAACAGACAATAACTTCCTCCTAGGAACCCGGTCATATGCCTTTTCTAGATCTATAAAGCATAGATACAATTCCCTGTTCCACTCATAACACTTCTCCATTATTTGCCGTAAGCTAAAGATCTGGTCCTGACAACCTCTAAGGGGCCTAAACCCACACTGATTTTCATCCAATTGGTCCTCAACTAATACTCGCACTTTCCTTTCAACAATACCTGAGAAGATTTTACCCACAACGCTGATTAAAGAGATACCTCTGTAGTTGTTACAATTTTTTCTGTTTCCATGTTTAAAGATTGGTGTGATTACTGCTTTTGTCCAGTATGATGGAACCTGTCCCGACTCCCAGGCCATTTCAGTTATCCTGTGTAGCCATTTAAGACCTGACATTCCACTGTATTTGATGAGTTCCGACTTAATTTCATCCACCCCAGCCGCTTTATTGCACTGCAATCTATTGACCATTTTTTCCACTTCCTCAAATGTGATCCTATTTCCATCATCATTCCTATCCCATTCTACCTCGAAATCTGAAACATTACTGATCTCATTTTCACCTACATTGAGCAACTCTTCAAAATATTCCCCCCATCTGCCCAAGACATCCACAGGATTCACCAGCAGTTTTCCTAACCTGTCCAAAATACTTGTCATTTCCTTCTTACCTCCCTTTCGAAGACTGCTAATTACACTCCAGAATGGTTTTCCAGCAGCTTGACCCATAGTCTCCAACCTGTTTCCAAAGTCTTCCCACGATTTCTTCTTGGATGCTGCAATTATCTGTTTGGCTTTGTTTCTTTCTTCAACATAACTTTCTCTGTCTACCTGGGTTCTGGTATGTAGCCATTTTTGATACGCCTTCTTTTTCCTTTTACAGGCTGCCTGTCATTCCACCAAGCTGTTTGCTTTATCCTACTTTTACACACTACTGTTCCAAGACATTCTTTAGCCACTTCTAGTACTGTGTCCCTGTACCTTGTCCATTCCTTTTTCAATGACTATAATTGACTACATTCAACTAACTGGTACCTTTCTGAGATCGCTGTTATGTACTTGTGCCTGATTTCCTTATCCTGAAGTTTCTCCACTCTTATCCTCCTACATATGGACCTGACCTCCTGCACTTTCGGCCTCACAATCCCAATTTCACTGCAGATTAAGTAATGATCAGTGTCATCAAAGAATCCCCTGAATACACGTGTGTCCCTCACAGCCTTCCTGAATTCCTGATCTGTTATTATATAGTCAATGACAGAGTACATATATAAGTCCAAATAATTTTTTTAAATATTGTGGCCTCAAAAGGGAATACTACAACTGCAGCATCGAAGCAAAACGTATGCCATAAGAATAATAGTTATTATTATTAAGATTAATTATGTGGTAAAACACCACCTACGTACATGTGGCATTGTATCATTAAAAGTTTGGAGTCTCGTTAATGGGAAGCAAGTGCCTGACAAGGAAAAATGTAAACCATACAGGAAAAAATGATTGAAATCCTCCATGGTTCAAAGTTACAGATAGAACAGGATTACATTATAACTGTGATAGTGCACCATATGGTGGTTTGTTACAGAGTTGTATACAACGAAATAGCGGTAATTATTGTGTTAGGTAACTGTAATGGAAAGAACATTGACTTAGGTGATATTACCATGAAGTCGTCAAACTCAAAAATGGTATATAGTGCCACAGTGGGCATAGAAACAGAAGAATTAGGTAAGAGAAAGGTTCAGCTAACCAGAAGTAACTCAAAACAAATTCTATTAATAGAATAACCTGTCAAACCTAAAATAAATCTCTGAAATATAACTGACAGAAAATATTTCTGTGTGTCATTAATATAAATCTGTATTTCTTGATAAAATGGGAAAAGAGACACATTAACTATTTAGTCACAAAAAAGGGGAGGGGGCTAAAATGAATAATAAGGGCCCATACCTTAATCAAACATAGGTGAGCAAAAACGTTATAGGGGAAATGTCAAGACCAAAACGTATTTCTGAAACACCACTACTGAAAAACTACTCTATGCTGTGGTTGTCACTCATTATATTGATGTTTCTTTGTGATATTTCAGACCTTTTTAATACTACATTACCTTATGAAAGTGTTGTATTTTGTATTCCTTTCGACATTGTCTTGTGGAAAGTGCCCCTTGGGCTTCTTTCATAGATTTCTCTCTAAGTGGCCACTAGGTTCACACGTTTTTTCTTACACACCAGCTTTGTACATCCCATTATAGGTGTTTGTTCCACTTTCAGTTATTACCGATTTGTAAAGTTTCATGCATGGTGCCTTTTAATTGTGGCGCCATCCAATGGGTTTTCTTTGTTTATTATTTCGTTTCCGTGATACTTCATGATGATTATTGATTTTGAAACGTCATTACATTATGGTTGGGTTTCACGTGTGATGGATCCAGTTTTGGTATATCTTTTTCTTCGTTTGCGAAAGATTCCTTTATTCCACTCACTTGTGTCCCTCAGTTTGCTGCACAGTGCGTAATTTCCTGTCATTATGGATAGTGAGACATGGATCTTGTTTTGTAACTGTATACACTAAATATATCTGTTGGTTTGGTTTTGGTGTGTACAAACTTGTAATAAGGCGTCATAGTTATTTCATTTATGGTTTATTCATGTATGTGGGACACAGTTTTCTTTAGACATTTTTTGCTTTACTAGTGGGTGGACACATGATGCAGGTTATTTGGTTGATAGCTTGACTAACCACATATGTGGGCTGCTACTTTGTTTTTTGCTAGACTGTAGTTAGTGCTTCTACTAGGAGGTTATTTGAAGCAGTCTGATATTTTGCATACCATGTATCCAAGAGATTTTTTTGATAACGGATAGACTACATGATTTGCATTGCGAAGGACCTGTTTTCTCTTGCAAATGTTAGTTGATAGTGACTTTATTTAACGGCGGATTTTTGATTCCGTATTTGGTGCTGCTCTTGGCAACATTTACAATTGCGTATTTATGCATGAGACACTTTCTTCTGGCGCAATTTTCTTTTATAGTTGGATACTGGTTTATTCTGTAAAAGTTCTAACGAGTTTTCTCCTTGCAATGTTGCGTTTTTCACGATGTCAGCGATTTCATGACAGCACGAACTGCGCTACTGTTTTTTTTTTATCTTTGTCCTCCCTATAATATTTTTGTATTTTTATAGTGTACATGTGTTCAATTTAGGAGTGCTCCCTTCCTTTATTTTTCTTGGGCCTGTCCTCATAGGGACTGTGCAATGGACATAGTGACCTTCAATGTGGACACCAGCCAAGTTGTTTTCTGTGACTATCGATCCAATTTTATGACCTTTCGTGGTGATTATGGCCTTTTAAAACTTCGTTACATTATGGTTTCGTTACATGTATCACTATGTGGTGGTTTCATTTGAAGTATCCTTGTTTGAAAGTTAAAGGAAAGTTATTCTGTTCCACACGTTTGGTGTCCTGTAAGTTGTCATAGAGCGCACAGTTTCCTGTCATTGTTTGTGGTGGGACACAGATTTGGTCTTGAGACTATATACGCAATGTCGTTTTGGTTCTATTTTGGGATGTTGAGGCTTCATGTAGACTTCATGTTGATTGGGATTGTGTGTTGACTTTCAGCTACATTTTAGGGTGTCAGTTATTTTATTACCAACAGTCATGACGCAGTTTTAAAACCGGTTACCGTCAGATCATCGATTTTTAATGCTGTCGGACCTGACTAATACTTGGATGGATGACCGTCCTTTCTGCCGAACACTGTTAGCAAGCGGGCTGCACTCATCCCTTGTGAGACAAAATGAAACGATAATTATTCGAGAAGTAGCAGCTCCAGACAGGAAAACTGATAACAGCCGTGAGTACAGTGTACTGAACACATGCCCCTCCGTATCCACATCCAGTGACACATGTTGGCAGAGGATGACACGACAGTTAGTCATTACCGTTGGTCTTTCCGAGCCCTGTTCAGACGTAGTTGAGTTTAGTTTAGTTATTGTATTCATATTGCGTTCATGGGTGTATGGCACTGTTCCCTTCAGATGTCTTCATCTGTTTCACTTAGATGGTCGCATTATACAGTTTGTTAGGTCGATAATTCGATTGATTATATATCGATTGTTGCTTTTCTGTTTCTCATTGGGCTGTAACTGCTGCTCCAATCTGGCGTTTCTTCGAACCAATTTTGTGTTTTTCGCATGTCGTGTATCCAAGAGACCTTTCGATGATGGACTTGCTATGTGTTTTCCAATGCAAAGGATCTGTTTCCTCTTGTGAATGTTAGTTCATTCTGATTTTGATTATTGACTTTTACCCTAGTATTTTGTTGACATGGTTTTGTTTCAATATTTGATTTTTGGGTTCAGCAGTCATTACAATTATGGGTTTTAGAGTAGGGCACCATCTTGTGTGGGATTTCATTTGTAGTTGGATATTGATTTATTGTGTAAATATTGCAATGAGTGCTCCTCGAGATTTTTCTTTTCTTCATGGTATTACTGTATTTGTGGGAAGCGATGATTCTGTGCCTTGGTGCATCTTATAATTTTTTTTTAGTAATATACACTCCTGAAATGGAAAAAAGAACACATTGACACCGGTGTGTCAGACCCACCATACTTGCTCCGGACACTGCGAGAGGGCTGTACAAGCAATGATCACACGCACGCAACAGCGGACACACCAAGAACCGCGGTGTTGGCCGTCGAATGGCGCTAGCTGCGCAGCATTTGTGCACCGCCGCCGTCAGTGTCAGCCAGTTTGCCGTGGCATACGGAGCTCCATCGCAGTCTTTAACACTGGTAGCATGCCGCGACAGCGTGGACGTGAACCGTATGTGCAGTTGACGGACTTTGAGCGAGGGCGTATAGTGGGCATGCGGGAGGCTGGGTGGACGTACCGCCGAATTGCTCAACACTTGGGGCGTGAGGTCTCCACAGTACATCGATGTTGTCGCCAGTGGTCGGCGGAAGGTGCACGTGCCCGTCGACCTGGGACCGGACCGCAGCGACGCACGGATGCACGCCAAGACCGTAGGATCCTACGCAGTGCCGTAGGGGACCGCACCGCCACTTCCCAGCAAATTAGGGACACTGTTGCTCCTGGGGTATCGGCGAGGACCATTCGCAACCGTCTCCATGAAGCTGGGCTACGGTCCCGCACACCGTTAGGCCGTCTTCCGCTCACGCCCCAACATCGTGCAGCCCGCCTCCAGTGGTGTCGCGACAGGCGTGAATGGAGGGACGAATGGAGACGTGTCGTCTTCAGCGATGAGAGTCGCTTCTGCCTTGGTGCCAATGATGGTCGTATGCGTGTTTGGCGCCGTGCAGGTGAGCGCCACAATCAGGACTGCATACGACCGAGGCACACAGGGCCAACACCCGGCATCTTGGTGTGGGGAGCGATCTCCTACACTGGCCGTACACCACTGGTGATCGTCGAGGGGACACTGAATAGTGCACGGTACATCCAAACCGTCATCGAACCCAGCGTTCTACCATTCCTAGACCGGCAAGGGAACTTGCTGTTCCAACAGGACGATGCACGTCCGCATGTATCCCGTGCCACCCAACGTGCTCTAGAAGGTGTAAGTCAACTACCCTGGCCAGCAAGATCTCCGGATCTGTCCCCCATTGAGCATGTTTGGGACTGGATGAAGCGTCGTCTCACGCGGTCTGCACGTCCAGCACGAACGCTGGTCCAACTGAGGCGCCAGGTGGAAATGGCATGGCAAGCCGTTCCACAGGACTACATCCAGCATCTCTACGATCGTCTCCATGGGAGAATAGCAGCCTGCATTGCTGCGAAAGGTGGATATACACTGTACTAGTGCCGACATTGTGCATGCTCTGTTGCCTGTGTCTATGTGCCTGTGGTTCTGTCAGTGTGCTCATGTGATGTATCTGACCCCAGTAATGTGTCAATAAAGTTTCCCCTTCCTGGGACAATGAATTCACGGTGTTCTTATTTCAATTTCCAGGAGTGTACATATACCCAATTCAGGAGTGGCTTTCTTCAACAATGGTTCAAATGGCTCTGAGCATGGCTTTCTTCAATTCTTTTTGTTGGGACTTGTCCCTGTTGCGACTAAACAATGGGTGTGTCCTTTCCTGAAATACAGATCACTTCAAGATTTAACATTGCTTTTCCTCAGACATCTTCAATTGCATTCATATGCGCCATCGCTCGATAGAATGTATTTGATCGATGACTAGACTAGTTGTATATGACTGTCAGTTTGCTTTATTTCTGTATTGCGATTGTTTCTCCCATCAAGTGTGTCTTCAAGAGACCTGGCATCTTTGGCACATCAGGTGTCCCATAAATGTTTGTCAGCGGATGTGCTGGGTGTATTACATTACAAAAGGTCAATCTTCCTTCTAATCTGATGGTTCATTGTGATTTTGCTATATGAAGCTTAGATTAACATTTCGATGGCAGAGGCCATGCTTCAGTTTTGGTTGTTGCTTCTTGCCTATTTCATGAGAAGTTTGGAAAGGACCACGTTTTGTGGATGGGGGTTTCATGTTATTACTCAGACAGTACGTTGCTTGGTAAATTGCAATGAGTGTTCCTTTAGCTGTTTCGCTCCTTCATGACATTCGTGATTCCCACTGCAAAGCGCCATTGCTCTGTGACTTGCAATTTCCCCCCATAATATCTTTACTTGCCTATGGTGCATCTACATTCTATTTGTGCGTGACCCTTGTCTTTCATTTGGCACTCTCCCCCCTTTTTTGTGAATGAGTGTCAGATGTATTTCTGTCCTCATCTTGTCTAGAAATGCAGATTTCTTTGAGGGAGCTCAAAGTAGTTTTTTGGTTGTGTTGTTTTGGAAATTCATTTATTCAAGACATTTCCCATACTTGTCTGCCTGGAGGTACCTATGTTTGATTCAGGTATGGCCCTTATCTTTTACTTTAAGCCCCCCCCCCCCACCTTTATTTGCGACTGAATAGTTGACATGTCTGTTTCCCCATTTTATCAAGAAATACAGACTTACATTAATGACACAAAGAAATATTTAACGTTAGTTATATTTTAGAGATTTATTTTAGGCTTGACAGGTTACTATTTTAATTGGATTAGTTTCAAGTTACTTATAACTAGCTGAACCTTTCTCATTCCCATTTCCTCTACATCTACATGGAGGGTTCATCGAATCACCTTCACAATAATTCTTTGTTATTCCACTCTCAAATAGTATGCGGAAAAATGAACACCTGTATCTTTCGGTGCGAGCTATGATTTCCCTCATCTTATTATGATGAACGTTTCTCCCCATCTACGTCTGCATCAACAAAATACTTTCACATTCAAAGGAGAAATTTGGTGACTGAAATTTCGTAAGAAGATCCTGGTGCAAAGAAAAACGCCTTTGTTTTAATGATGTCCACACCTAGCCCTGTTTCCTGTCTGTGACACTCTCTCCCCTACTTTTCCATACTACACAACGTGCTGCCCTTCTTTGAACTTCCTCGATCTACTTCGTTAATCCTATCTGGTAAAGATCCCACACCATGCAATAGTATTCTAAAAGAGGACAGACTCGTGTAGTGTAGGCAGTGTCTTTAGTGGATATGTTGCATTTTCTAAGTGTTTTGCCAATAGAACGCAGTTTTTGGTTCGCCTTCCACAGAGCATTTTCTATGTGATCCTTCCAATTTGAGTTGTGAGTCGAATTTACGGCTTTTAGATTTCATTTATTTGTCGTGTAACCGAAGTTTAACTTTTTATTTTTTATAGAATTCATATGGATTACCTCACACTTTTCATTATTTAGGGCCAACCGCCAATTTTCGCATCATACAGATATCTTATCCAAATTGTTGTGCAATTGGTTTTGATCTTCTGATGACTTTACTAGACGATAAACGATAACATCATCTGCAAACAACCTAAGACGGCTGCTCAGATTGTCTCCTAAAACGTATATCTAGATAACGAACAACAGAGGGCCTATAACGCTACCTTGGGGCATGTCAGAAATCACTTCTGTTTCACTCGTTGAGGAGGAGGAGGAGATTAGTGTTTAACGTCCCGTCGACAACGAGGTCATTAGAGACGGAGCGCAAGCTCGGGTGAGGAAAGGATGGGGAAGGAAATCGGCCGTGCCCTTTCAAAGGAACCATCCCGGCATTTGCCTGAAGCGATTTAGGGAAATCACGGAAAACCTAAATCAGGATGGCCGGAGACGGGATTGAACCGTCGTCCTCCCGAATGCGAGCCCAGTGTGCTAACCACTGCGCCACCACGCTCGGTTTCACTCGTTGACTTTGCGTTAATTATTATAAACTGTGACCTATCTGACAGGAAATCACAAATCAGTCGCATAACTGAGACAATATTCCATAAGCACGTAATCTTATTACAAGCTGTTTGTGAGGTACAGTGTCAAAAGGCATCTGGAAATCTAGGAATACCACATCAATTTGAGATTCTTTGTCGACAGCACTCAACACTTTGTGTAAGTAAATAGCTAGTTGTGTTTCACTGTATCAATAGACCGTTCTCTTCGAGTTAGTTCATAATGTTCGAACACAATACGTGTTCCAAAATCTTGCAGCATATCGATGTTAATGATATGGGCCTGCAATGTAGTGGATTACTCCTACTGCCTTTCTTAAATATTGGTGTGAACTTGTAACTTTCCAGTCTTTGGGTATGGATCTTTCGTCAAACGAGTGGTTGTATATGACTGTTAAGTATGGAGCTATTGTATCAGCATACCCTAAAAAGGAACCTAACTAGTATAGAATCTGGGCAGGAAGACTTAATTTTATTAAGTGATTTAAGTTGTTTCACTACTCTGAGGATATCTACTTCTAAGTTACTCATTTTGACAGCTGTTCTTCATTCGAGTTCTGGGATATCTACTTTGTCTACTTTGGTGAAGGAATTTCGGAAGGTTGTGTTTAGTAACTCTCCTTTAGCAACACTGTCATTAATAGTATTTCCATTGCCATACCATAGAGAAGTTGCTATGCCCACTATGGCACTATATAGTATTTTTGACTTTGACGACTTTATGGTAATATCACCTAAGTCAATGTTCTTTACATTACAGTTATCTAACACAATAGTTACCGCTATTTCGTTGTGTACAGTTCTTTAACAAACCACCTTATAGTATATTGTCGTAGTAATTATTTATTCCTGTTGTAACCCCAACTTTGACTTATAGACGACATCAGTCACGTTTGTCCTCTATGATTCGTGGATTTACGTTTTACTTCGTCAGACACATTCTTCCCATTAACTAGACTCGAAACTTTTAACGGTACAATACCACTTGTATGTATGTGGGCTTTTACCATTTAATTCACCTTAATAATGATAAATAATACTTTTTATGGCATAAATACTGTAGTTGCGGTATTCCCTTTTCAGGCACTAATATTTAAAAAAATATTTGGATTTATGAATATACTCTCTATAAGAAATTATTATGCAGCTTACATTTGTTCATATGTCGTATGTAGTATTTCACCTTTCTCATTGTTTCAGTGTATTATATCTACTATCTTTATTATAGGATCTGCATCATGTTTTATGTCACATTAGGACATTATGCGTAGAATTAGTTAACAGTATGCAGCTTGATATTTTATTTTCGTATATAGGCTTATTTCGGCTGTATTGCCTTCATCAGTACATCTGCAAACAATTGCATTTATTCATATTCTGCACAACATATAATTTAGAAAGATGTTTTACATTAGATGTTGTATTCACTTCTTCATGTTGTAAAGAGACATATGTTAACTTCGAGTAAGCTATTGCTGCTGTCTGTAGTTGATGGATGTAATATTTTTTTCAGTAATCTTTTAAAGTTGTTTGATGATTTGATGTTGCACATATATTATAATACGCATTTAATATTCTGTTAGTAATTGAAATTCAAGTATTACAGCTAGTTGTTTACTCAAAGATATTTATGTTGTAGGTCGTGTATCAATGAAACTGTTATTGATGTGTTCATAATCTTTGGTATTTTGGTTATTCATTATCCCTATGTAAATTTTCAAATTGAAAAAAAACTGTGACTGCTTGAAACCGGTTTGTTCCTTTAGTGTATCATGAGGATAATTCCTAGTGTGTATGAATATTTCAAATTTCGCCAAAATATTCATGATTCGCTTTTGGAATTTTGTGCAGGATTTTTAGTGCGTTTTTAATGTAGTCATCTTTGTTTTTGAGGTGTGTAAAGAAGGTCGACTGTTATTTGTTTCTCTTGTGTGTTCTCCAAAGGGGCCCCCATGGTGCAGGGTAGGTCTGGAACAGGATCTGAAGGTGGATCCACACGCATTACAGCATACGAAGATGGATCCACCATAAATTACAGCCGAGGTGGGGTTTGGAGGTAGATCCACTACATGTTATGGTTAGGATAGTATTCAAACGTGAATCCACCTGCGATATGTCCTTGGTGATGTCTGAAGGTGCATTCAATAGCAATAGTTTTGGCACAGGGTCTGAGGGCCCCCCATGAGAAACCCATACACGCACATACAGAAAAATGGCGAAATTGCTGTAAGTGTTTACAGTTGTGCTACATTTACAAATAAATGTAGAATACGTGGCCTGAAGTGATAACATGATGATATTAGCAAAAGTTTTGGTAACTTGGAACTTTATATATAAAGGGAGAGTCGCTCTGTAACATAGTCGATTTCTGTGGGTGTTCAGAAGGCATATCAGAGAGTCAAACTGTTTGTTTTGTATGAAACTTGCAACTTTTGCAGAATGGAGATATTCCCACATTCATATCCTGAATCCTGAATTAGAATCGTTATGCAGTTCAAAGTGTGGTGTGCAGGAGATTAGGTTAACTCACCCTAAATATCGAATGTATGATGCGAAATGGCATCTTTCAAAGGTTAGTCTCTAGCTGTTAAGCAACATCCTTACGAACAAACTGAAGTTGGATTCTTCTGTACCAGTGCTGGAGATGAAACCATGTATTTTCAGTGTGGTGTAGGATTGAAATACTGGGATGAAACGAATAACCCATGGATTGAATATGCTGTGTGGTTTTCTAAGTGCCTGTTTGTGTTTCTTGCGAGGGTAAGGATTTTGTGTATAACATTTGTCAGGAGAGATATGCAAAAATTACTGCAAATGTTGTAGCTAGTATTAAAACAACAACAAACCTTCTGAAAGGGGTATCATAACATTGTGTGACTGTGAGAGTTTCTGGTAATGGTCACTCACGTAAAATCCTCTTCCAGGGAGAATTGAGAGTTCTGTTCCTTCCCTGCAGACATATTTTCGCCTGCATTAAATGTGAACCTACCCCTTCCTCGTCTGCCATGTCAGAGCCCCTTTTTGGCTGCAGTAACAGCATTCTGACGAGGGCAATGACGTTGTAAGATATACTATTATTTTACAATGTATTTCTGATACTTTGTGAATGCTCATTGTAATGAATAAAGCACTATCTTCGACAAGCGTTCTTTTTGTGTTTTTTCCTGCGTCCCTTGTACATAGGCCTGCTCTTAATATGATAGCTATGATTATACAGTGATCTTAACTCCTCCTGACCTGTGTTAAGAATTGTAATTTTTTGTGTCAAAGCATGGAACTGATATACAATTCCACCGTTCTGTGTCAACGTTAGCAGTCTTACATGGGGTTAAAAAACATTATTTCGTCACCTCGCATAGTACTATTGTTAATATTTCTGCTACAGAGTTCCGTATGATCCGGTAACAAATGATTTGTGACATGTACACCCCACTAAGCTAGTAGCTGCTACATTCTGTACTGGAGTGTACTATAGGGTGAAAAACAAAATCTGAGTGCTGCCTGCGGCCGTGCATCATATTACTTTGGTATAAAGCATTACACAGCAGATTTAATCGGAGCTGGCGGTTGAAGGTGACTGGTTTCTTATTGTGTGCACTATATGCTGGATGGAAGGACGATGTCATACGGTGATCAGCTATAACATTATGATCATTGCCCACCGTGATGTTGGATACTGCCTGGTGGTGTTGTGGGCATGTAATGCGGTAACAAAACCATGTGAGCGGAGCAGACGCAGACGCGGGCTCACCCTAGGGAAGGTATGGGCTGCAAATGGGGAAGTCCATTGAGATAAGCGACTCTGACAAACAGCAGATTATTACTAAACAGAGCCTGTGAACGAGTATCTCGAAAACGGCGAAGCTGGTCTAATTCTCACACACTACTGTCGTGAGCATCTACGGAAAGAAGCAGTAGGACACTGAAACTACCACTAGGCACTAAATGGTCGGACGTTCATGATTCTTCACAGAACGTGGGTTCAAATGGGTCAAATGGCTCTGAGCACTATGGGACTCAACTGCTGTGGTCATAAGTCCCCTAGAACTTAGAACTACTTAAACCTAACTAACCTAAGGACATCATACACATCCATGCCCGAGGCAGGATTCGAACCTGCGACCGTAGCGGTCGTGCGGTTCCAGACTGTAGCGCCTTTAACCGCTCGGCCACTCCGGACGGCTCAGAACTTGGGGTTCAGAGGCTTGTCTCCTTTGTAAAGTAGGATAGACGATGATCTCTGGCATCTCTGCCGTAAGAACACAATATTGATGCACGCACAAGTTTTTCAGAGCACACCATTCACCATACATTGTTGAACACGGAGCTCCACATCAGACCATATATTCATATGTTCATATGTTGACACAACGACACGACTCGTCAATAACGGTTGCAGTAGGCACGGAACCATAGCGATTCGACCGTCAATCAATGTAAACGTGTTAGCTCTTTGGATGAATCACATTTTTGCTACATTAGGTCGATGGTCGTCTCCATGAACGCTGTCATTGAGGTGAACAGCGGCTAGAAACGTGCAGCGTACCACAGATGCAGGCTGGTGGGAGCAGTATTATGCTACGGGAGACATTCTCCTGCACTTGCATGTGACCTGTGGTGGTAATGGAAGACACACTGATAGCTGCGAGCCATCTGCATCCCTTCATGTCTTCCCTGATTACAATGTCGTCTTTCAGCAGTATAATTCTCCATGTCTCGGAGACAGAACTGGGCTACAGCTGGTTGAGGAGCATTATAGTGAACTCATGTTGACGTCTCGGTGATCAAATTCGCCTAATATAAATCCTATGAACCCATATGGGTCACTATCGGGTGCCAATCCCCAGGTACGTAAACCAACGGCTCGTTATAATGTTTTGGCTCATCAGTGTGTGCTAGTAGGTTAATTGGGGGAGCCTATGCGCTCTGGAGACATTGTATCATGTTCCATAGTCATGTGCATAGTATATATTAGGAGAAATTGGTATTGATGCAGCGGGAATATTTAAAAAAAGTCATCTAAAGCAGAAGTGGTTTATGGTGAAATGAACCATCAGCCTGTACTATTGCAATGGTCTTCTAGAGATGACTACTAGCTTATGGATTAGGTTAATCAGAATTGATGTGTGCAACTACATGACGTTTGGGAGAAACGTTTACATCTTCCTCCGCTAAAAATATCCTGGTTTTTAAGCTGTGATTTATAACTACAGAAATGGATTGTTCGAGTTTGATCCTGTCTAGATGCCAGCGATATCGATGTACGTTTCAAAAATCCGAGTAGGATGTATATGATGCAGAAGGCTGTAGTTTTAATGGAACATTTGGTAATTATCGAAGGGAGTACCCTACACACCATCACTGTACTTAAATAGCCCTGACAGTCGTCTGGGACCTATGTTACATGCATCTGATTCCAATGGACTGTGGAATTACTGAATTGGAAGCATTAACCACAGTGAAATGTCTAACAGTATGCATTCGGAGCCAGCTGAAGAAGAATGCATACGTTTGGAGAAGATTCATTTGTTGGAATCTTAAGGTAAGTAACCCAAACACTGAGGACTGACAGGTCGGTGACCTAAGGCACAAGAATATGTCAGGCTCAAATTCATTTGAAAGGGTTTTTAAGAGACTGTAATCTACCCACTAAGAAGTGATAGTGTAGGAGTGGAGTGGCCGCAGTTCCCGTCGGCATGTCAACTGGAGACTGTGGTATTACAATTCTTATGGAGGTGTGAGAGGCACTAAGATGACTCCTGCTGGAGGAAACATCGACATTAATTTTGTCTGGCTTGTAATTGTTGGTTGAGTGGCGCTCGATGTATGATAGTCAGATAAGCATATAGGTACTGGGTCTGCTTCTAAATCAATAACTATACCATGCATACAGGTAGTCCTATGTGGAAGTACTCTGTTCTAGAAGGAATATGGTATCATCGGCGGTTGACTCCTGAAGAGAGTGTGGGGGAAAAATGGACAATGCTATGATTAAACCCCAGATCTTTCCCTACTCTTGCACTAGCTCTGAATTGTGGGTGTATGTGCGAGGCTGTTGCACCAATGTAAATGATTCACTAGGTAGTATGCGTGTTGGAAGCTCTGAGATACTTTTAGAATTGTATTGCGGAGGTATACCCAATTGAAAATCCGGTGATGTATTTCTAGTGAAACCATATTCTGTCATCGAAGACTCTGATAGCATTATGCCGCCGCATATCTAGCTTAGTGAAATTGGAATACGATAAGGAGATTTGGACATGTACAGGGACTATTTATAGACAATAAATTGGTATCGATTAATTGCAGATGTATCAGATTGTCTTTGTGCATTCCTCGTATAGTAAAGGTGCAGCGAAAAGGCTTACTTGGCAATTAAAAAACCTATATCCGGGGTAGCGATCACAGAAGATATTAGGGTATATACAGAGGCATATAGGCATTCATTTTTACTCAGTCTTTACAGATTTGACTGGAAAAGGAACGAAGAAAAATTAATAACACTGTTACGACATAGTCCACACGGTGCAGTGGTTTGCAGAATGCGTACTTAGATGTAGGCTCCTGACTATAGGAAGGTTGTAAAACCGGTAAACTGTAGCCATTTGTAGAGGACTGAAGATTGGTGAGCTTTGGAGATGAATGAAGATAATGTAACCATTGAACCGAAAACAGTCGAAGAAACGTGCTACTGTACTATTACGTCATTGACTAAAAAATCACTAGAAGCAATACCAGTCGTAAAAAATATCTGGACGCCAGTATCTGCATGAATTACACCCTTAACGTTAGTGTGCTATTTATTCTCGTTGTGATAGCTCTCGACATAGCCAGTGACGGGTAAAGGGATAGACATCCTTCTAACTAATGGAACAATGCTGTCTTAATGAGATTGTATTTCTAAAGGATTAGCAGGGGTCTGTGACTCTTCAAAATCAGGTGCATTCAAATGTTATATATCAAAGACTGGAATATTTGTGAGTATATGTCGGTAAGCGATACTCTGAAAACAGTGGTGTGAGCTCTCTACCACTTCTTCTAAATGTTGTGGGAAATCATATTACAGTCTCTGACATAAGTCTGTCGAAGTGACTACAATGAGAAAATTAGAGGTTAATACAACGGTTCTTACTGAGAGACAATCGGCAACAGAAGTTCCATCTTTTGTTTTCTCGATAATTAAGGCATAACATTCTTCCGTGGATTTTGTGTGCCTATAAATGGATGGACTGACATCATAATAGGTAGACTAAATTCACATCTACATATGCATACTTCGCCAGCCAACGTAGGGAGCGTGATGGAGGGTACCCTGTACCAACGCTAGTCATTTCCTTTCCTATTCCAGTCGCAAATAAAGCAAGGGAAAGAAAAAGACTATCTTTATGCCTTTGTATGGGCGCTGTATTCTCGTATCTTATCTTCGTGGTCCTTACGCAAAATGTTATGTTGGCGAAACTAGAATCCTTCTGCGGTCAGCTTCAAACGTCAGTTCTCTAAATTTTTTTCAAGTTGTTCCTCGAAAAGAACATCGCCTTCAACCTAGGTTCCCCATTTGAGCTATCTGATGAGTGTAATCCGACTGCAGGAAAAAAATCACTCACCAAGAAAAGAGACTCTCATGATCAACTCAATTAATTAGTCAGTCAATAATACAATAGTTGGCCGGCCGAAGTGGCCGTGCGGTTCTGGGCGCTACAGTCTGGAACCGAGCGACCGCTGCGGTCGCAGGTTCGAATCCTGGTTCGGGCATGGATGTGTGTGATGTCCTTAGGTTAGTTAGGTTTAATTAGTTCTAAGTCCTAGGCGACTGATGACCTCAGAAGTTACGTCGCATAGTGCTCAGAGCCATTTGAACCAATACAATAGTTGACAAAGTTTGTGAGTCGTAGCGGTAATTTAAAAAAAACCTTTACATATTTCTTGAGACAGTCACGGTCGAAAAATACTCAAAATGGCTTCAAATTCTTTGATGTCAGTGGCTTGGCACCAGGTAAGTGGAAGCAACAGCTATAGCGCCATGGAAACGTTTTGCTTCTTGGAGCGGTAATTAGGAGTTTTCTCGTTGCTGCCAGCTCTTAATGCAGTTTCAATCTCCCACCTACTCTGGGAGAGATGGGCATCGTAATAAAATCACCAATATTACCTGATTTAAAAAAGTGATACATAGTATTAATCTGATATTTACAACCCCTCTGCTATGCCATTTTTAGCTACCTTAAGGGATTCTGTTGGTGACGAGGCGATTGAATTCCTTAAGAGAATTCGAAAGTGAGGAGGCATCCTGTGAATCTGATATGAACATATTTTTTTACCGGATTAGAGAATGCTTAGAGGATATATAGTGTATGTCATATTGTTGTACAGGATTTTCACAACGAGCTGGGTGGTAACGTGGTTGCCTCCCATGCAAGTGGGCCCGAGTTCGATTCTCGGCCGCGTTGGAGATTTTTCTCCGCTCGTAGACTGGATGTTGTGCTGTCCTCATCATCATTTCATTCTCATCACAGGCACGTAAGTCGCCTATGTAGCGTCGACTGAAATAAGACTTGCACTTGGCGGCCGAACTTCCCTGGACGGGGCCTTCCAGCCAACAATGGCACACGCTCATTTCATTTCACAATGAGTAACGATATTTTTAGCGACTTAAAAACGCGAGTATGCTCCGACTTCTTGTGTCTTCGAAAATAACACTTAGAATGGAATCTACATTTCTCGTGAGGTGTATCGGACAACATACCAGCTTTGGATTGGGTAAAGTGGATTTCTTAAACTGAGGAGTCTATGCAGTTAGAATTCCACGTCCAAGCCGCACCAGCTTGTCTTGCAGTGTGCTAGCGGTTAGCGACGCCCATCTGCGGCCAGAGGTATGTATTATCACGAGGCTTCAGCCGACCAGAAACTGCGGCTTAGCCTGTTGCGACCGGCAAATACAAAGACAGGCTCCGTCATGTCGGCTCTTCACCTGCACAGTACACTTGGTAGGTAGCGCTGGACAATACCAGAGGTGACTGGCCAGATTTTTTGGCTTGAGATGCTGCGGTCAAATAAGATAATGAGAAATACATTTGTAAAAAATATCATACGATGTATTTCCCATGTTTCTGTTGTCTAGGATGTGACTTGTAACTCATAAATAGTTACAAGTGTGTTTCATTCCCCAACACTGTTGCTACAGGACTCCTCTGTATATGAGCGCGACTGCTACGGTCGCAGGTTCGAATCCTGCCTCGGGCATGGGTGTGTGTGATGTCCTTAGGTTAGTTAGGTTTAAGTAGTTCTAAGTTCTAGGGGACTGATGACCACAGATGTTAAGTCCCATAGTGCTCAGAGCCATTTGAACCATTTGAACCTCTGTATAGGAAGCATGGATTTATAGCAGCACTGAGATCCTGTCGGCAGCAGTCCCACAACTTCCAAATCGGAAGGTTCTGCCACCTGGTCTACTCTCTGGGAGAAATCAACGTTTTTGAAAGAGCCCCGCCGCCTGCCACCGCCGCTCCCCATATTGTTCTCTTTCTCCACTTCGGAGACACCTGTCGCCAGTGGACAGCACATTCCACCATGGACACCCCCACTATCACCATCATTTACACCTCCCATTCCCCTGCACCCACTGTTACATCCTGGAGTACCTCATTTGGGTTTCCCCCGTCTACTCCACTTCCCATCCTCACAGTCTCCTCCCATTTTATCTCCTCCCCAGCCCCGTATTGCCACCTGTATGTTGCTCCTGCGCTTGCTCCTGTGCTTGCACATAGTCATGCTCATGCTCCTCCTCCTCTTCCTCCTGCATCCCCTCCCACCACTGCCACCGATCAGGAAGACTTTCCCCCACTCGTCCTGCTACGACCACTCCTGCTTCCCCCCACCAGAGTCACTGCCCACCACGCCACAGTCGCCACCACAGAGTGCCCAACGTCCATTCAAAGTGCCTCCATCTCACACAAGGGGTCCGCCTTCCACCACCTCCCAATCGAACCAGTCACTCACCCCTCCTCCCAGGTCACCCCCACTGAAAAACTTCTCAAGTGCCCAAGTGGCGATGTCACCTCCACCCCCTCCTCCAAAAAACCTCTACCCACCCCTCTTCCTTCTGATCCTCTCATCGACACCACCCCTCCTCCCACATCACCAGTGTCCACCCTGGACACCCCCACTATCACCATCATTTACACCTCCCATTCCCCTGCACCCACTGTTACATCCTGGAGTACCTCATTTGGGTTTCCCCCGTCTACTCCACTTCCCATCCTCACACCTTCATCCTTGCCAACCCTGATCCTAAATTACGAGGTGCCCACACCCTCACACTCGAAATCTGTAAGTATGTCCCCAGTGCCCCCAATGCCCAACTTATCCCCCCACAGAGACTCTGTCCTCATCAATTTCCCTTCACTCTCTTTCCACACTGATCACCTCCAGAAAGTGCTCTGCATCACCTTTGGCCCACATGCATCACTCCCTCCTTTCCTTACCTCCTCCTGTCCTTGTCAGCCACATCCCCCTCATCATCTGAGAACCCTCACCACCGTGATCACAAAATTCAGCCCTGTGGCAGAGATGTTGGCAGAACTGAATGCCCACCTTGCACTGGAAATCCACTCAGCCTGCCATATCTACAACAACACCGGCCCTACCTTCCTCATGTGTGTATTTACAGAGTCTGCTTCCTCCATAGATCACCTCTTCATTGAGGGAGCCCTGATTTTTAACTGTCGCCACCCCTTTGACCCATCCCATTCTCCTCCTCAAACCTACCGCTGCCAATGCTGTCTCCTCTACAATGACCACCTCACCGAAAACTGCAAGACCCCCCCCCCCCCGCACCTTCCCTCACTGTAAAGCCTCTCACTTCCTCAAACAGTGTCCAAAACCTGCTTCACTTTCTTCCTGCAACATCTGCAACGAACCTCAGCCCACCTACTCCTCGAAATGCAAAGGCAGACCCACTCTCACCAACCCTGAGCTAGACCCACTCTCACCAACCCTGAGCTGACTGTCCCCCTTTGCCCCATCGAACAGCCTATCCACCCCAATAATTCCCTCCACCCTTCCTCTATGGCTGAAGACATTATATGGTTCCTGACCATCGTCCTGCAGAATATCCAACCCATCCAAGGTCCTCACACCCTCCAGCAGATCTCCCTTGCCACCCACTCTGTCTTCCATTTCCATACCTACTCCACCTACTCCCACAATCAGGCCCAGTTTACCTTCAACCACCTAGATACCCTCTTTTAAGCCCCTCTCTCCTCCTCCTCCATTCCCTGTCCACCTCCCATCTCCTAGTGTATCAACAGTATTGTCTCCTATACCCCAACATTAGCTCCCTCCTTGCCAACAAATACTTCATGTATATCTTGTCCCAGCACCAAATCGACTCCATCCTTAATGAAATCTTCCTCCAACCTCATCATGTCATCCACACCTCTCCCTATCTCCTTCACCACACTGACAACCCCCTTCCTTCTGCACGCGGTATATCTCTGTCTGGCCACAACCCCTGCCCAATGAATCGACCTGACACCTTCTCCTCCGTGTCTTTTTTCCCTCCCTCATTGTCACTTGTGCCACTATCTATGTCTGTCCCGCAGTTCCTCTCCCCTATGACTTCATTTCCGATATTGACCATGTCTTCTCCACCTATGTGATTACCACCGACCTCAACATCCACAGCCATGACCCTGCTACCCTTTGGCGGTGGCATCAGTTCCTTGCCACCCTCCACAGTGATCTCGTTCCTCTCCCACAGCACACCCGTCCTGAAAGTAACCCTACCCCAAATGTCATCCTAGCTTCCCCCCAACCTCCTTTGTCATACCGTCACAGACGTCCTCAACCCCATTGCTAGTGACCACATCCCTGTTCTTCTCACCATCCTCTCCACCTATCGCCCCCTCCTGTTCCCCACCCTGCCATCCCTCCAAAGTTTGTCCATGACTACCCCCTTGCTGAATTGGATGTCTACTGCGAATCCATTGCCTCACAGGTCGACATACCTATCATCATCCCACTGTCATCACCAATGCCTCTTCCTTCCTCCAGCAGACCATCACTGATGCTTGGACTGGCGCCAGACATTTACATGCCTTAACTCCACCCTCCCTGTCAAGTCCTCCAAGTACTGGTCTGCCTTCCACTGCCTTACTGGTAGCCATCCCGGCCTGCATTATCCTCTTCTCTGTGACAGCCACCCCTTCCCTGACAACGTCAGTGAGGCTAACCATTTTGCTTCCCGCCTCTCTGAGGTCTTCTCCATTGCAGATTATGCCCATTTTGATTACTCCCTCTTCTCCACAGTCCTTGAACACTCTGATACCTCTGTCCCACCATTCACTCTAGCTTCCGGTACTTGGACCAGTTACCCCACACAGAAATAAACACTCCCATCACTCCACATGACATCAAACTAGACCTCCATTCCAAACAAAACACCGCTCCTGGTCATGATGGTGTCACCTACTGCCACCTCAAGGAATCCCTCCTCTCCTTCCTGGCTGTCCTTGCTACCCTGTATAATGTCCTCCTTTCCACTGGCTTTTACCTTGACCAGTGAAAGACTTCCCATGTCCTGCTCTTCCCTAAACCCAACAAGCCCCATTCTGACACTTCTTCCTATCGTCCCATCTGCCTCACCTCTGTGTTCCTCTGTCTTCAAGTCCATTCTCTCCCACTGTATTCATTACCACCTTAACCAGCATCACCTCCTTCCCCTTACCCACTGTGGCTTCCGGTCCTCCTTCTCAGCCAATGTGACTAGCTTCTTAACCTTTCAGTCTTCTATCCCTCAAACTTAACTCCCGTTGCTGTAGTATCTTTGTTTCCCTAGATCTCCAGAACGCCTACAACCATGTCTGGCATCCCGGGCTCCTCTTTAAACTCCAGACCTATGCTGTACCCATAAATTTCATCCATCTTGTTGCTTCCTTCCTCTCCCATCGTCCCTCTTATCTCACTACACATAATACCATCTCCTTTACTTTGTATCCCACTGCCGACCTGCCCCAAGGCTCTGTCCTTTCCCCTCTCCTCTATCCTGTATACTGCAGATATGCCCAAACCTCCCCCGCCTGTTCACCTCCTCTAGTTTTCTGATGACACCGCCTTCCTGGCCCTTTATCCTAAAGTTCAACAGTCCCAACGTACCCTTCAAGCTCACCCTGACCGGTTCACTGCCTGGTGCAACCAGTGGCTCCTTCGCATCAACCCTTCCAACAACCAAGGAAATCATCACTGGTCATACCACTAGCTCCTTCCAGCTCCACGATTTTTACCTTACCATTTATGGTCGTCCTATTCACCTCACACCTACCCTGAAATCCCTTGGCCTCACCCCAGCCTCCCAGATTATATAAGGCCCTACAAATCCTAGAACGCCATGCACTCCAACTCGCATTCTGTATCCGCCTTCCATCCTCCATATGAATACTCTACAGTCTCATCCCTTCCTACATCTTCTTCTTTTACTGGATCATATCCACACTCTATACATCACCAACCCGATCCCCCCCAACCCTCTGGTGTCTTCTATCCTCTCTACCCCCAGCCCATTGCCGTGTCTTTTCCGTTGTGTCCTGCCCTCTTTCCATCTCCACACCCTACACCTCCTTTCCCAATGCAACTTCCAGCACCTATCCATCCCGGATTATGAGCTTCACCCTGATCTCTACCGCTCCTACCAACTCTAACCCCACTTTCCCCCCTCCTATTCCTCAGGGCTCCCTCTCCCCTCCTCTACTCCTTCCCCTGAGCTGTTTTCCTCCCTCCTACACCCCTCCCTTCTCTGTGCCCTCTTCTGTGTCTGCATTCCCTCCTGACTTTCCTTCCCTCTCCATCTTGCGCCCCACCGGTCTCCTGCCTCTGGGTGCACCCCCAACCCCCCTTTTTCCTTTTCCTCCCACCTCCTCCAGCCCCCCTCCCCTTACTGCACCTTCCTCTACCCTCCCTGCCCCTTCTCTCAGACCTCCTCTCCCTCGGCAGGTCTCTCCCAGCAGTTTTTATTCTTTGTTGTGTGTGCTCCATCTCATACAGTGGTTTTTAAGTGTCATCATTCCAGAGTGTTTTAATACGGTGGCCAACTTGTACATGTGACTTCTGTGTTTTTTATGTGCTATGCACATGGCCCACTGCATTTTTTAACTTTCTGTGTACCTACTTTAACTGTCTCTCATGACTGTCTCCGTGTACATGTATCTTTTAACCAACAATGTCTCCCCGTGCTATGTTTTCATGTCCCCCTTTATCGCCTTTTATATGTCTTGTGTTTCCTCTCTTTCATCAACTGTATCACTGGGCTGAAGAGCAGCGGATTGTACCGCTGCCAGCCCTCTCCTGCCCATATGGGGCAGGAGAATGAAATCACAACAAAGAAAAAAAATAGCAGTGCTGGGACAGTGGGTTGCTGTTCTAATATTATTAACCATATTTATGTCCCTGCTAAATGTAAATGTCTTGTGACTAGGGCCTCCCGTCGGGTAGACCGTTCGCCAGGTGCAAGTGTTTCTATTTGACGCCACTTCGGCGACTTGCGCGTTGATGGGGAGGAAATGATGATGATTAGGACAACACAACACCCAGTCCCTGACCTTAGAAAATCTCTGACCCAGCTGGGAATCAAACCTGGGCCCTTGGGATTGACATTCCGTCACACTGACCACCCAGCAACTGGGGGCGGACATGTCTCTGCTAGTTGCTATTCATTTGTAGATAGACACGCCAGTCCCAGGGATTATGTGCCAGTTTTGATATAGCTGACAACAGGTTTTCCTGGAATGCAGACCTTGGAGACAATATCCCTCCCAGATGGTTTATACTTGTTTTGATGTTGCTGACAAAGAACACTGTGTTTCCTGTCTCCACACACAAATGGTTGCCATGAACAACACCTGTCCCATAGGATTTTGTGCTGGCTTTATGTAGCCGACAGCTGGTTTATTCCAGGGAGGACTGGTGAACGCCGACAAAGGCATTCCCTGTCTTCCCTTCTGTATTTTGTTTGTGGGTGATTCTGAAGGATGTAAACAATACTCCTCCCAGGGGATTTGCACCTGTTTCGATGTAGCTAACATATGTTTTTCCGGGAAGGACTGGTGAAGGCAGACAAAGGTATTCTCTGTCTTCACATTGCGTTCTATATAATGGATGGTCCTGTAGGATATGAACAATATCCATCATGTCTGAACCAGCAGGCCTGGGCTTTCCCATTGTAGAAGCATTCCTATTGGTTCCTGCCAATTTTTTCACCCATAACATCAAAGTTTCGAGTGTCCCCTGGCGGAGGTAACGTTAACTACATCAGTCTGTCTTAACGTGTCAGGGTTAGCACAGGCACAAGAAAAAATTTTAGGGAGCATTTTCCAGCATGATAACACTCCAAAAATATGAAATAAAGAGAAAACCACCCTATGTCCTTCCACATCAATAGCTCAGCACAGCCTGGGATTTTCCCTGTAATTTCAGATGGGGGAGGGGATGGGAGGATTCCTGTCTCCTGCAAATTGATTAAATAAAGAGTATGCAAACTGAATTGTATAAACAAACAATTCCTCTGTTTACCGCTAAAATTTTGAATTTTTCACTAGTTTTAAACCCAAAAACAATGAAATTAAGAAAATTTTCCAAGAAGATAGTAAGGAAAATAAACTGCTCTTTGTCCATCCACACTAACTGCTCAGGGCCGACTGAACGATTTTTCCCACCAATTTCCAAGTGGGAGAGGGAAGTGTAAGTGGTTGGAGGGAAGGGATAGTGGAGGGAGAGAGGTGGGGAAAACCCATGGGATCATCAGGTGATGTCAATGTGACACTGCAACATCTACACCAGATGGCAGGAGGCGGCATGGGTGGAGGTCCACCATCTTGAATAAATTTGGCAACAATACAGACTGCACTTCTTAACCACTTCTCCCCTCTAGTTATTTGACTGACACTATTATGCTATATAAAGAGGGGAACGTGGGATAATATTAGAGATGTTCAACAAAAAAAGAAAATGATTTCACCTATGAAAGGGTGTGTAAGGGTGGTATTAATTTCCTAGCTATCTCTATTTTAAATAACAATGGCTCCCACAGATTTGCAATCTTTAAAAAACCTACAACTTCAGACGCTATCATACGTTATACATCCATGCACTCTAATAGGTACAAAATGTCATTTTTCTAGAGTCTGATTAGCAGATTAACGAAGATTCCTTTGGACACTGAAGAAGATGAAAAAGAAAAGAACATTTTGAAGATATAGCTGTGAACAATGACTATAACCGAAGTTAGTGGACTTAATTCGTAAAACATTTATGAGAAAGAATTCTAATTTATAACATGATATTATTCTTAATCTACCTTATATTCTAAAGAAAGTTTATACAAGCATTGGGTTTAAAGGATCTATATCTAATAAAATTGCACAGGCTTCTCATAAAATCGATATTAATGTCGGTTTTACTACTTTAACACATTATTAGAATTACTCATTCACTCTATTGAACATCATGACCAAGTCCAAAGATCTGGCATCTATAAAATTAGGTGCTGTGATTGTAATTCGGTATACATTGTAAAAACTAGCAGAGTGTTTAAAGAAAGGTTTCGAAAACACACAGCTTTACATATGACAGGCATTGTACTTTTAAACAACACTTGCGAAGGACAAAATATAACATAGGTGGCATTAAGGAAAGCTTAGAGATGCTGCACTTTATGAAGATGGTATCTCCTCCCGAAAGAACAGATACCATTGATGACCATGCAGCTTCTCTAGAATGAAATGATAATTAAATCGAAACGCTTAGCAGCCGACAGGTGTTGTTGATATACATCAATGGGGACAGCTGAAGATGTGTGCTCCGACCGGGACTCGAAGCCAGGATCTACTGCTTACATGGCAGACGCTCTATCCATTTGAGTCACCAAGGATAGTGCGACTGCAAGCTTGCAAGCTTCCCGTCAGACCCACATTCCCAACCGTCCACAAACTGCATTCGTAGTGTTCCTAATAGATATTTCTCCATTCAACCATCAGCTTAGTCTGACACAGGTAATGAGTTAATGGGCAAATACCTATTAGGACGAGTACAAATGTAGGTTGTGGACAATTGGTAATATGGGTCTCACGAGAAGCGTGCAAGGGATAAGTCCCTGCAGGCGCACTATCCTCTGTACCCTTGGTGGCTCAGATAGGCGGCACGGCAGCTCAGCGTGTTCGGTAAGAGAGCTGGTTGGCCTCTGTAATAAAAAAACCTAGTGGGAGGATCAATAAACCGAACTTGAACGGATGTCATGTGACGTCTGCAACGACCAAACACAACGATTAAAAAAAAAAAAGAAGATGGATAGAGCATCTGCCATGTAAGCAGGAGATCCCGGGTTCAAGACCCAGTCAAGGCACACATTTTGAGCCGTCTCCACTGATGTATATCAACAACACCTATTGGTAGCTAAGGGTTTCGATTTAATTATCATTTCGTTCTGCACTTGTTGCAAAAGATATAGAAATCTACAACCATTTGGAGAAAGCTCACGAAGATCTTTTAAGCGACCAGGCAGAATCGAAGAATAGGTTCTTTTTCTTAATCTTTCACAGTTGATTCTGTTCTTAATATTAAAGTCTGATAATAAGTGGCAGACTTGTTTGTTGTTCATTATCATGTGCCATTAACATATACTCATTTTATTCCTATTTTAACCTTTTGTGGGACAACTTTCGTAATGTGACGATGGTTCGACTGACTGTATTTATTATCTGCTATTTTACTGTTTTTATCTACACTTTGTAATGTTGTTGCTTTAATTTGATCTGAAAGCGGTACTGATAGCCAATAAAAGCGGGTTAAGAGCTGTGAGCTGTCTGGGGAAGTTAACCTTGCATTACTGAGCAACTGTTTCACCTTGTATCCAGTCTAGCTTACCAAATTCCCAAACAGACTAACATTAATTATAGTCTTTTAATTGTCATACGATAACCAGTGATATATATATATATATATATAAAAGAGAATGTAAATAAAAGGAAATAAATCAGTTTATCATTTGGAGATTTATTTTAACATTGATCATTGAAATTTCAGCATATTAAACTCGATTCATAACTAAGCTGGTGCCTTATTTAGGATTGTGAAAATGTGAGATTGTAATCTTATGGAACACATCAAATATGGAGCCAAGATTGGGAGACTGCATACAACACTGCATTCATAAAATAACACACAAAGAACATTGAAACATATGCAAGAGGAAATTAACCACAACCAACCGATTCAATTTTCACCCAAAGAAGTTACGTTTGTAGCACAATCCTGTCCGTCATGTAATTACCACACACTGGTATACTAAATTCATACTAACTCTCTGTGAAATCTTCCCGAAAAGAATACCTGAGAGCTACTTTGATGAATACACCACATGCTCCACGTGGTCAACTTGTTTGACACAAAGAGTATAACTCCACAATAATTTTGATAATTAAAATAAATTAGATCGAAAAGCAATTTACAAAAGAAAAACCTCGAACTGGTTACTATCGTCTTACTATTAACCTGATGGGTCAAACAATTGTATAAGCACGTGGTACTGGTCTCACAAAGTACACCCCACGTGGGTTGAACGTAAAGAAAAGTTGCTATATTGAAAAATATTGTCAAGACGAGACGTTATAATCTCACGCACAATCGCATTTAAGATTGATGATCTTAGTTAGAGTTACTGATCAACACGTGGTTCCACTTTACTCACAAAGTAGTGACAAAGCAACTACCGGAATATATTCTGAACTTCACACTCGAATTACACTGCCCTGCAATTTAAGATAACATTAGATATTTTAGAGCTAAATCTGAAATAAAGGTGATTAAATTTTCAGTTAGGCTGAACTTAAGAAATCCATTGTCCTACAGACATGGCAGACGCGCGCTTAGCCGGAGATCTTACCACTTCAGACGCTCGCCGCGGACAGCCAGACCTGGTCCCTTCCTGAGGGTGGCTCACAAATACAAACGGAAGTGGCCAGAGGGGCAGCTTCCTATACCAACATGACAAGGGACAGACAGGACCATACTAAGGATAGAAACCCGTTTGCTTTTAGAAAGCGTAGCTACCTGTTCTGACGTTAGTCCTACTGTTCTCTAGCAGACAGGCTTGTCTGCTACCCTCAAGCATGCAACTAGAAATACATCTGCTCATTCATCCTCTCACACAGAAGGGATGGGGGATGACAGTATCTTATCATATACAGTATATAAAAGAAAGCGGATGTACGTTCAGTATGAGACTGTGTGACATGAATTACATATAAACTGTGTTTTAAAGTGTAGTAGTGTGACACATCGTTCTTGTTTATGTGTAAAAGTAACACGTTCCACTACTCAGTCTCCTCCCAGATAGTCAGAAACGCCACAGTAAATTTAGGAGAGGAATTTATGCCATAAATGACAACAGATTTAAGAAATTAACATGAAAGGAATCCAACAGAGACCTTTCAACTTGAATGCTTTTCAATCCTTACTGATTACATCATTTTATCGTCTCTGGATGGCAAACTCCAGTTGTTTGAACGAATCGGCCAAAAACACTTGTATTTCGTTTCTTACCTAACAATATAGTGGCTGCCACGAAATGTCATGAGAACGAAAATGAAAATAGTTTTCGATTTTGCTCTCACATCAGAGGCCAGTATGCAGGTTACTCAGACACACAATCCAAATGTACCAACGCAAAAGGTCAAATTGATATGTATCTCTTTCTATATGTTTTCAATTTTACAGTTGATACACAAGTTATCTAACGTTTTCTTTTATAGCATTAGGTCTTATGCAAGAGTGTGAGCACAGTGCCTATACCAAACGAAGCTCCAGTTGTTGACGAACGAATACAGAAGTGTTATTTCATATTAAAAGAGTTGTTGTAATTTACGCTTGAGTGTTAATCAAATATTCTTGTTAGAATTATATTAATACCTTCAGCAGCTGACGGGCATTCGTATATATCAACAGACACAGGTGAAAATGTGTGCCTCGACTGGGACTCGAACCCAGGATCTCCTGCTTACATGGCACGCTCTCTATCCATCTTCTTTTTTCTCATTTTGTTCTATATTGTGAGCTGAATTTGTTCGTGGCGGACGTCCGATGACACCCGTTCAGGTTGTTCATTGATCCGTTCACTCAGTTTTTTTTATTAAGGGTTGCTAAACCCTCTGACTGAACATGCTGAACGAAGTCCGTCTGAGCCACCGAGGGCACAGAGGATAGTGCGACTGCTGGGACATGTCTGAAATAACAGACACCATATCCATAGAAGTATATAGTTCTGGCAATACTGACCATGACCTTCTTCTTCTGTGCTGATGCACACATATTACCCAAACTCTTACAGGACTTGGTAAGAATGTCTTCCACGAGTAATGAGTGTGTTGGGTAGAGACTCTATGCATGTAGTGTGTGGACATATAAGGTGAGAATATGGGTCTCGCGGGAGGCGTGCACGAGTTGCAGTTGCACTATCACCTGTGCCCTTGGTGGCTTGGATGGATAGAGCGTCTGCCATGTAAGCAGGAGATCCCATGTTCGAGTCCCGTTCAGGGCAAACATTTTCACCTGTCCCTGTTGATATATATCAATGCCAGTCAGCAGCTGAAGGTATTAATATCATTCTAATTTCGTTCTAGACAGCTACAGGTCATCAATGGTGTATGTTCCTTCCAACATGTCCGAAGGATCAGACACCATATCCAATAAGCAAATATTCTTATTCCTAGGGGGTTTGGAAGATGTTGAGAGGTTGAAATGGGTTGAGGCTGTAGTTAACGATCTGAAACAGTATTACGTTTTTAGATATCGTTAGTATTGGGCAAAGCCGATAACGGCACCAAAGTACCGTTACCCAAGATGGGGCGACAACGCAATCCAAGATGGTGACGATAAAGTCATAGAAGATGGCGGCTGCGACTTCATTCAATATGGTGGATTTTGGCGATATCTTTGAATTTAGACAGGAAAGAGCCACGCCCCCCTCCCACAGAAAAAATGGCGGGAATTTCAAATTCCAACAGGTCAATGCACCACACCCAAGGGTATCTCTACTAAGCAAAGAAAATCGCGTGAAGACAGCTCACTTGGCCTACCTCCACTAAACAGCCCCCTCTTCCTACGAACTGGCGCCAACTTTGAATTCCAACAGGATAATGCATCACACCATGGTTATCTCTACCAAGCAAAGAAAATCGCGGGAAAATAGATCACTTGGCCTGCTTAAACTAACCTAAGTCACCCAACCGCAACTTCCTCCAACGAACTGGTGCCAAGTTTGAATTCCAACAGGATAATACATAACACCCCAGTTATCTCTACAAAGCAAAGATAATTGCAGGAAGGTAGCTCTCTTGGCCTAACGCGACCGCCACTTCCTCCTATGAACTGGCGCTGAGTTTGAATTTTAGTAGTAAACATAAGTCAATTCACATATCTCTACTAAGCTAAGGAAATGCCGCAAAACAAAGTACACTTGTACTAACCTCAAGCACCCGACCGAAACCTCCTTCTAAGGATTCGTGGGAAAAGGACTTGTACATAAGTATTTATTTAAACAATTTCAAGCAGTATGGCCATCCGGTGTGTTCACCACGAGTTCCGGACTCCAACTGACTTAGTACACATCGCCACCACCAGAGGGCGCTCTCATCTTTGACGTAATCCAAGATGGCAGGAAACATTGTGTTCACCAAGAGCTCCAGACTCCAACTGACTTAGTACACAGTACCGGCACCAGAGGGCGCTGTGTTCTGTAGTGTCATCTGATGACGCGACTACCTTTATTCAAGATGGCGGCATACTTTGTGTTCACCATGAGGCCTAGTACATATTGACACCACCAGAGAGCACTACCGTGGATTTGGAATGAACTTTCGCTAATGCCACACCCACCTGGACTTGGAAATAGTTAAAGTCTCCAACACAATCCTCAACCGACCTCCACGTCCCCTTACCGACCAATGTTGTTGGGCTAACATACACTAACATGTACTAATGTGTGCTGACGTGCACAGCACATGATGTCATCAAAGATGGTGGGGCGAATTGGGGAGAAACGACTCTGCCTATGATGGACGTTAGTCTTTATTATTTTGCAAGCAATGTCTCCACCACGGGATCTAGACTCCAACTGACCTAGTACACATTACTGCCACTGTAGGGGGAAAATGGAGCGAAAATGACTCAGCCTGCACTGGGCTGCTGTACAAAGTAAGGAAGGAGTGCACTCTATTTATTTTGAAACAATTTATTTATGGGATGAGTATATTTCTCACACTGGCACAAAACATTAGCCCTGGTGTGATTCGGGTCACAATACACAGTCTGCAAACACAGAAACAACGCTAGTTTTCCGAAATAATTTCACTACAGACCTGAAAACTGGTCCTAAATAATGCAGTACACAGATGTGCACACACGAAATGAACTCGTAAACTGTCCAAAATGTTCATAGCACAGCCTACAGGCCTGCTCGCAGAATAATGCAACAGACACGCATTCAACGCACGCCACAGCCCTCACGAAGTGACGCGGACATCAGCCGTCAAAGCACACACAGACGTCGGTTCAGGACCACACAAACCGTCACAGCCGCGACCCACTGCCAGAGCCTGTCAGCGCAGCCGAGTGGTTCTAGGCACTTCAGCCTGGAACCGCGCGACCTCTACGGTCGCAGGTTCGAATCCTGCCTCGGCATCGATGTGTGTGATGTCCTTAGGTTATTTAGGTTTAAGTAGTTCTAAGTTCTAGGGGAGTGATGACCTCATATGTTAAGTCCCATACGTTTCAGAGCCATTTAAACCATTTGAACCTCCCGCAGACGCAGCACCTATCTTTACCGCTGATGACAGAATAGCACAGGCTGCTCTCTCCTTAGCATTTGTAATGGACGATGCCTGACATGTTCAGCCATGCGTACCCGCCCCAGTGTGGCTCAAACCTCACCTTGATGCGATACATCCACGTTGCGACTCGCCATCTAAAATGTTCTCAATATTATTCTTACGTGACATGGCTTTGTAAAAAATAATGGACAAGTCGACCTCTTGGCAGTTGTATAGCGTTCCACAAGTAGTTAACCCTTGCTTTCTTCATGTGTCAGCTTGTATGCACGAAAATTCTTGCCCTAACAGAACCTGTTTACGAAAATAACGCTGAATGCAGTCTTCCTCGCTGACCTAACGTGCTACCCTTCCTGTTCTCAACATATGCAAATGTTCTCAGCGCTATGTAAAGGCTCATATATCCCAGCACAAAGGATGTGAGTGAGCAGTCAACAGAACAATTTACATGTGAGAGAATAACAGTCCAGCGCAAATGCACTTCCATACACTGTCTTCTCAAATGTCCACTTGATTAAGAAAGCCTCCCAACACATACTAAGTATTAGTTCGCTATTTGGTCGTGTAGAGGACAGCAAAGTTAACTCAGATACATTCCTACACTCCAACAGGCCTCTGCATTCAGACAGCTGCTGTCGTTAATGGGAAACCTCAAACATTTCCACCACAGGCCATGCATACAGGGAATTATTCCTGAAAACTCGTCAATTTTTGTTTTATCATTATAATTGCAATTAAATGTTACCATCGCGGTCTCAGTTGAATGGCATTCAACAATGAGGAGTAGATTGTTTTTGTAAGTTCTGGAAATCTAGGACAATTTTATAAAAAATAAAAAAAATCTCTTATGGTTGCGTCACTCACGATTTTCTTATTTTTCACAACATTGTCCTAATATCCCAGAACCTACAAAAACAGTCTACCATTCCTTTTACCTAATAATAATATAATATAATAATATAATAATAACTGTTCTAAAAATCATTTACTTTACATATATTTCCCATAGGTGAACGTAATGTAATTAAATAAATTAGAGAATTATCTATTATTTTAAAAAACGGTTTTTAAAGAAGGCATTTTTACATAATTTTCTTAGCCCCCAAAACTGTCCTATTTTCGACTTTTTTGGAAAACGTGTTTTTTAAAATTATTTTCTAAACAAATTTTTAGAAAAGCTTTTTTAGATCATTTTCTTAACCCCAAGAACTGTCGTATATCTGACTTCTGTGAAAAAAATGTTTTTTAAAATTATATTAAAGAATAAGTATATTAAGTTGTTGTTTGTAAATGTTTTTTGAGGTAACACTTATTTACAGTTTTACCACATTCACAAGTAACTTTAATTTTCTTTCATTCTTTAATACATAAAAATGTCCACCTTTTCGATATTTATCTTTATGAAATTCATCAATACTTTTTTTAATCATACATTTACGACACTGTCTTAATTGTGGCTTGGCACAGCCTAAAGACTGCTTTAGCTGTCGCTTAGTGTTGTCCATTTAAATAAAATAAAATTAATTAGAAAAATTATTTTTTAAATATTTCACATTGTGAACTCTGTCATGAAATTCATTATTTTTATTTTTTAAGTTTTTCATCCCTTTATATTTCAGTTTCATTTGCCCTTTTTAATTATTTCAAGTTCCCAAGGATCAATTAATTTGTAATATCAATATGGCAAAATGACTTTAAAATTATTATTTAGCTGCATAAAATTTTTTTTCTCCATATCTAGTATTTAAATATTCACAGTCAGTAACATTATATAAAACATTTGTTTCTTGTTCAGTTATTTTTTTAATCTCTTTCGAGACACTAACATCCTTGAGCTTCTTGATTATAGTCTCCTTTTATATAGATTAAATATTATCAGATTTATATATAATAATTTTTATTTGATATTCAATAATGAGTAATGACCATATGGTAATGTGTCTTTTATTATCACGAGGACTTAGTGCTTTTTTGTTGACTTTAATACAGGGTTATTACAAATGATTGAAGCGATTTCACAGCTCTACAATAACTTTATTATTTGAGATATTTTCACAATGCTTTGCACACACACACAAAAACTCAAAAAGTTTTTTTAGGCATTCACAAATGTTCGATATGTGCCCCTTTAGTGATTCGGCAGACATCACGCCGATAATCAAGTTCCTCCCACACTCGGCGCAGCATGTCCCCATCAATGAGTTCGAAAGCATCGTTGATGCGAGCTCGCAGTTCTGGCACGTTTCTTGGTAGAGGAGGTTTAAACACTGAATCTTTCACATAACCCCACAGAAAGAAATCGCATGGGGTTAAGTCGGGAGAGCGTGGAGGCCATGACATGAATTGCTGATCATGATCTCCACCACGACCGATCCATCGGTTTTCCAATCTCCTGTTTAAGAAATGCCAAACATCATGATGGAAGTGCGGTGGAGCACCATCGTGTTGAAAGATGGAGTCGGTCTTCAGTCCACTTCCGCTGGCTACGCGTGAAACTTGCCCGCACGTGTTCAACCGTTTCTTCGCTCACTGCAGGCCGACCCATTGATTTCCCCTTACAGAGGCATCCAGAAGCTTTAAACTGCGCACAACATCGCCGAATGGAGTTATCAGTGGGTGGATCTTTGTTGAATTTCGTCCTGAAGTGTCGTTGCACTGTTATGACAGACTGATGTGAGTGCATTTCAAGCACGACATACGCTATCTCGACTCCTGTCGTCATTTTGTCTCACTGCGCTCTCGAGCGCCCCGGCGGCAGAAACCTGAAGTGCGGCTTCAGCCGAACAAAACTTTATGAGTTTTTCTACGTATCTGTAGTGTGTCGTGACCATATGTCGATGAATTGAGCTACAGTGAATTTATGAAATCGCTTCAATCATTTGTAACAGCCCTTTAGTACGTATTTCTTGTTTTCCCTTTTAATAAAATTAAATTTTCTATATTGTTCTATATTGTTAAACAGACAATCTTTGTAATCTTCTAAACTTATTTTGTTTTTAACAAGACATTTTTTAATTACTGTAGATTTATTTTCTATTTTGTCATCAAGTTTATAAGCATACATCTTTGCTCTTAAACCACAAAATTCTTCCATTATTTTTCCACTACATTCATCTTTAATTTTACCAACAACTTTCTTGTTTACTTGTGGAGTATCATGTATATTATCCGTTGGATAATCACTTCTATCAAAGTAATCAATCATCGATTTCATATGTTCATAGAAATCTTCGGTTTTAATATTGTAAATACACCTATTTTAATCTTGATAACATAATTCAATATTTTCTCCATATTTAGGTTTCATAAAATCTGTAGCAAAAATTCTGTAGTAAATCAAGTATACTTAATCCAATATAAAGAGGTTTATTAAATATTTTTTTAGTTTTTTTCATATGAATAGCAGCTAGATTTTCATTAAATATAGTTCTATGTTTAAAGTTTGGATTAGCTACATGTTTATCACATATTTTACTATTTTAAACTAATTTTATATCTTGTCTATTTCTCATATTTTCCATTGTTTACCAAACACAGAATTATTCATTAATTTATAGAAATCTATTTCAAAATCATTTGTAGCTTTAGTTCTTAACTTCTTTAACCAATCAGACTGTTTATATTTTAAAAACTTATGTTTTTTTGTAAGTTTCATTCCTAAGATAAATATTGTTTGAGATTTCTAAAATGTACTACATAATTACACTTTTTATCGAAAGTAGATATTAATATACTTACATTAGTACCTGGAACAAGTTTTGATTCAGGAGCTTGTGGTAAATCTTTATGCAAATCATGTATTCTAGATCTACTTCAAATATATATTCATCTTGACTATTGTTTGTCATTTAATTTATTTTCGTACAATTAAAATTATTTGGTTCTTAACATTTAAAAACGCTATATGATAAATATTGGTTCATAGCATAAACATTTAAATTATTTGCATCTAGGTACATTATATAATTTGATATTTTTTTATTATTACAATCTTTTTAATATTTATTATTTGATTTTACAAATCTTTTACAACTTTCCACCTCTTATTCCTTTTTCAACCATCAGAGGCACATCATAATCATATAATTTTTCAAGTTTTTGACTAGCAATTTTTAACATTGCATCCCAATATAAACCTGGTTCTGTAAAATACCTAGAAGGATCTAAATTATATGTATTTATGCATGTTTTTCAAGAATATTCAAAAACATCACTTAACGATAATGCATCACTTTTTAGGTATAAATCATGATATTCACTAATTTTACATGTACATAATCATCATCACTTATGTCACAATCATTTAATATACTATAAAATTTATTATTTGTTGGTAATTGTATTTCTTCAAATTTTTTCCAAGAATCAGTTAATCATATGGATAAACACCTTTTCTAATTACTAAGTTAAATAATTCTGGAGAAAAATTCTTTTTTAAATTTTTTTAATAACTTTTTCCATAATTTGATGAAAGTTTATCAAGTGAAGAAGCCATAAATCTGAAAGTATCAAATAATCTCATTTTTAACTTTTTGTATGTTTACTAAAAGTAATATATTTATTTTCATTGTTCAGTCATAATTCTATTTCTTTATTATCATAACCAAGTTGTGAATCATAACCAAGTAAGTTATGTAAATAAATGCGTACAAAAACAGGTTTTTGTAGTTTTAAATTACACATATCACTTAATGGAGCAATATATTTTCCAGATAAATGATCATGATGACATACTTTTTTATTATTTTTGTATAAGGACATTTATATTGTGAACAAACTGTAGATTTAAGATAAAATTTTATTCAGCAACATCAAGTTTCAATTCTTCAATTACAGAATGTTTTCTTCCAATTTCTTCAACTTCTTGTTTTATACATTCTATAAATTTTTTATGACAATTTGGTCCTCTGTAAACTAGAGGATCTATATAATTTCCATATATATATATATATATATATATATTCAATATAATAACAAAATCCAATTGGAACACGTTTTTGATATTTCATTGTATATGGTGTTTCAGTATTTGGTTCACAATTATCCATTCTTAAAAGTAAACTTTCAAAATCAGCATAAATAACAAATGAAATTTTTGTGTAAATCGATAATTTTGAAAATATATAAATTCTCTTTCACATGGCATTTCAACTTTTAAAGGTTAATTAGTTAAATAATTTTTTGTGTCCATCTAATATTTCTTTACTATTAAAATGTAGCAAACATAAATAGCAAATAAATTTAGCCGTTTCAAGTTTAGTAATTTGACTTCATACAAGTCCAGATTAATTTTTAATATAACAGTAATGTGAAATACCATCTTACTAGATATAAAGTAGATTTACATGTGTTTCCTTTTCAGCATTTGTTATTTTTTATGGATACACTTGATAACTTTCATCTTCATCATCAAATGAATAAACATCAATAGATAAATTAATTATAATTTCTATTTTTGTAATATGATCAACTAATACAGGAAATTCAATATTTTCAAGTTTTTTATCCAGATCAAAACCAACATTTCACATTTAGTTATTCTTTCAGGATGTTCATCTACAGAAAACAGAGCTGATTTAATAGACCATAAAAAACACTTTTGATCATAATTTTTCACATTAATACATTCTATATTGTTTTTAATATTATCCGGTAAATCAATATAAGATGATCCTCTTAGTGGAACATATTTGTTTAGTGGTTGCTGTAAACCAATAAATCTATTTAATGACCATTCTGATCCTTGTAGTTGAAAATTAGATATTTTTTCTGAAATACATCTTTTACCATATTTGAATTTTTTATAAATCTTTTTCTGTTAAATCATATAGTTTCATGTTTGTTGTCCAGATTCCAAAAACTATTTCATTTGTTTCATCCATTGGTAGTTTATATTCACAGTATAAATTTAAATTTATGTTTACACCATGATATACTTTCAAATAGTCTTTAACAATCTTAAAAAATTTGGTTAATTCTGCATTTAAGAAATGATTAGGATCAAGTATATCCATATTATTTTCTAAATTTGTAGTTTGTAATCTGTCTGCAAATGCTTTTTCAACTAAGTATTTTTTAAGTGTTTCCTATCCTTTGGTTTTGTAAATATATTGTAGAAAATGGAAATTTTGCATTTAATGGTTTATATTCTTTAGTTACAAAAACATCATAAATATCATAAAATGGTAACTTTTTTCAAAGATTTCCACTAGGTTCAGCGTTATTATGTTTAACAATATTCGTTTGATTAACACTTACCTCTTAAGGTATATAAATATTAACAATTATGTTATAATTTTTACTTACTTCAGAGAAATAATTTTTATCATTTTCGCTTACTTCAGATGTATTATTATTTTAAACTATGTTTGTAATATATTACTTCAGGTATATTATTTCTAACAATATATGGCTGATTATTAGTAATAATTGAACGATTACTAACAATAAAACTGATTAAATCAAGTTTATGTAAATTTGAATATCCTCACAATTATTTATTCTACAAACTTCACGAACACGAAATTGTTGTAGTAGATTAGCAAATTATTCTAGTTGAACAGCAATGTTACCTACCATTTTGCTCTTCTATTTATTACAAAAAAATTTATTAGATTCGTATAAAACATTTTTTTCAATAAAATGATAATTATTTAATACATGTATAAGGCTTATATTTTAATAAACAATGAATAAAGAGAGAATTTATTTAACATCAATTAGTTTTGTAAACAATTAGTTTGACAATCAATTAGATTTTGTACCATTAGTTTATTCTTTAGTTTAACAATCAATTAATGTTTAACCAATTAGTTTGCTCTTATATTTATTAAAAAAATTCATTAGATTTAAAAAAAAACAATTTTTTAATAAAATGAGAATTATTTAATAGATGGATAAATAATTAATAATAAAGGATTATTATTTAATGTTAAAGCTTTCTTGTTCTTAATATATTCTAAAGTACATTTCTTACATTTATTATTATGTTTATCTTTATGTGATGGATTTATGTAAAAAAAATTTTTAATTTTTAATTTCTTGGGATATATTACATTTCTTTTTTTAACTTATAACTTCTTCATTATTCGTTGTAGATTCATTTTCCATTTCTGTATTTTCTTCACTTGGAGTTCATCTTAAATGTTCCTTGAAGTAATATTTAGCAACACTTTTTCTACATACACAAGGAATTCGACTTTTGTTGTAATTTTGTACATGATACACCTTTAAAAATGGTCAACATATAGTTCTATAACCATGTTTTGTATAGTTTTGTAAAGTGTAATTACCAATTGATTTTTCTGTATTACAATATTTACAAAATTTAGTTTTCACAGAACAATCTTGTTGAACTTGAACATGCTACATATATATATATATATATATATATATATATATATATATATATATATATATATATATATATATATATATATATAAACAAAAATTACGTTAATTATGAAAAAATAAATTTTAATAATTGTTATAATATTTTAAATTTTAATAATTCTTTATTTTTTAAAATTTAATACTTTTTTAAATTTTTAATATTAATTTTAAGTTATTCATATAAATTATTTTAAAAATAAGAACCATCAGATTCATAAGAATCATCATTCGATTCATAGTCTGATTTTTAAATTGTCAATATCTATCAAATAAAGGATCAAAAGAGTTTGTTATTGGTAAAGAATCAAAAGATTGACCTTTTTATAATTACTAGTAAAGAATCAAGTGTCTTCATTAAGTCAGCTGATGTTGGTTCTTTATTTTTAATAAAACTTCTACAAAGTAGGAAATTTTCTTTTGCCTTTAACCATTCATCAATACATTCTTTACGAAAAATATATTTGTAATTTGTTTTGACAAATTGATTAATATTTTGATCAATTAAACAAATAGGAAAATCAAGATCTTTTTCAGATTCCCCAATTAGTACATAAGTTTGGTTTGCATTTCGTTTTGGGTCTCCATTAATTAGAAATAATTCTCATTAGATTTATAGAAAAGTTAAAAACTCTAATTAAATTTAATCATAAATACAAACTACAAATTTCACATAATATTTATTTTTCCAAAACTAGTAAAAAAACACCTTAAACATGTTTACATACAACAATAAATAAATTTTCATGATTATTGATGAAGAAAATCATCCATGGTTAAAAGCTAAAGATGTTCACATTTTAAAATACAAAAACATAAATGATGCAATAACTAAACATATTGTCTCAGAAGATAAAGGAAATTTTTGCAAATATTTTTTGTATCGCATTTTGCGAGTCCACATCAAGAATTGATAAACAAACTATTTTCATCAAGCAATTTAAAAAGTAGCTTACTCATGAAGTTTTACCATCAATTAGAAAACATGATGAATATAGGATTATAAAAGAGATTATTGATGCTTATAAAAATAAATGAAACACAATGATAATTGTATATAACAACTACAAGGATTGTAAAAATTAAACACAGAAATAATTCTATTAAAAGATGATAGAATTAAAATGAAAGAGGAACATTTTCGTAATTTGAGAGAAAAAGGTAATATTGCTTAAGAAATTATAGGTAAAAGTAATGAAGAAATAAAAAGTTTATTACCACATGTAGTTCCCAAAACAATAGATTGTTTTAAACAATAGATTGTTTTAAAATTATTTGATGATGAATGTGAATATAACTATTATGTCATTAGAACACAACAAAAAATTTACAGAAATAACTATATAATAGCGAAGATAGACATTCAAATTGTGAAGAAATATTAAGATTGAATTATAATCCTAATTCAATAAATCTGTATCAAAGAATGAAAGAAAATTTAAGGATTGCCTGTCATATGAACAATTTCAATATTGTGAATTACTACTGACAAGAACAATTGATTAATGACATTAAAATGTTTCATTAAACTGAATTTTGATAAAATTACTTTATCCTTATCCACCCAACTGTTATGTAAATTATCAAAACATAACCACTTAACATAAACTTTATTATCTTTCTTTTTTAAATCTTTTTAACTTTGTACACATCTGGATATTTCGTTTTCTGTAGTTCTTGCTCTTAAAAATTCCTTTCATATCTTTTAATTTGTATTTAATTGGATTAGAATAAATAACATCTTAATGTTCAAATATTTCTGTCGACCAATTAGCTATATATCCTTTTTCAAAAAGACCTTCAAGTTTACTAATTCTAACTTTATCACCTTTTTTAAATTTAGCTTGCTCATTAGCGTCAGCTGAAGAAGGCTCAAGTCTGTGACGACACATTCAATATTACTTATTTCTAAATTTTTTTCATTAACTTGTATTGGTTTCATTTTTATTGTAGAATGTTTTGTGTTATTATATTCATCAATTAGATCTTTAACTAAGTTTAACAATTTATAATTTCCTTGTAAAGCAAATTTCTTCCAGATGTTTTCTTTAAGTGTTCTGTTAAATCGTTCAACAATAGATGCTTTTAATTATGAAAAATCAATAGTGTTAATTTTATATTTTTAAATAATGCGTTGAATTCTTTATTATAAAATTCTTTATTATTATCTGTTTTTAAATTATGTGGCTATCTATCAATAAATATTTTTTCGAATGCATCATCTATATTTTTAGATGTTTTATCTTTAATAGGAACAGCCCAGCAAATTTCGAAAAGATATCAATAACAGTCAATAAATATATCGTTTGTCTATTTTACAAATTCCTTTTTAATTACCTGGATCCATTTCAGCTAAATCAGCTTTCCATAAATCATCTATACTAAAAGAAAAAACATTACTTCTTTTAAAATTCTTTCTAATTCGTTTATGTAGTTCATTTATTATAATTTCACGAATATTATTTAAACCTTCACCAGCACTTACAAAATTTTTAACAAATTTACTCTTTTTACATTTACAAATTGTACAAGCGCCTTCAATCCTTAATCTTTCATTTTTAGTTGTTACTCTGTGTGGATTATGTGTGTCAATAAACTTTTTACACTTTTAACCGTAAATATGGTACTCATGTGAAGTATGATTTTCCTTTTATATAGATAAATAATTGATTAAATTTTAATTATTTCACCAAATATAATCAACTTAACAGCAACTGGAACAGTTTACCTTAATTTTTCATATTACAGTACTAAAATTTGATTTATGTACCATTATTGATTTAATATTATTATTTATTTTACATAGCTTATCAGCTACACTAACTTTTATATCAAAATCATTGAAGTTTAAATCTCTGTTTATATTCTTTCCAACAATAATAATTCTTTTAAGTATGAAATCATATTCAAAATTATACATTTTTTCTTCACCACCTTTCATAAAAGTAATTTCAATTAGTTGTTTAATACTTTCCTTCCAGATTACTTAACTGTTCTAAGTAATGGTTTAAATCCGTTTTTGAGAATTAATCTGAAAATGCTTTTTCTAATACCTTTTTTGTAAAGAAATTCTTGAAAGTGTTGTAGTTATCTTGATGAATCTGCTTAATTTTTCATTAAATTGTGTATTGGTAACATGGTTATTAAATTGTGTTAGAATAGTCATGAATTCAGGTTTTGTATAATATTCTTTGTCTAACTATTGTTTGCTAACTAGATCTTTTGCATCAATTGGATAATTTACATTAACAAGTCTTCCATTTTTAAAACCAATATATCCTTTAGTTATTTTAAAAAGAACATTAATTTTTTTTAATTGTTTAAATGCTTCAGTTGTCTTTGGAACTATTGATGATTGAAAATTTTTAATACTATTTTAAAATTTTTCCAAATCGAATGTAGATGTAATACGTACTTGTTCATTTTGTTTAATTAGATATATCTTATTTTCAAAAATGTCCATTATTAAATCTAAAATATCATTAAGATTATAATTCTCACAACGTAATTTTAAAATGACTAAACATAAATGACCACATATTAGTTCATCAAAATTTTGTATTCTTTCTGTATTGTAATATAGTCCATATTTTCCCAAATAGTTAACTAATCGTTTTATTACATTACCAAGGAATGAATGAAAAACAACTTTTTTAGAATTATTTTTGTAAAAAATCCAATGTGTACCAGGTTATCAGATGCATCTAAATTAACTGTACCACATTCAATTTTAAATGGCCTATTTATTAATTCATCAATCATATATATACCATGAAAGTTTTTAAGTTTTAAATGTTTAGTAAGTTCTTCTATATCAAAATTATTTAGTGCATTACGAAATTTTATTTAATTACTTTGTTTGTGTTCTTTTTTCCAGTTCCAGCCTTCTTTTCCATTTCTAAGTTAGGTCTCTTTTTTCTTCTAATTCTTTAACAGCATTCTTCTTGTTTATAGCTGCATTTGCAATTGCTGCATATCCATCAGCTGAAGAACCAGTTGTTGCTAAATAAGGTAATGCAGCTAATAATAATGATAAAAATCCTCCTTCATATAGTGTTAATCATTTACCATCTTTCTTTTTTGTTAAATATTCAATAACTTTTTTAACAACGGAATAACTAATGCAATAAGTAAATTTCAACAAACTTTCTTTTCTTTTTTTCTTCTTTGACCATCTGTTAAAAATGTTTTAGTCGCATTTAATTGTTCATTATTTTTACTTCAATTCAATTAATTTTGGATTAGTTTTGCCACTAGATAGTAAAGTATAATCAATTGTAAAGTTATTCTTTTATAAAAATAAAAAATTAATGAATATTTTTAAATTTATAATCCCCAACCATTTTCATCAACATTAATTCCCATACCTAATTTTAGTTTTCCATACATTATTCCTCTAACTGCTGTTGCTGTAACTTTTTCACCAAATGAAGCATCATCTGCACACATTCTTTCTTTTGCAGTTAATTGAAGTTCTTTATCACCTATATGTCTTTTTTCTAAATCTTTATTATCTCTGTAAGCAATATCATGTTTTTTACAAGCTTCATCTAATGTATTTATACCTCTATGTCCTTTAGCATATCTTTATTCAAATTTCGTTCCTGGACCACAATAATCATAACCTGGAAGATGCATTTCAAATGGTAATTTATTAATTAAAATGTTTACTAATCCTTTTCCATATTTATCCCTTTTCCAAAATGTATTTGGAGGATTATTCAAAAATCTAATTAAATATGGAATTCCTTTTCGATTATAAACTATAAAATCACTAAATTTATTTGTTAACATTTGTGCAATACTAGCTTCTTCCATATGATAATTCTTATTTCCAACTAATTCTTCACCGTGAATAACTGCTAATCTATCAATTAATTGTCTAAAATCATTTAACCAAACATATTCAATTGGTTTTTCAGTTATTTTTTAATTACATCATCACCTATTTTTTCAGGAGAACTTGGTTCTTAATCATTTATAGTTTGTCTTTTTAACTTTGGAAAATAGTCATCAATAATTTCTTTTATTAGGTATTTATATTTATTACGTTTACATGATCTTATTTTATTTGGATTATTGTCAGAATACAATGCTCCAGTATTATATAATATATCTGCATAATTTGATAAATCAACAGAATTAAACTTCTCATTTAAATCATCTATAGTAATTTGTTTTTCAGTTAAGAGTCTCATTAAACCATCTGTACCTTCATATGTTTTTTCACCAGTTTTTAATTTATCTCCACTCAATTCAACAGGGAAATTACCGACATATTTTAACATACCAACAGGTTTTAATCCAAAAACTTTATCTTCACTATAATTAATATACTTTAACATTTTTTCGCTAACATTTATCTTTTAGTTCTATTCTTTTTTCTTCTGGTATTTATTCAACACATCTTTAACTTCTGATTACCTTACTGTATAATCATATTTTCCAGGAACATCATAAGACCAATCTATTAATGGTTTAATTGGTGACAAGTCTCCAAAATATTCTATATGATGACGATATGGAATTATTTGTTTTTCAACTTATCTTTTTTCTTCAATAACTTTTAAAACATTTTCACCTAATTCTTCGATTCCTTGTTTAACTTGTTCAATTGCATCAATAACTGGTTAATCTTCCTTTTTATATTTCTCATATTCTGTTCTTGGACATTTTTCCAAAGCTTAAATTGTTCTTTCAATTCTTCAGCTTTCTTTCTATTTTGTTTAGCTTCTTTAACAACTACTTCATCATATGTCACAATTATTTATTAAGGGAGAAAAAACATTAGTTATGTTAAACTTTTATGTTTAAGTTTAACATCTATGTTTATGTTTAACATTTATGTTAACTTTTATGTTTTTATTAATGTTTATTTTAATGTTTATGTTTATGATAATGTTGAAGTTAATTTCATGTTTGATGTTTATGTTTTTAAGAAATGTTGAATTTTATTTACAAACTTACATTCACTTGGTTTTCTAGTTATGTCTATTGTGAAAAATCCAAATTCATCATTCCAACATTTACTACACATTTCTTTAAAATTATCAAACTTGAAATCTCACCCAACAAACTCATTTTAAATATGATTTAAATTTGTATCATCTTGATGAGATTAATTTAAAAAATTTAAATTTTCTCTAATTAACTGTTTTGGAATTTTTGAATAAGTTTGAGCTATAACTTTCAGTCTTCCTCTAGTAAAATTTTTTCTTACAATATGTTGATTTTCTATGATGATTTCCTAAAACCAAATCATCAAATACAACAACTGAATTATTTTCGAATTCATCTAGTGGAATATTTCTTCATTATTTTCTATAAAACTAAAAATTTCTTTATTAATTTTATCTTCGACTGTTTTTACATTGTTTTAAAAATTCTTGATATTTTGGCTGAGATAAACGTTTTGCATATATATATATATATATATATATATATATATATGTAAAACTTTTTCCAATTTAACGAACCTGGAATTAAAATATAATTATCAAGCATTAATGTTGTTTTTCCACAACCACTTGGTCTAATTATTGCACATCTTATAGAATTTTGCATATATATATATATATATATATAATGTTTAATTTTATTCCAATTTAACGAACCTGGAGTTAAAATATAATTATCAATCATAATGTTGTTTTTCCACAACCACTTGGTCCAATTATTGCACATCTTATAGAATTTGGTAAAAGATTGCCATGTTTGTTTATTGAATTCTTTTCTGAAATTGTTACTTTAGGTTCCCAATCTGTTTAATTCATTTATTTAGTAATTTTTTTCAGTAATAAATGAGCCACCTTTTTCAACTTAGTGATTAATCTAATATACTTAGAAAAATATTAACTGTCCCAATACATGATAGTTATACTAATGTTTTACTAGTTGGTTTTTGTTGAACTTTTTTAACTTCAAATATTACAATAAAAATAATAATCATTCTTGTGATGGTGAAACAATGGAAATTCCTGAGGTTAATATAGTTTTAAGAATATAAAATTTTATTCATTCGAAAAAACCTAATATAGACATTAAAGCACATGAAATTTTAAAGAGAATTGTAATTGAAAGTGTTGTAAAATTAAATATGGTTATAGAAGATAGTATTGGAAGTTTACTTGGTTTTAATAATCAAGTTGTTTTACATAATCAAAAAGGTGTAGCTAAAGATGTGCCTAAAACTATTCCTTTTGAATTAACAAATGTAAATTTTAATCTTGCTTATGGAATGAATGTAAAACATAATGATCATTTTCAAAAAGAATCTAATATTATCGATTCATTTAAACATAATGCAGAATTTGGTGGACCAATAATTCATGAACCGAAATATCCTGTAAATGTTCCTATTTTTAATACAATTCAAGATTTAGAAGTTACTGTAACTGATGAAAATGATAATTTAATTGACTTTAATGGTGCTACTGTAACAGTTGTTTTAGAAATATCTTAACAAATAATTGGTAAATAAATCATGAATAAAATTGAAAGTTATCAGTTTTACTCATTCCCTGTGAATGAGAAAAGTAAATATAATTTAAAAGTTCCTAACAAAGATATAGAAATTGAAATAAATATTGGTGATGGTTGTTTTCTTGCAAATCATGGACAATTGTATATGAATTATAGTATTATTGGAAATGATGTCGCGGATTATCCAACTTATGATGGAAAATCAAATAAAAAATTAATCGATAATTATGTAACTAAATTATTTGACTTTGTAACAATAAAAAAGAAAATAATTATTTATCTGGAATTGAACAGCCTATTATTTCTTCATCTGTTTTACTACATCTAACTTCTTCTGTTACTGACAAAAAAAGTTTAGAAGGACATATAATTTTACAGGAAAAATAAATAGTAAAAGAAATGTAGTACTTTATCCATTAACATTACTTGGTGGATTTTTTAATGATTATAAGGAAATTATGTGGGAAGGAGATTTAACTGTAATTTTTACATGTAGTTCATCTTCTGGTGATGTACTTCTACATTGGTCCCATAAAAATGATGCTGGAATTGAAAAAAAGATACACTTCCTAAAGAAGGTAAAATTATTATAGAATCTGTGGAAATTCGTGTACCTGTTGTTGAATATAAACCAAATTACGAACTTGAACATTGTGAAAACATTCTTAAAAATCGTAAAATTCGTATTTCTTTGTATGAACTTCAAACAGAAAAAGTTGCTGGTTTATCTGGTACAAACAGTTTTGAACCAGATATTACAAATTACGCTAACTCTACAGAATTTGATATGCCATATTTTGTTCCTGTTGTATTTCAGACAAATTGTAAAAATAATCAGTTAGTTGATTCATCATTATTTTATCATGTTAGACTATAAAATGTCTATTTAAAAGTGGTAGTAATTAAGATTTTCCTCAAGAAATGTGGAATATTAAATTGCCAAATAATTTTCTAAAAACATATGATGCAATTTTAGATTTTAAAAGAATTGCTTTACTAAAATCAGATATTGATTTAATTTTGTAAATAATTATCCAATTTATGTAATTAATGTGACATGTAGAAAGATTGTTGTAACTACACAGAAAGCTACTATGAAACTTTGTGCAACTTTTATTGAGAAAAGTCCAAATGATACACTTGCTTATGTAATTATGTATTGTTAAAAGAAACTTACATATGATGCACAATAGAGAATACTTACTGAAAATTTCTAGTTATTAACATTTGCTCCTATATAAATGAATGAAAAACTTAAAAAAATCATAAAAATATTAACTTCGTGTTTATATACATTTCTGAAACTTTTTAAGAAGGATTGAAAAAAAAATAAAAATTTTAATGTAATTCACTTTTGACAAATAATATATTTCAATTATTTACTTATGTTCATAATTTGAAATTATTTTTCTCATTAATTTTATTTTATTTAAATGGACAACACTAAGCGACAGCTAAAGCAGTCCTTAGGCTGTGCCAAGCCACAATTAAGACAGTGTAGTAAATGTATGATTAAAAAAGTATTGATGAATTTCATAAAGATAACTATCGAACAGGTGGACATTTTTATGTATGTAAAGAATGTAAGAAAATTTTAGTTACTTTTTATTAACTTATTATTTAATATAATTTTAAAAAACATGTTTTACACAGAAGCCAAAAATTGGAAATTTTTTGGGATTAAGAAAATGATCTATAATTTTTTTTAATTTGTTTCGAAAATAATTTTAAAAAACACGTTTTTCACAACAGCCGAAAATAGGACAATTTTGGTGAGTGATGTAAAAGTGACGTAAAAAACTCTTTCTTTAAAGTCGTTTTTAAAATAATAGATAAGAGAGAAAAACTAACCAACATACGTGGCCTAAGCAACTAAAGCTAGCCAATTCATTGTTTTTGAAGGAATACTGGGCGAAAAGGAAGGCCACCAAATGTTGATTACGCATTGTCCTAAGTGATCCATCCACAAAGAAGAAGATAGAAGACGATAATTCTTTATTTTTTTTTTATTACATTACATTCACCTATGGGAAATGTATGAAAAATAAATGATTTTTTATTACAGTTATTTCTATATTATTTTATTATATTATATTATTATTAGGTAAAAGGGATAGTACATTGTTTTTGTAGGTTCTGGGAGATTAGGACAATTTTGTGAAAAATAAGAAAATCGTGAGTGACACAGTCACGACAGATTTATTTTTTATTTTTTATAAAATTGTCTTAATGTCTCAGACCCTACAAAAACAATCTACTATGAGTAAAGTATCGGAAATACACCGTGCTGTTGGCAGTGGTGAGTGAAGTATCAGAAATACACCATGCTGTCGGCAGTGGCTGTGGAAACAGAAATATCACTACCTTTCTTATGACTTGACATACTCTTCCCTTTGCTATCACAGTACCACTGTGTCTTAGAAAGAGATTTAATTGGCCAGATGTTAAAGAAAAACCCAATCGCAGTAACTACCGTATGTTACTGTCACAAGCGATCTTGGTTCTACAGGAGCACACAAGTATCCAGGTTAGAAGCTATACCCCCTTTACGAATCGAGATATGATGTTACCTCTAAATGATGTGGTTTTTTCCCGACAAATACCTTGATGATGATTGTAGGAGTGTGTAACCCCCCCCCCCATGCACCCTCGAGATAAAATTGCCACATTTTGAAAGTGATTTGGCTAAGGAACGTAGTATGTAAGCGGTATTTGCGACTCCCTCACGCCTTCCCAACTAGATAATTCTATAGTATTTCTAGCGCATTCTGTCCCGATACCATGTCAGATGTTCTACTATATATCCACCGATTTATAGGTGATGACTGATTGAGAAGGAACACAAACAGTAGTAGTAGATGATGTGCTGATTGAGGTCATATGAAACGTACACTAGGTTTTTCAGATCTCTAGTGTTACTCTATCTGCTAGAAATGATGTTCATCATTTGGAATCAGGTCTTTCCATTCAAGCACATACCTGCATCAAATCACACCCACTAGTTAATCATATTCCTGCCACTCTCAGATTTCGAAAGGACTCACCTTCCTCGAACCTGACTGCTACAGTAAAATTACAACCTGGTTTTAGTCACCCCCTGCACATCTTGCAACTGCTCCCATTTCTACAGCTTCCCACATGTGATCGTTCCAATTTAAGTCAGAACTGAGCAGAAGTCGGAGAAAACCATACTCACCACCTTCTGCAACCCGTGTAGAAACAGAACGATCTGAGTTAGTGCAACAGGACAGTCTTCTGACCATTTGGCGGAAATGCGCGCTATGTGGCACGTCCCCAAACTACATATAAGTACTACAGATCCGCGTCCACTCAAATCAATCAGCCCAACATGCTATCATCGTCATTCTATACCCCCCAACAGAGGAAAATTACGAACTATAAAAGCTCATCCCATTTAGAAGTCACATAGGCACCGATGCTGGTGCAATGACGCAAAGCTGTGGGGCGATTCAGCGCGGAGAAAGAGATTTTGCAATGCTCACCCCATAGTACCACAGCGTGCAGCCATCCTAGCATACCTAACGGTATACCAAGTCCCTCACCGAATTTACACCTCAAACTGCTACTGCTACTGCTGCTGTCTGTGCGGCACAATCCTATTAAATAAACAGACACCACAGTGGCCACTTTAAAGTTTGATCACTTATACTCTATACGGCAGCAGCTGTCCGAATGCAGAGGCCTGTTGGAGTGTGGAAAAGTAACTGAGTTAATTTTGCCATCCTCTACACGACCGAATAGTGAACTAATACTTAGTATGTGTTGGGCAGCTTTAGTGATCAAGTGGAAATTTGAGAAGATTGTGTATGGACGTGCGTTTGCGCTGGACTGTTATTCTCTCCCATGTAAATTGTTCTGTTGACTGCTTCTGCACATTTCGCGCCTTTATTTAGTTGAGAGAAGATCGATTGTGGTGTGTGCATCTGGCATGTGGAAAACACATTTGCCTGTTCTCTAGACATGGCGAGGTAGCCAGGGTGGCCGAGCGGTTCTAGGCGCTTCAGTCTGGAAACGCGCGACCGCTCCGGTCTCAGGTTCGAATCCTGCCTTGGGCATGGATGTGTGTGATGTCCTTAGGTTAGTTAGGTTTAAGTAGTTCTAAGATCTAGCGGACTGATGATCTCAGATGTTGAGTCCCATAGTGCATTTTAGACATGGAGAAGGCCTTAGTTGGGTTGTAAATTATAGGGGTGATTAGGAATCTGTTACATCACCGACATCGGTATTCGAGAGGGGAAATATCAGTTTCCTCTATTTGTTTATAGTTACTCAGTGCTTTACAGCACGCTGCTCCTTGCTAATGTATAGCTACACTCCTGGAAATTGAAATAAGAACACCGTGAATTCATTGTCCCAGGAAGGGGAAACTTTATTGACACATTCCTGGGGTCAGATACATCACATGATCACACTGACAGAACCACAGGCACATAGACACAGGCAACAGAGCATGCACAATGTCGGCACTAGTACTGTGTATATCCACCTTTCGCAGCAATGCAGGCTGCTATTCTCCCATGGAGACGATCGTAGAGATGCTGGATGTAGTCCTGTGGAACGGCTTGCCATGCCATTTCCACCTGGCGCCTCAGTTGGACCAGCGTTCGTGCTGGACGTGCAGACCGCGTGAGACGACGCTTCATCCAGTCCCAAACATGCTCAATGGGGGACAGATCCGGAGATCTTGCTGGCCAGGGTAGTTGACTTACACCTTCTAGAGCACGTTGGGTGGCACGGGATACATGCGGACGTGCATTGTCCTGTTGGAACAGCAAGTTCCCTAGCCGGTCTAGGAATGGTAGAACGATGGGTTCGATGACGGTTTGGATGTACCGTGCGCTATTCAGTGTCCCCTCGACGATCACCAGTGGTCTACAGCCAGTGTAGGAGATCGCTCCCCACACCATGATGCCGGGTGTTGGCCCTTGTGTGCCTCGGTCGTATGCAGTCCTGATTGTGGCGCTCACCTGCACGGCGCCAAACACGCATACGACCATCATTGGCACCAAGGCAGAAGCGACTCTCATCGCTGAAGACGACACGTCTCCATTCGTCCCTCCATTCACGCCTGTCGCGACACCACTGGAGGCGGGCTGCACGATGTTGGGGCGTGAGCGGAAGACGGCCTAACGATGTGCGGGACCGTAGCCCAGCTTCATGGAGACGGTTGCGAATGGTCCTCGCCGATACCCCAGGGGCAACAGTGTCCCTAATTTGCTGGGAAGTGGCGGTGCGGTCCCCTACGGCACTGCGTAGGATCCTACGATCTTGGCGTGCATCCGTGCGTCGCTGCGGTCCGGTCCCAGGTCGACGGGCACGTGCACCTTCAGCCGACCACTGGCGACAACATCGATGTACTGTGGAGACCTCACGCCCCACGTGTTGAGCAATTCGGCTGTACGTCCACCCGGCCTCTCGCATGCCCACTATACGCCCTCGCTCAAAGTCCGTCAACTGCACATACGGTTCACGTCCACGCTGTCGCGGCATGCTACCAGTGTTAAAGACTGCGATGGAGCTCCGTATGCCACGGCAAACTGGCTGACACTGACGGCGGCGGTGCACAAATGCTGCGCAGCTAGCGCCATTCGACGGCCAACACCGCGGTTCCTGGAGTGTCCGCTGTGCCGTGCGTGTGATCATTGCTTGTACAGCCCTCTCGCAGTGTCCGGAGCAAGTATGGTGGGTCTGACACACCGGTGTCAATGTGTTCTTTTTTCCATTTCCAGGAGTGTATGTCTATTTAATTTATTTATGTATTTAATAATGTGTGTTAGAGCGTGTTTATGGTCCAGCCATAGGAATATTTATTTAATTTCAAGTTATTTGAATGTAAATTCAGTATTTCGAAAGTGTTCATTATGTTTGTGAATGTGCGTTGGCTTGAAGACATGGTGGGAGCGCTCTAGCCAATCACAGCGCTCGTGAATGGGGAGACTGGATGGAAGTGGGGGAAGAGTAGGGGAGAGGACATGAGGGGTCTGGGACAGTACCGCGCGAGGGACGCACGGTCGCGAGAGAGACTTGGAGTGTGGAGCGGTTTGCGCGTGGTCACGACAGATAGAAATACCTCGGAGTGCGGACTTGTGAACTTGTGTGATTTTCTAGGTTTCTATAGTGAAGACGTAGTATGCGTTTAGAAGTGAATATCTCGCGAGCTATATTGCTGTTCATAACTAAATACGTACAGTAGGAATCTATTATTTCCCTGTTATTCAACTTATATTTTATTTAATTGGTGGACCATCGACACCAATAAGTGTTTTGCAGAAATATACCGCATTCTCAAAAGTAATTCTACTATCATTTAAAGTCGTTAAGATAGTACCTGCAGATCTGATTTAACTGCAATCTTTCATTTATAAAATTCGCAACTGCAAAGTGATAGGAACCTTCGACCATTCGATTGATATGTATATTCACATTGTATACTGTAACCTCAACAGTATTTGGCTTGTAATGCGGCAACTACGTATCGCAGCCCCTAGACAACAAAACCAGCCAAAACTTTTAACATTTCAACTCTGAATCTGTGGGTATGTAGCTGAGGGCCACAACACCAAACTATTATTTCATTATTGTTTTTGAATGCCCGCAACCCCTCTCAACGTATTACTCCATCTACTTTCTATACTTTTTAACGCAGATCCATGTCAATCTAGAGGCAGATAGTTCTGCAGTCAACTTGCATGCATCCCTGTTACCTCAATAGACAAAAAGCAGAACGTTGTTAAAAACCAGCAGTAATTGTTCTGTAAAGTATTTGTTAGCTGACAACGTATGGTTGTGACTGGTAGAGAGTACAGAGAAGCACATTGTAAATATTGTTTGTTAGGGTTTGAAACGTCTAAACAATCTTGCACAGGGTCAAACACACAATCCATTCTGTAGTTGCATACTGCAGTGTCCCCCTCTCCTACCCAGCTTGTAATATAACTCTGTTTAGATAAGGACAGTTTATAAAAATCTATGCTGTGGTTGCTGATAACTTTGGGGGCACATCTGAACCTGTTATCCGACATCTATAAATTTATTACTCTACACTTGGTGGTCATCCACATCAATCAATCTGTTCCAGCCGCTTTATTGCTGTCAAGGAAAAATTAATATTTCCCTAGTTCCTGGTGCTTCCATGTCAACTTTTTCTTGTGTTCCTCTTGCTGTCACATACTCGTTCCCATGTACAAGAATTTTCCTGCACCAAGCATAAGACAGACAGGTACCCCCTCATTTTCCCTCAGTTTCCCCGTATTTTGGCGTATTTTACCTCAGTTTATATGTATTTTCCGCCAATTTTCGTAATTTTATCAATTTTATATACCTTCTGCCCCTGCAATCATCACCTCAGATTTCGCCACGTATTCTACAATTGCTTGTAAATGTAGTACAGTTGTCAACATCTAGCGCAAATACACTATCTTTCTGTATACCTGTATCGGTTCATGTAGGGAGGCCCCCATGGCACAGGGTAGGTATGGGATTGGATCAGATCAGAGCTTGTAGGTGGATCCACCATGTGTTATATCAGGGATAGGGGCCAAGGGTGGATCCACCACGTACTATGGCCGTGGATAGGGTATGGAGATGGATCCATTATGCGTTATGGTTAGGATAGTGTTCGAAAGTGGATCCACCACGCATTATGGTCGGGATTGGGTTTGGTGGTTAATCCACAATGCAGAATGGCGGTGGATTGTGTTCACAGGTGAACAACCATACGTTACTTCCGGGATAGAGTTCGAAAGTGGATCCACCACACGTTATGGTTGGGTGGTTGGGGTGGGGTTCGACAGTGGATCCACTATGGATTATGACCATGGATAGTATTCAGAGGTGGATCAATAATTTGTTACAGCCCATCAATGACTAGGTGGAAAGGTGTAACAACGAGACAAACAGCACATCACACTTTTTTCCCTTCAGCCATCACTTTGACTGCCTTGCACATGCTATTTATCTTGATCATCAGTTATTTATATAGTCGTATTACTGTCGGACCACTAACATTTTCATACTTCCTCGATCAGTCCGACAATCAATAGAGGTATAGCCGCTAATTTTCCTATCGTAGTCACATCATGAGACGTATGTGGGAGGGAGTAATATGTTTGCTCACAACGATTAGAAGAAGTGCTAAAGGATCACCTCACAGCCTTCGTTTTGTCAGAGTGTAGCTTACTCCCCATACTCGCACGAATCTTCCCATCTTCGGTATATAACCATACATACCCCAGCTAAGTCATAGACCCCTGCTAATTCTCTTGAAATCCCATCACGTTTTATGAGACGCAATGTTAAAGAAGAGACATGTCGATATCGAGCTGTTGACTAATGTTGCCGTGGCGTAAGATACTGTCGTTCTGCGAAGGTAATATGAGAGGCAGACGCAACGCCGTTCACAGCATGCCAAAGGACCTAGTAGGCACTCGAAGTCTGCATAAACGACAAAGTGGCAGCACTTCTGGTGGTGGGCATTCTTTGGTTGATTTGTTTGATTGATTCGGGGGAGGGGAGGAAACAGCGAGGTAATTGGGCCCATTGGATTAGAAAGGGATGCCGGTCGTATTCTTTCAAAGGAACCATCCTGGCATTTGCCTGAAGTGATTTAGGTAAATCATGGAAAACCTAAATCAAGATGGTCAGACGCGGGTTTAAGCCATCGTCCTCCCAAATGCGAGTCCTGTGTGCTAACCACTCAGCCAACTCGCTTGGTGGGCATTCATTAAGCACTTTTTTGCCTCAGTAGGCATATCCACCTGCCCTAGTTCCCGACTAGTGCAATCAATTAGATGTCATTCTAAACAGTCACTCCTAGTAAACGACTTTGGGCATCTATCTACAGCAAAAACACTGTGTACTTTTTTAACTCATTTAGATGGAAAGTAGGTGGCACATGCTTTTCTTCCAGGCGTAGGGTTGCATATCACCCTCAGAGAATAGCAAAAAATCTACATGTTATGTGTTTTGGGTGCTGACTAGCTAATTCTGAAAATTAGAGGGGTCCAACTTTTGCTTTACATCTTTTGTCTACAGCAATGTGCACTTTTCCTCGTCATCATCATCTTCTTCTTCTGACTCGCATTGTTACCTACATGGACCAAACAGACCGGATTCAGACTCTCAAATTTTGGCAGATCATCAAGTTTAATGGGGTATGAGATGCCAGTGGTGTTATAATCCTTACAGACACTAGATGTTTCGTATATAACCTTATATTTTGTGTAATTACTGTTACGAGCCAGAAACTATCAAGTGATACAGAACTTATTCCCCTCAGCAATATTTTGGACATTAATGCAATTGTGTTTAGTGGCAATATATTTTGGAAGATGCATAAAACTGGGCACCAAGTACTGGATCAAGGCATGTGAGTAAAATTCGAGGTAGAGTACATGACTGAGTGGACTAACATATCCCCTTTCCTGCATTTTGGAAAAATGACCCAGTATGACATTCTTGGTGAAAGTTCTGAACCTGTCTCCGAATGACCCACTATTATCCTCCTAAATGTAGACAATGGACTATTCCCCAGCACCATAACTAACTTCTTCTTGGGCGTGTGTGAGTTTTCAGAATAGACCACAGAGCACTTAATGGTTGGACACCAAATGTCGTTGATAATTCTAGAAGGTTACTTTCGAACACAGAGAGGTATGCATTAAGGAAAGTATTAGAGTGTTGGTAGACTCCATTAGAATTACCAGGGCAGGCTGGTGGTCTGCTGTTAAGTCTAAGGCGATGATGCCTTGATGTCCAGGCTGTGCGTAGGCTGTGGAGAACGTGGTGGCATCATCAGTACATTCCAGGATAACGACGACGCCGATGACGACGACATCGTCAGACCCAGTCACAGCGATAGCGTCAATGGGCATGGTGAATAAATTGTCAACGAGCCAAATCGCTCATCCCGTGTTGTCAGTCTGTACCAGGATGATGGGCCCACACATGGTACTGGCGTCACTGGGAGCAGCCACAGTGCTGGAGTCGTTGGGCTGCGTGAATACTTTGTCGATCGGCCCACTCACAGCACTGGTGTTATTGACTGTGATGAGAGCATTGTTGGGTGTGGTGAATACATCGTCAACAGGCCTATTTGTTGAGCCGGTGATGATTGCATCATCGATTATGTTGGTGCAAGCCCACTGCCAGACACTTCCATCATTCTTGCAAAGGAAATGGCTACATTGATAAGTATCATGTACGAGACATATGTGGATGTCAATGATGATGATGATAATAATAACAATAATTATTCCCAATACTTATGTGGAAAATCATCAGCAGTGTTATAGGCATACAGGGTTTTCAGCCACCCATGATCCTTAGCATTGGTTAGAACATTGGCCTTTAGTATTGTCTCCAGCTTGGTATCAATATCGATCTCATTGTGATCAGATGTAGTATCATTAGGAGTGAAGACTTTCAGATTGCATCCAGCTCGGCATCAACATTGATCTCATTGTGAGCAGGTGTGACATCATTTAGATTAATGGTTTCTAATATTTCATCTGGCTCGGCATAAGCATTGATCTCATTTTGATCAGATGTGGCATGGACCCATTCTGCAGGCAGAGTTGTGTGTACATCCTGCATACCCATGATTGCAATCTCGTTGAAGAATTATGAAAGAAAGAAAAACATTACTTTAGCCAACCATCGGCTTATTATTGTTCACACACTTACAGAGAGAAAGAGAAGTTATTTAGATTGACAAAATTCGCCTGTTAATATTTCTGGAAGTGTGTTAAGTAGCCTTATAGGCTCTTCTAATTTAATATTATGTAATGAGGACGAGAGTACATTCTCGTAACAGGCACACTTGCGTGACATCTCACAGTCCTCTACAGTGCCATGTTTCATCTTTCAGATGTTATATCGGTGTGAACTGTAAACTGAGTGACGTCTCCTGTCAAATCATTGCTTATATATAGACCATGAGGTGACCAGTTGTAAGCCCAAGAGATAAGTAACAAGGCTATCAAATTACCTCCACTCTCACAGTGCCAAATAGGTAGTGGCGGCTGTGATGATAGAATAATAGAATACAACCATCTCACTGTTCTCCTCTCCCGCATGTGGGGCCTCAAATCTAGGACACAAAAACACAGAGCTGTTTCTAAGACAATGTGGCCCATTGTCCTAATCTGCAAGCTCATTGCATGCACCACAGTCATCATCATTATATATAGTACTGCTTGTTATCTCATCATGTTCAGGCAGCACAGTATGTCCCCATTATTGTGAAAGAAACAATACCGCATTGGAGGTGCACCTGTGCTGTTGGTGTATACCACTGACGCCAGATATCAGCACAGCTGACCACACTCGGAAGGCGTGACTCTGCCACTAAATGGACAGGTGGTTATGAAGAAAGTATACTTACCAACTGAGGTATGTACCTCGGTTCAGGTATTAACGCTTTAATGCCTGAATAAATTTCTAGATGAAAGAGAAAAATCAAATACTGTAGCGCTTTAGAGGTACCCGAAACGCTCAGGAGAATGCAGCCCATGTCAGAAGCATTGGTAGCTTCATGAAGAATGTGCATCTACTAGCACTGGTATTCAAAAACAATTAATATTCCAGTTATTAGCTCAGCATTGGTGTGATGCGAATTCGCGACACTCGACGTTAGGAGGTTAAAATATTGGTCGCTTACTGTGTACAGCGAGGTCTGTGTGGGCCACTGGATGCAGGCTACTGTAGACATCTGGCACTTCCAAAAATACATTTAATAGGTTCCTAAAGTTATTACTCCAATCCCAGACGAACAGCACAGGCAGAATATTTTGAATAATTATCTGAAACCTGTAATATGTAGAGGAGGAGGGGGACGTGAATAAATAAAGAAACATAGTTTTTAATAAAAAAAAAGACAATATCATTTATTGATAACCCGACTTAAAAGTACTTGTACATTTTCTGAGGCACAAATATAGTCACTTATGTGTCCACTACCACACTTTGTCCTGAGTCTCTGAATAGGTGGAGAATTTTTTGATAATGTAACGATGCCACAACACTTTTTCACGGCCTTTGACGTAAACAATACTGTCTATATGATCAAAGTTTCGTAGAGAATTCGTCATATTTTCGTAACCCATTCCAACATCGTCCCACGTCTCCCTTGGTGAAAGTGCAGCTGTCTGTCGAGTCTTGGCGCTCTGTACTGCTCTAAACCGTCTAGGCAAAGTGATGATAGTTGAGAACGTCGTCAATACTCATCGAGTGTTCTTGAATGCAAGGAATGCAATATCTTTGAACACAAATTGGGCACTCTCGTCGTAAAATCCCAGTATGTCTGCGACAATGTTTGCACTTTGATGGGCCATCGTGGACTGCCTCTGATGTGAAGCAGCCTCACCACATTTATACTAATCAGTGTACGATTCCTGTGAGAGGCGAGTAATTAATAACAGGTTTGTGCAACTAATGTGTACGCTGCGGTGTATGGGGGCAAATTTTCTAATGATTCATATTCAATGTAATGTCTACAGGGCCTGATTTTATACTCTCTTTTTGATTTGAGCAATCGAGCACAACAACAGGCGCTAAATCCTTAAACTGGTTTGGGCTGAGCATGCATTCAGATTCATCAGTCTCATAGCACAAAGAGCAAAACGTAGCATACGTTTTGTACAGTAGGCCGATATTGTTATTGTCCTACACAAGCTGTAGATTATTGTATGAGTAATATACGGAATTCAATAATGCTCTTACATTGGTTACTTTGTAGTTGCGAAATACGTTGGAATTCTTTCTCACATTCCATCTTCTGTCTATCTGCAGCGCCAGAATAATGAACTGAGGTGTTTCTAATTGAACTGTTGCTTAACTTCCCAACTCTTTCCTGATGCCATCGGTACAGCTGGATACTCAGATAGTCCCCATGAATGGAAACATAATGGCAGTTGGATACTTGCATTCATTAGATGTACAATTTTCACATGCTCCTCATCTGATACAAATAAATGGGGCACTTTCCACACCAATGTCTGCAAATCAACTTTAATCTCTTCTTCCCCCTCTCGAAAGTAGGCATTCTTATCCATAGTACTTCAGTCGTGAATCAGTTCTTGTTTAGTGTTCATAATGACTCATTTGATATCCTCAGAGAACTTCATAAACATTTCGGGCAGGATACACATACTAAAGTGACCACTTACCGTATCGATTCATCTATGAACCATCCTACGATGCAGAAGTGTATGTTTTGGGTGTCAGTCTGATTCCAACATTTCTTGTGCAGTCGACATCGATGCCATTAAGTTCATATCTTATTTCTTGAAACAGGAAGGCGAAGGCATTAATTGTTAAGTTGCGATGTTGTGGTTGTGGGGCATCCTTCTTCATAAATTTATCTTCCAGGTACGGAAAACTGCCGGCCAGAAGTTTTAATTCATCTTGGTGTTGATTCAGAATCTGTATCTCACGTTTATAATTACAGAATCAAAATGTTTGTGGGGTCAATATTCCTAGTGAGTGATCTGTTCATCATTTTGAACTGACTCTGTTATATGAAGTGCTATCATTGCACAGTTTCAATCCTATTGATTTAAGAAACTCGTAATTTGTGGATGTTATCACTTTCTCCTACCATTGTGAAGTGATGTACTGATGACGATGTGCGTTGCTTTTCTACTTTATGCCCATTCGGCTTCAAATGAAGATGTACTACGACATCCTCTGCTCATAAATCAACTAGATTCACGTCCTAATCTACAATGTTCAACTTTAAATGGTCTAATGTCTGAACGGTCACTGGGAGGTAACAGGATTGCTTGGCACTTCAACGAGTCTGTATCCTGGTCGCTCTGTACAGAAGAACCAGTAGATTCTGTGAATTAATCAGTTATTCAGATAATTATCAATTTGTTGCGATATTGCACTCAACACAGAGTGTGATAGCTGGGAGCATATCCACAGATTAACCTTCCTCACTAAAGATTACTGTGTGTTTTGTCCTTTTTATTTCTGTTTTAAACATATTAAAGTTTGCATGTAACTCAAACTCTTCTACAGATCGTTTAATAATTACATTTATATCGATGATGATGATGATGATGTTTGGTTTGTGGGGCGCTCAACTGCGTGGTTATCAGCGCCCGTACAATTTCCCAACCTTTGCTCAGTCCAATTTCGCCACTTTCCTGGATGATGATGAAATGATGAGGACAACACAAACACCCAGTCATCTCGAGGCAGGTGAAAATCCCTGACCCCGCCGGGAATCGAACCCGGGACCCCGTGCTCGGGAAGCGAGAACGCTACCGCGAGACCACGAGCGGCGGACACACTTATATCGTCAATACTGTATGAGCTAAGGGATATTTCCACAACTTCACCCCCACTGCGATGCCGTTGTATGCCTCTAGACTGATCAACGCAATCCTCCCTTCCTCCTGGCTTAGATCTATTGGCAGAAAGTAATGAGAACTTAATACTGAAGATCTTTCTTTTAACGTTATCTTGTACATGACTTCTAAACCTCAACTAATGCAATGATATGCATGCTGCATGTTTCTATCCAACTGTGAGGAGAAACGTTAGGCAAAAATGCTCACAGAGATATAAATCAAAGTTTCGGTAACGTCGAAAATTGTAGAACACGCGGTTGTTTGGAAAGTAACTGCATAGATCTTCTGGCGACTGTAAATCCCTGTATGAGTCGAAGTAGTACACATTATTCTCTCACTTTAATCACATAATATTCAGCTCGATTACACTGCCCAGTAATTTGGGGTAGTGTGTCTAGCCACGTGCATGAACCACAAACATTAAATTGCACCCACATACTGGTTTTAATAGTACTGTTCTGATGGTCCACAGTTCTCACTTTCATGTCCGAGAATGTTGAGTAGGGATTTATTTCATATCGCTCCATTTCCGACTTGAAATACTTATTGTAAAATTCGCCCTCATGGTCAGGTTGGAGGTTGTCAGGTCACTAATTCGTCGCTGCAGCTATTGTTAAAATGCTTGTACAACAGCCCCCCAGTCTTTGTCTTCACAGGAAGGGTCCAGCCGAATTTGGAATACACATCTATGACCATTAAAATATATTTGAACCCTCTATTCGATCATGTATACTCTTTCATATCCATGAGATTGGCCTGCCATAAACCATCCAAACCACATAATAAGCCGTATCTATGAATATTTTGCGTACTAACCTGTGGAGTCACTGGACCACCATCTCCATCATCATCATTAAAATTATTATTAAATAAAAGATCTTTCTTGTAGCTCCAAAATGACTGATAATATATCTTTCATGTGAGCTGTATTTCTTGCAGTGGCTGATGCTGTCACTAGTCATAGTCGGTCTATGATTTCGTTGTTCGTCATATGTAAATGTACTCCACAGGCAGATTATTCAGTCTTTTGTGCTGAAGATTAATGCCTTGGTCTTCACTACGTGCATCTGTCAACACAGGTCTAATGATATTACTGTACCTCCTGCTCTTTGGGCGTTTTATTCATCCATTTAGAGTGTCGTTTCATCTGTGTGCGTTAGTCATACACAGTATTTTGGCATAACCTTGTATCTCTTTTGGGAAATACTTGAAAGGGTTCGATGGCTTTAAGAGTATTATTTCAACTAAATCAGGTGTTCGCTCAAATCCCCTATCCCCAACAAGTATGACATGCATGGTTAAGTAAATAGGACGCTCTCCAAGTATATACGGCTGATCCTGGCTCACTCCTATCTCGTATCTACACTCCTGGAAATTGAAATAAGAACACCGTGAATTCATTGTCCCAGGAAGGGGAAACTTTATTGACACATTCCTGGGGTCAGATACATCACATGATCACACTGACAGAACCACAGGCACATAGACACAGGCAACAGAGCATGCACAATGTCGGCACTAGTACAGTGTATATCCACCTTTCGCAGCAATGCAGGCTGCTATTCTCCCATGGAGACGATCGTAGAGATGCTGGATGTAGTCCTGTGGAACGGCTTGCCATGCCATTTCCACCTGGCGCCTCAGTTGGACCAGCGTTCGTGCTGGACGTGCTGGACGTGCAGACCGCGTGAGACGACGCTTCATCCAGTCCCAAACATGCTCAATGGGGGACAGATCCGGAGATCTTGCTGGCCAGGGTAGTTGACTTACACCTTCTAGAGCACGTTGGGTGGCACGGGATACATGCGGACGTGCATTGTCCTGTTGGAACAGCAAGTTCCCTTGCCGGTCTAGGAATGGTAGAACGATGGGTTCGATGACGGTTTGGATGTACCGTGCACTATTCAGTGTCCCCTCGACGATCACCAGTGGTGTACGGCCAGTGTAGGAGATCGCTCCCCACACCATGATGCCGGGTGTTGGCCCTGTGTGCCTCGGTCGTATGCAGTCCTGATTGTGGCGCTCACCTGCACGGCGCCAAACACGCATACGACCATCATTGGCACCAAGGCAGAAGCGACTCTCATCGCTGAAGACGACACGTCTCCATTCGTCCCTCCATTCACGCCTGTCGCGACACCACTGGAGGCGGGCTGCACGATGTTGGGGCGTGAGCGGAAGACGGCCTAACGGTGTGCGGGACCGTAGCCCAGCTTCATGGAGAAGGTTGCGAATGGTCCTCGCCGATACCCCAGGAGCAACAGTGTCCCTAATTTGCTGGGAAGTGGCGGTGCGGTCACCTACGGCACTGCGTAGGATCCTACGGTCTTGGCGTGCATCCGTGCGTCGCTGCGGTCCGGTCCCAGGTCGACGGGCACGTGCACCTTCCGCCGACCACTGGCGACAACATCGATGTACTGTGGAGACCTCACGCCCCATGTGTTGAGCAATTCGGCGGTACGTCCACCCGGCCTCCCGCATGCCCACTATACGCCCTCGCTCAAAGTCCGTCAACTGCACATACGGTTCACGTCCACGCTGTCGTGGCATGCTACCAGTGTTAAAGACTGCGATGGAGCTCCGTATGCCACGGCAAACTGGCTGACACTGACGGCGGCGGTGCACAAATGCTGCGCAGCTAGCGCCATTCGACGGCCAACACCGCGGTTCCTGGTGTGTCCGCTGTGCCGTGCGTGTGATCATTGCTTGTACAGCCCTCTCGCAGTGTCCGGAGCAAGTATGGTGGGTCTGACACACCGGTGTCAATGTGTTCTTTTTTCCATTTCCAGGAGTGTATTTCGCTAGCACTGTGTGTCCCGCGCAAAGTCCCAAGGGAATGGAAGAAAATGCAGGTGACTCCCCTATATAAGAAGAGTAAAAGAACAGACCCACAAAATTACTTTGCTGCAGAATTCTAGAACATATTCTGAGCTCGAATATAATAAAATTCCTAGAGAGTGAAATGCTTGTTTTCACTAATCAGCACGGTTTTAAAAAGTATTGCTTGTGCGAAACTCAGCTTGCCCTTTTGTCACATAGCATACTGCGAACAATGGATGAAGGGCAACAGGTAGGTTCCATATTTCTAGATTTCCGAAAAGCATTTCACACGGTACAAGCATATGGAATAGGTTCCCAGATATGTGAATGGCTCAACGAGTTCCTAAGTTGTAGAAGCCAATATATTGTCCTCGATGGCGAACGTTCATCAAAGACAAGGGTATCTTCAGGAGTGCCCAGGGAAGTGTGATAGAACCGCTATCATTCTGCGAGCTTTTGCTGATGATGCTGTGGTGTACAAGAACTTGTCGAAGTTGAGTGACTGTAGGAGGATTCAAGATGACTCAGACAAAATTTCTACTTGCAGTGATGAATGGCACCTAGCTGTAAATGTAAAAAGACGTAATTTAATGCAAGTAAGTAGGAAAAACAAACCCGTTAATTTCAGATACAGTACTATTAGTGTCCAGCTTGACACAGTCACGGCCTTTAAATATCTGGAATAACATTACGAAGCAATATAAAATAGAATGAGCATGTGAGGACGGTAATAGTGAAGGCGAAGGCGAAGAAGAAGACGATGTAAATATTCCTGAATTCCAATCAAGAAAAACTGCCAAGATGAGAAACATAGAAGTAGATATCCTCGGTGTAACAAAGCAGCTTAAATCACTTAATAAAGGCAAGGCCTCCGGTCCAGATTGTATACCAGTCGGGTCCCTCTCATCGTATGCTGATAAAATAGCTCCATATTTAGCAGTTATATACGACCACTCGCTCACGGAAAGATCCGTACCTAAAGACTGGAAAATTTCTCAAGTCACACCAATACCCAAAAAGGGAAGTAGGAGTAATCCACTGAATTACAGGCCCATATCACTAACGACGATTGGCAGTAGGGTTTTGGAACATATACTGCATTCGAACATTATGAAGTACCTCGAAGAAAACGATTTATTGACACATGGTCAGCACGGATTCAGAAAATATCGTTCTTGTGAAACACAACTAGCTCTTTATACTCATGAACTAATAAGTGCTATCGACAGAGGAGGTCAAATTGATTCCATATTTTTAGATTTCCAGAAGGCTTTCGACACCGTTCCTCACAAGCGTCTTCTTACCAAACTGCGTGCCTACGGAGTATCGCCTCAGTTGTGCGACAAGATTTGTGATTTCCTGTCAGAAAGATCACAGTTCGTAGTAATAGACGGAAAGTCATCGAGTAAAACAGAAGTAATATCCGGCGTTCCCCAAGGAAGTGTTATAGGCCCTCTATTGTAGCCGTCTTAGATTGTTTGCAGATGATGCTGTCATTTACCGTCTTGTAAAGTCATCAGATGACCAAAACGACTTGCAAAATGACTTAGATAAGATATCTGTATGGTGCGAAAAGTGGCAATTGACCCTGAATAAAGAAAAGTGAGAAGTTATTCACATGAGTACTAAAAGAAATCAGCTAAATTTCGATTACGCGATGAGTCACACAAATCTGAAGGCTGTAAATTCAGCTAAACACTTAGGGATTACAATTATAAATAACCTAAGTTGGAACGATCACACAGATAATATTGTGCGTAGAGCAAACCAAAGATTTTGATTCATTGCCAGAACACTTAGAAGGTGCAACTGGTCTATAAAGAGACTGCTTACACCACGCTTGTCCGCCCTATTCTGGAATACTGCTGTGCGGTGTGGGATCCGCATCAGTTGGGACTGATGGATGACATCGAAAAAGTACAAAGAAGGGCAGCTTGTTTTTATACTGTCACGAAGTAGGGAAGATAGTGCCACAGACATGATACGTGAATTGGAGTGGAAATCATTAAAACAAAGGCGTTTTTCGTTGCAACGGGATCTTTTCATGAAATTTCAATCACCAGTTTTCTCCTCCGATTGCGAAAACATTCTGTTGCCACCCACCTACATAGAAAGAAATGATCATCACTATAAAATAAGAGAAATCAGGGTTCACACAGAAAAATTTAAGTGCTTGTTTTTCCCGCGTGCCGTTCGAGAGTGGAACGGTAAAGAGACGGCTTGAAGGTGGTTCATTGAACCCTCTGCCAGGCACTTTATTGTGAATAGCAGAGTAATAACGTAGATGTAGATGTAGATGGTCGACTTCAGTTTATTGGGAGAATTTTAGAAAAAAGTGTGGTTCCTGGGCAAAAGAGGCCACATGTAGGACGCTAGTGAGACATATTCTTGAGTACTGCTCGAGTGTTTGGAATCTGCACCAGACTAGATTACAGGAAGACTTCGAAACTATTCAGAGGCAGGCTGCTAGACTCGTCGCTGGTAGATTAAAACAACCCGCAAGTATTACGGAGATGCTTCCGGAACTGAATGGGAATCCCTGGAGGGAAGACGACGTTCTTTTCGAGGAACACTATAAAGAAAATTTAGAGAACCAGCATTTTAAGCTGACTGCAGAGTGATTTTACTGCCGCCAACATACATTTCGTATAAGGAGCATGAAAGTAAGACACAAGAAATTAAAGCTCATACAGAGGCACACAGACCTGTTTTTGCATCACTCTGTTTTTTAGTGAAACAGGCAAGTAGATGTTACAGTACTATGACAGTGCCAGTTCTGGGACAATTTTTATCTAATTTATGACCTGACTACTGAACCCTGATAATATGACAACATTAATTGGTTACTAATTAGTATTTTACGTAACAGCGCTCTCTGCCTCTGGGGCCTCACATATACTCTCGCCTCCCTCTTTCCCCCCCCCCCCCCCCACCTCCCCCCCCCCAGCATGGCCTTGTGTTTGAAGGGTTCAACAGCGTTTGAGTGTAGCGTTTCGGCCAATGGACTTCTGGGCCGAGGTCTCTGCGTGGAGTAGTATTTTATACTATCGACTGGGTGAACACTGGCAGTGAAACCTCGAGCCTCTGCACAGGAATCATTTTGCTTGTAGGTGAAACCACTTCGATAAATTGTTTTCAGTGTAGTACTTGATAGTACAGAGAAGTTGAAGGTGCGGGAGACACAGCCGAGGCGGAACAGGAAGTCAACAATAAGGCAGAGTAATTATTCGTTCCGGGTGGATCAATAAAATTCACAGTTCTGAAAGAGAAGTGTGTACAGTGTTCCTTCCAGCAGCAGTCACATACATTAGCGATATTGAAAAAAAGAAAAAAGTGGTTTTGAGCTACCGAAGCAAAAAATGGTTCAAATGGCTCTGAGCACTATGGGACTTAACTTCTGAGGTCATCAGTCCCCTAGAACTTAGAACTACTTAAACCTAACTAACATAAGGACATCACACACATCCATGCCCGAGGCAGGATTCGAACCTGCGACCGTAGCGGTCGCGCGGTTTCAGAATGTAGCGCCTAGAACCGCTCGGCCACTCCGGCCGGCTGGCTACCGAAGCACCAGGCAACAGCAGTAACCAGTAAGTATTTGTCAAATATATTAGTGATATTGTTGCTATTATAATTGTTTATATTTGTTTCTCATTGATATTGTTGCTATTATAATTGTTTATTTCAGCAGTGTTGCTTCAAGCAGCAGCGCAATATTAGGGCATGGAGCACTGGCAATATAGACGAACCAGTGATGAGTTGCATTGCATACAGTTTACTTCCATGTTAGCACACAGTGGTGTGTGCAGGTAATCGAAATAAATTAATATGGACTCCATCTGTCGTGAGCAGTAGCTAATGTTCAACAAATGATGTAGGTGATGGTAAACAATTCTGTATGCTGTTCCAATATATCAGGAACTGCATCAGAGAGACTGTCTCCATGCTGACATGATGTATCAAGCACTGCATCTGTTGAAATGAGGGAGAAGTAAAAATGAAAACTCATTATTAATAATAAACATTGACACAGAGGAATGGTTGAATATATATAACTAAGTGTGTGAGTCAGTTTTTTATCTATCTGGAGGGCAGAGCACAAGCAATAGGTCTTCATGATGGCTAGTAAGCTTGAATGAGTGGTCGAGTAAATAACTGTAGCTCTATAGGAGAAGGAATACAAAAACATTTGTGTCAGCAGAATACAACCAATACTAGTGGCAAAATGCGTCCATCATTATCATCGTTCAAGTCTTCCCTAGCTTACAGTGGAAACTGTGAATTCCGCTTGCACAACTGTGGGTGGCCAGGTTGAAGCCTACCAGTTACATACATTAAGAGTTCCGCAAATGAATCTGCTTCGGGTGTATGCTGCTAAGTTTCTAGCCCTATTTACGTTCTGCTCACTACAGGTTTCTCGTAGGCAACCCATCCAAACAAATGCTCTGCTAGCCGCTGTACAGTGTCCCTCATATCTCTTGCATAACACAGCTGTTAAAGCACGTCACATCTTCCTGGGTGTACACTATCACCTCTCCTGCTGCACATTCTTGTTCAGTCTCCATATAGAACTTTAAGTTTACCACTTTTGCAAACGTGTGTCCATTAAATGCACTTATTCCATCAGTTTAAGCTCTACAGATGGCTGTTCTGTTGCTAGATGCACAACCTTGAGGCCATAACATTTTTAGAAGCAATGTAACCAGTCTTTTTAAGCAGATCTAGGTGAGAGTGGAGCTTTATAAGCAGATTTTTCGTGCGCCCTTTAATGTAGAAGCAATCATGCTCGATTACATTGACTGATTCCGGCCAGTACTGTGACATGTGATCAATCTCCATTGCTACTTATGCTGCAAATGTACTCCCCACGTTGAGGAGGAACCCATGTTGATACTTTCCACTACCGCCAGAAGACAGATCTGGTTGTTGCTGTCAACCCTGCTTTTATACTCTAAAGAACTAATATGGCGGCACTCTGACGAGTTACCAACGTACCCATCAGTTCTCTACGTTGTAAATACTTCTTATCTGCGTCTTATACATTTACACAGCACGTTCTGATCCCTACTATAAAGTTCTGTTGGGTTATAAGCTGGTAGACAACCATTCACCTAATATTGTGAGAGTTACATGCTTTTCTATCCTGTCTGGGAACACTGGTGGATCTCGTCCACAATCAACATTATTATTCGACTGCATTTACGGGTCTTACAAATGGTTCAAATGGCTCTGAGCACTATGGGACTTAACTTCTGAGGTCATCAGTCCCCTAGAACTTAGAATTACTTAAACCTAACTAACCTAAGGACATCACACACATCCATGCCCGAGGCAGCATTCGAACCTGCGACCGTAGCAGTCACGCGGTTCCAGACTGAAGCGCCTAGAATCGCTCGGCCACTGCGGCCGGCTACGGGTCTTACAGCATTGCTGCAGGCTAATAATATTGCGTAAATATCGTGTTGTGGTAGGGTAACAGTAATGTCTTACTTTATTGCTATTAAAAAACCATATGTACAGGGTGAAAAGTATTTAAACCGACAAACTCTGGGAGCTTGTAGAGGACATCAAAACAAATATTTTTCCCTAATGTCATTTTTTCCTATGAGGATTATTTAAACCGGTGGAGGCCGTATTACGATCTTCAGTTGTTAGAAGGCGTATTACGCTCTTCAGTAGTAGGCAACTGCTGTCCACCAGTGTAGTAGTGCATTGTATCTGTTTACTAATGGAGCGATACACCTGGGGTGAGTACACTGATATGGTTGGTTAGAGAATCCCCTCCCTAGGCCCGACAAGACGCCTCCTGAGACGCGGCAAGGTAGGAGTAGGCAAAATGCAACAGGGAATAACAATATTAATGTGCTAATAGTAAACCACAGGAGCGTCTACAGAAAGGTCCCAGAACTGCTCTCATTAATAAACGGTCACAACGCCCATATACTAGGGACAGAAAGTTGGCTGAAACCAGACGTAAACAGTAATGAAATCCTAAACTCAGATTGGAATGTATACCGCAGAGACAGACTGGACAGTGAAGGGGGAGGCGTGCTTATAGCGATAAGAAGTGCACTAGTATCGAAGGAAATTGACGGAGATCCCAAATGTGAAATGATTTGGGTGAAGGTCACGGTTAAAGCAGGCTCAGGCATGGTAATTGCATGTCTCTATAGGCCCCCTGGCTCAGCAGCTGTTGTGGCTGAGCACCTGAAGGATAATTTGGAAAATATTTCGAGTAGATTTCCCCATCATGTTATAGTTCTGGGTGGAGATTTTAATTTGCCGGATATAGACTGGGAGACTCAGACGTTCATAACGGGTGGCAGGGACAAAGAATCCAGTGAAATTTTTTTAAGTGCTTTATCTGAAAACTATCTTGAGCAGTTAAACAGAGAACCGACTCGTGGCGATAACATATTAGACCTTCTGGTGACAAACAGACCCGAACTATTTGAAAAAGTTAACGCAGAACAGGGAATCAGTGATCATAAAGCGATTACGGCATCGATGATTTCAGCCGTAAATAGGAATATTAAAAAGGGTAGGAAGATTTTTCTGTTTAGAAAAAGTGACAAAAAGCAGATTTCAGAGTACCTGTTGGCTCAACACAAAAGTTTTGTCTCAAGTACAGATAGTGTTGAGGATCAGTGGACAAAGTTCAAAACCGTCGTACATAATGCGTTAGATGAGTATGTGCCAAGCAAGATCGTAAGAGATGGAAAAGAGCCACCGTGGTACAACAACTGAGTTAGAAAACTGCTGCGGAAGCAAAGGGGACTTCACAGCAAACATAAACATAGCCAAAGCCTTGCAGACAAACAAAAATTACGCGAAGCGAAATGTAGTGTGAGGAGGGCTATGCGAGAGGCGTTCAATGAATTCGAAAGTAAAGTTCTATGTACTGACTTGGCAGAAAATCCTAAGAAATTTTGGTCTTATGTCAAAGCGGTAGGTGGATCAAAACAAAATGTCCAGACACTCTGTGACCAAAATGGTACTGAAACAGAGGATGACAGACTAAAGGCCGAAATACTAAAGGTCTTTTTCCAAAGTTGTTTCACAGAGGAAGATTGCACTGTAGTTCCTTCTCTGAATTGTCGCACAGACGACAAAATGGTAGATATCGAAATAGACCACAGAGGGATAGAGAAACAATTAAAATCGCTCAAAAGAGGAAAGGCCTCTGGACCTGATGGGATACCAGTTCAATTTTACACAGAGTACGCGAAGGAACTTGCCCCCCTTCTTGCAGCGGCGTACCGTAGGTCTCTAGAAGAGCGTAGCGTTCCAAAGGATTGGAAAAGGGCACAGGTCATCCCCGTTTTCAGGAAGGGACGTCGAACAGGTGTGCAGAACTATAGACCTATATCTCTAACGTCGATCAGTTGTAGAATTTTGGAACACGTATTGTGTTCGAGTATAATGACTTTTCTGGAGACTAGAAATCTACTCTGTAGGAATCAGCATGGGTTTCGAAAAAGACGGTCATGTGAAACCCAGCTCGCGCTATTCGTCCACGAGACTCAGAGGGCCATAGACACGGGTTCACAGGTAGATGCCGTGTTTCTTGACTTCCGCAAGGCGTTCGATACAGTTCCCCACAGTCGTTTAATGAACAAAGTAAGAGCATATGGACTATCAGACCAATTGTGTGATTGGATTGAGGAGTTCCTAGATAACAGGACGCAGCATGTCATTCTCAATGGAGAGATGTCCTCCGAAGTAAGAGTGATTTCAGGTGTGCCGCAGGGGAGTGTCATAGGACCGTTGCTATTCACAATATACATAAATGACCTGGTGGATGACATCGGAAGTTCACTGAGGCTTTTTGCAGATGATGCTGTGGTGTATCGAGAGGTTGTAACAATGGAAAATTGTACTGAAATGCAGGAGGATCTGCAGCGAATTGACGCATGGTGCAGGGAATGGCAATTGAATCTCAATGTAGACAAGTGTAATGTGCTGCGAATACACAGAAAGATAGATCCTTTATCATTTAGCTACAAAATAGCAGGTCAGCAACTGGAAGCAGTTAATACCATAAATTATCTGGGAGTACGCATTAGGAGTGATTTAAAATGGAATGATCATATAATGTTGATCATCGGTAAAGCAGATGCCAGACTGAGATTCATTGGAAGAATCCTAAGGAAATGCAATCCGAAAACAAAGGAAGTAGGTTACAGTACGCTTGTTCGCCCACTGCTTGAATACTGCTCAGCAGTGTGGGATCCGTACCAGATAGGGTTGATAGAAGATATAGAGAAGATCCAACGGAGAGCAGCGCGCTTCGTTACAGGATCATTTAGTAATCGCGAAAGCGTTACGGAGATGATAGATAAACTCCAGTGGAAGACTCTGCAGGAGAGACGCTCAGTAGCTCGGTACGGGCTTTTGTCAAAGTTTCGAGAACATACCTTCACCGAAGAGTCAAGCAGTATATTGCTCCCTCCTACGTATATCTCGCGAAGAGACCATGAGGATAAAATCAGAGAGATTAGAGCCCACACAGAGGCATACCGACAATCCTTCTTTCCACGAACAATACGAGACTGGAATAGAAGGGAGAACCGATAGAGGTACGCAAGGTACCCTCCGCCACACACCGTCAGGTGGCTTGCGGAGTATGGATGTAGATGTAGATGTAGATGTAGGTGCGAACTTCGTAGCGCACCACAACGGACGAGCTGCACAGCGGGTTTATCAACAACAATATCTTGATCGCCGTATCCCGCATCATACGACCTTTGCTGCTGTGTACCAACGTCTGCGTGAGACCGGGTCATTTAGCAGATTATCTGGACAGGGACGCCGTCGCACGGTAAGCATGCTGCAATTTCAGGAAGCTGTCTCGCAGCATGTGGAGCGGGATCCTTCAATCAGCACTCGTGCAATTGCACGTAACATGGGGACGAATCAGACGAATGTAAGAACAGTCCTTCGAGAGCTATTGTTACGTCCATTTCACTTACTGTGTGTCCACAACCTGGAACCAGTTGATTATCCACCCAGAGCACAGTACCTGGAACAGTGTGAAATGCATCCTACATTTCCATCCTCTGTGTTATTTACCGATGAAGCAACGTTCGGGCGTGATGGACGCTTAAACATGCACAATTCGCATGTTTGGAGTGAGGATAACCCACATGCCACAGTTACTAGCGCTCATCAAGTGCGGTTCTTCCTTAATGTGTGGGTCGGTGCTGTTGGGGACTGTTTAATTAGGCCGTATCTGCTACCTAGGCCATTAAATGGCAGGCACTATTACAATTTTCTCACCAGAGCATTGCCAGAATTTCTGGAAGACGTCAAGCTCCCTACAAGACAACGCATGTAGTTCCAACATGACAGGGCACCGGCACACTTCAGTCGTCGTGTGCGTCGATTCCTGGACCGATGGTTCCCAGAAAAGTGGATTGGCAGAGGTGGTCCTGTGCCATGGCTTCCTCGATCCCCAGGTATGTCCCCTCTGGACTTTTTTCTGTGGGGAGAGATGCGCAACCTTGTTTACGTAACCCCTGTTGCATCAGAAGAGGATCTGGTTGCCCGGATAGTAGCAGCAGCGGGAACAATGCAGGCTACTCCTGGGGGTTTTGCACGTGTCAGACAGAACATGATCCGACGGTGTAACCTTTGTTTAGGTGTCAATGGAGGCATTTTTGAAAATCTACTGTAATTGAAATTGGGTTGTGTTAATGCGTTGTGTCTCGGTCATAAACAAATGGAAAAGTGTTTATTGGTTTAATTAATTTGCCGCCATGGGAAATCTTCCTCTGCCGGTTTAAATACTCCTCATAGGAGAAAATGACATTAAGGAAAAATATTTGTTTTGATGTCCCCTAAAACCTCCCAGAGTTTTTCGGTTTAAATACTTTTCACCCTGTATATATGTGATGTTACTGATTATTTTTATTGATACACAGATACGTTTTTGTAGCAAATACTTTAGTGTCCAGTGTGCGTCTTTGGAATTCTATGGATCATTCTAAATTATGTTACTAACGATGGTCATACTGAGATGTGACTGGCTAAGGTGGAGAGGAGAGACAGTAGTTGCCAACAGCTGTAGCACAGCACACAGCCAGGGTTAGACAGCCAGGCAGAGGCAGTGGACTAGTAGATCGCGGACTGGTGATGTTTTTTCTGTGACTGACGTATAATCGAGGGAGAGAACATAGAAAGCGCGTATTTGGTGCATTGCTTATATTGTTTTGTGATGCTGCGCTTCCTCGTTTCCGGTCAGGGACTACAGCGACAGCCTGTCTCTCTCTCTCTCTCTCTCTCTCTCTCTCTCTCTCTCTCTCTACAGGCAACTTGCCGACAGGGTCGCCTGTGGACTGTGATGCACTTCTTTTTTTTTTTTTAATAAAGTGCGTTTCCCATCCTGTACTATTGCTGGGGGCATAGTGGCGTACCGACAGCTACGGCGGAGCATGTAGCCACAGAATAGAGAGTATACAGAAACGCCTGGCCACCTGGAGCTCCCATTTCTGTCTCTTTAATTTCTGGCCAACCCCTATTTATACCATAAATTTGGACGAAATCGGTGATGACGAGTAAGTACTATCCCCTTGTGAGCTGCAGGCTACTTGTACGTGGCGATTTTAGACAATGCCCTCAAATAAAACACCGTAACTTGTGATTTCTCCATATTGAGTGAGATTGGCTTTCCTTCCAACTTTAAAACAATATGTTAGATGCATTTAGTATACGGCAACATGCACCTAAATGAACCAAACGTAATGTAGCTAGCGACCACATTTTTCACTACAAACCCTTCAAATTATGTGCTACAGACTGCTTGGAAATTAAGTATCACAGTAACTATGACCCATAACGAAACAATAGTCACGTCATCATCAAGATGTGATATGAAACTATGACACACGAAAGAAATCAATTTTATATGCCAGTTATTTTCCTTAGGATCGAATGAGATGCACAAATGTGAAACAAGTCGTTTTTAATTTTTAAAGGAGAAGGAGAACCTCTACCGTCAAACTAACCACAGTAGTTGATGTAGTTTCATTTACATATAGTATTTTTTACAGTTTAGTGAGCTGTTACTGTTTACAGCAAGAAAATCGGAACATTCATTCTTCTCATGTACTGATAGCCGTTCATGAGAATCGCTTATTGCTATCCTGTGTGATCTTTTCTCTTATTGCTGTTTATTATATGTTTCTAATTTTTACAGTACAGTATATCAAACAAGTGTTTACTTGTAGGTAAGCCCAGCAGCTAGAATGCCCAATTAAGAAACAAACAAAATGTATCTGTTCGCCTTTGGCTTCAAACACAAGTGTTTACTCGGTTCAAAATGGCAGACTCGCATATGTGCTCTAAATTTTGGTGCATAGATTTCAGCTGAGTTTCCATCCTATATACTCTTCTTTTCTGTGCCGACGTGGTGCTGAGCAGACAAGAGGCCGCGGTCTTGCACTGTATTGCTTATAGTGTTTGTGATGCTATGGTGCATCTTGTTTATCGAAGTATTTTTTGTTAGAATAACAATAATCGTAAATCGCGTCATCAAAGCGCCGACGCGACGTGGAATACGGAAATATGGATCAGTACGTAACCAAAATATTGTGAGAGCACTTACATACCTGCCTAGTGCTTCAAATGAAGTAATAGAACTCAAGTGGTGTTACTTAATGTAACTTGTTAGAGGAAAAGGGCCATCTCTCTAGGTGCCTACTTTTTTTTTTGTAGTACAGTGCTACACAGCATCTTTGGTTGGAAATCCGTAGCCCCCTAAAGAACTTCACTTGATGTCACACAATCTAGTGCTGCAGGGATGACTTTGCAAGAGAGATCACGGCGTGGTGTTTCTTATACATTATCTTTCGTTATAAATCAGAAGTGCTTAGAGAATATTGCTACGGACAAATATGTAAAACATTTTGGCAGTATTTACATACACTATGTGATCAAAAGTATCTGGACACCCCCAAAAACATACGTTTTTCATATTAGGCGCATTGTGTTGCCACCAACTGCCAGGTACTCTTATATCAGCGACCTCATTAGACATAGTGAGAGAGCAGAATCGGGCGCTCCGCGGAGTGGAACTCAACGGACTTCGTACGTGGTCGGGTGATTGGGTGTCATACGACTGTACGGGAGATTTCCACACTCCTAAACATCCCGAGGTCCACTGTTTCCGACGTGATAGTGAAGTGGAAATGTGAAGGGACACGTACAGCACAAAACCGTACAGGCCGACCACGTCTGTTTACTGAGACCGCCGGCAGTTGAAGAGCATCGTAATGTGTAAAAGGCAGACATCTATCCAGACCATCACACAGGAATTCCAGGCTGCATCAGGATCCACTGCGAGTACTATGACAGTTAGGCGAGAGGTGAGAAAACTTGGATTTCATGGTCGAGCGGCTGCTCATAAGCCACACATCACGCCGGTAAATGCCAAACGACGCCTCACTTGTGTAAGGAGTGTAAACATTGGACGATTGAACAGTGGAAAAACGTTGTGTGCAGTAGCGAATCACGCTACACAATGTGGCTATCCGATAGCAGGGTGTGGGTATGGCGAATGCCTGTTGAAAGTCATCTGCCAGCGTGTGCAGTACCAATAGTAAAATTCGGAGGCGGTGGTGTGGTGTGGTCGTGTTTTTCGTGGACGGAGCTTGCACCCTTTGTTGTTTTGCGTAGCACTATCACAACACAGGCCTACATTGATATTTTAAGCACCTTATTGCTTCCCACTGTGGAACAGGAGTTCGGGGATGGCGATTGCATCTTTCAACACGATTGAGCACCTGTTTGTAATGTACAGCCTGTGGCGGAGTGGTTACACGACAATAGCATCCCTGTAATGGACCGGCCTGCACAGAGTCCTGCCCTGAATCCTACAGAACACCTCTGGGATGTATTGGAACGCCGACTTCGTACCAGGCCTCAAAGACTGACATTGATACCTCTCCTCAGCGCAGCACTCCGTGAAGAATGGACTGCCATTCCCCAAGAAACCTTCCAGCACCTGACTGAACGTATGCCTGCGAGAGTAGAAGCTGTCATCAAGGCTAAGGGTGGGCCAAAATCAAATTGAATTCCAGCATTGCCGATGGAGGGCGTCACGAACTTGTAAGTCATTTTCAGCCAGGTGTCCGGATACTTTTGATCACGTAGTGTATCTCTTGGTGCCTCGAATGACATAATAGAACTCAAGTGACGGCTTAGTGTAATTTGTTATTAACAAAGAGCCACAGTCTGATCCTCTCCCTATGTCGTCCTGCTTCAATGTGTCCCTTTAGCTAAAGTGTAACAGCTAGTAATTCATGGCAGCTGCCATGGTATTGCCTGATTCGAATGATATAATAGAACATACGTAATGTGGCTTTGGTGTGACGGTTTTTGCTCAGCTAGTTTGCTGATGGAAAATGTGATAAATACGTATAAAAATTGTTCAGAGCACTTACATAGCTTTCAGTGCCTCAAATGAGGTAATTTATTAGCAAATAGACACTACCTAATCCTCTCTCCCCCTGCGCTGGACACACAGTGCCGCAGTATTGTTGAACAGACTGTCAACAGTGGAGAACACATGCATTATGGTAGAAGCAACACTTCGAGAAAGTGTCCTTTCTGGCTAGTGTGTGTGTAGCAGATATTGCCATTAGTAATTCACGGCTACTACCACCACAGTGTTGTTGAACAGATGACCTGCAGTGGGCAGCACTCACACTGCATTACTAATCCAGCACACTTATAATTATACTTTTCATCTACACAGCTGAGTATTGGAGTTACTGCTCATGACAGGTAGATAAGGTACATGAATATTAATTAATTTTTTTCAGCTACCTGTCCACACCAATGCTTCCACATCATGATCTACACATTGTAATATTTTCAATTACCTGCTCACTCCTTTGCATGCTGGCATAAAAGTTTTGAACTTTTCAGTGATGAAATCGTTACAGGCACATATATTTGTGATTGGGCGCTGAAAACTATTATTATAGAATTTTGCTATGGATAGATACATAAAAATTGTGGAAGTACTTATATATTGGCTGGAGCCTTGAACAGCATAATAGATCTCAAGTGACGTAATTTGTTGTACACACAGTCTGATAGTCTCCCTATGCTGCCCTGATCCAGAGGGTAGTAAGGTCTTATGGTACCAAACTGCTGAGGTCATCGGTCCCTAAGCTTACACACTATTTAATCTAACCTAAACTAACTTACACTAAGGACGACACACACACCCATGCCCGAGGGAGGTCTCGAACCTCCAACAGGAGGTGCCACGCAGACAGCGACAAGACGCCTGAGACCGCGTGGCTAACACACACACACACACACACACACACACAATTATGGTGGCCAACATCTAATAATGCCACATTCACATTATATTAACACACACTCATAATTTCTTTTTCGACCTACACCACTGTGTATGGCCACTACTTCTAACAACAGGTAGAGTCCATATCAATTTTTTTCAACCACCTGTCCATAGAACTGCAACATTTAGATAGATAGGGAAATATTAATTAATATTTTCCCCTATCTGTCCATGCTACTGTGTAGCGTGTACTGGCGCAAAAGTGAACTGCAGGCAATGCAACTCGTTACTGGCTCGACTATGTTGCCTACACTCCATCCTCTAATGTCGCGCTGCTGCTGTTGCTGCTGAAGCAACACTGCTGAAATTAACAATTACAATAGCAACTATATCACAAATATATTTGACAAATACTTACTGGCTGCTTGCTGCTGCTCTAAATGCCTTTTTCGGCAACATTTGCGAATTTATGAGGCTACTGCTGCTACCAATACTGGTTGACGACTATTGCTGCCAGCATTCATCCAGTGAATAGTATAAAATGCTATTCCACATGGAGTCTCTGGGCTCATGAGCCCATTGACCGAAACGCTATATTCAAACGCTGTTGGACTCCTCAAACACTAGGTCAGAGGGAAGGAGAGGAAGGGGGAGGGGAGAAGAAGTGAGAGGGTGCAAGACAGAGACTGCTGTTATGTAAGAGACCAATTAGTAACCAACTAATGAAGTTGTTATCTTATCAAGGGTCAAGTCGTAAATTATATAAAAACTGTCCTAGAACCGGCACTATCATCCTACTTACGACTGCTTTTGAGATGTTATACAACTTACATACTCTGGGGCCAGCTGTGGTGATGGGTTGTGACGCTCTTTAACTCTTTTATCTCAGTTTCACGCCGATGAACTCGTTCATTTGTGTCCCCTATCAGGGATTCTTACATCTCGACTTTCGTTGCTATTCCCTTGATAAACCCGTCTAGCTTCGTTAATTGCACATTAAGGCTTCCGTTGAATGCTTAAGTTTGTCCCTCGACATATGGCTCATGTTACTGGATTCTGTCATTTAGGTGTTCCACCTTGGACTCATGCGTCTCGCCTTTTGTAGCTGCTGTCTTGATAATGCTGTGCAATTCCGTTAGTTTTTTATTGATTGCTTCAATTTTTCTATCAACGCAGAGACACATGTTTGGCCTGTGCACCATCCCCTCCGAATGAGTGAATTGCATCCTTGCACATCGGTGTCAAGGTTCATTAATTCTTTACATAGGAGGAGTAATTTTGACTTAACTTGTGCCTAAAATGCCTACGGCACTCTGTCAGAATGCCGTCTGGACCAGCCGACTTGTTTTTAGGTCTCTGCCCAATGGCAGTTACCAGATCGTTATCGTCAGTCTAGACTATAAGGCTCCGAGGTGCCTCAGTACTAAGTCTTCTCCAAAGATTTTGTAATAAGTCATACTGTGCTTCGTAATTAGCAGCACTGCCGGAATAAAAACAGAAAGATGGCCATAAGTTTCCTCTTTTGTTCCTCTGCATTGTAAGTACAGGCAGTTCTTTCTATCTCTGTGATTATTTTTATGTTTCTTCTCTTCCTTTGTTTATAGCATCAAAGTTTCTTCATGGTAAACAGCACCCTGCATTCTAGAACGAATCTGGAAGCCTTATAACTGTTTCTGCTTCAGGGCCAAGATTTTGGATTTGATTCTCTTGATTGCGACTTTTTCCCCACGAATAATCAATTAACATTTTCCTTAATTTCGGTTTCGTGCATTCTAAAAACCAAGTCAGAGCAGAGTTATGGGAAACGAACTTACTTTCACATTTCTGCCACATTTTGTTGAAACGCTTGCGGCATTCAGCAACTTGCAAGAGTGAGACGTTTAGTTTCCAGTAACCTCTAGCTCGGTATGTACCTGTTTCTCCATGTTAATTGTGCATATAAGTGCAGTATGGTCAGTAAAGCTTGTGGGCCATACTACCGTTTGCAAGATGTTGGTCTTTAAGTGATCGGATACGTATATTCCATCTAAGTGACTTGCCAAACTATTTGTGATAAACGTAAAACCAGGCGCATCGAAGTTTTTGTGCTCGGACTCAACTAATGTGTGAAGTAGTGCTCGAGGGAATTGACACCATGAATCCTGCAGGGCTGTCCATAAATCTGTAAGAGTACGAGGTGGTGGATATCTCTTCTGAACAGCACATTGCAAGGCATCCCAGATACGCTCAATAATGTTCATGTCTGGGAAGTTTGGTGGCCAGTGGAAGTTCTAAACTTAGAAGAACGTTCCTGGAACCACTCTGTAGCAGCTCTGGACGAGTGGAGTGTCGCATTGTCCTGCTGGAATTGCCCAAGTCCGTCGGAATGCACAATGGATATGAATGGATGCTTACGTACGTGTCACATGTCAGAGTCGTATCTAGACGTATCAGGGATCCCATATCACTCCAACAGCACACGCCCCCACCATTACATGGCTTCCACCAGGTTGAACAGTCCCCCGTTGACATGCAGGGCACATGGATTCATGAGGTTCTCTCCATATTGCATCCATCCACTCGATACAATATGAAACGAGATTCGACCGACCAGGCAACATGTTTCCAGTCGTCAACAGTCCAATGTCAGTGTTTATGGGTCCAGGCGGGGCGTAAAGCTTTGCGCTGTGCAGTCATCAAGGGTACACGAGCGGGTCTTTGGCTCCAAAAACATATATCGCTTATGTTTCGTTGAATGGTTCGCACGCTGATACTTGTTGATGGCTCAGCATTGAAGTCTGCAGCACTTTGCGGAGGGGTTGCACTTCTGTCGCGGTGAACGAGTCTCTTCAGTCGTCGTATGTCCCGTTCTTGCAGGATCTTTTTCCGGCCGCAGCGATGTTGGAGATTTGATGTTTTACCAGGTTCCTGATATTCACGGTACATTCGTGAAATGGTCGTATGGACAAATCCCCACTTCATCGCTACCTCGAAGATGCTGTGTCCCATGGTCGTGCGCCGGCTACAACACCAAGTTCAAACTCACTTAAATCTTGATAACCTTCCATTGTAGCAGCAGTAACCGATCTAACAACTGCGCCAGACGCTTGTCCTACATAGGCGTTGCCGACTGCAGCACCGTGTTCTGCCTGTTTACATATCTTTGTATTTGAATACGCATGCTTATACCAGCTTCTTTGGCGCTGGAGTGTATTTCGTGTAATGGAACGTCTGTTACTTCTTGAAGTAAAATGACATCAATATCTGCCGCTTACAGAAAGTCTTTCAAGCTATTTAATTTCCGTGAACTGCATATACTGTTTATGTACAGAGCCATATACTGTTTACCGAGCGAGGTGGCGCAATGGTTAGCACACTGGACTCGCATTCGGGAGGACGACGGTTCAATCTCGTCTCCGGCCATCCTGATTTAGGTTTTCCGTGATTTCCCTAAATCGCTTCAGGCAAATGCCGGGATGGTTCCTTTGAAAGGGCACGGCCGATTTCCTTCCCCATCCTTCCCTCACCCGAGCTTGCGCTCCATCTCTAATGACCTCGTTGTCGACGGGACGTTAAACACTGATCTCCTCCTCCCCCATATACTGTTTGTGTTCAGAGCTGCAATTCTGTAGGCTTGAAACGGGTTCTTAATGTACTACATTTTATAAGCACAACTTTTTTATCACACGCAGTCAATATGAAAGCCGACACTTAGTATCAAATACGTACTATCTGGAACCTGTCATTTGGTCTGGCTCATTAGAGGAAACTGGCAGCGCTTCTTTAAACTTTAAGGAGTTTCTCTCATTTCCTCATCTTCCGTGGTCTCATCTGCCCAACTTTTCTGAAACAAAGATCCGAATGTGCCCTTCGCGGTTGTAGGGGGAATTTCTGCGACACCTTTGTGAAGAAAGGCATTTGTGTCTGTTTGGCTTCCTCGGGTGTGGGCACTCTATCGTCAACTGATGTGTGAACTGGTGCAGGCTCTTTCTCTGACTGTCGCTTAATTTCTTGGGCTACTTGTTTGGCCTTCTCGAGCATTAAGCCGGGCCCAAACGCCCAACTAACGTGACGCCACAGTTTGTGGCATTGTGAACTACCATTCGTATCGGATGCCAAAAATTCTGCTTAGGTGCATAGCTTTCAACATGGCATGAACTGGAATCATATGGATGGGTATTAATGCTACAGTGCAGGGTACGACATTAGAGATGTGACAAGTGTTAAATTTAAGGAACACGAAACCCAAATGTTCTATTTGAAAGAGGATTTCACACAGGGATAAATCAAGGACCACAAACACATTTACAAAAGAAATACAGTCGAAGACGAAAATGCTGTCTGCTACGGCAAACTAACCAACAGCTAGCATGTAAATATTGTCTGCAGACACTGCACTCTTCCAAGATTTTAGAATCTTGTTGTATTCGTTCATCTAGGCATTTCAAATAACTGATTCTTAGTTTAACAGCTGCCACATCACACTCGGTGGCTATTTTCCGCGTATAATCCACATTTTATGCAGTGCTTGGTCTACAAATAACTAAATTACTCGACTCGCTTTGTTGGTTACATATTAAATTTAATTATTTATTCATGACGAAGCCCAACCTTGTACAAGTACTGATGTAAGGATATCTTTACTTCCTTGCAGGAGCTTTCGTTTTCAAGCATATGTGAAACTGGACGACATTAAATTTTGAATACAATACGTCCAACACCCGCGCTACACTTTCTTCAGAAACATAAGTTCAAAACACATGCGTTTCAAAGTACGCGATATGAGCAGCACAAGTGGTTACGTGCTATCCCCACAAAAGAAGAATTCTTCTGCTGGTCATGTTAGGTCTTAACCACAAGAAAAACTGAGAATTTTCGACTATATGTTTAGTCGTTTAGTACGGCATGCTTCTTCTGACGAACTGTCCAAATAAGTGTTTAGCATTTCAGAGCCTGCAAGCTAAGGCCCATGAAATTGTCTCTCTTATTACTCACTGTTTTGCACAGCACGTAAATTTAGTTTTGCAGCAGAACGGTTCTTGTATAAAACCATTAAGGATTTTTTTCTACACGCTTCAAGATATTCCTGCTTTCTTCCACAGCCCTTCCAGACAGATAGCAGTTCTCGACAGTATTGCTGGTAAACGTATTCCTTAGAAGAGTGAAAGGAGATGCAACTGTAAACAGCCCCGCATCTACGATATTTTCGAACCGGGAAAACGCCTGACAGTGCCCCCCCCCCCCCCCCTCGAGCATTTGAAATAGGACGTCATAAATTTTTAAATAATCGATTTGTTAAAAATAAGTCAATTCGTAGCGCAAGTCTTTCTGAAGAGTTTTATCTATAAAATATATGTTCGAAGAAAAGTAAGACATGTTATTTGTCGTAAAGTGTGCCAAAGTGCAGCGCAAAGCTTCGTCACACAGCGTTCTTCTGTTGCACGTCACTGTATTTCGCTCTGTGGAATTGAAACGTGTATATTTTATAACGGAAGCCATCAAACTTATATTCAAGACAGTAGAAATTAAAATGTTCTGTGGTGCCTCTTCTGCTCCCAGTCGGCCTGTTTGACATTCTATCCCTTAAAAAAAAACTTACAATTAGTACTAGGTGGGATTATTTGTAAGCGAGAGAATAAGAACTCTTCAGAAAATTTGCACTCTTTGCTGCCTATTAGCTAATAACCTTCTCTTTTGTGTGACATAAAATTAAATATAGGAAACATAAAACCAGTATAGACAAGAGACACGCAAGACAGTACACATTTCTTCAATCCTAAGGCAACATTTTATTACTCTTTCTCTAATGTTGCTACAGCTTTACACGGCGCGCTTTCCTTTCCGCGAAAGAATCTATTACCTCATCAAAGTTCGTCAAACGTTTTGCTACATGAAAAATCAAAATGTCGTTGTCTAATACTGAAAAAGCTGTTAATATTAATAATACCCAAGACTGGCGTAGTTTCTCGATTAGATTACGTTTATTTTGTCATTGTCTGTAAGATTAAACGAAAGAGGCCTTTCTAATATTGCAATTGTAACACGCACCGCATAGGCGAGACTGTTTTGGCACAAATGGTCTATGAAATGCCTATTAGGCCTACTACAAGCAAAAAGTTTATGTTAGGAAATAGTTTAACATTTTGTTTTCTGAACGATGAGAGGGAAAAGCAGTTGTACGAAATTTTTGTAGAAATTTGGAATCGTAATTTCTTCCATATAATTTGTGTGATGTCCCCGTTTCTTCTTCTTCTTCGTTCTAACATTCTGTCATCACTAGTTCTGTACCTATTCCTGCTATTGTCAAACTTTATTCTCCAGTTGACTTTACTAACCCTGCCAGAATCACCGGTTTAGTTATCCCGCGTTTATTCTCCGGTTAGGCGTTAGTTGTTATGTGGTGGTACAACGCGTTTTCCTCGCTATTCCGAGAATTGAACTTAATCGGTTGCTAACAGGGGACTGTACAACTGGCCTTTTGTAGATAGCGATCTGGCAAAAATTTTATGTCAAAATTTCATTTTCTGGGATACACCGAGAAGATAATACGTAATCTTTCTTACTTGTTATTCCTGTTTGTCGTTTATTTGCACTCTGGTAGTGTGAATCTCTGAATTTCGCTAATAATGATAACAATGCTTATCATTTGCAAACCCAATCAACCACATACAAAAACAGCGATTGTCACTCACCCGTGCGGGTTTATTCGGCTCAGCTCGTATAGCCCCGTCCCCTTTTGTCTGTGGGAAAGCTTTTTTTTATTTCTAGATGCGAAGACATCACGTATATTATGCACTCATTCAAAAATCAACTTTTGATTCGTCCAAAAATCAACTCAGAATGTGTTCAAAAATGTTCACGACCCAACAGGCATACGTTTCAAAATCATATGAAAAATCGATAGACCAACGTGCGCTGGATACTGAGCGCTTTGTGAAACAAAGTTTTTTTCGTCAAGAATATGAATTTGGTACCCCACTGAAGCTGCCGCCCGGAGCAGATACCACGGTTTGCCTCCTTCCCCCCTCCCCCCTCAAGGATCCGAGACTGACTGTAACGCGAGGATAATATCTGCCATTCACGAAAACCGTCCGGGGCTAACGAAGGTTCTCACTGAATAACTGACAGTCCAGACGCTACCGCAACGACTACAGAACTATCCTGTGGTTTCAAATATACCCTCCTAGAATCTAACTTTTTTCCTCACTGTTTTCAAAGCATATTTTTAAAGACTAAGCTGCTCCTCAGCATTCTTCAGAAAAAAAACAATCATGCACAGTTTTGCAACAATGCTGTCTCAGAATGACTGACTTACATTAAAAACTTAAGAAATGAAGATAAATTGATCGACTTTTTAAATCCCACGAAAAAATCGACTGATTTGCAAGCTGAAGCTTCCACGAATAGCGCTGAAACGGTGGATGAAAGCACTGACAATCCATGTCAGAATACAAACAAGTGTACTTCGACGTACTAGATAATATTGTAACACAAGTGGAAATAATATTTTCACAGTGTGATCAATTGCTCTTCCTTAAATTAGGTGATACCACTTAGTTTCTCAGTTATGGCCAGCATTTCCCTGTAAAGGGTGTAGATTCATTATTAAAAATGTATGGTGCGTCCTTCAGTCGCTCGCACTTGCGTGCAGAACTAGAGGCTATGTTTTCTTCCTAGCATAAAGAGACATTTCAAACTGTCAGTTTGGGAGACGGTATCAAAAGAATGACTGAGAACGAAACGGACAAAATTATTCGAGAAGCTTTCGAACTATCTTACCTAATTGCTACCCTTCCTGCGACAAGTGTTTCAGCTGAAAGGGGTTTTACTTGTCTTAAAGACGTGAAAACATATTTGAGGAACGAGACATCTTGTATGACGATGTCTTCGAAAGATTCGGGAAGAAGAAGAACTTTGTTTTGCAAGTAAGAATGTCCAAATCCCCAATCTACCAGTTCATTTGTAAATAAAAGCGATTGTCACTATAATTATTGTTTTGTTGTGGTCTTCAGTCCAGACACTGGTTTGATGCAGCTATCCATGCTACTCTACCCTGTGCAAGCTTCTTTTTCTCCCAGTACCTACTGCAACCTACATCCTTCTGAATCTGTTTAGTGTATTCATCTCTTGGTCTCCCTCCACGATTTTTACCCTCCACGCTGCTCTCCAATACTAAATTGGTAATCCCTTGATGCCTCAGAATAAGTCCTACCAACTGATCCCTTCTTCTAGTCAAGTTGTGCCACAAATTTCTCTTCTCCCCAATTCTATTCAATACCTCCTCATTAATCACGTGATACCCATCTATTCTTCAGCATTCTTCTGTAGCACCACATTTCGAAAGCTTCCTTTCTCTTCCTGTCTAAACTATTTATCGTCCACGTTTCACTTCCATACATGGCTACACTCCATACAAATTCTTTCAGAAACGACTTGCTGACACTTAAATCTATGCTCGATGTTAACAAATTTCTCTTCTTCAGAAACGTTTTCCTTGCCATTGCCAGTCTACATTTTATATGCTCTCTGCTTCGACCATCATCAGTTATTTTGCTCCCCAAATAGCAAAACTCATTTACTACTTTAAGCGTCTCATTTACTAATATAATTCCCTCAGCATCACCCGATTTAATTCGACTACATTCCATTATCCTCGTTTTGCTTTTCTTGATGTTCATCTTATATCCTCCTTTCGAGACACTGTCCATTCCGTTCAGCTGCTCTTCCAGGTCGTTTGCTGCCTCTGATAGAATTACAATGTCATCGGCGAACCTCAAAGTTTTTATTTCTTCTCCATGGATTTTAATTCCTACTCTAAATTTTTCTTCTGTTTCCTCCACTGCTTGCTCAATATACATAATGAATAACATCGGGGATAGGCTACCCTGTCTCACTCCGTTCCCAACCACTGATTCGCTTTCATGTCCCTCGACTCTTATAACTGCCATCTGGTTTCTGTACAAATTGTAAATGGCCTTTTGCTGCTGTATTTTACCCCTGCCACCTTCAGAATTTGAAAGAGAGTATTCTAGTCAACATTGTCAAAAGTTTTCTCTAAGTCTACAAATGCTAGAAACGTAAGTTTGCCTTTCCTTAATCTATTTTTTCTAAAATAAGTCGTAGGGGGAGTACTGCCTCATGTGTTCCAACATTTCTACGGAATCCAAACTGATCTTCCCCGAGTGTAGTAATGGTAGTTATTGTCATCATCATCATCATCATCGTGATCATCTTTTTTTAGTAGTAGTAGTGGCGGCAGCAGCAGCAGTAGTCGGAGTCGTTGTCGCTGTCGTCGTCGCCGTCGTTGGGAACTCTAAGTATGTGTATATTAAAAGGAAGGGAAAGGGGATTTTCTAGTGTATTTCCTGGCTTCCTCAGAATTTAGGCCCATGATCTGCCACTGTCTGTCGACCTCTGTTTTGACTTTTATCAGTAATAAAACGAAAATACACTGAAATCAAAATGAGTACAGCAGCAATTACTCCACGATAACTGCGACAGAATGTTCGTGTTTCGTAATACAACCACCAGGGAGCAGTGGAGGAAGGAAAGTGGCGTAGCAAAGTACCACCAAAGTACCACTTTTCGTGGCATGACAAAAGTTGCGTCTGTTAAGTTGCGCCACTGAAAACTGGGAGTCCACACAAACAACTGCAGTGTGTCACTAGCTGTGGCGACACTTTTGTTGCGTGTGTGAACCCAGGTTCTGGAAAAATTTGCTCGCCAGCTTGATCCGCGATTCTGCTTCCTTATTTTTCCTGTGGGAGTGGCTTTTTGGCCAGACTGCAGATTTTTCTGATGCAGTATATTGTTCAGGTATAGTGATGTTCTCTTTTTCAAACGGTATATCTGATTTCGCAATACTGTCCTGAACCAGCTCTATTAATGCTTCCTTGATAAATTTGGTCGATCGAGGTTCAGCAAGAATTACCTCCGCTATTCAAGTGACTTTCACTGCGCTACGATTATTACTGCCATTGTCAGTTTAAGGAGTGACCGTAATGGGAATGGTGGGTGGGAGTCCAGTGACAGTCGCCATGTACGTTACTGGCATGGTGGTCATAGCTACAGGTCTAACAGCTTCACCGGCCGGCATCTGGGCCACGCAGCGTTGTATACACTGGGCACACACATGACCCATTGAGCATTGGCCATTAAAATTGCTACACCAAAAAAGAAATGCAGATGATAAACGGGTATTCATTGGACAAATATATTATACTAGAACTGACATGTGATTACATTTTCACGCAATTTCGGTGCATAGATCCTGAGAAACAGTACCCACAACAACCACCTCTGGCCGTAATAACGGCCTTGATACGCTTGGGCATTGAGTCAAACAGAGCTTGGATGGCGTGTACAGGTACAGCTGCCCATGCAGCTTCAACATCAAGAGTTGTGACTGGCGTATTGTGATGAGCCAGTTGCTCGGCCACCATTGACCAGACGTTTTCAGTTGGTGAGAAATCTGGAGAATGTCCTGCTCAGAGAAGCAGTCGAACATTTTCTGCATCCAGAAAGGCCCGTACAGGACCTGCAACATGCGGTCGTGCATTATCCTGCTGAAATGTAGAGTTTCGCAGGGATCGAATGAAGAATAGAGACACGGGTCGTAACACATCTGAAATGTAACGTCCACTGTTCAAAGTGCCATCAATGCGAACAAGAGTTGACTGAGACGTGTAACGAATGGCACCCTATTCCATCACGCCCGGTGACACGCCAGTATGGCGATGACGAATACCCGCTTCCAATGTGCGTTCACCGCGATGCAGCCAAACACGGATGCCATCATCATATGCTGTAAACAGAACCTGGATTCATCCGAAAAAATGGCGTTTTGCCATTCGTGCACCCGGGTTCGTCGTTGAGTACACCATGGCAGGCGCTCCTGTCTGTGATGCAGCGTCAAGGGTAACCGCAGCCATGGTCTCCGAGCTGATAGTCCATGCTGCTGCAAACGTCATCGAACTGTTCGTGCAGATGGTTGTAGTCTTGCAAACGTCCCTATCTGTTGACTGAGGGGTCGAGACGTGGCTGCACGGTCCGTTACAGCCATGCGGATAAGATGCCTGTCATCTCGACAGCTAGTCATACGAGGCCGTTGGGATCGAGCACGGCGTTCCGTATTACCCTCCTGAACCCACCGATTCCATATTCTGCTAACAGTCATTGGATCTCGACCAACGCGAGCACCAATGTAGCGATACGATAAACCGCAATCGCGATAAGCTACAATCCGACCTTTATCAAAGTCGGAAACGTGATGGTACGCATTTCTCCTCCTTACACGAGGCATCACAACAACGTTTCACCAGGCAACGCCGGTCAACTGCTGTTTGTGTATGAGAAATCGGTTGGAAAGTTTCCTCATGTCAGCACGTTGTAGGTGGCGCCCGCCACCGGCGCCAACCTTGTGTGAATGCTCTGAAAAGCTAATAATTTGCATATCACAGCGTCTTCTTCCTGTCGGTTAAATTTCGCGACTGTAGCACGTCATCTTCGTAGTGTAGCAATTTTAATGACCAGTAGTGTATGTTCTGGGCCGCCCATTACACATGCCAATTGCTCGGTTGCAGGAAACGTTAATATAAGATAGTATATGTTTGTGTAATTCGAATTTTAATTGTCTGATACCATTTGGTGCCGGAAACTTACGTGAGTTCATTTTTCTGGAATATTACTGATCCCTTGCCCATAAGACTATAACACTGCATTTATTTTTTCACCAGATTCTTAAAATGGTAATTCAAAAATCGTTACTGTTCTTATATCAAAACCAGTTTAGGTAACACTAACTGCACAATTTTTCCATCAGAGTACTTGGATTTAAAGGCTGCACTACATTCGACTATACTGTCACAAAGATCGGTATTTATCAGTTTGACATACATAACACTATTCACAAACGAGAAATGTATCCCAAATACCGATATATCATCATGACTTATCATCTTCGCTTCTTCAAGAAAAGATTAAAATTCGTAACAGTTTGGTGTAACGAAGCTCTGATCAAAGGTGAATTTCAAAGTGTCTGCTGTATTTGGTTGCCTTCTACTGGCATCTAGGATTCACACCAACACTATGGCAGAAAGTTGCAAGCATTAACTGCTCAGACTTACCACAAGTTACTGAGACAGCCACAGCACTGAAGGGTTTCCACTAAACCACGAAAAGATATAACACAACATACGAACTGAGCTACCCGAGCGTGACTCACAACTTGCCCTCACAGCTTCACTTCCGCCAGTATCTCATCTCCTACCTTTCAAACTTCACAGAAGTTCTCCTACGAAACTTGCAGAACTAGCATCCCTGGAAGAAAGGATATAGTGGCGGATACATAGGGGGGAGAGGGGCGCCCCCCCCCCCCCCCCACACTTGCGAGGCCAACCACATTGCCACCCACACCACCCCTGCCAGTCAGCCAGCTCGACTGAATCGAGTTACCAGGTAGTTGTACTTTCGCATGTAGCACGGGCGTCTGCGTCATTGTATATTATACGTTTCTGTCTGGCACATAGGGATCGATTTAATGACTTAGCTCTGTTGATCACTCACCCTGACATTGTATCTTTTTTATATCAGAAGATGGCATTGTCTCGTATATGTGTATAATCAGGTTAAACAAAACTTGCTTAAACTTTGCAAGTGACTTGATTATTTTTTACTACAGTAAAAGTAAAGGTAGTTCAAGATATCTTCAGCGCCCCCTCCTTGAGGTTTTTCTGTATCCGCCACTGGTGGAGTAATGGCTTCGCTACACCCTGGTGGACATTTCCAGAATGAATTGTTTCAGTCTGCAGCAGAGTGTGCACTGATATGAAACTTCCTGGCAGATTGAAACTGTGCGTCATGCAAGTTTTGCAGAAGAATTTCCGTGAAATTTGTGAGGTAGGTGATGAGGTACTGGCAGCGGTGAAGCTGTGAGGACAGGTCATGAGTCATGCTTGGGTAGCTCAGTTGATGGAATACTTGCCCTAAAGGCAAAGGTCTCATATTCGAGTCCTGGTCTGACCCACCGTTTTAATTGGCCAGGAAGTTTCATATCAGTGCACACTCTACTGTAGAGTGGAAAAATTCATTCTGGAGGTGGTCGTAATGTTTTGCCTCACTGTTGTATGAAGAATGTCGTGATTTCCTGGAAGACAAAATTTATTTATTGAACTACCAGTTTCAGTCCACAGACCATTATCTACATCTACATCTACATCTATACTCCGCGAGCCACCTTACGGTGTGTGGCGGAGGGTACTTATTGTACCACTATCTGATCCCCCCTTCCCTGTTCCATTCACGAATTGTGCGTGGGAAGAACGACTGCTTGTAAGTCTCCGTATTTGCTCTAATTTCTCGGATCTTTTCGTTGTGATCATTACGCGAGATATATGTGGGCGGTAGTAATATGTTGCCCATCTCTTCCCGGAATGTGCTCTCTCGTAATTTCGATAATAAACCTCTCCGTATTGCGTAACGCCTTTCTTGAAGTGTCCGCCACTGGAGCTTGTTCAGCATCTCCGTAACGCTCTCGCGCTGACTAAATGTCCCCATGACGAATCGCGCTGCTTTTCGCTGGATCATGTCTATCTCTTCTATTAATCCAACCTGGTAAGGGTCCCATACTGATGAGCAATACTCAAGAATCGGACGAACAAGCGTTTTGTAAGCTACTTCTTTCGTCGATGAGTCACATTTTCTTAGAATTCTTCCTATGAATCTCAACCTGGGGCCTGCTTTTCCCACTATTTGTTTTATGTGATCATTCCACTTCAGATCGCTCCGGATAGTAACTCCTAAGTATTTTACGGTCGTTACCGCTTCCAATGATTTACCACCTATGGCATAATCGTACTGGAATGGATTTCTGCCCCTATGTATGCGCATTATATTACATTTATCTACGTTTAGGGAAAGCTGCCAGCTGTCGCACCATGCATTAATCCTCTGCAGGTCTTCCTGGAGTACGTAAGAGTCTTCTGATGTTGCTACTTTCTTGTAGACAACCGTGTCATCTGCAAATAGCCTCACGGAGCTACCGATGTTGTCAACTAAGTCATTTATGTATATTGTAAACAATAAAGGTCCTATCACGCTTCCTTGCGGTACTCCCGAAATTACCTCTACATCTGCAGATTTTGAACCGTTAAGAATGACATGTTGTGTTCTTTCTTCTAGGAAATCCTGAATCCAATCACAAACCTGGTCCGATATTCCGTAAGCTCGTATTTTTTTCATTAAACGTAAGTGCGGAACCGTATCAAATGCCTTCCTGAAGTCCAGGAATACGGCATCAATCTGCTCGCCAGTGTCTACGGCACTGTGAATTTCTTGGGCAAATAGGGCGAGCTGAGTTTCACATGATCTCTGTTTGCGGAATCCATGTTGGTTATGATGAAGGAGATTTGTATTATCTAAGAACGTCATAATACGAGAACACAAAACATGTTCCATTATTCTACAACAGATTGACGTAAGCGAAATAGGCCTATAATTATTCGCATCTGATTTATGACCCTTCTTGAAAATGGGAACGACCTGCGCTTTCTTCCAGTCGCTAGGTACTTTACGTTCTTCCAGCGATCTACGATAAATTGCTGATAGAAAGGGGGCAAGTTCTTTAGCATAATCACTGTAGAATCTTAAGGGTATCTCGTCTGGTCCGGATGCTTTTCCGCTACTAAGTGATAGCAGTTGTTTTTCAATTCCGATATCGTTTATTTCAATATTTTCCATTTTGGCGTCCGTGCGACGGCTGAAGTCAGGGACCGTGTTACGATTTTCCGCAGTGAAACAGTTTCGGAACACTGAATTCAGTATTTCTGCCTTTCTTCGGTCGTCCTCTGTTTCGGTGCCATCAGGTCCATAAAAGATTTACAACATCATTCTGGATTATGTAAAATCATTGGCATCAAATAAAAATTCGTAAGTTTGCCACTGTTATCAAGCTGTAATATAAACTACATCATCAATCATTTTACGTTAACGGTCAGCAATCAGTGCTGTTCAGCACAACAAAGAAGATATTACCCCTAAAAATTTTGTTGGTGAGTTAGTTTAACTGCGTAACCCAAATTCAGGAAACATTAAATAACACTGGAAGATGTCAGTTTAATGAATTTGCAAAAGTGTTTGTTTGATAGTGAAAGTTTGCCTCCAACCTCATAAAAAATCAAACCATCATATGTGTTTATTCCAATGTTGTGTTTTTTTTTCAGAGGACTTAGTTACTTATTGATTTCATTATGTCACATGTAACGATAATGGTTTTTAATCCATTTTGGTCATGAATTCTTATTTTGATATCTGACTGTCTTTGCAAGTAACATCACATTATTCTGGTATTCTTTTGAAGCCACTCGTGAGTATGATAGTAGCTACAAGTAATTTTAAACATATTCTGAAATTTAATGAAGTGATGCAGAAAGGCAATGCCAGAGGATTAACAGACACACATATCTTATCGAGAGAGGTCCTACCAATCACACCAAGCGAGGTGGCAAAATCATGAGACGCTGGACTCTCATTTGATAGCGCAATGGTTCCAGTCCCTGTTCCTCTATCTACATTTAGGTTTTCTGTGGTTTCTCTAAAAAGCACAGAATGGGATGGTTGCTTTGGAAAGCACATGACTGATTTCCTTTACTATCCTTACCGAATCCAAGCTCTGTTTCTAATGAAATTGTGCTTTAGAGGAAGTTAAACCCTAATCCTCCTCCCTTTCCTCCTTCCTTCTTAGTAATTATCTCACCATATGGAGCTCAGAAAAGTCACAGAAAAATAGTTCAATAACCCCTAAAAATACAAGCTTAAATGGCATTTACCATTCGTAAAAAAGAATTAGAAGTTTTTCTAGGTCTTTTACCTCACAATAATTTTATTTGACATAAACTGACAAGGTCTGATTTTGGTAGTAGTGTACATAGGACTGTCTTTGCAGTTTTAATGAACAAGAATTTGGTTGAGGTAAGCAACAAACTAGAACAATTAGGAAAAAGAAATACACTCTAACACATTAACATGTAAATTGTCGCAGAAGAAGTTGAGTAGCAGCGTGGTGTAGAGGTTACTGTACGATACTAAACTGTTGCATAGAGGGTCGTGAGTTCAAAACTGACCTAGAGTGTACAATTTTAATTTCTATATTCGGTTCGAGTACATTCTAGAAATATCCACAAATGTCAAGATTCATTGTACTGCAATGTTCTGTAGCTGTATACACTCCTGGAAATGGAAAAAAGAACACATTGACACCGGTGTGTCAGACCCACCATACTTGCTCCGGACACTGCGAGAGGGCTGTACAAGCAATAATCACACGCACGGCACAGCGGACACACCAGGAACCGCGGTGTTGTTCGTCGAATGGCGCTAGCTGCGCAGCATTTGTGCACCGCCGCCGTCAGTGTCAGCCAGTTTGCCGTGGCATACGGAGCTCCATCGCAGTCTTTAACACTGGTAGCATGCCGCGACAGCGTGGACGTGAACCGTATGTGCAGTTGACGGACTTTGAGCGAAGGCGTATAGTGGGCATGCGGGAGGCCGGGTGGACGTACCGCCGAATTGCTCAACACGTGGGGCGTGAGGTCTCCACAGTACATCGATGTTGTCGCCAGTGGTCGGCGGAAGGTGCACGTGCCCGTCGACCTGGGACCGGACCGCAGCGACGCACGGATGCACGCCAAGACCGTAGGATCCTACGCAGTGCCGTAGGGGACCGCACCGCCACTTCCCAGCAAATTAGGGACACTGTTGCTCCTGGGGTATCGGCGAGGACCATTCGCAACCGTCTCCATGAAGCTGGGCTACGGTCCCGCACACCGTTAGGCCGTCTTCCGCTCACGCCCCAACATCGTGCAGCCCGCCTCCAGTGGTGTCGCGACAGGCGTGAATGGAGGGACGAATGGAGACGTGTCGTCTTCAGCGATGAGAGTCGCTTCTGCCTTGGTGCCAATGATGGTCGTATGCGTGTTTGGCGCCGTGCAGGTGAGCGCCACAATCAGGACTGCATACGACCAAGGCACACAGGGCTAACACCCGGCATCATTGTGTGGGGAGCGATCTCCTACACTGGCCGTACACCACTGGTGATCGTCGAGGGGACACTGAATAGTGCACGGTACATCCAAACCGTCATCGAACCCATCGTTCTACCATTCCTAGACCGGCAAGGGAACTTGCTGTTCCAACAGGACAATGCACGTCCGCATGTATCCCGTGCCACCCAACGTGCTCTAGAAGATGTAAGTCAACTACCCTGGCCAGCAAGATCTCCAGATCTGTCCCCCATTGAGCATGTTTGGGACTGGATGAAGCGTCGTCTCACGCGGTCTGCACGTCCAGCACGAACGCTGGTCCAACTGAGGCGCCAGGTGGAAATGGCATGGCAAGCCGTTCCACAGAACTACATCCAGCATCTCTACGATCGTCTCCATGGGAGAATAGCAGCCTGCATTGCTGCGAAAGGTGGATATACACTGTACTAGTGCCGACATTGTGCATGCTCTGTTGCCTGTGTCTATGTGCCTGTGGTTCTATCAGTGTGATCATGTGATGTATCTGACCCCAGGAATGTGTCAATAAAGTTTCCCCTTCCTGGGACAATGAATTCACGGTGTTCTTATTTCAATTTCCAGGAGTGTATATACTGTATGTGTAAGACCTGAATAAACCTTCGTTAAGTGAAGTTAGTTTCGTCATTCATTTAATTACACCTTCTTCTACGTGACATTATTCTGGTGGAGGCGCTGGGTATTGAAACTTGGACTGATGACCTCAGCTATTTAGTCCCATAGTGCTCAGAGCCATTTGAACCCTCTGCATCATCTATTGAAACTTGTGATAGCGCATATTATTGACGACACAGTGGCTCCAATCAGGTCACGACAGAGCCGCCGCTTACGTGGCGAGAAACCCGAGTTCGAGCCATATTCAACAGATCGCAATCTACAGGAGACAGAAGAGGACGTTACGATGACAGCAACTGAGTGCCACCACATGGGACATCCTTCCGGGTTCTCTGGTGACGATGGCCAAGATCCAAACAAGTGACTGAAGATATATGAGCGTATAGTCAGATTTAACAAATGGGATGACACTGTGTGTTTGGCTAACGTATTTTTCTGCTTGGAGGGCACTGCCAAACAATGGTATGAGAACAACGAGGAGAAGTTCACAAGCTGGGAAGTATTCCAGGCGGAACTGCGCAAGTATTTCGGCGACACACAACGACAGAAGCGCAAGGCTGAAGATAAATTAAAGTGCAGGACACAGTGTCTAGAAGAAACTAAAGCATCCTACATTCAAGACGCGTTGGAGCTGTGCAAAATAGTGGATCCTAGAATGAAGGAGGAAGATAAAGTTGCACATCTCATTTGGGGTGTTGCTGAGGACATGTATCAAGCCCTACTCCTGAAGGAGGTTTCGACAGCAGACGACCTCATAAAATGGTGCCAGTATATCGAGTCAATGCATCAAAAAAGAATTACACGCAAGAAGTTTGAATGGCTTCCAAACATCGTATAGATGTCTGTGATGGAGGAAGCAACTCATTTCACAAGTGTTCTTCGTCAGATAGTGAGAGAGGAAGTTCAGAAGGCACTTGGATTGCAAGGCGAGCAAAAAACCAAGACGCTTCAAGAGGTCATAAGGGAGGAAGTGGAACAGACATTGAACCCAATGTCTCGTCCTTCATTTCACTTTAAAACGGTGAAAAAGTCGAGACTCAGGCGAAGTTACGTTCCTACAATGCCGCATGAGGAACTTGTTTGGGCACGAAGAAAGACTGACGTCTGGAGGACCCAGGATAACCAACCAGTATGTTTCCACTGCGGACTACAGGGACATGTGGTGCGCTATTGTGGAGAAAGGCGGCGGATATTTGATGACGCCCTCGCCAGAAGACAGCAGACCGATCTTAGCCGACGCCAACTCCGGGACGACGAAGATGAACAAGAAGATGTGGGTGCAGGACGACGTAGGTCATCATCACCACAAGCTAGCCGCTGGAGAGGACGCTCCCCAGCACGCCTATCAAGGTCTCCATCGCCGTTTAGAAGCTCCAGCCGATCACCTAGCCGCCGCAACCTGGAAAACTAAAGGGTGCGACCTTCCGTGGAAGTGAGGTCGCCGAAGAGAAAAATCCTCCGCCGTCGATCACTACAAAAATGATAGGAAACTACGTCGATATCCCCATGGATGGCCGACCAACCCAAGTTCTTGTGGACTCTGGAGCATCATATTTGTCATTTCGAAGAAGTACCGTCGCCAGTTGCAGAAAACCGTATTCGTCGACAGCAAAACATCTCTGCTGAAGGTGGCTAATGGGAAATATGTAAAACCTACAGGAATATGTACCATTAGTGTGGGTATAAGTGGTCATACACAGCCCTTAGAATTCATCGTCTTACATGAGTGTAGTCATGACGTCATTCTCGGATGGGACTTGCTGAAAGCTTCTCAGGCAATTATAGATTGTGGTCGCTGGAAGATTATGCTAGACGGGATGAGATACTGTGGACAGGAAGATGCGCATCCGAGTGTGTGGAGACTATGTGTGCTGGATGAAGTGATTATTCCTGCAGTCAGCGCTAGAAAGGTAACTGTCACGTGTCATGCCATGCATCAACCCATGCATCTTGTAGTGAAATGTAAGAGAAGCATACCACTGAATAATAACTTGGTATCCCAGCCTCTGTCGTCTCGTTTAAGAACGGATTCGGTGAATTGTTGCCGAGAACCGCAGATCCTTCCAAGACGCATGTGCATAGCAAACGCTGAGCCGTTAATTGAAGAACAGCTGAGCGTCATAGAAACCTCCCATTCCGAGTCTATGGGCGAAATTGGCGCTACCACTGCGAGATAAGATCTTCTAGCTCGACTATCACCAGATCTCACTAAGAAGAAGCTACTTGCCATTCTTCAAGAGTTCTCCTAATGCTTCAATCCACAGGTGAAGAGCAAATTAGACAAATCGACGGTGAAGCACCGGATTAGCACTGGAGACCATCAACCAATAAGCCCGAGAGCATACCGTGTGTCAGCAATGGAACGTCGAATAACTCGCGACGAGGTAGAGAAAATGACGAAGACTGACATCATTCAGCCTTCGCAGAGCCCACGTTCGTCACCAGTGGTCCTCGTCAGGCAGAAGGATGGAAGTTGGCGCTTTTGTGTTTAGATTAGATTAGATTAGATTAGATTTACTTTCATTCCAATTGATCCGTAGTGAGGAGGTCCTCCAGGATGTGGAACATGTCAGAAAAACAACAATACATGATAACTATTTACAACTAAAACAAATAAGCTAATGTACCATTCCACAGGTCCCAAGTGAAATGATCGTCATTTTTTAATGAACACTAAGAGTCATTTTACAAATACTAATGCACTGAAAGTAAAATAAAAAAGTTTATTTATTTATAAGGTAATAAACATGTAATACAACTACTGTAACTTGATTACAGGAAGCTTAATTAGAAAACTAAAAAGGACGTTTACCCTCTTCCACGAATTGACAATACACTAGATTGTCTGAAGGGTGCTAAGTTTTTCTAAACCATGGACATGTACTCGAGATACTGGAAAATCGAAGTGGATAAGGCTGATCGTGAGAAAACTGCATTCATCACCCCTGGGGGCTTGTTTGAGTTTAAGGTAATGCTGTTTGGCTTGTGTAATGCACCAGCAACGTTTGAAAGGATGATGGATAATCTTCTAAAGCACCTGCAGTGGACGCTGTGTCTTTGATATTTAAATGACATTATAGTGTTCGCAGAGACATTTGATGAACATATAAAAAGACTGAGGGCCGTTCTTAAGTGTCTCCAGCAAGGCGGACTGAAACTTAATCCAAGAAAGTGTCTCTTTGGAGTAAAAGAAATCAAAATACTTGGACACCTTGTGTCAAACGGTGTGTGGCCAGACCGAGAAAAGGTGGGATCCATAACTGAATTTCCTATTCCTAAAAGTATTAGAAGATGTGAGAAGCTTCCTCGGATTGTGTTCTTATTACCGTCGTTTTATCAAAGACTTTTGTATCACAGCCAAGCCACTCCAAGAGTTTTTAAAAGCTAATGCTAAATTTATCTGGGGTGGTGCTCAGTAAGATTCTTTCGATGTGCTGCGAAAAGCTCTGACGACTGACCCTGTACTTGGTCTGTATGATGAGACAGCACCTACAGAACTGCTCACAGATGCCAGTGGGTATGAGATCGCTGCTCTTCTGGTGCAAATTTCGGATGGAAAAGAGAAGGTTATAGCCGATGCTTCTAGGACACTTACAAAAGCCGAGGGAAATTACTCAGCTACAGAAAGAGAATGTCTTGCCTGTGATCTGGGATATGAGTAAATTTCGACAGTGTCTCTATGGAAGGCCATTCACAATTATTACAGACCATCATTCACTTTGTTGGCTGACAGGTCTTAAGGATCCAACAGGGCGACTCGCCAGCTCGGCACTACATCTTCAAGAATATGACATTACCATAGTGTACGAAAGTGGAAGAAACACAAAGATGCCGACTGTCTCTCAAAAAACCCTGTGCAAGACCATCAAAGACTTTGATGAAGATAGTGACTGTCTCGCTGCACTCCAGGATCTCGCTGCTGAGCAGAAGAAAGACGCCAAGATATCTCAAATTATGCTTGCCTTAAACCGATCAGAGGATGTGAAAGGACAATTTAAGGTAGATAATGGATTACTTTGTAAGAAAAACTTTGACCCGTTTGGAAAGAGGTGGCTGCCAGTGATTCCTAAACACACGCGCTTAGATGTTCTACAGAAATTCCATGACACACCTGAGCCCGGACATTTAGGATTTATTAAGACCTACGATAGAATTCGCAGGAGATTTTTCTGGCCAGATTTATTTAGGAGTGTCAGTCACTATGTGTCGCACTGTAGAGAGTGCCAGAGGAGAAAGGCAGTTCCTCAGAAACCACCTGGCCGATTCATACCAATTCCACCAGCCGAAACGCCTTTCCAGCGTGTTGGGATTGACCTCCTCGGGCGATTTCCAACGTCTGCTAGTGGCAATGAATGGATTATTGTTTGCACTGATGATCTGACACGCTATGCCATTGCAAAAGCCGTGAAAACAGCCGAATCATCCGAGGTAGCCAAATTCTTCGTGGAAGAAATTGTATTAAAACACGGTGCCCCAAGGTCGTTAATTATGGATCGATGGAAAGTTTTTCAATCGAATCTGGTGACAGAGATAAACTGTCGGAGCAACATTACTCATCACATGACGGGTGCCTACAATCCGCAAACTAACGGGCTTACTGAACGCCTTAATAAGACCTTGTCAATGTTGAGAAGAGCAACTCGGATGAGGTGCTACCTTTCGTGACGTTTGCCTACAACACCGCCAAGCAAGACACCACAGGGTTTACGCCATTTTTCCTGGTGCATGGGCGTGAGGCGACTACGACGATGGACACTGTGTTTCCGTTACATCCTGATGACGTCGACGACGACTATATTGGCCAGGTGTTAACCAGAGCTGAGGAAGCTCGGCAGTTACTTAGACTCTGCACGCTGCAGGCTCAAGAAAACGATCGCCGAAGGTATGACGCGAACCACCGACTGTTGTCTACCAGCCTGGTGACCTCATCTGGATCTTCACTCCTTTTCGCAAGGTTGGTCTCTCTGAGAAGCTCCTCAGGCGCTACTTTGGACCTTATAAGGTTGTAAGACAGCTGTCTGATGTTACTTTTGAAGTTGAAGATTTTGACCCCGACGCAAGACAATGAAAGGTCAGAGATATGGTCCACGTCCTGTGAATGAAGCTCTACAAGGATCCTGCCACCCAGGGTAAATTTGAAGCTCCAGCAACAGGCAACAAGCGGAAAGGTGATGAAGAGCGTAGCAACAAAACAAGTTCTAAGATCACCGCCAGGGCGAGCATCAGTCATCGGGAGTCGGAGTATGCAGGACTGATGACTCAATCCCGGACTAGGAGGATGTAACACCATGCTGTTCACTTAACGAGGGAGCAATGTCACAGAAGAAGCTGAGTAGCACCGTGGTGTAGAGGTTATAATACTAAAGTGTTGCATGGAGGGTATTGAGTTCAAAACTCACCTAGACTGTACAAGTTTCATTTCTATATTCGGTTGGAGTACATTCTAGAAGTATCCACAAATTTTAAGATTCATTGTACTAGAATGTTCTGTAGCTGTATATATACTGTATATGTTTTGGCCAGAGGCAGTTCGCTCTGCGCTCTTGTGTGTGCAAGTGCTGAAAAAGTGAAATTAGTGTTCATCATTCGTCTAATTACACCTTCTCCTACGTGACAATATTACACAATACACAACAGATACATTGGTACGATAGTTAAACAGTTAATTATCCATTTCAGCAACACTAGACTACACAGGACCAGGTCTGAATATTTTGAATGCAATATACCTTACTGCTTAGAAGTACACACAGTTGATCTAATGAAAGAATTGATGTGTCAAACTGAAGGTATAATATTGAAACTAGCTTTGCTAATCATTTGAGTAGCAATTTCCTGCATCATAAAGAATTTTTGTCATGATTACTAGTTATAGAAATGAAACTGACTGTTCCCATAACTATGATCTTACATGTATATATGCAAAATATACAGATGTTATAAACCTGAACATTGGTTTGCACACCACACTGCTTTGTTATGCAAAGTCTTAATGGAGATGAGATCTCTTGCCCTCCTCTGACTGTGGACCTTTCTTATCCAGCCAGTTATAGTGGATCTAAAGTTCAAAGTGGATCTCAAGCTAGGATGCGGCTAGGCATCTTATGCATTAACAAATCATTGCCAAAGGTGAGAGGTAAGATAAACATCATAAAAAATCCTTGAAGTAATTGGGAATTTGGCACTTGCCCACTGAGCCACACTACGTATGTCCTACTAACTGATTACTATTGACACAATCATGATTAACACTGAACCAGCTGTAATTGCTCTCATCTCATTAATTGTTTCTAAACACTATTTTGAAGTTTACCATGTTTATATTTACCCAATATTTTGAGTAAAGGTCGACATCTTTGTTCACCATCATCTGAAATTGTACTAAATGCTTTCTCTGCAAAATTACTTTGAGCTATTAGTTCAGGAGACAACAAAGAATAATTAATTATGTTAAAATATTAGACCTCTTAGCGACAAATAACTGTGATCAAGTAGTGTGTGTCATGACAGACAATTGAATTATTGGCCACGAGGTCACGGTAGAAATACTGAATATCGTAAAATTCTAAACCACCAAACCTAAATGCAAAATAAATCTGTTTGAAAATTCACTTGATGTCTTCATAAGAGACTATCTCCATTCCTTCCATACTGACTTCATAAACTACATTAAACAGAGAATTTCACAGCTACGAAACAAGGAATAGGAATGATTTCCACACAGAAATTCATAAAACAGCTATGTATCACAAAAGTGTACTATACCAACCCAAAATCCTCTACAGTGCTCTCCCCAAAGAACTAAAAATAATACCAAAACTGCACATATTTAAAAGAGAATTAAAAAACATGTTATTGAGGAATAGTTTTTACAGTACTGAAGAGTTTATGAATCATTAACAATAAAAGCACAGTTAATATTTCCCTGACATAATAAATATGTGTAATTGCTCACATTTAAATACTTGCTGTTTCTATGAAAGTGTGAAACAGTGTTAATGCAAGAATGGAAATAATCTTTGTTGTGAGAATCACTAGCTTTTCTTGTTTTTTTTTTACGTTGTTATCCTACTTGTATATTTTTATGTTAATGTTCTTATAGTTCTATTAAAATTGTATGTCTAAGTGACAAGTAAATTCAATTATAAATTTTCATGTATGCGTATTTTAAATTGTAATGTTTATTGACAAGTCCTATGTCATTTTGATGATGTACCACAAGGACGCTAATAAATTGAATTGAATTGGCCAAATGTGTCTTAAATTCAAAGAAATGGTCTTGAAAGCAAATGAGAGTGATGATGAAGATGATGTTTGGTTTGTGGGGCACTCAACTGTGCAGTCAGCAGTCCCCGTATAAAGTCCCAATTTTTACGCAGTCCAGTTTTTACACAGTCAAATCTAACCACTGTCACGAATGATGATGATGAGGTTGAAATGATGAGGACAACACAAACACCCAGTCCCCGGGCAGAGAAAATCCCCAACCTGGCTGGATATCGATCCAGAGCAGCAATGCTAGCCACTAGACCACAAGCTGTGGACACAACTGAGAGTATTTACCAACTAAAGTAATCAGAACATCTAAGTCATGTGGCACCCTGTAGCTTTCAGAAATTGAAAATGCCCTAAAACAGTACAGTGAAATAGACTACCATAAAAAAGTAGTTTACTTGAAACACATAATTATTAATATGACATATCTGCAAATTAGTACAGGGTGACAGTTCAGGATACTTGTCACATAAGCTATGGAAGGAAAGATGCCAGATTTAAAAGAATTCCAAATCCACAAGATTGTAGATGTTTTATGTAGGCTTGAAACTTACGATGAACTTCAATGTGAGATCCTTTTAACAGTCTTCACAATGAAACTCTGCCTAAAAATCTGGCAGAAAATCCACAGCAATACTGGTTGCATGAAAAATATACCAGTACCAAGACACAATCAGTACTTTCACTATGCATTAGCAATGGTGATGTTACTGATGGAGTGTCTCTAAGGTGGAGTTACCACACAAATTTTTCCAAAATTCCTTCACCAATGCAGATGGCATAAGTATTCCAGAATTTGAATCAAGGACACCTGCCAGCATAAGTAATTTAGAAGTAGATACTCTTGAGGTAACAAAGCAACTTAATAAAGGAAAATCTTCTAGTCCAGATTATACCACTTAGGTTCCTTTTGGATTACACTGATCAAATGGTTCCTCTCTCAGCAACCACATACAACTGGTAACTCGACAAAAGATCTGTACCTTAACAATGGAAATTTGCAAAGGTCACACAAAGACACAAGAAGGGAAATAGGAGTAATCCACTGCATTATAGACCCATATAACTGATAATGATTTGCACTACAATTCTGGAAACTATACTGTGTCCGAACATTATGAAATACTTATTAAAATACATTCTATACACCATGAGAAGCACTAGAAATGTTTTATTTGCTAAAACCAGTTTTCACAGTCTTATACATTTTGTATATTCTACCTCCACATGTCAATAAGATTGTGAAAACTGGTTTAGGCAAATAAAACTTTTCTAGTGCAGTTTGTGGTGTGTCGAAGATGTCCTTTAATAAATATCTGAAAGCTGTGGAGGACTAAGCATTCAAGATTATGAAATATCTCAAAGAAAACAATCTATTGACACATAACCAGTAAGGATTCAGAAAACACTGTTCTTATGAAACCCAATTGGCTATTCATTCACACAAAGTAATAAGTGCTATAGATAGGGGACCTCAAGTTGATTCCATATTGCTACAAACAGTGGTGCACGCAGTGTGGTGTAGTGGTTAGCATTACTGGATGGCACGTTGTTCAAACCCTGCCACAAGCAATTATTTTTATTTAGTATTTGACAGTTCTGGAAGGTTTTTGAAATATCTTATGTTTGTAATGTTTGAATATTCTTGAATATTTGATGTATGCCTGTGCATAAACACCACAATTTTGGAATATTCAAAGTTTGTATAAATAACTGCACCCTCCTACCAGGAGGTCAGCTCTGTTCTGGCTATAAGTTGATGTTCATAATGGAAACACTTTCATTGATAAGTGTTATATTTCATTGATAACTCTGCTTTCAGACTTGTACTTTATTTTGGTTCTGATGTGACAATATTTCTAACTTTCCAGAAATATTTTGACATCATTCCTTATAAACAGCTTATAGTTAAATTTTGTACCGATGGAGTATCATCTCAGTTGTGTGACTAGATTTGTGATTTCCTTTCAGAAATTTCACAGTTCATAGAAAGCGACGGCTAGTCATTGAATGAAACAGAAGCAATATCTGACCCTCTGCAGTTATCTAATCTATAGAAACAATTTAGGAGACACACTAAGTAGTCCTCTTAGATCATTTGCAGATGATGCTGTCATTTACCACCTAATAACATCATCTTATGATCAAAAAACGAATAGCAAATGTAAACGTAGGCTTCCACAGTCATTGTCACAGTCAATAAAATTCTTCTGTGTTTGTGACCACATTGTCAATATGTAAAACTGCCAACATTTCGGTCACTGTTGCAAGTAACCGAAATGTCAGTAGTTTTACATGTTGACAATGTGGTCAAAAACCCAGAAGAATTTTATTGAATAGCAAAACGATTTAGACAAGATATCTGTATGGTGCAAAAGCTGGCAACTGTCTCTAAACCAGTGGTAGTTAATTTGATCACTATGGCCTACCAGTAGGCAATCTAGCTTTCATGGTGGGCAATAGGGGTTCTAAAAATATGTTCATTAGGTTTTCATAAAATTATGACATACACATTTTAATAAGTAACTATTATTGTATGCTTTAACTTGCTGTAACTCTGATACATAAATTTCATAAAGTACAATTACTTCTCTATCACAATTACAGTGAATCCTGTGGGTGGTAAGAAAATTTTACTACTAACAGAAACACAAAAGTGGGTAGTAGGTAAAAAATGTTGAATACTCCTGCTCTAAACAACAAAAAGTGTGAGGGCCTTCATGTGAATATTAAAAAAAATCGTTTAAATGTTGGTTACACAATAAACTACACAACTTAAACTGGAACCATTACATAAAAATGTTGTGGGGAAGGCGAACCAAAGACTGTGTTTTATTGGCAGGACACTTAGAAGATTCAACAAATCTACTAAAGAGACTTCCTACATTATGCATGCCCATCCTCTTCTGGAGTACTGTTGCACAGTATGGGATCCTCACCAGATATGCACGCCCATCCTCTTCTGGAGTACTGTTGCACAGTATGGGGTCCTCACCAGATAGGATTGATAGAGGACATCAAAAACATTGAAGGAGAGACAGTTGACTTTATATTATCACAAAATTGGGAAGACAGTGTCATCAATATGATGCATCAGTTGGTGTGCCTATTATTAAAACAAAGGTTCTTTTGTTGTGGTTAGATTGTTCCATGTAACTTCAATCACCAACTTTCTTCTCAAAATATCAAAACATCTGTTGACTCAGACCTACATAAGGAAAAATGATCATTGTAATAAAATAAGAGAAATCAGAGTTCACACAGAAATATATAGGTGCTCATTTTTCCCTTTCGAGAGTGTAACAGTCAAGACATACGAGGGGGGACCCAAAAGAAACCAGATTGTTGCCATAAAAAATTTATTGATGAACCTTTTTACAAAATTACTTCAGTCACCTTCAAAATACTCTCCATTACATGCAATGCACTTGTCAAATCTCTTTTTCCCACTGTTGGAAGCATGCTTGGAACTCTTCAAGTTTGATATTGTTCAGTGCCCTTTGCGAAGCTGTTTTCACTGCCTCCACATCATCATAACGCTCCCCTTTTAGCATTTTTTTCATTCGTGGAAATAGGAAAAAGTCGCACAGGGCTAGGTCTGGCAAATACGGAGTGTGGGGAACGACAGACCACCTCTGAGATGCCAAATAGTGGGTCACTCGTAAGGCCGTGTGTGCTGGAGCGTTGTCGTGATGCAGAAACCAGTCACCTGATCGCCAAAGGTCCGGGCTTTTCCTTCTCACATCCTCTCGCAGACGCCTTGAAACATCCAAGTAAAAGTGCTGGTTATCAGTCTGGCCAGGGGGTACGAATTCCCAATGCACAATTCCACGAACATCAAAAAAGACAATGATCATAGTCTTCACATTTGACCTCACTTGCCTTGCTTTTTTTGGTCTGGGAGAGTTGGGAGTCCTCCACTGGCTTGACGCTTGCTTGGTTTCTGGGTCATACCCATAACACCAACTCTCATCCCCTGTAACGACTTTGTTCAAGAAGTTTGGATCACGTGCAGTCTCTGTTTTCAAGTCCTGACACACATTCATGCGGATGGTTTCTTGCTCCTGTATGAGACGGCGTGGAACAAATTTAGCAGCAACACGTCTCATGTGCAAATCCTCACTCAAAATCCGCTGGCATGAGCTCTAACTGATTCCTGTCTCTGCTGAAATTTGGTCGATCGTTTGGCGATGATTCTCGTTGATCTTTTGGCGGACCTTTTCAATGTTCTCCTCATTTCGCGATGTTGAAGGGCGTCCAGAACGAGCTTGGTCTTCAACACACATCTCACCACGTTTAAATCGCCCAAACCACTCGAAAACCTGTGTGCGGCTCATAGCGTCCTCCTGGAAAGCTTCCTGAAGCATTTTGTGTGTCTCCGTTGCAGTTTTTTTAAGCAGGAAACAAAATTTCACACACACTCTTCGTTCTTTTAAAGTTGCCATAACGACTTCACAGAGGTAACCCGCCAACAGTCAGAGAAACACAATACCACACTTGCACGTTCAGATCTACACTGACGCCATATGCACAGCTGTTTCATGAAGGTCTCTACTAACACCATCTAGCATGAGAACCCTGCACCACGTCTACAAGTGGCAGCACCCTCAGAGTCCGGTTTCTTTTAGGTCCCCCCTCGTAGTCTGGAAATGCTCCTATGAACTCCTCTGATAAGCACTTAATTATAGAGTAGTCTTGCAGATATAGACTATTGTTTAACAAGCCAGGCAGAAGATAATCTTACTTTTAGTATAAACTGCTTTAAGTGAATTTGAGACTATGAACAAGGTTGTTTGGCCTTCTAAAACAGTGTTTTGTGTTAGCTGAATATACAGTTACAAAAGAGATTTATTCATGAATGTTAAACACAAATGATATTGTTCTAGAAAGCTGAGATTGTTAACTCAACCATTTCTAAAGCAGTTTGATGAGAGTATCATTTATTCTTTTAACACTACCTTGATTAATCTTCATGTGTAACAACTTTAATTTACCTTTCACTGGACAGGTACAAGATAACCAACTTACAATTCAAGTGCATGAATGTGAATTACTTCTTCCCCATACCCCAGGTATCCCAAGGTACACTAAATGTCAAAAACATATTTTCTCCAACACTCATTTCCATCTTTTTGCCAATAACACCCACTTATTTGATCTAATTAGTCAATTTAATTTCAGTTTAAATAAAACTGATGAAGCATATAACAAATACATATAGCTAATAAACACTTACGGTAATGACTTGAATTTAATGCTTGCTTAAATAAGTTTAACATAAACCAGCAAGCTATGAAGAGTACTGCTACTTTTAAACATTTGTTGGATTGTCAACAACTCTACTGATCATGTTATTGTGCCTGGTGACAACTGGTTATCTTCAGTCAAAATGGTCAGAGCTCCCAATGTCTCCCATACTTAAAACTGCCATTGAGGGTAACATTGTAGTAGATTTACAACTTATAAAAAATGAAGTATAATGTGTCACATGTGTGCACATAATGTTTGGTATAATGTTGGATGTAGTCTTCTACCCCATTTTCTTTTTAAATCAGCCCACTTTTTACCATTGAGCAATGCACATCTTGTATGTAGGTCATTCATCTTGCTGCAAAGTGCACAATTACACATTCTGGAATCAGTTGACTCCATGCAGAGGTTATTTAGTAAAAGAGAAGCTCAGTGAAATCTGGCAGTGAGTAAAAGTGACACCTCAGTGTGGTTTGTGTGTTCTCCACCTGTAAGCCCACTGATGTCATTAGATAAATCAGGTGTATGACAGTAACTGTGCATGTTAACATGAACAATAAAGGACATGTAGCAATCATTCACAATAAATGACAGTTGCCGCTCACCTGTTTCTCTTTCTTGACCATACACTACCTATCCCAACCACCCAGACTCTGTCCCAGGTAAAGTCCCATACCGTCCCATGATTTCCAAGGCTTGATCAATGAGTGTTTCACTGTTGTATAACCCTTTTTACAGTTTTCTTTGGAAGAGAAAATGTCAACTAAAGCTATTGCAGCAAATAAATGACTCTTATGTGAAATATGTCTTCAATGAAATGATATGAAAAGACAACAAAATTGATAACAAATTACACTCTTTATTGGAGTAATCAAACTTTTACAGAAATCCAGTGGGCAACAAATCTGCCCTGTAATTATCAAACAAATAAAAATATATAAAGACAGTTAATTATAAGACAATGTTTTGCTTTGATATTTGGTAAATACATATGAAGTACATGAATTCACAGTATTGGCTGAGCAATAATTTTATGTTAAATATCCATAACTGGATAAGTACAAGGCCAAAATATACTCTTAAATAATGACCAAATATTACACATAAATATAAAAATGGCACCACACACACACACACACACACATACACACACACACATTATATATATTTTTTCATTCTCAATGTAGATCAATGCCAGTTTTCCCACACCTTCTGTGGCCCATACAATTTTATCAAAACTAATCCAACATGGTCATTTCAGTCACTTGTGTGACATTTTAGAGATCTCAGTCTTATAGAATGTGTAAAATGTCAGCCATAAAAGGTCTCTCACAGTTACAATTAACAATTCTATGTTAGAATTTTGTTTAAAGAGACTGTAACATAATACTCTAGGTTGATAAGAGAATGTGTATACATATTCTTCATTAAATGCAGTAACACTACAAAAGTGCTATCATACACATGCCAAGGAACTGAAATTCATGAATCATCTCCTGAATCATTCCTGAAGAGCACTTTCAGGTTCTGTTATAAAATTTTAAGTAGCTCATAGTCCAGTGTGTTTCTTTTGATTCAATGTCATTTTCATGTCAGTGATGGTAATCATTCAAACACTTCCTTATATATCATATTCAAACAGAAGAGATCTGCTGTGCTGTCCCAAATGTTATATCAATTATTTACAATGCCCCATTTTCATGTTGCATATAAGAGGATAGGAAAATCAAAACCTGAGAGTCTCTGTACACAGATCTGTCTGACTAAAAATATTTTTGTGAAATGCTGAGAAAGACAATAGCTAGCCAAGGTAATACCTAGATCATGCAAGATCACGTCACCCTCTAACAACTTGGCAAGAAAGAATGAGCTACAGGCCTTGTCCTTATAAGAAGGAATTACCAAACACACAATTTAAATTACACTGTAACTGCTGAACTCTTGGGTCACTGACACTCACAAAGGAAGGAGACATATAGCATTATGGACAGGAAGTGATATTGCGCCAGCCAGACCAATACCAAGTGAATCAGCCAGTGATGTAATGCTCAGTGAAAATTTCTCCTTTTCTGGGGGAACCTGAAATAAACAGATCAGGCTACTATGTTTAATCTTCCTCTCAAAGGCAAATGCATTATTAAATTAAAGGTTTAGTGCTACACAAGTAGTTTCCTCAGCAGTATAGGGAACAATAATCATTTAATTTTATTAAATATAGTTAGCCATTCGTATAATTATCAGCCATAAATATTCACCATGAGATTTTCTTATTGTAATAAACAGGAGTCAACAGATATGATAAGGAGTTTTTATTATCATTCCTTCAGTATCATATAGACAATAAAAATGAATTAAAGAAGAGATAATGCAAAAAGCTCAGGCAACTAAGTACTTTATAATCCAAAACCAATGTATCATCTGTTAGAAGAGATTTTTGGATTGCAGCTGGTTGTTGCAAAATTCACTCCACAATATTTCAAGTGGACGCCTGCCTGTCCTCTTCAGGTGAGTCATCAAAGACTGACAAAGATGTTCTCCAGTCCACCTTATATAGCATGCTAAGAGTATTGCCACACATGCATCAGTCATGGTGACACAAGGACCACACCACCCAGAACTGCAAAGATCAGGTGTCTTCGACATTGCCGCTAGCTACAGCCATCGGAGTATTCTGGCGTCTTTGTGTGGAGCAAATCTTGGAGATGACAGGATCCCACACATATCCAGCTGGTAGCCACTGTTATAGTTCATTAGATTTTCCACAATGCATTTTTGGTTGGATTTTTTTTATAATGAAGTCCCAAAAACATGTTACTGTGGCCAAGAATAATGCTTTGTCATACTTTATTGAATGTCCGTTGGAGATACAATATTCCACAATTCTAGACTCGCTGGGTTGCAGAAGGTGAGTGCAATGTTTATGTTCTGCGCAATGTTCTTTGACTGTGCATGTTGTTTGTCAAATGTAGGCCATACCACACTGGCAAGGTATTTTGCAAATTCCCATGTTCCACAATAACAGGTTATCCTTTTAGGTGAAAGTGATTTTCCACACACCATCTAAGATTTTGGACCTGCTGGGATCAGTGATTTATACTTGCTATTGCAGAACATGGGAATTTACAAAATTCCTTGCCAGTGTGGCATGGCCTATATATGACAAACAATATGAACAGTTGAAGAACATTGCACAGAACATAAACGTTGCACTCACCTTCCATAACACAGCAAGTGTGCAGTTGTGGATCATTACATTTCCAATGGACATTCAAAGGAGTATGACAAAATATTATTTTTGGCTGCAGTAACATCTTTTTGGAGCTCCATTATAAAATAAACAGTTGAAAAATGCATCGCGAGAAATCTAATGAACCATGACAGTGGCTACCAACTGGATAATGCATGGAATCCTGTCAACTCTGAAATTTGCTCCACACGATGTCATAATACTCTCATGACTGCAGCGAGTGGCAGTGCCAAAGACAGGTGATCTTTGCGGTTACCCCAGTGAGGGTGCCGTTGCCAGGCGGTGTGGTCCTTCGGTCACCATGGCTCTGACGCTTGCATGGCAATACTCTCAGCATGCTATACAAGATGGGCCAGAGAATGTCTTCATCAGTCTTTGATGGCTCGTCTGAAGATGACTGGCAGGTATCCACCTGAAGTATCATGGACTGAAGTTTACAATGACCAATAGCAATCCCAAAATCTTTTCAAACATTATTTCACTGGAAAATTTTAAATTTCACAGTGCATCATATGTAAAAGAGCATAGTAACAGAAACTGCAAAACAGGGCAGAGCAGCACAAAGCATCCAATTACTAGAATTTATCAGCACACCACTCTTATCTTTCATATAACATCCAGTAACACACAACCAAAAAATACTCACCTCAGTTGATATTCTGTGAAAGGTGTTCACATATGCTGCACCTCCAAGAAGTCCTTCCCATAACACAAAGGCAAATACTATCCACACAGATGGTACAAACCAATAAATTGCTTCCAGTGTAAATAAAACAACATTTATTAACTGTAATGTAAAAGGATGATATATCAGTATAAAAAATATTTACTTAATTAAATAAAAACATTTAAATAGTTTCAAATCATATCTGTTCAACTGAGTTGGATTTTCACGTGAAATAATTAGTTACTGAACTACATATTAAAAGTGACAGATGGGTATTGCTTGAATGCAGTCTCATCAAAAATTATAATGGTGTCAAATCTACAGACAATACACAATAATGTATTATGTGCAATTGGCTTGAAATTAGCTTCATTTTCGGATTTGTTATCTCAGCCACACACCAAAGTAGTGTCCCCTAGCCGTTTTTCCTCATTTTGCTCATCACATCATGCGAAGTCCTGCGTGAGGTCGGGCAAAGAGTGCTCTGCACTAAATGATCGCATTAGCCTTCATGGCACATATATATCTTTATGAAAGGTGTCTGTTCTTTCAGACATGTGAAAGAGCAGACACCATTTCTGTGATTGATCCCAGAGCCAGACACAGAATATGTTCAGAAAGGAGTAATTACAATCTCCGCCACATTAAGGCAATAAAAGAATTCACTGGCGATAAATGAAAATTTGTGTCTGGCTGCAGGATCAAACACAGAAATTGTGTCTCTTCTTTCACGTGTCGAAAAGAACAGACACCACTGGACATAGATATGTATGCATCATAAAGACTAACGTGATCAGTCAGTGCAGAGCACTCTTCACCCAACCTCATGCAGGGCTTTGCAGGATGTGTCAAGTAGAAAGAGGAAAAAGGGCTATGGGATACTATTTTGGTAGTGTGCAGCAAATGGGAATTTGGAATGAGGGGGACAAGCTTGCTTGGGTAGTCGGTGCAGATGTATCTAACTACTGTGCCAAGGCGATGCAGATGGTTAATGCAACTGTCTAGTAAGCAGGAATCCAGGTTCGACTCTCAGCCTTGGTACAAATTTTCATTTGTCACCAATGAATTCTCTCACTACTCAAATGCAGTGGACATTGGAACGTGTGTATCTAGGTAGTTAAGTAGGTGTACGTTTTCTTGACTTCTGAAAAGCTATTGACTCAGTACCATACCAATGCTTATTGACAAAGGTATGATCATATGAGGTTTCAAACAAAATTTGTGACAGGATTTATGATTTTTTTTAGTAGGGAGGACACAGCATGTTACCTCGAATAGAGAGTCACCAACATATGACAAAGTAATTGCAGTTGCATCCCAGGGAAGTGTGTTGGAATAGTTGCTGTTCATGTTGTACGTTAATGACTAAGCAGACAATATTAATAATAACCTCCAACTTGTTACAAATGAGCCAGCTATATATAATCAAGTATTATTTGAAAAATGTAAAAATGTACACAAATATTAATTCAGATGTTAATATGATTTAAAAGTGGGGTACAGACTGGCAACTTGCTTTTAATGATAAAAAATGTAAAACTGTATGATTACAAAATACAAAAACACAGTATTCTATGACTACAATATCAATGAGGCAGTATTGTAGTCTGTCAACTTATACAAAAACTTGGGTGCAAAAATTTGTAGGGATATGAAATTGAATAATCACATAGTTTCATATATTGCATCAGATACACTGAAACATAGAAGATTTTGTTAAACACACCACACCATAACCATGAAAATGACAACCAATATGGGTACATCTTATACACTGTTATATCTGGTATATTTCTATGCATCACAGAGACCAAATTCTATAATAAATTTCAGGGTACTGAAGGGAAATGCAGTTCAAAAATTTTTATTTCAACCAAGTGTCAGTAGATGAATGGTTGTTCTCTTATATATGCTGATGTGTGAGTCATGACACATCCAGTAAAAAAGTTAACAAGTACAATACAGTGTCACACATGATAAATCTAATAGGCTTCTTATAAGTAAGAGATCTGCAGTACATACTAATTTCCTTCATGTACACAGAATTAATGTTATGGACTCTTCTAAACAACAGAATGATTGTAATTTTCCTATGTTATCTGACTTTTTTTCTTATAATTTCCTTTGACACTGGCACAAAAGGCAGTGGTTTGTGATAATTTTTTGCAAATAAGTTGTATTTGATACAAACTGTTTGCACAGCCATTATCCTATGACTTTTTTTCTGAGTAAGATCCTAAATTATTAATATTAACAATAAATACTCATGAGGCAGGATACAAATGAGGACTTCACAAGCAACGTCAACACCCAATATTACTTAGAAAATTTAGTATTGAAATTCATAATTATTCATATAAAAGTAAATAAAGATATAGCAAAAGAGACAAAGATAAGGCTACAGCAACTTAAGATGATGTCAAGAAGCAAAAAGACAACTTTCCAGTAAGCTGCAAACATCAGCGCTGAAGAAATTTTAAGTTGACATCTCATACAAAAGATATGACTTTTATAAGAAAATGTCATCCAACTGAATCCACATGTCAGTAATTCTACTTTCCAGGCATGGCCACAAACATGAAGTTAGAGAGATTCCTTCATCCAGCAAATTGAAGAAATGGTTCCGGGGTTAAGTAGAAAAGTCACTAATAACTCCTTGTCAATAAAGAAATAGAACACAAAGACAAAAAAAATCTACGAATGAGAAATGAAAACTTATTGACTGAGTGATAGAGGGGGTTATAGGACTAAACGGTGATGTCATCAGTCCCAACTGAAAACCTAAGAAGTTAGAAGTGCAAGGGTACCTGTCAACAGTTCAGAAATATGGAAAAAACACACTGAAATAAGCAGCCCAGATGAGGTAACATTGAGAAGCTGCACAGGAAATGAAATAAGCAGGAAGAGGAAATTATGGCAATGCAGACATAAATCGACAGGGACACAGAAAAGGTAAAGATGAAACAAAGCAAACAATGGAGAAGCAAAAGCAATGGAAAGAAAAAAATAGGAGCAACAAAACTTGAAGGACATATGGGAAAGATTGCAAAAATAGCTCTGAAGAAATGAGAGAACAATTGCAGAAATGAAGGTGTAAATGTGTGGGGAGGTGAGGACAGCAACAGGTGCATACTGTACAACAGCTTCCAATACATGCACTTTTGTTATCTTCACTGTACAAGAGATCTTTGAGACTGCCATAACTGTAAAACTTATATATACTGTAAGTAAACTCAGGGCTGGTTAAAAAACGTTTTTCCACACAAGCAATATATCATTTGGCACTCCCCCCACCCAGCCTCAGACGTTAGTTGCCTTTCCTTGGGCTTTTAGTGATGTCATAAATAGGATGATGCCTCTCCATAGCTGAAAGGCACCAGCAGTGTTCATGCTTTTCATGTGGTGGATTACTGGTTACATCACCAGGTTAAACTGACATGCCCATTATTAAAATGGCATCAAGACAAAAATATTTGCACCAAGCTGTAATCCACATGAGATTTATTATTTACTCATCTATAATCAATATAGTAAAATTGTTCTAATGATAGATACACTCATGCTCATAAATTAAGGATATTGCTGATACATGGTGAAACAATGCTCTGTTGGGTGGTGTGTGGGTTTAAATCAACTCGGAGTATGACCATGCAGTGCATTTGACCTGCAGTTGTTGCACGGTGGTGCTGGCAGCAGTCCACATACACAGAGGTGTGTTGGTGCATGTAAGAGTATGGTGCAGTGAGCAAGTGAGCAGACGTTTTCAGACGTGCTAATGGTGACTGTGTGTTGAAAATGGCTCAAAGAACACATATTGATAGTGTTATGAGGGGTAGAATATTAGGCGACTGGAGGCTGGTCAAACACAGTAGGTCATAGCACGGGCCCTCTGTGCGCCAAAAAGTGTGATCTCAAAATTATGGCAACAATTCCAGCAGACAGGAAATGTGTCCAGGCAACACAGTACAGGGACATCCACAGTGTACAACACCGCAAGAAGACCGATACCTCACCATCAGTGCCTGCAGATGGCCACAGAATACTGCAGGTAGCCTTGCTCGGGACCTTACCGCAGCCACTGGAACAGTTGTCTCCAGACACACAGTCTACAGACGAGTGAACTGACATGGTTTATTCGCCCAGAGACCTGCAAGGTGCATCCCACTGACCCCTGGTCACAGGAGAGCCCGTAAAGCCTGGTGTCAAGAACACAGTACATGGTTATTGGAACAGTGGTCCCAGGTTATGGTCACGGACGAGTCCAGGTATAGTCTGAACAGTGATTCTCACCAGGTTTTCATCTGGCATGAACCGGGAACCAGATACCAACCCCTTAATGTCCTTGAAAGGGACCTGTATGGAGGTCGTGGTCTGATGGTGTGGGGTGGGATTATGGTTGGTGCACATACACCCCTGCAAGTTTGACAGACAAACTGTAACAGGTCAGGTGTATTGGGACATCATTTTGCAACAGTATGTCTGCCTTTTCAAGGGTGCAGTGGGTCCCACCTTCCTCCTGATGGATGACAATGCACGGCCTCACTGAGCTGCCGTTGTGGAGGAGTACTTTGAAACAGAAGATATCAGGCGAATGGAGTGGCCTGCCTGTTCTCTGCTGATGTTAAGATCCTCTGCTGGCACAAAAATGCTTATGCATTAGATATGTGAGTGGCTCAAAGACTTTTTAAGTCATAGAATACAGTATGTTGTTCTTGATGGTGAGTGTTCATTAGAAACAAAGGTATCAATGGGAGTGCCCCAGGAAATTGTGATAGGAACACTGTTGTTCTCTAGATACGTAAAGGACTTGGTGGACAGCCATCTGTAGTAGGGAAGGCGAATGGCCAACTTAAGTCTATTGAGAGAATTTTAGGAAAGTGTGGCTCATTTATAAAGGAGGCTGCATATAGGACACCTGTGCGAGCTATTCTTGAGTACTGCTTGAATGTTTAGGATCCATACCACGTCAGATTAAAGGAATATATCAAAACAATTTACAGGCCAGCTGCTAGATTTGTTACCGGTAGGTTTGGACAACATGTAAGTGTTGTGGAGATGCTCTGGGAACTCAAACGGGTATTCCTCAAGGGAAGGCAACATTCTTTTCCAAGAACACTATTGAGAAAATTTAGAGAGTCAGCATTTGAAGCTGACTGCTGAACAATTCCACTGCAACCAAGGTGCACTGCACATAAAGACCACAAAGATAAGATACGATAAATTAGGACTCATAAGGAGGCATACAGACAGCCATTTTCCCCTTGCTCTATTTGCGAGTGGAACAGGAAAGAAAATGATAAGTAGCAGTACATACAACCCTCTACCACACACCATACAGTGTGTTGTGGACTATCCACGTAGGTGTGGATGTAGATGCACAGGTCCGCCCTAATCACATCATCAATCACCTGCTTGTTGTAGTCTGTAATGGATGAGGCTGGCTTTACACATCAGCTGGTGTCTTGTGTCAAATTGGGACCATAATGGAACTTAGTGCACCATTCCACAACTGCGGTTTCCAACAGACTTGCTGCCCCATGCACATTCTTCATTCTCCAATGGATGTCTACCAGAATGGAACTTGGTGCACTATTCCACAACAGCGGTTTCCGACGGACTCGCTGCCCCATGCACATTCTTTATTTTCCAATGAATGTCTACCAGTGTTGGTCCTTCGGCAACCAAGAAAAAAATAACAGCACATTGGTCCTGTTTGGTAAAGACATTACCATAGTTCACATTTATGAATTTACCATATGCCTATCGGAAAGACACGAATGTCCCACTAATCCCCCGCTTACATGCCGGTGCTTATATACTCACATCGGGGTTGCACTTTGTTGCATTTACAGTGCAGCAACATCCTCAAAATGAACCTTTTTGATTGCCCCTTACATCTCATAAATGGTTCACTTGCAGACCCATGTTTACTGGAAAGAGTTTGCTCCTGTTATCATATACTTTTTTCTGTGTCAGTTCTTATTCTAATTGCTCCCAAACCCCGAATGCAAATTTAGCACTTGTACACCTTTGGTGCCCAAAGTGGTTGCTTGAGCCTTAAACTAGCCCTGAGTATAATCTACATTTGGAGTCATAAAAGAATCTTTTTTAAGATTCCATCTGTGGGCTTCTTGAACATTTATGCATTTGAGTACACGTCAGTTAAACTGAAAATTTCATTGGTTCTCAACAACAGATGTATAAGTATGAAGTCTGACGAGTGTTTGCAGCTGAGACTTAGCATTGAAGTTTCAAGGGAAGAGTTTAGTGATGAACATTGTAGTGGAACCGGTACTTGCTTTTCTAAGGGGCTGAGTACAGGGTGATAAGGGGAACAGGATGTAAGCAATCCGAAGATGTTTTCCCAGTCTGATAGGCATCTGGCTAACAAAACAAGATCCCACGTAACAAACCAACCTCTGTAAAGTTTTAACTATATGGCAAACATACTATCTGAACAGCAATATATTTTGTTAATGTTGTTGTTGTTATGGTCTTCAGTCCTGAGACTGGTTTGATGCAGCTCTCCATGCTACTCTATCCTGTGCAAGCTTCTTCATCTCCCAGTACCTACTGCAACCTACATCCTTCTGAATCTGCTTAGTGTATTCATCTCTTGGTCTCCCCCTACGATTTTTACCCTCCATGCTGCCCTCCAATACTAAATTGGTGATCCCTTGATGCCTCAGAACATGTCCTACCAACCGATCCCTTCTTCTGGTCAAGTTGTGCCACAAACTCCTCTTCTCCCCAATCCTATTCAATACTTCCTCATTAGTTATGTGATCTACCCATCTAATTTTCAGCATTCTTCTGTAGCACCACATTTCGAAAGCTTCTATTCTCTTCTTGTCCAAACTATTTACCGTCCATGTTTCACTTCCATACATGGCTACACTCCATACAAATACTTTCAGAAATGACTTCCTGACACTTAAATCTATACTCGATGTTAACAAATTTCTCTTCTTCAGAAACGCTTTCCTTGCCATTGCCAGTCTACATTTTATATCCTCTCTACTTCGACCATCATCAGTTATTTTGCTCCTCAAATAGCAAAACTCCTTTACTACTTTAAGTGTCTCATTTCCTAATCTAATACCCTCAACATCACCCGACTTAATTCAACTACATTCCATTATTCTCATTTTGCTTTTGTTGATGTTCATCTTATATCCTCCCTTCAAGACACCATCCATTCCATTCAACTGCTCTTCCAAGTCCTTTTCTGTCTCTGACAGAATTACAATGTCATCGGCGAACCTCAAAGTTTTTATTTCTTCTCCATGGATTTTAATACCTACTCCAAATTTTTCTTTTGTTTCCTTTACTGCTTGCTCAATATACAGATTGAATAACATCGGGGAGAGGCTACAACCCTGTCTTACTCCCTTCTTAACCACTGCTTCCCTTTCATGTCCCTCGACTCTTATAACTGCCATCTGGTTTCTGTACAAATTGTAAATAGCCTTTCGCTCCCTGTATTTTACCCCTGCCACCTTTAGAATTTGAAAGAGAGTATTCCAGTCAACATTGTCAAAAGCTTTCTCTAAGTCTACAAATGCTAGAAACGTAGGTTTGCCTTTCCTTAATCTTTCTTCTAAGATAAGTCGTAAGGTCAGTATTGCCTCACGTGTTCCAACATTTCTACGGAATCCAAACTGATCTTCCCCGAGGTTGGCTTCTACTAGTTTTTCCATACGTCTGTAAAGAATTCGTGTTAGTATTTTGCAGCTGTGGCTTATTAAACTGATTGTTCGGTAATTTTCACATCTGTCAACACCTGCTTTCTTTGGGATTGGAATTATTATATTCTTCTTGAAGTCTGAGGGTATTTCGCCTGTTTCATACATCTTGCTCACCAGGTGGTAGAGTTTTGTCAGGACTGGCTCTCCCAAGGCCGTCAGTAGTTCCAATGGAATGTTGTCTACTCCGGGGGCCTTGTTTCGACCCAGGGCTTTCAGTGCTCTGTCAAACTCTTCACACAGTATCGTATCTCCCATTTCATCTTCATCTACATCCTCTTCCATTTCCATAATATTGTCCTCAAGTTCATCGCCCTTGTATAGACCCTCTATATACTCCTTCCACCTTTCTGCTTTCCCTTCTTTGCTTAGAACTGGGTTTCCATCTGAGCTCTTGATGTTCATACAAGTGGTTCTCTATCTCCAAAGGTCTCTTTAATTTTCCTGTAGGCAGTATCTATCTTACCCCTAGTGAGATAAGCCTCTACATCCTTACATTTGTCCTCTAGCCATCCCTGCTTAGCCATTTTGCACTTCCTGTCGATCTCATTTTTGAGACGTTTGTATTCCTTTTTGCCTGCTTCACTTACTGCATTTTTATATTTTCTCCTTTCATCAATTAAATTCAATATTTCTTCTGTTACCCAAGGATTTCTACTAGCCCTCGTCTTTTTACCTACTTGATCCTCTGCTGCCTTCACTACTTCATCCCTCAAAGCTACCCATTCTTCTTCTACTGTATTTCTTTCCCCCATTCCTGTCAATTGTTCCCTTATGCTCTCCCTGAAACTCTGTACAACCTCTGGTTCTTTCAGTTTATCCAGGTCCCATCTCCTTAAATTCCCACCTTTTTGCAGTTTCTTCAGTTTTAATCTACAGGTCATAACCAATAGATTGTGGTCAGAGTCCACATCTGCCCCTGGAAATGTCTTACAATTTAAAACCTGGTTCCTAAATCTCTGTCTTACCATTATATAATCTATCTGATACCTTTTAGTATCTCCAGGGTTCTTCCATGTATACAACCTTCTATCATGATTCTTAAACCAAGTGTTAGCTATGATTAAGTTGTGCTCTGTGCAAAATTCTACCAGGCGGCTCCCTCTTTCATTTCTTAGCCCCAATCCATATTCACCTACTACGTTTCCTTCTCTCCCTTTTCCTACACTCGAATTCCAGTCACCCATGACTATTAAATTTTCGTCTCCCTTCACTATCTGAATAATTTCTTTTATTTCATCATACATTTCTTCAATTTCTTCGTCATCTGCAGAGCTAGTTGGCATATAAACTTGTACTACTGTAGTAGGTGTGGGCTTCGTATCTATCTTGGCCACAATAATGCGTTCACTATGCTGTTTGTAGTAGCTTACCCGCACTCCTATTTTCCTATTCATTATTAAACCTACTCCTGCATTACCCCTATTTGACTTTGTGTTTATAACCCTGTAGTCACCTGACCAGAAGTCTTGTTCCTCCTGCCACCGAACTTCACTAATTCCCAGTATATCTAACTTTAACCTATCCATTTCGCTTTTTAAATTTTCTAACCTACCTGCCCGATTAAGGGATCTGACATTCCACGCTCCGATCCGTAGAACGCCAGTTTTCTTTCTCCTGATAACGACATCCTCTTGAGTAGTCCCCACCCGGAGATCCGAATGGGGGACTATTTTACCTCCGGAATATTTTACCCAAGAGGACGCCATCATCATTTAATCATACAGTAAAGCTGCATGCCCTCGGGAAAAATTACGGCCGTAGTTTCCCCTTGCTTTCAGCCGTTCGCAGTACCAGCACAGCAAGGCCGTTTTGGTTGTTGTTACAAGGCCAGATCAGTCAATCATCCAGACTGTTGCCCTTGCAACTACTGAAAAGGCTGCTGCCCCTCTTCAGGAACCACACGTTTGTCTGGCCTCTCAACAGATACCCCTCCGTTGTGGTTGTACCTACGGTACGGCTATCTGTATCGCTGAGGCACGCAAGCCTCCCCACCAACGGCAAGGTCCATGGTTCATGGGGGGATTTTGTTAATATGGAATTAAAAATAATTTCCAGTGGAGGTGTGGAAAAACTGGAAAAACTATTTTATAGATATTTTCTCACATATTAATAAAAACTTTAACCAATAACATATCTTATTTATTGTAAAAGTTACTGATAACATAATTTTCAGAAACCTTGTTTTGATATCTTGAACTGTTCGCAAGACAAATGGGTCAATGTCTCTTACATGACTCATTTAGTATATAAAAACTTGTTCATGCTAGGCTAGTAATTTAGTCCAATGGCAAGTGGTTTGGTAACTAGATGTGTCCAAACAAAGTTATTGTAGCAAAATGATTTAGTAAACTCAACCACATGGCTAGTAGATCATTGATTTACTACTCCCACCCTAGCTCACTTAAAAACAGAGTTCTACTGGACATTTCTGAACACCATCTGTTTAATAAAGCTCACTAGTAATGTAACCTCATTCCAACCTCTTGCATGTTATTTATATTTCTTGTAGATGAGTAAACTTACTCATCAGAACTGTGAATAGAGAAACCTGTTACAGTTCTGTGTGAGGAGTATATGTGGGATGAGAAATGTCCAACATACAGCTGACACCCCTGGGTGCAGAAGGAAAACAAACTCATTATAAATACTGAAAAAACTGTGTGTGTGTTGATTTTCATTTAATTCCTCCAACTAATCAAATGTCTATTCAAGCCCAATTAAAAAATGATCCCCTAGAAAATGTAAGTGTCACAAAATTCTTGGGTCTTTGGGTTCAGCAAGACTTAAAGTGGGACACACATATAAATAACTTGTTTAGAAAACTATCATCTGTGTGCTATGGCCTAAGAATTTTAAAGACTACAACAATCAAAACAACAGTACTGCAGGCATACTATGCACAGTTCCACTCACTAATCTGATATGGGATCATTTTCTGGGGCTCTCAACTCACAGTGTAAAGGTTTTTAGAATGCAACAAAGAGCTTTAAGAATAATTTGTGGCCTTAAAAAGATGGAGTCCTGTAAATCCCATTTTACTGAGCTTGGTGTTCTAAATGTTCCAAGTTTATTCATTTATGAAACTATCTTGTTCACTAGGGACTACCTCCTGAAAACAGGCAAACTGCTACAGAACAAAAATGTACACAACTATAGTACCAGAAGGAAATCAAATATACATCAAAAATATCACAGAACAACCACCTATCAGGCCAGCATAATTAACACTGGTGTAATACTACACAATAAGATACCAGAGGAAATAAAAAATACTATTCATCCAATATTTAAAGCTAAACTAAAGGCATTTCTAATAAAGCACTGTTTCTATTCTGTCAGAGAATTTCTGAATAAGTAACAAAATTAATTGTAATAGGTACCTAATTTTAATTTGCCTACTATTTTGCTAATACTATGTATTATTGTAACTTATCTTTGACCTGTCCAATATCAATTGTACAATTTGTGCTATATGATAAAACTGGACCAATAAAAAATCAATTAATCAATCAATCAAAGTATCAGATCATAAATTGTATCCAGTCACAAGGACGTATAACTTTCCCTCCAGTTTACTTATTTTGCACATATAAGTTCCTTTGTAGTCATGGAATGTACTCAAAATAAATGAAATAAATCAGATAATGCTAGAAAAATTAGATTAGGAAATGAGACACTAAAAGTAGTAGAGGAGTTTTGTTATTTGGACAGTAAAATACGTGACTATGGCCAAAGTAGAGAGAATATAAAATGCAGACTGGCAATAGTCAGACAAGCATTCCTGAAAAACAGAAATTTATTAACATCAAATATATATGTATTGAAATGTTAGGAAGTATTTCATGAAGGTATTTGCCTTTAGTGTAGCATTGTACAGAAGTGAAACATGGATGAGGAACAGATGAGAAAAGAACATAAGCTACTGAAGAGAGGTTCCACAGGATAATGTTCAAGATTAGGTGGGTAGATTGAATAACTACTTACATGGTACTGGACTGAATGGGGGAAAAAGCAATTTGTGGCACAACTTGACAGAAGGAAAAAATTTGTTGACACATTTTAACACATCAAGGAAACGTCAATTTGGTAATGGAGTAAAGTGTTGTGAGTAAAAAATCTGCAGGGAGATCAAGGCTTGGCTATAGTATGAAGGTTTAAATTTATGTAGATAACAGTAGTTATGTAGAAATGTAGAGGATTGCACAGGATATGCTAGCATAGAGAGCTGCATCAAACCCGTTGTTGGACTGAAGATCACAACCACCACCACCACAACAGCAATAACATTAATTTTTTACAGCTGAAGTAAGTTCTCAGGCAGCGCTATCAGCTGATATAACAATATTCTGTACAAACATACACTTGTAGAAAAAAATGACAACACCAAAAAATAATTAATGTAGAGTAATAAATTTTGGGAATACTTTTGTCTGGGTAACATATTTGAGTGATTAACATAGTAAGACCACTGGTTAATGAAAGCGTGAGGTAAGCCCCTGAAATGTGAAATGCTAGTATGCTAATGTACATGCACTGTGTCGTACAGGTGCTGTGTGTTTGTGGGATGGAGTTCCATGCCTTTCACACTTGGTCAGTCAATACAGGGGCAGTTAATGCTGGTAGTGGATGATGATGTCCCATACTTGTTCAATTGGAGACAGATCTGGTGATAGAGCAGCCCAAGGCAACATGTCGACCCCCTGTACAGCATGTTGGGTTAGAACAGTGGTATGTGGATGAGTGTTATTCTGTTGGAAAACATCCCCTGGAATGCTGTTCATTAATTGCAGCACATGTTGAATCACTCTACTGACATAAAAATTTGCAGTCAATGTGTGTGGGATAACCACAAGAGTGCACCTACAAAATTGCATGACAAACCATAACTCTAGGTGTAGGTCCAATGTGTCTAGCAAGCAGACAGGTTGGTTGCAGGCTGTCAACTGGCCTCCATCTAACCAATGCAGGGCCATCACTGGCACCAAGGCAGAACCAGCTTTCACCATCCAATGATCTCTCACTTGACACCACTGAAGCCACAAATGGTGGTAGTTTGGGGTCAGTGGGATGCATGCTACAGGGAGTCTGGCTCGGAGCAGCCCTTGAAGTAACCAATTTCTAACAGTTCACTGTGTCACTGTGGTGCCAACTGCTGCTCAAATTGCTGCTGCAGATGCAGTATAGTGCATCAGAGCCATATGGTCTCCCTCTCAGTAGTGCCCACACCCACCGTTGCCAGCAATCATGTACAGCTGCTACATTCCTGCCAAGTCTTTCTGCAATATCGCAGAAGGAACATCCAGCTTCTCATAGCCCTATTACATGACCTTATTCAAACTCAGTGAGGTGTTGATAATGGTGTCTGTCACCTTAAAGGTATTCTTGACTAACATCAACGTCCAGTCAAAAGGTAACTAACACTCAAGACTGTGTATTTAAAGCATACCTGATTTGTTTGCTCATAGTGGCACTACTAGCACCACTCTTATGCAACTGGCATGAAATTTTAACAGACATAATTTTTCAGATGTGGAAACAAACCTAAAAACTTTCATTTATGTCGCACAACTCCTTCTTGGCGCTGCCATTTTTTTTCTGTCAATGTATTTATTCTACATCTACATCCATACTCTGAAAACCATCTTATGGTTTGTGGAGAGGGTACTTTGTGGACCACGGACCACTGTCACTCCCCCCCACCCCTTTTCGCATTCCTGTTGCAAATAGTTTGTGGGAAGAACGATTACTGGTCAGCCTCCATGCAAGCTTCAACCTCTCTAATTTTATCTTCATGGTCTTTTCATGAGATATATGTAAGAGGAAGCAGTATATTGGTTGATTCTTCTAGGAATGTACAGTCTCACAACTTTAACAGTAAACCACACTTTGATTCAAAACGCCTCTCTCATAGCGTCTGCTACTGAACTTGGATGAGAACCTCTGTGATGCTTTCGTGCTTACTAAGTAAACCTGTACTGAAACGTGCTGCTCTTCTTTGGAACTTCTCTATTTTCTCTGTCATCCCAGACTGATTGGTAGAACAGTGGATTTTGTAACATACCTCCTTTGTGAGTGGTCTACATTTCCTGAAGTTTATTGTAGTTAATCTCAATTTGGCATCTGTATTTCCTGTGATTATGTTTATGTGGTTGTTCTGCTTTATACCACTCCATTTACATACTATTAGATATTTTATGGCAGTAACTACCTCCAGTGAAGGCCGGCAATTGTGTAATCATACAATACTGGATCTTTCTGCCTATTTATGTGCATTACATTACATCAAGGATCAATTGCATACACCTGCACCAAGTGCTGATCCTCCCCAGATCTTCTTACATTTTGCTACAATTTCTAGCACTGCGACTTCTCTGTGTACAAAAGCATCATCTGCAAAAAGCCTCAGGGAATTTCCAACGTTATCCAGTAAGTCTTTTATATATTTTGTGAAAAGTAATTGCCCTAAAACATTCTCTTGGGGTATGCCTGAAGTTACTTTTATGCCTTAAGATTGTCTCCATTCAGAATGAAATGCTGTCTTCTGTTTGCTAGAAACTCCTCAATCTAGTCACACAACTGACCTGATATTCCATACATTCACACTGTGTTCATTACCTTCTGCAAGTAAAGGAACATGACATCAACCTGGATGCCAGTAACTACTGCTTTCTAGGTCTCATGGATGAACAGAGCAAGCTGTATTTCACATGATCACTGTTCTCAGAACCATGTTGGTTCCTACAAAGGAGATTTTCAGCCTCCAGAAACATCATAGTATGTGAGCATACAACACATTCCAAAATTCTACAACAGACTGATGTCTGAGATATATGCCTATAGTGTTGTGTATCTGTTTGATGGCACTTCTTGAAAATGGTAAGGCCTGCACTTCTTTCCAACACAAGGAATGCTTTGCAGCTCCAGCAACCTATGTTGCACTATTGCTAGAATGGGAACTAATTGTTCCACATACTCTAGGTTGAATCATATTGGCATCTTATTAGGTACAGAGACCCTCTGTTAGGTGATTTCAGATGCTTTTCTATCCTACAGTCAATTAGTTCAATATCTGTCATTTTGATGTCCATGCAATAATTTAAAGGAGGAATGTAGTATTGAATGTAGTATTGAACAAAGTGTTTAGTATTTCAGCCTTCTCTGTGACAGCTTCCATTTCGATGCCATTATGGTCACAGAGAGTGTGGACAGATCACTTTGATCCATTTCCTGGTTTAACATAAGACTAAAATTTTTTACAGTTTTCTGTCAAGTCGGCAGACAGAATTTTACTTTCAAATTTGTTTAATGCTACAGGGATGGTTCTCCTTACACTAATTTTGGCTACACTTCATTTTTGTTTGTCTGTGAGGCTTTGACCATTTTTAAATTTGCAGTGAAGCTATCTTTGCTTTCATAGCAGCTTTCTAACATGGCTGTCAAATATTGGCAAGTCTTTCCCATCTCTCACATGCCTGTCTAGTTTGTTGTCCATTGATGCTCTATGCTGTCAGATGAAATGTTCATGCCAACTGCTAAGGCAATCTGAAACCCATTCTTTGTCATTGTTGCTAAGCAGGAATATCTTTCAATCATTCTTTAAATTCTTATTTACAACCATATTCAGTTATTCATCTGTCACTCTTAAGAAACAATATCACTGCAGTAGATAAATCACTGGGTAATATTAACAAACAAGTAACATACCACAACATGCACTCATGAAGAACTTTTCCAAATATTTTTAATTATTTTCTTTTCATATACTTTTGAACATGTGCAGTTAAATTTGAGTTAACTCTAATTATCCTAATTTTTTGGTTAAGTAGCAAATAGTGCAAGATAATAAAGTTTTGCACGCATCAAATAAAATGCAACTGAAAATAGTTGTAAAATGATGTATTATACGTATTTGTGGGATCATTTTTAGAAGGTATTTCTGATGACCGAATTTTCTCAAAATCATAAATATTAAATTTATCATTTCATATATAATGAGCCATGGGTCACGACATATTGAGGTGACTTGTGTTCCTTGACAATATCATAGGCACAAACTCATTGTAGTGGTGTCTCTGGAGGGGCCTGACTAACATATAGTTCCTGAAAAATGGCAATAGCCTTTTCAGTCTGAATGACTGATTGATCTGGGCTTGTAAAATTAACTAACATGGTCTCACTAGATTGATACTGAGAACAGCTGAAGACAAGGGGAAACTACAGCCATTACACTTCCAAGTACACGCAGTTCTGCTATATCACTTAATGATGATGGCATTCTCTTGGGTAAAATATTCTGAAGGTAAAACAATCCCTCATTTGAACCTCTGAGTGTGTGCTACTAAGGAGGATGTTGTCATAAGGAAAAACAAAACTGTCATTGCATGGGTCGAAGCACGAAATGTTAGATCCTCTAATCAGGTAGGTAGATTAGAGAATTTAAAAAGATAAATTTATAGACTGATGTTGGGACTTACTGAAGTGCAAAATCAGATATGGTTAATGCAGGAATAAGTCTAATACAAAAAATAAATAAGAATTTTTCAGACTTTGCCAGAGATCTATTGACATCTTTAAATATTGAGTATTCTGCCAGATATCAAGATCATTCATACACAATATTTGACAACATGTCAGATGTTGTCAGATGTTTGAGACAGCTCATCGAGTGGAATGGGTCCAGCATTATATTTATGGCCTTCCCCCTCCATGATTCGCTCCAGGGATTCTGCCTGCAGTTCACTCCTCCTAGAAGTGTCCTTATGTGTTCCCTCTTTGGTCTGGTACACCAGTCCAAGCACTGGTGCTCCATCATTGGTCTGATGTGCCTGTCCATGTACTGGAATTCCATTTTCAGTCTGGTGTGGTTGCAGGTGTTTCCTCTGCAGTCTGCCCCCACTACAAACATTCTTAAGCATTTCTTTTTCAGTCTGGTGTGCCAGGCCAAGCACTGGTGTTCTATCTTTGGCCCAGTGTGGGCGCCAGTATTATGAGCAGACAGAATATATAGCCCTCTATCTCCAGTGGTTTCCAATATGTCAATGGAGAGATCTGAAGAGGAGGCATTAGAGACAGCTAGATACAAACTCACAAGCTTCTTCAGGTATGCAGGCAATAAATTTGTGATCTGGCCTCATGGTAGGGAGAGGCTCAATGCGTTTCTCGACCGTCTTAATTCTTGGCACCCTAATACTAAGTTCATTATGGAACTTGAAAAGGATGGGCAGTTGCCATTACTGGATGTACTTGTCAAAAGGAGAACAGGTGGGTGATTTGGTCACAGTGCCTCTGATGTCACAGTATCGCAAACCTACACACACTGTTTTATATCTGCAAGCCAGAAGCTGTCACCATCCTGTACAGAAGAATGGAGTTCTGAAGACATTGGTCCACAGGACGCACACATTGTAAGACCTAGATAGCTTGGCAGCAGAAATAGAGCACTTACAGTGTTCTGCAAAAATGGATACACAGCCAAACAGATTCAGGAGATACTTCAACAAGCCACTCCATCAAATAATCTAACAGATTCAGGAGATACTTCAACAAGCCACTCCACCATACAATCTTGAAGAACAACTAGATGAAACAAAGGCTGTGGCATACCTGCTCTATGTGGGATCTGTTTCTGCCAAACATCAGCAGGTACCTCAGGAGGCATAACATCAAGTGGGTGTTCTGTACAACTACAAAAATAAGAGGACTACTGGGAAATGTGAAAGGTGACCTGAGACTACAAAAACCAGGAACTTATCCTTTGTCAGTTTGGCATGTCAAAGATTACAGTGGACAAAATCAGCCATTGCTGGGCACTGTTTGGAACTCAATAATTCCACAAACTATGATGAAACAAGGATTCTGGCACAGAATCCCAGGTACTGGTACAGTGTTATGAGAGTCTATAGAGGTAAAGGTCACAGAAAACCATATGAATCATGACACTGGGTACGAGCTCAGTAGAGCCTGGAATACTGCACTGGAGTTGCTGCAAACACAATGACAACAGCAGCGGCAGCAGTAGTAGGAGTCCACAAAAAGAAGAACTGAGAGTGTGGACATGAGGAACAAAGCACACACAGGGCACCAGGTGCAGTGGACCAAAGTCTGGATGTCAGTGGATGCTTCAAGTGGGAGCATACCACAAAGGGAACACCTAGAACAGGACTGGACCAAAAACGTAATGCCAATGTGCAAACAGGTACACTGGACTGAAGATGAAATGCCAACATTCGGCCTAGCAAATCGGATCAGACAGGGAATGCATATAAACACTTTTAGCAGGAGCAGACCATTGACGAAACACCTAGAACTGCAATGGGCTGAAAACAGAAAATGCCAATGCATGGACAAGTGCACTGGACCAAAGATGGCATGCCAGCGCTTGGCCTAGTGTGCTGAACTAAAGAGGAAATGTTCAAGGTCTCATAAAGAGGAAATGCCTAAGGATGCTTCTAGCAGGAGTGGACCACAGAGGGAACACCTGGAATGACGCTGGATTGAAAACAGAATGACAGCATGCACACAGGTATGCTGGATCGAAGACAGAACACCAGCATTCGGATTGGCACACTGGACAGAAGAGGGTGCACATACAGACGCTTCTGGCAGGAGTGGACTGCAGACAGAATGCCTGGAAGTGAACATGGAAGTGGAAGGCTGTAGGTATAAATATGGGATCCATTCCACTTGACAAGCTGTCTCAGATAGCACCTAACGAAGATACTGAGTCATGTTGTCAAAATATTGTGCATGGAAAGAAAAACACTAAATCAATATATCATTGCTGAGAGTAAGCCATTTCATTAAATTAAAGGATCTTTTTGGTTTCTGGATTTCATTAATTTTTGTTTCACAATTTTCAAAGTAAATTTAAAAGAGTGGAATATGGGAATGTAAGTACACTGTAATTTTGTGTTCATTGGGTGATTTTGCTTAAAGTTTCCAGGGATGTACTTTTCTTATTGTTCTTGGTAAGATATTTTACTAGTTCTATGTGCACTGCGTACACAAATATTTCTGTATCTTCTATTTATCATCCTTCCTCCAACACCGTATTACCCAGAGTGGAATGTGGTGCTTTTTTATGAATTAACTGAAACTTGTCTGCATGCTTATTATAATCTGGTTAACGTGAATTTGTTCAAGATGTGATCTGAAATAATCTTCAAATAGCATAAAACAATTTTTGAGAAATTGATATAAAGTCTGTAAAATTGTACAAAATTTCAAGGTTTTGACAATATTTTCCAGATACAATAGAGGATATTGTCAAAAGATTGGAATTTTATACAAATCTGATACGACAAGTTCATTCACCAAGAACTTTTTCACAACTAATTCCTTATGAAAGGATTTATGGCTTGAGTTCAAATAGATAGTAATACATAAATAACTGACAAACTGCCTATTGGCTTCTGTCTCGGGTTCTTCGGCTGACGTTCATCTAATGATTTTTCTGAAGTTTCGCCAGCACGAGTGGCTGGCATTGTCAAAGCTTCACCCTCCATTGCCGGTGGTGAACTGAGGAGGGTGAAGCTTTGACAATGCCAGCCACTCGTGCTGGCGAAACGTCAGAAAACTCATTAGATAAACGTCGGCCGAAGAACCCGAGACAGAAGCCAATAGGCAGTTTGTCAACAAGTGGCCACGAAAGCCTTAACAATTTTACATAAATAACTGTTACCTGTAATATGGACATCAGCCAGATCTGACGAATGATGATAAAAGATGCTGATGTTCGGGATATAAATACACCAATTTGATAACAAAGTTGCATCCAACGGTACTGCTCACTATGACTTATCCATATTCCAGGGAAATAGATGAGTTCAAACTGTAAACAGAAATACATCATTCTTCACTAAATTTGTAGGTGTGAGTTAATTTAATTACTGAGAAATAAAGCCCAATTCAAAACAAAAGTAGAAACTAAAACAAGCATCAAAAAATAGAGTGAAGAGGAGTGTCTACTACCAAATTTTGTGATAGGAACAAGTGTACACATAAAAATGGCACATACAGACACACAAATTAAAACTGAATATTTTCAAAGCTACAGGCACTATTTCTTTCTTTTTAATATATGTGCCCAGCTGCCTATTAACAGTAGTTTCAAACAAAGAAGCAAGGGATGGAGATCTTAAAAGTGGTAAATGAGGAATCAGACATTTGAAACTTCAGCGACAGGGTATGTACGCTCATCGGATAAAAAATTAATCATCCCAGTGTGCACAAATGTGTGTTCATTGTCTCTACATGAGCCTAAGATAATAGTGATCAGTGAGACATTTATGTTTCAAGAAAGCATTGTACATAAAAATAAGTAAACATAAGGATGTGACAGAGTGGCAAAAAGAGGCAATCATGCTTGACCATGCCCATGGCCATATTGTGTGTAAAGTCAGATTTGCTGGTATTTCATGGCAGACTGCTCAATGTGTCTACAAATAGTGGTGTAACACATGTGGCCACAAAACACAATGTCAGAATTTTAGTCGGAAAAAGATCCTGACAGTGGGACCGGAGAAGCATTTCATGGCTTCTGAATCAAAATTGTTTCCAAACCCAACAGGAATTGCTGCAGGCAGTGAATGAAGGTCCAGCCTAACCTGTTGGTGAGAAAACAATGCAACAGGAACTGCCCGGAATGAACAAATAGGGTAGGTCACCTCACCATTGCGCACACAGGCAAATAAAAATGACAACAGCAAAGTATCACTGGGCTGGAAGAATATGTGACTGGTTTTCTGAGCACTCCCCCACCCTATTACATCTTGATTGGCCTGCAAAATCATCTAACTTGAACCCCACAAAAATTCTGTGGGGTTTTGGGAACAGCAGGTAAAATACCAACATCAGCATTCCACAGTTTGGTGGTAGTACATGATCAGATCCTCAGTGAATGGCTTAACCTGGATGTGATAAACCTGCACAACCTTGTGGACTCACTTCCTAACTGAATCCTGGTGGTTATCAAGTTTAGGAGTGGAATTACATGGTATTCAATAATGCTTATGATTTTTCTAGGAGTGACTAATTTTTTGTCCAGTGAGCCTACTTAACAAGTTACAGAAGAAATAAAAAGGATAAGAACTCAGTAATTCAATAATGGAAGACAACTGGTTTAATACAGAGAAAGTGGCTCTTATGGGAAAGAATTGTACAATCCAAAATGTACTGAAGTAGCTATGCTTGTGTAGTTAAGTACCAGTTTATTATTTTTATTCAAAATATCTTTTTGCACATTACCAAAAACAGTAATGACAGCTATAAAACCTAAAAATATCTAAATTGAGACTCATTCACCACTATTTTATTCAGAGAAATGAGTTTCTGAACTTACCAGACCTTGATTAATAAAATATTCAAATAAATAAACTGTTCCCAGTGGAACCATGTACTTCAGAAGAGATGGAATGTATTTGAGTTTGGTTTTCAGTGACTCATTTTCATAAGCAATATCAGCCACTGCAGATGCTTCTGCTACTGTTGCTACCTCTACTGTTCCTTCTCCAGTACCAGACTGTATTGACACATTGCTCTGAAACTCTTCCACTCCTGGTGTATCCACAGAATTCACAGAATGTGTTGGACGTTCTAGCAGCACCCAAAATCTGGAAATTAACACTCAGAATGATGATGGTGGTGATGAAAAAAATTATCACAACAATAATCATAGGATTTTGTCATAAACTGAAAAGTAAGTCTACGGCTATGTCTCGACATAACTGCTCCTGGGTGTGCACAAGTGTGTGTGCATGCATGTGTGTGTGTGTGTGTGTGTGTGTGTGTGTGTGTGTGTGTGTGTGTGTGAGAGAGAGAGAGAGAGAGAGAGAGAGAGAGAGAGAGGTTGCAATTATGATACATGGGGCAATAGCTTTTCTGACAGTATCTTTAACTTGTAATCTCTTGCCAGCACAAAAGCTTCCATCACAAAAAAGAGATGAAAATCAGAACAAATGTTTCCCAACCAAAGTCTGTAATAAGTCATAATATTGTAGCCACAATGCTGTCGTTGATGAGAACATGAATATGAACATATAGTGTCACTCATTTAAATCGAGCAATGCGGCTAGCATTATGAATGTCATAATGGTTGTTGGTACTGATGGTTACAGCAAACTCCAAAAAATCAATCAGAAATACATACTGTTTCTCCTAAAACACAAGGGATATGAGCTTCCAAGTAAGCAGTCTCCTCCGCACCCTCTTTTTCCGTTTCATAGATCACATTCTCGAAAACTTGCCACATTGTGGAATGTGTCAGTAGGTACACAAGTAAGATATATTTCCGTCTCCTGCAGTGAAGATGTGTGCTTCAACTCAACGACTATTGTTTTGTTTCGAGAGTCTTACGTCAATAGCCATCTCTCCTCCCCTGTCACAATACCAGTCAAAAAGTCATCATCCTTCTCCGGGTTAAATATTGTGAATCTCAACATGACTCATTAATTAATTACTTCTGAAATCCATGTTGTGTGCAATTCTAAAAGGCAAGGAATATTCTGAAAGGAGAACTTTCTAGCATTAATATTCCTTGCCTTTTAGAATTGCACACAACATGGATTTCAGAAGTAATTAATTAGTGAGTCATGTTGAGATTCACAATATTTAACCTTTTCTTTGTCTTATGTAATCTGACCAAGTTTTGAAACAATATTTAGACAATGAATTTCATATAAGATGCAGTCTCTTTGTTAGTGGCTCATGGGATACATCAGGCATTCTGTTTGACTGATCTTGGCTGAGCAACTGAGGAAGACCAATACTTTACTCACCCCACTAGCACTGGCTTGTTCCACACATTACCCCCTATTTCATTTGTTGGCGAGCTTTTTGGACACACACACACACACACACACACACACACACACACACACACAGAGAGAGAGAGAGAGAGAGAGAGAGAGAGAGAGAGTTTATCGCGTAAACACATGGTAGATTTTACTTTTTGAATTATTCCACTTTTTCACAACATTATATGCATGTAATATTAAAGTTACAGCGTTCTAATTCTGGAATTAAGTTCAATTTATCGTACAAACATTTGGTAGATGTTACCATGAAGATACATCTACTTCTTGAATTTTTAAGGAAAAACCAATTTTCGTACCTAAATCTTGTAGAAAGAGTTAGATTAACTTATCTTTGTTATTAAGCTACAAAGCTAATATGACAGCATTACATTCATTATATGTAATAATGAAGCTGTACCAAGTCTTAAGACAACATTGACAATTTTAAAAGGTACAGATTTAGAACACAGATGTTCAGATGCTTCCAGCTACCATTGGTTCCATTTGGGAAATTCTGGAGTTCAAAATTTAAGAGTTACTGGGCTAAGGATTTTATAGAACATATATAAAGTGCAGAAATACTTATATAAAAATTGAGATCACTGTTAGTCTTCAACTAACAATCATATAAATAATTTTGTTAATCAAAATGGGTGCTGTTTGGGCATTGTTGCAAACACTAGAAGCAGTTTTGGAGCAAGCTTCCCCTTTGCCATCTGCACCAAGAATGTATAAGTAATGAGGTGTCTGCACCTGGGAGGTTATCCGATCATTGTCAGTCATATGGGAATATGCTATGCTCCGTTGTGAATCTGTTCATGTCTACTTATGCCTTGGATGGTGTTCATAATGGCTGACATTATTGTGTTTCAGTTGAATGATATACAGGGTGTTTCAAAAATGACCAGTATATTTGAAACGGCAATAAAAACTAAACGAGCAGCGATAGAAATAGACCGTTTGTTGCAATATGCTTGGGACAACAGTACATTTTCAGGCGGACAAACTTTCGAAATTACAGTAGTTACAATTTTCAACAACAGATGGCGCTGCAAGTGATGTGAAAGATATAGAAGGCAACGCAGTCTGTGGGTGCGCCATTCTGTACGTCGTCTTTCTGCTGTAAGCGTGTGCTGTTCACAACGTGCAAGTGTGCTGTAGACAACATGGTTTATTCCTTAGAACAGAGGATTTTTCTGGTGTTGGAATTCCACCGCCTAGAACACAGTGTTGTTGCAACAAGACGAAGTTTTTAACGGAGGTTTAATGTAACCAAAGGACCGAAAAGCGATACAATAAAGGATCTGTTTGAAAAATTTCAACGGACTGGGAACGTGACAGATGAACGTGCTGGAAAGGTAGGGCGACGACGTACGGCAACTATAGAGGGCAACGCGCAGCTAGTGCAGCAGGTGATCCGACAGCGGCCTCGGGTTTCCGTTCGCCGTGTTGCAGCTGCGGTCCAAATGACGCCAACGTCCACGTATCGTCTCATGCGCCAGAGTTTACACCTCTATCCATACAAAATTCAAATGCGGCAACCCCTCAGCGCCGCTACCATTGCTGCACGAGAGACATTCGCTAACGATATAGTGCACAGGATTGATGACGGCGATATGCATGTGGGCAGCATTTGGTTTACTGACGAAGCTTATTTTTACCTGGACGGCTTCGTCAATAAACAGAACTGGTGCATATGGGGAACCGAAAAGCCCCATGTTGCAGTCCCATCATCCCTGCATCCTCAAAAAGTACTGATCTGGGCCGCCATTTCTTCCAAAGGAAACATTGGCCCATTTTTCAGATCTGAAACGATTACTGCATCACGCTATCTGGACATTCTTCGTGAATTTGTGGTGGTACAAACTGCCTTAGACGACACTGCGAACACCTCGTGGTTTATGCAAGATGGTGCCCGGCCACATCGCACAGCCGACGTCTTTAATTTCCTGAATGAATATTTCGATGATCGTGTGATTGCTTTGGGCTATCCGAAACATACAGGAGGTGGCGTGGATTGGCCTCCCTATTCGCCAGACATGAAACCCCTGTGACTTCTTTCTGTGGGGACACTTGAAAGACCAGGTGTACCGCCAGAATCCAGAAACAATTGAACAGCTGAAGCAGTACATCTCATCTGCATGTGAAGCCATTCCGCCAGACACGTTGTCAAAGGTTTCGGGTAATTTCATTCAGAGACTACACCATATTATTGCTACGCATGGTGGATATGTGGAAAATATCATACTATAGAGTTTCCCAGACCACAGCGCCATCTGTTGTTGAAAATTGTAACTACTGTAATTTCGAAAGTTTGTCTGCCTGAAAATGTACTGTTGTCCCAAGCATATTGCAACAAACGGTGTATTTCTATCGCTGCTCGTTTAGTTTTTATTGCCATTTCAAATATACCGGTCATTTTTGAAACACCCTGTATCATGTGTAACTGGTGAAACTTTGTAAAAGTGAGCTTACTTTGATTATGAATTTATATGGAAAACCTGTGTTTCGTTCTCCATGTTCTGTTTTGTGTGGCGGCTGCTATGTTATAGAAAACCGCGCGGCAAGTGTCCGAGATAATTCTCCACTTTTAAGGTGAGCAACTAACTTTTTGGAAATGGAAACAAACAGCAGAAATCATCTCTGAACTGTTTCAAGAGCTGAGAATGATGGGACAAGCTGTAAAGATTTTCATACTTATTCTCGATGTGGCTGTCTGCACAAATAGTTTTAAGGCCCTAGTGAAAGGCTGTGGTATCTAAAAATCACAGAAGACTACCAAACATTTCAACTTACAAAATTAGAGTACAGGCAACATAATTATTATCCACCATCCCACACACTGCCAGAAAGTCCCCCCCCCCCCCCTCCCCTGGATCAACATCTTAACCAACTAAGAAAGTAAGAACAATTCATGCATGTGGATTCCCTGAGTTGTGACACCTATGTTCAGTGTGTATTAATGTTCCAATTGTTCCATACACAAATATGGGACATGAGCTCTGCACTTGTTTAAAAAGTTGCGGACAATAATCTAAGTACCAGACACCATGGGCCAGTGAACCCATTGACAATGATATGGACAGGAGCACCACTGCACCTTATGTCAATTGAGTAAGTTGATGTATGAAAGCAGTTAAATATAGAAATGGCATTGAAAGAACCAGGAAAAAGCATTTATTAAGCCTGAGTACTTGATCTCACAGATAATGGCAGAGAGAACAGTAAAGTTTCATTGTCTAAAGTCATAACGTGGCAACAATTCAAAATAAAGGTACAGCTTTTAGTAATAACATGATGAAATAGGGAAACAATAAGAAGGTCAACAACACAGAAATAAGATAATGCAAGACCAAATTTAAAACATTCTTTGTACTGAAGTCTAAGGAGTATGAACGTAACAGAAATAAATGTTATTAGTCAAAGTAATTACAAGGCACCAGCCAGCATAGATGTGGAGTGCAGGTGATTTTTAACAACCATTTAATGATATGTTTGTTCTACCCAAATACACAATTATTACTTGGTCCGGAGACAGGCATAGTTGAGGCTGCCTTTCACCTTCATAATGTACGACAGGTGTGGTAAGCACATACTGGAGACAACATCCAAAAAACATCATAAAAAGATTTGATGACACGGCTGAACAAATGCTAGATAAGAGAGAACAAAATCTATGACGATGATGATGATGAAGATTATGATGATGATAATGATGAAAATGATGATGATCCTCCTAATGACTAATAAACAATAATTTAACATCTGACTGTATGGCAAAATTTGGTATTTAATCTTCTTTACACAATTTCAAAGTTTCTTGAAAACTGTTATCCTTCAACTTGCTTCAACTTTTATGATAATGGAACAAGATTTACATTAGGTTTCTTCAGAGGGTCCACAGAGCTAATCATGTCCTTCTATATGTAGAATACCAGTTTGGAACGGTGGGAGGCAGGCCAGACTGCAAAGCTTTTTATACAAATGCCAAACTGACTACATTTTCAAATCAAATTCTGATTTTCCAACAACTACACTGAAAACATAGACCACAAAATCAGCTCTCCTTTACTTTAAGGATTAGGGTGTAGGTGTACATCTGGAAAACCATTTCTCACATATACTGATGGGCCAAAACATTATGGTCACCACCCATTGTGATGTTGAATGCCTCCTGGTGGTGTTACGGGAACGTGACACAGTAAGGAAAGAATGTAAGCAGAAAAGAGACAAGTGGGCAGTCAGCATAGCAAAGACATGGACTGCAAATTCAGAAATACACTGATATGAGTGCTTTTAACAAAGGAGACATCGTTGTGGTGCTGCGGCTGGAAATAAGAATCTCTGAAATGGTGAAACTGGTCAGCTGTTTGCATACTACTGCCTTCAGCACCTATGGGAAGTGGTTGAAGGAAGGTGGAATAACATGTAGGCCATGTGGTACTGGACATCCATGTCTCATCACAAAATGTAAATGTCAGAGGATCACCCACTGTGTAATCCAGGATAGGCAGTGATCTGTGGCAGATCTGACAACTACAAAGATGGTGCAGCCACCAAGTGTTTTGGAGCACACTGTTCAAAGGCCACTGTTGAACATGGAGCTCTGCATTACATGACCCCTATGTGTTCCTGCATTGGCCCAATGATATCGCCAGTTATGATTGCAGTGGGCATGGAATCACTGTGTTTTCACCATGGATCAATGGAAACGTGTTGGCTGTTGAATGAATCACATTTCTTGTTACAACAGGTCAATGGTTGGGTCCTTATATACCATCATCCAGGTGAACGGCTGCTTGAAACGTGCACCACACCACAGATGCAGGCCGGCAAGAGCAGAATTATGCTATGAGGTACACTGAGTTGGGCTTCAATGGGACTACAGTAATAATCAAAAACACCATGACAGCAGTGAAATATGTGAACATTATTACAGACCACCTGCATCCCTTCACTGTTGAAGTCTTCTCTGATGGTGATGACATATTCCAGCAGGATAACTCTCCACGCACAAGACCAGAATCATGCTGCAGTGGTTTGAGGAGCATGATAGTAAAGTCACATTGATGTCTTAGCCATCAAATGCTCCTGATCTGTGCCCACTGGAACACACATCAAGTGCCAACTGCATGCCCACAAACCAAAGCCCATTAATTTAGTGACCTGTGAGTAGACATCTGGTGCCACACACTTCTAGACACCTATCAACGACTTGTAGAGTCCATGCCAAGCAGGATTGCTGCTACAATGTGTTTGAAATGTGGACCAACACGCTATTGAACAAGTGGTCATAATGTTTTGGCTCATCGGTGTATAATAGTAGATGTGGCATGAAGTAACTGAAGATAGAAATACTAGTAGAATAATTTGTTTAGTGACCATCTAACCAGTGGTTTTCATTCTATGCTAACTTACTAGATTAATGCTGGAAACTGAACATGACATATTCCAGGGAAGCAATGAAAAAATTAGAAGAATAGAATGACATGAGCAGGCTGTAAATGTATCAGTGCTATCTGAGGACATTAGAACTTTATGTATTTGTCAATCAAATATTTATTCACTATGACTTATATCCACAACAGATAACAAAAACTCCATAGAAGTAATGTAATGCTAAAATATACTCACGACAATGCCATTACTGCTGGTACTGCTAACATAATCAACAATGAATCATTTGGGCTGATGCCAAGCGCTGTGAGACCTGCATATGAACCAGCTCCCAGTACACCAGCTGCTCCAGTCCCTGACGACCATGCAGTAATCGGGTTCCTAGTAAAATAAGGAAAACATACATGAAATATTATATTAAGCTTTAATTCACACTCAAAAATTTTTGAACTTCGAATTATTCTTGTCCCTTCTATGTATCATTCATAATATTAAACTGATATAAAATAGGTATATAGCCACAGATTATTGTACACTAGACACAATGAACCACCTGAGAAGCATGTTTCTCCTTACAGCTAAAGGAATTTTGTATGTGCATCTAAGGTTTATACCAGCATCATATATAAGTACCTTTTCCACACTCAGTTACATTTTTTCCAGGGATTATTGCAATTTCACGTAGCACACAGTTTACAGAATATCATATTATGAGAGCTTTGCTGGTTTTCAGGAGTTTATATGCTCTTATATTATTCTGCAGATGTTTCAGCATTTTATTATGAATACTTTAACATTCTCATCTGCCAAAAGCATGTCTGATTGTTTGAATGAATGTTCAATAGTATAAGAGCATATAAATTCCTAGAAACCAAATTGCTGAAATTCAGCAAAATTTTCAGAATACAAGATTCTATATGTTGTGTGCTACATGAAATCACGATAATCTCTGGAACAAATAAGTGTGAGCAGAAAATGTATGTTGGTTAACTCAATTGAACGTATAGTTTTACTAATTAAAAATATATATTGAGGAAATGGAGACACAGGAAATAGAAAAGCACATGTATAATGAACTAACACTTGAACCTGAACACTTAATTTTCTTACAACACCTGTCTCACAGGTTCAGTCTGTGAGGAGCTGTGTCTCCTATGTTTTAAGCTACACTAAGCCCAGCACACAGTTTTAATCTGCTGTGAAGTTTTATAATGGCATAAACTCTGCTGCAGAGTGAAAAATTCATCCTAGTAACAAGCTTTAGAAAATGATTCTGCCATTCCCCTTTATACTCTTTCTGTCAAGACTGTTAATCTAAAAAGATCTGCAAGAAATATTCTGGAGAGTTTGGACTGGATGGAGGTATTGGCATGTTCAAAGTATGAGATGACCCATCAGCTGTGAATGGATGGCTCAGATGGTAAGGGCTCTGCTATCCCACACTCACTACATGTGAGTCCCTCTTATCACTGGGTCCAAGTGACCTGGTCTTTCTTTTTGACCTTCCTCAACCTACTCCTAGAAGGAAGGGGGTAATTTTGTTTTTGGAGGTGGCACACCTGTCCAATAACAAAATGCAAATGCTCTTAAGCTGTTTGTAAGTCATAAACATAGATACTGTTCCAAAAATTAGGATTATGTTTATATGTGTCTATCAGCAGTTCTAAACATTTCATCTTCTCGAGGCAATTACTGGCAAATGATTGTCTCATAATTTATTAGTTTTGTCGATTGAATTCTCCTTTGGCACAGTAGGTAACAGAATTTTTCAAAAATGTAATAACATGCCCAACAATGAAAATGTTTCAGGCTCAGGAATAGTTAATTCTTATGTATTTCCATTTTATGAATTAAAAAACCACCATAAAAATGACAGATTAAGTCTTGCTTTGGGGATGAAGTGCCATGTCATTTCTATAGTCAACATTTTCAGTTTGCGGGTAATTTGTTTTTGGAGGTGACACACCTGTCCAATAACAAAACACAAATGCTCTTAAGCTGTTTGTAAATCATAAACATAGATACTGTTGCTGTGACTGTGAGTTTCATATAGTTTCTGCTGTAATTGCAGCAGAATTTCTGGCTTGAAAATGTTTTTTAAAGTAAAATTCTTAAAAATGTCACGAAAATGTGTAAATAAGGTGAATAATTTTTGTTACATTTGTGGTGAAATAACATTTTCCTCACAGAAATGCAATCTGTTGCCTCTCGTGAAGACTGCCTATCAGCATTATTTTGATATGAAAGTAGGGGACCAGGATAAGCCTTGGGCTCCACATATATGTTGCAACGCATGTTCAGTTACACTGCAAGAATGGCTCAAAAATAAGAAATGATCTTTGGCTTTTGCTGTGCCTATAGTCTGGCTGGAGCCTACAAACCATACAGATGACTGCTATTTCTGCTTGACTCCACCTACAAAAAAGGAAAGAAGAACAGTTCAGAACCTAAATCTTCAATTTGCTACTCGACCCATTCCGCATTCAGATAATTTACCAGTCCCTACTCCACCTGAAAACTGTGTGCTTAAAGTAGAAAATGAAGACAGTGTGGAAGAAGAAGAAGAAGAAGAAGAAGAAGAAGAAGAAGAAGAAGAACCAAACAAACCTTCCTCATTCTGTGATCCTGATTTTGAAGGAAATGATGATAAATCACACAGACTGAGTCAAGCAGAATTGAGTGATCTCATTAGAGACCTTGAGCTGTCAAAGGAGAAGGCAGAAATTCTTGGGTCTCAGCTACAGCACTGGAATCATCTTAAAAGTGTTGACACAGACTCACAGTACAGAAAAAGTCATGTGGAACTGCTTCCCCTTTTTGGAGAAGAAAAACAATCTTGTTGTTTGCTGTGACATTAATGGCTTGAAGAAGTGTTTGAATTTGAACCATGATCCAACCAAATGGAGGCTACTCACAGAAGCCTCCAAGCTTAGTTTGAAAGCTGTTATTACTTCACAATGGCAACTGTCTTCCTTCTATTCCTGTTGGTCATGCAGTTCACATGAAGGAGACATACGCAAATATGACAGCCCTCTTGGACTCAATCAAATATCATGAACACAAATGAAAAATGTGAGGTTATCTAAAACTCATTGCCACACTCTTAGGAACGCAACTGGGGTACACAAAACATTGTTGCTTCTTATGTATGTGGGACAGTAGGGATAGGAAATAACATTATATTGAAGCAGACTGGCCTGCAAGAAACCTTAACCTTAGCGAGAAAAATGTCGCTGTCGAGCCTCTCATTGACACATAAGATGATGATCTTCCAACCCTGCAGATCAAGCTGGGTTTGATGATAAATTGTGTCAAAGGCATGAATCAAGAAGGATGGGCCTTTAAGTACATAAGAGAGAAATTTCCAAAATTAAGTGATACAAAAGTTAAGGAAGGTTTTTGTATTGCGCCAAAAATTCGAGAACTTGTAAAGGATCCTGCATTTGACCAAGTTCTGGAGGTTCAAAATGGCTCTGAGCACTATGGGACTCAACTGCTGTGGTCATCAGTCCCCTAGAACTTAGAACTACTTAAACCTAACTAACCTAAGGACATCACACACATCCATGCCCAAGGCAGGATTCGAACCTGTGACCATAGCGGTCACGCAGTTCCAAACTGAAGCGCTTAGAACCGCACGGTCACACTGGCCAGCAACAAGTTCTGGAGGGAAAGAAAAGGAAGCTTGGGAAGCCTTCAAGGGAGGTGTTTGTCGATTTTTAGTCAACAAAAGAGATGACAGCTACACTCAGCTGATGACAGTGCGACTGCAAAACTACCATAACTGTGGATGCAACATGTCCCTTAAAATCCATTTTCTCCACTCCAACCTAGACTTTTTCCCTTCTAGTTGCGGAGCTGTCAGTGAGGAACATGGAGAAAGATTCCATCAGGACATTTCTGTTATGGAACAAAGATATCAAGGCCATTGCAATGAAGCAATGCTTGTGGATTATTGTTGGTATTTGTGTACGGATGCTCCAGAGGGGATCAGTAATCCATGTTCCTGCAAACTGCAAGTAGTCTTTGTTTGTAGTCAAGACTTATCAATCAGACCATCTTAACCACAGTCACAAAGTGGCTGATTTTTGCATGTGATAGATGGCTACAGAACATTATGAGACTTTTCTCATTTACCACTGGAACCCTAATACACACTCATAGCACAAAATAATCTTTTCCTCTTTATTTTCTGCCAAACACTATTTGGCTGATTTTAGCTTATACTGGATTGCCAACACATTTACGTTCTTCCAGCTGCTTTTATTTTCTCTTCTGTGGTTTGCTAGCCACTGTTACATGGTTGTCACATGCCATAATTGATATGTAGATACTTACATTCAATTTCACTTCACTTGCAAAATCCAAAAGTCATGTTGCACTCTTAATCTTGATAGCATATAAATATAAAAAGATGCAGAAAGATAAAAGACAAAATAAATTTAGTTACCAGTTAAACGAAGATGTATAGCCAAGTAATGTAAGTTCACCAAGGCCCGAGCCAAATGAGGTAGCAATTACACCAAGAAAAGTGGCCCATTTCACACCAGAAAGAGCTACTAGCAAGAATGATGCAATAGACAATACTACTGTCAAACTCATTCGTATGCTGCAAAAAATAAAGCAGAGTATATAATCACATATAAATCTTAAATAAGACTTTAAGAATATTATTTATTCTAAGAAAATCAAGCAACAATAACTAACACAGTATGTGCAGTGTTCTATGCCTCATGTGTACAGCCCTATGCACAATGAGAGATGCAACTATGCACTAATAGCTGCTGTAGAATCTTGCAACATATTCTGAGCACAAACGTAATGAGGTATCTTACACAGATTGCCAACCAGAATGCATTATAAAACCCAACACAAGTTTTTTTCCTCATGACATCTTGAATGCTGTTTCTTGACTTCCAAAAACTATCTGAAACAGTACCACATCAACACTTATTTATGAAAGTACAGTCAAATGATGTATCAAACAACATTTGTGGCTGGATTGATAATTTTTTTGGTAGGGAGGATACAGTATGTTATCTGGGATGGAGAGTCATCGACAAATGTAGTAGGTTCGGGCATGACCTTGGGAACTTTCTTTGGAGCCTTCCTGTTCATATTTTATATTAATGTCCTCATAATCAATATTAATTATAACCTCAGACATTTTGCAGATGATTCAGTTGACTACAGACTTGAACCCAGGACATTTGCCTTTCACAAGCAAGCATGACTTACGACCAGTCCTCACAGGTTTACTCCCCCAGTACTTCATCTTCAACCTTCCAAACTTCACAGAAGTTCTCCTGTGAAACTTGCAAGACTAGCATTCCTGGAAGAAAGAATATTGTGGAAACATAGCTTAGCCACAACATGGGGAATGTTTCTGGAAGAAATTTTTCACTCTGCACTGGAGTGTGCACTGATATGAAACTTCCTGACAGATTAAAACTGTACGAAACTTCTGTGAAGTTTGGAAGGTCTGAGTGAGGTACTGTTGGAAGTAAATCTGTGAGCAAAGATCGTGAGTTGTGCTTGGGTAGTTCAATCAGTAGAGCACTTGCCCACAAAAGGCAAAGGTCCTGAGTTCCAGGTCTGACACACAGTTTTAATCTCCCAGGAAGTTTTATATCAGTGCACACTCCAATGCAGACTTAAAAATTCATCCTGGAAACCTGACTATAACAATTTGTGGGGATAAGACATGAAATGATCACATAGGCCCAGTTACAAATACAGTAACTGATAGACTTAAGGCAATGATTCAATGAAGAAGGTTGCTTAAAACACTCATGTCATACATCCTAGAATGTGGAAAATTGTGTTGGGACCTGTAACAAATAGGGCTAACTGGGGATATTGAATTTACACAAAGAATGGTAGCACCAATCGTCACACGTTTGTTTGCCCACATGAGGGTGCTACAGAAATGCTGGAAAACCTGAACTGGCAAGCACTTGAAGATAGATGCCAACTACCCACATCCCCCATCATGAAGACAGTCATAACAAGTTGAATTTTGGGGAGAATACATCTCATTTCATTTTGAGAAACAAAGAAAAGTAGTAGAAGCACTGGTAAGATCACATGGTTCAGCTGTATCAATCCTGGGTGATATCGGGTAACAAGGGAGGAAGAGACTGGCTCTTTGTGGTTGGTTAGAGGTACAATTGAGTGCTAGAAACACAGGATGAGATGGCTCAGGTGAACTGTTTTTGGCATAAGTTTGGAGGGTAGTATTTATTTTTTATGCCCTTGGCAAGGTCTATAGAATACCAGAAAAATGGATTGACCATTACTGGAAATATTCTGCAGGCAGGCAGTTAAGACTGTGACAGTAATACTGTTTGGCGTGGAATGGATGACAGTATCAAAGTTGAGGTATTGTTGGTGGTCTGTGGTTTTAACATGGATGGAGGTTTCTATGTGTTAACCATAGAACACGAACAGGGATCATGATCAAAACTGTTTATACCCCATGTACAGGAATCTTTTCTAGCCCCCAAAAATAACAAGCATTTTGTTTGGTTTAAATGCACTGATAATACCTTCACCATAAATAAATAAATAAACAATATGGAGTTACAGTCTGATACTCTGTCCTCATTCTCCCACAATGTTAACACCTTGTCTTCTATCCATTTCAATTGCCAATTTCTAGTCTTAAAAACAAATAAAGCAGTCTCTTAACATCTTTCACATATTTCCACTCACTAGTATCTTATGACACAATATTCAAGAAGAACTGATCACTGAACAAGAAAATTGTTTTGGAAAAATAAGCATCTCTTCAAGGAGTTGGTCATATATTGGTGTTGGTCATATATTGCAATCTAATAAGTGTAGTAAAACCCACAACTACAACACTAGATGAAAAGATAACATTATTTTCTTAAATTTTAAATTTAAAGAAATACTGATTATTCTGAGCTACTCTACCTATTTTATAGATAAATTCATAATGAAAAAACATTTGTGTGTTGTAATGTAACATAAACTTATATTTATTTATATTTTCAAATTTAGTATATTCCATAGTAGCACATAGTAGCTACTAGGGTAGCAGAGTACGTGTGGCGTGCACACGGGGGTTTTTTAGGTTAGAGGGACCCCCCCTTGGGCGAAACGATAAAATACCTGACGGCTTACCAGAGAGGACATTATCATCGTTGATAAAGAACGTCCGTCCTCAGAGACCAAAAACAGGAAAAGTTAACGTAATATTGGTAAACTGCAGGAGTATCCAGGGCAAGGTTCCTGAATTAGTATCTCTTATTGAAGGAAATAGTGCGCATATAGTATTAGGAACGGAAAGTTGGTTAAAACCGGAAGTGAACAGTAACGAAATCCTAGACACAGAATGGAATATATACCGCAAGGATAGGATAAACGCCAATGGTGGAGGAGTATTTATAGCAGTAAAGAATTCAATAATATCCAGTGAAGTTATTAGCGAATGCGAATGTGAAATAATCTGGGTTAAGCTAAGTATCAAAGGTGGGTCAGATATGATAGTCGGATGCTTCTATAGACCACCTGCATCAGCAACCGTAGTAGTTGAGCGCCTCAGAGAGAACCTGCAGAACGTCGTGAAGAAGTTTCGTGATCATACTATTGTAATAGGGGGAGACTTCAATCTACCAGGTATAGAATGGGATAGTCACACAATCAGAACTGGAGCCAGGGACAGAGACTCTTGTGACATTATCCTGACTGCCTTGTCCGAGAATTACTTCGAGCAGATAGTTAGAGAACCAACTCGTGAAGCTAACGTTTTAGACCTCATAGCAACAAATAGACCGGAACTTTTCGACTCCGTGAATGTAGAAGAGGGTATCAGTGATCATAAGTCAGTGGTTGCATCAATGACTACAAGTGTAATAAGAAATGCCAAGAAAGGAAGGAAAATATATTTGCTTAACAAGAGTGATAGGGCACAAATCGCAGAATATCTGAGTGACCACCATCAAACGTTCATTTCTGAGGAAGAGGATGTGGAACAAAAATGGAAAAAATTCAGAAACATCGTCCACTACGCCTTAGATAAGTTCGTACCGACTAAGGTCCAAAGCGAGGGGAAAGATCCACCATGGTATAACAATCATGTACGAAAGGTACTACGGAAACAAAGAAAGCTTCATCATAGGTTTAAGAGTAGTCGAATCATAGCTGATAAGGAAAAGCTGAACGAAGCGAAAAAGAGCGTAAAGAGAGCAATGAGAGAAGCATTCAACGAATTCGAACATAAAACACTGGCAAACAATCTAAACAAGAACCCTAAAAAGTTTTGGTCATATGTAAAATCGGTAAGCGGATCTAAATCCCCTATTCAGTCACTCGTTGACCACGATGGCACCGAAACAGAAGACGACCGAAGAAAGGCAGAAATACTGAATTCAGTGTTCCGAAACTGTTTCACTGCGGAAAATCGTAACACGGTCCCTGACTTCAGCCGTCGCACGGACGCCAAAATGGAAAATATTGAAATAAACGATATCGGAATTGAAAAACAACTGCTATCACTTAGTAGCGGAAAAGCATCCGGACCAGACGAGATACCCTTAAGATTCTACAGTGATTATGCTAAAGAACTTGCCCCCTTTATATCAGCAATTTATCGTAGATCGCTGGAAGAACGTAAAGTACCTAGCGACTGGAAGAAAGCGCAGGTCGTTCCCATTTTCAAGAAGGGTCATAAATCAGATGCGAATAATTATAGGCCTATTTCGCTTACGTCAATCTGTTGTAGAATAATGGAACATGTTTTGTGTTCTCGTATTATGACGTTCTTAGATAATACAAATCTCCTTCATCATAACCAACATGGATTCCGCAAACAGAGATCATGTGAAACTCAGCTCGCCCTATTTGCCCAAGAAATTCACAGTGCCGTAGACACTGGCGAGCAGATTGATGCCGTATTCCTGGACTTCAGGAAGGCATTTGATACGGTTCCGCACTTACGTTTAATGAAAAAAATACGAGCTTACGGAATATCGGACCAGGTTTGTGATTGGATTCAGGATTTCCTAGAAGAAAGAACACAGCATGTCATTCTTAACGGTTCAAAATCTGCAGATGTAGAGGTAATATCGGGAGTACCGCAAGGAAGCGTGATAGGACCTTTATTGTTTACAATATACATAAATGACTTAGTTGACAACATCGGTAGCTCCGTGAGGCTATTTGCAGATGACACGGTTGTCTACAAGAAAGTAGCAACATCAGAAGACTCGTACGTACTCCAGGAAGACCTGCAGAGGATTAATGCATGGTGCGACAGCTGGCAGCTTTCCCTAAACGTAGATAAATGTAATATAATGCGCATACATAGGGGCAGAAATCCATTCCAGTACGATTATGCCATAGGTGGTAAATCATTGGAAGCGGTAACGACCGTAAAATACTTAGGAGTTACTATCCGGAGCGATCTGAAGTGGAATGATCACATAAAACAAATAGTGGGAAAAGCAGGCGCCAGGTTGAGATTCATAGGAAGAATTCTAAGAAAATGTGACTCATCGACGAAAGAAGTAGCTTACAAAACGCTTGTTCGTCCGATTCTTGAGTATTGCTCATCAGTATGGGACCCTTACCAGGTTGGATTAATAGAAGAGATAGACATGATCCAGCGAAAAGCAGCGCGATTCGTCATGGGGACATTTAGTCAGCGCGAGAGCGTTACGGAGATGCTGAACAAGCTCCAGTGGCGGACACTTCAAGAAAGGCGTTACGCAATACGGAGAGGTTTATTATCGAAATTACGAGAGAGCACATTCCGGGAAGAGATGGGCAACATATTACTACCGCCCACATATATCTCGCGTAATGATCACAACGAAAAGATCCGAGAAATTAGAGCAAATACGGAGACTTACAAGCAGTCGTTCTTCCCACGCACAATTCGTGAATGGAACAGGGAAGGGGGGATCAGATAGTGGTACAATAAGTACCCTCCGCCACACACCGTAAGGTGGCTCGCGGAGTATAGATGTAGATGTAGATGTAGATGTTGTATGAAAGAATTGCATGTTTAATTTTTTTTAGTTAATTTAATTGTGTTTCGTTAATAGTGTGAGAAGTATTAATGACTAATCTGTTCATTTTTGTTATCAATTTTCAGCCATTGTGGTGTCTAGTAATCCGTAAGTGGCTGGTTTTGCAAATGATGTTATGGACATGGAATCAACAAACTGACCAATATAAGCAACAATACTATTTATTTGATGCCATGGTGTGTATGGACTCTCGACTACCAGCAGTGCCTCATAGTACTGATTTTATGGTAGCTAGTCAATAAGTGAGTTAGTTAGTTATACATTCCATATATTACTTAAACAATACTTTTATTGAAATGATGTAGAACAAATACACATGATCAGTGTTAACATATATGAACACATTATTTTTTAGTGCTACTCATACAACTACACTTAAGAACTAGGTCTTTTTCCAGGCTACCAGCTTTTAAATAGAAATTCTTATATGGAATAGATGGAGTTGTCCAGAAGAAATGACTTTAGGTTAGATTTAAAATTTGCTTTGCTACCTGTCAGATATTTTATGGTATTGCACAAATGATCCAAGCTTTTTATTGCCGCATATTAAACTACTCTCTGAGCCACTGACAGCTTTAACAATGGGTAATGAAGGTCATTTTTCCTCTAGTGTTGCAGGTATGGACATCACAGGTCATTTACAGATGTGAGGAATAGGAGTGGACTCAAAGTTGAATTCTGTGAGACTCCCTTTCAAATTGCTCCCCAAGTCACTAAACTTTTCTACTGTTCCATCATAGTTTGGATTATTCAGCACAACTTTCTGCATTCTGTTTGTTAAGTTTGATTCAAACCAGTTGTGTGTAAGGCCATTGATTCCATAAAACATGAATATATGATCTACACAATCATATTCTTTGGAAAGCTCACAAAAAATAAAAACTGGTAATATTTTAATATTTAAGCCTTATAATATTTTGTAAGTGAATGTATAAATAGCATTCTCAGTCAGCCAACCCATCTGGAATTCAAACTGTGACATGCTAAATATATTGTTTCTACTTAAATGTGTGAATACTCTTCAGTACATTACTTTTTTGAATAGTCTAGAAAAATATGTCAGTAAGGAAATTGGATGATAATTATTAAGTCTTTTTTGTCACCTTTCTTTTGAAGAAGTTTAATAGCTGGATACTTTAAACTGTCTCACACAAGTGATGCATTACATATATTGAAATTTCATCAACACCATATGAGACACATTTTTTTATTTTTATTTCTTTTGAATTTTTATAATTCTATTAATTTAAGTGAAGAATGTTGGTGCTACTTCAAGTTGGTTATAGTTTTCTGCAATGATGAATGACATTTTTAATATAGTCTCTTGCTTCTTCAACTGAAGCATTTAATCCTATTTTTGCTGATACATTTAGAAAGTGATTCCTAAAAGCATTCACATATTGTGAATTATCAGTCAAAATACTATCATTTAGTTTCACTGTTAAGGTATCTTGTACAATAACTGGCTGTCCTACCTCCTGTTCGACAATATTCCATGTGGTTTTAATCTTACAATCTGCATTATTAATTTCTGTCAGTACATACATACTTCTTGACATTTTAATGACCTTCCTTAAAATACTACAGTATTTTTGTAGTATGCAAGTAATTTCAGATCTCATCTTATATATTAATTTTCCTCCTTCTCTTACATGACACTTTAATTCCATTAGTTACCTAAAGCTTACTTTTTCTAGTGGATTTTCTGGATAACTTTTTCAGAAAGCAACTTTCATATATTGACACAAATTTATTATGGAATAAACTGAATATGACATTAGTATCTCTTTCCATGCAGGGTATTCGGAAACTCCTGTTTCAAAATTCTGGGACTTGTGGAGGGGAGTAACTACATAATATTTTGAAAATGAACCTATTTCCGGAAATGTATCATTTCCATTCTACAATGGTTTCAATTCAGATGTTTAACTCATACATGTCTGCTTGAGGAATTGAATTAGGAATGATGCAGTACAATTATTAGTTAACAATTCAAAAGGAAACATAACAAAACATCCATTTAACACTTAAACTCATTTTTTTTGTATTAACACTTACACATGTTTACATTATTCCGAAACAAAAAGCATACTGTACAGACAAAACAGTATTGATGCATTACAATAGCAGCTTGATGTGGCAACCACCAACACTGTTACAAACACTGCACCTATGAAGCATTTTCTGGTACACACTCTCCATCCCACCTGTGGTCTCTTCAATTTCTGGTGCAGCAGCTTCCTCCGTCTCTACAGGAATCTCATAAATTAAACTTTGCATACACAAGGGGCAGTCCACATAGCACACATCATCCTGTCTGTCCTACTGAAAACAAGGACAAGCAACTCTGAGACTTTTCTCTTTCCATCAGCAGGAGTGGACACGTTGTACATTTGAATTGAAACTGTTGTAGAACAGAAACGGTGCATTTCTGGACATAGATTCCTATTCAAAATATCATGTACTCACTCCCCTCTACAAATCCTAGAGGTTTGTAATGGGAGTTTCCAAACATCCTTTCTATACCTCATACATCTACATCTACATCTACATGACTACTCTGCAATTCACATTTAAGTGCTTGGCAGAGGGTTCATCAAACCACAATCATACTATCTCTCTACCATTCCACTCCCGAACAGCACGCGGGAAAAACGAACACCTAAACCTTTCTGTTCGAGCACTGATTTCTCTTATTTTATTTTGATGATCATTCCTACCTATGTAGGTTGGGCTCAACAAAATATTTTCGCATTCGGGAGAGAAAGTTGGTGACTGACATTTCGTAAATAGATCTCGCTGTGACGAAAAACGTCTTTGCTTTAATGACTCCCATCCCAACTCGCGTATCATATCTGCCACACCCTCTCCCCTATTACGTGATAATACAAAATGAGCTGCCCTTTTTTGCACCCTTTCGATGTCCTCTGTCAGTCCCACCTGCTAAGGATCCCACACCGTGCAGCAATATTCTAACAGAGGACGAACGAGAGTAGTGTAAGCTGTCTCTTTAGTGGACTTGTTGCATCTTCTAAGTGTCCTGCCAATGAAACGCAACCTTTGGCTCGCCTTCCCCACAATATTATCTATGTGGTCTTTCCAACTGAAGTTGTTCGTAATTTTAACACCCAGGTACTTAGATGAATTGACAGCCTTGAGAATTGGGCTATTTATTGAGTAATCGAATTCCAACGGATTTCTTTTGGAACTCAAGTGGATCACCTCACACTTTTTGTTATTTAGTGTCAACTGCCACCTGTCACACCATACAGTAATCTTTTCTAAACCGCTTTGCAACTGATACTGGTCTTCGGATGACCTTACTAGATGGTAAATTACAGCATCATCTGCGAACAACCTAAGAGAACTACTCAGATTGTCACCCAGGTCATTTATATAGATCAGGAACAGCAGAGGTCCCAGGACGCTTCCCTGGGGAACACCTGATATCACTTCAGTTTTACTTGATGATTTGCCATCTATTACTACGAACTGCGACCTTCCTGACAGGAAATCACGAATCCAGTCACACAACTGAGACGATACCCCATAGGCCCGCAGCTTGATTAGAAGTCGCTTGTGAGGAACGGTGTCAAAAGCTTTCCGGAAATCTAGAAATATGTAATCAACTTGAGATCCCCTGTCGATAGCGGCCATTACTTCATGTGAATAAAGAGCTAACTGTGTTGCACAAGAACGATGTTTTCTGAAACCATGCTGATTACGTATCAATAGATCGTTCCCTTCGAGGTGATTCATAATATTTGAATACAGTATATGCTCCAAAACCCTACAGCAAACCGACGTCAGTGATATAGGTCTGTAGTTCGATGATTACTCCTACTACCCTTCTTAAACACTGGTGCGACCTGCGCAATTTTCCAATCTGTAGGTACAGATCTATCTGTGAGCGAGCAGTTGTATATGACTGCTAAGTAGGGAGCTATTGTATCAGCGTAATCTGAAAGGAACCTAATTGGTATACAATCTGGACCTGAAGACTTGCCCGTATCAAGCGATTTGAGTTGCTTCACAACCCCTAAGGTATCTACTTCCAAGAAACTCATGCCAGCAGCTGTTCGTGTTTCAAATTCTGGAATAATCCATTCGTCTTCCCTGGTGAAGGAATTTCAGAAAACTGCGTCCAATAACTCCGCTTTAGCAGCACAGTCGTCGGTAACAGTACCATCGGCGCTGCGCAGCGAAGGTATTGACTGCATCTTGCCGCTTGTGTACTTTACATACGACCAGAATTTCTTCAGATTTTCTACCAAATTTTGAGACAATGTTTCGTTGTGGAACCTATTAAAGGCATCTCGCATTGAAGTCCATGCCAAATTTCGCGCGTCTGTAAATTTTAGCCAATCTTCGGGATTTTGCGTTCTTCTGAACTTCGCATGCTTTTTCCGTTCCCTCTGCAACAGCATTCGGACCTGTTTTGTGTACCATGGGGGATCAGTTCCATCTCTTACCAATTTATGAGGTATGCATCTCTCAATTGCTGTTGCTACTATATCTTTGAATTTGAGCCACATCTTGTCTACATCTGCATAGTCAGTTCGGAAGGAATGGAGATTGTCTCTTAGGAAGGCTTCTAGTGACACTTTATCCACTTTTTTAAATAAAATTATTTTGCGTTTGTTTCTGGTGGATTTGGAAGAAATGGTATTGAGCCTAGCTACAGCCACCTTGTGATCACTAATCCCTGTATCAGTCATGATGCTCTCAATTAGCTCTGAATTGTTTATGTCTAAGAGGTCAATTGTGTTTTCACAACCATTTACAATTTGCGTGGGTTCGTGGACTAACTGCTCGAAATAATTTTCGGAGAAAGCATTTAGGACAATCTCGGAAGATGTTTTCTGCCTACCGCCGGTTTTGAACAAATATTTTTGCCAACATATCGAGGGAAGGTTGAAGTCCCCACCAACTATAATCGAATGAGTGGGGTATTTATTTGTTACGAGACTCAAATTTTCTCTGAACTGTTCTGAAACTATATCATCGGAGTCTGGGGGTCGGTAGAAGGAGCCAATTATTAACTTTGTTCGGCTGTTAAGTATAACCTCCACCCATACCAATTTGCACGGAGTATCTACTTCGACTTCACTACAAGATAAACCACTACTGACAGACACAAACACTCCACCACCAATTCTGCCTAATCTATCTTTCCTGAACACCGTCTGAGACTTCGTAAAAATCTCTGCAGAACTTATTTCAGGCTTTAGCCAACTTTCTGTACCTATAACGATTTCAGCTTCTCTGCTTTCTATTAGCGCTTGAAGCTCAGGGACTTTCCCAGCACAACTACAACAATTTACAACTACAATTCCGACTGTTCCTTGATCCAAGCACGTCCTGTATTTGCCATGCACCCTTTGAGATTGCAGCCCACCCCGTACTTTCCCGAGGCCTTCTAACCTAAAAAAACCGCCCAGTCCACGCCACACAGCCTGCTCTACCCGTGTAGCCACCAGCTGAGTGTAGTGAACTCCTGACCTATTCAGCGGAACACGAAACCCCACCACCTTATGGCGCAAGTCATGGAATATGCAGCCAACACGGTCGCAAAACCGTCTGAGCCTCTGATTCAGACCCTCCACCCAGCTCTGCACCAAAGGTCCGCAGTCGGTTCTGTCAACGATGCTACAGATGGTGAGCTCTGCCTTCATCTCGTAAGCAAGACCGGCAGCCTTCACCAAATCAGATAGCCGCTGGAATCCAGAGAGAATTTCCTCAGATCCAAAGTGACACCACCTCTTTTAACTGACTCTTAAAACATTGTATCCTGTTCTCATTAACAAGACTCACTGCTTTGTATGAACCTGCCTCAGGGCTGTAAGGTGCTATATTGCCTACTTTCACTAAATGTGCGTAATGATCAGATAGTACATTAACAACTGGGTACACATTAATTGTTTCAACTTGAGCAGTCTATAAAAATGTTAACAATCCATGTCTTACTATCTTGCTGCACACACAAATTGGAAAATTATCTACTGAAACAAATAATGATTACAGTTCTTTTTTTTCCTGTCGGTATCTTTTAAGAAATCTACCTTGAAATCTCCACAAACTACTAACTGTTTCTTCTTGTCTGACAGGTAACTCAATAATGCATCTAGATAAATAGCTGAAAGTTTCCTAGACAGGATCTGTAGACTGGCAATTACCAGATAAGTATTTTGCAGCAACAAATCACAAGCAGATGCTTTTTGGTTCTGATCTACACAAAAACTATTTGTTTCAATACTTTTGACTTTATGTCCAAATTTACTTAAGTTGCAACTCTTCCTTTTCCCATGTTAACTCTACAAGAAAATGATGCTAGTCTATAATCCCTGATATTTAGCTTCATCATCCCTGTGGTTACATAGTGTTCCGGGAGGCACGGACCATTTATCACTTCAGAATTTTTCACATCTTCTAGACAAATAAGAAGCTCATGTATCTTGTTTTTCAACTGCCTAATGTTCTAATTAAACAAATTAATTTTTTCTGCACTAATTTCTTTCAACATTCTGTCTGTAAGCTGACTCTAGCTTAAAAAAACATCTCTCTCTGACTCCAGTAATCACAGGCATTTTGCCTTGTGGGCCTGTGCCCCATCCCTTACACTTTCTGCATGATACTCAGCTAATCTGTGCTTCCCCCACATATCCAAGTAGAGACCATGATTTATGTATGCTTATCTTCCAATTGCAGCAACAGACATGGCACAGATATGACACTTTCTTTCAGTCAAAAGCAATCAACTCAGCTCTATGTTTACACGAGTAACAGCCATGTTGTCCAGTGCAGGTCACAGTGCTGTTAAATGTCCACAAACCCCACATGGGTGTGTGCTAGTGCCGCTCTTATTTCCTCCAAGTCACATTTAATACTATGCTCTCAACTGGTAGCTAGACAGTTCCTTGCTCCTCCTACTATACGTATCTGATCCTCTCCATCAAAATCTCTGCACAAGGCCCCTATGTTCTCTGTCACGGCTAAGCTTGGCACTAGATTTCAGAAGTCTGTTGTCCTACACCCTTTCTGCAACTGCTGCCTAGCAACAAGACTCTATTCTTGATTTGATAATACCAGTCTGATACTTGCATTAATCGCTTATATCACCATTAACTTTGTGTATCACTAATTTCATTCTCTCCCTGTGATTAATGTGTGTTGTATTTCTTTCACCCAGAAGAGCAATTTACAGTTATTTCATGTTACCGTGACAAGTGTACATCTACTGTATATAGTTTCTGTACTCACTCTCCCCCCCCCCCCCCCCCCCTCCTCTGTAGCCGCAGCTGCTAATGCCCACTCATGCAGTGGCACCCAGGAAGCATGTTTGAATCCTAGTGGTGGAAGAAATTTTCATTGCTAGCATTTGACTGGCAAGAGTAGTAGAAATGGCGAAACAAACTTAGCACCAATACCCTGAGTTTAGTTCCACATCTCTCCACAATAGCTCACTGAGTGATGGCACGCAACGCTGTGGATGGTGATCCAACTGTCAAATGGGAGTACTAATCTTGGCAGTCTACCTAGGCTATGTGCTGGCAGCAGTTTCGTCCTCTCCCTTCCTTCATCCATAAGCCCACAAACAACACTACACTGTACAAGTACTCATCACTGTCATCCAAACAACACAGACACATACTAAACCTTAATAAATCAGAAGAGTACAACAGCAAACCACCTCCAATAGAACCATGACTAGGATGGCAATGCACAACTGTGATCTGCCCCCAACATTAGTTTCCTAAGTATGGAACCTACTTGAGCTTTGACACTCTTCATGAGATTTTAATAACTCTCCAGTACCATAAATGTGAGGTGACTATGTACAGTAAAAGAAACAATTTCTGAAATATTCCTTTTCTCAAAGATGTGTTAATATTATTGCAGTTTGCTGAACATAAATAGTAATCATATAAAACGGGTGTGGAGCACATTAAACTGGACATTTCAGCACCTCAATGCAAAAAACAAATTTCTGTAGGTTCAAATGGTTCAAATGGCTCTGAGCACTATGGGACTTAACATCTAAGGTCATCAGTCCCCTAGAACTTAAAACTATTTAAACCTAACTAACCTAAGGACATCACACACACATTCATGGCTGAGGCAGGATTCGAACCTGCGACCGTAGTGGTCGCGCAGTTCCAGACTGAAGCGCCTAGAACCGCTCGGCCACAATGGCTGGCATTTCTGTAGGCAACTGGTAGTATCATGATCTCTACTTCAATAAAAATTAAAGGTATTTTACTCTTTTCACACGTATTTTATCACTGTGGATATAGTCTTAATAGAAATTGCCCAATAGCAGGACAAATATCCAGTGCCCTGTCAGGAAGGCAAACTAGCAATTCGAGGATCAACACTGGTGAGACTCTAATGGAGCTGATTTACTGAGTGGTGGTTGTTCACAAGCAGTGTAATGCATGGCCATAATGTTTGTTGGGTAGGAGGGAACATGAGTGAAAGAGAACTGATTTTAGTCAAAAATCTAAACAGAAACCACAAAATGTGATGTAATGATGAAACGATAGATAATTTATTTGCATGGAAGTGATGCAATTTCAGCTCAGGTGTGGCAAAACACTCAAGTACTACTGTAAGTATGGCACTGATGGCTTTCACAATCATGAAGAGGACAATCTCCAAACATCTAATTTTATTTGAACCATTAGACAATAAATCAATGATGTTTCAGGCTAAAATGAAATACAGATAATGTTGTGTAGATGCATATCAAACTGAGTAATTTTTGTCAAAGTCTCTATAATTTTATTTACTCAGAAAGGTGGTATTGGTGTAAATTTCTTGCTAAATTCAGAAAGAGATTCAGAATGAGTGCAAAACTGGCTGGTGACTCTCAATATAAGTAAATGTAATTTACTGCACATAATAATAGTTTCTAGGGGCTTGTAGTATTTGACTACTTCATCATCAATAAGTCATCTGAGACAGTTATGATAACCAATTATTTCATGATTCATGATGAAATAGCTATATAAAGAAATATGAAATAGCTGTCAACCTGAGATTTGCTGAAAACTGCTTAGTAACAATAATTCACCTGCAAGGAAGCCACTTACAAAATTACTGTCCAACCACTTCTTGCTGTTTCTCTCAGATTCTTGTAACAGATTATGATGATGATGATGATGATGATGATGATGATGATATTTGGTTTGTGGGGCACTCAACCGTGCAGTCATCAGCGCCTGTACAAAGTCCCAATTTTTACACAATCCAATCTAGCCACTGTCATAAGTGGTGGTGGTGGTGGTGGTGGTGGTGGTGGTGGTGGTGATGATGATGATGATGATGATGATGAGGACAACACAAACACCCAGTCCCCAGGCAGAGAAAATCCCCAGCCTGTCTTGTAACAGAAAATAACAACAAAACCTCATGTAAGAGTTGCATAATTTGTCATAGGTCTGTTAGCTTGACAGAGAATGTTACATACATGCGCAACATATTCTAGTCACACATGAAGAAAGAAAGGCTTTATTCAAATGAATAGGATTGCTTTAAGATTTTACAAGCAGTGCACTTTTTCATACAAGTTAAGGTGTGTGTGTGTGTGTGTGTGTGTGTGTGTGTGTGTGTGTGTGTTTGCTGGGGAGGGGGCAGGGTGGGGGGAAGACAGTGAGTAACTTGTGTGAATCTATACTGAATTCATATATACTTTCCACATACTGGTCCTCATGGTGTCACAATGATATGACATTTGATATTTACAGCCCTGTCAATTTGTTTACAATGTTCGTATGCCATGGAATTGTACTTGGTCTGAAAAATTGCGGGTCCAATGTGACATCACATGGTCTGTGCCTCATTGCAATTTATCAGGCTTGCAACAAATTTCAAAGCCCATGCCATCGGGATAATTCCCACTAACATAAGTTTACAGCTGGGTTCTCTCCCTGTAACATACCCTTCATTCCCATAACGTCCTTAGCCTCAACCTTTGCTAGTCCCTGTCTTCCATCTGCCTCAATTCCCTATCTCACACATGCCTATTATCTCCCCCCCCCCCTCCCTCCCTCCGCCCACAAATTTGAGACTATATTGACTGATTATAAAGCACTTAACTTGTGATAACTGTTCCAAATGAGATTTAACGTAAGAATTAGAAACAAAAAATATTAAATGAAGTTATTCAGAAAAAATATTTTGAACTGTGTCTTCTTTCTAATTGCACACTGTAGAATTGACATGAATAACATTATTTCTTATAGGCTGGACATTTAAACTTAAAAGTGTGAAGTTTTGTTCATGGTATATAACCTCCCTGGTTCAAGGCTAATAACTTAATGCACTTACAGCACCTCTATCTTCCCTATCCACTTACATCTTCCAGGCAGTGGGCTATTCCCTGATATATCAAGGTCACTGATACTGAAACATGTTTGCTGTTAAACAATGTGTCATTTTAATTGGATAAGAGATGTGTTTCTGTTTCCAAGTTAATCACAAATGTGTACAACATTTGCTACAGCTGACTACCCACTATACCTATTGCTACTTGCTGATACCATTTTACTACCCATCTCAAGGAAACAGAGTATCTCTCCATTCAATTTTCTAAATCCATAATCAATCTGCAACTAATGTACTCCACTCCATGCAGAGCTAACGGCAAATGCACTCAGATGAAATAAATCATTTACACATTGACCTCATGTGATCTAAACAGCTGGAAGGTAATTTCAATGGCCCCAGGAGATCAATGTGTCACTACAGTTTCAGTACTTTTACACATATTAAAAGAAATAAAAGTTGATGTGAATGATAAGTTTTGGACTATATATGTGGCACCAAAGCTAATGTATTTGGGTTCACATAAAGGTGAATATGCTGTTAATATTCCTGTACACTATCTGGAAATGGAATAGGATAAGGTCCTAATGAATGGGGTATACTATGTACCCTCTGGAACACACATGTACAGTTTCATCATCTTGAGAAATAGCTATTTGAAAACCATAGCAAAAGACAGTAAACTACAACAGTGTGCTCCCTGCCGCCATTGGATAAGCAGCGGCAGCAGCAAGTCATATACTCTTAGCTCACTTATTTGTTACACAGTTTAATTCTTAATTCCTTTGCATGTTTTTGGTACTTGCATTGTTTAATTCATAAATTTCGGGCGTATTATTGTATTTGAGAGTGTAGCATCGCGTTTTAGTACCTGAATAGTGTAAAATCGCGTAGTCGTCTGTCTTCTGTTTTTGTTTTGAACGGCCAGTGTCGGTTGGTCACAGCCAGTGTGCTCCCTGCCGCTTTTGGATAAGCAGCTGCAGCAGCAAGTCGTATATTCTTAGCTCACTTATTTGTTTCATAGTTTAATTCTTAATTCCTTTGCGTGTTTTTGGTACTTGCATTGTTTAATTCATAAATTGCGGGCGTAATATAGTATTTGAGAGTGTAGCATCGCGTTTTAGTACCTGAATAGTGTAAAATCGCGTAGACTCCTTCCGCCGCCAAGCAGTGTGTCAGCAGTGCGCAAGTAGCAGCATTACTGCATCTATTAGGCAATCTTGTATTTTAATAACTGTTTAAATTTTGTGTCGAATTGTTTGTGCTCTCTGTAGATTAGTTCAGACGTTATTTGCACAACAGTTTTTAGCATGGATAGGGACTGCAACTGCTGTGTTCGGATGCAGGCTGAGTTGGCATCCCTTCGCTCCCAGCTTCAGGCAGTGTTGGCTTCGGTCACACAGCTTGAGGCTGTTGCCAACGGGCATCACTGTGGGGGTCCGGATGGGGGTTTGTCGGGGATGGCCAGCTCGTCCCACGCATCCCCCGATCGGACTACGATTGTGGCTGCCAGGGATACTGCCCACATTGAGGCTGATCCCTCACATGTGGTAGAGTGGGAGGTCGTCTCGAGGTGTGGCAGGGGGCGAAAGACATTCCGGAGGGCTGAACGGAAAGCCTCTCCAGTTTGTCTGACGAACCGGTTTCAGGCTCTGTCTCAGGCTGATACCGATCTTCGGCCGGACATGGCTGCATGTCCTGTTCCAGAGGTTGCCCCTCAGTCTGCAAGATCCGGGCGGTCGCAGAGGGTGGGCTTACTGGTAGTTGGGAGCTCCAACGTCAGGCGCGTAATGGGGCCTCTTAGGGATATGGCAGCAAGAGAGGGGAAGAAAACCAATGTGCACTCCATGTGCATACCGGGGGGAGTCATTCCAGATGTGGAAAGGGTCCTTCCGGATGCCATGAAGGGTACACGGTGCACCCATCTGCAGGTGGTCGCTCATGTCGGCACCAATGATGTGTGTTGCTATGGATCAGAGGAAATCCTCTCTGGCTTCCGGCGGCTATCTGATTTGGTGAAGACTGCCAGTCTTGCTAGCAGGATGAAAGCAGAGCTCACCATCTGCAGCATCGTCGACAGGACTGACTGCGGACCTTTGGTACAGAGCCGAGTGGAGGGTCTGAATCTGAGGCTGAGACGGTTCTGCGACCATGTGGGCTGTAGATTCCTCGACTTGCGCCATAGGGTGGTGGGGTTTCGGGTTCCGCTGGAAAGGTCAGGAGTCCACTACCCGCAGCAAGTGGCTACACGGGTAGCAGGGGTCGTGTGGCGTGGACTGGGCGGTTTTTTAGGTTAGATGGCCTCGGGCAAGTACAGAAAGGGCAACAGCCTCAAAAGGTGCGGGGCAAAGTCAGGACATGCGGGGACCAAGCAGCAATCGGTATTGTAATTGTAAACTGTCGAAGCTGCATTGGTAAAGTACCGGAACTTCAAGCGCTGATAGAAAGCACCGAAGCTGAAATCGTTATAGGTACAGAAAGCTGGCTGAAGCCAGAGATAAATTCTGCCGAAATTTTTACAAAGGCGCAGACAGTGTTTAGAAAGGACTGATTGCATGCAACAGGTGGTGGCGTGTTTGTTGCTGTTAATAGTAGTTTATCCTGTAGTGAGGTAGAAGTGGATAGTTCCTGTGAATTATTATGGGTGAAGGTTACACTCAACAACCAAGCTAGGTTAATAGTTGGCTCCTTTTACCGACCTCCCGACTCAGCAGCATTAGTGGCAGAACAACTGAGAGAAAATTTGGAATACATTTCACATAAATTTTCTCAGCATGTTAGGTGGAGATTCCAATTTACCAGATATACACTGGAACATTCAGATGTTTAGGACGGGTGGTAGGGACAGAGCATCGAGTGACATTATACTGAGTGCACTGTCCGAAAATTACCTTGAGCAATTAAACAGAGAACTGACTCGTGGAGATAACATCTTGGATCTACTGATAACAAACAGACCCGAACTTTTCGATTCTGTAAGTGTAGAACAGGGAATCAGTGATCATAAGGCCGTTGCAGCATCCCTGAATATGGAAGTTAATAGGAATATAAAAAAAGAGAGGAAGGTTTATCTGTTTAGCAAGAGTAATAGAAGGCAGATTTCAGACTACCTAACAGATCAAAACGAAAATTTCTGTTCCGACACTGACAATGTTGAGTGTTTATGGAAAAAGTTCAAGGCAATCGTAAAATGCGTTTTAGACGGTACATGCCGAGTAAAACTGTGAGGGACGGCAAGAACCCACCGTGGTTCAACAACAGAGTTAGGAAACTACTGCGAAAGCAAAGAGAGCTTCACTCCAAGTTTAAACGCAGCCAAAACCTCTCAGACAAACAGAAGCTAACGGATGTCAAAGTCAGTGTAAGGAGAGCTATGCGTGAAGCGTTCAGTAAATTAGAAAGTAAAATTCTATGTACCGACTTGACAGGAAATCCTAGGAAGTTCTGGTCTTACGTTAAATCAGTAAGTGGCTCGAAACAGCATATCCAGACACTCCGGGATGATGATGGCATTGAAACAGAGGAAGACCGCATGGCAGTTCCTTCTCTAAATCCTCGCACAAATTAAAAAAATGGCTGACATCGAAATAAGTGTCCAAGGAATAGAAAAGCAACTGGAATCACTCAACAGAGGAAAGTCCACTGGAACTGATGGGATACCAATTCGATTCTACACAGAGTACGCGAAATAACTTGCCCCCCTTCTAACAGCCGTGTACCGCAAGTCTCTAGAGGAACGGAAGGTTCCAAATGATTGGAAAAGAGCACAGGTAGTCCCAGTCTTCAAGAAGGGTCGTCGAGCAGATGCGCAAAACTATAGACCTATGTCTCTGATGTCAATATGTTGTAGAGTTTTAGAACATGTTTTTTGCTCGCGTATCATGTCGTTTTTGGAAACCCAGAATCTACTCTGTAGGAATCAACATGGATTCCGGAAACAGCGATCGTGTGAGACCCAACTTGTTTTATTTGTTCATGAGACCCAGAAAATAGATACAGGCTCCCAGGCAGATGCTATTTTCCTTGAATTCTGGAAGGCATTCGATACAGTTCCACACTGTCACCTGATAAACAAAGTAAGAGCCTACGGAATATCAGACCAGCTGTGTGGCTGGATTGAAGAGTTTTTATCAAACAGAACACAGCATGTTGTTATCAATGGAGAGACGTCTACAGACATTAATGTAACCTCTGGCGTGCCACAGGGGAGTGTTATGGGACCATTGCTTTTCACAATATATATAAATGACCTAGTAGATAGCGTCGGAAGTTCCATGCGGCTTTTCGCGGATGCTGCTGTAGTATACAGAGAAGTTGCAGCATTAGAAAATTGTAGCGAAATGCAGGAAGATCTGCAGCGGATAGGCACTTGGTGCAGGGAGTGGCAACTGACCCTTAACATAGATAAATGTAATGTATTGCGAATACATGAAAGAAGGATACTTTATTGTATGATTATATGATAGCGGAACAAACACTGGTAGCAGTTACTTCTGTAAAATATCTGGGAGTATGCGTGCGGAAAGATTTGAAGTGGAATGATCACATAAAATTAATTGTTGGTAAGGCGGGTACCAGGTTGAGATTCATTGGGAGAGTCCTTAGAAAATGTAGTCCATCAACAAAGGAGGTAGCTTACAAAACACTCGTTCGACCTATACTTGAGTACTGCTCATCAGTGGGATCCGTACCAGATCGGGTTGACGGAGGAGATAGAGAAGATCCAAAGAAGAGCGGCACGTTTCGTCACAGGGATATTTGGTACCCGTGATAGGGTTACAGAGATGTTTAGCAAACTCAAGTAGCACACTCTGCAAGAGAGGCGCTCTGCATCGCGTTGTAGCTTGCTCGCCAGGTTTCGAGAGGGTGCGTTTCTGGATGAGGTATCGAATATATTGCTTCCCCCTACTTATACCTCCCAAGGAGACCACGAATGTAAAATTAGAGAGATTCAAGCGCACACGGAGGCTTTCAGACAGTCGTTCTTCCCGCAAACCATACACGACTGGAACAGGAAAGGGAGGTAATGACAGTGGCACGTAAAGTGCCCTCCGCCACACACCGTTGGGTGGCTTGCGGAGTATAAATGTAGATGTAGATATCACTGTGTCCTCTCTAGAGTGCTTAGGTCCAAGGCTAAGGATTCTTTGGTGCCTAAAAGAAAGGGTTTAATAGAGATCTCTTTTCAGGACAAAAATGTCAAAAACTGAATTTTCATCATAGATTAAAATTGTGTGCCACATCTCTGATTTCCATGGCACACACTCCTTCATTTGAGAACTGTTCACTGAAGGCAACAATCCATATTCAAGCACTACTATCACACAGTTTTAATCAGTGGGAAAGGTTTATTTCACCGCACACTTCATGTGAGGATAAAAGTTTCCTTTTGCAATTTGATGGAAAAACTTTGCTTGCTGGGTCTCATCAACACCTTGAAGCACATGTCACAATTAGTCATAAAGGTCCAAAACCTGCATGGATGGAATCCATGAAAGAAGATATTATCCCAACATACTGCTTAGACATTCTCTGCAGACTGTCTGTTCATAAAGTCACATTTGGCACTGAACAGTACTGAAACTGTGTAAGAAAAGAATGAATAGTGTGAATGAAAAATAAAATCAACTAAAGAAAATATCATACAAAAAGAGTGATTCAATTAGGGCTACAGTAAGATGAAGAGGACTTGCAAACAAATCGGTGTAAAAAAGAGAGAAAGGGAGTAGCATAGTTTACTTACTTTATTTAATACTATTTGGGTCTACAGCCACACTGTTTATGAATATACACTCCTGGAAATTGAAATAAGAACACCGTGAATTCATTGTCCCAGGAAGGGGAAACTTTATTGACACATTCCTGGGGTCAGATACATCACATGATCACACTGACAGAACCACAGGCACATAGACACAGGCAACAGAGCATGCACAATGTCGGCACTAGTACAGTGTATATCCACCTTTCGCAGCAATGCAGGCTGCTATTCTCCCATGGAGACGATCGTAGAGATGCTGGATGTAGTCCTGTGGAACGGCTTGCCATGCCATTTCCACCTGGCGCCTCAGTTGGACCAGCGTTCGTGCTGGACGTGCAGACCGCGTGAGACGACGCTTCATCCAGTCCCAAACATGCTCAATGGGGGACAGATCCGGAGATCTTGCTGGCCAGGGTAGTTGACTTACACCTTCTAGAGCACGTTGGGTGGCACGGGATACATGCGGACGTGCATTGTCCTGTTGGAACAGCAAGTTCCCTTGCCGGTCTAGGAATGGTAGAACGATGGGTTCGATGACGGTTTGGATGTACCGTGCACTATTCAGTGTCCCCTCGACGATCACCAGTGGTGTACGGCCAGTGTAGGAGATCGCTCCCCACACCATGATGCCGGGTGTTGGCCCTGTGTGCCTCGGTCGTATGCAGTCCTGATTGGGGCGCTCACCTGCACGGCGCCAAACACGCATACGACCATCATTGGCACCAAGGCAGAAGCGACTCTCATCGCTGAAGACAACACGTCTCCATTCGTCCCTCCATTCACGCCTGTCGCGACACCACTGGAGCCGGGCTGCACGATGTTGGGGCGTGAGCGGAAGACGGCCTAACGGTGTGCGGGACCGTAGCCCAGCTTCATGGAGACGGTTGCGAATGGTCCTCGCCGATACCCCAGGAGCAACAGTGTCCCTAATTTGCTGGGAAGTGGCGGTGCGGTCCCCTACGGCACTGCGTAGGATCCTACGGTCTTGGCGTGCATCCGTGCGTCGCTGCGGTCCGGTTCCAGGTCGACGGGCACGTGCACCTTCCGCCGACCACTGGCGACAACATCGATGTACTGTGGAGACCTCAAGCCCCACGTGTTGAGCAATTCGGCGGTACGTCCATCCGGCCTCCCGCATGCCCACTATACGCCCTCGCTCAAAGTCCGTCAACTGCACATACGGTTCACGTCCACACTGTCGCGGCATGCTACCAGTGTTAAAGACTGCGATGGAGCTCCGTATGCCACGGCAAACTGGCTGACACTGACGGCGGCGGTGCACAAATGCTGCGCAGCTAGCGCCATTCGACGGCCAACACCGCGGTTCCTGGTGTGTCCGCTGTGCCGTGCGTGTGATCATTGCTTGTACAGCCCTCTCGCAGTGTCCGGAGCAAGTATGGTGGGTCTGACACACCGGTGTCAATGTGTTCTTTTTTCCATTTCCAGGAGTGTATTTTGTAGCTACATTTTCCATAACTACTTGGACATTTATTACAATGTGACAAGTTTCAAGAACACTTGTCTCATTTGGAAATTTACCTCACTCCAGTAATTTTTTGTCCCAGTAATGTTACTGTCTGTCTGCTGACTTACATGTACTTAATCCGACCACTGCTCAGTGAACATCAAACGTATTCCATGAGGTGTCAGTCTGCTGAATTCTGATTAACTCCATTAAATTCTAGTATTATGACAAGAATTCAGAGACTGCAAAAGTTAACTTTTAAGTATCTTGGAAAGAAATAACACAATATACTTACTGAACATAGAATGGAAGAAATGGTGCAATCAGTTTGACAAAAAGAGCTGGCAATATATCAGCTAATAAAATAGCTGCTGTTGAAATCTCATTGCAATCACGAGACTGACTGACATCTGAAGACGTAGCATTTGATGGCTCTTGCACCTGTAAGATTAAGATGCAATATAAGCCACGTGTAATAAGTGAAACACAGATCCTGTGCTAATGCTAAGGTGTATACAGATATTACTGAGAGGTGTAAAATCATTAAATAATGACTCTTTCAATGTAATTCTCTTGACAGTATTTGGAATGTCAAAGACGACAACAAAATTAAGTCAGACCCAAGTATACTGCCACCAGAAAAGGGACCAGGGACCAGAACTTCCATGGTTAGGCAGATTGCAGCCAGCAGATTTTAGCTGAAAAACTGGTCTCCGGCAGGTTACAATGTCCACAGGTGATGGCTGCACATTGTGACTTTGGCCACACTGATTACTCTAGTAATTTAACTTAGAAAACAGTCTCACGCCATGATGAGACAGCAGTCTTTCAAGACACACTCAAGGTTAAAGCTTGAGAACCCTTACATGGACAAATTAAGCAACCGTACTGGACCCAACATAAGGGGCACAAACTGTAGTATGAGCCTGACAACTAACACGAACCACACAAAGACAAAAGTGTCTGGTTGAACAGTCTAATATAGTTGAAAGACAGTTGCAAGATTTCATGGCCAGAAGGTGCTGCAGAAGTTGCTATTACCTGGAAAGTCTGCATGCCAAAATTCGATTTTTTTTTTTAGTATCACTGTACAGAAAAGAAAGCCTTGAGACAAAAGTGGCAATTAATTTAACTGGTCAACATATTGCCAAACTTAATAGTTAATTAACCAGACTACAATATTTCAAAAATGAGACCACTGCTTCTTAAAAATATGAGAGCTAGTTCTCCCTCTGGGTCATACTTGGGGACATACAGGACCTACAAAAATACTCTCTTACATTCTAAGGACATGTTAAAATAATTAAACAAGTTAACATATAGTTTTAGTAGTAGTAGTAGTAGTAGTAGTAGTAGGAGTAGGAGTAGGAGTAGCAGTAGCAGTAGCAGCAGCAGCAGCAGCAGCAGCCACCATCATCATTGCCATTGTTCTTGTCGCTGCTGCCACTGCCAGCACCATCATGGTTTAGATCTATGGATATATTTTAGTCCATCAGTCCGCTTCTTTCTCTGTATTTCTGAACATCTTTTCCATATTGGTCAGTACTTGACAGTTTGTTTAGGTACACACTCATTCTCCACACAAAGAAGATGGTTCAGCCATTACATTTCAGCTTGGAATACATTCTAAGATTCTATGACAGATGGTAGTCAAAGATATTGGATGATAGTTTTGTGGATCACTTCAACCACTCTTCTTGTAGACAGGTGCAACCAGTGCTCTCTTCCAACTGCTGGGCAAATTTTTTTGTTTGAGGTATCTGTTATTTTGTTGTTAAAAGAAGATGCAAATTCTGTATATAGATCTGACAGGGATTTCCTTTGTGCCCTGGAGCTTTGTTTAATTTTAGCAGTTTCCGCTGTTTCTAACTGCCACTGACACTAATACCCACATCACTCACCTTTGCAGTTGTGCAAGAGACTATACAGTGAAGTCAATAACAGCTATGAATATGTATCGTGGAAATTAGGAAACCACTTCTGCTGTATGAAAATCATTTTTTATTGGACAGTTGTTCAAGAATTAAACTGGTGCACAAATTTTCTGGTCTTTACCAGGTTTCAGCTAAATTAATCTAGCCTTCTTCAGAAGCATAAAATTACTATAACATGCCAGAATAAGGCACAGTCAAGATTAAAATTAAAACCTATAGTACCTTGGTACCGTGGTACCAGAATTGTCAGTGCCAACATTAGTTGCCGCTGCCAACTGACCATGTGGTGAAGGGATGCCGGGGCTGGACTTCAGGTAACTAGTTTTATTTGACATGGTACCATGGTACTATAGGTTTTAATTTTAATGTTGACTGTGCCTTACTCTGGCATGTTACAGTAATTTTATGCTTCTGAAGAAGGCTAGATTAATTTAGCCAAAACCTGGTAAAGACCAGAAAATTTGTGCAACTGAGGCTGATTCCTCAAAATATTAGTCTATCAGAGTTGCTGACGGGGCTGCAATATGCTAAAACTTCTTACATCCATTTTCAATACCTTTCTTATGACCATTTGTCTGTTTGTTTAATGATTAGCCTATTATAAAAATAAATCTTTTGAAAGAATGTGTAACCCAGAAAAGCCAACAACTGCACAATTTGTAGTGAATTAAGCTTTAAAGTATTACCTGCACATGTCTAAATAAAAAATAAAGAAAAGACAACTGACTCCAGTTAGATTCAAATGCTCATCCTTTACATTCATAAACTGTCACCCTATCCACTAGCCATTGAAACAGATGTGAGACACTCATCCTTGTAGTATTTCTACTGATGTGGAGGTTCTTACACTTCAACTGTTTCTACATGCTCAAATAATGATTTTCATATGAAATTATATGATGAGTTAAACTGCAATGAATCTCAACATATACTGTATCCGGAATATCATATTGCTTCTACTTGATGATGTAAGCAGGAAGCTGAAGTTCACAGACCAGCACAGTTGTGAACAAGGCACTTCTGAACTTCGACTCTAAATTATTTGTGCCGGGGAATCGTTTTGCCTCTCATTGTACATATCTAGCAAGTGCTTGGTAAATTATTCTTCTAAACTTGAGTTATGGTTATTCTACATACTCCTGCCTATAGTGAAATTTTTCACATTTCTTCTGTAGATATGGTGCTACTCCTTCTTTATCTAGTTCACTTATATGATTTCAATGGGTCTCCACAAGACAGTTTTCCAACACTATTGTTCTGATTTTGGCACACCTCTGTGAGCACCTAGCTAACTTTCTCTTGATGTCTCTGTTGTATTTATATGTTATATTGCAGTTGACACAACTAAAGTCTGATATTTGTCTGGCACAGGTGTCACCTCAGCATATTTTTAATCTTATAATTTCCTTTCCCTTAAATAAAATAACTTTAGTTTCATTAAAATTTTTTAAAAGAATTCACTTCTGTGCAGATTGTTCCCTTATTTTGAAATAAATACTTTATTTCATTATTAGCAATTAGTTATTTTTTGCCCCTTGGGAATTCTCAAGTTACATCAGAATAAAAATAATTGTTTGTATGAAATAATGTTGCCTACAGCTGTCATTTCTTTCTTTACTCATCTATGACTGTACAATTGCGATCTTACATTATTAGCAAGCATCTTATTAAACCCAAGTACCACACTTCATTGTACGAGGAATTAGTTAAAAGTGATACATAATAACAAGTCATTAATACAACTTACTTTATAAACCATTAATTGATTGTCCATTATGCCATATAAGTCTCTGGATCTGTATATATATTTAAATAGCAACCACTGCCATTGTCTTTCAGAATGCTCATGGTGCAGTTGTCATAAAATTCATATTGCTAGCACCATTAGTGTGGGTGCAAATCTCAGTTTTCAAAATTACATATAGTTCATGTACCATTGCACTCAGAATACATATTATGGCCAAACCATGTTCACTCTGGGCATGGGACTATGGAAACACTGTTGCAAATATGTTATGCTAAAGTATACACATCCATGCAAAGACAATGTACATAGATGATGCAAATGGGTTTTTTCTTTTAATTAATTAGATAGTTCTGTCATGTTACACGGATCATCTACATCTACATTTATACTCTGCAACCCACCTTGCAATGTTTAACGGAGGGCAATCTGTGAACCATTGTTACTTCCACCCTTCCCTGTTCCATTTTCAAATGGTTCACAGGAAGAGCAATTGCTGGTAAGTCTCTGTGTCGACTCTAATCTCTCTAATTTCACCCTCATGGTCTTTTCACAACATATACGTAGGAAGAAGCAATATAATCATTGACTCTTCTATGAAAGTACACTCTCAGAAATTTAACAGTATACCACACCATGATGCGGAAAGCCTCTCTAGCAGCATCTGCCACTGGAATTGGCTGAGCACCTCTTTCACACTTTCACGCTTGCCAAATGAACCTATAACAAAATTTTCTCTTCTTCTTCTTTGCATTTTCTCCATTTCTTCTATCAATCCTATCTGGTATGGATCCCAGACTGATGAGAAATATTGAAGTATTGGTTGAATGAGGGTCTTGTAAGTTACCCCCTTTGTAGATGTTCTTTACTTCCTGAAGATTCTTCCAATGAATCTCAGTCTGGCATCTGCCTGGACTGTCATTAGTTTTATGTGGTCGTTCCATTTTAAATTACTCCATATGCATACACCAAGCAGTTTATGGAAGTGATTGCTTCATGTGATGGTTCCACAATCATGTATTCATACAATAATGATCTTTCTGCCTAATCATGCACAACACATTACATTTGCTTGTGTTGAGCGTCAACCACCAATCCTTGCACCAATCATCAATCCTCTGCAGGTCTTCCTGCATTTTGCTACAATTTTCTAGTATTGCAACTGTTTGTATACGACAACATAACCTGAAAAAAGCCTTAGGGAGCTTCTAATGTTGTCTACTATGTCACTTACAAGTATTGTGAATGTAACGAACTTATAAAACTCCCTTGGGGTATGCCTAAAGTCACTTTTACATCTGATGACTCCTCTCCATTGAGAATGACACACTGAGTTCTGTTTACAAGAAACTCTTCAGTCCAATCACAAAGCTGGTCTGATATTTTGTATGCTCATATTTTGTTCATTAGGTGGCAACTGAATACCCTATGGAAGTCAAGCAACAAGGAACCTACTGCCTTCTGGGTCTCGTGGATAAACAGAGCAAGCTGGTTTCACACAATTGTTGTTTTTGGAACCCATGTTGATTCCTACGCAGGACATATTTGATCTCCAGAAATGTCATAATATTGGGCAGGAGCCACCCATTTGGAGAGAAAACAATGAATTATTGTAACATTGTAATTTTTTAAATTCAGCTTCTGTTCTCTGAATTGTTTGCTGTCCACAGTCCCAGCACATGATGCTGGCCTAATCGTGATTCATATGGTGTGGATTGCTGACAGACTGATGCCTTGGTAGAGTGTCAGTTGCATTCTTGGACCAACAGAGCTACAGAGAAGAATCATGTGGGGTCTCGGGTGCGGGTGAGACATTTCACTCTCTTAGTTTCTGCCTTCCAATCTGCTAACATGTTCCTCTCCACTGGAGTGGCCTCCTCCAAATGAATGGTGACTGCTCTGGGTGCACCGTCTGAACCCCTTTATAGTGAATAAAGACCCACTAGGGTTTCTACCAGGTTTTTACTTGTTGTGTTCTATCAAGCAACTATCCCGAATCTCCACTTAATGATCCATTCTTGCCCATCCTGCATGATATGCGAGTATAAAACATTTTCAAAATTCTAAAACTGACCAACATCAGAGATATGGGCCTATTGTTTTGTGTACATGTCTAATGACCCTTTTTGGAAAAGGGAATAACCTGTACTGTTTTCCAATAATCAGAAACACTTCAGTCCTCCAGAGACCTATGGTACACTGCTGCTAAGAAGAGGGGCAAGTTCTTTTGCATTCTCTATGTTGAATCGTACTGGTGTCCCATCAGGTCCAGTGGCCTTTCCTCTGCTGGCCAGTTTCAGTCGCTTTCCTATACCATGGTCATTTATTTTGATATCAACCTTTTTGTCATTTGTGTGATGATTTAAAAAAGGTACTACAGTGTGATCTTCCTCCGTGAAGCAGGTTTTGAAAAAGAATTTAGTATTTCTGCCTTTTCTGAGTCTTCCTCTGTTTCACTGACAATATGTTCACAGAGTGTCTGGACAGATGGCTTCAATCAATTTACATCTACATCTCCATCATTCTCCGCAAACCACCTAATGTTGTGTGGCAGAGAGTGCTTTTGGTACCATTATCTTATCCCTCCAACCCTGTTCCACTCGTGAATAGTGTGTGGGAAGAATGATTGTCAGTAACCCTCTGTATTGCCTCTAATGTCTCATCTGTAACATCTGCCCGTGGAGTTTATTTAGCATCTCCGTAATGCTCTCTCGCCAGCTAAATAATCCCATGATGAAACATGCTGCTCTTTGTTGGATCTTCTCTGTCTCCTCTATCAGTCCTACATGATAGGGATCCCAGGTAGATGAACAATACTCAAGAATTGGGCAAACAAGCGCCTTATAAGCCACTTCTTTCGTGGATGAGTTACATTTCCATAAGATTCTTCCGATGAATCTGAGTCTGGTGTCTGCTTTTCCCACTATCTGTTTTGTATGGTCATTCCACTTAAGATCACTCTGGATAGTTATGCCTAGATATTTTACAGCAGACATTGTCTCCAATTGTCATCAATAATGTGGTTATACAGTAGCAGATTTCTTTTCCTATGTATCCACAATATGTTACATTTATTTACATTCAGGGTCAACTGCCAGAGGTTGCACCATTCATCAATTCTCTGCAGGATGTATTGCAAATTCTTACTATCTTCTGGTGTTGCTATTTTGGTATAAACAATTGTGTCATCTGCGAATAGCCTTAAAGAGCATCCGACGCTTTCTATTATATCATTTACATATATCGTAAACAGCAATGGTCCTATCACACTTCCCTGTGGTACTCTGTATGTTACCTTTGCCTTTGTCAATTTAGTTCTGTTAAGAGCAACGTGTTGAGTGTTATCGGCAAGGAAGTCTTGAATCCAATCACAGGTCTGCTCCGATACTCCATAAGCTAATATTTTTTTGATTAAACAGCAATGCGGGATGGTGTCAAATGCCTTACTGAAACCAAGGAACGTGGCATCAACCTGAGGGCAGTTGTCCATGCACTGTGGATCTCACTGAGGAACAGAGCAAGCTGAGTTTCACAGGATCATTTCCCAAGAAAGTCATAATTCTTGAGCATAAAACATGTTCCATAATTCTACAACAGATTGACGTGAACAATATAGGTCTGTAATTGTGTGGATTGGTCTTACAGCCTTTCTTAAAAACGGGAATGACCTGCACTTTTTTCAGCCATTTGGTACCTTTTGTTGCTCAAGTGATCCATGACAAATTACTGCTAGAAGGGGAGCAAGTTCTTTTGCATAATCTTTATAGAATCTTATAGGTATCTCATCTGGTCCTGAAGCCTTTCCACTACTAAGCAATTGTAGCTGCTTTTCAATTCTGCAATCAGTTATCTCAATGTCTGCCATTTCGATGTTCACACAACAACTGAAAGGAGGGGCAGTGTTACAATTTTCCACGGTGAAACAACTTCAGACGACCGAATTCAGTATTTTGGCCTCCTCTCTGTTATCTTCCATTTTGGTGCTGGTGTGGATGCTGAGAGAATGAATAAATGATTTTGATCCACTTACTGATTTTATGTATGACCAAAATCTCTTAGGATTTTTCTCAGATCAGTTGACAACGTCTTACTTTCGAAATCATTGAATGCTTCTCTCATTGCTCTCCTTACACTCGTTTTTGTTTCGTTCAGTTTTTGTTTGTCAGCTAGCTTTTATTTCTCTTGAATCTGTGATGAAGTGCTCTTTGTTTAAGTAGTGATTTTCTAACATGGCTATGAAGCCAGGGTGGATCTTTCCGATCCCTTAAAACCTTATTCAGGACATACTTGTCTAGGGCATACTTTACGATACCTCTGAATTTTTTCCATTTGCTCTTTACATCTTTAACATATGACCAAAACTTTGTAGGTTTTTCTGTCAAGTTGGCAGATAGAATTTTACTTTCAAATTCAATGAATGCTTAACAAATGACTATCCTTGGGCTAATTTTGTCTTCATTTAATTTTTGTTTGCTTGTTAAGGTTTGGCTATGTTTAAATTTGGAGTGAAGCTTGCTTTTCTTTTGTAGCAGCTTCCTAAAATGGCCCTTGAGCCACAGCTGGTCTGTTTCCTCCCTCAAAACTTTGCTGGGCACATAACTGTCTGAAGCATATTGTACAATTCTCTTGAACTTTGTCCATTGATACTCAATGTTGTTAGTAATGGAGATGAAATTTTCATGCTAACCACTCAGGTAATCTGAAATCTGTTTCTTGTCACTCTTGCTACCTACCTTTGTATTCCTATTTACAGTCATATTCAGTTGTGCTGTAATGGTTGTATGATCACTGATTTCCTGTTCTACTCTAACTGAGACAAAAAATTTGGGTCTGTTTGTCACCAGCATATCAAAGATGTTACCTGATTAAATGCTAAAGGTAGTTTCTGCATAAGCCATTTACAACAATTTCATATGATTCCCTGTCCCCACTACCCAACCTGATTACTTGAGTCTCCCCATCTACAGCTGGCAAGTTGAAATCTCCACCTAATACTACAACATGACCACGAAATTTACGTGAAATATCCTCAAAGTTTCCTCTCAAATTTTCCACCACTACTTCTCCTGAGGCAGGGAATCTATAAAATCATCCAATGATAAAATCTGTGTATAAATAATAAGCTGCTGTTTGTGCTGCTACTGCTGCTGAGCTTCACTCTGCTCTGAGACTGGAGCTCTACTAGTATTTACATGATAAATTGTAATAATGAAGAATGAGTCATTTTACATTCAAATAATAAATTAGTTTATAAATATGGCTAAAGGTTGATCACTTACAATGTGTTTTTTTTAATATTCAGATATGAGTTAATAATTGCTACCAACCCTCCTTTATACATTGCAATAACAGAAATTCTTCTACAGAATAGAAGGAACTGTCAAAGACAAACTTTTTCAGTTTGTTCTAAAATTTCATTTTGCTATCTCTCAGACGTTATACACTCCTGGAAATGGAAAAAAGAACACATTGACACCGGTGTGTCAGACCCACCATACTTGCTCCGGACACTGCGAGAGGGCTGTACAAGCAATGATCACACGCACGGCACAGCGGACACACCAGGAACCGCGGTGTTGGCCATCGAATGGCGCTAGCTGCGCAGCATTTGTGCACCGCCGCCGTCAGTGTCAGCCAGTTTGCCGTGGCATACGGAGCTCCATCGCAGTCTTTAACACTGGTAGCATGCCGCGACAGCGTGGACGTGAACCGTATGTGCAGTTGACGGACTTTGAGCGAGGGCGTATAGTGGGCATGCGGGAGGTCGGGTGGACGTACCGCCGAATTGCTCAACACGTGGGGCGTGAGGTCTCCACAGTACATCGATGTTGTCGCCAGTGGTCGGCGGAAGGTGCACATGCCCGTCGACCTGGGACCGGACCGCAGCGACGCACGGATGCACGCCAAGACCGTAGGATCCTACGCAGTGCCGTAGGGGACCGCACCGCCACTTCCCAGCAAATTAGGGACACTGTTGCTCCTGGGGTATCGGCGAGGACCATTCGCAACCGTCTCCATGAAGCTGGCTACGGTCCCGCACACCGTTAGGCCGTCTTCCGCTCACGCCCCAACATCGTGCAGCCCGCCTCCAGTGGTGTCGCGACAGGCGTGAATGGAGGGACGAATGGAGACGTGTTGTCTTCAGCGATGAGAGTCGCTTCTGCCTTGGTGCCAATGATGGTCGTATGCGTGTTTGGCGCCGTGCAGGTGAGCGCCACAATCAGGACTGCATACGACCGAGGCACACAGGGCCAACACCCGGCATCATGGTGTGGGGAGCGATCTCCTACACTGGCCGTACACCACTGGTGATCGTCGAGGGGACACTGAATAGTGCACGGTACATCCAAACCGTCATCGAACCCATCGTTCTACCATTCCTAGACCGGCAAGGGAACTTGCTGTTCCAACAGGTCAATGCACGCCCGCATGTATCCCGTGCCACCCAATGTGCTCTAGAAGGTGTAAGTCAACTACCCTGGCCAGCAAGATCACCGGATCTGTCCCCCATTGAGCATGTTTGGGACTGGATGAAGCGTCGTCTCATGCGGTCTGCACGTCCAGCACGAATGCTGGTCCAACTGAGGCGCCAGGTGGAAATGGCATGGCAAGCCGTTCCACAGGACTACATCCAGCATCTCTACGATCGTCTCCATGGGAGAATAGCAGCCTGCATTGCTGCGAAAGGTGGATATACACTGTACTAGTGCCGACATTGTGCATGCTCTGTTGCCTGTGTCTATGTGCCTGTGGTTCTGTCAGTGTGATCATGTGATGTATCTGACCCCAGGAATGTGTCAATAAAGTTTCCCCTTCCTGGGACAATGAATTCACGGTGTTCTTATTTCAATTTCCAGGAGTGTATATCAAATTATTCAGGAATAAAGGAGATGACTCACTGAAAGGCAGAAGCTCTGCATCGTCGATAGGCACACAAAAAAAAAAAGTACAGAGCTTGGCTAGCTTTCGGAATGTACTTCCTTTTTCAAGTTTGTAGGTAAAACATGAGCATGTGTGTGTACCAACACACACACACACACACACACACACACACACACACACACACACACACACACACACAGGTGTGTGCATGTGAGTGAGTATGTGTGTTTGTGTTCATGTTTTCCTACAAGCTTGATAAAGGAAGTACATTCTGAAAGCTAGCAAAAGTCTGTATGTTTTGTCTGTATACCTATCAATGATGCTGTGCCCCTGCCCCAGTCAACCAGAACTTTCCAGACATCTTATATCCTTGTGTAACTGATCAAAGATTTTGGTTGCAGCATGTGCCAAAGGCATCCTTCTTGTCAAATAATGAACACCATTTTTTCTTGTGGTATCGTAACTATGTACATCATTATTCCTCTTCATATGCAGTGGATTATTTGCAATAAAATTCATGAGGGAATAACTATACTGTGAAGCAATAGTCAACATGCCTAACTCCTTAAAATGATGTATTATTCCCTCACCATGCATTACACTTATCATTGGCATAGTATCTCTAGATGAACATAATGATTTATATAAAAAATTGGGAGTGAAGCTATTTGCATAAAACCAGTCAATGATACTTTTAATAAAATTGTTTATCATTTCTTATGTTGCTGTATGTAAGCTTGGATTTATTACAATATTAGTGTCATCGAGTTCTATTTCTTGTACATTAGGCAGAAGATCATTTATATATGTGAGGAACAATTGCAGACCTAAGACTGAGTCTTCTCTCTAGACAGAAGACTCTCCCCGACTACATTGGTTGAATTATTAAGGACTTCAGAGTGATAAGATGGGTTAAGAAGACCAAGGTATATAATTTACCAGTCAAGTAACTAAAGTGCAATAAACTGTACTCTTATATGATGGCTATTCAGAAAGTAAGGTCCGATGGGGTGCGAAATGGAAACCACAGTGGAAACCCGATGAAGCTTTGCACAGACGTGTTGGGTACTGTCTCTAGTATGCCCACTGATTGTGTCATGTCACTCTTTTCAGTTCTGAATGCACAGTGAGCATGTAAAGATGCTTAGAAGAATAGTTTCTCCTGCCAAGTATGAGGGCCTGGTTTGTGCTTTCACCTGATTTCATGCAGCCCACATAACATAAATGTCACATGTTTCCTTCTGCATGACAATTCTTGGCCGCACTCTGAAGGGGAAATAAAGATGCTCCTGCAGCATTTTTGATGGGAAGTGTTTGATCACCCACAATAGTGCCCGTAATTGACTCTCCCTGAGTTTCAACTCTGCTCACATGAACTGCTTGTGATGAAGACAATGTTGTGGCACAGACAAGGAGCTGCAGACCAGCATCAAGAATTGGCAGGAAGCACAGGCAGCTTCTTTCTATGACAAGGGTATTGGAAAGTTGGTACAGTACTACAACAAATGTCCAGATCAGAGTGGTGACTATGTAGAGAAGTAGCTGGAAGGTGTAGCTAATTGTTGCAAATAAATAAATAAATAAAAAGTAATAATTTGATTTTCACAGCAGTTTTCATTTTGTGACTGATCGGACCTTACTTTCCAAATAGGCCTGGTAGTTCTTCTATGAAATCTGTTTCAGATGCAATAGTGCTGACTACTGGCCTGCTGGCCTCAGTGGACTTATACTCATCCACTGCAATATACAATGTTTCTATTTACCACTTTCCATTTCTCTTACCCCACCCTCAACAGCATGGCAACTACTCATAAATAAGCTGTGTCACAAGAACTGTGTGTGTAGAAACACTTAAACTGCAAAAAGACTGATAGCTCAAGTGCTATTTAAATTTCCTAAGCTATTATGTATCTCTATGTGCCATTCAGCAACTAAGTGCCAGTAAATAGTTTCCTTTCTACTTTTTTGTTTATTGTTTATACCCAGAAGTTTCCATCACAGAAATAGTTTTGTTATAACTTTTATACACGATGCACCAGTTAAAATGTAGTGTATCTTGCTTTTTTCTGGCCTGAGAGTGTAGCATCAGAAAAAAATCAGTACAAATAAACAGACAGAAAACGGAAAGAGAGAGATTGTTAGGACTTATGTGAGCCAACTGTGGTTACTTACAGTGCTATTAGTATCAAACGTTTTCAGAATATCATGGGCTGCACTCAACATGACGACGTATCCATAATTGTTGCACAATCCAAGTAACCAATATGCAGCCAAGTTTCTCCATTTTGCCTGAACTTGGTGCTGCTGTAGTGGTGCCGAGTCAGAAGTTTGTTCATCCATGGAGAATTTTTTGACTTTAGACTGGGCCACATTTTCAGTACCTGATATTAAAATATAATGGATTAGATCATGAATCAGTTCCAGCATCTAATATTAGAATACAATTTTAATTAGATGAACACAAATAAATCTTTGACACTGTACAGTTACCTAATTGCACATTGGGCAGTGCTATCAATTATACAACAATTTATGATCATCGCATGACTTAACAGTCTCAAACAAAAACAGCCTGCATTGTGTCTTCCTGGGTATGCTGTCAGTTTCTCATATCTTCTTCACACAATAATTTGACAATGTAACTTATCATCATCATCATCATCATCATCATCATTGGGTGTTCCCAAATATAATGAATTGCCCATGAAGCTGCTCTCCCCTTTATGTGCTGAGTACCCCCTCTCATCCATTCCTAGGTGTTCCTGGGACACCTTTGAAAGTCTGGGAGTACACGAAAACAGATGGTCTACAGTTCCCTGACTACAGAACTGCAGAAAGAAAAAGGGAAGTGGTAATCCGCACAAGGGTGGAATATTCCCCTGGGCATTATGTTGGCTAATCATTATGCCAAGAAGTCACAGGAATTTACACCTGAGAGGACATTTGCATCAACAGCACTGGTAAAACATGAAATCTTAACTACAGACTCTTAATTAGTACTAAATAAAATGCTTATTTCTAAAACTCTTTCCCAATGAAAATCTGTATAGTGTGGGCAATGTGATTTAAAAGGCTTTCTTTCTTAAATGAAACATTACTGCAGCATTTTTTCCCTTTCTTTCTTTCTTTTAAGCAGGCATCAAGTTGGAAATAGCTTCTGCATATACAATTTCTTTTTTGTTTAAGCACTATAAGGTTCTGATTTGGAATCAGTTTTATGTAATATCAATTTATAATTGTTTTCTGTTTTTTTTTCCCTCTGTTGGCATATAACAGAAGATTGATGGAATGCCCAATACTAGTTCAGCAAAGCAGCAAATAAATGTGCATATTATGCAGCTCCAGTCAACATTATCATATCAAAAATAATCATCATTCAGTTTATTCAAGCTGCTGGCTGCTGTGCATCAGTGTTTGGTATCAATATAGAGTAGCTACCTGGCACACTTTATACCACAAATTTTACAGTCGCAAAATCTGTGTGTTCCTGTCATACTTTCATTTTACTTTTGAGAGATAGCACCTGCTCTGAACACTTGACAGTATACTGTCTGCACTTCTGGGAGCATGCAGTGTGTTTGCATGTTAGTAATGTAGAGCACCCCACTCACTGTGCTAAACACTGCATAATGTTGCTTTTTCAAATAGCTATTCTTTGTATTACAACTTATTCATTTTTAAGTAATTTGTTTAAGTATGTTTTCCATCATCACCCCCATTCCTAACAGCACTTGTGATGCCTTACCTCTATTGTAATTTTTCATAGACATTAAGGTATATGTGTGTGCTAATATTGTTTGAAATTTATCCACATGTCCCAAAACTAAGCCTACATGTCACACCTTTCCCTCTTTAGCTCCAGCCCTGTCCCTATCTATATCTACACCCATACTTTGCAAGCCACCTGACGGTGTGTGGCGGAGGGTACCTTCAGTACCTCTATCGGTTCTCCCTTCTATTCCAGTCTCATATTTTTCGTGGAAAGAAGGACTGTTGGTATGCTTCTGTGTGGGCTCTAATCTCTCTGATTTTATCCTCATGGTCTCTTCGCGAGATATACATAGGAGGGAGCAATATACTGCTTGACTCTTCGGTGAAGGTATGTTCTCGAAACTTTAACAAAAGCCCATACCGAGCTACTGAGCGTCTCTCCTGCAGAGTCTTCCACTGGAGTTTATCTATCATCTCCGTAACGCTTTTGCGATTACTAAATGATCCTGTAACGAAGCGCGCTGCTCTCCGTTGGATCTTCTCTATCTCTTCTATCAACCCTATCTGGTTCGGATCCCACACTGCTGAGCAGTATTCAAGCAGTGGGCGAACAAGCGTACTGTAACCTACTTCCTTTGTTTCCAGATTGCATTTCCTTAGGATTCTTCCAATGAATCTGTCTGGCATCTGCTTTACCGATGATCAACTTTATATGATCATTCCATTTTAAATCACTCCTAATGCGTACTCCCAGATAATTTATGGAATTAACTGCTTCCAGTTGCTGACCTGCTATTTTGTAGCTAAATGATAAGGGATCTATCTTTCTATGTATTCACAGCACATTACCCTATGAATGTTATGGCCATCCCAATCCCATAGTAGTTTTGTTTTCAAATAGAAAGTTACATGCCTAACAAGTTTGACTGAAACTGTTTTAAGCATTCCAGAGCTATGCTTTACAAATCACCCCTTCCTATTTACACCCCCCCCCCTCACTCCAACAGGTTAAATGTCATCAGGGCCATCACCAATAACCAGAGCAACCCTGAAAACTGTGGGTTCAACACCAACATAGTTCGAGTACTAGGGGTTTCATATGTTAATAGTAATTCTTTCCAGATAATAGGTCATACACAGATCAAGTTTGGGTGACATTGCTCTAGGTGCCCAGAGTTCTGCTTCCTTGTGTGAAGCTTGTCTTGTTATGTGATATCTGCTTATAGTAAGAGTCACAAATTTCTCCCATAAATCCTTTGACAAGACAGTTGGAAAACCATCATTGTACAATGTTCCTTTCTCAATATCTGTCAAATACCATGACTCTCTGGACCCAAGACTAGTTGTAAATATGTACTAATTCTTCATTCTCTTACAACTACTTTTAATGTGAGCAGATAACAGGATACCCATCATGAATAAGGCAGCCATAAAATCATCACATCAAAAGTTCTTACTCAATTTCTGCCCACCCACACAACTTTCCTGAGCCAAGGACTGGAGCAAATATGCTCTAAATTCCTTGTGTTTCTACACCTGCTTTTAATATAAGCAAATATTATAATACTAGATGCTGTGGGGTGCAACTAAAACCCAGCCTACCATAAACTATACTAGACACAAACTACAGTCACAGTACGAAAAAATATATGTCACATAATAACTACTGAACTTTATGGTTGACAAGGTGAAATATAACATAAAGCACAAACAGACAAGAATTGTTGATAAACTAGGAGTAACTAAGAAGTTTGAAAATGCAGTAACTGATTCCATCATTTGTGGATAACGTGCTGTTTTGGACCAATGGTACAAAAATGGAAGAAATTTTATCACACAAATGCATTTAGAGTCTGACATAGAATAGTTAAAGTACAATTTATCACTTAACCATACAAGCACCTCAGTGATCTACTCACATTTAATTTCCATCTTCCAGGAAAATACACATTAACAATGTAGTTGTTTGTTTTAATGTAAATGCACTATAATGAATGCATTTTGCTTCATGTTATCTGTTCCTAGCTCTAAAATTTGTTAGTTATTTGCTTACTTCATGCAGTCTGACAGGACAGGAGAGACATTACACAATATGCTTCCCAGCATCAGGCCCACTAAAGTAAACACTACATGACTGCAAGTGCGGGTACTAACAATGGGAATCACCATTTCAGCCCACTGCCTCCTCTACCTCCACAAATAGGGGTACTAGGAGTATCTTACTCACATTATTATTTTTTCCTAGAAAGTAAACCATATTTGTAATAAGTTCCACTGAAATTTCTGCATACTTTCCTACCCCTTTTCATCACCTGCCCTCTCCCCATTCCTAACAGAGCTGATAAGTGTGTTCTAGGCCACAACACTTTTCTTCCAGAACTAAGTTATACCTGTAAATATTTGATATACATAGTTCCACATATTCAAAAGTTACACTTTATATGCCACCCCATCCTACTGCAACCGATACCCCTAGTGGTTAAATGTTATTGGAACTTACACCAATCAGCCCAGTAAACCTGTAAACTTTGGATTCAGCACTAATACACGAAGGCATGCTGCAAAGTAATGCTTCAAAATTTTTTATCTGAAAACTTTTCAGATTTTAAAATAAAACAAACTTTCTTAGCATTCTACATCTTTATTCTTCAAGTCTACATATTTATTTCTCAACATAGTCTTCCTTGTGACAAACACATTTCTCTCAACAAGAGGTCAGTTTGTTAACACCATCACTGCAGTATGTCTGACTTTGTTGGCAGAGCCACAACCTCACCTCTGCTTGCACTGCTTCATCATTTTCAAAGTGAAGCCATCAATTTAAGTTTTGAAAACAGATGAAAATCGATTGGGGCCAAGTTGGGACTGTATGGAGGATGACTGGTGACAGTGAACCCAAGGCATCGGATAGTTGCAGATGTCAGAGGGATCGCATGTATTCTGGCACAGTCATGCTGAAGTACAGGGTGTTCCATGTGTGGGTGAACACTTCAAATTCATGCTTTCAGTTTTCTGAGGGTCTTGCAGTGCCATGCAGAGTTTATGTGGTGCCTTTGGGCATCAATTTCAAATGCACCACACCTTGAACATCCCAGGACAGTGTGAGGATGATTTGCCCATTGATGAAAGGCCCCAATGTCGCTTGGTTCACACCTGCAGAGTGGCAAGTTACACATTTAGCTTTTACTGTGTTTTGTTAATAGTGTATTTCTTGAATTTCATGCATGTTTGTCTATTTAAGAGGTGTAATCTCACGTTCTTGTAACTGTGATGTATAGAGTTAAGCAGTCACTAGCACAGTTGTCATTTCTTTTGAACAGCTAACTACACAGATCATAAGGTGACATGTCAAGAGGGTAGAAAGCTGCATATCTAGGTTTCTGTAGGTGTTTTTACAGTCAGTTCTTGTTAGTAATAGTATGATGGGTAGGATGTGTGCACGCTGTGCGAGGACGCAGAAGGAGCTGGCAACAAGTCGTGAAGAGCTGAATGTGCTTTTGGCTATGGTCAGTCATCTTGAGGTTGCTGCCTTGGGTGTAGTGGTGGTGGAGCATCTGGCACATCACACGGGACGCCTCAGGTGTTGCTTGTTTCACCCACCGGCTCTCTTGCTGAGGTCCTTCTTAGTATACCCGATGTGGTGGATCTGCATCACAGCAGGATAAGTGGCAGGTGGTAATGCGTTTGTGTTGCTCAATGCAGAGCGCCAATGAAGTTTGGCTGAAGGAAGACACTGAAGCAGTTCTGAGGCAGGCTGCCAGATCTGTTACCAGTAGATTCGAACAACACACAAGTTTTATGGGAATGTTTTGGGAACTCAAATAAGAGTCTCTTGAGGGAAGGCAACATTGCTTTCGAGGAAAACTATTTAGAAAATTTAGAGAACCGGCATTTCAAGCTGACTGCAGAAAAATTCTACTGCTGCCAATGTAAATTTTGTGTAAGGACCATGAAGATAAGGGACAGGATAAATTAGGACTTGTACACAGACACATAGCTAGTCTTTTTTCCCTTGTTCTATTTACAAATGGAACAGGACAGGAAACTACCAGTAGCAGTACAGGATATCCTCTGTCACGCACTGTACAGTGGCTTGTGGAATACGTGTATAGAAGTGTATGTAGATGCATATGTGGAGGGCATAATTTTGAACTTTTTTTGGTGTTAAGATATCCTTTGTGGCAGAACTCCATCAATGTTCTACTGTTTTGGGTGTCAAAATGGTGAACCCAGTCATCAACTGTCACAATGCTGTTAAGGAACCCAGCAACCTCATGCTCAAAACACAAAATAAATTGTTGATATATGCCTAGTCTCCTTCATTTCATGTCAGGAGTGAGCATTACAGACACCCACCATGCACACAGTTTCTGTACCTTAGTTCTGTAGTAATGGTCTATATACACTCTCATGATATGCCAAACGTACCTGAGAGCTGTCTGTGTTAGCGAACGATTTTTTCTGAGGAGTTCATCAACCCTATTCCTATGAGTTTCATGCATTCATCCACACAGAGTTCTGCCTTCTGCCACACACACTGGGATTAGAACCACTATTTCCTTCATTATGAGCATGATCAACTCAATGTCGCACATTACTGCTTTTGATACAATCATCACTGTACAAAACTTTCACTCTGTTATGGATTTCAATTGGAGACACATTTTCTGCAGCCAGGAACTCAATTACAGCATGCTGTTTTTCATGCACCATTGCCATGTTACATGCTAGCCCTCTAATGGAGAGGGTTGCAACTTGTGCCAGCAAAATGAGAAAGTCGAACAAGTAATGTGCATGACATGTAATATCTCAAATGATATTGGGAACAGAATAAAACATTCTAAGGCATTACTTTTCAGTATGACCTCATAGTTTGTTTACAATTATAAAGGATGTCCTAACCCTTATTTTATTATTTCATTCTGTCTGCAACTGCCAGTATTTTGTTTAGTTTTTGAAATGTCGAACAATTTTAGCCATAGGCAGTCTTCAAGTACCTAAATACATTTGTTGACTGTATGATCATCAAAATATGCTATGGAAAATGTTGCCATACTGGTCTCTTGCATGTGCTATATATGAATCATGTCTATAGCCTTGTACTTCTGAGTAAAGATGTCATAGGTTCAATTAAAATTGTACAACTAGCCTCACTAGTATGGCAGCACATTATGAGGTTAAAATAACATAATCACACTGGATGTACATGTACAGACTATAAATGACTTTTTTTACCACATATTAACTCATACCATGTATAAAATTTAGTTGCAATAATTCCAGGCATTCCATAGCTTTGCATTCACGCCACTCTCTCATTGCCATGAAAAGAGGTGTTATGGGTGCCTTAACTTCACAGTAATTGTTTCCTGGCACTAATGGCAAATGGAGGTATCAGATTTGTTAACACATTGGACTCTCAATCTTAAATTCCCATTTGGTTGTTCTTATTTAAGTCTCCTATGGACTCCCTAAATCACTTGGGGTGACCATGATAGTGATTATCACCAATCAGCAACTAAGCTGGTGCTTTTCTGCTAATAGTGTCAGTGTCAATGAGTCATTTAATACTAACATTGCTTTCATATATAATCAAAATGACAGACAGCAGTATTGTGTACATTGATGAGTCTTTTTTTTTTTTTTTTTTTGTGAAATTTACTGAGAACAAAGTCATAAAACTTTCACACATTCATACAAGGCTTCAAGCACAGTATTATGTTGACATACTCATGCACAGAGACTGCTGTAAATGATATAAATGCATGAGTAACAGTCCCTGACTCAGTGGTTTCCAGTTCATAGAAATCATTCGTGTGACAATTCTGTGTGCAGAATGAATGCTATAAGAAAACAGTGAAACTGTAAAACAGGGATGGCTATTTGTGTGGAAAAAATCAACATGAGCATTCTCATATATTTGCCTTTTGGAAGATTAGTGCAAGTTAGGTACCTACTTCTTCCACCAGGCAGAAAACAGTGCAAGACTGAACAATAATGGTAATAATAACAACATCTTTCTGAATCATTTCACTCCATAATATAAACATATTTAAATGAATGCAGTTACATAACTGCACTAAAACATTAGGCCAATGGATGTATTGGGAAAATGAAGCCAAGAAGACTAATGATTCTGAAAAATGAAGCCCCAGAAAGAATGATCCGAATGAATGCAAACCTAGAGGGCACATCTGAAAGATTAAAAGCAGTAAGCTGTTAAGACTGCAGTGAACTGGCAAACACATAGGCCCAGAAGCACTTTCTCTTGTGTGACCACAAAGGTCAGTGTCACCTACAGTTCAAATAGTGAGGAGCTGTGAAACAAAGTGTAAATGTAGAACCATGTACCACTATGTTACAGCTACATAAAAGGCTGAAATACATTCACAGGCAGCTGGATCAGAGATAGCTGCTATGTTGGAAAGAGAGCATTCCAATCACTATGGTAGCTGATATAATTAGGTGTGTTACATGACAAAGATGTCATCAAACTTTATTATGGCTACCAATACGACAGTCAGGCACAGGACAAATAAGAAACATGATATCAACACATTTGACCTCAATTAGGTCATATTCATTGCCAAGCACATGGGACACCCCATCTCTGAGGTTGTCCAGGAACTGGGCTATTCACATGCCATTGCATCAAGTGTGTCTATGAGTACCTTGGTACAGAGGAAACCACCATTCACAAAGTCAAATACCATATGTAACAATGCACTGAGGATGGGGGCACCCATCACCTATTGCAGAATGTGACAGTTTAGAGATGGGCCACAGCACAGCAATTCTGTGTTGGCCAATAACAAATGGCGAGCAGCTATACCATTCAGAAACTCTTTGCTCTGGGGTAAAGCAGCCACTGTCTCACATGTTTATCTCTGCTCATTACACATAACAGAAGACAGAGAGTAGCACTGGTGCAGGAACACTGCCATTGAATGTTCTAAGATGGAAGAAGGCTGCCTAGACTGAAGAGTCATGTTACACATTGATAACAGGATACAAGTACTTTGAAAACCACATGAGGCAATTTATTCCACTCACCACTATAGCACCTTTCAGCTAGGCATTGAAGGTATTCACATGTGGGGGAATATTTATGTAATGCTCCATAAAGTTTTCTTAAATACCAGCACCACAAGCTATATGGACAACACAAAACTCAATATTTCTTCCCAATTTACATCAGTTCATTCATTTCATTCCATGCACAGCTCCAGAAAAGCAAAATCTTTAAATCTGGACAGCTCTTACACTACACTTTATTAACAAGTGTATAAATCAAGTTACCTTCCATTAGGAATGTGGGTGCACTCAACGACTGTGATATGATTTTCAAATGATAGAGCACAGCAATCAGTCCTCCTTTTCTTTCACATTTTATTAGGCAAATATAGATTTCGGGTAGTGCCTAGCCATTATCAATGCACTATTTGATGGTATCAATGCATGTCCTAGTTTGTCAGTCCCCTGTTGTTCAGGTTTCTGTCACAGTTTGTTCAAGACTACTAGTACAAATATTTTATCACTGCTGTCAGGAGAAAGTCGTATTTTGAAATTTTTGGGTGTTATCATCACAAGGAACATTTCCCATGCCATTTATTTCACGAATACATACCAAGAGCATCACTATCACCTTCAACTTCAAGTTCAAGTTCAAATTCATCTAAGCCTTCATGTACCAAGTTCTGTGTGGTTAAATATGACATAGTCTGGTAGATTTCTCGCAGACTAAAACATCTATTATGTTCATCACTCTACAATTTAAAGACATGAGAATAATGGTACAGTTTCTTCCACATACTTCAGACCAGATCTGCACTTGGTCATCCAATCTTACTACATTTCTTGCTTATGTTGCAATCTCATTTGAATTATAGATGGAACTGAAGCAGCATTCCTGCCTTTGATTTGGTGCTAAATACGATTTTGAAAAAGTCATATTGTATCTCAAATTCCGAAATGTAAATAAAAATTTGCTTGTAATAATTGTGAAAATACAGATTTCAAATAAATCAGTCAATGATAGGCAAACAAATTTCACATGTTAGTAAGTGTTATGGCAGTTAAGTGCTGCACTTTAAGCATAAGAAGCAACTAAGCTGTCATTAAAATGAAAGTAGGATCTACTATGAAAAAAAATGAAGCATTTCAGAGAGACAATTTAACATTCAGTCAGAAAGATGATTGTCATTAATTGCACTCTCAGCCTGTACTCCAATACACAAAATTCATATCACATTTCCCTCTGTTTAATATTATTACCTCCATTCAGCCTGCTACAATAGCAAGTGCATTAAGTACATGGTCCCTAGATCAATAAAGTAGCTAGGACCAATTCATGTCCGCTCAGGAATCATGACAAAATTTGGTGCACTGGCCAACCTGAATATGGCCTTATGGTTATACTTCACGCCCATTCTGGCAAATGTTCAGCTTGTTCCTCATCTCTGCCTCAAAAAAAAACCACAATAGACAAACACATAAAACATGATAAACATACAGAAGCAAAATTAGACAAATCACAAATATGTTGAAACACATATCCTTCCTCCACAGATTTTCAGCTGGTGTAACCTCTGATTAAACATGGTTAAGTTAGTGTAAGAAAAATACAGTGCTGTATTAGATTTGACAAAGCTGTGGAAAAAAGCAGGCACCACTAAAAAGTGAAAATTGTTGAAATTTGATGAGAGATATTTACTAATAATCAACAAGGCCCCTAGAAAATGCATAATAAATCAAATAACTTGCTTGACGCTTCTACAATTTTTTATAGGAACACAGTATTTTCTGACAGATAAGTAATGGATATTCTGTTGTTTCTATGATGATTATTATTATGACTTTAAGACATGGAATTGCTTGGACACTAGTGCCCACGCATAAAATAAATTGTGAGGACTGTGGTTAATGTAAATTAAAACAACAACAGGCTATACAATGACAGGCTATACAACAACACAGGAACAATACACTAACACAACAGACACAATTTAAAATAAAATACAACTCTAAGGAATGACATAAAAACAATAACACAAAACATGGATTTAAAACAATGCAAAATAACTGCCAATAAAATGCATTATAAAATAGTCGGTCTAGAAAATTTAAACTGGGACCAGATCTCTGTGGTTTGTCATACTTGTCTTATAGTCATTTAAAATAGCAGGCAGGTTGTGTAGAGAACACAGGAAAACCCTCAGGTCAGAAAATAAAACACACTCAATCAAAACATGGTGTACCGACATGCATGTTCCACACATGTCACAAATTGGCGAGTCCTTCTACCACAATAGAAAAGCATGTGCCAGAGGACTGTGTCCAACTCTTAGCCATGTCTGGGCTACTTCTTCAGCCCACTGTGGCCAGGAGGAGGTAAGCCACAGTTGCACAATAGATTTCACTGACTACAACTTATTGCCTCTCACTTTCAGTAACTGTACCCTCTTGGTCACGTATCTCCTGGCTGCTTGTAGGGGGCAGAACAAGGAGTAGGTTGGAAGAGCAAGCCTTCTTAGTGGCCACACCAGCAAGTTCATTTCTCCAGATTTCTGTATCACCTGGTAACTGACAGAAAATTATCTCCTTCTCCTGCCTTTGAATGAGAAGGAGAATGCTCTGGACGATCCTGTCTGCTGTGTGCATCTCTCCAATGGCAAGAAAGGCACTTCGCGAACTAGAGCAGACGAGGAATTTTATGTTGCTAAGATGTCATCTCCTCTGTTCCAGAGTCCTCAGGATAGAAAATAATACTGCACAGCACATAGCAAATTGCTCTAGAAGTTCTATTCTGAGAATACATTCTGGGAACATGACAGAGCAGCAGCCAAAAAGTCCCCCTGCTTAGACTCATCAGTGTTGTGGTATATGGACCTCTCACCCAGCAGACCTGCAACACATCCACACCTGTGGTACGGGAGTGGCCTAACCCAGAAGAGATTACATCAACAGGTGACAGAACTTCAATCATGCACGCTGACTAGGCAAGCAGGTGGCTGTGTGAGAACCACTACAGGTTGCTGGCGCCACAAATCTGAGAGCCATGTGACTGAAAATAGTTCCTGTAGTATCCCTACCCGGACTGCATATTTAGGGCAGCACAACACCACTTCAAGCCAGTCTTCAGTCGAGCTCTGCATCAGGTGTCAAAAGGACCCACAGTTCTGCAATCAGAGTCTCGTTCAGAATCTTCGCTACGTACAATGCTCTGCCACTCATCAACCAGCATCAGCCGAGGAAGCTCCCAGTGTCTGTCACCACGATCACCAGGACTTGGCCTCTGCATCAGTGTCAGCCAGGAATTAGGTATCACTCATCAACCTTATCTTTGTACATCATTTTTCTACCAAGTGAACCTTAGACTGTATCTTGTTCTGTGACCAAGAGAATATCACACTTTGAATGTTTATATGATTAAGGCACTCAGCCTAAGTTAGGTCTAGTGTAAATTCAAGGCTAATCACAACATTTCACAAACTATTGTAAGTGATTAACTTTTCCCCAAGGAGGAGCTTTTGGTTGACGCATTTATTAATAAAACTGTTCTACATTGTTTACCTGGGCTATGTTTTCATTGCGCCTCAATTGGCACAAAACGCATCAAGTATAAACACTAATGAAATCCCACTGTCAGTTTGAGATCTTATAAAATTTATCTTTAAAAATGCGTTCTATCAAATAGGCCTTATGGCAAGTCGTCAGTTCTAAAGTTAATCTGGGACCCTTTACTACCCAGGGATCTCCAACTCCACCCCTGACTTGGGCACCTTAATTCTATCAACCTGTTTCACTTCCAAGATCCTCTCATGCAAAGATCCCAAATAGCCTTATTACACATGAACAGTTGTTGAACAAAAATTCCTGTCATGGCCATGCAATGTAAATCAATGTTGGCGATTTTGGAATAGACAAAACCCTATATGCTTGGTGCACTATGAGGAGGAGCTGTCCTGTCGACAATGTGGACTCACAAGCATCTCCACACAAGCTAGGAATTGGACTTGTGTTGTAAGTCTCCGTTATAACCCGATTCCCCCACACCACACCAAATCTTATAATTTATGGTACAAATGTCTTGCTGATCCATAAATGTGTCATCTATATTTGAGGTGGGACTGCATGAAGAATTTAGAAAACTGGAGCAGCCAATCTGTCTGCCCTCCTGGACCTATGATTAATGCATTTTAAAGATTTAAAGACTTGAGACATTTCATATCTTTGAGGTGTAATAGTTGCAATAGTTTCTCATGAAAGAGGAGGACCAGGAATTTCATCTTTTCTGTAGAATTTACAACAGACAAATTAAAAGGAGAACAAAAGTGATTAAAAAGAACACCAACAGTTGTCCGAAAAGATAACTTACAATTTGTGACATTCACCTATCTTCCAGCATCCTGATGGTCATTTGTAACTGATGAGTGGCTGTTGTGATGATGAAAGACTCTATTTTGTCACTTTTCATCTTTGAATTTTTATCTTCTCAGTGTATTTCAGGCAGTCTCAACCTCATACTGGGTGGGCACATTTTGCTTGAGATGAAAGTCAATGCCAGGTTCATGGGCTGCCTTTCTGCATTTCCCGCACATGGTTTTTGGGTTGAGTTGGGTTGGGTTGGGTTGGGTTGGGTTGGGTTGGGTTGTTTGGGGAAGGAGACTAGACAGCGAGGTCATCGGTCTCGTCGGATTAGGGAAGGATGGGGAAGGAAGTCGGCCGTGCCCTTTCAGAGGAACCATCCTGGCATTTGCCTGGAGTGATTTAGGGAAATCACGGAAAACCTAAATCAGAATGGCCGGACGCGGAATTGAACCGTCGTCCTCCCGAATGCGAGTCCAGTGTCTAACCACTGCGCCACCTCGCTCGGTACATGGTTTTTCTTTATACCTCTAACCCTTAGGGTTAGAGGTATAAGACTTAACACTAAAGTGAAGGAAGGTTGCGTTGATAAGCTCAGAATTAGTGAAGACCACAAAGAAAGTGGTGGTCTTCTACAGCTCTCTGTTATTTCTTCCAGTTATTTTTCTCACATCAATAATTTCTGTCACTCCTATTCTTGTTTTACTTCCCAGACATCCATTTTCCACACCACAGCATGTGACTACCTCACTCAAGTTAATAATGTTGTGCACATCATTTACTATGTTGAATTCACCCAGAGTTTCCAGTTTTCTTAGAAGTTCCAACTGCTTTTGTTTGTTAGTTTCAACTAGAAAGGCACTGTTTCACACTTATTTCACAGATTTTAGAATATAAAAGAAAGCCATTCAAAACCTTTATAAATAGATAAGGGCACACTTTCAAAATCACCTCTTTATTTTTAATAACAAGAAATATATTTTGGTTCATTAGTGAACCCTTTTTTCTAATTCCCTTCTGGCCATCAAGAGGACTGGCCTTTCTCAGCCTTCTTTTGTAGTGGGTGTTAGCTACTCCTTGGAGTCCACTCGAGCTACTTTGAGAGTTTAAGACTGTCGAAGGACCCACTGACATCCCATGAGCAGCTAGAGAAATAAAGGTCCTAAAACTTTCTGGTAGATTCTGGAAGTAAAAGTCCTCTCAGACAGCTCCACTTGCCTAATTAAGCCTTATACAATTGAGGTGCAGCAGGTGACCCAGAGGTTACTCACTGATGACTGTTTGGCCTCAGCAGCTGACCAACACATCGGCACATAGTACACCTTGAGGTTAAGGTATTTTTAATGGAGGTTTTTTTCACAATCTGCATGGTCCAGGCAGTTAAGCCATGATCCCCACTCCCTATGATGCACAATGTTCCGCCACAGTGCTGCATGGTGGCTGCTGAAGCATGCAGAAAGTTTACAGTAATAGAGGACTGATTACACTCGTCAGTCCACAGTTCACCAAACTTATACCCAGCAAAACCAGACTGAGTACCCTGCAGTATTCATCACCTGGCATGAACCTGGGGCCCTGCATGGCTCATTATATGCCACAGATGATGATGTTTATGATCCACTGTATATTTGAACATCAAGGAAGTTTTGGGGAAACTTTTGTTTAAGACTCTGTGCATTGTGAAACGAGACTCAAAAAAGCCTCACTATTGTTCACAATTAACACAAATTTGATGTCCATTCATATAGAACACATGTTCACAAACATCCAGTAAAAATCCATTGAAGATATGGAACTAAATAGCAGCACACTGAGTCATTAAAACGTTTAACATGTCTGGAGATTATCTACAAAACAGGCATAATGTGTTTCAATGAAACTCATGTGTTGGTATTACATGTAAAAATTTGCACATTATGTCTTGTAAACACTGCCTATCAGAATACTGACTAAGCAACCCATGGAAACAAGTATGAAACTGATAAGAAAGGCACAAAATCGTCGTTGAAAAGACTTGGCAAAAACTGATAGACCAATGCAGTGATATGCAGACAGCATCCACAATTATTGTCACAAAATGTGTAATTTTTACTACATATGTTTTAGAGTAATGAGCTTGGTCTTCAACTTTACCTACAAATGTGTCTTCTGTTGCATAATGTTCATATCTTGTGAGTAAAGTCAGTCATTTGGGACACACACAGAGCAATAACTGTTATTATATACACTGAGGTGATAAAAGTCATGATATAGCAATATGCACATACACATATGTTAGCAGTATCACATATACGAGGCGCAAAGAACAGTGGGAGCTATCATTTGTACTCAGTTGATTCACATGAAAACTTTTCCAACATGATATTGGCCACATGATGGGAATTAACAGGGAAGGCGGAATGGTAGCTGGAGCTAGAGGCATGGGACATTCCATTTTGGAAATCGTTAGAGAATTCAATACGTCAAGATCCACAGTGTCAAGAGTGTGCCGAGAATACCAAATTTCAGGTGTTATCCCACACTACGGCAAACACAGTGGCCGACTACCTTCACTGAAAGACCAAGAGCAGCGGCATTTGCATAGAGTTTTCAATGCTAACAGACAAGCGACACTGGATAAAATAACTGCAGAAATCAATGAGGGATGCACAACAAATGTATCCATTAGGACAGTGTGATGAAATCTGGTGTTAATGAGATATGGCTGCAGCCGAGCAATGTGAGTGCTCTCCTGGGCTTGTGACCCCATCTATTAGACCATAGATGACTGTAAAACCATTGACTGGTCAGCTGAGTCCTGATTTCAGTTGTTAAGAGTAGATGGGAGGGTTTGAGCACGGTGCAGACCCCCAGAGTCATGGACCCACCCCTGGAGTCATGGACCCAGGTCATCAACAAGGCACTGTGCTAGCTGGTGGTGGGTCTATAATGGTGTGAGCTGTGTTTACATGGAATGGAATGGAATGTGTCCTGTGGTCCAACTGAACCTATCATTGACTGGGAATGGTTATGTTCAGCTACTTGGAAACCATTTATAGCCATTCATAGACTTCATGTTCCCACACAACGATGGAATTTTTATGGATGATAGTGCACCATGCCACTGTGCCACAATTGTTCCTAAGAGGTTTGAAGAAAATTGTGGACAATTTGAGTGCTCTACATTAATCTCATTGAACATGTATGGGACATAATAAAGAGGCCAGTTCATGAACAAAATCCTGCACCAGCAACACTTTCGCAATTACGGAAAGCTATAGAGGCATCATGGTTCAATATCTCTGCAGGCGACTTCCAATGACTTAATGAGTCCATGCCACATCAAGCCACTGCACTACACCATGCAAAAGGAGGTCCGACTTGATATTAGGAGGTACCACATGACTTTTGTCACCTCAGTGTACTATTTACACATAACATTTTAATATTAGCCTCTAAAGTGACTTGCAAAAAATGTCAATTTCAAAAGTTTAATGGTGAACAAAGAGTACTGTAAAAATGATGAAAGGCCCAAGATAGAAAAATTAATGTTAAGAACATGACATTTTACTGGTTATTAAGCTTTATACAGCATTTTAAAAGAAACAAGATAAATATCACCTACCTAGGAGAGAGACCTATGAGGAAGAAGCAGATGTAGATCAGTAAGTTCAATCAATTGCATGAAAGCTTCTTTTTAAAGATAAAAAAAAATGAAAACAAAGGTGGTAGCATAGCAGCTGGCGATGCACCACCTGCAAGGGATATGAAATTGTTACTAACACTTACAATGAAACAACAGCCGAAAATCATAAAAACTGAAAATACATTCCAGTTCAGCATAGATGTCTTTCCTTCAGAACAGATTTCTATTTTACTCCACATCCTTTTATAAATAAGTTGTTGATGTACAAGAAGACACATCTATAAACATTACGGGCTGTCACTTTGAACAGGGACAGTACTGAAAAAATCATCAAAGCACTAAATTTTATAGACTAAATTTCCTTTATTTCTGTTTATGATCACAAAACTTTTGGTCCTTAGACTACTGGTTTCAGTCAGTGATAATCGTCTTCAGATTGTCAGCAAAAAGGTGGGAAAACCAAATAAAATTAGTGAATAGTCTACATCTTTAAACAACAAAATATGCCATAGTGGAAGTAGTACTTTCTTACATAGTACAGTGGTACAATGAAGAAAAAGAGCTGTGGCTTGTGGAGAAGAGATACTAAATGATAATCAATTAAGATCAAAATGATGGGTAGTATGGATTTCCCGTCAAGTCAAGCGTTAACCTAGCTAACTATTGAATGTGATGATACTAGTCTGTTTCCAAATCAACACTCATTCTCCACACTAATTTTTCCTTAGCTTTCCCTCCTCTGGGTTATCATGAATGACATGTAACTGCTTCCATTTGTACTGGAACTGCAGGACGTGTGAGGGAACTAGTTGGGTTCTGTTGCTTCAAGGTTGACCACTGAGATTCTGTAATACTCCACTAACCTTCTGTAGATGCCCTTGACCCAGCACAGATGTGTGTTCAGGATACGAGTTCGTTGTTCTTGAAGTGAGGCTGTAAAATAACTGGCGAGATGGCCGAGGCTCTCAGTTCTACTAAGCAATTGATAAGTTCCAATTATGGGATGTCAATAGCTTTTCTTTTTATTCACAACACACAAAGCAGACAAAGATACAAACTGATAATAAGACATTATGCCTAGATGGGCTTACAAACCCTCACATTTCACATGTTACATTGGAATCAATTACGACCCTATTACATTACGTCTTGCAGAAAACATCTTCACAAAAATGACACGCTGTTACTCTTAATTCTCTGCTTTGCATGAAGAATCACGCTATTTGAATACAATGTTATTCGGCACACATTCAAGTTCTTAAATGAGCAGCCAGTAATGCGAACCATACCATTCAACTCTTTGTTCCCAACTGACTGAACAATCCGAATCACTTTGCTTCATAGTGCACTTTTGGCAGAGCCAAACAGGCACATAATGCTTCATCTGAAAATCATAATTTTAATGTTGATAAAAATTTTCATAAAATTAGATATGAAAAAAGTGGATTAAACCTTGCTATTGAGAGTGTGTTTAGCCTGACAGACAACTAAATCTGAATTATACTTTATCAAATATTAATAAATGAATCTTAGTAGTTTGATGCACTGGCTCCTGTGGTGGTAATCAATCAGATTATCCTCCTACTAATACCTGGTTAATTTCTCATTTCTGTAGCATCTGTTGTCTGCCTCTCTACCCACTTCTTACACCATGCCTCAGTTAATGCAGTCTCAGCCAAACTATGAAGTGAATCTTGGGATGGAATCTTATGGCTCCAAAACCAGAAATGTCACAATAGTACTTTTAAAATATGTATGTCTTGTCATATTTTAATGTTCATATTTTCCATGTGCATAAAAGTACTGCTTTTCATTATGGCATAATTTATTATTTTAAGATGTAGACTTTCCACTAATTGTTTTTCCCATGCTTTTGCTGCAGATTTGAAGATCATCACTGTTGACTGAAACCGTTTGTGAAAGGACCAAAAGTTTTGTTGATCATAGATGGAAACAAAAGAAATTCATTCTACACTTTCCAGATCACTGTTTTATTCACAACTAAGGTGTAGCTTGTAAGACTAAATTTTGGAACAAAAAATTTCCCATTCAATATGGAACAAATATTCATAACTGTTTTATTTGGTAACATTTTATGGCACAGAAACAGATTTCTCCTATTCATGCTCATATAAAATGATGCAAACTTTTTCGTATTACCACAATCAAAATGCAACTGTAAAGTATTTTTTTTAAACTATTACTTGAACAACAAATGCTTTTTTCCAAGCCAGAAGTTCCTACATTATAATCTACAGCTGAAAACACTTCTTTTTTGTTCATATGAAAGGAAATTAAAAGTAAAAACAAGATCAATAAACATGCTTTTGATTTAGGTATGACTGTACTGCTGAATACAATATCCATCATATACACTCCTGGAAATTGAAATAAGAACACCGTGAATTCATTGTCCCAGGAAGGGGAAACTTTATTGACACATTCCTGGGGTCAGATACATCACATGATCACACTGACAGAACCACAGGCACATAGACACAGGCAACAGAGCATGCACAATGTCGGCACTAGTACAGTGTATATCCACCTTTCGCAGCAATGCAGGCTGCTATTCTCCCATGGAGACGATCGTAGAGATGCTGGATGTAGTCCTGTGGAACGGCTTGCCATGCCATTTCCACCTGACGCCTCAGTTGGAGCAGCGTTCGTGCTGGACGTGCAGACCGCGTAAGACGACGCTTCATCCAGTCCCAAACATGCTCAATGGGGGACAGATCCGGAGATCTTGCTGGCCAGGGTAGTTGACTTACACCTTCTAGAGCACGTTGGGTGGCACGGGATACATGCGGACGTGCATTGGCCTGTTGGAACAGCAAGTTCCCTTGCCGGTCTAGGAATGGTAGAACAATGGGTTCGATGACGGTTTGGATGTACTGTGCACTATTCAGTGTCCCCTCGACGATCACCAGTGGTGTACGGCCAGTGTAGGAGATCGCTCCCCACACCATGATGCCGGGTGTTGGCCCTGTGTGCCTCGGTCGTATGCAGTCCTGATTGTGGCGCTCACCTGCACGGCGCCAAACACGCATACGACCATCATTGGCACCAAGGCAGAAGCGACTCTCATCGCTGAAGACGACACGTCTCCATTCGTCCCTCCATTCACACCTGTCGCGACACCACTGGAGACGGTTTCGAATGGTCCTTGCCGATACCCCAGGAGCAACAGTGTCCCTAATTTGCTGGGAAGTGGCGGTGCGGTCCCCTACGGCACTGCGTAGGATCCTACGGTCTTGGCGTGCATCCGTGCGTCGCTGCGGTCCGGTCCCAGGTCGACGGGCACGTGCACCTTCCGCCGACCACTGGCGACAACATCGATGTACTGTGGAGACCTCACGCCCCACGTGTTGAGCAATTCGGCGGCACGTCCACCCGGCCTCCCGCGTGCCCACTATACGCCCTCGCTCAAAGTCCGTCAACTGCACATACGGTTCACGTCCACACTGTCGCGGCATGCTACCAGTGTTAAAGACTGCGATGGAGCTCCGTATGCCACGGCAAACTGGCTGACACTGATGGCGGCGGTGCACAAATGCTGCACAGCTAGCGCCATTCGACAGCCAACACCGCGGTTCCTGGTGTGTCCGCTGTGCCGTGCGTGTGATCATTGCTTGTACAGCCCTCTCGCAGTGTCCGGAGCAAGTATGGTGGGTCTGACACACCGGTGTCAATGTGTTCTTTTTTCCATTTCCAGGAGTGTATTTAAAACAATGTAGTGCATTTTTATTTTCAGCCTATGAAAGTAGATGTATCAATATTACACAGCGTTAGCATAATAAGCAAGTCGATCAGTGCAGGATTTGTATCTCTACTGAGTCTTGCTGTTTTCCAGAAAAAGTAATTCCATCCCTAAAAGAATGATTTCACTAGTGTTATTACGTAGTCATGGGTTTGTCATGCTCTAGATTTTTCTGCATTAATGGCATTTTCTGAAGGTCTTCAAAACCTACAAGTCACTATATGTGGCATATTAAAGGACAGACCTTCTTTTAATTCAAAAACATTACCACAAGTTCATGCTTTCAAAGACTCTGGAAAACTGAATGCTCATGCTGCAATCCATGATGCCCACTAGACTTCATGATGAGTAGATTGGTTAATTTTTCAAAGTCTTCTTCTTCTTCTCATAGCATACAACCATGTATGGGTCTTCATCTCTTCAATAAGTTTCCTCCATTACGCCCTCTTCAGTGCAGTTCTTTGCCATCCTCTGACTTTGAGAGATTTTATATCTTATTCCACATCATCTGTCTACCACTTTCATGGCCTTCCTCTCTGTTTTCTTCCAGTTGGTATGTGCTTCTGAAGTTACTAACATCTTAAGTGTCAATATTGTATCAAAGACATAATATATAGGTTATAATAATTGCTATGGTGATTAATATACAGTTAACGTGTCAAAAATCAAAGTATGTTTGTAAAAAATGTGATGAATGTAATGTGGAAATGATATGGATACTCCAGCTATACTCAGCTCCAACGCTGAATGTGGAAACATGTAAATGAACTGAAGACGGGCTCAAAACCAAAACCAGTTATGTGTTAAGTAAAATCACCTTCCATTGTGACTGGTAGTGTTTATTATTATACAACCTATAAAGGAACAGTCACAGAGTTCAATTGCCTCCATTATGGATAAAATTCACAGAAATATACCTAGATGGTATACCAAGCAGTTACAATTCATTCATCATTTCTGCCCTCTCAAGACTATCAAAAGCCTGCTTGAAATCTACATAGAGGTTATGAAGCTCATTATTATACTCATCTGTCTTTTCCTATATTTGCCACAGCACAAACATTTGATCTGCTGTTAACCTGTTATGCCAAAATCCACACTGATATCCTCCTGGAATCTCTTCTGCATATAGAGCTAGCCTGCTGTAAGTAACACTAGAGTGAATTCTATAGATTACATTCAGCAGAATAATTCTTCAGTAATTCAAACAATTCTTGTCTCTTTTTTATGTATTGGCTGCATTACATCTAAGGTCCACTCTTCTGGAATTCTTTCATGATTCCATATCAACTTAATAAATCTGTGGATCTTTTTTTTTAACAGTTTTGCAGCTATTTCAATAGTTCCTGGTGGTTCGTATTTTTTGGGACAGTGCAATGCCTTCCATACATCCTCTAATGTCAACTGTCCTATTAGAAGTGTCCTCCAAAATTCCCTTGAATCTCCATTTATCCACAACATCTTGTTTATTTGTCAGCAGATTTCCCACATTGCCCTTGCATGCTGTTATTTTCAGTCTGTATTCTTGAGTTCGTTCTTTAATATTCTTTGACAATTTCTGCTTTCATTCCTGTGTCAGAATGCATTAATGCTTTCATTCCTTTGGTAGTGCTCTTCAATCTCCTCTATATTTCTCTTAATGATTTCTCTTTTTCTCCCCTCCTTCATACTCTTGATGCCTCTATTCTTTCTTCATTAAATAACGCCAGATTTGATCTTGTTTTTTGTTGTAAGCATTTCAGTCTTCCTTACTTTTTTCTATTCAACTACCTATCTACATTCATAATCATACTACTTTTCATTTCTGAGTTTCCTTTTTCCCCTTAGTATTTCATGTGTTGTTGTCAAAATATTAAAAAGTTTTAATCTTTTTTCTATATGGTCTCCACAATCTCTTGTCTGTAACTCCTGTCTCAATCTGTTCTGGTACTCCTGAATAATTGCCCTATCTTTCTGTCATTCTATGTTCCATTTCTTTCCTCTGGTACTATTTCCTTTGGCAGCCATAGCAAGTTTCTGCCTCATTTTTGCTCCTTCTGGGTAATGGTCACAATTGAGGCCCAGCTCCTTGATACCAATATATGGTCCGAAACTTCCCGGCAGATTAAAACTGTGTGCCGGACCGAGACTCGAACCCGGGACCTTTGGTAGAGCACTTGCCTGCGAAAGGCATAGGTCCCAAGTTCGAGTCTCGGTCCGGCACACAGTTTTAATCTGCCAGGAAGTTTCATATCAGTGCACACGCCACTGTAGAGTGAAAATTTCACACTAGAATATATGGTCTATTTTTCAGAGTAATCAGTGGAAAATCACCTTACTGCAAACAACATTAAGCAGTTTTAAGTGAAGTCTTACTTAGCATAGCTGTGACATTATGAACAGTTGGCTTCATACTAAAAATTACATGTTTGCATTTTCTAATATTGACACGCATACTATGAAGAGAAAATTTTTCATCACAGACATCATTTCATGCATAAAACAATACTACTTTTGAAATATATATAACAAATGCTACTGAAAAAGGCAGTGTAATGTAATGAAAAACAATGAACATGTATTAATCTTACTACATGCTTATGCTGTTGTGGATATATAACAGGCTGAATCTTTATGGTGGCACTGCAGCGCCAACTGTACAATCCAAGTATGCCTCAATGACTATCATAAAGTCTCAACTTGCCAACTAATTTTCAGAATAAGTACACTGATATTCAACAGTAATACAAAATGTTTGCATTTTAAGCTACAATGAACCATATTTTGCAAGAAACAACATCCTCCACTGTAAGCTGCAAGTGTAAGGGAAAGTGTAATTACACAATCAAATGACAACTTCTTCAGACATTACATATCTAATTTCAGTCATAGTTGGTCGAACTCTTTCATCAAATATTAAGAGGAACATTCTTTTGTAAGATCAAACACTAATTTAAGGAGATAATTTAATCATCTGGGCAGCTTGACTTAGATATTCTCCCATATTTTAAGAACTTAGTACTTTTGTGGCAACACAGAAGGTTCACTGGAAAATTTTCTGACTCATTCTGTAGTAAAAATTGTGATACTGCATTTAAGACAAAGAGATATATGAGACACAAACTACCTACCTTCAGGAGGAACAACTTCCAATACAGCTGATACAAGAACATGTGTAGCTTCTGAAGCTCCAGTTTCCTTCTTAGAGGTGAGAAATGAGGACATAGTCAAGGTAACTTGGAATGTGAAAGCATGTAACTCAGAGCCCGTATTAAGAGGGAGCCAAGTTTTGAGACACCTTGTCTTTGTCTCCAACCTTCCCCAAATTTTTCCCTTTTTCTTACCTTGACAAAGAAATCTGTTACTTCTAAAGCTTGAAGTTTTATTTCTTATGTGTGTTAAGAATCAGCTGTAGTAGGAGCTGTAACTCTTGAAAGAAAATATTGGCAGGGATTCCATCTGACCTTTACTATATATTTCCAAATAATCCCATTTGGAAATGTCTCTGCCACTCTTCTGGTCCCTTCCCTTCTGGTTAAGGGTTTCGCACTGTCCAAGTGTGACATGTTCGGTGCTCCTTTCTATAATGACAAAGGAACTCTTCTTTAAAAAAATATAACTGATCACTAATTAAATCTCAGGCATTCATAATAAGATTATTGTATACCCATGCTGCTGCCTGTGAGCCACCATCAACCAAATATGTGTGTACCACGGACTGCTGCAGCTCAGGTCTGCTAGCTATGCATCCCTCTGGAGAACAAGAGAAAGACTCTGGGGTCGACACAAACATGCCTGGTTGTTTTCAACCAAACCTCCAGGACCTACCACAGTACAGTGTGGTGACAGAATGTCCCATAGCAGTATATATAGGGGCAATCACTGGCACCACTTCTCTTTGCCTGCTGAATGCCAAGCCAGTATCCTTGTGCCAGGTGGATATTTAGGCCTCTCTACAGCCAGTGCACACTCTGGGCTAATGACAGCTGCACTTAGCAGCCCATTAATTGGAGTTCACACTCAAGCCCTTGCCTCACTGGACTTCACTTCAACCTTCCTTGAGCTCACACCTTGCTGAACCTTCTCTCTGCCATCCCTGAGGGGCTGGACCTTCTCTCCACCACCTAATATCACATCAGGCTGAACCTCATCTCCAATCATCCACACTTACTTTACTTTACTTTTGTGTCTGGAAACTACAATTTTGTTTGCCCAGTATTGGGCAATGTCCAATGTTTCTTCTTTAGCCAGCCACAGATTGTCAAGGGTGCATCTGTGGGGGCAGGCAGGGCATTGTAGGAGATGTTCCATGTCCTGTCGAGTGCCGCAGTCGCATTTGTCGTCATTTTCGTCCAACAAACCCCATTTGATCAGATTAGATTTCACAGGAGCCACCCCAGTTCTGATGCGGTTAAGCATTCTCCAGGCTTTCCAATCACCAGAAATGCCGCTTGGTGGGTCCTCTCTTAGTGGATATCGAAAACCAGTGCATTCAATCATCCACAAGTTCATTGTCTCACTGGACTTCTACCATCAGTGATCAAATTCCAGTCCAGAACATTCCAGTGCAACAACTGTGCTGACTTTCAGCCTAACCTAGTAGTGGGGACTTACATCCCAAGGAACTGTGCAGCTGTATTTTGTTTGATCACACTTAATAAACATATCATTTTTCCTGGTTACCTGCATACATCCATTGTAGCGTGTTGCTCCCCTCAATGGGAAGTACAAACGCGGTAACATCAGATGGTCTAATGCGTGTGATGTTTCCTCTTTACTCTTCATAGTACTTTGTTGTCACCATGGACCCAACATTTCTGCAATGCTGGTGGGAGCAGTTACAGCTCCAGGAAAAGCAACAACACTTGCAGAAAGAGTTAATTCAGGAGATGCTCAAATAGAATTTGGTGTCGGGCCAGGTGCCTGCCCATACACCTCTCCTCCGCTGCCCCAATGCCATTTGAGAGATTCAACAAGTCTACAACTGGCCACTGCTGCTTCTGAAGTTGGCCCCATTGTCGCCTATCCCACTGCAGCCATCACCTTCGCCTCCAGACTGTCGGCACCGTAACATCTCAGGCAAGTGGCACTGGTCGAACCCCTTGCTCCCATCACCTACCGATGCCCTTCTGACACCTCTTTACGCAGGTCAGCCAAGGATTTTCGCCTTCTGCCATGCTGCCGCTGTTAGCACCTCCTTTCTCATCCATTGCTAAGGCTCTGCCAACATCTCCAACACCTCTGCCACTCGTCTGGTCCCTTCCCTTCTGGTTAAGAGTTTTGCACTGTCCAAGTGTGACATGTTCGGTGCTCCTGGCCTCCATCCATGAGGTGCTTTCAGGGACCTCATGACCCTGATAGTACAGACATCAAGTTTTTGGCAGTGTTTGCCAGCTTTCCAGCATCCTCAGCAAACTTCGGACAGCTCTTCTGCTCCATGGTTCCACCCAGCATTTGACTCACATTCCTTGCAGCTGCCATTGGTTTAGTCCTTCCTCCCATCAGCCCTCAAAACCCCACCATCACTTCACTGGCTCATCAGCACTCCAGCATCTCAGGCATCCACTGCTGGTTGAGCCCGTGCATCCCTCTGACTGCTGACATCCTGCCAAAGTTGCCCCTGCCACTCCATGCTGTGGTACCCACGTGTTCGGTCCAGCTTTCACAAGTTTTCCATCTCAGGCGCTGTCTGTTGACAATAAGGCCTTATTCAGTCTCTTAAGCACCATCCTACAATTTCTCACATCCTTCTTCTCCTATCCCACTGCCCCTCTTCCCAGAATGGCCACGCATCTCATACTCTTGCTCTCTTTCCAGTAGGGCAAAATCACAATACACACTGCAGTGTCCCTGCCATGTTGACTGTCGCGGATTCCTCACCTCCTCAGGATGCCCCACACAGGCCACCAGCTGAGCATTCTTAGGCCTTCGGCTATCCACTCCTACAGATTTCAGCACAAAACCTGACCACATCAGGTTCACTTCTGCAACTGCCTTCAGCGGCCAGATCGCCTTTCCTAGCTGATGACACTACCCACCTTTCTCCTTTTTCTTGTATTCACCCTCCCAGTTCTCATCCGGGCAAAGCCTCCACTGTTGCAGCTGCCTCCACACCACCTACCTTCAGCCATCATTCCCTAGGTTCCAGCCTTTGCCGTCATGAGCAACCATACCAGGTATCACTTCCCCAATCCTGAAGGTGGCTCCTCCCTCTGGCTAGGCTGCCACTTCATCTCCAAGATGGCTCTGCCACCTCGTCCTTATGCAGGTAGGGATATTATATGCCCAGGCTGTCGAGTGTGACATGTCACTGACCATACAGGTGTGTACCGTCGGCTGCTGCAGCTCAGGTCTGCTAGTTATGTGGCACTCTGCAGTTCAACAGAAACAGTCTGTCAGTTACACAAAGATGTTTGATTTGTCTCAACCAAACATCCAGAAGCTGCCATAATACCATGTGTAGCCAGCCTCACCAACAGCAGTAAGTAGCGCTTCAACTGTGAGCAACACTATCTTCCACAAAATCACATGTCCGCCAAATGCTGCCTCGATATCTTTGTGCCGGAAGGGTATTTGTGACGCCACCTGGCTGCTTTTCAACCAGTGCACAATCTGGGTGTCAGCTGTGCTCAGCAGCCCATCAATCAGAGTTCACACTCAAGCCCTTGCCTCACTGGACTTCGCTTCAACTGAGCTCACACCACACTAGACCACATCTCTGCCATGTTCAAGCTCATGCCTCGCTGGACCTTGTCTCTGTAACCCTCAAGCTCATGCTTCACTGGTCCTCATCTTTGTCACCCTCAAGCTCATGCTTCGCTGGACCTCTTCTCTGTCACCCTCAAGCTCATACTTCACTGGAACTTATCTCTGCTTTCCTTAAGCTCAAGCCTTGCTGGACCTCATTTCAGCAGTCCTTGAGCTTAAGTCTCGCTGGACCTTGTCTCTGCCATCTCTGAGCTCACTCCTCACTGGGCCTCATTTCTGCCATCCACAAGCTCAAGACTTGCTAGACCTCGTCTTCAACCATCCCCTCAACGTCTTGCTGGACTTCAAACATAAGTTATTGATTTCTAGTCAAGTGCAACATCAGTGTTGACTTTCACCCAAACCTAGTACCGTGGACTCAAATCGACACTGTTCGACAATTTCATTCCTAGACTCGAGGAACAGAGATTAGATTAATACTGAACTGTGATAGTGGGGACAAAAAGCACAGTTACACTCATCTCAATAGCAAACATTGATTACCATATAAGAAAAACCACAGCTAGCTCCTAAATCCTAAATGTCTCCAAATACATTCTGAGTGAAAAAAATCTTCACCTTCAATACTACACATATCTATGAAAACAGGTATAAGGCTGTGCTAACTAGCACCATCATTACACTGGGTGGGAAATACAATACAGTACATTAAACCCTCTACTTATACTTCAACAAAGTTCTAATACTACTTATGATTTTTTTGTTATGAGCATTACTTGCAGAAAAATAGGTATTTTAAGTATGTAATATACAGCCAGCAAGGATTCTCATACTTTGCATATACATTCACAGGAAGATACAATTCACTCAGCATGAAACAAATACATTTTCACACTCTATAGGAAAATGCATTTGCTGGACAAGTTTTAGACAGGGGGTAACAATTACCTTTCCTGTCATTGCTTACAGTGGCACCAGTGTGTCACTGTTAAATTTATTAAACTGAGTAACTAGTCTGCACCAAACTTGTGTAACTCCCAAAAATTTGCTCAGAATGAATACAGTATTGCAAGTCCTATCAGACTCTCTCAAACAAAATTTACAGTGAACAAATGGAAAACAACAGTAATGGTAGTATGAAAAAATATGTAAGATGTAAAAATCAATACAAAAATGATGATGTATTAATGAGCAAGTTAAACAATTTTATTATCTCAGTAGTATAATTTCAGAGGACAACAGATGCTTAATGGAAGTGAAGAGAAGGATGGCATTGGTAAAGCAGCATTTATGAATAAGAAAAACATTTTAAACAACACAGATATGAATATAGATGCCAGAAAATCCTTTACAAAATCATTTGTATGGAGTACACTGCTATATGAAAATGACAGATTGACTCTGAGTAAAGTGGAAAAGAATCAACTTGAAACTGCTGAAATGTGGATATGGTGGAAAATGACAGACCAGTTGGACTGAAAGAAAAACCAACCTGGAAGCCTCAAGGGAAGTCAACAGAGAAGAAGTATTTAAGAAACTGGAAATGACAAAAATAAAATTTATTGTACACATCATCAGACACACCTTCATCATTAATATTCTTGAAGGGAAAGTGCTGCAAATTAAAGGAAGAGGGTGGCCTACAATGAAGTATTTGGAATACATCAAAAAGAAGATAGGACGTGACAGTTACATGGAACTCCTTTGAAAGAAGAGAGAGGTTGCATTCTTTTTGGAATATGTATGTATACATAAGAGATCCTGCATTCAACTTCACAAGTGGGACTAATCACCTATGGACATCTGCAAACCATAAGATCCCACAGTACACAAATTGTATTTTAATGATATGCAAAATAATTCTGGCACTTGTACATTGATCATACTTTATGTGGAATGAGACTCACACTTAGCAACTGGATAGAATAACCAATTTCCTTCATCACATTCCCAGAAGAAAAATGTTGAGTCAAAATAAACACTGCTACAAGCCATACCAGTGAACATTAGAAAATAGTCTCTTGTCTTAAGAAATAAAACTGTCTCAATGAATGTAAGAAAAGCTGCATAACCAACTACCAAGTCCTTGCTGCCCCTATATGGGGTAAGAGAGCAGTGTTACAAATGACATCAGATTTGGTAGTTACACATGCAGGCAATAAAAGCTGTAGGTAGAAAATGGACATGGCAACTAACAAAGCTGAATTTTCATTTAAAAAATTACCAGAAAGAATGAACTATCAGCTTCTGGAAAAGAAAAGTGGTTAAGTTTTGAGCTGTAATAAACAGGTTCTCACACATTCAGTATTCAAGTACAACTTGAACACAGTACTCGACAAATGTTTCTACATAAATCTCCCCTTTGGACAATGTTTTCAAACTTTTTATTGTACGCAAAAATTAGTATTTTCCATACTACACATACAGTGTCTTGAAAGGAGGATATAAGATGAACATCAACAAAAGCAAAATGAGAATAATGGAATGTAGTCGAATTAAGTCGGGTGATGCTGAGGGAACTAGATTAGGAAATGAGAAAACTTAAAGTAGTAAAGGAGTTTTGCTATTTGGGGAGCAAAATAACTGATGATGGTCGAACTAGAGAGGATATAAAATATAGACTGGCAATGGCAAAGAAAGCGTTTCTGAAGAAGAGAAAGTTGTTAACATCGAGTATAGATTTAAGTGTCAGGAAGTCGTTTCTGAAAGTATTTGTATGGAGTGTGGCCATGTATGGAAGTGAAACATGGACAATAAATAGTTTGGACAAGAAGAGAATAGAAGCTTTTGAAATATGGTGCTACAGAAGAATGCTGAAGATTAGATGGGTAGATCACATAACTAATGAAGGAGGTATTGAATAGAATTGGGGATAAGAGGAGTTTGTGACATAAATTGACTAGAAGAAGGGATCGGTTGGTAGGACATGTTCTCAGGCATCAAGGGATCACCAATTTAGTATTGGGGGGGAGTGTGGAGGGTAAAAATCGTAGAGGGAGACCAATAGATGAATACACTAAGCAGATTCAGAAAGATGTAGGTTGCAGTAGTTACTGGGAGATGAAGAAGCTTGCACAGGATAGAGTAGCATGGAGAGCTGCATCAAACCAGTCTCAGGACTGAAGACCACAACAACAACAACAACAACAACAACAACAACATTAAAACAATTAAGCCAAAACTAAAATCCTCTTCATTTATAAAGAATTTGTTCATCATTATGAACAACAACCAGACTTTATCACAAACCAAATTCTTTAGTGAAAATAATTATGGGATTGTTTCTACACAATGAACTTTAAGAAAAAGCTAATCTAGTGTACAACTCATGTTTCCCCAATACTGGAAAGTCATGTGTGGAAAACAAAGAACAGAAGGAATAAAGATGACCACATATCATATACACTGCCTGACAAACAAAGTGAAGTATCTGGATGGGCATGAGGAAATGAAATGAAACTTCACAGGTTTAGACGGTATGTGATATAATTTCAGTGATTACAATACTGAGACAAAGTAACAAAGAAAGTGGCAATATGAGCCCACTTGTCAGAATGATGGTGCAACCCATCTGGCCTGGACACATGCACTTATTCAGTTGGGAAGGGTGTTATGAGGCCATTGTAGCCTCTCCCGAAGCAAGCTGGCACACAACTGTTGTAACTGGTCCTTGGTGTCCTGGATACCAGCACTGGTACACAGTTAATGTGTGAGCTGGTCTATCAGGGATGGGTCTGGGGATCTTGTTGGCCACAAGAGTACCTCAACATCTTGCAGGCAGTTCATGAAGACACGTGCCATGTGTGGATGGGCATTGTCCTGTTGAAAACAGATCCATGATGCTGTCACATGAGAGATAACACATGTGGACAGAGGATGTCTGTGATGTACCATTATGTTCACTCAGTCTCTACCACCTATGACCTAAAGCCACATGAGTATGCCTGGCCTTATATTCCCACACAGTCCAACACCCGACTACAGTCATAACCGAATGCCCCACAAATCTGAAACTGCACAATGCGACCAACCTGTCAAATGGAAACACACAATGAAGCCTCTTTCAAAACCTTTCAAGTGCTGATAATGCTGCCTTATATGAGGCATCTCTGTGTCCTTCATACTGATCACTCAACATCTGATGACACACTAAAGACGAACAACACTAATGTACTCTGGTGGCTGTTCTACCTGTCACAGGGAAATGGTAACTCTAATTATTTACATACCTGCCGATGGTTTGTACGTGTACACAGCTACACTGACATCTGACCATGTCTCCTGGGTGCTTCACTTTTTTGTCAGACAGTACCACTAAGGCTGTGAGTGATCAAAATGCATATAAACAAAACTGAAATTGTTTATAAGTTTTTGGACATCATCCTGCAACACTGACTAACAAAACACACACACACACACACACACACACACACACACACACACACACACACACACACACAGAGAGAGAGAGAGAGAGAGAGAGAGAGAGAGAGAGAGAGAGAGAGAGATGCAAATCCACAACAACATTGTCTCAGGGTTGCAGCCAGACTGGGTGAAGATTTGTTCAGATGGAATGAGTGAGAGGAACACCAAGTATGGTAGAGGGGAAGGGAAGGACTGAAGAGAAGGGAGGCCAATAAATAGAAAGGAGAGGCAACAAGGAAATGGGATAGGAATGTAATTTTGGCAAGCTCGGCATTATGCTTTCAGGGGAAGTTTCATTTGACACACATCATAGTGGTAAAGTGTGTTGTGTGGCAAGTAGAGGAGGGTAGGTGGAGAGAGGAAATGGAGGAGGAGGATGAGGATGAGGAGGAGAAAGAATGCTAGGAGACCAGTGGAGATGATTGTAGCAAAGAGTTTAGTCGAGATTGAGACCTGGAGTATTGGAAGGATCCAAGGATGTGTTATGAGGACAGTTCCCATCTAATCTATATAATTGGAGAAGCTGCTATTGGGGGGAGGAGGGGGGGAGGGGACATGAGAGGATCCAAGTGGCATGTGTTATGCAGCAGCCATTGAAGCCATGTACATTGTGTTCAGTGATGTGTTGTGCCATTAGAGGTAAACTTTACTTTTGGTCACAGTTACGTTATGGCCATTCATTTGGGTGGACACATGGTTGGTGGTTGTCATGCTTACATAAAAGGTTAGGTAAATGTTATAGCAGAGTTGGTATATGACATGGCTGCTTTCAAAGACTGCCCTTCCTCTGGAGGGTAGGGTAGGGTATGCCTACGACGGGACTGCAATAGGAGGTGCTGGTTCATTCCATATGACAATCTTGTGCCTGGGTCTTCCACTATGGCAAGGGTTTGGGAATAGGAATAGCATAAGGATAGAACAGAGTTTTTGTAGATAGTGTGTACACTGAAATGCCACTTTGTAAAAATTGGAAAGGATCTTGGAAAGGATATTCCTGATTACATGTCATGATGAAAGGTGTTCAATAAACTGGATATGCTGTTGCTGTTTGGTGCACTTTATGTGGTCGTAATTTTTATGGAGTCACTGTAGAGGTGAATGTCAATGTCCAGGAAGGTGACACATTGGTTCATTCATATGTTATGCCTATTCTCAACCCCTTCCCAACTAAACTACATGTCCAACAACTTCAGTGACTACTTCATAACATTTGCCATCTGGATCCTTTATCCCTCCCTTCCACAAACCAGCTGCAGTGAAGATGGAAACTGTCCTTACATCATGTCCTTCGCAAAAGGAAGGAAGTAAAAAAGAAAGATAAGGGTTTACCCTCCAATCGACATCGAGGTCATTAGAAATGGAGCACAAGCTCAAACTGGTTCAAGGATGGGGAAGGAAATCAGTTGTGTCCTTTCGAAGGAGCGATTCTAGCACATTCCTCTAGCAATTTTGGGAAATCATGTAAAACCTGAACCTGGATGGTCAAACATGGGTTTGTAACATCACCCTCCCAAATGGGAGTCCAGTGGGCTAAACACTGCATCACATCACTCAGTCACATGCTCTGACCTCACAATCTGCCCAGCATCAATCTTCACTAGCTCCTGTCCCACATCCACTTCCAACACTGTCCTCATGCCCCCCCAACCCCCCCTCCCTCCCCACAGCACTCTATTAATCTACACCGACACTATTCCCTCTGTAGTCTACCTTTTCCTCTCTCCTCTCAACCCATTCCTCCACTTCATCATGTGCCCAAAACAATTTTCCCTGTTGGCATCAGTGCGAACTTGCCAATTTCACATTCCTACCCCACTCACCATTTGGTTCTCATTCCCAGCTCTCAGCCTTCCCTCCATCACTGCCCCCCACTTTTCTAGTTCCTTTCACCCTTTCTTCCAATCGGAACCCACCACCCAATTCAGGGTGCAAAGCTATAAAAATGTTGCCCTGCATGTGTATGTGTGTTTTTTGTTAATCATTCAACTCTGAGGAAGAACATCGTCCAAAACCTTAGCTACAATTTAAATCTTGTGTATGTAGCTGTCAATCGCTCAATACAGCAGTTATATGGTGAATAGTTACCTTACATGTTTTGTCTCCAAAAATGATAAGATGTACTTTCAAGAGACACATTAGTTTCTAATGTGTCTCTTACATGCAGGAGACAAACCAGTTTCGCTTCAATTTCTCAAAGGTAATATTTCTAAATATGAAACCTTCTCCATTTTTCCCTTTGCACTATCTCTAGGTTGAAGTGAAATTGGCTGACTTGTCTTCCTTACAAGGCTGCATGTAAAATATCTGGTTATGATGCAAATTTACTGAAAATTATACATCACAATAGTTAAGAACAACTGTGAAAAAGGAGACTACAATTTTACATATTTTCCTGTTACATTTTACTGAATATGTGATTTAAATGATAATTATCTTCCTTGTTATGTTACACAGATCACTGAAACAATGGGGTACTTCAAATGATGAAGATAACAAACATCACTCCCAGTGTTCTAAAGCCACACAAGACAAACGCACAATAAGAGCTAAATGACTATTTAAAATATGGAATGGATTGTGTGCTGTACTCAGATAAAATAATTTTTTGTAAAGTTAAAACTTCTAGTTGAAATCAGCACAACTTCTGAAAATGGTGTTAACAGGAAACCTTACTTCATTGGTACATGCCTCAGGAGACGGAAGCTAGACGGCATCAGCTGGATGTCACACAGCTTGGATTTTGAATATCTGTACAGACAATTTTATACTGATATTAAATAACTGAAATATTTTATGTGAAAACTTGTGGCTAGATATGTGACTGAACTGAAGATTTCTTGAATGATGGTGTCTATGTCTCTTTAAATGCTAAAGACTAAACATTAAGAATGCACCATTAAAAAGTAATGGGAGTGCTGCTAGTCACATTGAACACAAATTATTTAGTATACAACTCTGGTATTAATTAAATAAGTTTATTGAGAAAGAGTACCCAACAAAAATTGAATTCTGGAGGACCTGTAATGAATTAAATCATGATACTGTGGCTAGAAGTTGATACAAAATGTGTAAATATATCACCTAAAGAAGTCAAGTATGAAATTATTGCAAGGGCAAATTAAATATATTACCAGCAAATAACATGCTATAACGGTCAAATAATCAGAGTGATCATTAAATGCAACATATAACTGGAATTCAGGAAAGTGCAGCCTATTTATGAAAGAGATGGCTAAGGTAATTTGTGTGGTTTATTCATCAGTATTCTAGTTTGTGGTGTACTTCACAATACAGAATGAGTAATAAGAAGAATAAGATTAAAGCCTTTTTTTAAATTCATAAGTGATTTACTTGTGGTTGGTGTGAAAATATTACTCATGTGCTCTGCAGACATGCAAAGACGGAAATACAAGAAATATAATCACATAAAAATTTTATCTTAAATACTCGAGATTCTTCTGAAATAGAGATGTATATAATAATATTGTTTTTTTTTTCTTTTTCTTTTTTTCTGGTGCGAGAAAACCTCCACTGCACATTGTATGCTGCCTTCCATAGCATAAATAAAACAGGTTTTTTTAAACAGTGAAACTAATGTGGGCACTTGTTTCCTTCTATCCAGCAACAGGTATATAGAAGCATTTAATGAATACTTGCAGCTGTATTTAGGGTGAATCACCATTCATGAAACATATTACAACAACAGCAGTGACTAGACAAAACAGAATGATTAAAAAAACTGAGAAGAGAGAGAGAAAGAGGGGGGGAGGAGGGATAACACTATGTCACAACCAATAACCAGAAGGATGTTTTAATGAACAAGACACAAAGCCTCTAATGCACTGCTACCAGAAAAAAGCATATTTCGTGGTATCCAGAAAGAAAATCTCAGAAGCAACTTTTAATGAACAAAATACAAAGCCTCTAGTGCACTGCTACCAGAAAAAAAGCGTATTTCATGGTACCTACAAAGAAAATCTCAGAAGCAAGTTTTAATGAACAAAAAACAAAGCCTCTAATGCACTGCTACCAGAAAAAAGCATCTTTAGCGGTACCCAGAAAGAAAGTCTCCATTCCACAAAAAAAGTTAGTACAATCACCTCATAACACATTAAGCTGTATATTACACACACTATCAAATCACAGCCAAATTTACAAATGAAACATAAATTCTGTTACAGCTGCAACTACCCCTTTACCATTTTCAAGTCATCAATACCCTACACTTTATAAGTATTAAATTAAGTTATAAACAATTAAATACACAATCCTGTAAAGAAAATGAGCCAATAACTTTGGATACCTACCACAGTGGCAGCACTTAATAACAAAATATTTGCAGAAATGTTTTAGCTTATTAAAAAAGTTAAATATAGCAAACACTACAGCTGAATTTCAGGCAAAAAACAGAATGAAGAAGCAGAATTTACAACAAATGTTTGATTCACAAAAACACCAAGCATGCTCTACTCTAATGAATTATTTCTTTCTTACTGTGACTGATTTGCCCAACAAAACTAAAAATAAGGAAAATATGTTTCACATTGTGTACAAAATTGATCCTTAATTACTAGAGAAATACATCTGTATCTTGGGCTAACAAAATCTATTTGCATCATTTAAAATATTGTATAATAAACACAATGTGCAGTATTAAATTCAATAAAATGTGCTTAGTATTTAAAAATCTGCTACATTTTATTGTGCTTCAATTTTTGGGAAGAAAACAAACACTCATAAATACATGCGGTAACCTGGCATGCAATACATCTTCTCTCATACCTTTGTAAGGAAGTGACTTACTTTCTGCAGTTTCCTCTTTTGTCATGATAAATATTCACAACAGTTCCAAATTTTACACCAACTTTGATGCAACGGTACCGAACTGCAGAATTCAGATCTCGATTGTTAGAGATGGAAAGAAGGTTACTGTAAACATTTCAAAGCAAAGCAACAAAAAGTCAGACAACAGAAAAAGAACCCTCTCATCCGCAATTAAAGTGTATAACAACAAGCACACGACATACATTAGAAAACTACACAAAATAGCATACTGTATTAGGTAGATATTTCAAACTTCCTCTTGCTTCACTTACAGCAAGGATGAAACTATATGCACATAATATGAAACAAGGAACAGTTATTTTGTTAAGTATTGTTAGCATCCAAGCTATGTACAGCTCAGAATGAACGTTGCGAAAAGCATACACAGTAGCAATAAACAGGAGAATTCACTCACAAATTACGTAACAAGTCCTTCAATACAAGGAATGGGGAAAAGCAATAAAAATGCAGGCTGTAAAAGGGATAAAAGCGAATACAAATGTGAATAACAGCTTAAGAATAAGAACAGTGAAGTTAGTAAATTTCTATCGAATTTAGCAACACACATTTTTCTGTAATAATTTATTTGTACAGATATATCACAGGTCCATAAATGCAACGACGAGGAAAAGAAAAGAGATACACTGAAAATGAGGCAGGAGTCAGAATGGAAAAGAAGGCAAGGAATTTGGTGGCACAAATTATTTCCTGCCAGGTTAAAATTGTGTGCCAAACAAGGACTCAAAGTGGGGCCTTTCCCTTCACAGATACTTGCTCTACTGACTGAGTTATCCAAGCATGACTCATAACCTGCCCTCACAACTTCACTTCTGTCAGTACCTTGCTTATATCTTGCAGACTTGACAGAAGTTCTCCTGCATACTTTGTAGTACTAGCAGTCCAGGAAGAAGGGATATTGTGGAGAAATGGCTTAGCCACAGTATTGGGTATTGTTTTCAGAATGAATTTTCAGTCTGCACCACAGTGTGTTGGTTTAAACTTCCTTATTGATTAAAACTTTGTGCCAGACCTGTACTCAGACTTGGGACCTTTGCTTTTCACAGGCAAGTGCTCTACCAACTGAGCTATCCAACCCTGACATACAACTTGCCTCCTCACAGCTTGAATTCTGTCAGTACCTCCCTCCTATCTTCCAAAGTTCACAGAAGTTCTCCACTATGCCCTTTCTGCCAGGAGTACTAGTCCTGTAAGGTATGCAGGAGAACTGTGAAGTTTGGAAGGTAGGTGAGAGATACTCTCAAAAGTAAAGCTGTGAGGTGGATCGTGAGTCTTGCTCCAACAGCTCAGCCAATAGCATATTTGCCCAGCAAAGAAAAGTTGCCAAGTTTGATTCCTGGGGTGGCACACAGTTTTAACCTGCCAGGAAGTTTCAAATCAGCACACACTCCATTGCAGGGTGAAGATTAGGTCTGTAAATTATTTCCTGTACATTCACAGCAACAGCATCTTTTTCTTTCTGAGTAGGTACAATGCAGACACATTTACAAAATATACCATTTATGTAACATATTTCATCCATATCACCAGAAAATTTCATCCTGCAGTTTCATCTGAATTCTAAGGAAACTTGTAAATCTGTCAGTAAGTGATTGCATTTTGAAAAAAAGAACTGTCACTAGGAAGAGGATGAGTCTCCACTGTTTCACACCATGTGACTCTAGGGTTGATGTTAAATGTATCTGTGGTATTGCTGCGGGAGAGGTCAGTTATGTGTGAGTGAGGTGCACTTGCATGCTTGCTTGTGTGAATGAATTGTGTGTGAGTGGGGGGGGGGGGGGGGGTGAGGGGTTGTCTTCTTTTCTGATGAAGGCCGTGGGTGGTGAAAGCTAAAGTGTAAGTGTCTTTTAATTGTGCCAGTCTGCAATTTAACATGTCATCTTTTCCTACAATGTTGATATTGCAACCTAGAGTTTCCATTTTTTAATTTGAATGAAATTGTTTCAAGCAGTCCTGAGTTAAGCTTCTGTATCACCTGCTTCTTACAAGCGTGTGCCCAACAACTCAGGAAAATTTCATTGCAATTAAATGGATGGCAAAAGAATGCATGCAAGACAAACAAACAAATATCCATTTTTATATATTAGATTCTAAATTGTGCTGGTAAAAAATTATATTTGCTTATTAGTTGCAACTTACTTTCCTTAATAAGACCTATGGAATAGCCAGACAGGATTTTTATCATCAGTAGAGGTCATTTTGATGGGAACAATGTTAGCCTGGCGGGCTTTTCAGTTCATCTTAAAAGTGTTCATAATGAAGGTTACACGTCTATGCATACGGTAGGTGGACAGTTTTGCTTTTTGAGGCTTCAAGAGGATGAATCACAACCTGCTTCCACACATGTTAAGAACTTTTCATACACATTAATAGCCAAGAAACTGAACTCCTGCTACGAGTTTTGGCAAAGGTATTAATTATAATTAACATCAAGAGACATAAGTGCAGAAAAAGGAAGTTAGCTAGCAGTTTTATAGTAACATTTTTGTTGGTGGCTAACAGTGGATACATCTTTCTAGGAAAAGTCTCCATGCCAAGAGGCCACTGTGAACATCACTCTGCCATATCTGGATGGTTCCAAGACTTTCAGAAGAGTAACTTCAGCCTCAAGGGTGTCTGTAACTTTTCATCAGATAGAGAGATCTACAGACCTTTCTGCAGTTGTGAGTCAGTCAACTCTGTTTGTTATTTATACACACCACAATGCGTTACAGAGAAGAGCTGATATCTTGCATCTTGTGGTGCAAAGAAATGCTTCAAAAATGCATTCCATCATACATACAGAACTGTTTCAGGTGAGGAAACCTGTTGTATTATTATGATGTGTCAATCAAATTGCTCGACAAGGAATGAGTATTTAAAGACAATGATGCAGCACCAGTCACAGCCTGCAAATCTCAGTACTTCAAGAAAAGAACTGAAGTTCTTCGCTATGGATCTGATGGATGATACATGAAACAATCCCTTCACAAGTTACTGAGGTGCTTAGAACTAACAGTGCAAAATCAAAATGTGACAGTGGTTTCTTTCATCATTATAATACTGCAACAGATAAGTCAGAAATATACTTAGCTGCAGTAAGCTTTAGATTTGTTCACTATAAGCCTCACTGCCCCACAGAAGATTTTGTAAGTGAAGCAGATTCTACTTTATAAAGATAGAGAGCTCTTCGATGCACAGAACAATAGTTATACCCAGTAGTCACAAGACAGATGGTAAAAATTGTCTGAGAAGTGATCTCCAGGAAAGAGGGAGAGGTACAGTGAATTTAATGAAACTTATTATCAGAAAGTATATGTGGCTGCAATGCACAAATATTCTAGTAGTCCTCGAAGGCAAATAAAAATGTGCCAGGTCATAAATATTTATTATGGTATACAACCTCAATATATCCATAAATGATCTTGTGGATAATGTCAGAAACTCCAATAGGTTATTTGTGGATGATGCTGTTGTCCCTGGGAGGATAGCAATAGTGAAAGACTGAACCTACATGCTGAAAAACTTGCAGAGGATTAATGATTGGTGCAGGGACTGGTAGTTGACAATGAATGTAAATAAATGTAATGAACAGAGCATAAATTTGTAGAGAGCTGCATTATCTTTCAGTAACACTATTGGTGCTTAATCACTAAAAAGAGTAATAATTATAAAATTCCTATCTCCACATAGAATGACTAATACTGGAATGACCATATAAAACTAGTTGTAAGAAAAGCTGCAAGTATTGTTGAGGAACTGTTTCCAGTGTATAAGCCATGGATTACTCAGGGCATAAAAATCTCATGTAAGACAAAAAGGGAATTATATGCATCAGCCAGATTGTCTAACAAGTCTGCAATAATGAGGCAGTATTAAGTGCACTCTAAGATATTAATGAAGGTGATACAAAAATCCAATATATGTGCTCAAAAAATGAAATTAATAACTCTGATAACAAAATGAAAACCATATGGAAATATGTGAAAAATGAGACAGGGAATAGTTCAGCTGCCAAAGAAATGATTAGTTTAAGAAACGGGTGCAATAAAGTGAGCGAGCCTGAGAAGGTGGCTAGTACTTTCAACAATCATTTCATAACAGTTACAAATCTGGGAGGGTGCTTAGGTTCAGTAAATAAAGCTACAAAACTCTTACATAACACTCTAAGTCACCAAAACAGATGAGATTCTGCTGGAGGTGATAACATTTCCAGTAAATTATTGAAATACTGCTGTAGAGGAATGAGTAAAGTCCTCTGCCATAGTTTTAATTTGTCACTTGAGGAAGGAGTAGTCCCTAACAGATTAAAATATGGATGTATATGGACAATTTATAATAAGGGGAAAAGACAGGTGCAACAAACAATCAACCAATTTCAGTATTCTAATGGTTTTCAAAGGTACTGAAGAAATTGATGCACAGCAGAATGGCTGAGCATCTTAGTAAATACAACAATCTTGGCCATAGCTAGTTTTATTTTCAGAAAGGAGCATCAAAAGAGGATGCAATACATGCATTTGTTGAGAATGTTTTGGCATCCATGCATGACAATGTGATAACGGTTGGAATATTTTGTGATCTGTCAAAGACTTTTGACAGTGTTAGTCACCATATTCTCCTGAATAAAGCCAAGGCTCTAGGAATGAGTGGAATGTCAGGCAAGTGGCTTGAATCTTACCTATGTGGTAGAAAGTGGAAAGTTATCATGGAAGGCATGCATGGTGGCCATGTATCTTCAGACTGGGGCTCCACTGCTATTGGAGTGCCTAAAGGCTCAATAATGCCCCCCCCCCCCCCCCCGATTTTTCTAATAACCTATTTACAAATGATTTGTCAATACATATAGAACATGGAAAAGACTCCATGTTTGCTGACAACACCACTACATCAGTTAACAGTCCTTCAGGAAATAAATTAAGTGACGTAGTAAAGAAGGCATTTGCAGATGTGGTAAACTGGTTTAAAATTAATGGTCTCTCAGTCAATACGAAAAACACAAATTGCATTCACTTCCCCTGTGTTACTGTCACAGACAAAATAAATTAAAAATAGGTGAGCATGAGATTTCCAAAGTTGAGTCTTCCAAGTTTTTGGGTCTGCATGTAGATAGTAAACTGAAGTGGCACTACAATATTCAAGAGACAGAAGCAAACTATAAGAATTATGTGTGGAGTCCATCATAGGCACTCGTGCAGAAATCTGTTTAGAGATCATCAAATCTTTACAACATGGCTCAACATATTTTTTTCCCTACTGTGCTTTGTTCTTTTTTTTTCTTTTTTTTTAATTGCTCAAAAGCAATAATTCATACCATAACGACGACACCTGGAGAAAACTGGATATTTCCTATGATCCAAAAAAAAGATGCAGAAGAGGGTTGTGTACAAGGGAACCAAGATTTTTAATGCCTTCTCATTACAAATTAAAAATCTGATATGAAACATGTCCAAGTTTAAAGAAAAACTAAGGCAGTTACTTCTCGATAGATCTTATTACAGCATAGATTAATTTCTTAGCCACAATGCATAATACATCTTTCATATTCTTAACTCCATTTTTGTGGCTTATATGGTGGATTCATCATTCTTTGTTTATGTACAGCATAACTTATACTAAGTAGTGAAGAAATATATTGTAGCTTATATGTTGGGCTATACATAAGTTTCTGTTATTCATAGCATATTATTCATATAATTCATAAGTTCAGTGTACTTGTGTACTAAACAATGGTTTGTACACATTTCACTCATTCTTTACACAGTGATCAGTTCATGTGTGGATCTATGCAACTTGAAATAAATAAATAGGGTGTAAATAAATAAATAAACACATGGTGCCCTCTCATGGTTCAAACAAACTGGTCACAATGCATACTGTCCTTCTTGGTAGTGTTCAATATCCTATTTGACATGGCTCCCACATATTTGAGCAATATTCTATAGTGTCCTAACAATTAACCACAGTCTGCCACATGCTTTGTCTACAACTGAGCCTATGTGAATCATTCCATTTCATGTCCATACAAATAGTTACACTCAAGGATTTGTATGACTTGACTGATTCCAATTGTGACTCACTGATACTGCAGTAATTGGATACTACACTTTTTCTGTTTTGTAATGGGCAAATTTACATTTCTGAATATTTAAAGCAAGTTTCTAATCTTTGGACCACTTTAAATTTATAAATTTATCTGAGAGAATATTTGTGGAACTTTTTACAGTCAGTACTTCATTACAAATAATGCCATCATCTACAAAAAGTTTCATATTACATTTAACACTGTCTTCCAAGTTCATTAATATGCAGAATGAACAAGTATATATCCCTGGGTCAAGCCTGAAGTTATTTCTACATCTGTCAATGACTCTTCATCCAAGATAGCATGTTGTGTGCTTCCTACCAAGAAATCCTCAATACAGTCACAAATTTTGCTTGATACCCCATATGAGCATAATTTTGATAATAAGTAAAGATGCAGTACTAAATCAAATACTTTCAGAAGTCAAGAAATATTGCATAGATTTGGCAGCCTTGATCTGTGGCTTTAAGGATGTCATATGAGAAAAGTGCAAGTTGGATTTTGCATGACCATTGCTTTGGGATCCATGCTGGTAGACACAGTGGAAGGCATTCTGTCCAGATACCTCATTATGACTGTGCCGAGAATATTTTCTATGATCCTACAACAGTTGTATGTCAAGGGTATTGGACAACAGTTTGTGGATAATTTCTGTTACCCTCTAATAGAGTGGTGTGACCTCTCCTTTCTTCCAACTACTGGGCACAGTGTGTGTGTGTGTGTGTGTGTGTGTGTGAGAGAGAGAGAGAGAGAGAGAGACTGGTGTGACCTCTCCTTTCTTCCAAATACTGGGCACAGTTTGTGTGTGTGTGTGTGTGTGTGTGTGTGTGTGTGTGTGTGTGTGTGTAAAAGGAGCCTACCATATATCATTGCTAAAACAGAGGCTAATTCAGCCACAAATTCTGCATAGAATCTGAATGGGGTACCATCACTCCCTGGAGCTCTAAGCAGTTTTAGGGATTTCTGCTATTTTTCAAAAATACTATCATTAATATATTTCACTCCTTTTGGCAGTGGTGTGAGAATTTAATTGGGACTACACTCCTGGATTTTTCTTTGCAAATGAACATTTGAAAATGGAGTTCAGCATACAAACTTTTGCTTTGCTACTTTCAATTTCAGTTCCTGTGCCACTCACTACTGTCTCAACACTATAACGTTGGAACTACTAACAGCTTTTACATTGATGAAAATCGCTTTGGATTTCATAACGTATATGTTGCTATGGGAGTCACTGAAGGCTTCAAGCATTTAACCTCTTGACAGTCAAGTGTATTTCATTCAGCGTCTCTCTTTCTATGTGGTACATATCTATCCAGTGCATGGTCAACTACCCTTTTAAACTTGAACCACAGTTAGTTATACATGTTCCTATCTAGAGCTAGTTTCAAGTTCTTCACTGAGATATGATACTTCCTCCCCTTCATCTAGTTTGCTTAAAGTATAAATCTTTCTACTTGTTTTAGTTGCCCTATGTACTTTGGTACCATTGTTGCCACAACTGCTTTATGATCACTGATGACAGTTTAAATGTGAACATTCTCAAGGAGGTCCTGTATATTTGTTGCACTAGATCAAGCATATTTCCATCAAAAATGCGTTTCTGAATTATGTGTTTTATGTAGGCATTTAGCATTGTTGGAACATCCACCACTTACAAAACTGCAATCATCCCACTTACATGATTCTTGAAGTTTTTCCAGTGTACTGAATATTCTATGAGGTTTCGGGATTGCAGGCAGATCATGTTGACTTCTTGCCACAATATTTCAGCTGCTAACCAAAATATTTTGGCAAGAAGTCAACATGATCTGACTGCAATCCTGAAACTTCACAGAATGTCTCAACTGGCTGTTGGATGATTAAAGTCTCCTCTGACAAGGACAGTATGATCAGGTAATGTATGTACTAGTGAACTGAGGTTTCACTAAAGTTTTCGGTTACATCTGGGGTTGAGTCTGGTGGTACACAGTAGGATTCAGTTATATGTCTATTTCCCTCCTTCACAGTGAGTCTTGTGTAAATAATAATTTCTAACTTGGTGGATTTGAGTTTCTCGTCTACAATGAAAAATACACCACCTCCATTTCCCACTAGCTTATCTTTTCAATAGGTGGATTACAAAGTATAGATGTAGGTCATAACTTCTCTGTAGATTCATATTTCCCTAAAACCTTCACCCAAAACATCAGCCCATTAGAAACAACAATCTTCACAATACTTTCAGAAATTCCAGCAATTCATGGAACTATTGCATCTATGAAATCTATTCACAATCACTGTGGTTCAACTGTCATCAGGAAACCATACTCCTTGGAAAGCTTTAAGAAGCATGAAATAGAACTTAATGAAAACACAGTTAAGGTCTTAATGACACTAAATATCTTACAACAGCTCTGTAACTGCCTTCTGTTTTCTGAAAGTTTGTTACCATAAAGAATGCAAGAAATTAAGCTATCTAGAATATAAATGGAGCAAAGTCAAATTATATTTTATCTGGCACAATTCTATTGCTCTAATTCAGCTGTAATGAACTCCTGTGTGTGTGTGTAGGGGGGGGGGGGGGGCGCACGTGGGGAGGGAGGGCATCTTCACTCCTAAATTAATTACATTCAGCCAGAACTTTCGTTACCATATTTATATTGCAGGTGTAGGTTTATATGACTTAGCTGCATTTACCATTAGTGACTGCCAGACAGCATCAAAATTAAACAATTGCCCATCACTTTGTATATGCTGCAGTATCAAGTGAGACTATTAATCTTTACAATATCTTTATTTTACAGCGTCTGGAAAGTGTAAATGTAGAGACGTTAGTGATAGTTATTACACAACACTGTAAAAAAGATGTTATCCCAAAGGGGCATATTATTTCAGATAATGTGCTTTCCGACCAGGAACAGGAGCGATATGACAGTGGAGTGATGCACACGAACATTTATGCTTGTATCCTTTTGACCTCCAGAACAAAAAACCAATAGTTTTAACAACCATTAACAACTGGTTGTTGGTGTGTAAAAAGACAGGCTGACAGAATTAGAAGGCAGAAAGACAAGAAAAGTAAACAACATCATTTTCCAGAATGGAATTACACAAAATATGTATGTGAAGAATGCATACCATTAATGAAAAAAAAGTAATGCAGAAAGATGCAACAAATTGAAAAAAGTGTTACTGAGATAAAAATGGAGCAACCAAATTATTGAAATAAAATAATGTTATGAAGAATTGTAACATAACAATAAATGATAGATATTACAAGAGCAGATATTACAGCACACATTGATAAGACTACAAGACATAAATTAATGTGTCATAGTTCAGAAAATAAATAGGAAATGGCTATTGCTAGAAACCAAGAATAGGGAGGGGGCATGAGGAGGCTAGAAAAAGTTATCAGTAAATTTTGGTTGAATGGGGACAGGTATTACACCAGCAGTTAAATTCAAACAGAGAGTGTGATTCATCACACTGTTAGAACAAAAATGATATCAGTCAAGTGAGGGATAAAAGTCACATACTATGACTGAGAATTAAATGTTATCCGAGAAATATTACACAAGAACGACAGTTATGCTTTGCAAACAGTTAGGGGGGGACAGAGTCGCTGATTTCTTCTAACGGAAGAGGAAGCAGTCAGGTACAAAAACTGTAGATCAAAAGATGTATGAAAAATGAAATGACAGGTTTACCAGACAGAACACTGTGTGTGTGTGTGTGTGTGTGTGTGTGTGTGTGTGTGTGTGTGATGTATTTGGGTATTATGGTCATATGATGCAGAATACTTACTTATAGAGGGTACAGAAAAATAAAATGTGAAACTTATATCAAGATGGTACATAGCATCGAATAGGACAATATTTGCCATACAATCACAGAGATGAAATATGAATCAATGGGGAAAGCCAGTAGCCAGTCACCAATGAGCAGAGTGGAGTGAGTCACGGTAATAGTTTAAACTAACAGTCAAGAGTTTGGAAAACTTAAGATATCTATCCATATATGGTCATCGGTTCATGATGTCTCCCCCCCCCCCCACCCCCACCCCCACCCCCCGTGATGTTTACCGAGTACTAGTTAAAAAATTATTATATCGGTGACGTGAAGAGTTCCGAAATTGTAACAAGTGTTTACCCTAATGTTTAACTAGTAAAATGGCTACGCTAAGAATTCCAAAACTGTAACGAATGTTACCCTAGCACAACACAAGCTTACTTTTCTCGCGCCACATCGTCGTAATGGGCACACTGACGAACTATGTGCTTACCAGACAAAGTGCCACACGCCCGTCGATGACTGTTCAAACGTGTGTGAAATCTTAAGGGACTTAACTGCTAAGGTCATCAGTCCCTAAGCTTCCACACTACTTAACCTAAATTATCCTAAGGACAAACACACACACTCATGCCCGGGGGAGGACTCGAACTTCCGTCGGGACGAGCCGTCAATGACTGTCTATTTCTTTATGGTCGGAGTCCCACGACGGAACAATTACGAAGTAAAGTCATCGGGCAAATTTTGTTCGATTCAGTTAACCTTCACTACACTCGCCTCACTACCAAAGTTTTCTTTCGGAACCCTGTATATCAGGTACCGTATCTAAAGCATACAATGGACAAATAACGGTAACAATCCAACCATCTATCTAAAAACACAATCTACACATATCTCGGCGTTTCAAACTTCATTAAGAAAATACGAACTTGTTACCTCAGTCCAGTTATCTCGTTTCCCATTGTCACAAATCAACAATAGCAAACATCTTGGGAAATCTCCCACTTATGATCGCTCCTGTCAGCCACCGCGCCGAGTGCCAGCTTATTTCGCGCGGACTTTATTATATTGCCATATCTTCATCTCAGATTTTTATCAACAAATCGCTCTAATGATTGCTCATGTTCATCCACCACCCTTCCTTCGTAATATCTGAATCACAGTTCCTCAGAGCACTGCTAGACGGTAGACGTACACATAAAGAAACCCTGAGTACTGGGTACCGGTAGCTGATTGGGAACAAAATAACATATATTACGAACATGTCGATTTTCTACCTTCCACCTTGACATGTGGTAGAGAACGATTACGTAACCAGCGTGTCAAAGTAGAAATCAGTACACATTTACAAGTGGTCTGATAAAAACTGATAATTCAAGACGTCGATATCAACCACTCTAGTAACCAAGAGATTAAATAGACATAAAAGAATTCTCGGTTTAATATGCGAGGTGCACAGGAAATATGTCCAGTATAGATTATACATTACTAATGTATAACCTATAATGAAGTACAGGTACTATTTAGAAAAAAGCTGCACAAATATCCAGTCAGAACTTGTAGATTTCAAAGTGGTACAAGGCAGTATACATTGCCATTCGAGTGGCAATAGTGTCACAGGAATACTTCCACTCGAGTGGTAATAGCGCTACAGTGTTAATTCCACTCAGTCTACTACTTACTGACTTTACTGAGCGACCCTTAAGTGCGCTGAAGGTTCAAAGTATGAAGTAGTTTAAAGCGCCAACCTGCCACCGCATGTGACAGAGTTACTAAAGTATCTAATCGCTACAATCTTAGATTCCTCAAACTTTCTAGTAGAGTAATTAATAATTTTGCATTGAATTACGTTTGTAGGATTTTAAAAACGTTCCTACTGCGTTACTACTCACATCTGACGCCAGAAAAAGAAGTGTTTCAAGAAATCCTCTTCCAAGGTGTGATCTGAAACACTCATATTTTCCAATTTTTGTAGTTCTAAATATTGACCTATAATTTTACCACCTATTGGACAACTCAGTTGGCAGTACGCCTCAAAGTTTGTAAAACATTTCATTGTGTTTTCACCCATGTTGTGATACAGGATGGTTTCAACGTACAAAAGTGTTTCAAGGAACCCCAAAAGCTGAAGCTCTTTTTTTCTATCCAAGGTTTAATACGCACCGAGTCTATGGTATGTGTGCAAGATCAGACATGCTCACTTTTGAAATAACGGAGTCGAAGCAAATTTTGATTGCACAGTTCGAACTCCTGGAGCTTCACATCAGTTTCTAATTTTTCTAGCACCGTGGGATTTTTTAAAGTACTCAGATCTTTCTACTGATCATATGCTGCAGCCTGTGTATTCTATTTTCATGATGCAAGATGCTAATACGAGGGTTGGAACTTAAATAGTTCAAAATGGTTCAAATGGCTCTGAGCACTATGGGACTCAACTGCTGAGGTCATAAGTCCCCTAGAACTTAGAACTACATAAACCTAACTAACCTAAGGACATCACACACATCCATGCCCGAGGCAGGATTCGAACCTGCGACCGTAGCGGTCGCGCGGTTCCAGACTGTAGCGCCTAGAACCGCTCGGCCACTCCGGCCGGCACTTAAATAGTGGCAACTACATTACTGGCCATTAAAATTGCTACACCAAGAAGAAATGCAGATGATAGACGGTTATTCATTGGACAAATATACTATACTAGAACTGACGTGATTACATTTTCACGCAATCTCGGTGCATAGATCCTGAGAAATCAGTACCCAGAACAACCACCTCTGGCCATAATAACGGCCTTGATAGGCCTGGTTCAAAATGGCTCTGAGCACTATGGGACTTAACATCTGTGGTCATCAGTCCCGTAGAACTTAGAACTACTTAAACCTAACTAACCTAAGGACATCACACACATCCATGCCCGAAGCAGGATTCGAACCTGCGACCGTAGCGGTCACGCGGTTCCAGACTGAAGCGCCTAGAACCGCACAGCCACACCGACGGGATACGCCTGGGCATTGAGTCAAACAGAGCTTGGATGGCGTGAACAGGTACAGCTGCCCATGCAGCTTCAACACGATACCACAGTTCATCAAGAGTAGTGACAAGCGTATTGTGACGAGCCAGTTGCTCGGCCACCATTGACCAGACGTTTTCAATTGCTGAGAGATCTGGAGAATGTGCTGGCCAGGGCAGCAGTCGAACATTTTCTGTACTCAGAAAGGCCCGTACAGACCTGCAACATGCGGTCGTGCATTATCCTGCTGAAATGTAAGGTTTCGCAGGGATCGAATGAAGGGTAGAGCCACGGGTCGTAACACATCTGAAATATAACGTCCACTGTTCAAAGTGCCGTCAATGCGAACAAGAAGTGACCGAGACGTGTAACCAATGGCACCCCATACCATCACGCCAGTATGGCGATGACGAATACACGCTTCCAATGTGCGTTCACCGCGATGTCGCCAAACATGGAATGCGACCATCATGATGCTGTAAACAGAACGTGGATTCATCCGAAAAAAATGACATTTTGCCATTCGTGCACCCAGGATCGTCGTTGAGTACACCATCGTAGGCGCCCCTGTCTGTGATGCAGCGTCATGGGTACCCGCAGCCATAGTCTCCGAGCTGATAGTCCATGCTGCCGTAAACGTCGTCGAACTGTTCGTGCAGATGGTTGTTGTCTTGCAAACGTCCCCATCTGTTGACTCAGGGATCGAGACGTGGCTGCACGATCCGTTACAGCCATGCGGATAACATGTCTGTCATCTCGACTGCTACTGATACGAGGCCGTTGGGATTCAGCACGCCGTTCCGTATTACCCTCCTGAACCCACCGATTCCACATTATGCTAACAGTCATTGGATCTCGACCAACGCGAGCAGCAATGTCGCGATACGGTAAACCGCAGTCGCGATAGGCTACAATCCGACCTTTATCAAAGTCGGAAACGTGATGGTACGCATTTCTCCTCCTTACACGAGTCATCACAACAACGTTTCACTAGGCAACGCCGGTCAACTGCTGTTTGTGTATGAGAAATCGGTTGAAAACTTTCCTAATGTCAGAACGTTGTAGGTGTCGCCACCGGTGCCAGCCTTGTTTGAATGTTCTGAAAAGCTAATCATTTGCATATCACAGCATCTTCTTCCTGTCGGTTAAATTTCGCGTCTGTAGCACGTCATCTTCGTGGTGCAGTAATTTTAATGGCCAGTAGTGTACTGTCACAGCACTGGTAAGAGGGCTTGTGAGCCCAAATGTGTCAACATGAAATCTTGCAAACCAGTTATTAGCAATGGGAGTATGGGCACGCTCTCCTCTAACCCCAGTTCCATTCACGTCACAGTAACGACAGTACGGCTTTACTGGTGCCGTCAGAGAATCACTTGGAAGATGGAATGGCGCGCCATGGTCTTCTCCGATGAAAGCGGATTCTGTCTGTACACAAGTGATGGTCGTTTTCGCGTACGACGTAGACGTCGCGAGCACTGTGTCATACAGTGGATTCGTCCAAGATACACCGGTCCCATCCCACGCCTTATGTTCTGAGGTACAAAAACTTCAATTCTCGTCCACTTTTGGTGTTTCTGGAGGGGACACTAATCAGCACTCGGTATGTGTAGCATGTTTTTAGACCCTTTTTTTCGTGATTCTTCCAACGGGAAGTTGATGTGTTGTTCCAACAGGATAATGCTCGCCCACACACTTCTAATGAACAACAACGTGCTCTGGAAGACGTGCAGCAACTTCTCTGGCCAATACGAGCTCCGGACTATCCTTCAATCGAGCATGTGTGGGATATGATGACATGAGAAGTGACTCGTTAACCAACAACTCTTACAGAACTACGTGAACAGGTCGAGCAGGCGTGATATAACGCTTCCCAAGACAGTATTGCCATCTGTACGATCGACTGGATGCTAGAGTCAGTGACTGCATTGGGATTATATTACGAAGCAAAACAGTATATAAGTGTGAAGAAATCCTAAACGTAATTTGTGAAAATACGAGGGTAATCCCAAAAATAAGGTCTCCTATTTTTTTTATAAGTACACAGACCTGTTTATTTCTACAGTGGTTTACATCAGTTTACAGCTTGAACAGTTAGCTATTTTTCGACATAATCACCATTTCTGTCGATGCATTTTTGTAGACGCTGTGGCAATTTTTGGATGCCTATGTCATACCAGCTCCCCGCCATGCTTTTCAGAAAGTTATGAACCTCTCATTTCACCTCGTCCTCGAGGCTGAATCGCTGGGACCACAATTAACGCTGACAGGTACTGTGAGACTCTGAAAAACTCAAACGGGCAATTCAGAACCGGAGAAGAGGAATGTTGAGTAAGGGCGTACACATTCTCCATGACAAAGCTCGCCCACACATTGCTCGGCAAACCGTTGCTCTCCTGCAACAGTTTCAGTGGAACATAATCACCCACCCACCCTATAGTCCTGACTTAGCGCCCAGTGACTATCACCTGTTCTCTAGGTTAAAAAAACAGTTGGCCCGAAAGCGATTTAGCTCCAACGAGGAGGTGAAAGAAGAGGTTCATAACTTTCTGAACAGCATGGCGGCGAGCTGGTATGACATGGGCATACAAAAACTGCCACAGAGTCTACAAAAGTGCATCGACAGAAATGGTTATTGTGTCGAAAAATAGCTAAATGTTCAAGCTGTAAACTGATGTAGACCATTGTAGAAATAAACAGGTCTATGAACTTATAAAAAAAAATAGGAGACCTTACTTTTGGGATGACCCTCGTACTATTAAGAAATCCCCAAACCATATAGCTGCAAGTATCCTCAGCCCCAATTTCATTACCAACCAATGAAATGGGTTTCACTACGGAGAAATCAGCAGCAGCACCCGAAGGGGTAGAGAAATCACGAAGTAAAAAAACAAGAAGAGCTAAACAAACAACCAATAACAATAGGAGAAAGAACAGCAGCTGAGGGAATTGCTTCTCGAGGAGAAAGAAATGTAGTACCACTAATGGAAGACGACAATTTTGCATATGTACTAACAGCACCGGAAATGCTGAAGAGGTACCCACTCTCGTAGTTGCATATGTGAGTACCAGTGCAGTAGGCGCAAGGAAGGAAATGGCCACATCAGAAACTAAGGACAAATCCACAGCAGCAGTAGCGGGGGAACCAGACAAGGAAAAAACTTCAGCTGCGCTGAAAATGTACAAATAAGTGCATCGAGGAAATGGAAAACAGTGCTTCCTGTATATTCGAAGGATTTTTTATTGACCAGGAAAAAGAAGAAAACCCCATGGTAAGCAGCGGTGTAAAGTTTACTGGTCTAACCAGGAGAGGCCACGACGTTGGGATCTCGGATTTACTTCAAACTTAGTACACCTTTAGTAGGCCATTAAAACAACGTAAAGTGCAAGTGGTAAGGTGTGCCACTCTGGCAATTCCGAGAAACTCGAAAGAGAAGTTTTACGAGTCTATTACGTAACTGATGTAACTGTGCGAAGGTGCTGGCCATAAGAAGCCGTTGTGGTCAAGCCACATGTACACAAGCCAGTCAAGAAAACTGTAAATAGTGAAAAGAGAAATGTTATGTAATTTGTTGGAGAAATCTTTTCTTTGCTTTTATTTTCTTTATTTTAAACTGGCGGTTACATATTGCTGCGACGTAAATTTCATTTCCAAATGGTGAGAAGCCACCACCACAGAAGAAAAACTTTCCTTCCTTTTCTTTACGTTTATTTATTGTGAATAGCATTCATGCGCGACGTTCATTTGGATATTAAAAGAAGAAACCCACTACATGAATGTGATACCCTTCTCATATTCTGACGCAACCAAGCTGGGAGAAAGGATCTTTCAGAGCGTGACGCTGAAAGTTCAGAGAAGATAAACGGAAAAAACCCAAACTCGGGAAACCAGTGTGTGGATACATATCTGGCACGAAGCGGAAAAACCAAGAAACTACCCTTCGAGAAGACCAACTTGAAGCAGCCACTAAGATGGGATTTCTCATGCAGCGAAGGCGAGCGTAGACTGCTGCAGCTTCACTTCACGCGGATACAATACCCACCTGATCGACGGCTGTCCCCAGTAAAGCCCGAAGCTGTACATCTCCTGCAGTGATTACGATCTTACCATGAAATAATGGAATGAATAATGAATACCACGTACGTCTTTAAAAGTGTAGTCAGTCTGCTGTCGGCCATTCTCGAACGACTTTTACTTTAATGGTATGAGGTGTAACATTTTTAACGTGGTCAAGCTCTATAATACCGTTGGTGTGAATAAACCAGGTTAAAAAATAGTGGTTTTCCAATCGCGCTAAAACGTATTTTTAAATCCATATTTTTTTCGTCACTGGTCACATTCTTTAATGTATATGACATTTGAAAGGTAATACACTCCTGGAAATTGAAATAAGAACACCGTGAATTCATTGTCCCAGGAAGGGGAAACTTTATTGACACATTCCTGGGGTCAGATACATCACATGATCACACTGACGGAACCAAAGGCACATAGACACAGGCAACAGAGCATGCACAATTTCGGCACTAGTACAGTGTATATCCACCTTTCGCAGCAATGCAGGCTCCTATTCTCCCATGGAGACGATCGTAGAGATGCTGGATGTAGTCCTGTGGAACGGCTTGCCATGCCATTTCCACCTGGCGCCTCAGTTGGACCAGCGTTCGTGCTGGACGTGCAGACCGCGTGAGACGACGCTTCATCCAGTCCCAAACATGCTCAATGGGGGACAGATCCGGAGATCTTGCTGGCCAGGGTAGTTGACTTACACCTTCTAGAGCACGTTGGGTGGCACGGGATACATGCGGACGTGCATTGTCCTGTTGGAACAGCAAGTTCCCTTGCCGGTCTAGGAATGGTAGAACGATGGGTTCGATGACGGTTTGGATGTACCGTGCACTATTCAGTGTCCCCTCGACGATCACCAGTGGTGTACAGCCAGTGTAGGAGATCGCTCCCCACACCATGATGCCGGGTGTTGGCCCTGTGTGTCTCGGTCGTATGCAGTCCTGATTGTGGCGCTCACCTGCACGGCGCCAAACACGCATACGACCATCATTGGCACCAAGGCAGAAGCGACTCTCATCGCTGAAGACGACACGTCTCCATTCGTCCCTCCATTCACGCCTGTCGCGACACCACTGGAGGCGGGCTGCACGATGTTGGGGCGTGAGCGGAAGACGGCCTAACGGTGTGCGGGACCGTAGCCCAGCTTCATTGAGACGGTTGCGAATGGTCCTCGCCGATACCCCAGGAGCAACAGTGTCCCTAATTTGCTGGGAAGTGGCGGTGCGGTCCCCTACGGCACTGCGTAGGATCCTACGGTCTTGGCGTGCATCCGTGCGTCGCTGCGGTCCGGTCCCAGGTCGACGGGCACGTGCACCTTCCGCCGACCACTGGCGACAACATCGATGTACTGTGGAGACCTCACGCCCCACGTGTTGAGCAATTCGGCGGTACGTCCACCCGGCCTCCCGCATGCCCACTATACACCCTCGCTCAAAGTCCGTCAACTGCACATACGGTTCACGTCCACACTGTCGCGGCATGCTACCAGTGTTAAAGACTGCGATGGAGCTCCGTATGCCACGGCAAACTGGCTGACACTGACGGCGGCGGTGCACAAATGCTGCGCAGCTAGCGCCATTCGACGGCCAACACCGCGGTTCCTGGTGTGTCCGCTGTGCCGTGCGTGTGATCATTGCTTGTACAGCCCTCTCGCAGTGTCCGGAGCAAGTATGGTGGGTCTGACACACCGGTGTCAATGTGTTCTTTTTTCCATTTCCAGGAGCGTATAATGAAAAAAAAACCATGTGTATTTTCATGAAGTTGTAGTGAATTTATTATGTTATTTAACCATTTACTGTTTGCAATTAAATTTTCAAGGACGAGGGACAGGCTTGGAAATCCCAAGTCAAACTCGATAAATAATGATGCGAATGACGTTATTCACAATCAGTAATATAGTAAGTTACAATGTGCTGGACCACAAGAGTAATGTACAATTTACTCATCGGATGTGCTCTCGACATGACACGCTGCAGGATGATATTTGTCATACAAATGTGGAAAACATAAACTGAAACTTCATGCAAATGCTTCACGCAAAATTATAAAACAGTGATGAAAAAATAGATTAATAATTAAGTCTTAGCGGGAGTTGATCTGTCCCCTCATGCGACTACACGTTCGTCTTACGAAGGTCGAACGTTAACCACCTGCCCATCATAACTCTTATGTCCAGCACCTACGCACAGATACATTATCCGCAAAATATACACGTAAAACTTCTCTTGCGGTTTTCTCAGAATTGCCAGAGTAGTGCACCTTACTACTTGCACATTATGTTGTTTTAACAGCCTACGAAAGGTGCACAAATTTTGAAGTAAATCTGTGATCCCAACGTTGTGGCCTCCACTTGTACGAATTCTCTACCAAAATACTCATTCAGTAAGTAATAAAATCCAGAAACTTGAAGTAGAACTCCTTTTCCCATATACATTGATCGTGACCGGGCGAAATATCTCACGAAATAAGCGTCAAACGAAAAAACTACAAAGAACGAAACTTAACTAGCTTGAATGGGGAAACCAGATGGTGCTATGGTTGGCCCGCTAGATGGCGCTGCCATAGGTCAAACGGATATCAACTGCGTTTTTTTTTTTTTTTTTTTTAAATAGGAACTCCCCATTTTTTATTACATGTTCGTGTAGCACATAAAGAAATATGAATGTTTTAGGTGGACCAATTTTTTTGCTTTGTTCAAAATGGTTCAAATGGCTCTGAGTGTTGTGACTTTGCAAGACAGCCAAGCCACTATGATTGGTAGCCGAAAGGCACGCGTTAAGCTCACGCAGGCTGGCGTGACGTCTGGAACATTTAAGGAAGTTAGACTTTAGCAAAAAAGGTCGTAGCTGTTGGAATACTTAACTTTAATCCATAATTGGTGAACATCGGTCTGACGGTACATGCATCACAAGATAAATAGTAAATGATAATGGCGCCTTGCTAGGTCGTAGCAAATGACGTAGCTGAAGGCTATGTTAACTATCGTCTCGGCAAATGAGAGCGTAATTTGTCAGTGAACCATCGCTAGCAAAGTTGGCTGTACAACTGGGCGAGTGCTAGGACGTCGCTCTAGAGCTGCCGTGTGGCGGCGCTCGGTCTGCAATCACTGATGGTGGCGACACGCGGGTCCGACGTATACTACGGACCGCGGCCGATTTAAAGGCTACCACCTAGCAAGTGTGGTGTCTGGCGGTGACACCACACTGAGCACTATGCGACTTAACGTCTGAGGTCCTCAGTCGCCTTAAACCTAAATAACCTAAGGACAGCACACACATCCATGCCCGAGGCAAGATTCGAACCTGCGACCGTAGCGGTCGCTCGGCTCCAGACTGTAGCGCCTAGAACCGCACGGCCACTCCGGACGGCTTTTCGCTTTGTGATAGATGGAGCTGTAGTAGTCACAAACATATGGCTCACAATTTTAGACGAACAGTTGGTAACAAGTAGGTGTTTTAAATTAAAATACAGATGTGATACATGTACCTTTGTGAACTTATCATTTCTGAGAACGCATGCTGTTACAGCGTGATTACCTGTAAATACCACATTAATGCAATAAATGCTCAAAATTATGTCCGTCAATCTCAATGCATTTGGTAATACGTGTAACGACATTCCTCTCAACAGCGAGTAGTTCGCCTTCCGTAATGTACGCACATGCGTTGACAATGCGCTGACGCATGTTGTCAAGCGTTGTCGGTGGATCACGATAGCAAATATCCTTCAACTTTCCCCACGGAAAGAAATCCGGGGACGTCAGATCCGGTGAACGTGCTTCGACGACGACCAATCCGTCTGTCATAAAATATGCTATTCAATACCGCTTCAACCGCACGCGAGCTATGTGCCGGACATCCATCATGTTGGAAGTACATCGCCATTCTGTCATGCAGCGAAACATCTTGTCGTAACATCGGTAGAACATTACGTAGGAAATCAGCATACATTGCACCATTTAGATTGCCATCGATAAAATGGAGGCCAATTATCCCTCCTCCCATAATGCCGCACCATACATTAACCCGCCAAGGTAGCTGATATTCCACTTGTCGCAGCCATCGTGGATTTTGCGTTGCCCAATAGTGCATATTATGCCGCTTTACGTTACCGCTGTTGGTGAATGACACTTCGTCGCTAAACAGGACGCGTGCAAAAAATCTGTCAAATGGCTCTGAGCACTATGGGATTTAACATCTATGGGCATCAGTCCCCTAGAACTTAGAACTACTTAAAACTAACTAACCTAAGGACAGCACACAACACCCAGTCATCACGAGGTAGAGAAAATCCCTGACCCCGCCGGGAATCGAACCCGGGAACCCGGGCACAGGGAAAAAAATCTGTCATCGTCCCGTAATTTCTCTTGTGCCCAGTGGCAGAACTGTACACGACGTTCAAAGTCGTCGCCATGCAATTCCTGGTGCACTGAAATATGGTACGGGTGCAATCGATGTTGATGTAGCATTCTCAACACCGACGTTTTTAAGGTTCCCGATTCTCGCGCAATTTGTCTGCTACTGGGGCATCATCATTTGTTGCAGGTTGTGGGTGACGTTTCACATGTGGCTGAACACTTTCTGTTTCCTTAAATAACGTAACTGTCCGGCGAACGGTCCGGGCACTTGGATTATGTCGTCCAGGATATCGAGCAGCATACATAGCACACGCCCGTTGGGCCTCTAAAGTTTTCTGGTCATTTCTTCCAAGTTGTTAATTTCAATTTAGGTACAGAAAAATTTCACACAAGCAGGTTTACAAAAGAGTTTTCCCCAAGTCAAAATGTATGATTTTGCAAAGCAACTACATCACCAGACCTGGGAAGAAGTGCACGCTGAAATAAATGTAAATGCTAAGTACTGTGAATCTTCATCAGCATGTAAACCTAAATATGAGGGAACGTTCTCAAAAGTGATATGTTCTATTGGAGGTACAAAAAAATAACACGTTGGTTACCAAGGGACTTGTGAACCCAAACCCATAAATACCTTAGCCGTCTAAAAAGAAATCGATGTGACCCAGAATTTCTAGACTACAATAAAAATACAAAAAAAAAAATCAAAGGAATATACAGGACGGTGCTGCTAGCAGAAAAGAAAGGGATGAATGACAGTATCATGACATGCAATTTGGACAGTTATAAGAAAGGAAACAGTAAAGGAGAAATCATAGGTAGATACATTCCAATGAAGTGTCAGTTTGGAGCCCAAGAAAACTGGTCAGTTTCACAAACTGTTACTTCATCAGCATTGCAACAAAACTACAGCAAAACATTCCAGAATTAAACACATTGCATTCCAGACGCTACTTAAAAACTGGATGGTGGTGTTACCTGCCACAGAGCAGGAAGTCAGAAATGTAGTGTGCAGGTTAAGAAATAAAAGAGCATCCGGCTTAAACTAAGTTCCAATGTGTGTGTTCAATGAATGTGAAGACAGTATAAAGGATCCCCTAACAGACATAAATTAATCATTCAGTTCAGGTACCTTTCCCGAATGCTTAAAAGGAAGCCAGTTTTGGTAGAAAAAAGAATGGTGCTACTGAAAACATAGAACCCTATAGACCATTATTGCAATTATTTTCATTTCTAAAGATAATAGGAATGGTCATGGAAGACAGACGTATGGACAAGTTTAATAAATATAACTTGAATACTTTATCCTCCTTCAGCAGTGGTATTTCTATTTGTTGAAATGATCAGCAAGCAGTTCCACAAAAAGAAATTTTATTTCTTAACTTCTTTCAGCTGCCTGGTGTCCTTTTTAAGATAGGTTTGGTTTTCTTGTACCGTATTTGTACAGGCACTATATTCCACGTGACTACAGTAATATGCTGCACACACCTGCTAATTTTTGGCGCTTGCTAAAAATGCAATAATTATAATCTTCTGAAGAAGGGCAATATATGCCTGAAAATGGTTAAGAAATAAAATTTCTTTTGTGCAACTGGTTGCAGATTATTTCAACAAATAAAACTTGCTAATGAAATTACAATTTGGATTCAGAAAAGACAGTGGTATGGAAGCAGCAACGCAAGTAGCAGAATTTACTAAAATCATAATGAGGACCCTGGACAGAGGTAATTGTGCAACAGCATCTTTTTTTTCAGATTTGTCCAAGGTATTTAAAACAGTAATCATAAAACACTGCTCCACAAACTAGAGGCACCAGGAAAAAACAGAAGTAGTAAGCAGGTAGCAGAAATTTCGTAGGCTAATAGATATCTCAACTGCACAGAGAAACGTCTATCAGATGCTAAATATATCAACATAGGAGTCCCACAGGCAAGTATATTGGGCCCGGTTCTATTTTTTGTCTATATTAATGACTTCCCAAAAAGTGTCGTGCACGGAGACAAAATTTCTTTGGCTGACGATAGCTTACATTTCAGCTAGATAGTGCTCGCCCACACACGGCGAGAGTTTCTACTGCTTGCCTTCGTGCTTGGCAAGCCCTACCCTGGCCACCAAGTTCGCCGGACCTCTCCCCAACTGAGCACGTTTATAGCATTATGGATAGCGTACTCCAACCAGCTCAGGATTTAACCATCTAACGAGCCAATTGGACATAATTTGGCACAACATATATCAGGTGGACATCCAAAAACTATCAATCAATGCCAAGCCGAATAACTGCTTGCACAAGGGCCAGAGGTGGACCAACGCATTACTGACTTGCTCATTTTGCAAATATCTTTCTTTTGAATGAATCATCCAGTTCTTCTGAAATCGAAATTATTTGTTTGTCTGTACATGTATATCACATCTACCGATATTCGTCCTATACGGATAATTCCTTCGTGGTGAGTCTTTTTTTCTTCCGAGTCTATGTAGATTTACACAGCCCCATAACACTCATAAAAGTAACTACTGCTGGTGTTCTTTCTTTTTTCTGTAATAATTTAACCTTTTATTGGGAAAGGGTCATGGTACATCGAATCTGTTTTACTACATCTGTGAAAACGAATAGCAGCCAGAAAGAACTGTCCTAATAACAAAACATACAGGAAGCGTAGAAGAGTGTACCACCAATAAGTGCTGCTCACCGCCCACAGATAACAATCGCTTTTCTTCTCCAGTATATCTGTAACAGGTCGAAATCACAAATTCGTCGATTTCTCGGAAACAATAAGGTTGGGGGGCTCTTGTATATAAAGAAAGCTTCCTTATGTTCTACTGTTCTGATGATTTCCACTGGCCTCCAACGGTTCCTGCCTCATAACTTTTGACCCCAATATTTTTGACGAAGGAAGCGTACTGACCTATACCCTTTCACAAGAGTTTCTTTTAGGGGCCTTAAATACTTGTAAGCATGTCAAACGTCGTCACAATGGGTGAGTCGCAGTGTCAGGCATGGATCCAAGACAGGGGCCATGGGGCCGTAACTTTCGCCCTCCTCCCCTAAAAGAAATTATTTTAGTAGAAGGGTTTATAATTATATTTACATATATCAATTTTCACACTGCATGGCTAACTTTCGGAGAATGAAGTAGCATGAAAACTAGGTGTCTCGAAAATGGCAGTAATTCTACAAATTACAAGCTACGTTTGACACAGGGTACGTTTCAGTTGCTTGCACTGAGACTTATCGTCAGGGACAGCTCGGCCCGAAACAAGAACAATCAAAAGGGTACCGAGAGTCAATAAGTAGTACCGAGGCGTGCGTCTGGCATTCGGGTCACGTGACGTCCCTTCCTCGCTACTTAAGAGACGCCATATTGGGCTCATCTTATTTAGGTATAGCTTGTGTGTTGTGACAGTGTGCTGTTTCATGGCAAAGGCGCAATTAAGATATATCACAAACATGCCACTCTAGGTACGATTTGTCATAAAAAAATGCCATTTACTTCGGCTGTAAAAGTCCTAAGGAGATTTTAAAATAAATAGCAATAAAGCTATATATGTCAAGGATCGCCACGGTTCTGTGGTTACAGACATACAACTGTGCACCAAATGGATGTAGGTTCGCTCCCCAGAGTGTGCTAACATTTTTTTTAATCTTCGCGATTGTAACTCATTCTGGAACTACCTTATTCATGTAACAGACGTATATTCTGCAGTATTCGATGTTTAAATGTGTGCGAATTCCTACGGGACCAAACTGCTGACGTCATCGGTCCCTAGACTTACACATTACTTAAACTAATTTATGCTAACAACAACACAGACACCCATACCCGAGGGAGGACTCGAATCTCCGGCGGGAGGGGCCGGTATTCGATGTTATTTACATATTAAGTTGTGCTCTCTCAATAATGAGTTTCTTCGATTTCGTGACTTCAGTTTGACTAAAAAATGACAGATGAAATGGCTGCGAGTAAAACAACCAACAATGACATTTATATTCCTTCGTGTCAGAAACATTTGACAGTTTTTTTCCAAATACGTCGCGATTTCCTACGGTGTGGTTAGCCAGAAATCTAAGAGTGCAGGTCACATGACATTTACACTCTCGCCTGTCGCAAATAAACTGAAGAGCCGAAGAGACTGGAACACCTGCCTAATATCGTGTAGGTCTCCAGCGAGCACGCAGAAGTGCCGCAACACGACGTTGAATGGACTCGACTAATGTCTGAGGTAGTGCTGGAGTGAATTGACACCATGAATCCTGCAGGGCTGTCCATAAATTCGTAAGAGTACGAGTGGTGGCGAACTCTCTTGAACGGCACGTTGCAAGGCATCCCAGACATGCTGAATAATGTTCATGTCTGGGGAGTTCGGTGGCCAGCGGAAGTGTTTAAACTCAGAAGAGTGTTCCTAAAACGACTCTGTAGCGCCGGCCGCTGTGGCTGAGAGGTTCTAGGCGCATCAGTCTGGAACCGCGCGACCGCTACAGTCGCGGGTTCGAATCCTTCCTCGGGCATGGATGTGTGTGATGTCCTTAGGTTAGTTAGGTTTAAGTAGTTCCAAGTTCTAGGGGACTGATGACCTCCGATGTTAAGTCCCATAGTGCTCAGAGCCATTTGAACCAACTCTGCAGCAATTCTGGACGTGTGGGGTGTCACACTGTGCTGCTGGAAGTCCATCGGAATACACAATGGACATAAATGGATGCAGATGATTAGACAGGATGCTTACGTACGTGTCATCTGTCAGAGTCGTATCTAGACGTATCAGGGATCCCATATCATTCTAACTGCACACGCCCGACACCATTACAGAGCTTCTACCAGCTTGAACAGTCCCGTGCTGACATGCAGGGTCCATGGATTCATGAGGTTGTCTCCATACCCGCACACGACTATCCGCTCGATACAATATGAAACTCGTCTGACCAGGCAACGTTTCCAGTCATCAACAGTCCAATGTTAGTGTTGACGGGCCAAGGCGAGGCGTAAAGCTTTGTGTCGTGCAGTCATCAAGGGTACACGAGTGGGCCTTCGGTTTCAAAAGCCCATATCGATGGGCTGAATGGTTCGCACGCTCACACTTGTTGATGGCCCAGCATTGAAATCTGCAGCAATTGTGCAACACAGCTAGCTCTTTATTCCCACGAAGTAATGAGTGCTGTCCACAAGGGATCTCAGATCGATTCCATATTCCTAGATTTCCAGAAGGCTTTTGATACCGTTCCTCACAAGCGACTATTAAACAAATTGCGTGCATATGGAGTATCGTCTCAGTTGTGTGACTGGATTCGTGATTTCCTCTCAGAGAGGTCACAGTTCGTAGTGATAGACGGTAAATCATTAAGTATAACAGAAGTGACATCTGGCGTTCCGCAAGGTAGTGTCATAGGCCCACTGCTGTTCCTGATTTACATAAATGATCTAGGTCATAATCTGAGTTGCCCCCTTAGATTGCTTGCAGATGACGCTGTAATTTACCGTCTAGTAAAAGCATCAGACGATCAATTCCAATTTCAAAATGATCTAGAGAGAATTTCTGTATGGTGCGAAAAGTGGCAATTGGCACTAAACAAAGAAAAGTGCGAGGTCATCTACATGGGTACTAAAAGAAATCCGATAAATTTTGGGTACCGGTATACGATAAATCGCACAAATCTCAGGGCTGTCAATTACAATTACGAGCAACTTAAATTGGAAATACCACATAGACGATATTGTGGGGAAAGCGAAACAAAGACTGCGATTTATTGGCAGAACACTTAGAAGATGCGTCAAACCCACTAAAGAGACAGCCTACATTACACTTGTCCGTCCCCTGCTGGAATATTGCTGCGCGGTGTGGGATCCTTACCAGGTAGGACTGACGGAGGACATCGAAAAAGTGCAAAGAAGGGCAGCTCGTTTCGTGCTATCGCGCAATAGGGGTGAAAGTGTCACTGATCTGATACGCGAGTTGGGGTGGCAGTCACTGAAACAAAGGCGGTTTTCTTTGCGGAGAGATGTATTTACGAAATTTCAATCACCAACTTTCTCTTCCGAATGCGAAAATAGTTTGCTGGCACCCACTTACGTAGGGAGAAATGATCATCATAATAAAATAAGAGAAATCAGAGCTCGAACGGAAAGGTTTAGGTGTTCCTTATTCCCACGCGCCATTCGAGAGTGGAATGGCAGAGAAGTAGTATGAAAATGGTTCGATGAACCATCTGCCAGGCACTTAAGTGTGAATTGCAGATTAATCATGTAGATGTAGATGTCTGTCACGTTGAACGATTCTCTTCAGTCTTCGCTGGTCCCGTCCTTGCAGGATCTTTTTCCGGTCGCAGCGATGTCGGAGATTTAATGTTCTACCGAATTCCTGATATTCACGGTAGACTCATGAAATTGTTGTACGGGAAAATCCCCACTTCATCGCTACCTCGGAGACACATGTCCCATCGCTCGTGCGCCGACTATAACACCACGTTCAAACTCACTTAAATCTTGATAACCGGCCATTGCAGCAGCAGTAACCGATCTAACAACTGCGCCAGACATATAGGCGTTGCCGACCGCAGCGTCGTATTCTGCCTGTTTACATATCTCTGTATTTGAATGCGCATGCCTATACCAGTTCCTTCCGCGCTTCAGTGTATTTCGCTGTTTATTTCCGAATATGTTACGATTCCCGACGGTGTGGATAGGGAGGCGTCTAAGATCACAGTTTAAGTTGCTGCTAATGAACGAGCAGGAATCATATTTATAGTCTTGCTTGTCACAAATACACTCCTGGAAATGGAAAAAAGAACACATTGACACCGGTGTGTCAGACCCACCATACTTGCTCCGGACACTGCGAGAGGGCTGTACAAGCAATGATCACACGCACGGCACAGCGGACACACCAGGAACCGCGGTGTTGGCCGTCGAATGGCGCTAGCTGCGCAGCATTTGTGCACCGCCACCGTCAGTGTCAGCCAGTTTGCCGTGGCATACGGAGCTCCATCGCAGTCTTTAACACTGGTAGCATGCCGCGACAGCGTGGACGTGAACCGTATGTGCAGTTGACGGACTTTGAGCGAGGGCGTATAGTGGGCATGCTGGAGGCCGGGTGGACGTACCGCCGAATTGCTCAACACGTGGGGCGTGAGGTCTCCACAGTACATCGATGTTGTCGCCAGTGGTCGGCGGAAGGTGCACGTGCCCGTCGACCTGGGACCGGACCGCAGCGACGCACGGATGCACGCCAAGACCGTAGGATCCTACGCAGTGCCGTAGGGGACCGCACCGCCACTTCCCAGCAAATTAGGGACGCTGTTGCTCCTGGGGTATCGGCGAGGTCCATTCGCAACCGTCTCCATGAAGCTGGGCTACGGTCCCGCACACCGTTAGGCCGTCTTCCGCTCACGCCCCAACATCGTGCAGCCCGCCTCCAGTGGTGTCGCGACAGGCGTGAATGGAGGGACGAATGGAGACGTGTCGTCTTCAGCGATGAGAGTCGCTTCTGCCTTGGTGCCAATGATGGTCGTATGCGTGTTTGGCGCCGTGCAGGTGAGCGCCACAATCAGGACTGCATACGACCGAGGCACACAGGGCCAACACCCGGCATCATGGTGTGGGGAGCGATCTCCTACACTGGCCGTACACCACTGGTGATCGTCGAGGGGACACTGAATAGTGCACGGTACATCCAAACCGTCATCGAACCCATCGTTCTACCATTCCTAGACCGGCAAGGGAACTTGCTGTTCCAACAGGACAATGAACGTCCGCATGTATCCCGTGCCACCCAACGTGCTCTAGAAGGTGTAAGTCAACTACCCTGGCCAGCAAGATCTCCGGATCTGTCCCCCATTGAGCATGTTTGGGACTGGATGAAGCGTCGTCTCACGCGGTCTGCACGTCCAGCACGAACGCTGGTCCAACTGAGGCGCCAGGTGGAAATGGCATGGCAAGCCGTTCCACAGGACTACATCCAGCATCTCTACGATCGTCTCCATGGGAGAATAGCAGCCTGCATTGCTGCGAAAGGTGGATATACACTGTACTAGTGCCGACATTGTGCATGCTCTGTTGCCTGTGTCTATGTGCCTGTGGTTCTGTCAGTGTGATCATGTGATGTATCTGATCCCAGGAATGTGTCAATAAAGTTTCCCCTTCCTGGGACAATGAATTCACGGTGTTCTTATTTCAATTTCCAGGAGTGTATTTAGATCGAGTACTTACGAGAGGCGTTAAATAGGTAATGTAACACATGTTTTTCTGAAAGCAGATTGGCTTTATTCGGGATTCCAACGGTTTTATTCAGGATTCCAATACACCATATTATACCCCTCTCTTTTGGCTACAAAACCCTACTTTTCAACATATTCTCCCTTCAATGCGACGGTCTTACGCCACCTTATGTGAGGGCCTGTAAGCCCGCATGGTACCACTCTACTGGTCGACTTCGGAGCCAACGTCATGCTGCATCAATAACCTCCCCATCATTCATGTACTGCTACTGGGTCAAACAGGTACAGCTCGGAAGGGTGAATGAGAAAGAACCGTCCAATGTAGTCTTACGAGCTCCTCTCGGGTGCGCAGACGTTGTGTGAGGCCTTACGTTGTCAAGGAGAAGACACGATTGTTTTAATTTTTGTGACGACGAACACGCTGAAGCAGTTCCCAGATTGCAGGAATCAAAGCTGTGTGCGGCCGGCCGGCACGTGGGAGATCTGATAAGTTTGCGCGACCTTGTTGCGTTGATGACAGACGCCTCGTCCAAGGACTCAGAGTGGTTTTCCGCCAAAAGAAACTCAATGGCAGCTCTCTGCTTGGAACGCACCTCCGCTACAGGCATTATTGCGAAGTACCCCGATTTGGGCGGTATTGTACCGATTTTTCTGTTGAAAACACGACCCCCAATTAAACCTTGAGGGGATACAGAAAAATCCCGATTACACCGGAACTCTTAATACACTACTGGAAATTGAAATAAGAACACCGTGAATTCATTGTCCCAGGAAGGGGAAACTTTATTGACACATTCCTGGGGTCAGATACATCACATGATCACACTGACAGAACCACAGGCACATAGACACAGGCAACAGAGCATGCACAATGTCGGCACTAGTACAGTGTATATCATGCCTTTCGCAGCAATGCAGGCTGCTATTCTCCCATGGAGACGATCGTAGAGATGCTGGATGTAGTCCTGTGGAACGGATTGCCATGCCATTTCCACCTGGCGCCTCAGCTGGACCAGCGTTCGTGCTGGACGTGCAGACCGCGTGAGACGACGCTTCATCCAGTCCCAAACATGCTCAATGGGGGACAGATCCGGAGATCTTGCTGGCCAGGGTAGTTGACTTACACCTTCTAGAGCACGTTGGGTGGCACGGGATACATGCGGACGTGCATTGTCCTGTTGGAACAGCAAGTTCCCTTGCCGGTCTAGGAATGGTAGAACGATGGGTTCAATGACGGTTTGGATGTACCGTGCACTATTCAGTGTCCACTCGACGATCACCAGTGGTGTACGGCCAGTGTAGGAGATCGCTCCCCACACCATGATGCCGGGTGTTGGCCCTGTGTGCCTCGGTCGTATGCAGTCCTGATTGTGGCGCTCACCTGCACGGCGCCAAACACGCATACGACCATCATTGGCACCAAGGCAGAAGCGACTCTCATCGCTGAAGACGACACGTCTCCATTCGTCCCTCCATTCACGCCTGTCGCGACACCACTGGAGGCGGGCTGCACGATGTTGGGGCGTGAGCGGAAGACGGCCTAACGGTGTGCGGGACCGTAGCCCAGCTGCATGGAGACGGTTGCGAATGGTCCTCGCCGATACCCCAGGAGCAACAGTGTCCCTAATTTGCTGGGAAGTGGCGGTGCGGTCCCCTACGGCACTGCGTAGGATCCTACGGTCTTGGCGTGCATCCGTGCGTCGCTGCGGTCCGGTCCCAGGTCGACGGGCACGTGCACCTTCCGCTGACCACTGGCGACAACATCGATGTACTGTGGAGACCTCACGCCCCACGTGTTGAGCAATTCGGCGGTACGTCCACCCGGCCTACCGCATGCCCACTATACGCCCTCGCTCAAAGTCCGTCAACTGCACATACGGTTCACGTCCACGCTGTCGCGGCATGCTACCAGTGTTAAAGACTGCGATGGAGCTCCGTATGCCACGGCAAACTGGCTGACACTGACGGTGGCGGTGCACAAATGCTGCGCAGCTAGCGCCATTCGACGGCCAACACCGCGGTTCCTGGTGTGTCCGCTGTGCCGTGCGTGTGATCATTGCTTGTACAGCCCTCTCGCAGTGTCCGGAGCAAGTATGGTGGGTCTGACACACCGGTGTCAATGTATTCTTTTTTCCATTTCCAGGAGTGTAGTTCATACAATACAGTCTGTTCATTATACGACTTAAGAGTCACTCTTGTAAATGCAACTGAATTTAAAAATACACCTCTTCGTCCTAAAAGACTTGCACTCAACAGCCGTTCACAACCTCAAGTTTAAGTTGGCCGGTCAGCTCCCCAGACCTGAATCACTGTATGACGATGACCAAATGCCAATTTAGAACAAAAAAGTCCTCGATCGGTAGAAGGCGATCTGGTTCAGTTGACAGTCATTTGTTTTTGGCTGCAGCCAATGGGACCTTCATAGCTGACAGTACTGTGTGAGGTAGCCATTTGTTGTCTGCTTCGTTATTGTACTTAACACTAATTCGAGTGTGTTCTTTCCTAGTGATAAGTGTAAATAACTGTTGCATATCCGATTTTTATTAAAAATATAATTACATATGTCGATTTCAGTTTCGATCACCAATATCATTTAATCTATTTTTATCTCTGACTTCTGCTTGCAGAATCTGCTGTGGCTTGTTCACCCCGAACGATGGCAGTGAAGTGTGGGATGCGCTTGCAGTTTTCTTCCATCAGCCTCAGTAGCGAGTCAGAAATCGATCGAAACAGTTGGTTATAGTTACGGCTGGTGAAGCATTTTTACAACTAGACTCGCCGCCAGCGAAACTAATGAAGTACCAGTGCCGAAAAGGAAGCAAAAAGCGAAACTGAAAACCAATTTTAATGGCGAATCGTGTACGGTTTACTTATGAGTTTACAAAAGGTAAAGATGATTAGCTGTAAAGCTCACGGTATTGCATGCCTGTCATAGTTTTGTGTATGTCTCATTGAGGCAAAACTGACGTTAAAGACACACGTTAAAAATCCCGATTTTTTCAATTTAAAAGTGTCATATTCGAAAAAAAAAAACTGTACTTCGGTTTAGAAAAACCTGGAAACCCTGGTTACAGACGGCATTTTAAAGGAAACGTACAGCGACGCTACCTACCGGAACTTCATAAAACTATAGGAGATAAAGCGGGAATATTCCACTATGTTCCACAAAAAATCCCGCATTTTTTCAACCGAAATTGCCCGAGAAAAAAATGTGTTTCATTACTTATTGAATGTCCCCTGTAAGAACGCTTTCATAAATTTCGCTGCCGAGACAAAAATCGCACCCCACAGCGAGCAACGAGTGAAACGTGACAGATTCCCATTTCGGTCGAACGCTGGGACGTCGCGTGACCGCTTTCCAATTCAAACTATTGGTTATTCTTGTTTCGGGCCGAGCAGTCCCTAACGATAACTGCTCTGAAGATGCGCCCACGTGGATGGACTTGCGGCCTGACCAGTAATATTCCATCCAGGTAAAGGTGCATCATCGTCTACTGACCATGTCTCGTGTCTACAACAAATCTGACATGGTTCATGGCCCATAGGTAGAACCGGCAAATCACACGGTGAGACGGGAATAGAGAAAGAGAAAGACCCTACACAAAATGAAAAAAAAACAAAACAAAACATACAGAGCGACAGACTTCTCAAACGTAGGTAGAAACGACTGAAAGAAACAGTATTCCCATTATTTAGATACCCGCTGGGCCATGGTTTGCAACTTGTGTTCACTATAACAATGCTGTGAAATAATAACAATGATGACTGCACACTTCTATTTCATATTGAGTAGATTACGAAATTGTTAAAGTTTTGAGAGTTTTTTGCTTTTACAGTTTTCAAATTAATTACATGACACATACACTTTTCTCAAATTTTCGGAAGTAAGCTTTTCAAATGCTAGCTCCTCTGAAATGCAATTTCTTGAACGTTATCCTTAACAGAGATCAGAAACGAAGTGAGTACGAGTCCTATGGTGTGGGTTGCATACTCTATAAGTCAAGCAGTCACTGTTACGTCAGTGCTACGCCGACTTCCTACCTTTCCATTTTGGTTCTGAGGATATGAGAAGTCTGAGAACGGTAGCAATGCAGTGGGTTCCTACCCATCGACTCTCTCTCGCTCTCTCTCTCTCTCTCTCTCTCTCTCTGAAGCGTGCTGGAGAGAGGCAAGTCACCACTTAGTATAGAAGTTGAGTCCAAGAGCATGCTGTTGTAAAATTGCACTGACAAGACAAAATGACGGATTGTCTGCATCAGATAGCCTCTGACGAAGCTGTGTTTAGTGAGATTGAGGAGGATGTTGTTGCATATGTGCTTCATTAGAGGAAGAGTGTAGCCTGAAAAACTTCAATGCTCTAGTCCACATTTCAGAAGAAAAATATACACAGTTCGTTAAATGCAAACAAAATGGTTGTATTCTTGTTTATTCCACCTCCACCATAAGAAAACGTACGTTTTCCGTCAAACGAAAACTGGGCACAGAGCAATGTCACTGTTACGTCACGACGACCAAAAAGCGCGCTATTTATGTATTTTTTTGGTCACGGTAATCAGCGTTTATGGGCGAATAGCGAGTTGTGTGGTTTAGCATTCATTTCTATAACTTCTTCGAAGACTGCTGCAAATTTATTTTAATAATTAATCTCCATTTAGAGAATACACTTCACTCTCGTGTACTGTCATCACAGACTCGGTGGCGGTCGATAGCGTGTGTATGTCAACATAATTGTTAGTAATTCTCTGAACAGAGATGAAATATGAAAAAATATTTACAGCTGTCTTCGAAAAGTTACAACTCATTTTCTCCAGTTCATTAATCATGGGATACACGCAAAACAGCTTGTCCCAAGGTTCCATACACAAGAGCTTTGAAATGCCCCAAGAAAGAAAAGTCCAGTGGGTTTAGGATCGGAGAGCGTGGAGGCCTGGCAATTTGTCCATCTCTATCTATCCATTTCTCACAGACTCTGTTATTTAGAAGTCGACAGACATTAACACTAAAATGAGGAGGACTCCATCGTGCATGAAGTACATGTTTTGTCGCACAGCTTAAGTCGCATCTGCTAATAGATCAGGTAGAACATTCTCTACAAAATTATGGTAACTTTGTTTGTTGAGCCCAGGTGGAAGAAGGTGAGACCCTACGAAACAGCCACCAACAATACCGGTCCAAACATTGACAGAAAATCTTTGTTGATGACTTGTTTCAACAATTGCGTGGGGACTGACGTCTGCCCATACATGCTGACTGTAAAAAATTGCAATCTGATCTCGCTGAAACGCGCTGGAGAACATGAGTTGTAACATAATTTCTTCGACTACGTGTGAGGAATTCGTCCTGCAATTTGTGCCACAGATTTTTGTTATTCCCAGTACAGGATGTGTCGCCTCTTAAGGGTCGTCAGGTATATTTTCTCTGCTATTTAGGCAGATTTCTGCAATTTCGTTTTCGGAATGTGCAGCTGGATTCATCCCAAACAGATACTGCTGGTCAGATGTTGCATGCACCGCTCAGTGTCGACAGAAAGCCACGGTTTGTTCCCCATTACAAACAAAATGATTTTTAAAACGAAATTTTACATGCCCATTCGATAGAGGGGTCCCAAATTAGCCTATCGCGACATTAGTTTTGTCAAGTTGAATTAACAGGATTAACCAGTACTCCAGTAACGAATGAACAGACTGCCGCATGGCAGTAGCAGTCAGCATGGGCCAAGGCGGCGCTACCGCTGCTGGGGTGCTGGTTATTCTTCGTGTTTTACTGTCCACGTTAATACATACCGGTAAAATTAATAGTGTTAGACTAATTTGGGACCACTCTATCGAATGGTCAAGTAAAATTCCGCTTTAACAATAATTTCGTTTGTAATGGTGTAATGTCTCTTGCAGCGGTCTCTCCACGATATTTTCAGAAATTTTATAAATTATATAACTCAGTACATATCTCGAAATATCTCTTCTTATCTTACCGATTATCAATGCAAAGTAGTTTCAAGCCCAATTATTCCTTGGAGCGTCCATTTACTCCATGGAATAGCTTCTCTGCTATCTATGTTTTCTCTTATGAAAAGAAAGTGGACTTCTTTCCGATTAGTCGTGAAAGGAGGATGTATATGTATGTATTGTTGGGCTAGTCGCCATCTTGATGAGATTCTGTATGAGAAGGAATTTAATACATGAACTATTCTAAAGTAAGTGTGTTCGCGTATTATTTAACTGTTTATTATTGACAGTGTCTGCTTACTACGCTGTGTTGCACGGGATCAGTGGGGAACGTCTGATTTACACTGGACGAACCTGCCGTTTTGTATGCTCAAGATATCCAGTTACTTCAAATAAATAGGCTAACAAGGTCTTACCAGCAGATCTCCGGTCTTCCCCATGTGATCACCGAAAGTTAATAATTATTACCAATGTTTCCAGGAGATCGACTGACAATTTTCGTCGCACCGAGACTTTGAAATTGCTTCACTGCCTTATGGAATTTAAGTTAAGCTCAATTTAATCGGGATAGAACAGTATTGAACTGTGTGAATGTGATAAGCCTGCTTTGTCAATGAAAATTCCCTTAATATACGCATATTTTTACTATCCTGATCAGTAAAGCTAAATCAGGCCGGTGTGAGAGAGGTTTTTAAATTTTTGATTCCACAAAAAAAAATATTAAAATGGGAAAGAATCCGAAGCTTTCCGTCGACATTGGGAGTCGCATACGAGACGCGAATAGCAATACAGGGTTATTACAAATGATTGAAGCGATTTCACAGCTCTACAATAACTTTATTATTTGAGATATTTACAAAATGCTTTCCACACACATACGAAAACTCAAAAAGTTTTTTTAGGCATTCACAAATGTTCGATATGTGCCCCTTTAGTGATTCGGCAGACGTCAAGCTGATAATCAAGTTCCTCCCACACTCGGCGCAGCATGTCCCCATCAATGAGTTCGAAAGCATCGTTGATGCGAGCTCGCAGTTCTGGCACGTTTCTTGGTAGAGGAGGTTTAAACACTGAATCTCTCACATAACCCCACAGAAAGAAATCGCATGGGGTTAAGTCGGGAGAGCGTGGAGGCCATGACATGAATTGCTGAACATGATCTCCACCACGACCGATTCATCGGTTTGTAGCAATTGTAAACGGTAAGGCTTCTGCTTTAGTCTTTTCCGTAAGATTTTCCAAACCGTCGGCTGTGGTACGTTTAGCTCCCTGCTTGCTTTATTCGTCGACTTCCGCGGGCTACGCGTGAAACTTGCCCGCACGCGTTCAACCGTTTCTTCGCTCACTGCAGGCCGACCCGTTGATTTCCCCTTACAGAGGCATCCAGAAGCTTTAAACTGCGCATACCATCGCCGAATGGAGTTAGCAGTTGGTGGATCTTTGTTGAACTTCGTCCTGAAGTGTCGTTGCACTGTTATGACTGACTGATGTGAGTGCATTTCAAACACGACACACGCTTTCTCGGCTCCTGTCGCCATTTTGTCTCACTGCGCTCTCGAGCGCTCTGATGGCAGAAACCTGAAGTGCGGCTTCAGCCGAACAAAACTTTATGAGTTTTTCTACGTATCTGTAGTGTGTCGTGACCATATGTCAATGAATGGAGCTACAGTGAATTTATGAAATCGCTTCAATCATTTGTAATAGCCCTGTATTTGTTTGGGCTGACTATAGCAACATAGCGCAGAGACGAAAGTACAAATATCTGCCGAAACACTAGAAAAAACGCGCCTGACGACTCTTACAGGAGATACCTTGTGTATAAAAACAGAAAGAAAGCCAGTGTCAGCATGAGGGCCTCATCCGAGATATGGAGGCGGCTATCAACCGTGCAGGACGCAGTCGTCTGCAAGTTGTGGCTAACGTCGGCAACAACGTCTGCCGCATGGGTGTTGAGTTCATATAGGGAGCTAGTCTCACGCGTGGGGTGCAAGCAGAGCTCGCAATTTGCAGCATTGTTCCCAGAGTTGATCAGGGTCCTTTGGTCTGGAGCCGAGTGGAGAGTCTCAAGCAAAGGCTTCGTCGACTCTTTGCCGGTCTTGGCTGCAGATTTCTAGACTTGCATTATCGAGTGGGATTTGTAGGACTCCCCTTGATAGGTCGAGGGTGCACTACACAAAGGAAGCAGCTACTCGAGTAGCCGAGTACTTGTGCACAGGACGGTTTCTTAGGCTAGCCGGTAGTTTGAGGTACCCTGACGAACTCTCGCCAGTCGATACGCAGAAAGGGAAGCCAGACTGTGAGAGTAAAGACACTTCGACCGTTAAAATTTTATCAGTAAATTGTCAAAGTATTCGTAACAAATTTTCCGGATTTACTCCCCTCCAGGAAAATTCACGTGCTGCAATTATTGTTGGGACTGAGAGCTGGCTCAAACTCGAAATGGAAAGCTCCGAGGTATGGAGCGAGTCGTGGTACGAATATCGGAAAGAGAGATTAGGCTGTAGGAGGGAGAGTGTTCATTGCAATTAACAGTATTTTTGTCTCTATTGCGGTAGAAGTTGAGAGTAACAGTGAAGTTATCTGGTCGCGTATAACAGGTGTAGGTGAAACCAAGTTAATTGTTGGAGGTTTTTACCGGCCACCCGATACCGCTGTGACAGTTCTGGAGTCATTCAAAGAAAGTCTACAGACAGTAGCGCATAAATACCTAGATCATGCAATACTAGTTGGAAGTGACTTTAAGCTACCGAGTACAAACTGGGATGTCTATGGGTTCATTGTGGGGAGTACAGACAGACCCTCGTGCAAAGAACTTATGAACGCAACTAGTTCGGCAGCCCACATGCAATGGAAATATCTTAGACTTTGTAGGTACAAAGTCACAATAGAAATGGTGATTAGCGACCATGCTGCCATTAAAGCAACTATGGTTACGAAAGTTAATAAATCAGTCAAGAAGGCTAGGAGTGTGTTTCTGCTAGAAAGAGCGGATAAGCAGTTGTTAGCATCTCACTTTGACAGTGAATTGACATCATTTACCGCAAATCTCTCGCCCAGCGAAAAGTCCCAAGCCGCTTGTGGGGTACAGTGTCGAAAGCCTTCCAGAAATCCAGAAAAACGGAATCAATCTGAAATCCCTCGTCAATAGCACTCAACACTTCATGCGAGTAAAGAGCTAATTGTGTTTCACAAGAACGATGCTTACTAAATCCATGTTGACTGTGTGTCAATAGACCGTTTCCTACGCGTAATTCATAATTTTCGAACACAATATATATTTCAAAATCCTGCTGCATATCGACGTTAATGATATGGGCGTGTAATTTATTAGATTACTCCTACTACCTTTCTCGAATATTGGCGTGACCCGTGCAACTTCAAATGGTTCAAATGGCTCTGAGCACTATGGGACTCAACTGCTGAGGTCATTAGTCCCCTAGAACTTAGAACTAGTTAAACCTAACTAACCTAAGGACATCACACACATCCATTCCCGACGCAGGATTCGAACCTGCGACCGTAGCGGTTGCGCGATTCCAGACTGCAGCGCCTAGAACCGCTCGGCCACCCCGGCCGGCCCCGTGCAACTTTCCAGTCTTTGGGTACGGATCTTTCGTCGAGCGAACAGTTGTATATGATTGTTAAGTATGGAGCAATTGCATCAGCATACTCCGAAAGGAACCTAACTGGTATACAGTCTGGACCAGAAGACTTGCTTTTATTAAGTGATTTAAGTTGCTTCACTACTCCGACGATATTTACTTCTACGTTACTCATTTTGGCACCTGTTCTCGATTCGAATTCTGGATATTTACTTCGTCTTCTTTTGTGAAGGCATTTCGGAAGGCTGTGTTTAGTAAATCTGCTTTGGTAGCACTGTCTTCGATAGTATCTCCATTGTTATCGCGCAGAGAAGGCATTGATTGTTTCTTGCCGCTAACATACTTCACATACGACCAGAATCTCTTTGGATTTTCTGCCAGGTTTTGAAACAAAGTTTCGTTGTGGAAACTGGTTTAGGCGTCTAGGCACTAAGTTTCGAGCTTCTGTAAAAGATGTCCAATCTTGGGGATTTTGTGTCTGTTTAAATTTGGCATGTTTGTTTCGTTGTTTCTGCAACAGTGTTCTAACCCGTTTTGTGCACCAAGGAGGATCAGCTCCGTCTTTTGTTAATTTATTTGATACAAATCTCTCAATTTCTGCCGATACTATTTCTTTGAATTTAAGCCACATCTGGTACACATTTATATTATTAATTTGGAATGAGTGGAGATTGTCTCTCAGGAAGGCGTAAAGTGAATTTTTATCGGCTTTTTTGAATAGGTATATTTTTCTTTTATTTTTGAAGGATTTCAATCTCGCTACGACAACCCTGTGTTCACCAATCCCTGTATCCGTTTTGATGCTGGTTATTAACGCTGGATTATTTGTTGCTAAGAGGTCACGCGTGTTTTCACAATCGTGTACTATTCGCGTGGGCTCATGAACTAACTGATCGAAACAATTTTCAGAGAATGCGTTTAGTACAATTTAGGATGATGTTTTATGCGTACCTCCGGAATTAAACACGTATTTTCACCACCATATCAAGGGTAAATTAAAGTCACCACCAAATATAATCGTATGAGTCGGGTACGGGTTTGAAATCAAACTCAAGTTTTCTTTGAACCTTTTCGGAATTGTATCATCTGAATTGGGAGGTCGGTAAAAGTATTCAATTATTATTTTATTCCGGTTGCCAACAATGACCTCTGCACATACTAACTCACAGGAAGTATCTACTTCAATTTCGCGACAAGTTAAACTACTTCTAACAGCAACAAACACACCACCGCCAACCATGTTTGGCCCTTCCTTTCGAAACACCGTTAGGTCCTTCGCAAAAATTTCGGCTGAGCTTATCTCCGGTTTTAACTTTCAGTGCCTATAATGATTTTAGCATCAATGCTTTCTATTAGCGCTTGGAGCTCTGGTACTTTCCCAACACAGCTACGACAATTTACAACTGTTACACCGATGGTTCCTGTATCTACGTTCTTCCTGTGTCCGGCCTGCACCCTTTGTGACTGAAGCCCTTATTGTGTTTTCCCCAGACCCTCTAGCCTAAAACACCGCCCAGCCCCCGCCACACAGCCCCTGCTACCCGTGTAGCCGCCACCTGAGTGTAGTGGACTCCTGACTTATTCAGCGGAACCCGAAACCCAACCACCTTTTGGCGCAAGTCGAGGAATCTGCAGCCTACACGGTCGCAGAACCGTCTGAGACTCTGATTCACACCCTCCACGCGGCTCTGTACCAGAGGTCCACAGTCGGTCCTGTCGACTACGCTGCAAATGGTGAGCTGTGCTTTTATCCCACAAGCAAGAGGGGCAGCCTTTACCACTTCTGTTAGCCGCTAGAAACCAGACAGAATCTCTTCTGATCCAAAGTGAGACACGTCATTGGTACCGACGTGAGCCACCACCTGCAGTTGGCTGCTCCCTGTGATCTTCATAGCATCCGGGAGGACCCGTTCCACATCTAGAATGACTCCATCCGGTATGCACACGGAGTGCACATTGACTTTCTTCCCCTTCTGATTGCATGTATTTTAAGGGAAAATATTCTGCTTTGTCACAGCTGAACGGTGTAACAAACCAGAATAATGGTACAGATATACTAACTTTCCATAAGCCCATGTGGCAAGCTCAAATAGCTCAGCTACCAAATCACTGCCTCGGAAAGGTGGAGGCGACGGTTCAGATCCAGATCGAGTGCATAATTTTAATCCGTGAAGCATTTGCACTACCCTCGCGATGAGAATGTCGAAATCTCTCTTTTTCACGTGTGAAGTCTCTTATGTTACGATTTGTTTCGTTATTTTGTTAGTTACATAATGAATTCTATACACTGCATTAGAATGTCCGCCGTTTTGAAACTTCCTGGCAGATAAAACTGTGTGTCGGCTCGGGATGCGAATCCGAAATCGTTAGAAAATAGGGAGGGAGGGGAGAGAGAGAGAGAGAGAGAGAGAGAGAGAGAGAGAGAGAGAAGAACGGAAGTAAAACTGTGAGGACATGTCGTCAGTAGTAGCTCGCTCAGTTGGAGCATTGCCCGCGGAAGGCTAGATTCTGGGTTCGAATGTCGGCTCAGCACACACTTTTGATCCGCTGGGAAGTTACAGTTGTTTACATGTTACATGGGTCTTTGTAATATAATGCAGCAGGTATTTACATTTGGCTGCAACCTGACCATTTACGGGCAAGTTCACATAACAGTAAATTTAGGTTAGTAAGAAAAGAACCACTTAATGCTACGTCACTAAGAGGGCGTACCTTTTAGGTTCTGAAAGCAGATAAAAATTGGATGGCACCATATCGGGACTGTATGGAGGATGATCGATGAGACTGTACGCAAGGCGTCAGATTGTTGCAGATGTCGCAGAGCTCGTGTTTGGTCTGACATTATCATGCTGAAGGAGAGGTTTCCAGATTTCTGAGGGTTTCGCAGTACCTTGCAGGATATATACAGGTGCGTTTAGGCATGAGTTCCAAGTCCAAGAACACTGTGAACATCACTTTGCCTGTTTGTGGCACGCTCTTGAACGTTTTCGGCGCCTGTGATCCTCTGTGGCGGAACACCATTGATGCTCTCTTGTTTTCAGGGTCAAACATAGCTTTCATCACCTGTCACAATGTTGTTAAGGAACCCATCACCCGCACGCTCAAAACGCAAAAGAATTACCGACCGAGGTGGCGCAGTTGTTAGCACATTGGACTTGAGTTCGGAAGAACGATCGTTCAAACCCATGTCAATTTATATGACATCTGAGAGGTAATATTGTTGTGGCGTTGCAAGACAGCCACGCCACTCGGAAGTAACCGAAATGCACGCGTTAACTCACGCCGGCTTGCGTGAGGTCTGAAACAGGATACTTTATGAATGCTATAAAGAAAAGTACGTAGCTTCTTTAATACTTAACTTTAATTCATCCTTGTGGTACATCGCTCTTGATAATACAAGTGAGACTCTCAGATATGGTTAATGGCGCCTTGCTAGGTCGTAGCCATGGACTTAGCTGAAGGCTATTCTAACTGTCTCTCGGCAAATGAGGGAAAGGCTATGTCAGTATAGTCGCTAGCAAAGTCGTCGTACAACTGGGGACGAGTGCTAGTACGTCTCTCTAGACCTGCCGTGTGGTGGCGCTCGGTCTGCAATTACTGACAGTGGCGACACGCGGGTCCGACTTGTACTAATGGACCGCGGCCGATTAAAGCTACCACCTAGCAAGTGTGGTGTCTGGCGGTGACACCACAAATATAATGAAAAAAATCCTGTGTATTTGCGTGGAGTATTTGGATGTAGCTTAAATTTGTGTTTTCCATGTCTGAATGACAAATACCACCCTGCAACGCGTGATGTCGAGACCACATCCGACGAGTAATTTTACATTACTCTTGTCATCTGGCACACTGTGATTTACTATGTTACTGATTTTGAAGAACGTTTTTCGCATCATTATTTATCAAGGTCTGGCTTGGGCTTTCCAACCCTGTCCCTCGTCATTGAAAAATTTCACTAACTAAACTAAACTCCACCCGAACAGGCCATGAAGGCACAACGGTACCGACCGTCCGCCGTGTCATCCTCACCCACAGGCGTCACTGGATGAGGATATGGAAGGGCATCTGGTCAGCACACCGTTCTCCCGTCCGCCCCGGTAGCTGAGTGGTCAGCGTGACAGACTGTCAATCCTAAGGGCCCGGGTTCGATTCCCGGCTGGGTCGGAGATTTTCTCCGCTCAGGGACTGGCTGTTGTGTTGTCCTAATCATCATCATTTCATCCCCATCGACGCGCAGGTCGCCGAAGTGGCGTCAAATCGAAAGACCTGCACCAGGCGAACGGTCTACCCGCGGGAGGCCCTAGCCACACGACATTTCCATTACCGTTCTCCCCACCGTATGTCAGTTTCCGAGACCGGAGCCGCTACTTCTCAATCAAGTAGCTCCTCAGTTTGCCTCACAAGGGATGAGTGCACCCTGCTTGTCAGCAGCGCTCGGCAGATCGGATGGTCAGCCGTCCAAGTGCTAGCGCAGCCCGACAGCGCTTAACTTCGGTGATCTGACGGAAACCGGAAACTGCAGCAAGACCGTTGGCTGAAAATTTGATTACAAATAGTCAATAGTTAAATAACACATGAAATTCACTACAACTTCATGAAAACGCACGTGAGTTTTTTCATTATACAGGGCGCGTCAAAAAAATGTATACACACTTTGAACTGTCATACACAATTTATTTCCGGTTCTACAAAGTTAAAAATCTGTGAGAAAGTAATGTTATGTTTCTTCAACAGGTGGCAGCAGTGGCAAGGAAGTAACTGCAACATGGCGGACGTGCGTTTGAGCTTTGAAGCGCGGAAGCAGATAATTAAGTGGTACTGGAAGTTTGAGAATGTAGCTGCGGTTCGAAGACAGTTGAGAAGTGAGTATGGTACAGAACCACCTTCAAGGTTAACAATTACAAGTCAACGAGACAAATTCGAAATTCATGGAACAGTGTGTGATGTGCATAAAGGTCGGTCAGCGCGACCTCGTACAGCTACAAGTGATGATTCCACAACTGCGGTCTTGGAACTGTTTCAGCGTTCGCCTCAAAAATCTTCAAGGCATGCGGCAGGTGAGAGTAATATAAGTGCTAGTAGTGTGATATGCATTCTGAAGAAAGGCAAGTTTCGTGCGTACATTCCAAGGCTGGTGCAACAGCTAAGTGACGACGATCCAGATCGAAGGTTAGAATTTCGTGAATGGGTTCAGGAGATAGTGAGACGTGAACTGGGATTTATGGGTAGCATAATTTGGTCGGATGAAGCCCAATTCAAACTCAATGGAACTGTCAATAGGCACAATTGTGTGTACTGGGCTGAAGGTAATCCTCACATTACAGTTGAAAAAGCTGTAAATTTGCCTGGTGTAAATGTGTGATGTGGTTTGTCTGCAAGGGGACTCATTGGGCCTTTCCACTTTGAAGGTACTGTTACTGGAGAAATGTACCTAACAATGCTTGCTGACTCCATATTCCCTGCCATTCGTGCATTATACGGTAATGATGAGTTTTATTTCCAACAAGATGGCGCCCCGCCGCACTATCATAGGGACGTACGAGCATACCTGGATCACAATGTGCCAGGCCAGTGGATAGGACGCACGGGACCAATCGAGTTTTCTGCACGCTCTCCAGACCTCACGCCGCTGGATTTCTTCTTATAGGGCACAGTAAAAGATGAGGTGTACAAACGTAAACCACGTAACCTGGAATGAGATTCAGCGGTGTGCGCAGAAATCTCATTGGATACTTTGGTACGATGTACGGAATCAGTAGTGACTCGTACTCAGAAATGTATTGATGCTGAAGGCCACCAGTTTGAACATTAATCACATCTCCAAAGTAGATTTATTTTTCCAATTGGACTTTAAGCTTTCCATTTCCAGAAATTTAACATTGTAGAACGGGAAATAAATTTTCTATGGCGCTTCAAAGCATGTATACATTTTTTTGACGACCCTGTATTACCTCTCAAATGTCGTACAAAAAAAAAAAAAAAAAAAAAAAAAAAAATTGGTCACTGGTGAAAAAATATGGATTAAAAGTAAGTGTTGGTGGGATTCGAACTGTTGCGTCGTCCACGACCTTCTCGCAAATCGCGAACGCTAATCACGTTTTTTCCTTGTTTTTCGTTATTGTTCATTGCGTTTGGTCAGGTCGAACGTCACATGACACCCGTTCAAGTTCATCGTTGAACTTTTCATTCGATTCTTTTATTACAGAGGGCAGCCAGCCCTCTGACCGAACAAGCTGAGCTCCCGTGCCGGCAACCACTTGACTACAATGACGGCCGGTGCCTTCGCACAGATGCATCAGTTACATAACAGACGCGTAAAACTTCTCTTGCAATTTTCTCGGAATTGCCAGAGTAGTGCACCTTACTACGTGCCCGTTATGTTCTTTTGATGGCCTCCTAAGATGCATAAAGTCTGTAGTAAAACCGTGATCTGAAGGTCGCGGCCTCCCCTTGTAAGACTGGACGCGACAATGCGTTTGCTCCATATACAGACAGAATTTCTGCGTGCAATTTAAGCGTTTTGTTCGCAAGTATCGTACCGTCCCGCATACTCCAACTACGCAGTACGTTTCCAGTTGGTGCACCATTTCACTCGCACAACTTGATGCACTTGTTATCCGTACTGTAGCAGAACTGCACCTACAGGAAATCCAGAACATTCACTCTCTTCTGACAATGCGTCACACTTGTTGCGGAATGGTCTTAGCATGGGACGACATACGTAGCTTACGCTACTGGCCATTAAAATTGCTACACCAAGAAGAAATGCAGATGATAAACGGGTACTCATTGGACAAATATATTATACTAGAGCTGACATATGATTACATTTTCACGCAATTTGGGTGCACAGATCCTGAAAATCAGTACCCACAACAACCACCTCTGGCCGTAATAACGGCCTTGATACGCCTCGCCTGGGCATTGAGTCAAACAGGGCATGGATGCCGTGTACAGGTACAGCTGCCCATGCAGCTTCAACACGATACCACAGTTTATAAGAGTAGTGGCGGGCGTATTGTGACGAGCCAGTTGCTCGGCCAGCATTGACCAGACGTTTTCAATTGGTGAGAGATCTGGAGAATGTGCTGGCCAGGGCAACAGTCGAACATTTTCTGTACTCAGAAAGGCCCGTACAGGACCTGCAACATGCGGTTGTACATTATCCTGCTGAAATGTAAGGTTTCGCAGGGATCGAATGAAGGGTAGAGCCACGGGTCGTAACACATCTGAAATGTAACGTCCACTGTTCAAAGTGCCGTCAATGCGAACAAGAAGTGACCGAGACGTGTAACCAATGGCACGCCATACTATCACGCCAGTATGGCGATGACGAATACACGCTTCCAATGTGCGTTCACCGCGATATCGCCAAACACGGATGCGACCATCATGATGCTGTAAACAGAACCTGGATTCATCCGTAAAAATGACGTTTTGCCATTCGTGCACCCAGGTTCGTCCTTGAGTACACCGTCGCAGGCGCTCCTGCCTGTGATGCAGCGTCAAGGATAACTGCAGCCGTGGTCTCCGAGCTGATAGTCCATGCTGCTGCAGACATCGTCGAACTGTTCGTGCAGGTGGTTGTTGTCTTGCAAAAGCCCCATCTGTTGACTCAGGGATCGAGACGTCGCTGCACGATCCGTTACAGCCATGAGGATAAGATGCCTGTCACCTCGACTGATAGTGATACGAGGCCGTTGGGACCCAGCACGGCGTTCCGTATTACCCTCCTGAACCCACCGATTCCATATTCTGCTAACAGTCATTGGATCTCGACCAACGCGAGCAACAATGTCGCGATACTATAAACCACAATCGCGATAGGCTACAATCCGACCTTTATCAAAGTCGGAAACGTGATGGTACGCATTTCTCCTCCATGCACGAGGCATCACAACAATGTTTCACCAGGCAACGCCGGTCAACTGCAGTTTGTGTATGAGAAATCGGTTGGAAACTTCCCTCAAGTCAGCACGTTGCAGGTGTCGCCACCGGCGCCAAACTTGTGTGAATGCTCTGAAAAGCTAATCATTTGCATATCACATCATGTTCTTCCTGTCGGTTAAATTTCACGTCTGTAGCATGTCATCTTCATGGTGTAGCAATTTTAATGGTCAGTGGTGTATTTTTCGGAGTCTCCAAGTAATACGACGACATGTTCGTCGAACACATTGGATAGATAAATAAAATAAAAGTGAGGCGATCGTTTTCAATGGAACTGGGCAGTCTGAAGGCCGTGTCGTTGTACTGTTATTGTTTGCTTTTTCCTGCCATGATATACTGACTTTACTTCAAGGTAACTGATAAATAATCGTTACCAAGTATCATTTGAGAAAATTAACCAAGAAGAAACGTTTGCAGATCATTTAATTACATGTCTAGCCTGCAGCTGCTTGTAGTTGATGACTCCCACTAATAATCTGAGCGTCTTATTTAGCAGCTATCCTCTGTATGAGTCGAAGACTTCGCTGTAGAGTTTGGCAGGATTCAACACTTTATGCCTTTGACAGTGAGTGTAATTATTTGCACATTCCTTGATTCATAGCAGAGACCTATCAGTATAATGTGGAACGGGTCAGTTTTACAGTTAAAGTAACTTTTTTAGTGAAAAATATGGCACCCATCTGTTAAGTTACTTTTTTTTGCATGAAGTGGTTTGTATTCAACACACAAACCATATTACTGCACATTCATAAATTTTTCTATGAAGTCGAAGGAGGTGTCAAGCAAACACGATTTCAGTTTGTGTTTGAAGTTACTTTCATTATGTATTAAATTCTTTAAACCACTGTGTAGGCGGTCAAAGATTTTTTTACGGATAAATACGTCACTCCTTTCCGTGCCTCATTAAGGCTAAATATTCACATAAGCCAACGAAGTGTCGAACAATAGATCATTTTATTCAGAAGGACATAGCGACTCAAAATGAAACACCTATAAGTTCAACACAGTAATAGACGCAATTTTGTTGTTGGACCAGTGCAAAGTTATCTTTGAGAAGTAATTACAGAAAAGTCTAAGTACCAGTATTTATACAGACGGAAACTGTCAACACGAATGTTCCGTCCGTCAGCAGAATTTCCACAGCTTCTTTAAGAACTGAGCTCCACAAGCATGACATGGGAGGCCAAAATTTTGACTTTATCGTAGTCCATAGAATCAGTGCACATCTGGCGTAAGTTCATGGCTTGTAGAAAATCTAACGCTAAATCACAGTAAAACTCAGTTTTTTCAGTTTCTAACACACAGTTCAACAACACCCGACGTTTTAATTTCACAGACTGGACATATGATTAGTGAAACTGACCTGTTCAAATTTCTAGGTGTTCAGATTGATAGTAAACTGTCGTGGAAAGCCCACGTTCAGGATCTTGTTCAATGACTTAATGCTGCCATTTTTACTATTCGAACGGTATTTGAAGTAAGTGATAGTTCGACACGAAAAGTAGTCTACTTTGCTTTCATCTACTTATGTCGCATGGTATTATATTTTGGGGTAACTCTTCCCATTCTGAAAGGATATTTTTGGCTCAGAAACGGGCATTTTGGGCAATAAGTGGTGCAAGTTTGCGAACCTCTTGTCGACACCTGTTCAGAAGTCTGGGTATTCTGACACTGACCAATCAATATACATATTCTTTACTGTCGTTTCTTGTTAATAGTATCAGTTTATTCCCAAAAATTAGTAGCTTTCACTCAGTTAATGCTAGGCAGAAATCCAACCTGCATTTGGATCGCACTTCCTTCACTCTTGTGCAAAAAAAGTGTGCAGTATACTGCTGCATCCATTTTCAATAAGCTACCACAAGAATTCAAAACACTTGGCAGTAATCCCCATACTTTCAAATCGAAACTGAAGAGTTTCCTCGTGGGTCACTCCTTCTATTCTGTCGAGGAGTTCCTTGAAAAATTAAGCTGATTCCTATGTTATATTGTTCAATGCGTTTATGTAAACTTGCGGCTTATCTTTTTTGGGTTCATAAACATTTCATCACATCTGTTATTACTTTTATGTTTTAATTTCATGTTGTGACACGTTCCAGGACCTTGCAGATTTACTCCTCAATTTGGTCCTACGGAATTAGACGTGTAAAACAAAAAATAAAAAACCAGTAACAATGAAGATTACTGCTGCAACAGGTATTCCGGATTGCAAAGGGTTGGTACAATCTTGATGTTCGACCCATTGCTTCTGTATGTTGTAAGTAGTTTTCCCGGTATAGGCCATGTTACATTCTGTCAATGGTCGCCTTACGAAAAATCGCACCACCTTTCACCGAACCAAGTAAAGCAGCTGACTCAATCGGAGGTCTAAAGATCATTTTTATCTGGTGCTTTTTAATGGAGTGAAGCACATCACTTCCTGAAAATACCAAGTGACCAACGTTCAACGACGATAATGTTCATCTTTGAAGCTTATTCCCAAAAATTAGCAGGCTTTCACTCAGCAAAGCTTCGACATAGCAAGAACAAGTTGCGGTTTACCGACCTTGACCAAACACGTGTATTTACAGTCAGAGAATTACATAACAGCCACCCTTGAATTTCACCCACGCTCTGATAATAAAAGGTACATGTAGTCAGCAATGATAAGACTGTTGTCAGGTGTCGCCGTATATGGGCGAAGCTATATCGTAACACCGTAAAGAACGTCAAATCGCTTCAAAGTATAGAAAAATAAAATTTTTAGACATGATGCACGGCCTTCAAGAGGCGCTGCATGGTATAATAAAATACTAAACACAAAATAATGGTAAATCTGCGATGACCATCTGCTTAGACGGGTTTCGTCACGTTGAACAAAGCGTTCGCACGTTCTTGTTATGAGACAACGGGAAAAAAGCACCAACTCTTCTAGCACAACTGGTAAAATATTGTCTGGTTCCACATTCAAGATGTTTACTTCTGCGGGTTTTAGGTTTCGTAAAACATGAGCCTCTGTTAGATAACAGTTACGCCATTCGCCTTGAAGATCTAAATCATATTGGTCGGATTTCACAATCAATGACTGACGTCGAACAGTTCTTTTCCCTGCAGCGGAAGCGGCAACAGAAAAATAAATAAAACTAGGGAGTGATATCACCACACATTCTCGTCACAATAGTTTCTGACGGAAATGAAACTCATGGTACTGGACAGCAAACTACACTACTAAATTTAGTTTAGTGAAGAAGAACTATGACAGAATGTAGATTGTGGGAACAGAAAACGAGTTAGAAGACAATATTTTTGAAACACAACAAGCCACAGTACGTATTTATACAGATACCACCCGATTCAGAAACGGAGAAACAGAAAACCTCGGTATAGGAATCTTCTCAAAAGAAACAGTGAATATAAAAGCAATGCACCAACTACGCAGCAAGGAGTTTGACCTAAACAACGGCAAGTGAACAAAAACGTTACGAGAAACAACAGAAACTGCACAAGCTGATATTCACATTATTCTTACAATATGGAAGAAATTAACTGTATTATTCGTCAGTAAAAAAAATTAAAATAAATAGAAAGAGAAATCAGAATAAAATGAAAGAAGTTGTATGCAGTAATTAGGCCCAGGTGCTTTCGCCGTAAGAATAACGGATGACATGTTTCAGGGGCAGAATTCAGTAAGTTAATGTGTCTCGCATATTCTCTAGTCTCCTTCATATTTTGCCTTAAGTCTTCACCTAAGCAAAAAATGTTCTCTTTGCACAAAAGACAGAAACTCAAACCATGTGTGGGATTTACTCACGTAACACAAAAGAGAGTAATTGGAATCATGTATGGGATTTACTCACATAAAACTTGCATACGTCTACTTACGCAGCCGGGATAACTGACAACAGTTTATAGAACATTTATTTGCTAATCAAATTTCCTGTCAACAAGCAATGTGAGAATAAAAATAAGTGCTAGAAAGAAGAAATGTCGATAATATCCTGTAGTGAATTCAACAACTTTGGTTCACGTTGGATTAAAGACCGTACCTATAAAATTATTCATGCTAACATATTTTCTGACACACCGAAAACAATTTTAAATGCGATATTGCAGTGCCTGTGTTGTTAAGAACGATGCAGCGTTCCTTCTGATATGGATGCACTGCAATATCGTATTTATCCGCCGATACCAGGCAGCGACTTTCAATTAAAATGGCCTCCACTGTACGGGAATTACATAATGTATGTACGAGTACAAGCTGCGACGCAGAAATGACATATAGAAGTTTGTGTGTGGTTAGATTAGATTAGATTAGATTAATACTAGTTCCATGGATCATGAATACGATATTTCGTAATGATGTGGAACGAGTACTTGGCCGTGAGTCGAGCACGGATTGCCAAAATAAAGGCGACTACTTGCATAAAGCGGGTAATACGGGTTCGAGCCCGGTCCGGCACAAATTTTCACTGACATCATTCCCTTATACAGCTGATGGTTGTTCGTATTCGCAACTGCGAATACATTTCATGTATGTTTAGATGCACACTGATACTTACCCCTCCTCCACAATTTTTATACGACATTTCTTGAGCAGAATTAAGAAGTCAGTAACATATCCAGAGCCAGCTCTACAGACCTGAGACGCGGAGATGTAGCAAACGCCCAATTCAGGGCGGGAACCCATAAAATTTCAGCAGTTGGGTTCTCTGTCCGTTTGCCTTGCGAGTGGTTTTGCCACTGACTACATAATGCAAAAGTATAACTCCTGTGGCTACATAAGTACCAACCAAGTTTGACTCCACTCGCTTTGTCCAACGGAACATTAAAAAAATAGAACATTAAATGTGTCGAACACATTATTTTTTTGCGTCTCATTCCTAAGCGTTAACTTCAGTTTATACCTCAAAATCAGTGGCCATTAGCATAACTAGTAGTTACATGATTACGGTTACTATACACTGATGAGTAAAAACATTATGACCAGCTACTTAATAGCTTGCTTGTTCGCCTTTGGAACGAAATACATCACAGATTTTGCATATCACGGATCCGACAGCTTTTTGGTAGGTTTGTAGAGGTGTGTGGCGTTAGATGTCTACGCACAGGTCATGTAATTCGCGTAAATAACGGGCTCTGATTTGCGGAAACGGTGATGGTATTCGATAGCGATCCAGATGGGTTCCACAGGCTTTCCGTCTGAACAGGTCTTGAAGGTCCCACGGTACCGACCGACCGCCGTGTCATTCCCATCCCACAGGCTTCACTTGATGCGGATATGGAGGGGTATGTGGTCAGCACACCGCTCTCCCGGCCGTTGTCAGTTTTCGTGACCGAAGCCGATACTTCGCCACCAAGAAGATTCTTAGTTGGCCTCAAAAGGGCTGAGTGCACCTAGCAACAGCGCCTGGCAGACCGGATGGTCACTCATCCAAGTGCTACCCAAGTCCGCCCGACAGCGCTTAACTTCAGTGATATGACGAGAAACGGAGTTACCTCTGCGGCAAGGACGTTGGCTTTCCGTAGGATTTATATCAGACGAATTTGGTCGCCGAGACGTCAACATGAGTTCACTATAATGCTCTTCAAACCGCTTTAGCACGGTTCTGGCTCAGAGACATGGACAATTATACTGCTGCATTGTGACATCGCCGTCGGGGAAGACATCTGCATCTACATCCATACTCCCCAAGCCACCTGACGGTGTGTGGCGGAGGGTACTTTGAGTACCTCTATCGGTTCTCCCTTCTATTCCAGTCGCGTATTGTTCGTGGAAAGAAAGATTGTCGGTATGCCTCTGTGTGGGCTCTAATCTCTCTCATTTTATCCTCATGGTCCCTTCGTGAGATATACGTAGGAGGTAGCAATATACTGCTTGACTCCTCGGTGAAGGTATGTTCTCGAAACTTCAAAAAAAGCCCGTACCGAGCTACTGAGCGTCTCTCCTGCAAAGTCTTCCACTGAAGTTTATCTGTCATCTCCGTAACGCTTTCGCGATTACTAAATGATCCTGTAACGAAGCGCGCTGCTCTCCGTTGGATCTTCTCTATCTATCTATCTTCTCCTATCAACCCTATCTGGTACGGATCCCACACTGGTGAGCAATATTCAAGCAGTGGGCGAACAAGTGGACTGTAACCTACTTCCTTTGTTTTCGGATTGCATTTCCTTAGGATTCTTCCAATGAATTTCAGTCTGGCATCTGCTTTACCGACGATCAACTTTATATGATCATTCCATTTTAAATCACTCCTAATGCCTACTCCCAGATAATTTATGGAATTAACTGCTTCCAGTTGCTGACCTGCTATATTGTAGCTAAATGATAAGCGATCTTTCCTTCTATGTACTCGCAGCACATTACACTTGCCTACATTGAGATTCAATTGCCATTCCCTGCACCATGCGTCAATTCGTTGCAAATCCCCCTGCATATCAGTACAATTTTCCATTGTCGCAACCTCTCGATATACCACACCATCATCCGCAAAAAGCCTCAGTGAACTTCCGATGTTATCCACAAGGTCATTTATGTATATTGTGAATAGCAACGGTCCTACGACACTCCCTTGCGGCACACCCGAAATCACCCTTACTTCGGAAGACTTCTCTCCATTGAGAATGACATGCTGCGTTCTTTTATCTAGGAACTCTGCAATCCAATCACACAATTGGTCTGATAGTCCATATGCTCTTACTTTGTTCATTAAACGACTGTGGGGAACTGTATCGAACAAGCATGAATGGATGCAAGTGATACGCAGCTGTCAGCGTGTCTTCGATTACTACCACAGGTCCCATACAAGCACAGGAGAATGTCTCCCATGACATAATACTACTCCCATCAGCCTGTGTCCGCGGCGCGCTGCACGTTTCGAGCCGCCGTTCGCCTCGATGGCGGCGTTTTTCGGGGCGACCATCAACCTAATGTAGCAAGAATGTGATTCACCAGAAGAGCCGACACGTTTCCATTAATCGACGGTCGAATCCGGATAGTTCCGTTGGGTCAACATGTAGGAGTGGTCTGCTGCGGAGCTCCATGTTCAACAGTGTACGAGAAACGGTACTTCGAAACACTTGTGCGTGCACCAGCATTGTGCTCTTGCGGCAGATATGCCACAGATCACGAGCTATCCAACTTTACAGCGCAGACAAGCCTCGAACCCCACGTTCTGTGAAGAGTCGCGGGCGTCCAACCATTAGCGCCTAGTGGTAGTTTCACTGTCCTACCTATTTCCGTAGATGCTCACGACAGTAGCACCTGAACATTCGATCAGCTTCACTGTTTTCGAGATAATCGTTCATAGACTCTGCGTAATACTAATCTGCTCGTTGTCAAAGTCGCTTATCTCAATGGATTTCCGAATTTTAAGCCCAGATCTTCGTTAGGGTGATCCCCCGTCCATGTCTGCTCCGCTTACATGCTTTCGTTACCGCATCACGCGCCCACAAAGCCATAAGGCGGCATCCAAAGTCGCGGAGGGCAGTGGTCATAATGTTTTGGCCTATCAGTGTAGCTGTTACATAGCAATTATGGCGTCGGCCTCTCGTACTTAAACGCAGAATCTGAAATCCACTTAAATTTTGTAATATTTTTACCGAGAGATTCACAATACTAGACCCCCTATGTGGTGTATAGAGCATGTTTTTTCTACAGGAAGGACAGCTTCTAATTTACTCACGTCGGAATTTAAACTTGGGATTTGGCGTTAGAAATTGTTACTGGCTGACAGCTGTACAGCCGAAGACAAGTCACTATTACCAAATTTTATTATTATTATTTTTATTGTTATTGTTGTTGCCGGCCGGTGTGGCCGTGCGGTTCTAAGCGCTTCAGTCTGGAACCGCGTGACCGCTAAGGTCGCAGGTTCGAATCCTGCCTCGGGCATGGATGTGTGTGATGTCCTTAGGTTACTTAGGTTTAATTAGTTCTAAGTTCTAGGCGACTGATGACCTCAGAAGTTAAGTCGCATAGTGCTCAGAGCCATTTAAACCATTTATTTTTATTTCCGTAGATGCTCACGACAGTAGCACCTGAACATTCGATCAGCTTCACTGTTTTCGAGATAATCGTTCATAGACTCTGCGTAATACTAATCTGCTCGTTGTCAAAGTCGCTTATCTCAATGGATTTCCGAATTTTAAGCCCAGATCTTCGTTAGGGTGATCCCCCGTCCATGTCTGCTCTGCTTACATGCTTTCGTTACCGCATCACGTGCTGCCCACAAAGCCATAAGGCGGCATCCAAAGTCGCGGAGGGCAGTGGTCATAATGTTTTGGCCTATCAGTGTAGCTGTTACATAGCAATTATGGCGTCGGCCTCTCGTACTTAAACGCAGAATCTGAAATCCACTTAAATTTGGTAATATTTTTCCCGAGAGATTCACAATACTAGACCCGCTATGTGGTGTATAGAGCATGTTTTTTCTACAGGAAGGACAGCTTCTAATTTACTCACGTCGGAATTTAAACTTGGGATTTGGCGTTTGAAATTGTTCCTGGCGTCGTATACAAGAAAATAAAAATTTATGGAAATATGACTGACAGCTGTACAGCCGAAGACAAGTCACTATTACCAAATTTTATTATTATTATTTTTATTGTTATTGTTGTTGCCGGCCGGTGTGGCCGTGCGGTTCTAAGCGCTTCAGTCTGGAACCGCGTGACCGCTAAGGTCGCAGGTTCGAATCCTGCCTCGGGCATGGATGTGTGTGATGTCCTTAGGTTAGTTAGGTTTAAGTAGTTCTAAGTTCTAGGGGACTGATGACCTCAGAAGTTAAGTCCCATAATGCTCAGTGCCATTTGAACCATTTTGTTGTTGTTGATTTTAGCTTCCCATAATTCTGACGCTTTGTCATTTTGTAGTAGTTGTTCTTCTTCATAATTAATTTTCGCAAATGTTTACAGAAGCAATGACTGATGTTTATAATTTTGAAGTACGCCAAAATACTAGTGGCTGGCATTGTACATACTTCAAGTCGACATACGCAGCCATATACAGCACATGCTTGTTGCTGTTGTGCAAATGACGTGTGCCACATCGCACGGTGCATAATTTAGATGAGCGACGAACTACATAAGTAATTAACTGGGTCCGCCACAGCACACACATAGTACTATGTGAGAAATGAGCGGCAGGAAAGTCGAAGATTTTTATGTCCGAATCATGAAGGGGGGTTTAAATTACAACAGGCGGTCTACGAAGAACAGAAAAAAGTTTAATGTAGAGAAAAAGGAAGAGGACGTAGAGCCTGACATTAGTTCATTAAGTAAAAGCAAGAGCGGAACGAAATTTTAGAGAGGCGTATAATGAAGCCGCTGAAAACAGCAAATTACAAGAATGATTAGAACGAGCCTGAGTGGGAAAAATGGACGACAACAAACAAACAAATTAAAGAACAGAGTGCTGAAGGAGCAAGCTGTGTTAAGTCAAAGAGTGCATATGATTGCTAAACGGCAACACTAAAGCCGCCGTGAGACGTAAACACATGAAACGGAAGGAGTGGTACTCACTGTGCTCTCGACCGTCCACTGCTTCGTAGCTAACTGACGAGACGCCCACTGGCTGCCTCTCTCCCCACCCCCATCACCCCCCCCCCCCCTTCCCGTATGCTACATCAGCTCGCGCGTCTCAAGCATACGGGTATTCCCGGGAAGGCAAAACGAACCGCAGGCAACAGCGAGTTGTTCTCACCGGTGGACGAAATAAGCGCCGCACAGCGCAGTCGCGCTGAAGCCACTGAAGTGTTCATGCTGAAGTTTTCAAATCGAAATACAGCCATACAACTTACAGCACAAAAACTGGCATAAGAATTTCGTACAGGTTTCCATCGTGAAACTTTGGTTCCAGCCGACGGGTATAATCATAGCTAAAATTAACTTAACCCGTACTATTATTAAAGTAGGCTACACGATACACATCTCGCGTCTCTCCAGTCTGGCACGTTGACAATACCGGAAAATAACTTCGATAACGTCAGTACGTAACATAAATAAGCGCGTTACTGCGCGGGGCGGACTATCACTTCACCGAATTATCCACACCCAAAAATCTACAGCCGACCGATGTGGCCGAGCGGTTCTAGGCGCTTGTCTGGAACCGTGCGACCGCTACGGTCGCAGGTTCGAATCCTGCCTCGGGCTTGGATGTGTGTGATGCCCTTAGGTTAGTTAGGTTTAAGTAGTTCTAAGTTCTAGGGGACTGATGACCTCAGATGTTAAGTCCCATAGTGCTCAGAGCCAAAAATCTACGTCCCTAGAACTCAGAGCCTTAAAGACCTGGTTAGAATACGGACTAGTATTTGGTCCAGGCACCATATCTTTGCCATCAGAGTAGCGAAACAGACCACTGTTCAAAAAAACACACAGAAGTAGTGGTAGTAGTAGTGCGCTCCCAGCTTGGTTCATTCTACTACTATTTCCGTAGCCACATCACTAACAAGAAAGAAGAAAACTGCGAATAACGGGAGCAGAAATCGGGGTTCCTAGCTATTTCACCACCTACGTCTATACGTCTACCGAAATCAGCATCACACACTGAAGGAGGTGGTCCTCTTTGAAATTTCAAAAAATCATTTTTTTTGCTTTAAATGTTCTCTGTAATATCTACTTTATTGTAATGTTCATCCCAAATTCGCCAGAAACTCCGTTATCGAGTTATAAGGCGATTTGTGAAATAGTCTCCAAAAGCCATTCACAGCGGGGGAAAAAATGCCGACATCGCGGCCAATGTGGCAGCATGTAATTTCAGCGACGGCCTAACACACATTATGGAAATTATGCACGTGATCGCACTTGGGCTCAGACCAGCCTCTTACAACTTCTGCACGAAAGAGAACGACATGCATATTGAGCGAGCAGAGCTACGCATAGCACGAGATGACCACAGAGGGCAGCACGAGCACCACAGCCACGAAGAACGTGGAAGAGGACCTCCTCCTGGATCTGGAATGATTGCTGTATGGTCCAGGGATCGCTTAACTTCAAAATATGCAACAGAAAAATTTAAACGCGTTTTGCTCGAAACCGTATTTTTCAAACTCACGGCAAACATAACTTGAGAACGCTACATACGATTTTGATTGGAGTTTGATATCGGCATTCGAAACTAAATCAGCGTACTGAGCCGTTTTGCAATATCTTCAAAAGTCTATTTTCGGTGCACGCTTTTGACTCGATTTTTTGGAAGAAAAAAAATGACATTTGCTTCGACACGTCACCATTTTTTTAGAACTTAATAATTTTCAACTGTCCTACGCACACAGATTGAAAATTTATTTCTAAAAAATTATTTTGTTGGTAGTCCAATATGGGGGGGGGGGGGACTGGAATTCCCGCCCAAGACCAATGCTCTGGTTGTCTGGTTGCAAGGTATTTTTCACCTGGTGTAACGGCTACAAGGAACGTCTGATGTGGACACAAAAATGATTTCTTAAAGAGCTCATATTCACCGCTAATCACTCGTCACAGACGAGCATTTGCAAGTGGGTAGGAGGGAGGGGACCTGGGAGCTGCAAATGCTCGTCTGCGACGAGCGGTTAGCGGTAAACATGAGGTGGGTTACGCGGCATGCAGTCCACGTCCATCAAGCCTTTTGTGTACAGGACTCGATTGCTTCACCCTTCCGGAGACTGTAGCATTGGCACACCATAGTTAGAATGAGGTCATGGTCCTATTCCTTTCAGCGCATAGAAGTGAATATCGGTCATTAGCGCGCGTCATAGCTATTGGTTATTCTTGACTGAGTTACAAATATGCCGATCCTATGGTTAGAAATTGTTACCACTCTTATGAACAACAGAATGACCCAAATCAACCCACCCAGCTGCTTTTGTCTAAGTTTTACTTGCCTCCAATCTGCCAATGGACCTGCATCGAAGCTCATGGTGCTTCGATGTTAACTGACGAAGCTATCATAGCAGTGCTCTCTCTTTAAACTACACTCCTGGAAATGGAAAAAAGAACACATTGACACCGGTGTGTCAGACCCACCATACTTGCTCCGGACACTGCGAGAGGGCTGTACAAGCAATGATCACACGCACGGCACAGCGGACACACCAGGAACCGCGGTGTTGGCCGTCGAATGGCGCTAGCTGCGCAGCATTTGTGCACCGCCGCCGTCAGTGTCAGCCAGTTTGCCGTGGCATACGGAGCTCCATCGCAGTCTTTAACACTGGTAGCATGCCGCGACAGCGTGGACGTGAACCGTATGTGCAGTTGACGGACTTTGAGCGAGGGCGTATAGTGGGCATGCGGGAGGCCGGGTGGACGTACCGCCGAATTGCTCAACACGTGGGGCGTGAGGTCTCCACAGTACATCGATGTTGTCGCCAGTGGTCGGCGGAAGGTGCACGTGCCCGTCGACCTGGGACCGGACCGCAGCGACGCGCGGATGCACGCCAAGACCGTAGGATCCTGCGCAGTGCCGTAGGGGACCGCACCGCCACTTCCCAGCAAATTAGGGACACTGTTGCTCCTGGGGTATCGGCGAGGACCATTCGCAACCGTCTCCATGAAGCTGGGCTACGGTCCCGCACACCGTTAGGCCGTCTTCCGCTCACGCCCCAACATCGTGCAGCCCGCCTCCAGTGGTGTCGCGACAGGCGTGAATGGAGGGACGAATGGAGACGTGTCGTCTTCAGCGATGAGAGTCGCTTTTGCCTTGGTGCCAATGATGGTCGTATGCGTGTTTGGCGCCGTGCAGGTGAGCGCCACAATCAGGACTGCATACGACCGAGGCACACAGGGCCAACACCCGGCATCATGGTGTGGGGAGCGATTTCCTACACTGGCCGTACACCACTGGTGATCGTCGAGGGGACACTGAATACTGCACGGTACATCCAAACCGTCATCGAACCCATCGTTCTACCATTCCTAGACCGGCAAGGGAACTTGCTGTTCCAACAGGACAATGCACGTCCGCATGTATCCCGTGCCACCCAACGTGCTCTAGAAGGTGTAAGTCAACAACCCTGGCCAGCAAGATCTCCGGATCTGTCCCCCATTGAGCATGTTTGGGACTGGATGAAGCGTCGTCTCACGCGGTCTGCACGTCCAGCACGAACGCTGGTCCAACTGAGGCGCCAGGTGGAAATGGCATGGCAAGCCGTTCCACAGGACTACATCCAGCATCTCTACGATCGTCTCCATGGGAGAATAGCAGCCTGCATTGCTGCGAAAGGTGGATATACACTGTACTAGTGCCGACATTGTGCATGCTCTGTTGCCTGTGTCTATGTGCCTGTGGTTCTGTCAGTGTGATCATGTGATGTATCTGACCCCAGGAATGTGTCAATAAAGTTTCCCCTTCCTGGGACAATGAATTCACGGTGTTCTTATTTCAATTTCCAGGAGTGTATTAACAATACCAACCTTCCTACGCTGCTTCACGCTGCTTTCCATCATGCACACGAGACGAAAATCGTTTGCCGTGTCTCTGCCTTTCAGTAAGTAGTATAGTGCAACGCAGCTGTATTACAATGCACTCAACTTCCGCATCAGTAGCTATGTTTTCACGACATAATATTTATTTCCGATAATTTTTAGAAATAGAGTAGATATTAGTACTGCATAATAATAATAATAATTATTATAATTTTAATAATAACGATATTTCGTTAGCTTCTCTGCAGAGTCTGCACTTTAGGTTTTTTTGCTGGTGTCACGATCAAAGCCAGAATCGAGAAACAGCTGTCGAAACAGCTAATCACATTTTGGACTGCTGCACAAAGATGGAACGGGATGACACCTTAATCATGAGCAGAGGAACAATACTTTATGCCAAAATTACTATCCGCTGGTGGCAAAGAACTGGTGGCACCACATGCCAGAAAAAATTGTCGAAAGCGAACGTGACAAATTACATCTACATCTATACTCTGCAAACCACCGTGATGTGCATGGCAGAGAGTACGTCACATTGTACCAGTTATTAAGGTTTCTTCCCGTTCCATTCACGCCTGAAGCGTGGGAAGAATGATTGTCTGAGTGCCTCTGGGCGTCACATACGGAGCGTGGGAAGAATGTTCGTTTGAATGCCTCTGGGCGTGCAGTAATTATTCTGATCTTATCCTCACGATCCCTGTGTGAACGATACGTTGGGGGTTGTTGTATACCCCTAAAGTAATCATTCAAAGACGGTTCTTGAAACTTTGTTAATAGACTTTCTCGGTCTAGTTTACGTCCCTCTTCAAGAGTCTGCCATTTTACACTACTGGCCATTAAAATTGCTACACCACGAAGATGACGTGCTACAGACGCGAAATTTAACCGACAGGAAAAAGATGCTGTGATATGCAAATGATTAGCTTTTCAGAGAATTCACACAAAGCTGGCGCCGGTGGCGACAATTACAACGTGCTGACATGAGAAAAGTTTCCAACCGATTTCTCATACACAAACAGCAGTTGACCGGCGTTGCCTAGTGAAACGTTGTTGTGATGACTCGTGTAAGAAGGAGAAATGCATACCATCACGTTTCCGACTTTGATAAAGGTCGGATTGTAGCCTATCGCGATAGCGGTTTATCGTATCGCGACATTGCTGCTCGCGTTGGTCGAGATCCAATGACTGTTAGCAGAATATGGAATCGTTGGGTTCCGGAAGGTAATACGGAACGCCGTGCTGGATCTCAACGGCCTCATATCACTAGCAATCGAGATGACAGGCATCTTATCCGCATGGTTGTAACGGATCGTGCAGCCACGTCTCGATCCCTGAGTCAACAGATGGAGACGTTTGCAAGACAACAACCATCTGCACGAATAGTTCGAAGACGTTTGCAGCAGCATGCACTGTCAGCTCGGAGACCATAGCTGCGGTTACCCTTGACGCTGCATCACAGACAGGAGCGCCTGCGATGGAGTACTCAACAACGAACCTGGGTGCACGAATGGCAAAACGTCATTTTTTCGGATGAATCCAGGTTCTGTTTACAGCATCATGATGGTCGCATCCGTGTTTGGAGACATCGCGGTGAACGCACATTGGAAGCGTGTATTCGCCATCGCCATACTGGCGTATCACCCGGCGTGATGGTATGGGGTGCCATTGGTTACACGTTTTCGTCACCTCTTGTTCGCACTGACGGCACTTTGAACAGTGGACGTTACATTTCAGATATGTTACGACCCGTGGCTCTACCCTTCATTCGATCCCTGCGAAACCCTACATTTCAGCAGGATAATGCACGACCGCATGTTGCAGGTCCTGTACGGGCCTTTCTGGATACGGAAAATGTTCGACTGCTGCCCTGGCCAGCACATTCTCTAGATCTCTCACCAATTGAAAACGTCTGTCAATGGTGGCTCGTTACAATACGCCAGTCACTACTCTTGATGAACTGTGGTATCGTGTTGAGGCTGCATGGGCAGTTGTACCTGTACACGCCATCCAAGCTCTGTTTGACTCAATGCCCAGGCGTATCAATGCCGTTATTACGGCCAGAGGTGGTTGTTCTGGGTAATGATTTCTCAGGATCTATGCACCCAAATTGCGTGAAAATATAATCACATGTCAGTTTCAGTATAAATATTTGTCCAATGAATGCCCGTTTATCATCTGCATTTCTTCTTGGTGTAGCAATTTTAATGGTCAGTAGTGTAGTTCCTTCAGAATCTCTGTGACTCTCTCCCATGGATTAAACAAACCTGTGACCATTCGTGCTCCCACACAATTGAGCAATATTCTAGATGGATCGCATGAGTGATTTGTAAGCAATCTCCTCTGTAGACTGATTGCACGTCCCCAGTATTCTACCAATAAACAGAAGTCTATTACCTGCTTCAATCACGACTGAACGTACACTATGTGATCAAAAGTATCCGGACACCCCAAAAAACATACATTTTTCATACTAGGTGCATTGTGCTGCCACCTACTGCCAGGTACTCCATATCAGGGACCACATCGTGAGAGAGCAGAATGGGGTGCTCGCGGAACTCACGGACTTCGAACGTGGTCAGGTGGTTGGGTGTCACTTGTGTCATACCTATGTACGCGTGATTTCCACACTCCTAAACATCTCTAGGTCCACTGTTTCCGATGTGAAGTGGAAACGTGAAGGGACACGTACAGCACAGAAGCGTACAGGCCAACCTAGTCTGTTGACTGACAGAGACCGCTGACAGTTGAAGAAGGTCGTAAGGTGTAATAGGGGGACATCTATCCAGACCATTACAACGGAATTCCAAACTGCATCAGGATATACTTTTACAGTTAGGCGGGAGGTGAGAAAACTTGGATTTCATGGTCGAGTGGGTACTCATAAGCCACACATCACGCTGGTAAATGTCAAACAACGCCTCGCTTGGTGTAAGGAGCGTAAACGATGGACGATTGGACAGTGGAAAAACGTTGTGTGGAGTTACGAGTCACGTTACACAATGTGGTGATCCGATGGCAGTGGGTATGGCGAATGCTAGGTGAATGTTATCTGCCAGCGTGTGTAGTGCCAACAGTAAAATTCGGGGCGGTAGTGTTATGGTGCGGTCCTACTTTTCATAGTGGGGGCTTGCATCCCTTGTTGTTTTGCGAGCCACTATCACAGCACAGGTATACATTAATGTTCTGAGCACCTTCTTGCTTCCCACTGTTGAAGAGAAATTCGGGGATGGCGATTCCATCTTTCAACGCGATCGAGCACCTGTTCACAATGCACGGCCTGTGGCGGAGTGGTTGCACGACAATAACATCCCTGTACAGGACTGACCTGCACAGAGTCCTGACCTGAGTCCTATAGAACACTTTTGGGATGTTTTGGAACGCCCACTTCGTGCCAGGCCTCACCGACTGACATCGATACCTCTCCTCAGTGCAGCACTTCGTGAATATTGGTCTGTAATTCCCCATGATCCAATATATTTCCAACATGAGTAGGGTTCCTAACTATCTTTTCTAGGTGGCTTTCAGAGACTGCATTTAGCAGAGATTCTAAGAAAGTCTTACACGCCCACCACTAACAAAACGCAATTTTCCCAATTAATTGTTGGATGATTAAAGTCTCCACCAATGATTACAGTGTGATTGGGGAACTTACGTACAAGTGAGCTGATGTTTTCTGTGATGTCTTCGGTTACATCAGGAGATGAGTCTGGTGGGCGATAGAACGATCCAATCATCATTTTATGCCCACCCCTGATACTGAGTCTTGCCCAAACAATGTCACATGCAGCTTCAATTTTTAGCTCGGTGGATTCGATTTTTTATTTTTGTTTTTGTCTACTGCGACAATACACCACCTCCACTTCCCATTTGCTTATCCTTTCGATACACACTCAAATTTTCCCCAGAAATGGCACTGCTATCAATTTCATGTTTCAACCAGCTTTCTGTATCTAGTGTTATGTGAGCTTCACTGCTTTTTATGAGCCCTTCCAGCTCTGGCACTATGTTGCGAATGCTTCGGCGGTTTACCATTAAGATTTTAATGCTCTCACCTGTGAGAAGCATTTCTTTCGATCTTACACTGGATCTTCCACTGAGTTTCCTACAGCTATCGTTATCTGGTTTAGATGGAGAGTCGTCTAATCTGAAACACCCTTGTGATTACCCCACACACAGTCAGCAGCCTGAGTAGCAACCTCTGATATGTAATGCACACCCGACCTACACTCCTGGAAATGGAAAAAAGAACAAATTGACACCGGTGTGTCAGACCCACCATACTTGCTCCGGACACTGCGAGAGGGCTGTACAAGCAATGATCACACGCACGGCACAGCGGACACACCAGGAACCGCGGTGTTGGCCGTCGAATGGCGCTAGCTGCGCAGCATTTGTGCACCGCCGCCGTCAGTGTCAGCCAGTTTGCCGTGGCATACGGAGCTCCATCGCAGTCTTTAACACTGGTAGCATGCCGCGACAGCGTGGACGTGAACCGTATGTGCAGTTGACGGACTTTGAGCGAGGGCGTATAGTGGGCATGCGGGAGGCCGGGTGGACGTACCGCCGAATTGCTCAACACGTGGGGCGTGAGGTCTCCACAGTACATCGATGTTGTCGCCAGTGGTCGGCGGAAGGTGCACGTGCCCGTCGACCTGGGACCGGACCGCAGCGACGCACGGATGCACGCCAAGACCGTAGGATCCTACGCAGTGCCGTAGGGGACCGCACCGCCACTTCCCAGCAAATTAGGGACACTGTTGCTCCTGGGGTATCGGCGAGGACCATTCGCAACCGTCTCCATGAAGCTGGGCTACGGTCCCGCACACCGTTAGGCCGTCTTCCGCTCACGCCCCAACATCGTGCAGCCCGCCTCCAGTGGTGTCGCGACAGGCGTGAATGGAGGGACGAATGGAGACGTGTCGTCTTCAGCGATGAGAGTCGCTTCTGCCTTGGTGCCAATGATGGTCGTATGCGTGTTTGGCGCCGTGCAGGTGAGCGCCACAATCAGGACTGCATACGACCGAGGCACACAGGGCCAACACCCGGCATCATGGTGTGGGGAGCGATCTCCTACACTGGCCGTACACCACTGGTGATCGTCGAGGGGACACTGAATAGTGCACGGTACATCCAAACCGTCATCGAACCCATCGTTCTACCATTCCTAGACCGGCAAGGGAACTTGCTGTTCCAACAGGACAATGCACGTCCGCATGTATCCCGTGCCACCCAACGTGCTCTAGAAGGTGTAAGTCAACTACCCTGGCCAGCAAGATCTCCGGATCCGTCCCCCATTGAGCATGTTTGGGACTGGATGAAGCGTCGTCTCACGCGGTCTGCACGTCCAGCACGAACGCTGGTCCAACTGAGGCGCCAGGTGGAAATGGCATGGCAAGCCGTTCCACAGGACTACATCCAGCATCTCTACGATCGTCTCCATGGGAGAATAGCAGCCTGCATTGCTGCGAAAGGTGGATATACACTGTACTTGTGCCGACATTGTGCATGCTCTGTTGCCCTTGTCTATGTGCCTGTGGTTCTGTCAGTGTGATCATGTGATGTATCTGACCCCAGGAATGTGTCAATAAAGTTTCCCCTTCCTGGGACAATGAATTCACGGTGTTCTTATTTCAATTTCCAGGAGTGTATTTACAGGGACCCTGCGGTTCTCAACCCTATGGTGCAAGTCCGGGAAGTCGGGGCCTAGCTTGTCACAGAACTTTCAGTCCTTCCACCAAAGGGCCACGATCATTTCTGTAATCTTCGTTGAAACTCCACGCACAAAGCTAGTCTTCTCAACCTTAGCCAGTCGCTGGAATGATCCAAGAATGACTTCGGAGCCCGGATACAGGCATAATTCGTTCCAACGTGCGCCACAATCTGCAGCTGGCTGCACCATGTTCCCTCAACGGCTGCTGGAATAGCCTCTTCAACATGCTGAATGAGGCCCCCAGGCATACACACTGAGTGCACCTGTGTCCTTTCCTGTCCCTTGCTGCCACTTCCCTAAGGGGTACCATCATTCGCCGTACGTTTGAACTGTCGACGATGAATAGACCCTACCCTTTTGCGTTTGCGTCCTCCTGGCACCGGACAAAACAGTTTCCCCACAACAGGTGAAGTGAGTCCCACTGGCTCAGTTTCTGTGAAAGACAGCACAACGAACTTGTCGGTTGAGGGGATCCGTACAACACCCTGAGCCCTCCCTGGTCCCCGTCCATCCTACACAGGACGCCTAGATTTACCATTGACACGCCACGCACAGTCAAGTGGATGGGTAATGACAGATCTTGTACCTTCTGCGGAGGAGGCAGGATCCACAGGAGAGGACAGTATTTGAGGCTTATTGTAGGACTTCCGACTTCACACGGAGGCGAATGCGTGTGAAATCTTATGGGACTTAACTGCTAAGGTCATCAGTCCCTAAGCTTACACACTACTTAACCTAAATTATCCTAAGGACAAACACACACACACCCATGCGCGAGGGAGGACTCGAACCTCCACCGGGACCAGCCGCACAGTCCATGACTGCAGCGCCTGAGACCGCTCGGCTAATCCCGCGCGGCACTTCACACAGATAAATGCTGGAATGCAGTACACCAGACATCATAATTGTGGACAAAAAGAACGTGTAGATCACTGATATTGTCAACCCATGTAATAGCAGAATTGATGAGAAACAACTTGCGGAACCTGCCAGATACGATGTCTTGATAATCGAACTACAGCGACTCTGGCGTAAACCAAGTTCTCGGCACACTGGGAGCAATGCCAAAAGATCTTAACGGGGAACTTGTAAACCATTGCCACTGATAAAATATCCATGTGACAACTACAAAAAGGCACTTTACTGGGATCTGCACGATTTATCCGCCGATACATCGCGCAGTCCTAGACGCTTGGGAAATGTCTACCCAGTGATAAAATATGAAAATCGACATAGTAAACTCATTTACTGTGTTTACTGTTATCAATAATAGGTATAATAATAATAATAATAATATCATTTAACATCCCAAACTATCTATCACCCATTCGACTAGCTGCATATCCTACCTCCGTTTGATGTTCATTATTGTCATGTTGACGTCTTCAAATTCAGTCTATTCCCTTATCCATTTTCTTGTTTTTCTACTTTCTTCTTCCCATAGGGTGGCCAATGTAAGACCGCTATAGGGTTGGAGTTCTTTAAGTAAAAGTTGATTTTCCTATTCGGTTAGAAGGGTGAGGCAGTACAAGCACCGTTTTCGAGAGTTTGATCTTTTTCATTGCAGATGTTCCGCCCTGGTACACTCACCGATTGGAAATTCTCCCCTTCAGCATCGTCGCGTCGCGACAATGATAGTCATTGTTCGGCATGCATAGTCGGTTTACAACCCTGGCACCTGCCTGCGTTGGCAAGGGGTTCCGAGCGTGCGGGAAAATGACACCTCTCCACCCTTAATCCCACCCCTTTCTACCACAATGGGCTCGCTATGTATTTTTGGCGCATGCATCATACCAGTCAAATGAGAGGAGCATATCATTTTCGTGCACAGTGGATGTGTTTTTGTGTCATCTGGGATGTCCTTCGTCAGATGGTCGGCATTCCTGTAGACTGTACAAAATAGAGAATATAATCGAAAGAGGTGTGTGTCGGTTCTGAGAGTGGTCTTAAAATAGGGCATGTTGTCAATACGAAAGCTGGTCTAATATTGTTCTCCATTTAGTCGCCGCTTACAACAAGCCTAAGTAACCGCATTCCTATTACACCACTGACAAGGAGACCATCTGGCAATAGGATTTTTGTAATTTTTTATATTTATGGTATGTTAAGTTGAGAACTCAAACACCCAAAGCAGTTCAATGAAACTCTCCAAAACTCTCGAGAAAAGTAACTTAAAACGTTTCCGAGGAACGGTAATGCAGTGAAATTAAGACAATTTTCATGACAGCCCGCGTGGCTCACTAGGTAGCGTAGGGCAATGATAATCGGGTAATCAATGGATCGCTGGTTCGAAACTCGGTAAGTTCAATTTTTTTATATTTCTTTCGTTCAATTCGAATACCTACATCACTCAAATATAAAATTCATCAAATATATGCTAATTAATACATATCTAATTATTTTATGACAAATTCACATCCTCTTTTTTCTAATTACATATGGCACGAAAAATTCCAGTTTTCATACCAAATATAAATTCTTATCTATAGAGGTTATACAAAAGATTGTTAACAAATTTGTACATTTTTTAATTCAAACAATCTTTGTATACAATCTTGTATAAAACACCGAGAAATAAGAATTTATATTGCATGTGTGCCGTATGTAATTAGAAATGGTAAGTCATGTACTTCTCATAAAAAATAAGATTAGATGTTTTAATTAGCATATAGTTGATGAATTTTATATTTAAATTATGTAGGTATTCGAACTTAAGGAACAAAATAAAACGAAAAGAAGACCATAGCGAGACTCCAACGAACGATATGTTGATTATGTGATTACCGTCTCTGACGCTATCAAGTGAGTCACTTGGCCCATAGCGGAAATCGCCTTATCTTCAGTGAACTGAAGTTCCTCGGAAATCTTCTAAGCTGATTTTCTCGAGAACTTTTGAGAGTTGCATTTCTGAACTTCTCCTACCACACACATAGTAAGATCTTATTATCTGTTGGCCTCCTTGTGAGAAACGTGAGTGTCCTCGACGATAGAGAAGCGCGAAAGCCAAAATCATACTCTATACATGCTACAGAATAAACGTGAAAAGGCATCACCCCTTATTTGTAATATCTATTTGAATTCTACACTTATTCTACGTTGAAAAATAGCTCCGAAAGACAATTCGCGCTATTCATATATGATAGGGCCTACACTACATCGTTGTCAGGAGAAAGAAAACTGGCGTTCTACGGATCGGAGCGTGGAATGTCAGATCCCTTAATCGGGAAGGTAGGTTAAAAAAATTAAAAAGGGAAATGGATAGGTTAAAGTTAGATATAGTGGGAATTGGCTCTGAGCACTGTGGGACTTAACATCTATGGTCATCAGTCCCCTAGACCTTAGAACTACTTAAACCTAACTAACCTAAGGACATCACACAACACCCAGTCATCACGAGGCAGAGAAAATCCCTGACCTCGCCGGGAATCGAACCCGGGAACCCGGGCGTGGGAAGCGAGAACGCTACCGCACGACCACGAGCTGCGGACTAGTGGGAATTAAAGAAGTTCGATGGCAGGAGGAAAAAGACTGCTGGTCAGGTAATACAGGGTTGTAAATGCAAAATCAAATAGGGGTAATGCAGGAGTATATTTAATAATGAATTTAAAAAATAGTAGCGCGGGTAAGCTAAACGCACTGCATAGTGAATGCATTATTGTAGCCAAGATAGACACGAAGCCCACTCCTACCACAGCAGTACACGTTTATATGCCAACTACCTCCGCAGACGATGAAGAGATTGAAGAAAAGTATGATGTGACAAATGAAATTATTCAGATAGTGAAGGGAGACGAAAATTTAATAGTCATGGCGGACTGGCGTTCGATAGTAACAAGAGGAAGAAAAGGAAAAGTAGTAGGAGAATACGGAATGGGGATAAGGAATGAAATAGGAAGCCGCCTGGTCGAATTTTGCACGGAGCATAACTTAATCATAGGCAACACTTGGTTTGAGAGTCAAGAAAGAAGGTTGCACACGTGTAAGAACCCTGGAGATTCTGACAAGTTTCAGATTATTTAATGGTAAGAGAGAGATTTAGGAGCCAGGTTTTAAATTGTACGATTTCTAGGGTCAGATGTGGAATCTGACCACAATTTATTGGTTGTGAACTGTAGATTAAAACTGAAGAAACTACAAAATGGTGAGAATTTAAGGAGATGAGACCTGGATAAACTGAAAGAACTAGAGGTTGTAGAGAGTTCCAGAGAGAGCAATAGGGAACGATTGACAAGAAAGGTGGAAAGAAATACAGTAGAAGAAGAATGGGTAGCTTTGATGGATGAAATACTGAAGGCAGCAGAGGATCAAGTCGGTAAAGAGACGAGCGCTAGTAGAAATCCTTCGGTACCAGAAGAGATACTGAATTTAATTGACGAAAGGAGACAATATAAAAACGCAGTAAGTGAAGCACGCGAAAAGGAATACAAACGTCTCAAAAATGAGATCGACAGAAAGTGCAAAATGTCTACGCAGGGATGGCTAAAGAACAAATGTAAGAATGTACAGGCATATATCACCAGGGGTAAGATAGATACTACCTACAGGGAAGTTAAAGAGACCTTTGGAGACGAGAGAACCACCTGTATGAGTATCACTAGCTCAGATGGAAAACCAGTTCTAAGCAAAGAAGGGAAATCAGAGGTGGAAGGAGTACATAGAGGGTCTATACTAGGGCGATGTACTTGAGGGTAATATTATGGAAATGGAAGATAACGTAGATGAAGATGAAATAGGAGATACGATACTGCGTGAGGAGTTTGACAGAGCACTGAAAGACCTGAGTCGAAACAAGGCCCCGGAAGAAGACAACATTCCATTAGAACTACTGATAGCCTTGGGAGAGCCAGCTATGACAAAACTCTGCCATCTGATGAGCAAGATGTATAAGACAGGCGAAACACCCCCAGACTTCAAGAAGAATGTAATAATTCCAATTCCAAAGGGAGTAGGCGTTGACAGGCGTCAAAATTACCGAACTATCAGTTTAAGAAGTCACGGCTGCAAAATACTAACACGAATTCTTTACAGGCGAATGGAAAAACTGGTAGAAGCCGACCTTGTGGAAGATCAGTTTGGGTTCCGTAGAAATGTTGGAACACGTGAGGCAATACTGACCCTACGACTTATCTTGGAAGATAAAGGAAAGGCAAACCTACGTTTCTAGCATTTGTAGACTTAGAGAAAGCTTTTGACAATGTTGACTGGAATACTCTCTTTCAAATTCTGAAGGTGGCAGGGATCAGATACAGGGAGCAAAACGCTATTTACAATTTGTACAGATAACAGACGGCAGTTATAAGAGTCCAGGGCCATGAAGGGAATCAGTGGTTGGGAAGAGAGTGAGACAGTGTTGTAGTCTATCTCCAATGTTAATCAATTTGTATACTGAGCAAGCAGTAAAGGAAACGAAAGAAAAATTTGGAGTAGGAATTAATATCAATGGAGAAGAAATAAAAACTTTGAGGTTTGCTGATGACATTGTAATTCTGTCAGAGACAGAAAAGGACCTGGAGGAGCAGTTGTACGGAATGAACAGTCTCTTGAAAGGAGGATATAAGATGAACATCAACAAAAGCAAAACGAGGATAATGGAATGAAGTCGAATTAAATCGGGCGATGCTGAGGGTATTAGATTAGGAAATGAGACGCTTAAAGTAGTAAATGAGTTTTGCTATTCGGTCAGAAAAATAACGGATGATGTTGGAAGTAGAGAGGATAAAAAATGTCGACTGGCAATGGCAAGGAAAGCGTTTCTGAAGAAGATTAAATTTGTTAACATTGAGTATAGATTTAAGTGTCAGTAAGTCTTTTCTGAAAGTATTTGTATGGAGTGTAGCTGTGTATGGAAGTGAAACATGGACGATAAATAGTGTACACAAGAAAAGAATAGAAGCTTTCGAAATGTGGTGCTACAAAAGAATGCCGAAGGTTACATGGGTAGATCACGTAACTAATGAGGAAGTACTGTATATAAGTGGGGAGAAGAGGAATTTGTGGTACAACTTGACTGGAAGAAGGGCTCGGTTTGTAGGACACGTTCTGAGGCATCAAGGGCTCACCAATTTAGTACTGGAGGGAAGCGTGGAGGGTAAAAATCGTAGAGGGAGACCAAGGGATGACTACACTGAGCAGATTCAGAAGGATGTACGTTGCAGTTGTTACTCGTAAACGAAGAAGCCTGCACAGGATAGAGTAGCTGCATCAAACCAGTCTCTGGACTGAAGACAACAACAACAACAAGGGCCTACACTAAAAGTTAATCAGATGTATTCATCGCTTGTTGGTTTCGGGTGCAGTTCCGCAGCAACAACTGCTACTGAAAATACGTTTGTATGGGTGTTTCCGATTGTATAAAGAAATTCTTGACAGGTAGTTATTACGAACAATGAGTCGTCCATTCCCAGAATTTACTTTCTATTTATACATCAAATATGATGTACGGGATGCAATACTGCGATAATAATTTGACAGAGCACTGAAAACAACAAGGATGAAGCAAGACAGTTAGAGTAGACGGTACAGCCTCGGAGTTATTAAGATTCTTGTGAAAACCAACCATGACAAAACTGTTCCACCTGGTACACACGATGTATGACAGTTGAAATTCCTCAGTGAGGAATTATTCTCTCAAAGTATTTGTCTGGAGTTTAGCTTCACATGGAAGCGAAACATGGACGATTAATTCTACAGTCAACAGAAGGTTTTGGAATGCGGTTCTACAGGGAAGATCAATTGGGTAGATCGTATTACTAGTGAAGAAGTACTGAATCGAATCAGGCAAAAAAGAAATTCGTGTCTGAAGTTGACTAAACGAAGAGATCAGTTGATTGGACACATCCTGAGACATCAAAAGTAGTTCATTTGGGAATGGAGGGAAGTGTGGGGATAAAAACTGAAGAGGGAGACCAAGCCTTCAATACACTAAGAAGGTTCAGCTGGATGTAGGTTGCAGAAGTAATGCTAAGATGAAGAGACTTCCACAGGGTAGACATGCGTCGATAGCTGTATCAAATCAGTCTTCGGACTGAAGAGCACAACAACAACAACAACAACAACAACAACAACAATCACATATTTTCGGGAATGACTTGGTTATCAAACATGAATTCTCACTGGAAAAAATCCCTGCCCAATTAGTCACATAAGGTGCGCAGCCTCCTCGTGCAATTATTGTAAACTGCACTAATAGCCATTAAAATTGCTACACCAAGAAGAAATGCAGATGATAAACGGGTATTCAATGGACAAATATATTATACTAGAACTGGCATATGATTACATTTTCACGCAATTTGGGTGCATAGATCCTGAGCAATCAGTACCCAGAACAACCACATCTGGCCGTAATAACGGCCTTGATACGCCTCGCCTGGGCATTGAGTCAAACAGAGCTTGGATGCCGTGTACAGGTACAACTGCTCATACAGCTTCAACACGACACCACAGTTCATCAAGAGTAGTGACTGGCGTATTGTGACGAACCAGTTGCTCGGTCACCATTGACCAGACGTTTTCAATTGGTGAGAGATCTGGAGAATGTGCTGGCCAGGGCAGCAGTCGAACATTTTCCTGTATCCAGAAAGGCCCGTACAGGACCTGCAACATGCGGTCGTGCATTATCCTGCTGAAATGTAGGGTTTCGCAGGGATCGAATGAAGGGTAGAGCCACGGGTCGTAACACATCTGAAATGTAACGTCCACTGTTCAAAGTGCCGTCAGTGCGAACAAGAGGTGACCAAAACGTGTAACCAATGGCACCTCATATGGCTCTGAGCACTATGGGACTCAACATCTTAGGTCATAAGTCCCCTAGAACTTAGAACTACTTAAACCTAACTAACCTAAGGACATCACACACACCCATGCCCGAGGCAGGATTCGAACCTGCGACCGTAGCAGTCCCGCGGTTCCGGACTGCAGCGCCAGAACCGCTAGACCACCGCGGCCGGCAATGGCACCTCATACCATCACGCCGGGTGATACGCCAGTACGGCAATGACGAATAAACGCTTCCAATGTGCGTTCACCGCGATGTCGCCAAACACGGATGCGACCATCATGATGCTGTAAACAGACCCTAGATTCATCCGAAAAAATTACGTTTTGCCATTCGTTCACCCAAGTTCGTCGTTGAGTACCCTATCGCAGGCGCTCCTGTCTGTCATGCAGCGTCAAGGGTAACCGCAGCTACGGTCTCCGAGCTGACAGTCCATGCGGCTGCGAACGTCGTCGAACTGTTCGTGCAGATGGTTGTTGTCTTGCAAACGTCCCCATCTGTTGACTCAGGGATCGAGACGTGGCTGCACGATCCGTTACAGCCATGCGGATAAGATGCCTGTCATCTCGACTGCTAGTGATACGAGGCCGTTAGGATCCAGCACGGCGTTCAGTATTACCCTCCTGAACCGACCGATTCCATATTCTGCTAACAGTCATTGGATTTCGACCAACGCGAGCAGCAATGTCGCGATACGATAAACCGCTATCGCGATAGGCTACAATCCGACCTTTATCAAAGTCGGAAACGTGATGGTACGCATTTTTCCTCCTTAGACGAGGCATCACAACAACGTGTCATCAGGCAACGCCGGTCAACTGCTGTTTGTGTATGAGAAATCGGTCGGAAACTTTCCTCATGTCAGCACGTTGTAGGTGTCGCCACCGGCGCCAACCTTGTGTGAATGTTCTGAAAAGCTAATCATTTGCATATCACAGCATCTTCTTCCTTTCGGTTAAATTTCGCGTCTGTAGCACGTCATCTTCGTGGTGTAGCAATTTTAATGGCCAGTAGCGTAGCAATAAATTTAAAGAAAAGTAACGTTTTATAGTTTATGTAAATAAAGAATCAGTGGGTCGCAACTGGAGTCATTCGTATCATAAAACTGTTTGGGAACAATAATGGGCAATTTTATGAAGTAGAGAAACATTCATATACAAGGCCCTGTCAAATTACTGTGACCACCCCCTATGTTCGGCGTCAGCACGCAATAACCACTCACAGACGGCTGGTGGCAGCACTAGCAGTGAAAGCTATATGAAGCGGGAGGAGGAGGGGGGGGGGGGGGCAGGAAAACAGTGCAGTCAGTGCCGTATGGCGGAAACGGAGCGATTTGTCTGACGTTCAAAAGGCAGGAGCATTGTTTTCGGGCCCAGGGTGGAAGCATTTCTGAAACGGCTAAGTTTGTAAACTGTTCGCGAGCCGCCGTGGTTACAGTATACCGTGGTGCAAGGCAAAATGGAGCTACCCGAAACTGGCACCGAGACAACTGTGGTGCAGCACGGGCCATAGATAACAGAGGTGAACGATAACTGCGGAGATGTCTACGGCTGAACAGACTTGTAACTGTTGAGCAGCTGACCAAGCAGATGACTGAACCAAGGGGCTGCCCACGGTGTCTCCTCAACGACCGTTCAGCGAACGTTGCTGCGTATGAACCTCCGCAGCAGCCGCCTGGTTCACTGGTTCATGCACCCATGCTGACTGCTGTTCATCGTCAACGAAGGCTAGATTCTGAAACTGAACGCCCACTGAGTGGCGACAGGTGGCCTTTACAGATGAATCACGTTTTATGCTCCATTGGAAAGATGGCGTGGACAGCGTGTAACGTCTGAAAGCAAAGGGTCCAGGCTGGAGGAGGGAGTGTTATGGTCTTGGAAATATTTTCGTGGCATTCTGTGGGTGATCTCGTCATTCTGGCAGGCACAATGGGTCAACGCAAGTACGCATCTATCCTTGGGGATCATGTCCACCTCGACACGCAGTTTATTTTTCCTCGGCACGATGGTATCTACCAGCACGACAATGCAACGTGTCACACAGCTTGCAGTGTACGTGCGTGGTTCGAATATCACTGTACTCCTCTAGCCACCAAATGCCCCTAATTTAAACCCAATAGAGAATCTGCGAAACCAACTCGATCAGGCTGTTCGCGGCATGGATCCTAAACCGAGAAATATAGCGCATCTGGTCACAGCACTAGAGTCGGCATAGCTCTACATACCCGTCAGAACCTCACTGACACTCTCCCTGCACCTCTCGCAGCGGTCAGCGCTGCAAAATGTGGTTAATCAGGCTTTTGACAGGTGGTCACATTAACCTGACTGGACAGTGTAGCTTTTAGTAGGTGGGAAAGTAAGTAGCAGGCTACAGTGCCTTCTTACAGTACTCGAAAACTGCGGAAGTGACTGTTTATACGAAGGATCCAAACGAAATGAACTAAAACAGCACTTCGGGTGGATACAAAAGAGGGCAGATCAAATGTTCATTTGTAAATCGGACTCGTGGAGTTACGAACACAAAAAACCTGTGCTAGCAGCTGCTAAAACAAGAGTGTCATCTTCCAGAAACATATGCAGAAAATGTCAACAACATTTCTTTCAATGGGTACTCTACAAATATTTTAACGGTAGGTATCAACTGCACCCAGTAAAGGGAAGGTATTTACCACACACTACGATAAAAAATGCACTCTGACACGTCCCCAAGGATTATTTGTAGCGAACAAATTTAAACGGAGCAACCCTCCGTTGTATACAGTTTCTGTAAGAAAAATATACTAAATATCGGCTACTGCACAATAGGCGTGAAACGAAGCATAGGGCTGAAGATAGGGAAATGGTAAATAAAACGTATTTGGCTGTCAAAAGGGCAATGCTTGTAGCCATCAACGTCTATCACTGCACAATCGTACCGAATGGCCTCTCCCAAAACTCAAAGAAATTCTAGTCCCGTGAAAAGGCTGTCAACGGCTGTAATGTTGACACTGGATAGGGAGAACCGATAGAGGTACTCAAGGTACCCTCCGCCACACACCGTCAGATGGCTTGCGGAGTATGGATGTAGATGTAGATGTAGATCTGTAATGGAGGGTAACAAATCAAAAGCAAAAATGTCGAAATCCGTTTCCAAATGCTCAGTTACAAAGAAAAATCCAGGCCTACTAACTCATTTTAATTCTCACATCACTGCAAAGTTGAACGATATAGATAGTGTCAGAGGTCTTGAAAAACAGCTGAATTCGCTTAAACTGAACACAGCTCCAGGGCCCCATAGAATCCCTATTAGATTCTATACAGAATTTCTGGATGAGTTTGAAATTCTTTTAACCAAATCATACATATGGTACACTGTACATCTCTCAAACAAAATAAAAATTGTACCCAGTAGTAGAAAAAAAGCATAAGTCACGCACGTCCATACGAAGTGATCCACAGAACACCATCCAATATATTTGACATCTATCTGTTGTAGTATTTTAGAACATATGCTGATAACAAACGTAATGAGGTATCGTGAAGAGAATGACCTCCTCCATGCAAACAAAACGGATTCTGAAGACTGAAGACTCGGTCATGCGAATCCCAAACCGCACTTTCCTCACGTGGTACCCCGAAACCCATGGATCCAGGTATGCAGGAAGATGTAGTAGTTCTTGGCTTCTAAAAAGCATTTGACTTAGCGACGGCCAAGCTCCCTATGTCTAGTAATAGCAGGATGGAGGAGGAAAAACTGAAATTGCTTGAGAAGGATGAAGACTTAATTGTCTTACAGGTCGACAAAGAGAATGCTATGGTTATCCTCAGTGCCACCATTTACTATAAGAAAGTGTGTATTATTGGAAGGTAACACATGTCCGATTCTTAATGGGATACCACATTGGCCCTGAGCAGAAGGACAGGGAAGTTACTAAGGAACTCTGACCTCTCTTACGAACTTCTGAAGAATTGAAGGTGAAGAGCACCTAGGCCGTTCAGGCTGTATGACCTGCCTAAAATACACATAGGTGGCGTACCACTGAGACCAATCGTTAGTGCTATTGGATCTCCTACATACGGGCTGGTGAACTAAATTATTGTCACATATAACCGTCCATTGTAGACACGACATTAAGAAATCACAAATTATATCATTAAGCATGTGAATATAGGCCCAAGTGAAGTCATGGTCAGCCTTCATGTGGTCTTTCTTTTTACAAAGATATCAGCAGAAGATAAATGTTTCGAAAACCGATGTGTATGACCTGTCACTCTCGTGAACCACAGACCTTGCCGAGGTGGAGTGGCTTATGTTCCTCAGTGGAGGGGTATCTGTTAAATGGTCAGACAAACATGTGGTTCGTGAAGAGATGTAGCAGCCTTTTCAGTAGTTGCAGGGGCAACGGTCTGGATTATTGACTGATCTGGGCTTGTAACATCAACCAACATGGCCGTGCTGTGAGGGTACCGCAAACAGCTGAAAGCAGGGGGAAACTACAGCTGTTATTTTTCCCAACGGCATGGAGCTCTACTGTATGGCTAAATGAAGATTCAATCCTCTAGGGAAAAACATTCCTGAGGTAAAATAGTCCCCCATTCGAATTTCTGGGCAGGGTCTACTCAAGAGGATGTCATCAGGACAAACAGAACTGAAATTCCACGGGATGGAGCGTGGAATGTTAGATTCCTTAATTAGGCAGGTAAGTAGGTAAGGAAATTTAAAAAGGGAAATTGACGGGTTGAAGTTAGACGTAGTGGGATTTAGTGAAGTTCGGTAGCAGGAGGAACACTTCTGGTCTGGTGAGTACAGCGTTAAAAATACAAATTCAAAGAGGGATAATGCAGGGGTAGGTTTAATAATGAATAAGAAGATAGGAAGGCGGGTAACCTACTAAAACAGTATAACAAATGCATTATCACAGAAAAAGACTTGACACCACCACCCATCACATTAGTAAAAAGTTTACACGCGAACTAGCTCTGCAGGTGATGAAGAGGTTGAAAAATGTGTTATGAACTAAAAGAAATTGTTAAAATATTTAAGGGAGAGGAAAACTTAATTACGATGGAGGACTGAAATTCGATAGCAGGGAAATGAATAGAAGGAAAAATAGGTGAATATGGATTGGGGGAAGGACTGGGGAAGAAGCCACTTGGTAGAATTCTGGACTAAGCTGACACTTGCTTACAGACTCACGAAATAAGGTTGTATATATGGAAGGGACCTGGAGACACCATTATGTTTCAGACTGTAAGACATTTCCAGGGGCAGATGTGGGCCAGCCGCAATTTACTGTTTATGAATGTAGGTGAGAACTGAAGAAACTGCAAAAGATGGGAAATAGAGGAGATCGGATATGGATAAGCAGAGAGAACTACAGGTCTTTGAGAGTTTCAGAGGGAGCGTTAGGCAATGATTGGCTGAAACAGGGCAAGGAATATAGTAGAAGAAGAACAATGGGTGACTCTGAGAGATGAGATAGTGAGGTCAGCAGAGGAAAAAACAGGTAAAAAGGCAAGGCCTACTAGAAATCCTTAGATATCCCAGGAGATACTGAATTTCATCGATGAAAGGAGAAAATATAAAAATGCAGCAAATGAAACAGACAAAAGAGAATACAGACGCCTAAAAAACGTAGGGAGAAATGATCATCATAATAAAATAAGAGAAATCAGAGCTCGAACGGAAAGACTTAGATGTTCCTTTTTCCAACGTGCCATTCGAGAGTGGAATGGTACAGAAGTAGTATGAAAATGGTTCGATGAACCCTCTGCCAGGCACTTAAGTGTGAATTGCAGAGTAACCATGGAGTGCAAATTTCTCGACCTCCGCTATCGGGTGGAGAAATTTAGGGTCCCCTCTGAATAGGTCAGGCGTGCACTACACCAGGAAGCGGCTACAAGGGTAGCGGAGTACGTGTGGAGTGCACATGTGGGTTTTTTAGGTTAGAGAATTCCCTCCCTAGGCCCGACAAGACGCCTCCTGAGACGCGGCAAGGTAGGAGTAGGCAAAATGCAACAGAGTATAACAATATTAATGTGCTAATAGTAAACTGCAGGAGCATCTATAGAAAGGTCCCAGAACAGCTCTCATTAATAAACGGTCACAATGCCCACATAGTACTAGGGACAGAAAGTTGTCTGAAACCAGACGTAAACAGTAATGAAATCCTAAACTCAGAATGGAATGTATACCGCAGAGACAGGCTGGACAGTGAAGGGGGAGGCGTGTTTATAGCGATAAAAAGTGCACTAGTATCGAAGGAAATTGACGGAGATCCGAAATGTGAAATAATTTGGGTGAAGGTCACGGTTAAAGCAGGCTCAGACATGGTAACTGGATGTCTCTATAGGCCCCCTGGCTCAGCAGCCGTTGTGGCTGAGCACCTGAAGGATAATTTTGAAAATATTTCGAATAGATTTCCCCACTACGTTATAGTTCTCGGTGGAGATTTTAATTTGCCGGATATAGACTGGGAGACTCAAACGTTTATAACGGGTGGCAGGGACAAAGAATCCATTGAAATTTTTTTATGTGCTTTATCTGAAAACTACCTTGAGCAGTTAAACAGAGAACCGACTCGTGGCGATAACATATTAGACCTTCTGGTGACAAACAGACCCGAACTATATGAAACAGTTAACGCAGAACAAGGAATCAGCGATCATAAGGCGGTAACTGCATCGATGATTTCAGCCGTAAATAGAAATATTAAAAAAGGTAGGAAGATTTTTCTTTTTAGCAAAAGTGACAAAAAGCAGATTTCAGAGTACCTGACGGCTCAACACAAAAGTTTTGTCTCAAGTACAGATAGTGTTGAGGATCGGTGGACAAAGTTCAAAATCATCGTACAATATGCGTTAGATGAGTATGTGCCAAGCAAGATCGTAATAGATGGAAAAGAGCCACCGTGGTACAACAACCGAGTTAGAAAACTGCTGCGGAAGCAAAGAGAACTTCACAGCAAACATAAACATAGCCAAAGCCTTGCAGACAAACAAAAATTACGCGAAGCGAAGTGTAGTGCGAGGAGGGCTATGCGAGAGGCGTTCAATGAATTCTAAAGTAATGTTCTATGTACTGACTTGGCAGAAAATCCTAAGAAATTTTGGTCTTATGTAAAAGCGGTAGGTGGATCAAAACAAAATGTCCAAACACTCTGTGACCAAAATGGTACTAAAAAAGAGGATGACAGACTAAAGGCCGAAATAGTAAATATCTTTTTCCAAAGCTGTTTCACAGAGGAAGACTGCACTGTAATTCCTTCTCTAGACTGTCGCACACATGACAAAATGGTAGGTGCGGAATAGACGACCGATGGCTAGAGAAACAATTAAAATCGCTCAAAAGAGGAAAGGCCGCTGGACCTGATGAGATACCGGTTCGATTTTACACAGAGTACGCGAAGGAACTTGCCCCCCTTCTTGCAGCGTTGTACCGTAAGTCTCTAGACGAGCGTAGCGTTCCAAAGGGTTGGAAAAGAGCACAGGTCATCCGGGTTTTCAAGAAGGGACGTCGAACACATGTGCAGAACTATAGACCTATATCTCTAACGTCGATCAGTTGTAGAATTTTGGAACACGTATTATGTTCGAGTATAATGACTTTTCTGGAGACTAGAAATCTACTCTGTAGGAATCATCATGGGTTTCGAAAAAGACAGTCGTGTAAAACCCAACTCGCGCTATTCGTCCACGAGACTCAGAGGGCCATAGACACGGGTTCACAGGTAGATGCCGTGTTTCTTGACTTCCGCAAGGCGTTCGATACAGTTCCCCACAGTCGTTTAATGAACAAAGTAAGAGCATATGGACTATCAGACCAATTGTGTGACTGGATTGAAGAGTTCCTAGATAACAGAACGTAGCATGTCACTCTCAATGGAGAGAAGTCTTCCGAAGTAAGAGTGATTTCAGGTGTGCCGCAGGGGAGTGTCGTAGGACCGTTGCTATTCACAATATACATAAATGACCTTGTGGATGACATCGGAAGTTCACTGAGGCTTTTTGCGGTTGATGCTGTGGTATATCGAGAGGTTGTAACAATGGAAAATTGTACTGAAATGCAGGAGGATCTGCAGCGAATTGACGCATGGTGCAGGGAATGACAATTGAATCTCAATGTAGGCAAGTGTAATGTGCTGCGAATACATAGAAAGAAAGATCCCTCATCATTTAGCTACAATATAGTAGGTCAGCAACTGGAAGCAGTTAATGCCGTAAATTATCTGGGAGTACGCATTAGGAGTGATTTAAAATGGAATGATCATATAAAGTTGATCGTCGGTAAAGCAGATGCCAGACTGAGATTCATTGGAAGAATCCTAAGGAAATGCAATCCGAAAACAAAGGAAGTAGGTTACAGTACGCTTGTTCGCCCACTGCTTGAATACTGCTCAGCAGTGTGGGATCCGTACCAGATAGGGTTGATAGAAGAGGTAGAGAAGATCCAACGGAGAGCAGCGCGCTTCGTTACAGGATCATTTAGTGATCGCGAAAGCGTTACGGAGTTGATAGATAAACTCCGGTGGAAGACTCTGCAGGAGAGACGCTCAGTAGCTCGGTACGGGCTTTTGTTAGTTTCGAGAACATACCTTCACCGAAGAGTCAAGCTTTGTTCCCTCCTACGTATATCTTGCGAAGCGACCATGAGGACAAAATCAGACAGATTAGAGCCCACACAGAGGCATACCGACAATCCTTCTTTCCACTAACAATACGAGACTGGAATAGAAGGGAGAACCGATAGAGGTACTCAAGGTACCCTCCGCCACACACCGTCAGGTGGCTTGCGGAGTATGGATGTAGATGTAGATGTAGACAGAAAGTGCAAAATGGCTAAGCACGAATGACTAGACGACGAATCCAAGGGTGTAGAAGCATATATAAAACTTTTCGTAGGTGCCTACGTCTGTTAAATATTTTGAAAAATGCATATCTGTGGCTTCAGCTGTACAAGTGCATGGTTATTCTCTGCCAGCGAAGAGCACCTAGGCCATTCAAGCTGTATGGTCTACCTAAAATAAACATAGACGGCTTACCACTGATAAAACTCGTTAGTGCTGCTGGATCTCCTGTAACGGACTGGCAACGTATTTAACTAAATTACAGTCACATATAGTCGTCCATTGTAGATACCACACTAAGAATTCACATATGATATAAAACATATGAGGATAGGCTCGAGTGAAGTAATGGTCAGCCTCGATATGGTCTCCCTTTTTATGAAGGTACCAGTAGAAGATACGTGTTTCCAAAACCAACGCATACAGCCAGCATCTCGCTCCCATGAACCACACACCTTGCCATGGTGGGGATGTTATTACAACCCTCTTCATAGGAGATGTACACTTTCTTTCTCCTGTGAAGATAGCTGTAATAACTGAAACCGGTAGAGAATAAAAAATAACTGTACAACTGATGGCACAAACATGCTTTTTCCAGAAGCATATGTAACTAGGAGATATATAGATACCGCCTATAGGTAAAGTAAGGTGGTCTTGTAGAGAGAAGAGAAGCTACTGGATGAATATCAAGAGCTCAAAAGGAGAGATCGGCAGGGGCGGGATCGACTTTTTGAAACCATCGATATGGTGATATATGTTAAGATTCCAGGTATCACACCTTGCAGCCATTAACCTTGGTGTGCCCTTGCTTGCGAATAATCGACGAAAAAGTTCGGAATTTCGTGATATTCTAGGGCCTTAAAAAGGATAAAAGTACTTGAGCAGCGTTGTGGTGTAGTTGTTAAGGTATGTTTCTGCTGTACAGAAGGTTGTGAGTTCGAATCTTGTCAGAAGCTTTAAAAATTTTTATTTTCAAATCCTTGGGAAATGGCTATGTATAATTATTTTTATTCGGTTAATTAGTTTAATTTTATTTTTTTAAATTTCTAATCATTTTACACGTCATTTAAATTGCGATATTAACTAATTCATTTGATCTTATTCTCTCCCAGTCATCCTTTTTTCACCTGGAATCTTTTTGCATGTGATTTTACTTATTTTTATCTATTGACTTTCACTTAATTTCTTCTATTGTATTATTTTATATTTTAGTCCACGTTACTGCATCACTATTTCTATGTCTCATGTAGCTTGAATTTCATTTTATTTATAATCCATTCTTTTTTAAAAAATTTTCATCTGCATTATTTTGTTCAAAGTGCAACAAGAATTTTAGTTTTAAATTTTGTATAGCGATTAAATGTTTGAATGACGATTACCATCTAAAAATATGTACATCAAGTACAAAAAATGCATTTCACCACCATTGCACAGCCAATATAAATAGTTTATTTTTTTTTAACCGATGGATCAGCATTTTCAAACCTTTAAATATTTTGAAGGAGTATATCGAACGGCTACAAGGGAAATGAACTTGAAGGCGACATTATAGAACGGTAAGAGGAAGTAGATGAAGATGAGACGGGAGAGATGATACTGCGAGAACAATGTGACAGAGCACTGAAAGATTTACGTCGAAATAAGGCCGCTGGAGTAGACGACATTCCATCAAAACTACTGATATCCTTGGTTGAGCCTGCCATAACTAAAGTATTCCATCCCGTAAGCAAGGTGTATGAGACAGGTCTAATACCCTCAAACTTTAAGAAGAATGTAATAATTCCAAAGAAATCAGATGCTGACAAGTGTGAATATTACCAAACTGTCAGCTTGCAAAATCATGGTTGCAAAATAAATGAATTTACAAAAGAATGGCAAAAGTGGTAGAAGCCGACCTCGGGCAAGATCAGTTTGGTTTCTGGAGAAATGTAGGAACACGTGAGGTAATACCATCCCTAGCACTTATCTTAGAATATAAGTCAAGGAAAGGCAAATGGCTCTGAGCACTATGGGACTTAACTGCTGAGGTCATCAGTCCCCTAGAACTTAGAACTACTTAAACATAACTAACCTAAGGACAACACACACATCCATGCCCGAGGCAGGATTCGAACCTGCGACCGTAGCGGTCGCGCGGTTCCAGAATGTAGCGCCTAGAACCGCTCGGCCACTTCGGCCGGCCAAGGAAAGGCAAATCTACAATTTATAGTATTTGTAGACTTACAGAAAACTTTTGACAGTGTTGACTGGAATACACTCTTGGAAATTCTGAAAGTAACAGGTGTAAAATACAGAGAGTGCAAAGTTATTTACAACTTGTATACATACTAGATGGCAGTTATAAGAGTCGAGGGGCATGAGAAGGGAGCAGTGGTTGAGAAGGGAGTGAGACAGAGTTATAGAATATTTCCAATGTTATTCAATCTGTACATTGAGCAAGCAATAGACGAAACCAATGAAAAATGTGGAGTAGGGATTGAAGTGCAGGAAGAAGAAATAAAAACTTTGAGGTTTGCTGATGACATTGTAATTCCGTCAGACACCTTAGGACTTGGAGCGGACGGCGTCTTGAAAGGAGAATATACTCGTAAGATGAACATAAAAAAAGCAAAACAAGGTTAATAGAATGTAGTCGAATTAAATCAGGCGATTCTAAGTGAATTAGATTAAGAAACGAGATATTTAACGTAGTAGATGAGTTTTGCTATTCGGTCAGCAAAATAACGGATGATGCTCGAAGTAGAGAATATATAAAATGTCGACTGGCTATGGCAAGAAAAGTGTTTCTGAAGAAGACGAATTTTTTAACATCGGATATAGATCTAGGTGTTAGGAAATCTTTTTTGAAAGTATTTGTCTGGAGTGTATCCATGTATGGAAGTGAAACATGGACGATCAACAGTTTAGACAAAAAGAGAATAGAAGCTTTCGAAATGTGGTGCTACAGAAGAATGTTAAAGATCAGATAGGTCGATCACGTAACTAATGAAGAGGTACTGAACAGAACTGGGGAGACAAGAAAGTTGTCGCACAACTTGACCAAAAGAAGGGATCGGTTGATAGGGTACATTCTGAGACACCAAGGGATACCAATTTCTTATTGGAGGGAATTGTGTGTGTGGGGGGGGGGGGGGGGAAGAGGGGCGAGGAGGGAGTAAAAATCGTAGGGGGAGACCAGGAGATCAATGCTGTAAGGAGATTCCGAAGGATGTATGTTGCAATAGTTATTCGGAGATGAAGAGGCTCGCACAGGATAGAGTAGCATGGAGAGCTGCATCAAACCAGTCTTCAGACTAAAGACCACCACCACCACCACCACCACCACAACAACAACAACAACAACAACAACAACAACCACTGCGCTGTAAGGATGCCGTGGATGACAAGCAAAAAGGCCCTGCTATAAAATGAAATGGCACCCCACACCAACCCTCCTGGTTGTCGTCGGCCCATATGGCAGGCGACAGTCAGGGTGGTATCCCACCGCTGTCCGGTACATCTCCAGATACCTCTTTGGCCTGAAATCTCATTGACTGAAGCACAGTTGTCTACAGTGATGAGTGCCGCTTCGAACTGAGCCCCGACGACCAGCGAAGACGTATCTGGAGACGTTCCGGACATTGGTAGGATACCAACCTGACTGTCGCCCGACATATGGACCGACAATCCGGAGTCATGGTCTGGGGTGCCACTACTTCTCATAGCAGGATCCTTTTGGTTGTAATCCGCGGCATCCTTACAGTACAGTAATACGTTGACAATATTCTATGCCTCGTTTTGTTGCCCTTCATGGTAAGCCATCCTGGACATATAGTTCAGCAGGATAATTCCCGACTGCAACCGTTGAGTGTTTCTGCTGCATGTCTTCGTGCTTGCCAAACCCCGCCCTGGCCAGCAAGGTCGCCGGATCTTTCCCCAACAGAGAACGTTTGGAGCATTATGGGCACAGCCTTCCAACCAACTCAAGATTTTGACGATCTAACGGCCAGTTGGACAGGATTTGGCACAACATCCCTCAGGAGGACATCTAACAACTATTAATCAATGTCAGGCCATATACCTGCTTGCATAATGGCCAGAAGCTGTTTCTCTTGAATAACTCAGCCAATTTTTTTCTGAAATTGTAATCGTTTGTTTGCCTGTACATGTACGTCCCATTCGGATAATTCCTTCGTGGTGCTTATTTTGTCTTAGAGTGTAATTTTGGCTGACCTGCGACATTCGGCCCTTTTATATTCGGTCATTCCGTTATATGACTGTTACTGTTGTCACTAGTTTTACCTGGACCATGAACTCTCAAAAGCAGAGTCTTCCAAGTGTTAAAAATAAGCTGGCTTGTTTTCTGCTTTCGTTACATTACCTATATTGGCATGTATCGTGTACGAACATTGGAGGGAATTGTGTGTGTGGGGGGGGGGGGGGGGGGAAGAGGGGCGAGGAGGGAGTAAAAATCGTAGGGGGAGACCAGGAGATCAATGCTGTAAGGAGATTCCGAAGGATGTATGTTGCAATAGTTATTCGGAGATGAAGAGGCTCGCACAGGATAGAGTAGCATGGAGAGCTGCATCAAACCAGTCTTCAGACTAAAGACCACCACCACCACCACCACCACCACCACCACAACAACAACAACAACAACAACCACTGCGCTGTAAGGATGCCGTGGATGACAAGCAAAAAGGCCCTGCTATAAAATGAAATGGCACCCCACACCAACCCTCCTGGTTGTCGTCGGCCCATGTGGTATGTACTTAAGTGTAATGGAAAACTTCGTATGTGTATGCAGTGTACATGAAACACGTTAAAAGTCTGTAACCATCCCATAAAATCTGCTTTCGTATCGCTGCAGTATATACAGGGTGGTCCACTGATATTGCCCGGTGCAAATATCTCACGAAATAAGCATCAAACGAAAAAACTACAAAGAACTAAACGCGTCTAGCTTGAAGGGGGAAACCAGATGGCGCTATGGTTGGCCCGCTAGATGGCGCTGCCATAGGTCAAACGGATATCAACTGCCTTTTTTAAAAATAGGAACCTACATTTTTTATTACATATTCGTGTAGTATGTAAGGAAATATGAATGTTTTAGTTGGACCACTTTTTTCGCTTTGTGATAGATGGCGCTGTAATAGTCACAAACGTATAAGTACGTGGTATCATGTAACATTCCGCCAGTGCGGACGATATTTGCTTCGTGATACATTACCCGTGTTAAAATGGACCGTTCACCAATTGCGGAAAAGATCGATATCGTGTTGATGTATGGCTATTGTGACCAAAATGCCCAACGGGCGTGTGCTATGTGTGCTGCTCGGTATCCTGGACTACATCATCCAAGTGCCCGGACCGTTCGCTGGATAGTTACGTTATTTCAGAAAACAGGAAGTGTTCAGTCACATGTGAAACTTCAACCACGACCTGCAACAAATTATGATGTCCAAGTAGATGTTTTAGCTGCTGCCGCGGCTAATCCGCACATCAAAAACAGACAAATTGCGCGAGAATCTGGAATCTCAGAAACGTCGGTGTTGAGAATGCTACAACATCGATTGCATCCGTACCATATTTCTATGCACCAGGAATTGCATGGCGACGACTTTGAACGTCGTGTACAGTGGTGCCACTGGGCACAAGAGAAATACGGGACGATGACAGATTTTTTGCACGCGTTCTATTTAGCGACGAAGCGTCATTCATCAACAGCGATAACGTAAACCGGCATAATATGCACTATTGGGCAACGGAAAATCCACGATGGCTGCGACAAGTGGAAGATCAGCGACCTTGGCGCAATGGCAATCTAAATGGTGCAATGTATGCTGATTTCCTACGTAATGTTCTACCGATGTTACTACAAGATGTTTCACTGCATGACAGAATGGCGATGTATTTCCAACATGATGGATGTCCGGCACATAGCTCGCGTACGGTTGAAGCGGTATTGAATAGCATATTTCATGACAGGTGGATTGGTCGCCGAAGCACCGTACCATGGCCCGCACGTTCACCGGATCTGACGTCCCCGGATTTCTTACTGTGGGGAAAGTTGAAGGATATTTGCTATCGTAATCCACCGACAACGCCTGACAACATGCGTCAGCGCATTGTCAATGCATGTGCGAACATTACGGAAGGCGAACTACTCACAGTTGAGAGGAATGTCGTTACACGTACTGCCAAATGCATTGAGGTTGACGGACATAATTTTGAGCATTTATTGCATTAATTTGATATTTACAGGTAATCACGCTGTAACAGCATGCGTTCTCAGAAATGATAAGTTCACAAAGGTACATATATCACATTGGAACAACAGAAATCAAATGTTCAAACGTACCTTCGTTCTGTATATTAATTAAAAAAAACCTGCCTGTTACTGTTCGTCTAAAATTGTGAGCCATATGTTTGTGACTATTACAGCGCCATCTATCACAAAGCGAAAAGAGTGGTCCAACTAAAACATTCATATTTCTTTACGTACTACACGAATATGTAATGAAAAATGGGGGTTCCTATTTAAAAGAAAAAAAAACTGCAGTTGATAGCCGTTTGACTTATGGTAGCGACATCTAGCGGGACAACCATAGCGCCATCTGGTTCCCCCTTCAAGCTAGACAAGTTTCGTTCTTTGTAGTTTTTTCGTTTGACGCTTATTTCGTGAGATATTTGGCCCGGTCACCATCAATGGACCACCCAGTATAATCAAAGGAAACTGAGGATATATGGGCGAATTTTCAGTGAGTGCTTTCGGTACTGCTAATTCATATTTCCTTAGGGCTGAAGACTGCATAAGAGTGTGTAGTGGCTACATATAAACTAAGACGTGTGAAGAATTCATTGAAATTATGTTATTCGCTATCGTCCATAGACTCACGAAACGCCAAGGAGTAACAGACGCAGATAGTCCACTCCCACGCTGGCAGCAGCGGTATATTTGGACGGCGCAGCATTCCCGCCTGCTCCCAGTCGGTGCCGGCCGACGACGCGACTGTGGAGTCAGCCTGAATTATCGTTGGGGACAGCTCGGCCGGAAACAAGAATAGCCAATAGCATTCGGGTCGGATCACGTGTCGTCACTCGCTTGCTGCTTCGGAGACTCCATACTGGATTTCACCGTACTCTGTTGTTTCTGTCTTACAATCAGACGCGGCCCTACACGGAGCTGCAAGGGGTGCACCGCAACCGGCGCCGGCTCCAGTAGGGCGCCGAATGCTGAACGATCGATCACTCAGCTAATTATTAATTTGTACTCTCAGCCTTCAATACAGCTGTGTCTCACATGTTCATTGGGCCCTCCTTTATGTACATTTAGTTTTGAAACAGTTTAATTCCAGTATTTTGAATTTATCTACCACACTTAGAATTTATCTAACATTACCAATCTCAGCAGCTCACAGCGGAACATCTTTTTCTAAATTAAAAATTATAAAAAAATTGTCTCAGGTCGGCCTTGTTGAAAAGTAGACTAACCTATTTACCTTTTACCTTTGTGTCCAAATTTGTACCGTCCTTTCAGGATGAAGTCTCTTTCTTTCATCAGACCACGGTGTTCCAGTTTGTTTTCTAATTTCCCTCTGACCAACTTTCCAAGCAAATATCTTTAGCCTGAATGTTTTTCTACCTGTAACGTCTGCTAGAGTTAAACCAGCTACTTTAAGATCCTCCTTACTCGCAGCGACCCATTTAATTGGCTCAGTTTTTGCCCTACTTCTGTTTTCGTAGAATTCTACTATTTGTTTTGTCAACCTAGTGGGTGCCATTCTAATGTGGCCATAAAATTTAAGTCTTTGTTTCCTCATGTCAGCATATATGTCTGTGTATTCTTCTATTTCCTTATTGCTTCTCAGCCTATAACTCTCTCCACCAGTAATTTTGGGCCTAATATTTTCCTAATAATCTTTCTTTCTTTCTTTTTTTCTTTTAAATTTCTTCAAGATTCCTCTTTCTATCTAAAACTAAGGTTCCTGCTCCGTAAAGACATTCAGGTTTGATTCCAGTGGTGCAATGCCTAAGTTTACTGAATTTAGAAAGTGGTTTTTTATTATAAATATTTTGTGTTAATCTCTGCCCCATAAAGATATTCAGGTTTGATAACAGTGCTGCAATGCCTAAGTTTACTGAATTTAGGAAGCGATTTTTATTATAAATATTTTGTGTTAATCTGAACGCAACTGCCATTTTTTGAGAGCGATCTTCGTTTGCAGCTTTTACCAGACCGTTTTCTTGTATGATTCCCCCAAGTATTTAAATTGAGAAACCCTTTTTATTTTCCCATATTTTATATTGAAAAACTTTGGTGCTTATTTGTTGCACGTCATATATTCCGTTTTTTCGAATGATATTTGTAGTCCTACATTTTCTGCAACTTCTTTAAGAATTTCAGTTTGTTTTACAGCTGTGGTAACAGCCCTAGTTTAAATTGTCAGATCATCTGCAAAAGCGAGGCAATCTACTCTTATATTACTTGTTATTTTCTTTTTAAACTGAATGAGCAATTCCATTTTTGTTTTGTAAGTGCGATAATAAATGAAGATTCAATGCTATGTGTTTTTTCCTAAATCCTAAAATAAAATTACGGTAATAAATTTTTGAATAGTAGGAATGAATTAGTTGCCCCGCTAGTCAATTTCACCAATTGGAGGGTGGGCTGAGGGGGAGGGGGGAGGGGTGAGGGCAAGATAAGAGGGTGAGTCAGATGAAACCCTTAAATTTGTAATAACAAATCGAAATTTCGCGCCGTTATCCTGTAAGTTGGTAAGCGTGCTACAAACAGTGTTCAGAATGGCCTGTAGGTAGCAGCATAGTGCAGATGCACACATACCGTCGCACTATCAGTATAAAGATGGCCGCCCCACTTGCGACTTGCACCAGGGAAGAACAGCGTTCTGTTACTCGGTTTTTGCGTAGTGAAGGTGTGAAACCTATTGAAATTCATCAGCAAATGAAGGTTCAGTACGGTGGTGCATGTTTGTCACACCAGCAGGTCTACGAATGGAGTAGGAAGTTTGCAAATGGTGTGATTTCAGGGGAAGATGCTCCTCGTCCAGGTCAGGCACAACGAGTTGTGACTCCACAGAACATTGCAGCAGTTGAAGCCATAGTGAAGGAAAATCGCCGAGTGACACTGAATGACACTGCAGCATGTTTACAAACTAGTCATGGGTCAACACACCACATTGTGCATGATATGCTCCAGTTTCACAAAGTGTCTGCAAGATGGGTGCCATGGCAGCTGACTCCTGAAATGAGAGAACGATGTGTTGATGTTTGTGAAGAACTTCTTAGGCGCTTTAAACGAGAAGGTGATGGCTCTCTTGCAAGAATCGTTACTGGGGACGAAACCTGGGTTCACTTCCACCAACCGGAAACGAAGAGAGCGAGCAAGGAATGGCACCATTCCTCATCGCCAAAACCAAAGAAGTTTCGAACAGAACCATCAGCAGGGAAGGCTATGCTGGCTCTCTTTTGGGACGAAAAAGGCGTCATTTTGGGGCATTACATGCCTAGAGGGACCACTGTCACCAGTGCATCATACACAGATCTCCTAAAAAATCATCTGCGGCCTGCAAACAAATCAAAGCGACGTGAATTGCTGTCAGAAGGTGTCCTTTTGCAACATGACAATGCAAAGCCCCACACTGCCCATATAACAGTAGCAACAATCACAGACCTGCATTTTGAGTGTCTTCCTCATCCACCGTACTCACCAGACCTTGCCCCAAGTGATTTCCATATGTTTGGACCACTCAAAGACGCAATGGGAGGAAAGAAGTTCCGTTCTGATGAAGAGGTAGGCCACGCAGTGCATGAGTGGTTGCGCGGACTACCAAAAGAATTTTCTTCTAAAGGAATTTATGCACTTTGTGAGTGCTGGAGGACTTGCATTGGGCGTGGGGGAGATTATGTTGAAAAGTGATACAGCTTTGTACCACTTCTGCACAATAAATAATATTTAAAAAATATTTAAGGTTTTCATTTGACTCACCGTCGTAATACTAGTACCCCGGCGGCGGATAAACTAGGACCCTCTCTGATTGTACCTTGCGTATTATGACAGTATGGCGATTCAAGGCAATGGCACATTGAAGATTTATCAGAAACATTTCGTACGATTTCTTACAACTAAATTTCAATTACCGACACATCAGCGGTAGAATGCCTTTAATAGAGCCTAACATCAACACTACGACCAAGTTTTGAATGTCAACAGTGTGGTCTTGTGATTAGAGGCATATGATAGTGGTGTCGACGGCAGCAGGTTGGCGCCCTGCTATATGCCAACATCTTTCTTTCAGTTTTCGCGTTTGTAACTGATTCTGATTCTTTGTTATTCATGCAACAGAAGCATGTCCTGAAATATTCAATATTATTTACATATAAGAGCGTGCTGTCTCTGGATCGAGTTTATTCTATTCTGTGACTTCAGTTCGATTAAAAACGCAAGATGAAACTCCTGCAAGTGAAACGACCAGCAAAGAGATTTTTAGTCTCGCTTGTTACGAATACTTTGATGTTTACTCTTATGTCGTGATTTCCGAAGGTGTGGTTAGGCAGGAACCTACCAATGGAAACTACCCATCGCACCCCCCCCCCCCCCCCCCCCAGATTTAATGGTAAGATGGTCCAGTGGATAGCCTGTCAAAAATTGAACACAAATCAAGCATGAAAATACGAAGACGGTGTATTGACTGTGTGTGGGGGGGGGGGGGGGGGGGACTAGAAACAGTGCACAGTCTAAGAAAGAGAATTACAGTATAGGGGAGCGGCACTCAGCAATCGCATCATGGGTAACTGTCCGTACTGTTGGACTCCCAAGGGGCGAGCCGTGTTCAAAACTCCATCGTGCATTTTTTTTTTCCACAACATTATGAACTGTCGGTCCGGTCATTGAAATATTTGTTCTCTTTGTGTAGTCTTGGCAGTTGTCATACTATACACTGGTTATAGAATATGGCCGGCCGGTGTGGCCGTGCGGTTCTAGGCGCTAGTCTGGAACCGGGCGACCGCTACGGGCGCAGGTTCGAATCCTGCCTCGGGCATGGATGTGTGTGATGTCCTTAGCTTAGTTAGGTTTAATTAGTTCTAAGTTCTAGGCGACTGATGACCTCAAAAGTTAGGTCGCGTAGTGCTCAGAGCCATTTGAACCATTTTTTTTTATAGAATATGATTCATGCGGTAAGAAAATGTTACCGCCGGAAGTAAATGTGATGAATAGTGAGAGCAGGCGGGATACCACATAGGCGTCTCACAGAAATGAAAACAACAAATAAACAGATGTAAACCATGTTACAACAAAGGAACTGAAGAGTCAAGACTTCCAAAACGGAAAGCAGCTTTAGAAACGTTAAAAACAATTTTATGACAGAGCACAGAGAAACTGTGTGGTTGTGAAACTGATGCGTTCATTTGTTGCAGCTTATGTGGCGAACTAATATGTTTTCATCATTTCCTTGGCAGTGATCACATCTACATTCATACGAACATCTATTTCTGGCAATGAGGCATATCTCACTCACTTACCAGTCGTACAAGTTAGGTGCATCGATAAGAGATTCCTATCAAATGACACACGTATTGTCATTAATGGTCGGCCGGAGTGGCCGTGCGGTTCTAGGCACTACAGTCTGGAACCGAGCGACCGCTACGGGCGCAGGTTCGAATCCTGCCTCGGGCATGGATGTGTGTGATGTCCTTAGCTTAGTTAGGTTTAATTAGTTCTAAGTTCTAGGCGACTGATGACCTCAGAAGTTAAGTCGCATAGTGCTCAGAGCCATTTGAACCATTTCTCATTAATGCCGTGTATGAGACAGCTGATGTGTTTCCCGGTGGAGGATTCGGTTGACTTGTCGCCTTGTCATCAAACATCTGCGGTTGTCATTCGAAAGCCACTTCCTTTCGGCTGCTAACAGAGTAGTTCGCAGAATCAACTGCCATTGTAAATCCCTACCTTACGCCTGGCTGTTGCAAACTGACTTTACACCACGACACAGATAAAAATTTGAATAAAGCGAACAGCGAAAAAAAAAAAAAAAGGCACGTTGGAGGTTTGTACACGGCTCGCCTGCGTGGCAGTCCAATACCGTAACCACATTTTTGTTTTTTCTCTCCCTTTTTTTATTTTTCTACCACTTTTTTATTTTTATTTTTGTACATTCTATTAGGAAAAAAAGAACGGAAGTTCATTGATGAGGAAGGAAAAATGAACATTTCCTCCATATTTGTGATGTGAGTAGATTAACAAAAATATGTACTATTTGCAATCTTCAGTTATGCAATATATGAAAGAAAATTTCATCTTTATATTTCTTCTTTCCAAAGTACTAAACAGCAAAGCGTATGGTCCACAAATAACTATCACTTCATTGCTGAAGGAAATTGGCTCTATTGTTCTGCGAGAGAAAAGAAATGTAAGAAAACAAAAGGGAAAATAAAACTGCCTGCTGCATTTTTAAGCGCCTGGAATAGTATCTTAAAATTTTGAGTAGAACAAAAATCTCAGGAAGCAACTAGGGTTCGTACATAGAGCTCAGAGCCAACCTCTACTATCCGAAATACTGGACGTTAATTATTTAACTGTTGATGTTCAGCGTATTTGCAAATGACTTCCTGTGCTCACGATGTTAGCTTATTCTAAGGTGTTCATTTTCGATACAAGAGTAATAATCTATGAAAGTAGCATGCCTATTCTGCGTGATAAACAATGGGGTGTGGCCTACGATCCACGTTGCAGAGTTGTTATTTGCTCGAGGATATTTCGGTTTTTGTGGCTGAAGGATCTCTAAAAGGTCTATACTATTGGGCGTCGTACGGTCTATCACCGACAACCTATAACGAAGAAATGTAATTTCTTCTGCATGTCCACAGGCATCGACTCCATTGGGGCCTGACAGGGCCCGACCTCCCTCAAAAATTCGTTAATTAAAAAAAAATATTACTTAGATTATGCTTTTTATAATCACAAAATTATGTTGGAATTTTTTATTTTCCTTGTTTGACGACAGTTACCTTTTAAAATACATTCAGTACTGAGTTATAACAAATAGTAAGCAGGTTAACTGAAAACGAGTGGTGTGAATCATGATAGTGTTACGGTGCTGCGGGCACACTTAGAATTTGTCCCGGTGCGCGAACCTTCGGGTGAAGTCTGGAGCCGGTGGGTGTGGCCGTGGCGACATCAAAAGGGCTGGAGCAGAAGCGCCTAGAACCCTCCGCCTCACGTCGTCTTCATGCTTCGAGACATTACGACGCCGCGGCTATAAAAAGCCCACCCTGCTGTCGCAGTCATTCAGTGTGGATAGTTTCGTTCAGTGCATGCTGCAGACGTGGTTAGTGTTCCGAATTTAGTGTCTAGTGGACTATTTTGTATGACTATATTTAATTCGTTTACTTTAGTCTCTTAGTGTATTGTTAATTAAGTTTGCAATGGATAAATTTGTTACCAAAGAGGCGCGCTTGGAAGTTGATGATACTGCAAGTCAACCTCCAACAATTATTGTGTCGTCAATTGCTTCGTCGTCTTCATGCGAGAACTGTTCACAGCCGAAACCTCGACAATCCGGTAAGGGAAGATCAGTTCAGAAGTCTTGGTTCATCAAATATACATGGCTAGAATATGAAGCATCTACCGAAAAAGTTTTCTGCAAAACCTGCAAAGAGGCAGATGCTAAAAATCTATTACAATTTTCTTTAAAAAACAGATGCATTTACTTCCATAAGGTTTTCTAAATGGAAAAAGGCTTTGAAAAAATTTCGTCTTCATGAAAATATGTTTACGCAGAAAGAAGATGTTCTGAAACTAAATTCTATCACCAACCGAAATGTGGCTTCCCAACTGAATGAACAGTTAGATAGTGATAAGAAGAAAGGCCATTTAACTCTTGAGACAATTTTTACTACCGTGCAATTTCTATGCCGGCAAGGACTAGCAATTAGAGGGCACGAAGATGTAAACTCAATTTTTTTTTTAAATTGTTGGAACTCCGAAACAATGACATACCTGAATTTAAAGATTGGTTAGGGCGTTCAGGGGTATAAGCGGACGTCCCCCGATAGTCGGAACGAGATCATTGATCTACTAGGGAAGTCTGTGTTGAGAAAGGTATTGGCTTCAACCAAGAAGACTGAACATTTTTCTACTATGGTTGACGAAATAAATGATTCTTCGATTCACGAACAAGTGTCATTTTGTATTCGTACTGTCGATGATTCCTTAATCACCAACGAAGACTTTATTGGCTTCTACGTGACCCCCAACACTGAATCACAAACTCTGTTTAGTATTTTAAAAGATGTTTTTGCTCGTCTTGATTTGTCAATGGATAACTTACGAGGACAGTGCTATGATGGTGCCTTGGATATGAGAGGTAAGTTCAAAGGACTGAAAAAGTTAGTTTAGGATATACAACCAAAAGCACGTTATGTGCACTGCACTGCTCACAGTTTAGACTTGGCAGTTGCAGACCAGTCTCCGCCATCTTACGTCTAAGAGATATTATGGTTTTAGCCAAGGACTTAATAAACGCGGCAAGGGAATCCAACAAAAGAATGGGACTTTTCAGAAGCATACGCTGTGAGAGCGCCAACGACGAAGCTGGTCTATGACCCCTTTGCCCGACTCGATGGACTATGCGAGCTTCTAGTATGTTGAGAATATTGAAAAACTTTGAAGAACTTCTAGAGTTTTTTTGAAACATTTTCTGCAGAGGACAAAACAGAGGCAGGTTACACATGTGCAGGCTACCTTGAGTCAATGTTACAATTGCAGACTTATTTCTTTTTAAGTCTTTATTGGTTCAAATGGCTCTGAGCACTATGGGACTCAACTGCTGAGGTCATTAGTCCCCTAGAACTTAGAACTAGTTAAACCTAACTAACCTAAGAAAATCACAAACATCCATGCCCGAGGCAGGATTCGAACCTGCGACCGTAGCGGTCTTGCGGTTCCAGACTGCAGCGCCTTTAACCGCACGGCCACTGCGGCCGGCAAGTCTTTATTGCCATGCAATGAACTCAGTAGACGATGTCAATGAAAAAATTCAATGCCCTCATCTAAGTGTTGCTGACCAGGAAAAAATATATGAGGGCTTGATTTGCATATTGAATGAAAGGCGTGATAGTTTTGAATGCTTTTGGGAATTGTGTTTAAAAGGAAAACCTTCACAAGTTGATGATTCTTCGCTTCCTTGGAATCAAACTATACCAAAGAAGTATGAAAACAGCGAAGCCAGCTCACCGCACACTTTCAAAACCCCAAAGGAATACCACAAAGCTATTTACATTGAACTTTTTCAGAAACGGTGCAATCTAGCATTACTGAGAGGTTTGCTTCAACTGGCCTCACACAGGTCATTGCAGTTGAACAAGAGTACTTGCTTTTAGTAAACAAAGGTGAAACAAATTTGGAAAAATCAACTGAGTTTTTCTAAAATGATAGACATTGAGAGACTGCGCTTACACTTGAATATGTTAGCCGATCTCGCTAATAAAAAAACAACTGGTCTTCAAAAACATGCGTGATATAAGAAAGTACATTATACAAGACCCTGCAGTTGGAGAACTGTTATGTGAAGTAGTGAAGTGCATTAAGCTTCTCCAAGTAGTTCCAATCACGACAGCAACAGCAGAACGGTCATTTAGCGCCCTTAGACGTCTGAAGTCATATCTCCGATCAACAATGGGACAGAAGCGATTGAACAACTTGGCTGTTCTCCATGCCCACCAAGATGTTTTGGATGAATTGGATATCCGACCAGTCATCAACGACTTCAGTAATCCAGTCAGACGGTCGACATTTGCACTTTTCTAAAGACACAAAAATGGTTCAAATGGCTCTAAGAACTATGGGACTTAACATCTGAGGTCATCAGTCCCCTAGACTTAGAACTACTTAAACCTAGCTAACCTAAGGATATCACACACATCCATGTCCGAGGCAGGATTCGTACCTGCGACCGTAGCATTTTATCATTCTCACTTTTTAGTAAAATACTAAGGTCTTTCTTATTTGAGCACTGTTTCTACCTAGTGGCAGAATTTTTAGAAAATGTGAACTACAAGGCTAAAAAAATTACAAAATATCTTACTGCACGTAGTGCAAGTTCTCTTGTAGATAAAGCTAGCCCAGCACCCACATTCCTTAGAGTGCACTTATATTTTCATAAAATCGAATATTGTTAACTATACATGTATTAAATTAATAAAAAAGTCTCAGAACCTATTAGAAAGCATGAAAGTGGGTATAAAAAATTAGATGTAGAGAGGCGTGAACCTGCAACACATCACGCATGAATCTGTTACACTGCATCTCTATTCATTACGCTACAGTGAACTTCCGTAACGCGGCACATTATTTCGTATGTTACTGTGTTGTACGGCTTTACTCGGTGATATTAACTGACATGTGATTATAATAAATTGTACGAAGAAAAATGTGTTTTTGATGGATCTTCAGTGTGCCGTTACCTTGAAACAGCATACTTTCATTACACGCAAGTTACAATTAAAAAATTATTTAACCACCAGTATAACGTTTCCCGTCATTTTATCAAAACAAATCGTACCAATAAATGGGTTTTCGAGAGATCAGTTTGCTGGCGCTTTGAAACGGAATATATTCATGGGACGTAAGTTATTATATAAAACCCACCAAATATGGGCTTCAAGTGAAAGCCAATGTGGAGACTCCAGAATCTGTACTAGAACTCCTATATAAAGGCTGAATCGTCCGCCATGTTTTCCCCATCTTTGAGCATTCGGCAATGTTTACCTTGTGGGTGGTTAACCTATTCAAGAAACTTTTTTACAGTGTTTCTTATAAAATATTTGAGGTTCATGCGAAGACTCGGAACTTGAGTGTTAATTAAAAATATTACCAAACACCAACAGTAAATTTTGTGTATCTGGAATTCACGTTTTTATTAGGTGTATTTATCATGAATATAAAAATAAGACAGAAAATTTGATGTTTGATGACTTGTGGTCAAAATTTTATTGTTTGAATGTTATGTTACTTGGGCAGGTTCCCTCATCTTGACTAACCTGCTATAAAAATATCTTAATTATCTTTCGTTTACCGTACGTATATAAGAAATGGGGTTAAGTATTATTCAGTTTGTGTATGTATGTTTATGATAACGATGTATCAATACATCACAATAAATATCTGTCTTCAGTATGCCAAGTGCAAAAATATCTCAGGAACCGAAAATTTTGAAACGCACTGCTGCAGTGTAGTTTTCGGCTGGGGAAGAAATGCAACTGTATATGACTGGTTCCATGTTTGTAACTACCCTTATTAACATGTACTTAAAATACATAATTGAGCACCAGGTCTTGCTTCCTAATTGTCTCTGCAGCGATTTATTGCCCATCTTGTGCCTTGTTAGGGGTCACTTGAAAATCTAAATATGCGAAAACCATTTTTGTAATGATTAGTGCAGTTTACAGCTGAGCAGTCACCCGTATTTACGACGAATTCTTCAATACATTTAATTATAAATCTCCACTCGTATCGTGTTTCGTATGCCATGTTTTTCTAAACTTTGGGAAAACATGGCGGGCAGTTCATCTCAGGTTATAGGAGTCTAATCTGTACTGAAACGTAAGTGGCATTGGTCTACGTTCAAACACACATTCAGAACATCTGTCATGCTTGATATTGCTCCGTATCCAACGTACTTTTTCCACGCTATGACGTCAGAAACTAAGCACGCTCATCGTTCACGTCCGAATGGACGGTCCTTGTGCCGATAGTTTTAGACTCACCACGGTGATACTTCTTCGTGAAGGCACTATGATGCGTACATGCCCAGTTTCGACTGCTTGGGGTGTGTATCGACTGTGGTGGTCGTATCTAGTTCTGAGAAGTGGGAGACGACATATTGGATTTCGTCGTTTAGTTGAAGCTGGTATTTGATAGGTTTTACACTACAACGTATGTTCTATGGATATATGCTGCTTCAAATACTGAGGATCCCTCGAAAACGCGTTGCTGATTGCACGATTTGTTGCAATTAAATATAAGGTGAAAACGTTTAGGTGGCTGAAGTCTTCAAGATGTCTGACAAAGTTCCAAGTGTCAACAATGGTGCACTGGGTAGCATGACGGAGCTCGAAAGTGTAGTTGGAGCGCTAGTCTTGCAACTTGTAAAATATATATATATATATATATATATATATATATATATATATATATATATATATATTCGCTTTTCTAAAATATTCGAGGACCTCCTACTCAATTTTTTGCGGAATGTCATTTATTTCCTTTCTTGTCACCCATGCACATCGAGCGAGGGGAAAACGACTAACTTTATACCTCCGTACGAGCAAGAAAATATGATCTGTAATATTCGACGTTTGTACGTATAAGAGTGCTCTCTCCCTGCCGTCAGTTGCCATTCTCAATAATTCAGAAATTAAGCATGAAACATGTAATGACAGTAAATGTTAGAAATACATTGGTCAATAGTCACAACGATACTCCGTATTTACAATCCTTTTATGGTTTCAGAAGTGTGTTACGGTAATACTACATGTATTATCCTGGCGTGCAAAGTACGTATAATTTTGTATATGTAGCTAGACAACGTTACGTTATGCATATGGTCCTCAAATGAATAAACAGATCAATTAAAATTAAGTCAATAAATAGGTCGCATCGAATAAGATAAGGCAAGATGTGATTTATCCACTGATGCACGACATATAAATACGTTCCCATTTATTATTACTAATGAGGCACGCACAATGATGGCGCATTTGCAGACAGCATTTCTGAAATGAACATAACCTGGGTAGATACGCATTACTTTAATGCTTGGAAGTAATTAGACATTGCAAACAGCAACTAGTCACACCATTAAGTTACGGCAACAAGTATATCAGGTGTGAGCTTCACGCCATGGGAGGCTCACCGCCCTCAGGCTCGATATGACCACGCAAGTCGATAGATTCCCTAACGGTCGATACTGGGCGCGACTACGTCGTAGTGACGTCACGGAGAGAAATCACCGCGGCGAACCAATCTCCTCTGGACGCACAGCGTGCTGCCGTCAGCGGAAGCATGGCTCTGCGTCGCTTGTCGTGGCATAGCATGATGAGCCGCGGCTCTGCATTCGTCACCCAGCAAAGACACGTTTTCCTAAAGAGTGTCAACTGTCCAGCAAAGCACCTCTTCCTGCAATCTCGACAGTGATGATGAGTAAAACGTCCCATCTACATCTACAGTCAGTTCCACAAGAAAGTGCACATTATCTGTATGAAATAAAAGAGACTATTATAATATATGTTTGCATGAAAATACATGTTGTTATTAATTGCACAATCACCTAATAGTTAATCCTATCGCAGCCATGATCGATTATAGCTTGGCACCTTTCTGGCATGCTTTTCACGAGATTGTCTGCATATTCTCGCGGTAATGATCTCCATATCGCCCTGATTTTATATGAAAGCTGCTTCAAAGTACATGTTGGCTTCCCTGTAAGCTTCATCTTAATATACGACCAAACATTTTCGTTCGGATTTGCTTTCGGATACATTGCAGGCCAGTGCATCGTGGACACCCCATTGTCCTGTTTCCACGCGGTACAGAGACGGCTGCGATGTTTCGATCATTATCCTCTTGAAGCACCCAGTCTGCCTTGTTCGAACCAAATACACACACCAAAAAGAATTTTGGATCATCTCGGTTCCGAGAGTTCCGGAACTTGTACGGAAAAATTGGAATAGAGATCAACAACATAAACATCATTTCCGCCCTTTTTATTGCTCTTGAAAACCACACATTGCATGTTGTACCACCGTACAGCGAGACCTTCAGAGGTGATGGTCCAGATTGCTGTACACATCGGTACCTCTAATACCAAGTAGCACGTCCTCTTGTATTGATGCATGCCTGCATTCGTCGTGGCATACTATCCACAAGTTCATCAACGCACTGTTGGTCCAGATTGTCCCACTCCTCAATGGCGATTCGGCGTACTTCTCTCAGAGTGGTTGGTGGGTCACATCGTCCATAAACAGCCCTTTTCAATCTATCCCAGGCATGTCGATAAGGTTCATGTCTGGAGAACATGCTTGCCACTCCAATCGAGCGATGTCGTTATCCTGAAGGAAGTCATTCACACGTTGTGCACGAGGGAGGGGGGCGCGAATTGTCGTCCATGAAGACGAATGCCTCGCCAATACGCTGCCGATATGGTTGCACTAGCGGTTGTATTGTACACGTGGCATTCACGTATTGTACACCCGTTATGGCACCTTCCATGACCATCAGCGGCGTAAGTCGGCCTCACATAATGCCACCCCAAAACAGCAGGAAACCTCCACCTTGCTGTACTCGCTGGACAGAGTGTGTAAGGCGTTCAGCCTGACCGGGTTGCCTCCAAACACGTCTCTGACGATCGTGTGGCTGAAGGCATATGCGAAACTCATCAGTAAAGAAAACGTGCTGTCAATCCTGGGCAGTCCATTCGGCATGTTGTTGGGCCCATCTGTACCGCGCTGCATCGTGTCGTGGTTGCAATGGACGTCGGAAGTGAACTTGTGCATCATGCAGCCTCTTGCGCGTAGCTTGAGTCGTAACACGACGTCCTGTGGCTGCACGAGAAGCATTATTCAACATGGTAGCGTTGCTGTCAGGGTTCCTCCGAGTCATAAACCATAGGTAGCCGTCATCCACTGCAGCAGTAGCCCTTGGGCGGCCTGAGCGAGACATGTCATCGACAGTTCCTGTCTCTCTGTATCTCCTCCATATCCGAACAACATCGCTTTGGTTCACTCCGAGACGCCTGGACATTTCCCTAGTTGAGAGCCCTTCCTGGCACGAAGTAACAACGACGACGCGATCGAAACGCGGTATTGACCGTCTAGGCATGGTTGAACTACAGACAACACGAGCCGTGTACCTCCTTCCTGGTGGAATGGCTGGAACTGGTCGGCTGTCGAACCCCCTCCGTCTAATAGGCGCTGCTCATGCATAGTTGTTTACATCTTTGGGCGGGTTTAGTGACATCTCTGAACAGTCAAGGGGACTATGTCAGTGAAACAATATCCAGTGTCAACGTCAGGAGTTCTGGGAACCGGGGCGATGCAAAACTTTTTTTGATGTTTGTAGCTTCTTAAGGGACCTTAAAAGACATTTTTGATAAATGTTGCACATTTTTTCAGCGTTTAAATTGGCTTTAAATAAGTGCACATAGCCAAAATCAAGTTTACAGAAACATCCCCAAACGTGTTGGCGGCAGTAGAATCGTCCTTCAAATGTCGGTTCTCTACATTTTCTCAATAGTGTTCCACGAAAAGAACGTCGCTTTCCCTCCAGAGATTCCGATTTGAGTTCCCTAAGCATCTCTCTAACACCTGCATGTTGTTCGAACTTACCAGTAACAAATCTAGCAGCTCACCTCTGAATTTCTTCGATGTCTTCCTTTAATACAACGTGGTGCGGACCCCTAACACTCGATATGGGTTCAAGAATAGGTCACAGTAGCGTCCTATACGCGATCTCCTTCAAAGACGAACCGCACCTTCCCAAAACTCTCGCAAAAACCGACGTCGACGACCCTCCCCTCCAAAATTCTCATACGTTCGTTCCATTTCATATCGCTTTGCAACGTTACACTCAGATATTTAAACGACATGACAGTTTCAAGCGGCACAATACTACTGCCGTATTCGAACATTATGGGTTTCTTTGTCCTACTCACCGGCATGAACTTACATTTTTCCACATTTTAGAGCTAGCTGCCACTCATTAAACCAACTAGAAATTTTGTCTAAGTCATCTAGTAAAATTGCGTGCGTATGGAATATCGTCTAAATTATGCGACTGAATTCGTGATCTCCTGGCAGAGAGGTCACAGTTAGTATTAACTGACGCAAAGTCACCGAGTAAAACAGAAGTGATTTCGGCGTTGCCCAAGGTAATACACTCCTGGAAACTGAAATAAGAACACCGTGAATTCACTGTCCCAGGAAGGGGAAACTTTATTGACACATTCCTGGGGTCAGATACATCACATGATCACACTGACAGAACCACAGGCACATAGACACAGGCAACAGAGCATGCACAATGTCGGCACTAGTACAGTGTATATCCACCTTTCGCAGCAATGCAGGCTGCTATTCTCCCATGGAGACGATCGTAGAGATGCTGGATGTAGTCCTGTGGAACGGCTTGCCATGCCATTTCCACCTGGCGCCTCAGTTGGACCAGCGTTCGTGCTGGACGTGCAGACCGCGTGAGACGACGCTTCATCCAGTCCCAAACATGCTCAATGGGGGACAGATCCGGAGATCTTGCTGGCCAGGGTAGTTGACTTACACCTTCTAGAGCACGTTGGGTGGCACGGGATACATGCGGACGTGCATTGTCCTGTTGGAACAGCAAGTTCCCTTGCCGGTCTAGGAATGGTAGAATGATGGGTTCGATGACGGTTTGGATGTACCGTGCACTATTCAGTGTCCCCTCGACGATCACCAGTGGTGTACGGCCAGTGTAGAAGATCGCTCCCCACACCATGATGCCGGGTGTTGGCCCTGTGTGCCTCGGTCGTATGCAGTCCTGATTGTGGCGCTCACCTGCACGGCGCCAAACACGCATACGACCATCATTGGCACCAAGGCAGAAGCGACTCTCATCGCTGAAGACGACACGTCTCCATTCGTCCCTCCATTCACGCCTGTCGCAACACCACTGGAGGCGGGCTGCACGATGTTGGGGCGTGAGCGGAAGACGGCCTAACGGTGTGCGGGACCGTAGCCCAGCTTCATGGAGACGGTTGCGAATGGTCCTCGCCAATACCCCAGGAGCAACAGTGTACCTAATTTGCTGGGAAGTGGCGGTGCGGTCCCCTACGGCACTGCGTAGGATCCTACGGTCTTGGCGTGCATCCGTGCGTCGCTGCGGTCCGGTCCCAGGTCGATGGGCACGTGCACCTTCCGCCGACCACTGGCGACAACATCGATGTACTGTGGAGACTTCACGCCCCCACGTGTTGAGCAATTCGGCGGTACGTCCACCCGGCCTCCCGCATGCCCACTATACGCCCTCGCTCAAAGTCCGTCAACTGCACATACGGTTCACGTCCACGCTGTCGCGGCATGCTACCAGTGTTAAAGACTGCGATGGAGCTCCGTATGCCACGGCAAACTGGCTGACACTGACGGCGGCGGTGCACAAATGCTGCGCAGCTAGCGCCATTCGACGGCCAACACCGCGGTTCCTGGTGTGTCCGCTGTGCCGTGCGTGTGATCATTGCTTGTACAGCCCTCTCGCAGTGTCCGGAGCAAGTATGGTGGGTCTGACACACCGGTGTCAATGTGTTCTTTTTTCCATTTCCAGGAGTGTATTACATGTCCTCTGATGTTCCTTATCCATATAAGCGATTTAGGAGACAATCTGAGCAGCCGTCTCAGGCTGTTTGCAGATGATGCTGTTGTTCGTCGTCTAGTAAACTTATCAAAAGATCAGAACAAATTGCAAAACGATTTAGAATAGATATCTGAAAGGTGCGAAAATTGATCCTAAATAACGAAAAGTGTGAGGTCACTCACATGATTGCTAAGATGTTACACGATAAATCAGTCAATTCTAAAGGCCGTAAATTCAACTAAATAGTTAGGAATTACAATTACGAACATCTTAAATTGGAGAGAACACACAGAAAATGCTGCGGGAAATGCAAACCAAAGACTGCGTTTTGTTGGCAGAACACTTGTAAAATGAAGCAAATCTACTAAAGGATTGCCTACACTACGCTTGTCCGTCCTCTTTTGGAGTACTGATGCGCGGTCTGAGGATAGGGTTAACGGAGTACATTGAGAAAGTTCAAAGAAGAGCAGCACGTTTTGTATTATCACGAAATAGGGGAGAGAGTGTCACTGACATGATACAGGATTTGGGACGGACATAATTAAAACAAAGCGTTTTTCGTTGCGGCGGAATATTCTCACGAAATTTCAATCAGCAAATTTCTCCTCCGAATACGGAAATATTTTGTTGACGCCGACCTACATAGGGAGAAACGATCAGAATAACAAAATAAGGGAAATCAGAGCTCGCAAGGAAAGATATACGTGTTTTTTCCGCACGCTGTTCGAGATTGGAATAATTGGAAATGGAATAATTGAGAATAGTTGTGAAGGTGGTTCGACGAACACTCTGCCAAGCACTTAAGTGTGATTTGCAGATTGTTGCCACGGTGGTTCGACGAAACCTTCTGCCAGGCACTTAGGTGTGATTTGCAGAGTATCCATATAGATGTAGATCTTACATTCTCCTACAGTCACCTCAACAACGACAGCTTCCCATACACCTTAGCACCAGCAAACAGCCGCAGATTGCTGCTCAACCTAACCGCGAGATCATTTATGGATAATGAAAATAACAGCCATCGTATCACACTTCCCTGGGGCAGTCCTGACGATTCCCTTGTCTCTGATGAGCACTCACCGTCGAGGATAAAGTACTGGGTTCTATTACTTAAGAAGTCCTCGAGCGACGCACATACCTGGGACTTATTCCATATGGTCGCACCTTCGTTAACAGTCTGGAGTGAGCCACCGCGTTACATGCTTTTCGGAAATCTTGAAATATGGAATATGCATGTTGCCCTTCAACCATAGATCGCTATATAACATGTGAGAAAAGGGCAAGCTGAGTTTCGTACGAGCGATGCATCCTAAAACCGTGCTGATTCGTGGACAGAGGCTTTTCGGTCTCAAGGAAATTTACTATATTCGAACTCGGAATAAGTTCAATAATTCTACAGCAAACCGATGTTAAGGATATTGGCCTGTAATTTGGAGGGGGGGGGGCTTCTTTTACCCTTCTTATATACGGAAGTCATCTTTGGTTTTTTCCAGTCGCTTGGAACTCTGCGCTGGGCGAGAGATTCGCGATAAAGGCAAGCTAAGTAAGGGGTCAAACTCGTAGAGTACTCTTTGGAAAACAGAACAGGGAAGCTTCTATTACTATGTCATCCATACGAAAGTCTGTACGATGGCCAAACGACGATATGTTTGTACGATTCTCCTGTGTGCACGATTTCTTAAACGCGAAATTCACGACTTCCGCTTTCCTTTTTCTGTCTTCTACTGCCACATCTGACTGGTCAACGAGTTTCTTTTGTGGTTTTAGGGCGCACAACTACAGTGGTCATTAGCGCCCAGACTAAATTATGAATGCACTACGAGGTACAATGTTAAAACAGCAGCTAAAAAGGACAACACTATACAAGGCACATTAACAGGCAAGGGATTAAAATAAAACAGCATAATCAAATGTCCTTAGACAGGTTTGTCAAGTGGATAAAACGAAGAACGCGAGCAGCTGCTCCTGGGTCATCCGCTAAAATTTCATCCAGAGTACATGGCAGGCCAAGATCAATGCGCAGTGTATTAAAATTCGGACAGGACGTTAAAATGTGGCGTACCGTCAGCAATTGCCCACATGGGCAGAACGGCGCCGGCGCCGGCGCAGCCGTCAGGAGATGGCGGTGGCTGAACCGGCAGTGTCCAGTCGGGTTGTCAATGAGTGATTGTGTACAAGCCTTAGACCCGCTCTGCGATTTTAGATAGGTCCAGAATTTTCTCCGGTTTTCGACCAGATCTTTTGCGAAGGTATGACGGTGACAGCTGTTGTATGCTTCGCACATAGATCTTTTTACGGATGCACTGATCTCTACTAACCTTTGCTTGCTATCCTTTCCGAGTTCTGTTTTGAATCGAGAGTGCAACAGCCTTTGCTCGGCATTTTCTGAGTTTCGGTGTTACACCACGCTCGGTCTTCTCAGTCCTTAATCCACTTGCTTACTAATCACATAGTTCTCCAGGGCGAAATTTACAACTAAACTAGGCCCATAATTCCTCTATGTCCATTGTACTGGAACTAAAAGATGTCGGTGATGAGGATGAAATGATGATGAGGACAACACAACACCCAGTCCACGAGCGAAGAAAATCTCCAACCCGGGCCCGCTGCATGGGAGGCAAAGCACGTTACCATCCAGCTAAGCAGACAGACTAAATGATGCCCATTCATTGTCTAAATAGGATATTAACAATTGTTTATCTGCTCTTTTCAGTATAAATACTCACCTAGCCTTATTGATGTATTTAGTAACCATAGTCGCTATGACGACATCATGATCACTAATCCCCGGCTCTGTACTGACGGCGTCGATAAGGTAGCTACAACATCTAAAACGTTTCCATCGTGTGTGGGTTGTCGAGCTAGCTGCTCAAGACAGTTATAGTAAAACGTGTTTAAAAGTACTTCGCAAGACTGTCTGTCTGTACCTCCTGCAACGAATCCATAGACGTCCCAGCCTATACTTGGTAAGTTACAGTCGCCCCCAACTAATACCGCATGATCTGAGTATTTACGCGCTACTGACCGTAAACTTTCTTTGGATGACTCTAAAACTGTCATAGCGGAATCGGGTGGCCAGTAAAAACATTTAACAATTAACTGGATTTCTCCTAGACCTGTTGTACGCGACCAGATAACTTCACTGTCACACTCAATTTCGACCTCAGTAGAGACAATATTTCCGTCAACTGCAATGAACTCTCCCCTTCCTATGGCGCCTAATTCGTCTTTCCGATATACGTTCCATGACCAGTTAAATATCTCAGCCCACTCGGGGCTATGACACTGTCGAAGACTTCTAGATGACATCATGCAAGTTTCTAAGGAGGAACTGGGGGGAAAATGAAGGTTTCAGCGGAGTTCCTTCCGAACTTGAGAATTAAGTTTTCGGAATGGACGATGGTTCAAGCAAAACTGACAGGACAGATCAAGGAATTAAGATTGGAAAGTGTGCGGCACACGCTCCAGCTATGCAAGAGAGCAGCTCACCATCAATAACCGAATATACCAAGCTTAAGGCAGATCTCAACACAGCTGTTCCTTCCTTTGCGGTTGTTGCCTCTGCAGTCAGAATGAAACTGACATGATCGCCAAAATTCAGAAAAGATGTCTCAACAGTCAAACACTATCTTTGTTAAAACAACAGACAAAAAAGATGCTAAAGTCACTAAATAACGTCTGACAGAATCTATTAATCCTAGGACAGACATAATTAAGTATATAACAACAGCCATAGTGTTGTCATAACAGACGCCGAATCCCAAAAAGACTGAGAGAGACTGCAAGACAATGACGACAAAATTTCATACGTTAAGTGTGAACCCCCTCAGAGAAGATGGCCACGCCTAATTGTGTGTGACGTGCAACTCTGCATGCCCAATGAGTAGTTGCTAGAGTGTCAATCAACAGAATGTGCTGGAGCACCTTTGAGAGGAAGACTTCCAGAAGGAGCTCGGGATCAGCTTTAGAACTGGTTCTACAGATAAAGACACTCTTCGCCACATAATGAAACTTAGTCCCCGAATACGCAATTTGTTCTTAAGTAAACAAAAACTATACATTGGCTTCAGGGCACAGAATGTGAAGGACCACTTGAATGAACCTAAATGCTTCTTAAATGCAGTATTCTAGATCACATCACCAAATCATGCACAACAGAACAACAGGTTTGTTCCCACTGTGGAGATAACGGACACAAAAAGAAAATCTGCAATAAACTGCTTATCAGTTCTTCCTAGAAAGACAAATTGCTCGCACTGATTATGAAAGTGTTAAGTAAGTCAAATATTTTTGAATTTGGCACAACTAATTTTCAGAATCTATATAGGTGCAGTACATTTGAAACCATGCGCAGTCGCAAGACATACGAGTTACCTACCACGAAGGCAAGGAAATGGCACTGAGCAATTGCAAGCATGAACAACTTGGTTTCCTACATCCTTGGTAAACTCTAAATAATGTATATCACATGATGCCACCTGCTCTAAATACCGACTTAGCTGAATACAATTTCAACGAAATGATAGACTACATAGATAGGTTGCTGGAACAACGAAGTCTACAACAACAGAAAGCTTAGGAGCTGAAGATCAAAGCTTTCAAATGGTTGATTTTTCAGGCTCAGCTTCTACTCAGGATAAACGAAACTGAGAAAATCTTATTGGAATTCGAGAGTTGTGATGGCTGTCATAATTTCCGTTGTGGACTCATCAGTTAGCAATCATTTCATCAGACTGGAATTACCAGGTGCTTGTAGCAGCAGAACCCCCAAACAAATGAAGAACACGTCGGGGTCAACAACAGATAAACTTTATGCGCACAACGAGAGATGTAATGCACTCTCCTCCTTACAAACACAAGATCCAAACAAACTGTGTATGCGAAGTCGACGAACCATAACCAGATACACGAAGATATAGAAAGCAGCGCCACGTTAAGTAGACTGAAGGGAGTCAAATTCTTCAAGCAGCCATGAGATTTATATCACGCGTTGCACACGGAAAAGGAGATACAATTCCTTTTTCAACGATACAAGCAGTTCATTACATTTTGCTTAAGTCCAATAATATCCCTACAGATAGTAAAAATATCTGCAACTTACTCAGACAAGTCTTTTCATGCCGGAATGAAGTCTCCGGTCTTGAACAGGCGTACAAAGATTTTGTAAAGGCCCATGGGCGAATTTATTTCGATACTACCCTACTTTCACCTATGAGTTATATCCATACAAGATACGTCTAGAAGTTTCCTTCAGATCAACGCTATGCACTGCGCATCGGTAATGAGTGAGCTGCGAAAGATCGTGAAGGAACTGGGTGCCGATGTCAAGCTAGTCCACGACCATACGTGAGGAATGGGAAACTTCCACATTTACCGACACACACGTGACCACTTTACTTGAGCACCTGAAAGCCAAGGCAGTAATCACCATTCTCAATCGTAGATACATTATCAGTAAAGTCACATAGTTGTACGGTGGCCATGGTGTTACAGTAGCGACGAGTACTCCTCAATGCAGGTGGATTATTACCTGCATATACATACAGTACTCCCACAGGATTGTTCTGTACGTTGACAAATTAAGAGCTGGAGCATTGCACATTCGCTGTTCTTGTCTCATAATCGGAGCTGATGGGCACGCAAAGTCGGTGCTTTGGCACAGCAGAACGACAGATGAACGTGGTGTAATGTTGCAGAACTTGATCCAAGAACTGGATCCGACTGTGGTCAAGGAGGACAGCGTAGCACATTTGCAAATAGTAGCGGTACAAAGACCAATATAGACACTACCCTGGCAAATCGGGCAGTGGCTAATAAGTTTATATCCTGGGAGGTCAAACAACATATGACCACTAGCGACAATAATGACATAAGGCCATTTATCTGAAAACAAAGATCTTCAGATGCAGACCTTCAGCGAGCTCCTGCAGCGGGTGCAGGCAAATCACATCCCGAAGAGGCAATATAGTTACTCCTAAGACACTTCGGTGTAGGGAACTAATAGGGAACTGACAGACCTGAGCAGAAAGTCCATAACGCAAGGTTGAAAGTTACCAGCACTCTATATGGCGGGATGAGAGAGAGAGAGAGAGAGAGAGAGAGAGAGAGAGAGAGTAAGAATGCTAAATATAAACCGGCATCTGAACCAAATATAGTGATACAAGATCCGAGACACTAAAAATAAGCACTGGAAGCGCTTTCTGAATGAACAACTGAAGCAATACTTGGGCGATCAGCCATACAAACTCATATCTGACGAAATTAAGGCTCCCACCCTTCGCAAGACAAACGGCTGGAGGAATTCCGCCACATTATTCTGCAGATACAGATAACAACCATCAATGAGTGCTCCATGACCAGATGAGTTATGAATACAGTATCAGTGACGTCCTAATCCCGTTCCTTCACGAAGAAGTAGCGATAGTCACGCTTAAACGTGGCAAGGCACCGAGTCCATATGGCATCTCTTCAGAGGTGATACAGAAAGTAACTCCAATCATAGTGCCGTTCTTACCACGTCTATTGAAAGAAGCGTTGAGACAGAGCATGATACCAGAGATTTGGAAATCTTCACGTACACTTACAATAAAGAATGGTCTCGATAAAAATCCCGTAGAGCCGAAGAGCTATAGACCTATATGTTTAATAAATACATTGGCAAAAGTTCATGAGCGGACACACTGCAAGCGTCTTCAAGAGCACACAGAGCTCCACCTCAGCGCATGTCAGTTCGGCTTTCACAAAGGTAAATCGACAGATGGTGCCATTACTCCGCCTCTTCAAATTGTAGGCAGGGCAACCAATAAATATTGTACTGCAATAATTATCAACATCGCAGGCGCATTCGATAATTTCTGGTGGCTGCGATGTTCAATAGTTAAGAAGTCTTTGGATCCCAAAGCGACTTTATTTAAGTTTCAAGGACTAATGTAATGGTCGCACAGTCGAATGGCTTGCTGAGTGGCATTGGGTAACAAAAACTTACAAATGGCTGTCCACATGGCTCGATATGTAGACCAATACATTGGGACCTAGCAACAGAGCTGCTACTGGAAGGGACTGATGAAGCGAATGGAGTTGTGACTTACACTGATGATATCTCAGTTGTGGTCTCTGGAGATTCCAGACTGAGTCTTGAAGAAAATGCAACAACATGCTCTCAAATATGTAGGGGTGATGCAGGAGCTACAAATAAAAATACATGCATGCTGCTAAAGGGCAAACTCTCCCTAAAGAGGAATCCAACCTTTGGATTAAATAGAGCTTAATTAAAAGCAGCAATGAATGCAGGTATTCAGGAGTTTTGCTCAATGACAGTAGAAACTTCTCAGCTTGTTTATATACTGTCTGCCTAAAGGCTGCCAAAATCATTCACAAAATTGCCAGTACCTACACTGCCAATTTATCCCTGGAGGCTTTTAAACTGTACCACAATGCAATACTGATTGCCATTGTGAGCTTTGCAGCAAGCGCTTGGCATCTAGTTCCCCCTGGTATGACACAGAGACTTCCTAAGACGTATGCAGTGAGGGATTCTCCTAAGAATGATGGGATCATACAGTACTACACTGGCAGAGGCTCTTCTCATCATTCTGGGAATATGTCCCATTGATATCACAGTAAGATATCATGTCACAGAATACAGATTGCAACGGGATAACAAAGACAAAGTACAAGAAACTACAGGTTCCAGAATAACTAATAAATTAGATCTTCGAGACAGGACACCTGATGAATGGCAGCAGGACTGGGATAGCAGAAATAAAGGATGCCAGTTATACAGTATCCTTCCAAACACAAGAGAGAATACAAATGATTCATTACGTTCTCTGCAGAGGTATGTTCACTTTTATGACAGGTCACGGCCCATACCCCCCATACATACACAGAATAGGAAAGAGACTGTCAGCATTGTGTGACTATGGTGAATTAGGATCAGCTGAGCATGTGGTGTGAACATGCCCACTCCAAGTGGACGCTAGGACTATGAAGCCCCTCAGGAAGAATAACGTACATACCTAATTATGAATGCTTACACATGCCAGTCATGAATAACACATCTAGGAAAGAACTAAATAATTTCAGAGCAGCTATCAGAAAAGAAATGTGGGTATAAGAGACATCAACAGAAGAGAGGGATGAGTGACAGGGAATAAACGAGTGATGAGGAGGTATGAAAGGATGGTGGTAGTGCTGATGCTGAGGAAGAGGCAAAAAACCATATGATCAGTAAAGTGTTGTGTGGTGTCTGTCAATAAAAGCATATTCAATAGTAATTTAGTTTTAATTTAATTTTAATATAAATACATTAGTTATTAGTAATAATTGTTGCGATGACTCGATGTTTCTGCTGAGTCACTAAACAACTGGACAGTTAACTAGAGATGGCTGATGCGTACGCTATTTTCTCACTCAGCACTAGCAAAACTCAAAGATGTCTTGAGGTAACCACAAACAGCATTTAGAGAAATTTACATAAGAAGTAACATAATACATTTATCTATTTTTGTTTTTGTTTCATTATATACTCTGTTTTATTTTCTTCCTAACTACTTTTTCTTTATATATACAGATATACATTTATTATTAATTATTTTGTATAATTTAGTATCTTAATATTGGATTGCTAGAGTTCATGAAAAAATGATACTATTGTGTAGTGAATTACCAATTTACTGATGTATTGTATGACCCGCTTTAAACACACAGTAGGGCAGGTTTTATGATTATAATAAATAAATAAAAGAACACATCATCACACCAGATACAATTGAGTACTGAAAGTACATGGTGTCAGTAATTCACAGTTAGATGTTACAGCATTTGACTGTAGATTCCACCTGTCTCAGTGCCATGTCGCAGCTAAGGGCCAGAGGGAGAAGTTCTCACACAATGAAAGGAGCATTATATGGTTCCGGGCATTGATTAGTGTAGGATAGGTTCTTACACCCTACTCATCTTATGTGTAGACAGAAAGCTGAGGGGTAGTTGGATGCAGATGCTCAGAGTAAGTATAATGCAATGTGTCTGTGATAATAGGGTCAGAGTGAATGTTGCTATCTAAAAGGGCATTGGAAATACTGGTTACTAAATGGTGACCATAGAAAAATAGCAACTTGAACCATACATGTGAAGAAGAGTTATGCATCCCTATGGCAGTGATAAACCTTTCTCAACATTAATTCTTCTGGTGTTTTACAAGGCAGGCCACTGTAATCTAACGAGGAGGTTTTGCAGTGCAGTCCAAGACACATGCAACTTGAAATACCAACTGCCACAAACCATACCCATCTTCTTCCATAATTTGAGTAGGTATGATGCTCACTTCTTTGTTAAGCACTGATTTTTCGGTTTGAAAGATAAGCTCAGTGTCATACCTGATATCGTTGAAGTACACATTTCATTTTCCAAGCGAATCACACAAAAAGTAATGCTCCATTTCCTGGATACGCCATGCTTCATGCATGCAATTCCTCAAAAACTTGCTGAGACAGTGAGTTATCAGAGCTGCATATCCCGATGATGCAAAATTTCATCCTGTGTCAAAGAGAAGGTCTTTCCTTATGAATACCTCTATTCAGTCGAGAGATTCCATGAAATCAAATTGCCCAACATAGCCACATTCATTTACTAAACTCATAGGCACTGCCATTATAGATGTAGTGTATGTACATGTAATGAAAGTTTGGCAGGTGTTCAATATCCCTGAATTTGGGGAATATGCTAGGTTGTACATAAAAACAGATGTATGCCTGCTCGCAGACATTTTTGAGAAATTACAGAATGTATGCCTGGGTACATACTATATGCATCCTGCCTTCTATTACACAACACTAGGACTTCTGTGGGACACAATGTTAAGAACGCATGTCAGCATCGAACTATTGACCAATGTTGACAAGCTGTTCTTCTTCGAATGAAAGTTTCACAGGGTACTTTGACAATGTGTCTCCAGGTATGCCAAGGTGAATAACCTGTGAATGAATACAGGATATCTGAGAATTTAAGTTATATCCTTTACTTGGATGTAAACAACCTCTATGGACATGTCACACAACAGTCTCTGCCGATTGGAGGGTTCCGTTGGATGTCCAAAGAGGAAATAGTCAGACTGAAGGCAAAGGTCCATGATTTTGCTGCAGATATTCAGGTCAAGGATATGTTTTGGAGACAGGACTGGCAAGCCATACTCATTTAAATGACTTGCATGGAAACTTGCCGCTGTGTCCGGAATGCCTAATCATGCACAATCTGATGATAATGATGGGGAATAAGCAGATATACGTAGGCTGAAACTTAAATAGTGACAACACTGCTGTGGAGATACTATGCAATGGAATCTACTATTGTCGCTGATAGCACATGTTGTTGACATACCTACCTTACCTCTGAGCAAATGGACTTGCCTGTTCCACATCACCGGCGTGTGCATAATCAAGGGAAACACAGTCACTTGTGAACAAGCAGTCTAAGATAATGGTGTCACTATGTTTCAGAAACAGGAACAATGGAGTTGGATCAAGAATGAATGTGCCAGAGGTCATACAGCATGACAGTATCATCAAGGTCTTCAAGAGGCAGGCAGGAAATCGGTATTGCAGTACAGAAAAGTGGCACATTGGGTAGAAGCCTTCAACGAAGGTCGGCAAACTGTGGCAGACATGCATCGGACAGGTTGTCCTAGTGTCTCTAAAGAAGAAATGCATGATGTTGCCATGTTATTTGACAGTGATAAACGCCATACAATTTGTGAGCTCACCCATGAAACCAGATTAGTGCATACGACTGTGCTTTGCATCCTGAAGGAACGCTTTGGCTTGCAAAAACTTGCATCACGATGGGTTCCGCATGACTTGACGTAAACGCAGAAATGGATGCGTTACGACACCCCTCAGACGCACTTGGAGCGCTATGAGCGCGTAACAGAGGCTTTCTTATGCCGTATTGTAACGCTGGATGAGACATGGGCCACATTATATGAGCCAAAACTGAAACGCCAATCCAAGGAATGGTGTCATTATGGGTCTCTGTAGAAAGTCAAAAGTGCATCAGAGCTCCAGTATGGTGAAAGTTTTGGTGATTCTCATGTATGACTGTGATGATGTTATCCTAAAGCATTACACTCCTCCATGCCAGACCGTCAATGCACAGTATTACTGTTCGTTTTTGGAGCATCACCTCTGACCAGATTTGCGAAAGAAGTGGCAACACTTTCTGCATAACCCACCCATCAATTTGCATGACAATGCGTGGGCGCATACAGCGCAAGCTGTTGTTGCTCTGTTACAACGATGGGACTGGGAAGTATTGTACCATCCACCATACTCCCCGGACTTAAGTCCTTGTGACTTTGATTTGATTCAGAACATGAAGGAACCATTTCATGGCATTCGCTACAGAACTGTTAAAGAGATTCGACAGGCAGTAAACTGCTCCATTCAAACTATCAACAGAACAGGCTCTGCTAACAGTATACTATGCCTTCCACAATGCTGGCAATGGGTCCTACACAACGCCGGTGACTACTTTGAAGGACAGTAACAGGTGCAAACATGTAACTCTTTTGTATTGGTTGTGAATAAATAGCTGCCACTATTTAAGTTCCAACTGTTGTATATTCTGCAGTACAGAAACCTCCAGCAATCTCTCAATTTGCGGGTGGAGCTTATTAGAATCACCTGCAGCATCTCCTTCAAACAGTGTTGGTGTTTAAATGGATACATTAATGCAAACACTGAACAGAGGGATCTCATTACGTGGGACTTTCAAAAAAATATTTCTAAATTAATAAATAATGCAATTTTTGGAGAAATTGTGGAAAATGTTAGAGAATACCACAAGATTCATTTACTTTACCATTACGAGGGGCATTTTGATGCAAGAGGTTACATAGCCAGACCAAATTTTAAGCAGTCCACCAACTTAAATCAACAACTAGTCACACTGGAAATGGCTAAAGTTTCAATGCAATTCACGAAGCCTATCTATATCAGTATGTGTGTTCTGGACCAGTTCCACTCTGAGTTCATGAAGCCAAACTTTGCTGATTTCAAATTACTTTACATGGGTACAGACAGTTCCATCTACAGACTGAAAGGCTGCAATAAATATGAAGTAATTAGGTACAATATCGAAGCATTTGACACGTCTGGATATGCAGCTGATAATCCTTGCAGAGTAACATCTTAAAACAAGGTTATCAGTCTGATGAAAGATGAGGCGAATGGTTCACAGACTGTGGAGTTTGCGGGGCTCAGATAAAAAATGTATGCATACCGCATAATGCAGGTGCTGTCCAAAGGCGGGCTAAGGGTGTGCATCACACAGCCTCACAGGCTGTCACGATCAAGGATTACAAGAGGTGCCTGCTGAGGGCGTTGTCGCTGCTCCACATATGGTCTGCCAAGTAGTCTTTCAATCGCTAGGTCATGAGGTACATACTACAATGCAGCTGAAAGCTGGGCTGTCGTGTTATGATGACAAATGCTTCATCTGTGGGAATGGGATCAGCTCCCTCCCATGCTCACACTACTCACTTGAGTGACTGAGTTTATGGAAGTGTATTTAATTTTAAATAGTGGTTGTGTATGCAGAATAGCTATATTAACCATTTGTTACAGATGTGTGTATGTGTATGAGTGAATATCTGTGCACTGTGTGCATAGAAATTGTATATATTATGCGTACTGTGTACATGACTGCACACTATGTATGCATGTATATATCGTATACGTGTGTGTGTGTGTGTGTGTGTGTGTGTGTGTGTGTGTGTGTGTGTGTGTGTGTGTGTGTGTTTCTTCGCCTGCTGTGGCTAGTCCATATTTTCTTTATACTGATTTACAGCAATGATAAATGTACATAGAAGAAATTATTAAAGTGTACATACTGTTTAAAAAAGAATGACAAGTGTATACAGAAACTGACGTAAGATGGGAAACATAATTTTTAAGTTTTTCTCTCTACTAGCTTTCAGTGCATTAATCAATAGGTAGTTTGAAGAAGGAACAATGGGGGAAAAAAAATTGTTTTTTACTGTCAAACTAGTGTTAGTGTATACGTGGGCAAACAAAAGTGGCCCAGATGAGTGGATATGATTTTACGTTAATGTATACACACCCTGTGAGGCACACATGACATATATGCCCACCACGTGATCAACACCGGTTAGAGCGTAGTGGAGGCTGTATCATTGTGAGTGGAGCAGTGCAAATGGGGCAATGGTACTTACAGTGGAGCAGTGCGTGTTTATGGTGGAAAGTTACATCACAATAAAGTTGTGAAAACTGTATGGTCAGTTGCTTCCTGAGAAGTTTAATGGTGTCAAAGTACCAGCAACGAGTGCCACGCAACGCTTAGTCCAAAAATAGTGAGAGACAATATCTCTTTCAAAGAAGTGAAAGAACATTCAAAAACATGCCCATGTATAAGAAAATGTGGCTTCAGTTCACCAGAAAATGCTTTTGAGTCCTACCAAATCAACCTGATGCCTGTCACAAGAGACCGGCATATCACATCAATCATGTGGATGACTAATCCACCTGGACCTGCATGTTCATGCATTTAAAAAAATGTAAATGTTTCTCAGTGTCTCCAGTTTTTTGAGTGGCTATTCACTGAGACAACAATGAATGGCTTGGACATGGATCTATTCTTTATGTTTGATGAAGCCTGGTTTCACCTGAGTGGTTACATCGTCTCTCAGAATCACAGGTTCTGGGCAGCAGAGAATCTGTATAACTTCCACAAAACAAAATTGCATGATCATAAAGTTGGGGTTTGGTGGCCAGTGTCTGCACACTGCATTATTCATCCCATCTTCTTTCATCAGATGCTCACTTCGACACATTACATTGCCAACAATTTGAAACCATTTGTGGCAGCATTAACGGAGGACGGGAAGACCTACAGTTACTTCCAGCAGAATGGAACACATTTACCAGTCTTCACACCTGACAGAGTTGTTAGCAGAGGTCAGTCTGGTCACGGCCTTAGCTGGCCGGCCAGGTCATCCGATCTGTCAGTGTGCGACTACTTCGTGTGATGTTTTTTCAAGAACTGCAGCAGAGCATTTTGGATGAGATTGTTGCAGCAATTCCAGCAGTCCAACTTCAATCACCCTTCAGCAACTTGCTGACCAGCGTCCAAAAGCACTAAGAGATGAAGGATGTTCACTTTCAACATCTGCTATAGTCAGGTTAGTATTGTAGTCCCTTTCATTTGCTGTGTTTCTTTGTACCAAGTAAATCTGTTCTCTGGACCACTTTTATTTGCCCCATCTTGTAGATGTACATTGTGAGCTGTAAAAAGAGACTGAAAACCACTCACATCCTGGTTTAATCAGACTAGGAAATATTCAATAGTTCAAAGAAGAGAACATATGCCAGTTTTGAGTTTGTCAACCCACAATGCTGTGGTTGCTCTAACAGCAGGTGTACACATCGGCTGTTCAGTTGCTTAAGGCTTCATGTTTGCAGTGCATCAGAGTATTGTTTTGTATTTAATGCCTGATGTCTGAATTTAGATATTGTTCATTAAAGGTAAATGAATAACAGTTATTCATATAGTAACTATTCTAGATGGTTTGAAAGCGTATTAGTTTGGCAACACCAACAATGAACAAGTCTCTGGTAAGCTCCTCATTTTTGATTTTAAAATACAGGCAGTTAGAATATTTCTTACCCAAAGGTTATTTAACTGCCTCTGACTTCACTGATGGTATGGTGAAGAACATTTTCTTGCTGCAAAAGAACAAGAGTGTCCCACATTCCCACACAAGTGGCGTAAAATGGAAAAATTGAAGTACAAGACAACAAAAATTGCATCACAAGACAAGAAGATCAAGGGAGTATGAAGACAGTTACATAATTCCACATGAGTACAGACCATTTTATGAGATATTGATGAAACCAGCAGCAGCTGTTGTAGACGATGATAAAAGTGAATGACAGTAATGATTGTCAGGGTTAATTTCATAGATAATTCTTTGAAAACTTGTGAGTAGTATATAAACTTCTGATATGTTCTATTATGAAAGTTTTGTGAAAATATAAATATTTCTGATGTGACAGGAATTTTTTAATGCCTAATTGATAATCAGTTTGAAGATGGGAACAAATCCACAGTTTTTAATACTGTGATGCATTCCTCAGGACAATCCAATTTATCTTTTCAAGGTACTGACATAGGAGGTTAATGTAAAGAATATCATATAAATGTTCCACTAAGATAAAATTAAATAAAATTAAAAATAAGAAAAGGAAAAAGTTTCTTGTACTTCCCCTTACAAGGAGATTTTGGATCCACTCCCTTCTTCGTACTAACAATTCAAATGTAACTGATAGTGTTGGGTTACAAGGAAAAATTTATGTTATAAAACATGTATATTGTAAAATAGCTTTGTACATAAAAACATAAAAGAAAAGAAAACATGTTAATAAACAACAACAATTATTGTTAACAAAAAAATTGCTCCTAATTAACCATAAGTTAATTTGTTATACCATTGTTGTTATTTACAAAAAGAACCTGACCCTCTCACTACACAGTACAACTGAATTACAGAGACAAAAAACTGTTGATAACAATAATTCCTAACCTAATTTGTATATATCAAACCTAAACCTCTCCGTATGGTATACAGCACATGAATGACATTGCTCACACATTAGCTCTAGTATAAATGAGGGAGGCAGTATGGGGAGCTCGAATCTTGTTGTTCCATGGAGAAAGAATAGGGGAGAGGATAAACTTTATCTTCCCATCAATTTTATGCAGAGAGAGAGAGAGAGAGAGAGAGAGAGAAGGGGGGGGGGGGGCGGAGGGAGAGGGGGAGTTGTATTGAAGTAACGTACTACTATTTTCGTTCAGATGTTGGCAGCAGTTGCAAATATAGCAGCCTCTTTTCATGGCAAGTTGAAAGTTTGACGTTTCAACATCTCTCTTAGTTCTTCTTATTGCCTTTGCTGTTTCCTTCATTTGCCGTTTAAATTAATCATAGTGTTCCATTTTCCTTGATATTCCCACTTTTTCCATTTTTTGACACCTCTATCAAAACTTCTTTACATACTTCATTCTACCTCATTTTATTTTTATTTTGTTTGATACAAATGTTCTCTGTGTAGCATTATTAGTTTATCTAGCTAATTCTTGCCAACTGCCATGTTTTGTTATTTTAATTTCATCTTATTGTTGAATGGACTGTTTTGTTGTAGTAAGTGCCTTTTACTTTATTTGTATTTTACCATTTAGAAGTTTAATGTTAAATTAGGAGAGGTAGTGATCAGAATCAAGTTCACCATTCTTTATCACTTTCATGTGCATGATTTTCTCATTTTTTTTTCTTTTGAAACAGCTATGCATGCTGATAATTTTTTATAACAGGCATGCTGAAGCTCATGGTTTACAAATTTGAGCATTATGTTAGAATCTGAATATGTAGCTGATAAGAGTCATATTATCTACAGGGTGTTACAAAAAGGTACAGCCAAACTTTCAGGAAACATTCCTCACACACAAAGAAAGAAAATATGTTATGTGGACATAAATCCGGAAACTCTTACTTTCCATGTTAGAGCTCATTTTATTACTTCTCTTCAAATCACATCAATCATGGAATGGAAACACACAGCAACAGAACGTACCAGCGTAACTTCAAACACTTTGTTACAGGAAATGTTCAAAATGTCCTCCGTTAGCGAGGATACATGCATCCACCCTACGTCGGATGGAATCCCTGATGCAGCCCTGGACAATGGCATATTGTATCACAGCCGTCCACAATACGAGCACGAAGAGTCTCTACATTTGGTACCGGGGTTGCGTAGACAAGAGCTTTCAAATGACCCCATAAATGAAAGTCAAGAGGGTTGAGGTCAGGAGAGCGTGGAGGCCATGGAATTGGTCCACCTCTACCAATTCATTGGTCACCGAATCTGTTGTTGAGAAGCGTACGAACACTTCAACTGAAATGTGCAGGAGCTCCATCGTGCATGAACCACATATTGTGTCGTACTCGTAAAGGCACATGTTCTAGCAGCACAGGTAGAATATACCGTATGAAATCATGATAACGTGCTCCATTGAGTGTAGGTGGAAGAACATGGGGCCCAATCAAGACATCACCAACAATGCCTGCCCAAACATTCACAGAAAATCTGTGTTGATGACGTGATTGCACAATTGCATGCGGATTCTCGTCAGCCCACACATGTTGATTGTGAAAATTTACAATTTGAACACGTCGGAATGAAGCCTCATCCGTAAAGAAAACAATTGCACTGAAAAGAGGATCGACACATTGTTGGATGAACCATTCGCAGAAGTGTACCTGTGGAGGCCAATCAGCTGCTGATAGTGCCTGCACACACTGTACATGGTACGGAAACAACTGGTTCTCCCGTAGCACTCTCCATATAGTGACGTGGTCAACGTTACCTTGTACAGCACCAACTTCTCTGACGCTGACATTAGGATTATCGTCAACTGCACGAAGAATTGCCTCATCCATTGCAGGTGTCCTCGTCCTTCTAGGTCATCCCCACTCGCGAGTCATAGGCTGGAAAGTTCCATGCTCCCTAAGTGCCAATCAATTGCTTCAAACGTCTTCCTGTCAGGACACCTTCGTTCTGGAAATCTGTTTCGATACAAACGTACCGCGCCACGGCTATTGCCCCGTGCTAATCCATACATCAAATGGGCATCTGCCAACTCTGCATTTGTAAACATTGCACTGACTGCAAAACCACGTTCGTGATGAACACTAACCTGTTGATGCTACGTACTGATGTGCTTGATGCTAGTACCGTAGAACAATAAGTTGCATGTGAACACAAGCACCGAAGTCAACATTACCTTCCCTCAATTGGGCCAACTGGCGGTGAATCGAGGAAGTACAGTACATACTGACGAAACTAAAATGAGCTCTAACATGGAAATTAAGCGTTTCCGGACACATGTCCACATAACATCTTTTCTTTATTTGTGTGTGAGGAATGTTTCCTGAAAGTTTGGCCGTACCTTTTTGTAACACCCTGTATAAATATAAACAACACCAAGGAGGCTATAATGGTATTAACATTTCAAGTGAGCTATATAGGTTAAGTGGAGGATTTGGTGATAATTTTTAGAATGTGTTTTTGGTATGGATTTGATATTATATTTTCATTATCATTGGTTGTTGGGATTGGCTAATTAAGTTTGGTCACCCCTTTCCTCCCCCCAAAATAAATATTTTTTTAGGTTGCCCCTTATTTTTTATGATTCCTTATTAGTAAAGAGAATGATTTTGTAACTGGCAATATGTACATTGTTTTGCAACATTGTATATATGTTTCCAATGTTATGGTTGCCATCCTGTAATTTGGTCACATGAGTTTGTGATGCCATGGTCATGATCTTTTAATTTGGTTGGTGATGCCTTTTTTGAAAATTTTATAACATAATTGGACAAAGCCAGCAGGTGTATCGAACGCTTCAATCACTTCTAGTAATATACAGCCAATACCACCACAAAAGCAACACAGCCTCTAGTTTTGATCCTCCACTTGGCTCTAGATTAGAGGACCCAGATCAGTTGTCTGAATTATGTTGCAAATGGACAACTGTGTTGGGACCCCACATGTATGGTTAGCTGCCTTCAACAGTTCTACCAACCCATGGAAGGGTAAAAAAGACCAAAGGAAGGAAGCTGGGTTTAACGTCTCATCGTAATTGAAGTCATTCAAGGTGGACCACAAGCTCGGATTTATCAAGGATGGAAAAGGAAATTGGCTGTGCCCTTTCAAAGGAACCATCGCAGCATTTTCCTAGAGCGATTTAGAGTAATCATGGAAAATCTAGATATGGATGGCCAGATGTGGGTTTGAAGCATTGTCCTCCCAAATGAGAGTTCAGTGTGCTAACCACTGTGCCACATCACTTGGTATGGTAGCGTAAAGGCTGTGGCAGTGGCTAATTGTATATTATTCTCTAAACCTAGCGGTCAGTGTTTCAGTTAATAATGAACTCTCTTGTCTGCTGTTTCATCAATAGTCAAATGATTTTTTAATGACATCATTCATGAGATCTGCTTCTCACCAAGTTATTTTGTTACAGTGTTTGGTGAATGGCCTATGACTGGCTGAAGTCCCACATGCATAAAAAGTACCAGTGAAACTTCCTGGCAGATTAAAACTGTGTGCCCGACCGAGACTCGAACTCGGGGCCTTTGCCTTTCGCGGGCAAGTGCTCTACCAACTGAGCTACCGAAGCACGACTCACGCCCGGTACTCACAGCTTTACTTCTGCCAGTACCTCGTCTCCTACCTTCCAAACTTTACAGAAGCTCTCCTGCGAACCTTGCAGAACTAGCACTCCTGAAAGAAAGGATATTGCGGAGACATGGCTTAGCCACAGCCAGTGGCTGTGGCTAAGCCATGTCTCCGCAATATCCTTTCTTTCAGGAGTGCTAGTTCTGCAAGGTTCGCAGGAGAGCTTCTGTAAAGTTTGGAAGGTAGGAGACGAGGTACTGGCAGAAGTAAAGCTGTGAGTACCGGGCGTGAGTCGTGCTTCGGTAGCTCAGTTGGTAGAGCACTTGCCCGCGAAAGGCAAAGGCCCCGAGTTCGAGTCTCGGTCGGGCACACAGTTTTAATCTGCCAGGAAGTTTCATATCAGCGCACACTCCGCTGCAGAGTGAAAATCTCATTCCAGTACCAGTGAAGTATATCATAACAGAATGTATAACTCAGCATTCAAAAAAGTTCATTGTGGAGTGTCAAACATTCTGTATTAGCCCCCTTAGTGTTGTTTATATTATAGATAATATGTCACTCATCAACCACAGATTCAGATTCTAACATAGTGCACAAATTTGAGAGCCATAAGCTTCAACATGCCTGTCATAAAAAATTATCAGGTTTATGGATTCACAATCATTTAGAATTTAAGGAAATGGTGTAGAAATACCAAATTAAAAATTCATGTAAATTTTTTTGCTTTTTGAAAATAAGTTAAAAAAAATTGCACACGAGAAGCACTGAATTAAGGACAGCTGCTACTTTGGGGACGTAACATGTTAATTACATATGTCACTGAAACTAAAGCGTTTTGTGATAGTGGACAGAGAGGACACAGTGTAGCAAGTCACTTACTAACACACAATGCTGGCTTACAAAAACAACAACCACTGAGCAGTTATAATATGCAGAGCCACCATCTCGTTACAGGGTAGAGACTTCAACATATCATATTTCACTCATGTACTTATGCTCAGCATATATCACAAAGTGCAGAGATTAGTGTTGGTGCAGGAACACCACCAATAAGGCATTGAGAAGGTCGTCTAGATTGGCAAGTCATGGTATACATTTTTACACAATGATGGCAGGCTATAAGTATGCTGAAAAACACAAGGTGGTGCATACTGCATGCTAACAGTATGGGATTAATGCTGATGGTTCAGTTGTTCTTGTTTATAAGGGTTTACATGTGGCCAATGAAACATCTACAATCTTCCTCACAAACAAACAAGACAAAAATCTACTATATCAATGTGCATCTGTTTGTTCAACCTCTGGCACAATTGAAGTAACCCATACATTAATCAATACAATGCACAATCCCATCACACACCAATTATCAGAATTTTTTGAGGAACTTCCTGCATACATGATGATCCTCGTGTGGTCTCCCAGGCTACCTGACTTCAATACTGTTGGGCACATCAGACATCATCAAGTGAGACGTGGGTGCCTTAGACCAACTATGACCGAACTCTGGGAGACATATTGAGTGGCCGTGAACTAAGATGGAGCCGTAAAACGTTTGGTGTCTTGTGGAGTCCATGGCATGACATGTCACTGTCATCATTAGTGCTATGTTCTAGCCTACTAGGGAAGTGTGTCTAATTCAGTTACACAACAAGTGTGGAAGTATCAAAGAAGATACTTTTGAATTCCAAATACATGCAGTAACAGCCAAAAAAAGGGCAACCTAAGGCACTTATGAATGGAGTTTTTTAATGAATCCACACATTTCCTAAAGTTTCACAAGGTTTTTTCAATATTAAATATAATGTTCATAATTACGAGACAAGATGCAAGGATGTTTTCACAGAGAAAAGATATGACATCCCTTTCTGTCAAAATTAACCAGTCATTGAGTCACTGTTTTATTCTCAAAAATAAATCATCAGATCAGTGTCACTTAAGAAATGAGTTAAGAAATGTGTTGACAGCCAACAACGTCTTTGGTGTTAATGAATACATAGATCATCAGCATCAAGTTAAACATAAACAAAGAAAATGTCTACCGTGTAAAACTGTTACATAGAAACTGGCTTCCAATATATTTGCTAGTGGGTGACAGTAACATTTATTCTTGTTTTCTACACTCAATAAAAGTTTACTAACACATTCGATTTTTCCTAGTTCAACATTTTATTACTGTGGCCGCAATATTATGGTGTTGATTCAGACTAGATAACACAATCATCATATAACATGTCACTGGAAATATGAAGACAAAAAAATAGTGCTTAGTCCCATGTTTTTACCACTGTCTCTTACACGTAATTATATTCTGCATGTTCACTATGACGTCTCATTCCCGTGTATTTCATCTCTAAACACCAGTCTTGTTTGTCCTTTCGTCATCCACTTGCACGCATACTTTTTTCCCCTTGATGTTGTTGAGCAACTTAAAACATGCGTAAATTTACATTCTTCTTTGGAAATTTGTGAGCAAATCCTGTATCAACAACTTAGATCCACGAATAGTAAATAAAATCAAAAGTGAACCTATATCATACTAATACCATAACAACTCCTCAGTATTATTTGTCACACGCTTCTAATCAGTAATGGAAACTTCCTGTTCTTATTTGACAGCTTTCTCTCACATAAATGGAATCTAATAAAACACTCGTGTATTAAGATGGATTGTTTAGGGGATGGGGCGGCAGGGACACAAGTGAAACAATTTCTGTCCTATACTAAGTAGGAAAAGCCTTCCTAATGTTCTCTAAAATTTGCAGAACATTAGGAAGTGTTTTCCTATTTAATATTGTTATCACCTTCTGCCAATCAGCCCCGGAAATTTCAGTTAATTTTAATTCTGTACTACAATGTCGTGCCAATTTCTCAACGGATGACGGGTGGATGAAAATCACAAGCCTTAAACATTATTCATAGAAGCGAAAGATTTTCCGACTCGTCCCGACGACGTAAACAGGCAAATTTTTGCGAGTCATTCGTCGACAGCAAAACCCTCACTCAATAGCTTCGCTATTTTGACAACTCACCTCGTTCTGCAAAAGACCGGAAGGACCTGTGAAGTACACGTCGACACTTTACCAACAGTCTTCTTGAAATAGGTATCACAGGAACTGGAATGAGAAACAGTTTTCTAATGTACATCACAAATCAACACTCCTGAGATAAAAAATAAATACTGATGCCAACAAAATATAAAAGGTTTTTGTTGTTTTTTATTATTTATTAAAACGGCGATTGTAATGTCTAGACCTCGGAGAATTGTTTTACGCCTGGCGTCAATCTAGCGAGTGTTTCTCACCTACTACCGAAATTCGGCAACGAAAACACACCATTTAGTAAGTACAATTCAGCTAACCTAATTCAAAACATTCATATTTGTTGACAACCAGCTGTTGCTTGACAGCATGGGTCAAAGATTATGTCACATACGTGCATCCATAGAGTATAAAAATCTATGGAAAGAGCATTCGGATGCGCAGAATCATGGTCTGCTATAATCACAGTCTAACTCTAACATAACAATGGCGACACTTCGCCTCGATTTTGTTGCCTACGGCGCCTCAAGCGGCCAGTAACTTAAACTGTGAGTTCGGCGCGATCGTTAAAGTGAATAGTGGTTGTTTATTTTGATTTCTACAATGGTTTTTACAAGCGGGAGCGTTTGTAGCGCAATAAATTGCAGCAACAACAGGAAGAAGACACTACAGTTGTCTTTTTTTGGGTTCCTAAGGATCCTGAGAGGTAGATACCATCATGTTACTAAACTGTATGTTCAGGATTCACTTGCAAACTACATATGTATTAATGATTAATGTTTCGTTTTAGGAGCAGAAAATGGCTAGTCAGTAGTAGACGAGAAGACCTTATGAAAAAAAGACCCAGTTTACCTGTATAATAATATTAGGTTTTTGTTCGCTACATTTCGAACAAAACCAGTTCATGAACGCAGTTCATGAATGCAGTACTCACATTGTTTGACATCCCAAATAAGCCACCTCAACTGACGATGAAGAGGAACCTGCCACAAAGATTCGACAAGCCATCTAAAGCTGTAAAACAGTCCTATGACACAGAAGCAGCCAGTTTAGCTCTCCGTATATCAGTGCCAGATTCGTGTGAATCGTCAGCACAGACCTGCTTTGACGATGAAGTGGTTAGATTAAGTGCAGTTATTCGTGTCTTACAAAAACATAACGTTTGGTATGTATTTCATTCATTTCTGATGTTAGCCACTTAATTTTCCTTGCTTCCTTCGTGTGATGACATTATTTTGTTAGCACCTTGTTCACTGACAGAGTGTTGAAAATTAATAAAAATTTGGTTTTGCGTAACATGTAATCAGCTCATTATAATGTTTTCAACATTTTCACCCACAATTTCGCAGTTGCTTGTCCCTGTAGCGGTACATGCCTGTGCTTCTTACGTGTGCATCTGTGTGTTTATATTCTTTTGATATCAACAAGGGAAGCTGCAATTCTATCCAACGTCACAATTGTTTCTTCACGAATGTGTTGTAGCTTTCCACTTGATTCGTGGTTTTTGTCCATACTTGCGCTTATTTTTTGAATCATTTTTATAAACATATATGTCTTATGATAGTACAAAACCCTTGGAGGCACGAAAATAACTCAAATATTTCGTAAATTACGTAGGAAATGGGTGCAAAACAAATATTACGCTCACGACGCGTCTGATGTTCACCTTACTCGCCGCGTGGAGCGCTAGTGTCGCTCCATCTGTCAAACGGTAACAACTTTTACAACAGTGAGTGTCGCGACTGTTATGTTATACTGTGCTATTATTCTCCTAGCCTTCCCACTCTGTGAAAAAGCGCGAACACAGGAAGTACTCACATTCACCACCGGAGTGTTGCAAGGGTGCAGTAGTATGCCCGAGCAGCACTACCCGCACTTAATCACATCTGTTGGAGACGAATTACTTTTCTGTTGATCGGTTTGTTATTATTAGTATTTTTAACACGATTGGTATAACAGTTTTGCAGATTACGTGACCTAATTTCTCAGCATAATCTAGTCTCACATCAGTCGCCCTGTAAAACCTTTGAAGGATTCAAAACATTGAGAACTATGTAGCTAAAATTTTGCGATTTACCTTTGAATAACAAACAGGATACAAACTGAAATAATGCACTCTACTGTATGTAGCAGCAATTACCAATAAAACACACCTGTAAATTATGGGGAGCAAAATTGCACCAAATTCATACTAATGATGGCCACACTCAATAGCATTACTTAATCAAAATACTGAAACATCACTGCATGAAGTGCAGAACTAATTTTGGACATGAGGAGTTTCTATCATGACTGACGTGAATAACACAAATAAATACGAATAACATCTTAAATACGCTATTTAATGTCCTCTACATATAGCAGTTTTCCTTAGTAACACTAGTAGTTCATTTTTTCCTTAATAGGAGGGCAATATGATTGGGGCCCATAAACTGGTATAGTTTCACTAGCCAAGGTTCTTTGATTATTGGAAAAGTAAAAACTATCTCTAAAAGCTAATCATTCACTTAAATTACTTTGCAAGGTAATAAAATACAATACTGGGTTTAATTAAGTTCTACAGAGACCATTCATGATGAATACCAAGATGCATTATCTTTGGAAGTGTGCATAACTTCACTTCTAATAGAACTCGGTTCATTAAAGATTTATGTGTACTTGTATTTTAATCACCTGTGAAGTAGGTATTCTTGGTAATAATATTTACACAATCTTGCTCTGTAATCCTACAATACTGTATTTTATAATAAACTAAGGATACTTTAGCAAAAGCCTACCCAATTTCACTTTTATGGTTTTAGCTTTTTAGTAATTAAGGTTCTCACTTTCCTCTTGATTGATATTTAGATTTTTGTACTTAAATGTCCTACCTTAACAATTTGACTTGGGGTATTCCATAAACAAAGAATCAGAATTTTACTCTTACTTTAACTTTTGTTACTCCTTTAACTTCAGATAAAAAATCACTTTTAAAAACATGAATGCCGGAATGGTTCATTTAAATCAGGATACTCGGTTTTAGTAGCACTTATATGAGGACCCTCTGTAGGTTCGTGATCAGGATTGATGTTATGTTTCGAACACTAATTGACGTTTTACGTGATTATTATTGAAACAACACACAAATTAACTGATCCATGTCAATATACATTACGTAACTGAATGTATGAAGTCTGTGAAGCTGTGGAGAAGATTAGTGGCAGGAGAAATGGCGACTAACTGTACTCACGAATCTGGATGTGCGAATGCCGTCGGATTTTCAACATTTTAGAGCCATCCCATTCTTTCGTGAATAAGAAATAATAGCCATGTCCACATCCAACGCAAATCCCTTCTAATGCAGCTTCCAATTACCTCTCCTAGCACCATCGAATTGTATCGTGCTAAGGGTTGCAACACACTGTGTGCTGTTCACACAAAGGAGCCGCTCAGTTCGACCGCCAAACCCACCTTATAACATCGCACCATGCCACTTTCGTTGTGGAGGGAGTTCCCTATAGCGTTTGCATGTTACAAATATAAGTGCCATAAGCATGAACCAGCTTTTAACAAACACACTTCTTTCACAAACATATTCATATTACAATAATTGAAAATTTCAACATATTATTTTGCTTTTTTCATGTATACATTACAATACTCTAATTTTCTTGCCATGCATCAAGGAGTTCAAACAACACAGGATGCAGAGTTCATAAATTGCAGATACACAGTTACTTAAAATAAACCGACTTCTAGTCGATATAAGTGTTTCAGCCCAAATAGCAGGATGTGTGCTCATAGAAGGCAACCGCAAGATTTTTTTTTTTTTTTTGCTAGCATACTTCTATAATTTGGGTGGTACTGATTCCCATGCTACATAACGCTTTAAAGTATCTTCTGCCCATCTGAGACAGGATTTCATGAAATCTGCTATTTTCACAAGAATAAAGGAAGATTTTGCATTTGATGGATCTAGCTCTACTGTTTTAATTACATATGCCAAAACTTTGTAATAATTGTTGTTGTAACACCCACCTAATGAGTAGTTTCATTGAGTTTCTTTGAAAAACGCGAAACTTTAACCCACGTTTTCACAGTTTCAGTCACACTTTATTTAGCTCTTTTTTGATCATCTTTTCATCTAAAATGTCACACAGGATGTGACTGGAAGAACAGCAGTTATTACTTTCATGATATTCGTGCAAGGAGGCACCTGAAATATTGCTTCGATGAAGGGTTGCTCGGTGCTCTCATATTTCCGTTTTTAGTATGCCACATTCAATTAATGTTTGATAGTAGGTCTACATTCTTGTTTGACTTGTCTGACTACAACAGTTTTCTCCAATTTCTTACTTCAGGTCGATAGTCATTCTCGGAAATGAAGGTTGCATACCACATAAGAGCTAATGTTGAAATAAGGTGTGAAATCAGATCTTGAAATTGGTTTAAGCCATTGTTCCCTGAGGTCACTTTGGCTGGGAAACTCTTGAAATGAAATCCCTTTCACCTTATCACTTTGGCTTGTGCGAAATGGCGCACAGTGAAGTGAAACCTGTAACAAGACGTTACTGTGTTAATGTAATGTACAGCAAATCATAAGAAATAATTTATTTGAGCAGATGTGCCGATGGGGTGCCAGATAAGAGAGGGCATCTGACAGACGAAACATACATTGGATTAATGCAAGCTCTGTGGTGGTTTCTTGTAATAAATTACTGTGGTTACATACCCTCTTATAATGCAATACATCCACCTCACATCCTTTATCACACCTCAATAATATACTCTCCAAAATCTAGCCAGAGAAACGGCAAAGCACAATGTTTACTCCGTTTGCACTTGTCCAGCACAGGTTTACTGTGCGCTACTAGTGCCGAGCGAAGTGGGGAGGCTCGGAGAATACTAGCGGGCGATGGCAAAAGACATAGAATATATATCGATGGAGTTAGCATAGCCCACTGAGCATGTTCTCAGCGTGAAACCAGGCTAGTCACGTGATTTTGGACGACGCTGCATATCTACAATTTGTAGTACTAGCGAAATGTGAATATTACTCACGTTTCAGTAACAGCTATAGTGCAATATTGTGGTTGCTACGGAAAGCTCACTCCATAGAAATCTATACTCTGTGGCGCAGAAACAGAATTTCGTCCGCAACATCTTCTGCAATGCTGAGAATTGCGCATTACAGCCCATACAGTACTTAGTGTTATTACTTTGCTGCTACAGATATATCACCTTCAGAAGTAATATGAAACTTTGTATACACGTTTTACAGGTGTCTGAAAAATTTAATACCAGGAAATGAAATTGGCTTGAAGATGTGAAGAGCAATGGTGTTGTGCTTCTTTGCCACAGCATCATAGCTCATATTCCACTTTATTTAGTTTTTTTCTGGTAACAGGATAAGAAGTGACAACCAACAATATGTTTTTCCGTTTTCTATTGCACTTATTCATTTTATCGAATCTCTGCTCTAACTAATTATATTACAATGATGCTGTATATGGCACTGAAGTGTCACGAAAAAACAACGAATTTGAAAGTATGAAATTGTTACAGTAAACATGGTAAGGAGTTTGCACCACTTGCTTGTCTATTATTGTTTTTAATTTTCCTTTATTTATTCTTCTGCTTCTTACAGACAAGTAAATCCTCTATAACATTTTTTCACCGTCTCATCAGCAAAGTAAAACCATACACTATACAAAAAATGATCGTATGGTATTGTTGGCCACGAGGCCCCATTCGGGAGAGTTCGGCCGCCGTATTGCAAGTCCTTTTTAGGTGACGCCACTAGGGCGACTTGCGAGTCAGTGATGATGAATGACACACAACACCCAGTCCCCTGCCGGGAATCGAACCCAGGCCCCTTTGCATGGTAGGCAGTAACGCTACCACTATGCTACAGAAGTGGACTACACTACACAAAAAATATGAGATGAATGCTGGAATTTTTAAGTAAGAAAAAAAGTACCAGACAACAATTTTTTTACATTTTCTATTTCACTGAGTCATATTGTCGAATCTGTTCTAATTAATCATGTTACAATGACACTATGTAGGAAACTGTCTCACACAGAAACAGTTAGATACACATGAATGTTCTAGAACCTGCATAAACTAAAGGAAATTTATCACACAGTCATGTATAAATTTTATCTGCATATAAACATAGCACCAGTATGTATACACTATCTGGCAATTTACTCAAACACATTTGCACGTTTATCTAGCCATTGTCTCGTAAACACATCGCCATAAAATCGAAGAAATTATCTCTACAATACAAGATTTTATAATACCATGTCTCACTATTTTTCAACATGTGAAGTACTTCATATCAATACGATATTTACAATCATCCATTTGTTGTACACAACTATGAAAAGTACTGGTCCTGCTTTCACATATTTCTCTTTACATTCACACCGACGACAATACTGCACCACAGTTGTTGCTAAAAGTAAAACGTGCAGAAACATATAAAAAATATAAGGCGAATAGGGACCGATGACCTCGCTGTTTCGTTCCCTCATCCATGTAAAACAACCAACCAAAATGAATATGTGTAATATTCAAGTTTGTCTATTGCCACATAATGTAGATTAGTCAAATCATCCCAAAATCACGTGGCTATCTTGGTTTGATGTTGAGAACATGTGCAGTAGACAATGCTCACTCCATAGATATATGACTCCACCCAAGCATGTTAGAATCAGCAATCAATTAAATCTCTTTAGTCAGAATTTATTTTATTTAACCGTATGGCAAGGGGCCCCCGTCAGGCAGACAGTTCGTTGGGTGCTGGTCTTTCAATTTGATGCCACATAGGCGACCTGCAGTCAATGAGGATGATATGATGATGATGAGGACAGCACAATACCCAGTCCCTGGGTGGAGAAAATTCCCTGACCCAACCGGGAATCGAACCCAGGCCCAGAGGATTGACAATCCGTCATGCTGACCATTCAGCTACCAGAGGCGGACTTTATTTAGAATAAAGGACTCTAATATCCTTGCGTGCACCACAGTCATGTCTGGTCCATCAATGTGCATGTCACCAATCACCCAAACAAGGAGGCTAGAATTCTAATAGCCTAGATCCAACTTTTTCAGACTGTTCAGCACAGCATTACATTGGTTCTACAAGCAACTGGAAACTGTAAGGCTGGGTCCTCTAGGCCAGTGGTTTACTCCAGAGGCAAATGGTATCTGTATTAATAATATTATTAGCTGTACTCCATGGATCTTGTGAAGAGTGGTTTCTGTTATGTGGAAATAAGACAAAGATGTTCGTTTTATTTAAGAGCAGTGCATGGAATGAATTAACATCTCGAGAGACTATTGAGGCACAGTGCTAATTCTAATTATAACTTAACTTAAAACATTATTTAATAATACACAACTGTCATTCTACATTAAACTATGACATTTTAGTGATTCTTACTGTAAAATCATATGTCCAGTATCTGTGATGGACAACTCAACATGTTTCCACTTCCTTGAGATCACTGTGGTGAGGTGCTGACTCAGCATTTTCATATGGGACAAAGGAACAAGAAGAATTCAATAGAGTGACTTAATTATCGTCAAGGTCCTGATAGCAGCTGTGTGTGTGTGTGTGTGTGTGTGTGTGTGTGTGTGTGTGTGTGTGCGCGAGAGAGAGAGACAGAGAGAAAGAGAGAGAGAGAGGAGGGATAAATAAACGACTTATTATATACAAAAGTCTTTGTGAAAATGCTCTTGAAAAGAGTAGAATTAATAGCAAGATTTAACTCCACCATATTATCGATATGATATTTACTTTCCGATAAAGCAGATTGTTGAATGTAAGTGTTCCCATGAACCTGACACCTTTCTGTAAAGGCCAATTCACAAAGAAAAATCCCTCTGACCACTACACGTCAGCTCAGAAAAATGTAGTGTGTTGTCCAGAAATTTGTACAGATATGTGACAGGTGTAAACCGAGAAGTTGGAGGTATCTGCAGAGACAGATAGCTACTTGTGGAATGACCTTAAAAATGTGAACAACATGAAGTTTTTGTAGACGTTATCCTTTAATCTAGGGTTACATACATTTTTTGAGAAAAGTCAAATATTGATACTGACAATTGACATTTTTGAAATTTTATATGTTCTACAGTAGTTTTCAAATCACCAAGTTGTAAGGTTGCTGTGTTTGTTGGTTATTCTTGAATGGAGAACAACTGTGTGAGGTGAAATGACAAGTTCAATGTCGCAATATTTCGCACCACATTACAGCTTTTCACACAGTTTTCAACTCGCCAACATAAAAACAGCGCAATGGATAACGCATCTTGCCAACATCAAAATGTGAAATAAGTTTATACAGAACAATGTTAAATATTAACTCTCTGAAAGAATATTAATCATAAGCACAATATCATGAATGTTTAGTTGGAAGTTTCTTTATATTAATCCTAAGCTCAATAATATGAAGGTTTAATTCGACATTTCTTTACAAAACTGCTTCTACACATGTTATGATGTTGGTCAGTACTACGAAAATCGTCCGATTCCGGTTCGAGGTTCGTTACTATTTATTATGACAATCAAGTCTACAATGGATGGTTGATCATGTGACAAATTTGAGCGCATGATTACCCAAGGCTGCTGGAGTTTACAAAGGACGCAAGCTGGTGAACCAACAGAGTTTACGCCTCTGTACGCGGTATTTACCTTAGGCTGCGACGTGCTGCTGTCTGCAAGGTCGCTCTCTCCCACTGTAATTCCAACATAACTAATCTGGCCTTTGCTGAACTTCCCAGTAGAAACTTTCCCTATGTATATCGTTATGCGAGAAAACATGTACTCATCCCTAGTCTTATTATGTGGCGATATACACTCGCATGGTTGGAGCAGCGTGCATATTATAATGCCCTCTCAGTTCTCGCAAGAACAATTAGCTAATTAGGCTGGTTCGTTTCTCCACAGTTGGAGCTAAACGTCGCTACAGCTTATTTTAGCTGGAGTGCAGCCGCTGTAAACGCAGTGTCCACATCAATTTCTTCTCTGCATCGTACCGAGTGTTAAGCGCTTGTTCTGCACTTGACGCCAGTTCAGAGAAGAGTCACCTAAAAATTATCTCTTGTCCTACTCGTGACATCACTGCCTCCCTCCATTTGGGTTCCTTTTTCACGTCACGGCATTTTTCGATCAATTCCTGTCATTTTGTAGAAACACCCTCTACCAATCGCAACGTACCTTCTATCAAACTGCGTTGAAACTTAAATAGTTTTCTCCTTCCTAGTGAGTTTCCGCCAATCGAACGTTTTGTGCCCATTCTAGACGCCTAAAGTACATTGATGCTTCTGTGTGTCACACTCGCTGAACGAAAATGCGTCACTTGCTTTTGTTCGTCTCCCATTGGAATTTTGAAACGCAGTTTTATTAAGCTTCTTCTCTGCTCTTGTACTGATGCCCTCGCTACAGGCGGCCCTCCAGCTTGAATCAACTGGCTCGGAGTCGCTGTTCTCTTTCCTGCCACCCCTTTAAGTGGTCGCCAGCGTGTCCCGCAGCACGGTTTCACTACGCTGTTGTGAAGCTGGCTTTTCAAAACTAAAAGCGACTTGTCTCGCGTTCCCTGTTCTATCTTCCACTCAAAGATATGCATTGTATAGAAATGGTTTGTTAATTACCGTTGATTGACTGCTATCCCTTTTTGCGTTACATATTGATAGGCAAATGTTCTCATAACTGTCGATTTACGTTAGGTGTCGTCTTCACCTTCTCATTGCGATTTGTAAATGTCTCATGTAAGGTGCGAATTTGACCATTTATTCTGCCACCTAACAAAGTGCTTTGGGTAGATCTTTACTGAATGTTCTAGAATTAATACCAAAGATAATTATTCCAGCACTATGAAATGGCTATTGATGACTGACATGGAAATGTTACTCTCTGCTCTCTGTCATTCAGATAAATTCATAACGGTGAACTACTAGGCAATATTTTAACTTTAACATGAAGATGTTATGGTTCATACAATCAAAAGATTTATCCAACTCACAAAATATTCCCAATGGCAATAGTTTCTTAATCACTGGTTCTAGAATAATATCTTTCAAGGTAAATATAGCCTATTCAGTTGACAGTCACTTTTTAAAAAAATCCAAAATGTTTGCTACTGAGTATTTTTCTGTGCTAAGGATTTATGAGGTCTATTGTACAAGGAAATACTAAAAAAATAAAAAATTCTGTCACTAACGAAATGAAGTGGTATTTCTTTAGTGATATTTTACTTAGTAATAATTTTGCCTATGAGTAGCATGTTCAAGTTTCTCAAGGAAAGTACTGTTATAAAAGGATTCATTACTCAAGTAAATTAATATATTACTAATTTCTGTTCAACATCATTTCGTTAATTTACTGCTCATGTCGCCATAAAAACGTGTACATTTGGTATTAAATGCATTGATAAAATCGAAAACTTAATTTAGAATTGTAGGATGAAGTTGAATTTCCCAATACATATTCTTCAAGACTTTTATTAGAAACTGTAGACTATGTATTAAGAGAGTATATAAACATAAATTAACTACTACTGACAGAAATAAGTTATTAAACGATACGCAGTTTTGGGACACTCAGTGATCAGTTTATTACCTGCCTTTAAAGAAATATCTTCATTTCTTAGATTCATTTTTTACTATGTTCCAAATAGTTTTATCTTGATCCTGGAGAAATTTATTTTTTTCTTAAAAGTACAAACATTTTGATGCTCTGATGACTTTACTTGGAATTTTGCAATACAGTTTGTGGTATAATTTAAGTCCCTTATTATTTGTGCTTCTTGGGGCCAAGCAGAGACCTAGATTTTGGGCTATGCTGCAGATCAATCTGTCTGCACAACAAAGAATTGTACTTACATTTGATGTCGTTTTATTGCCTTTGCCTAGTTACAGCCAAACCAAATGATGTATCATGCATAAACACAACACATGAAGTTCCGTTAGTAATGTTTAGCTTTTATGGACTGTATGCTGTTGTGGTTTCACCTTCGTTTACTAATTCTGGCACCTTAGAGCAGAATAAAGCGGAAGATGACCTACATCAACATCATTATTTGATGGGTTCGAAACGAGTCCCGCTGAGAACTGACGCCAGGTTTCAAATCGACGTCCTATATAGGCCACCGTTCAGTACACGGCGCATGCGCCGCCCATCACGGCTTCTGCCTTCCTGAACTTTCTTCGGTGCGGCCTTGATTGCGATATATCGTTGCCAGCAGTGTTTCACTAAGGGCAGCGCCACCTCCCTGTCTAGGAAGGCAGAAACATTGATGGGCGGCGCATGCGCCGTGTACTGAACGGTAGGTCGTCGGTAGGTCGTCGGTAGGTCGTCGTTTTGAAACCTGGCGTCAGTTCTCAGCGGGACTCATCAGCAGAAGCAGCATTTTCCTGAAGATGCCGACCAGTCAAGTCAAGTTGATTTTAGGATCCGGCAGCAAACCTGAAGAGACTTTCAAGACTTCTTTCACCGGGAAAGCCTAGATAATCACATCAAGTACCTCTACGGGGAGGAGGTGGTGAAACTTGTACAGAAGTTAGATAAACTTCGGAGGAAAAAAGGAAAGCTGTTGTGTACACTCGCCTTCTTACTGAGATGCCATGACGAAGTTAGTGTTCCTAATTTCGCCAGATTTTTTCATTTTATTAATAGTAAGAGATCTAATAGGATTAAGGAACGTGTAAGCCAAGCACTTATAAGAGAACGCATTCGTTTTACCCGCGGACAGCTTGATATTGTTTCCAAAGATTTATTTTACTTACATTTGAATATGCCATCGCAGTTTTCAAGAGATGTTTGGCAGTGGGTTGATGATTCCACATGGGCGCTATCAGATTGGGCACATAGGAGCGCCGTTACGAGACAGTCTTGGAAATTTGAACTTCTTCTTTCTCGTTCTACAGCATCAGAAGCGGATAAGCGTCGGCATACTGTGATTAATCTTTCTAACAAGGCGTTGGATGGGCCCACAGTGTCGGTATTGGAGAAAGGTGTAAATTTTTCGCCCACTCCCAAGAGACTTCCTGTCACGAAGTTCATATGCTCTGTAGAACAAGCAGTACACAGCCTACCCGAGGATCAAGCAGAGGAAATAAGGCAAGAAGTGTAACACACATTACGTCGGACTCGACCACCGCGGGATAACATCTCTTCCGCAAAGAGAGCAGCCATTCGTTCCCTTAGGAATGATGATGAAGTAGTAGTTTTACCAGCTGACAAGGGGAATGCCACGGTTGTAACGACACGGGATGATTATGTCCTAGAAATGGGTTTAATTCCCAACGACTTGGCGTACAGAAGACTATCTAATGACTCCACAGAGAGGATCAACCGTAACACACTTTCACTGTTGAAAAAAGAGCTCGTTCTCAGAAGATTTACATAAGAAACTTCATCCTGGCGCTGCCGTTCCGCCTAGATTGTATGGTCTGCCTAAGTTGCGCCCTATTGTTAGTAATTTGGGTGTACCACTTATAACCTGGCAAAGTATTTATCATCTGTTCTCAGTCAATTTGTTGGCAAGTGTGAACACCATATATCCAGTTCGTTGGATTTTATTCGACGATTGAGATCCTTGAAGTTGAGTCCTTCAGATCTGTTAGTGAGTTTCGATGTGGTATCCCTATTTACACGAGTTCCTCTGGAAGAATCCCTTAGTTTGACCAGTGAAAAACTGGATGAAGAGCTGGTGAAGCTTTGTCGTCATGTGCTGACGTCCATGTATTTTTTTATTTAATGGTAACATTTTTTAACACAATCACGGAGTGGCTATGGGTAGTCCATTGTCACCCATAGTCGCCAATTTATTTATGGAGGACATGGGACTGAGGACTACAGCTTTGCAACCAACATGCTTCTGAAGATACATGGATGATACCTTCTTCGTCTGGCCGCATGGAAGTGATGCTCTTAACAGATTTTTGGACCACTTTAGCTGTCTTCATCCCCGTATCAGATTTGCTATGGAGGTTGAAAATGATGGGATGCTTCCATTTTTAGACGTTATGGTTTATAAAAAACCAAATGGTACTTTGGGACACAGTGTTCACCGAAAGCCGACACACACAGATTGGTATCTGCATCCTAAGTGTTGTCATCCACCACACCAACGCAGTGGCGTCCTTAGGACTTTGGTACGGAGAGCATATGCCATTTCCGACGCAGACAGCTTAACCTAAGAACTTGAGCATTTGATGGCTGTTTTTAAGGAAAATGGATACACCAAGAAGCAGATTTGTCGGGCTATAGAGTTTGGACCATCTCTGGAGGTGTATGAAGAGGAACATAGATCTGTGGCCTTTCTTCCTTATTCTGGAGGCTTATCGTTTAAGATTGGATGAATTTTAAGGAATTTTAACATTAAGAGTGTGTTCCATCCACCTTCTAAGATTAGGGCTTTGCTCGGCTCTGTGAAAGATGACTTGGAGCTTAGGAAACCCTGTGTGTACAAAATTCCGTGTCAATGTGGGAAAGCTTACATTGGCTGTTCGATTCGCACAGTGCATGGCAAGTGTGTGGAACATCGCCGTCATACGAGGTTACAACAGCCGGAAAAATCGTCAGTAGCAGAACACTGCCTAAATGAGGGACACAGTATGAAATTTGATGAAACTGTGGTTGTTGCGCCGGACGTTGTGACCGAGCGGTTCTAGGCGCTTCAGTCGGGAACCACGTGACCGCTACGGTCGCAGGTTCGAATCCTGCCTCGGGCATGGATGTGTTTGATGTCCATAGGTTAGTTAGGTTTAAGTAGTTCTAAGTTCTATGGGACTAATGACCTCAGATGTTAAGTCCCATAGTGCTCAGAGCCATTTGAACCTTTTTTTCTGGTTGTTGCCAACATTACCGGTTTTTGGAACAGTGTTTATAAAGAGGTGATTTAAATTAGGTTGGATGATAATTTAATCAACAGAGACAATGGGTTTCCTCTTAGCAAGACGTGGAATCCTGTATTATCTTGCATCAAAACTGAACGTTCTTTGGTGCGGTCTTGATTGCGATATATCGTTGCCAGCAGTGTTTCACTAAGGGCGGCGCCACCTCCCTGTCTAGGAAGCCAGAAACCGTGATGGGTGGTGCATGCGCCGTGTACTGAACGGTGGCCTATATAGGACGTCGATTTGCAACCTGGCGTCGGTTCTCAGCAGGACTCATCAGCAGAAGCAACATTTTCCTGAAGATGACGACAAGTTGGATCGCCGAAATATCGAGTCAATTTGATTTTAGGATCCGGCAGCAAACCCGAAGAGACTTGCAAAACTTCCACTAGCTTTGCAAGATTTACCAGAGCAACCATTCAAACAAGCACTATATGACTGGTTAGTTGCCCACCCATTCTACGACATAAACAATTTCATCAATTGTAATATGATACTGTAATAACAAACCGATTACTCTTTTGCAACAGGAATTATATAGTATTATAAGTATGACTTTGTAGGATTCCACCAATCGTAATATTACACTGTAATAACAAACCTATTGTTCTTTTGCAACATGAATTATATTGTATTATATGTATGATGTTGTCAATTGTAATATTATACTGTAATAACAAATTTATTGCTCTTTTGCAGCAGGAATGATATTGTGTTATAAGTATGCTTTTGGAGGATTTCATCAATTGTAAAATTACACTGTAATAACAAACCTATTGTTCTATTGCAACATGAATTATATTGTACTGTATGTATGACTTTGTCTATTGCCTTAATGGCCTAACGACAATAAAATTATTCTATTCTATCAGCACAGTGAGAATTTTGTCTTTACATTCCTTTTTGTTTTTTTTCTTCATAAATAATCGGCTCCGCTTATCGTGTGCAGAGGCAGAGTACTGGCGCTGGACTTACTTTCACATATATGAAGTGATAAAAAATTTTATGCTTTGCACACATTATTCCCTTGGTCACACACGTTTTGCAGTAGCAGAGATCTAAGTTGTCCATTGTACACGAGTCTTAACTGAAGTACCTGGTCAATGTGTGATTTCTTTGCCATGTTTACATGACGCCACGTTTCGTTTTTTGGGTCTTTCAGCCACATTGTAGAAAGACGTTTTCTTGCTTGGCACACAATGTCCCCTTTGTGTGTTAAGTGTATTTTATGGCCGGTTGTACAAACTCTAGTTAGCAGCCAGTTAAGCTCTGTTCCCGGAATAGCGCGGGAAACGCATTGTACGAACCCAGAATAACGCCTAACCAGAAAATAAACTCTGGATAAATAACCTGCGATTTTTGGCCGGTTAGCGAGCTTACCGGCGCATAAGTTTTCAAGATGGCAGGAATAGTGACAGATGGAGTTGCAGATGGCAATGACGAGATTTTGTTCGAACTGTTCGTGAGAATGTAGGAGAAAAAATTGAGACGACACTGATTCCGAATTTATACCAAGATTTCGCTTATCAAAGAAAGCCATACTTCATCTTTTCAATCTCGTACGTGAGGAACTGGTGCATGTGACTGACGGGTGAGGCTATTTCTCTTTTTTCTAAAATAATACTATTTATTTGTAGTAGTATGCATTAATGACGATTCGTGTCAAAATAGCCCTATTTATTGGACATGTGTTACAGTTGCTGCAGTACTGGAAAAGACTGTTTCGTTTTATTTAGCAGCGCCTTAACAGACTTAACCAAATCGAAGAACCACACCAGTTATGGATAGTATTTTTATTAACAGCTATTTCAGTTTTAGATAATAACATTGATTTTTCTTGTAGCATATTTTTGATAAAATGGTAACGTTCCAGATTCATTCAGTCACATTACTTCAAGAGTAGAAAATGTTGCTCCTCTCTGTTTTTTTTATTAGGAATGACACTGTAAACATCACGGCAGTGTCAGAACAACTTTCACCTTTTAGTGAAAATATTAGGATAACAGGCCTATTAACGGATCAGAGCAACAACATTGTCTCCCACCTACCATTATTCACCACCTACCATTATTCACTGAAGCCTGTGATCTATATGTGCTTACTTGAGCTATGTGTAACATAGTAAGATTAACAGAAAAGATACTTTTTAAAAAAGTGGTGATACCCCTCATCTGCAGAACATAGCTTTCATGTTTCTCAAGTATCAGTGTTATCATCATAAGCCAATCAATATTTATCATAAATTAACAGCGATATATGTATGTTATAGGAGCAGAATAGGAAACTAGTTAATGAATCTACATAGTTGTAGCATGTGGAAGCAGTGCTTGGTATGCCATGTTTTTATCTTTCCTTGAATATCATGTTATTTTCAGTGTCCTCCTTTTTTCAGATTGTAGCTAGCTGAAGGTAACTTAAACTGAAATATCTCCTAGTACATTTCTGTGAAGTACTATTTTCTGAAATTGATGGCTTATTGTGACTGTTTAATATAACAAAAAGTTTGATAGTATTCTAATGTCAACAGTTCACTCCGACACATATATTGCAGAAAATGTTGTTCATTGGGACAACAACTTTCCACATTTTAGTGGATGCTTCAGAGCAAACAAATTATACACCACCTAGAATTATTCCTATAAACACATAAATTATTAGTGCTTACTCAAGCAAGGTTTAACACAGTAAAGTTACCAGGAAAGTCAGTATTTCTAAGAAAGCAGTAGGATATGGCTGTAATGTTTCTGAGTTATTAGTATTATCAACATAACCACACCCATATTTATCAAAATGTAATTGTTATCTGCGTGTCTTAATAACATAGGTACTAGACATTCAGCTGACAAAGGATATTAAGTTATCGAATATACATAAACAGAACAGTGAAATGAGTGGCTAGCATGCTATGTTTTAAAATTTCTCTTGAATTATGAAACAAATTGTCTCATGTCATTCTTTTTCTTTCTTTCAGAGATGACTGTTCCACCAATGAAGCAGCTACTGTTGACACTCAAATATTTTCCTCTGGTGAATTTTGCTGTCCATTGGACACTTCATTGGTATTGACAAGGGGGCAGCCTATAGGATTATTAAAGGGATGTGTATAACACTGGACAACATATCCAAAATACAGTTTTGTTAATTATTTCACTTCTTTGATGTGATAAACCGAAAATAAAATAAACATATGTATATGGAATAATGTACTTTTATTCTGAAACAATTTGTTTAATTTTTAATTTCTGATCCTAATTTTGAACTTAATGCTTTTTTTAACCAATACAGTTCTTTCTCTCTTATCTGCTTCTTGTCATGCTACTTTTGAAGCAGCACCATCAGCAACTCCGCTAAGTCTTCCACATTTGAGAACAGGTATTTTTATTCTGAAAACAAAAATGACAGTTTTAGGTTGAAATATGTGACGAAAAGGAACACAGTGAAGGTGCCATGCCTTCAGTTACTTCCGCTTCCCTCCCAGATTACGTATAGCTGCTGAAGATAATTGCAAAAGCGAAAACTATATATGAAATTGTTATTGTTCCTCACACATTTGGGATGAGATACGATAACCACTTCCTGTTTGGGTATGTGACATACATGCATTTCTATGCGGGGACTATAAAAAAAGATTATGGTTGTTTATCGTAAATGCTGGCATCTTATTCTTCTGTATACGCTCAATATAATTTTTAATAACCACATCATAGAAACAAGCGTCATATGTGCCCAGTAACTGAAAAAGTGGGTACACCATGTTCAGTAATTCAACAAAGGTACTTTCTATAGAAACCCCTCGCTGTTGTAATGATGTAGTCATTGTAAAACATAAAGACAACAGCAAATTAGCCAGTAACACCTCTCAGGATTGTCAGTCGAATCAGTCTGAATGATGTCTGTGTTGTCACTGTTGGAGACTCTGGAAAGACCAACTATTTCACAAAGCAGATTGCATTTCACAGTTGTTTTTATAGTATGTCCCTACTTGGAGTGTGGCGTACTTTCCTTGACAGCTTTATCAACTCGTATGTCCCTACATGGACTGTGGCGTCCTTTCCTTGACAGCTTTATCAAATCGCAATTTCATTGTACGCAACTTGGAACTTACAGTCCACGTATGGGGAGACACTGCTACCTTTCCTAGTCATAATTCTTACATGTTTCTTTCTTAAGGAGAAAAATCGTTCGCCTGTTGCGGCTCCTATATCCATCTGTGTGAAGTTATTCATGAATGAAAACTACTGTATATTTTTTTCTCTTACTTTATTCGGAAATCTAGACAGATCTCTTACTGGTCAAACAACAAATACCTGAGCCTTTGACTAATTTTACAATAGACCGTTACACTGTTGTGCATACAAGTACTTTACAAACTTAGTTAAATATTTAGCAATAATGTTTTCATTAAATGAGATCACAGAACTTTTTCGTGTTTTCTGCTACACGCTTGAATTCATGTACCGTACCTACCAGCCTCAAAATATTCTCAAACTCACAATTTTGTAATCTGGAACGCTTATCGCTCACGTTACGGGCACTATTTATGCAGACGACGACTAAATTAAGTAAGAAGTAACGTACGCGAAGATACCCAGTGTGCTCTTAAGTTGTTGCCGACTTACCTCGACCGGAACGCTATTCCGGGAACAAATAATCGGGGAATAAAATGGTGTCGTACAAGGCGCGCTCCAAGTTAGCCAGTGGTTAGCCTGTTCTATGGTTAGCTATCCCTGGATTTAACGCGACATTGTACAAGTGATCCTTAGACTTACCATATTCTGTCATTGTCAACTGAACAATCACATTATCAGTGTTGTTACATTTTAGAGACAAGTGAGCTACGAAAAGACGTGCTTGTAATGAATATTAGTCTCAATTCGAGCGCTTATTCCTCTGTTGGAATCATAATTTTTAGATATATACTACTTTGCAATATATGTCCAGGAAACGATTATTAAAAAAAGTACATCGAATTGTTTATTGTACTCAGCGTAACTCGTACACGATATAGAGAGGTGAATTATTTCTTACTAAAAATTAAAGATATAGCCTTTCACGCAAATATCGATATGAATCGTGTTGTAGTTCTCATTGACGAAGATCCTTGGTTGCGGCTTGCAGCAGTATAGGTGTAGGTGAAGTTTTGTTATTTACATTTTGAGAGGATGCAAACAAAGTGAATGTTTGAATGAAATGACATGCCAGTATGTGGAATCTGTGCTACATTCAAATTTTAATTATGGTTATAGACGTTTTTGGAAGTCAACAGGAGGATTTAATGGCAAATGATACGTTGTGAGTATTAATTGTCTGAATGTTACTATTTATTTTACATTGCCGACAGCGGAAAGGGCTGTTTGATGTGGTTATTTCAGTGGAGACACATACTGTTATGTTTTAGATTGCGTGAGCCAATTATATCTACAATTCTGTACAAGAATGTTTACTTTTTTTAAAAAAATTCTGTTAATCGGTCTTTCGTTGACAACATTTAGCGTGCGCAAACGTTCACGTTTACGAAAATTATGGCTTATCACATTTTTGTTTTGCATCATGATATACCATTGGGTTTCAACAGGGCTGACACTTTTGCAGTAGAGAGTTAAAATAGGTCTCTTCAAATTGCTACAGTAGTCCAATGTTAACATGATACAGAAATACTCAACGTCCAGATAATAATTAATGCCTAAAAAAAAATGTAGAAGTCTATAATAAACACTATTTCTTAATGAACGAGACAGAGATAATGTCTGTGTGGAAATATCTGTGAATGTACTGCCTTTTTCTTTTGGGTGGTTCACATTTATGGATGATACGTGTGTGTGTGTGTATTTTTTGAGCTATTTATTTTTCATAGTGTTATAGCAAATCCAACATCATTGTAAGATAATACCTGGAAGAGCCAACTGAATGAGGTGGTGCAGTGGTTAGCACACTCGTCTCGCATTTGGAAGGACGAATATTTCAATCCCGCATCTGGTCATACTGATTTAGGTTTCCCGTAATTTTCGTAAATCGCTCCAGGCTAATGCTGGGATGTTTCCTTTGAAAAGGCACAGCTGACTTCCTTCCCTAATTCGATGAGACCGATGACCTCGGTGTTTGGTCTTTTCCCTCCAAACAACCCGACCCCCCTGGAAGAGCCAATGAAATGAAAATGAATGAGTAATGTGGTCTTGTCTCTTTTGTGTTGAGGCATTCTTTTCTTTTCCTGTTACTGTTGACAGCCCAATAGCAAGTGTAAAGTTCTGTTGTCTATTTTCCTTTCAAGACACAATGAAGTTCCACATCTATTACGGTAATATCCAGATACCACTCAAGTGGTACATTTATAAAACCATTGTGATTCGTAATTTATTATTGGAATTTTGTAAACTGTGTTTAGTGTGTTATGATAATTGTGATAGTGCCTGATTATTACCATGTCTCATTGAAACATCATGTGTTAGGCCTTCATGTACAACTTTTGAATGTAGCTAGACTTGTATTTTTAATATTATACTGGAAAATTCCCATGATCATTCTGCTGCTACATTATTGCTAGATACGACCTTAAATGATGATGTATTAAGTATTTCTAATGTCTAGCCATATTTCACATTTTGTAACTTATTCTGGTAAAGTTTCTTCACACACAAATTCTTCTCATATTATTTTATTATCTCATCGCTACATGTTTCTCCACTTTTCTTTGGTGCCATATACGGCCTCCTCAACCTGTGATCTATTTTACAAATTTGATTGAAACCATTTATTTTCTCTCTGTTACGCCCATTGCTTCCACAAAGAATTTCATGACTAACAGTATTGAAAGCTTTAGAAAGATCTAAATTAACTCAACCATGCTCTTGTTGTTATCCAGGATTCTAATTATTTCCTATGTGTAATCCACTATTACTGTTTCCATACTTCTACTTGTTCGAATGCGGTGTCGATTACTGTTCAGTAGATTGTGGTTGTTTAAGTGATTGGTGATTTGTGGTTTCATTAATGTTTCAATTACTTTAGAGAATACTGAGAGGAGTGATATGGATCAACAGTTTTCTACTTAATGCTTATTGCCACTTTCAAATAAAGGTGTTGCGTTTGAGATTTTTGCTCTGTGGGGGAACACTTCCTCAGTGAATGATAAATTAACAATATGAGCTGACATTTTGTATGTGAGGCTTTTAATCACCTTTTCACTGGTATATCATGATGTAAAAAAACTAAATTTACTACTTTATGTTCACTAGTTGGAACCAAACTCGAGCTGTATACAAGTGTACGATCCATCAGTTTATCCTCATTTGTGAAATTTAAGATAAGTGTTTGAGAAGCGTTTATTAAGTTATCTCATAAGTCTTTCATATTCTACACAATGGGGGGTCTGTGGGTTGCTTTAAGTCAGGAGATGGCCTTTTTACAGTCCTACAGATGGTATTAATACATAACATAATCCAGGAACTAAATTTAGTAATCTGGCTCGAGTGGTATTTTGTCATTTTCTTCAGAAAATGCATTTCAAAATTGGTTGTGAATACAGAAGAGTAAACATTGTTAGTGCCTGATTGTGCAAGTGCTTCTAACCAGGATTCATTCTTTAGACTATCAACAAGTTCTCCACAAAAATTTCTTTTCTGAGAAAGAAGTGCATCATTTTCTTTAACAATTATAGCTGGAATTGTAAGAATGAGGGCTTTGTGATCAAATGGCACTACATCAGTATTAATAATTTCTATCTCTGCGGTGTCCGTACTTGGAAATATGTTGTCTATAAATCTTTCTGTTCTGTTTATTAATTCTTGCAGGGCTAATTATAAGAGGAAACATGTTGAAGCTGTGCAATACATTAAGACAGGGCTTCCCAACCTTTTCAGCTGGCGGATCCTTTCTTCAGTCGAAAATCCACGGCGGACCCCTAGTCAGTCAAGAGCACAGTAACTTTAAATTTCAGAGCGAAACCCATGGGGACTGAAAGCTTCTTAATGTAAGTGCCCGGTTCCCAATGACCCCCCCCCTCGCCGAAGTATCAATAGTCTTTGGTTTAGATATGAATGAAATCAGCTTGAAGGTCAAAAATCGACTTATGAAATAGGTAGTGCACTGACAAAGCAAGTTTAACATTTAATGATGCCTGGGGCCGCATACGTGCCAGCGAGCGCTGTGATTGGTTGACAAAGCTCGCTCTGCGCATGCGTAAAAGGTTTCAGGGCATCTAGCGCCGTGAGCTGGCGCACAAACGACCCCCGTATTGTTGCGAAACAGTCGATCAGAGAAGCCGCATTCTCCGGCACTAAACTGTGTATGCGTTCTCACTTAGGAACCGCAAAGGCTGCTTGGGAATACTACCTGAAGTAAAGGTACACATGTTTTTCACACACACAAAATAGTGATGAGTTTGATTTTTCACATTTTTATTCAATACTTTTACTCATTATTCTATACGATTTGGTGAAAGGTGGCCGCGGACCCCCTAGAAAGAGCCAGCGGACCTCTAATGGGTCCGCGGACCACAGTTTGGGAAGCCCTGCATTAAGATATAACTTCCTTGATGCAGAATAATTCACAAAGTTTGTATGAAACCTCCCACAAACAACTACGGCGACTTTTTCACTAACCTTATGTCCAGCAAAGACTCTAATTTATTAGTGAACATGACTGTCCCCTTTACATTACCTGTATACTGCTATAATTATTGTTACCCAGCTCCCCCATGCAACTGAACAGCATAAACTTAGAAGTGCTTTTTGATACTCAGTGCTGTATAATCATCGTAAGAACACAAACAGAAGCCACAATCATTTGTCATCTGCACTATGGCGCCATCCCTCCCCCCCCCCCACCCCCTCCCCACACACCCGCCAGCTGGAGGAGCCAGTGGTCAACTAACTCCATTAGGACATTCTTCATGATATTCTTCCACAAGTTAGAATATATCACTGCATAATGTAATAGGTGAACACCCATGAAATGCTTGCTTTTCCTGACACCAAATGAAACTGCCGATTATTAGGTTGAATTCAAGACAGAAACCTCAAACCAATTTATTTCCTTTAAAGCTTTTCATCAGCATTATTAGCCATTTGAAGGCACACCAGTATTCAAACCAGGATAATCACTTTTAATATGCAATATGTACCTGCTGAGCCAGGTCAGAACTGCAGGAACAACACACTGGATCATTGAAACTGTGAGTCATGCCACGAAATTTTCTCTAATTGCTTGGTTTTTGTAGCGTCGTTTGTATTGACAGAAAGCTGGGTTTGAGATCCATTTCAGTACACAGTTTTAAGAATTAGGTAGTGCATTATGTGCAAACTCATGGCAAGTTAGCAAAAGTTTCAGACTTGAGAGTAGCAGTGTTCATGAATTTACTGCAGCAGCAAATTAATGACTTGACATTACTCCTGCATATGCCTTCTGTGGTACTACAGTCCATTGTGGACCTGTGCCTCTTCAACAATTTTCCACCAGTTGTCCCTGGTTCCATGCTAGTGCTTTCCAGTTTCCGTATCCCATTGTCTACAGGTCTTCTTTGACTTCATTTATTCATTTGGTTTACAGTCAACTGTGACTGCTTTGCCCTTCCCAGTTAGTATCTTCTTAGGTGCCTCTGTATCATCTATCCGTGCCACATCACTGGCCAACCTGTCTTGCTGTCTGTACTGTTTTCTGGTGGCTATATGTGTGTGTAGTATGAAGCTCATTGTTATACAGTCTTCTGTGTGTTGCACATTTGCAGCAGGGGCCCGTTATTCTGCAGACTACCTTCCTCTCAAAGACATCCAGCGTGCTGGTTAGTGGCAGAGTGGCTGAGGCATAAGTGAGCACTGGTCTTATAAGTGTTCTGTAGATGAGTAATTTAGTGGTCCAAGATAAGGGCCTTGAAGAAAATATTGTTTTAGGACAGATAAGCTTTGTTGGCTGCCACTAGGTGGTGGTTAATTTCACATGAAGTGTGACCACTGTAGATCACAGTTGATCCCAGGTATTTAAACTCAACCTTCTCAAATTCACAGCCAGATAACATTACTGACTTCGGCATGTTTCCCCCTTTTCTCTTTTACAGGCCAAATGTTTAGTCGTAGACTCTAGCATACTAAGAAGCAATTTTTGACAATCTTCTAGTGATTTTAAAGTTTCCAACAGACAAAAAACTTGAATTGGTATGTGCTTGACAACAGAGAAAATTTTGTAGCATATCAAAAAGATTCTCCTTCACCTGCAGGTTATCAGGCTACATATAAATTTAGGACAAGGAATTTTTATCTTGCAAAGTGTTGTCCTGCATGTCATTACTGTAGTTACAGAAAAAATCGAATCTGCCAGTACCATCCATCTATTTAGACCCGTGACATCATAAGAACTGTGGACATAAATGATTCTTCAAAATCTATTGTTGGAGCCACAAGCTCGTATTTCTGAAGCATATAAGCAAGCGTGAACGAGAAACAAAACTCATGTGTGTGAACTCATCACATTCATGTTGTGTACTTGCATAATTTTAATAGCTAATGTATCTACATGAGGTGATACTAGATTCAAAACTGCTGAGAAATGTCACCCTCACTAGGATTGTACGACAAAGCCTGCATGCTGTCTCTTATAAACACCTTAGGCATTATTTCAAGCAATTTTGGCAAAACATCTGATTTAATACCTCCAGTCCCAATGGAAAAAGGGGGAAAACTATTAAAATAAGAATTATATAGGCATCTTTGGAAAAGAATAAATGTAACTCTTTGAGAATGTTGGAGCAGTTATTAAATACTTATGGATAAATATATGAAAGACGAGATTGTTGCCCACAAATATAAAGACTTCCCTTTTTAACATGGAACTTTTGTTTATCTTTCATAATGGTTCAGCATTCTTTTATAATCCATGATTGAAGGATTCTTTTTACAATTTCTGCTTCATTGCTTGTGTTTGAGTGTGGTAGTATCTGCCCAAATCATGGTTTTGGTGACAGACTGATCTGTAGTGTAACCCAAGGTAAAGGTTAGTTTGGTCAATCTGGTGGTGATTTGATGCAGCCAACATGAATACAAAGTAAAGATAGTGGTAGCTAACTAATCTGTATCATAACCCAAGGCCCCATATGTAAGATAACTTTGTTTATAAATACTGCAAATAGCAAAGCAAATTCAGAAAAGTTAAATTACATAATCTCTGACAAATATTTTAATACACATTATGTATGTATGTTGTACATCAATATAAAAAACTGTGTATAATACATGAACAATGAACACTATGCAAAAGGGGAGAGGGGGCGAAGTGCACCACATATATCTTAAAAATTTGACGTTTAGGTACACTTAGCCCATCCTGCACTTTTTGCATCTCTTGCTCAAGATCTGTAAACTTGGCTGTTATGTATAGGCAGTCCGCAACATCAGAACATTGTAGCAAATTGCAGGAAGGCCTGCAGAGTATATGTGGTTGGAGCAGGACTTGAAAGTTGACCATAAATATAACCTATTGCACATAAGTAGGCAAAGAGGCACATTACAGTTGGCTTACAGTATTAGCGATAAATTATTGAAACCATTAACAGTGTAAAATATCTTGGAATAATTGTTTGGAGTGAAGTGCAATGGCCACATGAAACTAGTTGTAGGGAAAGCAGATTCCAGGCAAAGATGCTCTGGCGGAATCTTATGGAAATCTAATTCACACACCAAAGAATTTCTTACAAAACACTTGTTTGACCAGTTCGTCAGTCTTAGATCTTTACCAAGTTGGATTAATGCAAGAAATAGAGAAGATCCAACAAAGTGTAGCAGATTTCATCACAGGTTGATTTATAAATGCAAGAGCCTGATCGAAACACTCATCAAACTCAAATGGTAGAAGCTACAAGAAAGATGATGTGGATCATAGTGAGGTTTTATTATTGCAATTCTGAGAACATACACTCCAAGAGAAGTTGAGCAAGATGCTACTTCCTCACACATAGACTCCACATCTCATGAAATACCCATAATGAAGAAGTTGGAGGAGTGGCAGTCTAAGCTCGCTGGAGACTCAGGGCACTGAAACTAAATGCCCCCCCCCCCCCCCCCCCCCCTCCCTTCCCCGCTAGTCTGATTAGAAGTTGATGTATTTGTTGTGTACATTTTGTAAAAAATGAGTAATATAGATGTAATGCCTGACAAAAAATATCAAGTATTTATAGTGTGTGTAGTCTGTGCTCTAGAAAATGTACTATACACACTGAAAGATATAGGTGAGAGACAAATCAACATTTAGCACAGCAGCCACCATGTAGAATGCAACAAAATAATAAAGAATAGGATAAAAAATTACATTTTCTTTTATATGTCAGGAAACAAGCTTGTACAATTATAATATCAGTTATTTTCGCAACCTTAGTATGATATAGTGGTTACATTGAAGCACGTTTTCATACTTTTATTTTACTGAAAACCTCAATAACTTCATTGAAATCTATTTCATTTGAAACTTTTCTTTCAGTTGATAAAATGAACAAATTGGCTAGTCATTCTTGGTTTAGCATAGAACAAAAATAATTTTTCATTTGTCTCAGTTTGGAAAAACTTTTCTAGCATTATGCAATTGAAACACAAATGATCGAGAACTGCTTTAGTATAAGTGATGTGTAGGGCAGTGATTCACTGAAGACCCATTAAATTATAAACTGAAGGATTTCTTGGGCTGCCCATCTAGAGGCAATTTCCACATTTTTATCGGTTGCATATAGATGCCTATGATACCTTTTTATTTCTTCTGGCTCCTGATCCTTGTGAAACTCATTGTAAATTTCTCCCAGATTCAAGAGTGCTACACCTAGAGTGTCATTGGAAGCTTCAAGCAAAAATTTTGTTTCGACAATTTGGAAAATTTTGGTGATTCCCTTCATCACAGTGTATAGTTGTGACAGTTCTTGTATAAATTGGTTCATTCATTTAAACATTGATTGATGAAATTTTCTCAAATCGATAATCCAGTGTCATGAACTAGTTCATCCGGAATTGCTATATTTACCCTTCTCCTTCCTCGTCAATCAATGTTAATGTCTAATCATTGGATTTTTTAGTGCCAAAAGTAACAGCATTGTCTATAATTGTAGTTTGTTCTGTTACTAATAACTCATTCAGGATTTTTAAGTTTGTGAGTCCTGTATCTAGTCATTTTTATAGACTGTGGATACTATTGAATTAAATTTATTTCCTCCTGTAGTGTGCCAAAAGTTGATATAGGTCAAAAGGTGAAATCAATTATAATGGGAAGGAGTGAGCTTGCTGTAGGTCTAAGTATCAAGGTTGGCCTTGGATGGATCATGCATATCTTCTAAAGTGCTAACAATTGTTTCCAGGGTTTCTTTTATGAGTTTAACTGACTGCATTGAGCACTCCAGCGAGTATTAGTTGTTTCCAACTTTTCCTGTTTTTTTACAAGTAATTCCCATCTGTGTGTAGATCATGAGAAGAATGCATATAACTTCTCTGCTGTCCGGGCCATGTTAGAGGGAACACAAGGGAATGCATGAACTACTGAAAGATTTAAAGAATGATCAGTACAGGGACTGAACAGACCTTTTGTACTGACTTCTCAAATTTTTTGTTGTGCTACTACAGCTGACATTCACACGGCATTGTCATAAGCTTGAGCCCTGCACAATGCAGTACCCAGCTCATCTTTTTCAAGCTGCTGTTGAGTATCTTCTCACATACCCTCTGCAGTCTTCCCTGACAAAAAAATATACGTAAGATGGCTTATCGAACATCCACAATGTTGTCTTCTGTATAGGTATATCTAATTATTTGACTCACCTCGTCGGTGCTGTCAAAAATTATTCCTTAATATTTATCCCTTTTTATCTGTACAATAATGTTTTCCTTACAATGTTCGCTCAAAATAAAAATAAATTCATTTTCTGTCCCTTTTGACAAATAAGAAGGCATTCTTTGATCACCAGCGTACTCACGAAGTTTTAAACAATGCCCCTTCAATACTGGATCACATTTCACCATCAGTTGCACCAGTTCTGCGAAATTTGCTGCTTTCCAATGAAATGTCTTCATGATGACTGCTGGAAATGAGGTTTTGCAGTGCTCCAAATCATTTAATATAAAAAAGGCGATGTAAAATGTTTCTCTATTTCTTGGCCTTATCATTAACAATCTTCTGATTATCTTTGTCAGTTGTTATATTAAGCATCAAGCCCTTACAGTGTGTATCCCATTTTTGTAAATTTAATAGTTGTTCAGGTGATGATTCATACTTTGATATCTTTGGATTCAATTTACACCATTGATGGATGTCACAAATATATTTATTTTTGTTGGTATCACCCTCAGAGACAAATAGTCGTCAGCAGAAACAGTACAGTTTCTTTGTTGATGGTGAGTATAGCGTTCATTTCTTTACATATTTAGTTTTGTTCAAATGTGGATAAAACTGCAACAAAGTTAAACAAAGGTGTGTTCTGTGAGTGTGTTCTCCTGATCTTTCGATAGATTCAAAAGGTCCCACCTTGTTTTAATATACTTCACTACTCTATTCAATAATCACAACTTTGATATGCTCCCGAAACATTTATTTGCCAGTGTGCAGTACCACTGGAAGAAGAGGAGTCGAATTTAGATGCATCACAAATATTTTCATTCTCAGCGATTTTCTCATCATTACTATCTTGATTAGCCCCCCCTCCCCAGTGTCACGTCAGAGTCTTCATTGAAATCTTATACAGTAGTGTCTTCACCTGTGTTTGTAGACCCAACATCAATAATTATCTGTACACTGGAACCAGGTTCAGCAGTTTGATTACACTTTCCTTTGCCATCTTTATTTCCTCTGCAAGCTTTAAAGGTATTTGGATAAAGATCCAGCAAATGATTTAGCCTCTTCAGTCATTGCTTTTCTTAGAGTCAGGTGGATGAATTCTTTTCACTGAAAAAAGATTCCCAAGATAATTTTCATGACAGATTGTGGCCTACATATCTATTGACAGTAATTTTGTATCCTGTAGGCTTGTAGTACAGAGTAGAAAGGTACCATCATGACATAAATGCATGGTCATTTTCAAATGAATGTTGTATATAGTGTTTATATTTCGGCTGACATTGAAGCCAATATTTTCATTGGATAAAAAGATTATTTTTATTTTACATTTTGGTAAACCATTCTTTGTTTGTTAAACCTCATAATTCTTCAATTTATAACACATTTTGATCTTAAAACAAAGTGTTGTTTTCTGTAAAACTGTGTAAAGAAAGAATCTAATGTTTGTAAATAATTATAGAACTTTAAGTGTCCACACATTTCTGATCTTTATATAGTATGTACGAGAAAATTTTAAGATTATAGTAACCTAATTGCAAATGTAGGTACTTACTTTTTGGCCTCTTCTTAGGTACATGATAATACAGTCACTGTTTAAACTCTTAACACATCACAGCAAAAATCAAAGAAAAAATTATGTAAATTACATAGTATTTCTAATAGAGGTTCATGAAGAATCAAATGAAGTTAACATGAAAGTCAAGGTATTGTACAGAATATGCATGAGAGGACTGGGTTTTGCCCGTTCTGATGGGTTTTCCCCCAAGAGTTTCAAATGGAAGTCAAAGAGAAGTCCCATAACAGCTACTAATCTTCGTTCGGTCTCCCAACAAGCTGCAAGCTGTAACGTCATTATAGGACAATAAAGTTCAAATTGAGGGCCTTGTTGCTATTTTGTAATAGGTATGTTGTTCCTTTTATGAATAAATCCTCACATTCCTCTTTTCCAGAATGAATTTTTCACTCTTTAGCAGAATGTGTGCTAATGTGAAACTTCCAGGCAGATTAAAACTGTGTGGCAGACCGGGACTTGAAGCAAGGCCTTTGCCTTCTGCGAGCAAGAGCTTAAATGGCTGAACTACCCGAACACAACTTGGACCATGTGCTTAAAGAGCTTTACTTGTGCGAGTACCTCTCCTCCTACCTTCCAAACTTCACAGCAGTTCTCCTGTATAACTTGCAAGGCTAGAAGTTGTGGTTGTGTAGGTCAGTCACAAGAGCACTTGCCCATGAAAGGCAAAGGTTTCAGGTTTGAGTCCAGGTCTGGCATGCAGTTTTAATCTGTCAGGAAGTTTCAGTTTCTCTGTTGTTCAGATCTGTTATTTATGTTTCACACTGAAGCTGTCATAGAGTGAGTGGGATGTACCACTTTAATAACAATAACTAGATATAGATTTATGTGATATTGGTAGTATTCAGCAGAAAAAAAGGTACAAAATACTTTTCTCTAGCATATAAAGTCTAGACGACAGTAGTGTTGATCTTGTTGTCTGCAGTTGGTAGAAACTGTTGCTTCAGTCTAAATAACTCTACATTACCAGAATGAGATTTTCACTCTGCAGAAGAGTGTGTGCTGATATGAAACTTCCTGGCTGATTAAAACTGTGTACCAGACCGAGACTCGAAGTCGGGACCTTTGCCTGTTTGCGGGCAAGTGCTCTACCATCTGAGCTACCCAAGCATGACTCACGGCCCGTCCTCAAAGCTTCACTTCTGCGAGAGCTTCTGTAAAGTTTGGAAAGTAGGAGGCGAGGCAATGGCAGGAGTGAAGCTGTGGGGATTGGGTAGCTCAGATGGTAGAGCACTTGCCCGCGAAAGGCAAAGGTCCCGAGTTCGAGTCTCGGTCCGGTACACAGTTTTAATCTGCCAGGAAGTTTCAACTCTACATTAGTTCATCTAGTTGGAGTTTGTATTCATGAAATAAACACTGTAATAACTATATACAACATTTGAAAAAGTAAGTTTTAGAATGTAATACTTCAGTTGAAAAATTAAAAAAATAGCTGGTAAGCTCATCACTGTACTTATACACATGTTTTTAAACAGTACTTATAGTACACGTGTGTAGATGGCATAGATGTGATAAAACATTTTGTGTGGACAACTAGTTATCATTCTACTGTTTTTAAGTCAGACAACATTTTGCAAAAATTCTAAAAATTCTGAACGCACTAATTGACAGTTGCCATTGCCTGAAAACAGGTAAGTAGAGACCTCTGTTTGTACAGGGTGATTTCGTGATGATGTAACAAACTTTCAGGGATGAGGTGGAGAAGGGTAAATGTATCAATTTGAGGCAAGGTCCCCATTTCTGGAAATGACAGTGTCAAAAGTTATAAGCAAAAATCATTCTGATACCTCTGACTGTAGAATACATGCACTGGTACGGTTGTTGCTAAGATTGTAGAGTGGTAACTTCCTAAAAAAGAAAAGTGTAGTAAACATGGGCTGTAAAAGGCGTATGTTAAGAGCACCTGTTTATCTTCACTACAGTGAAACATATTTCTTCTACTGTATGATCTTTGCTTTCCATAGTTTTGGAGGAGGTAGTATGGACTGAAACAAGGGGGAAAAAATGCATTACATATTGACTTTAAAATACATACCTTAAGAACTATTGCCACTTGTTCGGTAGAAGAGATGTCTCTCTCTCAGCAGCAAAGATGAAGTAATGCTCATAACTCCTAAGGCTTGCATTTTAGATCCCACGTTTAATTTGTTCTGGTCCATACTACAACCTCTGAAAGTAACGTGCCCTACAGTCTTAGCAACAACAGTACCAATACTTCTATACCAGTGTCAGACGTATCAGAACGGTGTTCACTTATAACTTTTGACTCGATTGTTTCTGTTTCAGGGTCCCTTACCTCAAATTGATACAGTTACCCTTCTCCATCATCCCTGAAAGTTTGTAATATCATCACATAATCAGCCTGTATTTTGTATATGTATGGGGCTTCAAACTCCAAACTGCCACATATTTACTGAAAATCTTTTGTCCATCTACATCTATGTGATTACTCTGCTATTCACAATTAAGTGCCAGGCAGAGGGTTCAATGAACCACCTTCAAGCTGTCTCTCTACCGTTCCACTCTCAAATGGCACGCAGGAAAAACGAACACTTAAATTTTTCTGTGCGAACCCCAATTTATCTTATTTTATTGTGATGATCATTTCTCTCTATGTTGGTGGGTGCCAACAGAATGTTCTTGCAACTGTAGGAGAAAACTGGTGATTGAAATTTCATGAGAAGATCCTGTCACAATGAAAACCGCCTTTGTTTTAATGATTGCCACTCCAATTCATGTATCGTGTCTGTGGCACTATCTCCCCTATTTCGCGATAATACAGAACAAGCTGCCCTTCTTTGAACTTTTTCAATATCACTTGTTAGTCCCACGTGATACGGATCCCACACCGCACAGTAATATTCCAGAATAGGGTGGACAAGTATAGTGTAAGCAGTCTCTTTTGTACAGGGCTATTACAAATGATTGAAACGATTTCATAAATTCACTGTAGCTCCATTCATTGACATATAGTCACGAAACACTACAGATACATAGAAAAACTCATAAAGTTTTGTTCGGCTGAAGCCGCACTTCAGGTTTCTGCTGTCAGAGCGCTCGAGAGCGCAGTGAGACAAAATGGCGATAGGAGCCGAGAAAGCGTATGTCTTGCTTGAAATGCACTCACATCAGTCAGTCATAACAGTGCAACGACACTTCAGGACGAAGTTCAACAAAGATCCACCAACTGCTAACTCCATTCGGCGATGGTATGCGCAGTTTAAAGCTTCTGGATGCCTCTGTAAGGGGAAATCAACGGGTCGGCCTGCAGTGAGCGAAGAAACGGTTGAACGCGTACGGGCAAGTTTCACGCGTAGCCCGCGGAAAATTGGCTCATGCCAGAACTAGAGACCGACAGCGCCGACTTCATCTTTCAACAGGATGGTGCTCCACCGCACTTCCATCATGATGTTCGGCATTTCTTAAACAGGAGATTGGAAAACCGATGGATCGGTCGTGGTGGAGGTCATGATCAGCAATTCATGCCATGGCCTCCACGCTCTCCCGACTTAACCCCATGCGATTTCTTTCTGTGGGGTTATGTGAAAGATTCAGTGTTTAAACCTCCTCTACCAAGAAACGTGCCAGAACTGCGAGCTCGCATCAACGATGCTTTCGAACTCATTGATGGGGACATGCTGCGCCGAGTGTGGGAGGAACTTGGTTACCGGCTTGATGTCTGCCGAATCACTAAAGGGGCACATTTTGAACATTTGTGAATGCCTAAAAGAACTTTTTGAGCTTTTGTATGTGTGTGCAAAGCATTGTGAAAATATCTCAAATAATAAAGTTATTGTAGAGCTGTGAAATCGCTTCAATCGTTTGTAATAACCCTGTATATCTGTTGCACCTTCTAAGTGTTCTCCAGTGGATTGCAATCTTTGGTTTGCTCTATCCACAACATTATCTGTGTGATTGTTCCAACTTAGGTCATTTGCAATTGTAATCCCTAAGTATTTAGTTGAATTTACAGCCTTCAGATTTGTGTGACTTACTGCATAATCGAAATTTAGTAGATGTCTTTTAGTACTCGTGTGAATAACTTCACACTTTTCTTTATTCGTGATCAATTGCCACTTTTCGCACCACACAGATATCTTATCTAAATCATTTTGCAATTTTTTTGGTCATCTGATGACTTTACAAGATGGTAAATAGCATCTGCAAATCTACTCAGATTGTCTCCTATGTCGTTAATACAGACCAGGAACAATAGAGGGCCTATAACACTTCCTTTTTTACTCAATGACTTTCCGTCTATTGCTATGAATTGTGACCTTTCTGACAGGAAATCACGAATCCAGTCGCACAGTTGAGGCCATACTCCGTAGGCACGCAGTTTGGTTAGAAGACGCTTCTGAGGAATGGTGTCAAAAGCCTTCTGAAAATCTAAAAATATGGAGTCAATTTGACATCCCCTGTCGATACCACTCATTACTTCATGAGTATAAAGAGTTAGTTGTGTTCCGCAAGAACAATATTTTCTGAGCCCATGCTGACTGTGTGTCAGTAATTCATTTTCTTCGAGGTACTTCATAATGTTCGAATACAGTATATGTTACAAAAACCCTACTGCAAATCAACATTAGTGATATGGGCCTGTAATTCAGCAGGTTACTCTATTTCCCTTTTTGGGTATTGGTGTGACTTGAGCAACTTTCCAGTCTTTAGATATGGAACGTTCTTTGAGCAAGTCATTGTATATAATCGCATACTCTGAAAGGAACCTGACTGGTATACCATCTGGACCGGAAGCCTTGCCTTTATTAAGTGATTTAAGCTGCTTTGCTACACCGAGGATATCTACTTCTATGTTTCTCATCTTCACAGTTGTTCTTGATTGTAATTCAGGAATATTTCCGTTATCTTCTTTGGTGAAGGAGTTGCAGAAAACCGTGTTCAATGACTCTGCTTTGGTGACACTGTCATCAGTGACTTCACTGTTGTTATCGCTCAGTGAAGGTATTGATTGCATCTTGCCACTGGTGTGTTTTATATGTGACCAGAATCTCTTTGGGTTTTGTGCCAGATTCCGGGACAGAGTTTCGTTGTGGAAATTATTAAAAGCATCTCGCATTGAAGCACACACTATATTTCAAACATCTGCAAAACTTTGCCAATCTTCAGAATTTTGCATTCTTTTAAATTTGGCACGCTTTTCTCATTGCTCCTGCAACAGCGATCTGAACCGTTTTGTGTACCAAGGTGAATCAGTACCATCACTTATTAATTTATGTGGTATATATCTCTCAATTGCTTTTGATACTATCTCTTTGAAATCATTCCACAACGTTTCTTTGCTTACATGATCACACCGTAAGGAGTGGAGACTGTCTCTTAAAAAGGCATTAAGAGCATTTTTATCAGCTTTTTTAAATAGCTGTACTTTGCGTTTCTTTTTGATGGGTGTTACGATATTCAGCCTAGCAGCCACTGCCTTGTGATCACTAATCCCTGTATTCGTCATGATACTCCCTATTTGTCCATGATTATCTGTTGCTAAGGAGTCAAGTATGCTATCGCAACCATTTTTGCTTCGAGTACGCTCATGAACTAATTGTTCAAAATAATTTTCTGAGAAAGCATTCAGTACAATTTCGGATGACGTTTTATGCCTGCCGCTGGCTTTAAATGTAAAATTTTTCCAGCATATTGATTGAAGTTGCCACCGAATATAATTATATGGGTGGGGTACGTATTTGAAATGACTCAAGTTTTCTTTGAACTGTTCAGCAACTATATCTTCTGAGTTGGGGGGGGGGGGGGGCAGTAGAATGTCGAATTAATTGTTTAGTCCTATTGTCAAGTATAACCTCTACCCATACTATTTCGTAGGAACTATCTACTTCAATTTCACTACAAGGCAAACTACTTCTGACAGCAATAAATACTCCACCACCAATTGCATTTAATCTATCCTTTCTGAACACTGTTAGATCATTAGAAAAAATTTCTCCTGAGCTTATTTCTGCCTTTATCCAGCTTTCTGTACCTATAACTATTTGAGTTTCAGTGCTTTCTATTCGGGCTTGGAGCTCTGGTTCTTTCCCAACACAGCTACGACAGTTTACAACTACAATACCAATTGTTTCTACAACTAACTTACTGTGTTTTACCTGCCGCCATTTAGACAGAGGCCCTTTCTGTGGTTTCCTGAGACCCTCCAATGTGACAAACCACCCAGTCCCTTCCACACAGCGCCTGCTACCTGTGTAGCTGCTTCCTGTATGTAGTGATGACAGAGATGTGCTCTTCTCTAGATTGTCGCACAGATGACAAAATGGTAAATATTGAAATAGTTGACAGAGGGATAGAAAAACCATTAAAATTGCTCAAAAGAGGAAAGGCCGCTGGACCTGATGGGGTACCTGTTCGATTTTACACAGAGTACGTGAAGGAACTTGCCCCTTCTTGCAGCGGTGTACCGTAGGTCTCTAGAAAAGTGTAGCGTCCCAAAAGATTGAAAAAGGGCACAGGTCATCCCCATTTTCAAGAAGGGACGTTGAACAGATGTATATCTCTAACGTCAATCAGTTGTAGAATTTTGGAACTCTTATTATGTTCGAGTATAATGACTTTTCTCGAGACTAGAAATCTACTCTGTAGGAATCATCATGGGTTTCGAAAAAGACGATCCTGTGAAACCCAGCTCGCGCTTTTCATCCACGAGACTCAAAGGGCCATAGGCACGGGTTTCAAGGTAGATGCCGTGTTTCTTGACTTCTGCAAGGCGTTTGATACAGTTCCCCACAGTCGTTTAATGAACAAAGTAAGAGCATATGGACTATCAGACCAATTGTGCGATTGGATTGAAGAGTTCCTAGATAATAGAACGCAGCATGTCATTCTCAATGTAGAGAAGTCTTCTGAAGTAAGAGTGATTTCAGGTGTGCCACAGGGGAGTGTTGTAGGACCGTTGCTATTCACAATATATATAAATGACCTTGTGGATAACACCGGAAGTTCACTGAGGCTTTTTGCGGATGATGCTGTAGTATATCGAGAGGTTGTAACACGGGAAAATTGTACTGAAATGCAGGAGGATCTGCAACGTATTGACGCATTGTGCAGGGAATGGCAATTGAATCTCAATGCAGACATGTGTAATGTGCTGCAAATACATAGAAAGAAGAATCCTTTATCATTTAGCTACAATATAGCAGGTCAGCAACTAGAAGCAGTTAATTCCATAAATTATCTGGGAGTTGGCATTAGGAGTGATTTGAAATGGAATGACCATATAAAATTAATGGTCGGTAAAGCAGATGCCAGACTGAGATTCATTGGAAGAATCCTAAGGAAATGTAATCCGAAAACCAAGGAAGTAGGTTACAGTACACATGTTCGCCCACTGCTTGAATATTGCTCACCGGTGTGCGATCCGTACCAGATAGGGTTGATAGAAGAGAGAGAGAAGACCCAACAGAGAGCAGCGCATTTCGTTACAGGATCATTTAGCAATCGCGAAAGTGTTATGGAGATGATAGATAAACTCCAGTGGAAGACTCTGCAAGAGAGACGCTCAGTAGCCCGGTACGGGCATTTGTTGACGTTTCGAGAACATACCTACACCGAGGAGTCAAGCAGTATATTGCTCCCTCCTACATATATCTCGCGAAGAGGCCATGAGGATAAAATCAGAGAAATTAGAGCCCACACAGAGGCATACCGACAATCTTTCTTTCCACGAACAATACAAGACTGGAATAGAAGGGAGAACCGATAGAGGTACTCTAAGTACCTTCTGCCACACACCGTCAGGTGCCTTTCGGAGTATGGATGTAGATGTGGATGTACTGGACTCCTGACCTCTTGATTCAGACCATCTTCTTGGCCCTGCACCAAAGGACCACAGTCGGTTCTGCCGACGATGCTGCAGATGGTGAGCTCTGCCTTAATTTCAGAAGCAAGATTTACCATTACCGAAATGGGCTACCACCTGCAGTTGGGTGCACCCTGTACTCTTCATGGCACCCGGAAGCACCTTTTCCACATCTGAAATGACTCCCCCCGGTATGCACACGGGGTGCACACTGGCTTCCTTTCCCTCGTTGGCAGCCATGTTCCTAAGGGCCCCCATTACGCGCCTAATGTTGGAGCTCCCAACTACCAGCAAACCCACCCTCTGTGAATGCCCAGACCTTCCAAGTCAAGAAACTTCCTCTGGAATAGGGTGGACGACTGCATCCGGCTCAGAGACTTTGCCAGCCACAGATAACACCTGAAACCTGTTTGTCAAACGAACCGTTGTGGCCCCACAGTTGGCCCCATGGAAAGTCTTCGCTGCCTGCCAGACTTTGGAATGATCTCCCACTCGACCACGGGTGAGGGGTCAATCTCAGTACAGGCAGTACCTGGGGCGGCCACAACAGTGGATCGGTCTGGGGACACGTGGGTCGTGCTCGATGTCCCTTGTATCTCCGCATCCAACTCCCCACGGTGATGCCCCTTGGCAGCAACCTCAAGCTCTGTGATGGAAGCCAACACTGCCTGCATCTGTGAGGAAAGGGTCACCAACTCAGCTTGCATCTGTACACAGCAATCACAGTGCCTATCCATTTCTGAACTCGCCCCTGTTTGAAACTCAAAAAAGATATGTAATAAACAAACGGTGTAGTCCTTGTTTTGGATTTCATTAAAAATGGTCTGGTCCTCCCAGGTCCAAAGGCGTGAGGCAGGCTGCCACGTCTGCCAACCCTTTAGTCTGCCAGTGAGTTGGAGAAATTTGAGCTTACTGACAGTCATTATTCCCATATGCCATTCACGGATGGAAAGGGAAGGGGGGAAGTGATGATCACTTTCCCATCATCATACCTTGCAAACATTATTCCTTTTGCTAACTACAACTTCTTTTAATGTGTTCTGTCTGTTTCACCTGGTTTTTCTGTTGCAGTGCATTTTCAGGTTCAAGATAATTATCCATATAAATATTGTAGTTAACATAGAGATCCTCCTCTAACAAATGAAAAACAGCTTTTTCAATAATTCTGTTTCCCTCAATATTATAAAGCTTTCAACTGTACGTAGCATACTTAACAAAATATGTTGATCAGCTGAACCTACTGATACCAGATGTTGGCTTTCTCCTATAACATAATTACGAAAATGATGATGTGATGTATGATGTAATATGTCAGAAAGAGAAAGAAGAGAACTGACAGTATTTCTTTTGTGTTTGTTAGTTTCTGGAATGTAGGTTGTGGTGAGAGACTGATCTCTATTTAGCTTGAGGTATGGATTTGATTGAAACATTGCAGTTTGGTTGAAAGTTGGCAAAGTGGTATAGAACACTTCATTTAATGCAAACATTCTTGTTTGTACAATATGTTCATCTTCATTCTATGTTCATCTGTGCCTTCATTTCTAGTGTCTACATTACAATCTCCCCTTCCAAAAAATTGTAGATTTGCCTAAAGATCTCCTCCAACGATATACACTTGAGGCATCCTACTGTTGAAATAATAACTCTGATTTAGTTGTTAATATCCAGGCAGTGGATTTTTAGCAAAGTACAATAAGCAGAAAATATATTCCTATGCATGTGCTTGTTCTAATTAATCTGTTTACAAACAATGTACGTTCTCCAGTATCCTTGTAATCAGAAGAGTTTTAGGTTGCCTAGGTATGCAAATGAGCATGTTTTCTTGCAGCTATGTTGTACATCATTTAACAGTTTCTTTATTGTTTGCACTTGCTCCATAACTTTCCCAGCATAATGCTAAAAACTCTCTGAATATAAAACTTCCAGTCATTTTAGTTCAATCATTGTATTTCCCTTACTTTGTAGGTGAAAGGTAGATTTCATGTAACTATCGCTGCCATATCTTCACTGAATGGACAGTCCCATACTGGAGACATCTGTAGCTGTTGCTTTGTTATCCTACAGTGTAGCCAATCAAATGTTGCACTTGTTTGTTTGTTTGTTTTTCTCAACTCAGTAAGTTGTTTCTTTTAAACTACTTTATTGTGTTCTTCTTATATTCCAGTTATGACTAAAAAAGTATTCCTTCCTTTGAGTCAATATACAGCTGGCTGGCTTGTTTGCTTGCCAGGGTGATGCATTGTAAACATGTTGGACTAACATTTCCTTGAATAGCATAAGGCAAATTCCTCGATGTTTCCATTCAAAAATGTTAAGATGGATTATGATCCCCATTTGTGTCTGATCCTTGCTTGTGCTCATCCTCTTGTGAGCTCATCATTACTAGGACATAAAACGCCAATCCTCCTCACTTTGCAGGTGACTATTGACTGCAACTTTTCAGTTGTACTTCTCCTTAAGTTTCCGAATCCAGCTCATTTACTAACTTCTATAATGTATGAATTGCTTTTCATATGTGCTAAAACTTCATCATAGAATCAGTAAATCGTTTTAATGTACTTTGCTAATGCTTTTGTTCATGGATATACACTGCATGATAAAAAGTATCCAGACACCTGGCTGAAAATGACTTAAAAGTTCGTTGCGCCCTCCATTGGTAATGCCAGAATTCAATATGATGTTGACACACCTTGATAACAGCTTCCACTCTCGCAGGCATAGTTCAGTCAGGTGCTGGAAGGTTTCTTTGGGAATGGCAGCCCATTCTTCATGGAGAGCTGCACTGAGGAGAGGTGTCAATGTCGTTTGGTGAGGCCTGGCACAAAGTCGGCATTCCAAAACATCCCAAAGGTGTTGTATAGGATTCGGGTCAGCACTCTGTGCAGGCCAGTCCATTACCGGGATGTTATTGTCGTGTAACCACTGCACCACAGGCCGTGCATTATGAACAGGTGCTCAATCTTGTTGAAAGGTGCAATTGCCATCCCCGAATTGCTCTTCAACAGTGGGAAGCTAGAAGGTGCTTAAAACATCAATGTAGGCCTGTGCTGTGATAGTGCCACGCAAAGCAAGGGGTGCAAGCCCCCACCGTGAAAAACATGACCATACCATAACCACCTCTGAATTTTACTGTTGGTACTACACACGCTGGCAGATGACGTTCATCGGGCTTTCGCCATACCCACACCCTACCATCGTATCATATTGTGTACAGTGATTCGTTACTCCACACAACATTTTTCCACTGTTCCATCGTCCAATGTTTACGCTCCTCACACAAAGCGAGGCACCATTTGGCATTTGCCAGCGTGATGTGTGGCTCATGAACAGCCATTCGACCATGAAATCCGAGTTTTCTCATCTCCCACCTAACTGTCATAGTACTAGCAGTGGATCCTGATGCAGTTTGGAATTCCTGTGTGAGGGTCTGGGTAGATGTCTGCCTGTTACATGTTATGACCCTCTTTAACTGTTGGCGGTCTCTGTTAGTCAACAGAAGAGGTTGGCCTGTACGCTTTTGTGCTGTAGGTGTCCTGTCGCGTTTCCACTTCACTATCACGTCAGAAACAGTGGACCTGGGGATGTTTAGGATTGTGGAAATCGCACATACAGATGTATGACACAAGTGACACCCAATCACCTGACCACGTTCAAAGTCTGTGAGTTCCACGGAGCACCCCATTCTGCTCTCTCGTGATATCTAATGACTACTGAGGTTGCTAATATGAAGTACCTGGCAGTAGGTGGCAGCACAATGCAGCTAATATGAAAAACGTATGTTCTTGGGCGTGTCCGGATACTTCTGATTACATTGTGTATATTCTGTTATCTGTGCCTATTATTGTATGAAATTAATGTAGAATTTAAAAACACACGCTTGACACAGGTCCTATTGACTACATGTGGAGTGCTTCAACCCATCTGCCAAAGTTTCAGTGATGCACAGCTGTTCATTTGTGATTATTGTAGTCATGTTAATTGGTATAAGTAAGCAGATTAAGGAATTGTACTAAAATAAGTCCCATGCTTATATCTGTATCTACACAGACGAACCAAAACACTATGACCACCTATATAATAGCTTGTTTGTCTATCTTAGAAAAGAAATACATCACTGATTCTATATATATCAGGGATCTGACAGTTCGTTAATAGGTTTGTGGAGGAATGTGACATTAGATGTCCACACACATAAATAACGGGCCACTGATTTGTGTATGCGGTGATGGCATGTGATAGTGACACAGGTGGGTTCCATAGGGTTTTTATCAGGGGAATTTAGTTGCTGAGACATCAACATGAGTTCACTGTAATGTTCTTCAAACCACAGTAACATGATTCTGGCTCCGAGACATGGACAATTATACTGCTGAAAGATGACATTGCTGGTGGGGAACACATCAAGGATGCAGGCAGTTTGCAGGTGTCAGCATGTCTTCGATTACTAACACAGGTCCCATGAAAGTGCAGGAGAATGTCTCCTGTACCATAATAATGCTTCCACCTGCCTGCATCCATGGCGCAGTGTACGTTTCAAGTTGTCATTCACCTTGATGAAAGCATTTGTGGAGACGACCATCGACCTAGTGTTGCAAAAATGTGATTCACATGAAGAGCTGACATGTGTCCATTGATTGATGGTCATGCACCAGCATTGTGCTCTTTTGGCAGAGATTCCACAGATCCGAATATATTATACTTTACAGAGCAGACAAGCCCCCAAAACCCACATTCTGTGAAGAGTCATGGACATCCGACAATGTGACGTCTAGTGGTAGTTTCGCTGTCCTCCTACCTCTTTTCATAGGTGCTCATGACAGTAGCACGTGAATATTCGACCAGCTCCACCATTTTCAAGACATTTTTTCACAAGTCATGTGTAATAATAATAATAATAATAATAATCTGCCCTATGTCAGACTAGCTTATCTCCGTGTATTTCCCCATTTGCAGCTCATATCTTTGGTAGGGTGATGCCCCACATACTTTTGTTACCATGTCATGTGCCTGCAACACTATCAATTGGCATCCAGTGTCACGGTGGACAGTGGTCGTAAAGTTTTGGCTGTTAAGTGTATACTACTATATAAAGACAAATCATTGTTTAACGTTGTTACCAAAAATCTTGAAAAGTACTTGACTGATTTACTTAAAATTGTTACACAATACTCAAATGAATGTTGGAAAGTTCATGATTGATTTACTTCAGATTTTTACACATTGCTCTAATGAACACTTGGGCAGACATAGGCTACGTATCTTTTTAACATATGTAATATGTAAACAAATATCTTTACTACTATATAAAGGGAGCCACTGTTTAATGTTGTTCACAAAAATCTGGATATGTACTTGATCAGTTTACTTGAAATTTTTACATAACATTCTAATGTATATTTGCACAATATATTATAGGGATACATTGTTAGCAAAAATCTCGAATAATTCTTGACCAGTTTACTTCATTTTCTTACACAATAGTCTAATAAATATTCAGACACATAGGCTATACAGTTTTTTTAAACAACAATGTACAAGGTTTCTGTTATAACTGACTGTGAGAAAGAAAGTGCTGTGCTGCACTATGCTGTGAAAATGTGTAATTTGGTTTTCTTCCTTTCACTCTGTTTTAACTACAATATCAAGGGCATTTAAACCATTAGAGGAGGAGGAGATTAGTGTTTAACGTCCCGTCGACAACGAGGTCATTAGAGACGGAGCGCAAGCTCGGGTGATGGAAGGATGGGGAAGGAAATCGGCCGTGCCCTTTCAAAGGAACCATCCCGGCATTTGCCTGAAGCGATTTAGGGAAATCACGGAAAACCTAAATCAGGATGGGCGGAGACGGGATTGAACCGTCATCCTCCCGAATGCGAGTCCAGTGTGCTAACCACTGCGCCACCTCGCTCGGTTAAACCATTAGACAAATTGTTTCTTCCATATATATTCTTCCTCAGTAGATATATTTTTAAACAAAAATTGTATACGCAGCAATGTACCATTTTGTTTTCTTCCTCGCAGTCACATTTTGCATAAATCAGGAAAGCTATATTTGTAGCTTATTGGCTCATTATTAGAATACTACTTCAGAATCTGAATTTGGAATAATAATAAACAAGGCTGAAGGTCAGAGTGAGGGTGAAGAGGAGAAATGAAACATTTTAATTAAATTGAGAGTATGTATTTTCGTCATAGTTTGTGTTTGGGAAATTGCAATAAATGGAAAATTGAATATCAGATGGATTTAATTAAAATTGCATCACAGTCTGAATGTTTAAATGTATATATATTCCCTATGTACTTATTGAGATCATTGGTATGCAGCATTGTATATCTGACAGTTGCAAAGTGTGTTTTGATTCCTCACAGGCATAAGTGAATCATCCAGGCAGATATTCACAGTTATTTTTATGTTGTTTAATGAGTACACCAAGTTTTAATTATACATGTGTGTCATATTATATAAAAATGTTGAATGCAGAAAGCTTCAGCAGTTTTTGCACACTCCACTCACTGACATTCCCAATAAGTACCAACACTTATTCACTCATTTGTGGACATGTCTATCAGATTTACACCTACCATCTTGTCTCACCATTTGAATCATTAACAAAAATTTTCACTGTACACATGTAAGAAAGCAGTTCTACATCTACATTTATACTCCGCAAGCCACCCAACGGTGTGTGGCAGAGGGCACTTTACATGCCACTGTCATTACCTCCCTTCCCTGTTCCAGTTGCATATGGTTCGCAGGAAGAACGATTGCTGGAAAGCCTCCATGCGCGCTCGAATCTCTCTAATTTTACATTCGTGATCTCTTCGGGAGGTATAAGTAGGGAGAAGCAATATATTCTATACCTCATCCAGAAATGCACCCTCTCGAAACTTGGACAGCAAGATTACACCGCGATGCAGAGCATCTCTCTTGCAGAGTGTGCCACTTGAGTTTGCTAAACATCTCCGTAACGCTATCATGCTTACCAGATAACCCTGTGACGAAATGCGCCGCTCTTCTTTGGATCTTCTCTATCTCCTCTGTCAACCCAACCTGGTACGGATCCCACACTGATGAGCAATACTCAAGTATAGGTCGAACGAGTGTTTTGTAAGCCACCTCCTTTGTTGCTGGACTACATTTTCTAGGGACTCTCCCAATGACTCTCAACCTGGCACCCGCCTTACCAACAATTAATTTTATATGATCATTCCACTTCAAATCATTCTTTACGCATACTCCCCGATATTTTACAGAAGTAACTGCTACCAGTGTTTGTTCCGCTATCATATAATCATACAATAAAGGATTCTTCTTTCTATGTATTCGCAATACATTACATTTGTCTGTGTTAAGGGTCAGTTGCCACTCCCTGCACCAAGTGCCTATCCGCTGCAGATCTTCCTGCATTTCGCTGCAATTTTCTAATGCTGCAACTTCTCTGTATACTACAGCATCATCTGCGAAAAGCCGCATGGAACTTCCGACACTATCTACTAGGTCATTTATATATATTGTGAAAAGCAATGGTCCCATAACACTCCCCTGTGGCATGCCAGAGTTTACTTTAACGTCTGTAGACGTCTCTCCATTGAGAACAACGTGCTGTGTTCTGTTTGCTAAAAACTCTTCAATCCAGCCACACAGCCGGTCTGATATTCTGTAGACTCTTACTTTGTTTATCAGGTGACAGTACGGAACTGTATTGAATGCCTTCCAGAAGTCAAGGAAAATGGCATCTACCTGGGAGCCTGAATCTAATATTTTCTGGGTCTCATGAACAAATAAAGTGAGTTGGATTTCACATGATCACTGTTTCCGGAATCCATGTTGATTCCTACAGAGTAGCTTCTGGGTTTCCAGAAATGACATGATACGCGAGCAAAAAAACATGTTCTAAAATTCTACAACAGATCGATGTCAGAGATATAGGCCTATAGTTTTGCTCATCTGCTCGACAACCCTTCTTGAAAAGTGGAACTACCTGAGCTCTTTTCCAATCATTTGGAACCTTCCGTTCTTCTAGAGACTTGCAGTAGACGGCTGTTAGAAGGGGGGCAAGTTCTTTCGCGTACTCTGTGTAGAATCTAATTGGTATCCTGTCAGGTCCAATGGACCTTCCTCTGTTGAGTGATTTCAGTTGCTTTTCTATTCCTTGGACACTTATTTTGATGTCAGCCATTTTTTCGTTTGTGCGAGGATTTAGAGAAGGAACTGCAGTGCAGTCTTCCTCTGTGAAACAGCTTTGGAAAAAGGTGTTTAGTATTTCAGCTTTACGCGTGTCATCCTCTGTTTCAATGCCATTATTATCCCAGAGTTTCTGGATATGCTGTTTCGAGCCACTTACTGATTTAACGTAAGACCAGAACTTCCTAGGATTTTCTGTCAAGTCGGTACATAGAATTTTACTTTCGAATTCACTGAACGCTTCACGCATAGCCCTCCTTACGCTAACTTTGACATCGTTTAGCTTCTGTTTGTCTGAGAGGTTTTGGCTGCATTTAAACTTGCAGTGAAACTCTCTTTGCTTTCGCAGTAGTTTCCTAACTTTGTCGTTGAACCACGGTGGGTTTTTCCTGTCCCTCTTAGTTTTACTCGGCACGTACCTGTCTAAAACGCATTTTACGATTGCCTTGAACTTTTTCCATAAACACTCAACATTGTCAGTGTCGGAACAGAAATTTTCGTTTTGCTCTGTTAGGTAGTCTGAAATCTGCCTCCTATTACTCTTGTTAAACAGATAAACCTTCCTCCCTTTTTTTTATATTCCTATTTACTTCCATACTCAGGGATGCTGCAATGGCCTTATGATCACTGATTCCCTGTTCTGTGCTTGCAGAGTCGAAAAGTTCGGGTCTGTTTGTTATCAGTATGCTGAGGAAATTTATGTGAAATTTATTCCAGATTTTCTCTCAGTTGTTCTGCCACTAATGCTGCTGAGTCGGGAGGTCGGTAAAAGGAGCCAATTATTAACCTAGCTCGGTTGTTGAGTGTGACCTCCACCCATAATAATTCACAGGAACTATCCACTTCTATTTCACTACAGGATAAACCACTACTAACAGCGACTACACGCCACCACTGGTTGCATGCAATCTGTCCTTTCTAAACACCATCTGTACCTTTGTTATAATTTCGGCAGAATTTATCTCTGGCTTCAGCCAGCTTCCCGTACCTATAATGATTTCAGCTTCAGTGCTTTCTATCAGCACAGTTAAAAAGTAAATGTTGTTACGCAGACTATTTTGCATAGGTGCACATTAGAAAAGAGGGATGAAGCTGTGCATAAACTGCAGAGTTCCACATGCATGCTACAAGTCCAGTCCAGAATGTAGGAGTGCTTTCCTAAGACGTATGTAATACAAATATAAGTTTTGGCTGCTGATGCCTTAAACCATTAAATTTGATACCTTTCTCACATAGAAAGAATTAACTTCAGACTATTAGATAGCATGCATTGTCATCTTAAAACTGAGTAGTGCTAGTTTTGATATGCAGCATGATTTTTACCATACTGAAAATCTTTTTCATTTTGTAGTGTTTTAATTTGTGTACATTTTTTGTCAGATGCTGTATTGATGACCTAACTTCGCAGCCTGAACAGGATAAAAATTCGTTATCAGATAATTTATTAGGAGCAGAAAATTTCAGGCAAGATGCGTTCCCTGAAAACATGACTTTGCTTGAGGGAAAAGCTGTACAAGCCACAAGTGAACGTATACATCAGATGCAAGTGGATGAGGGATTTTGTGAGGTGAGTATTTGGTATTCCAGTTCATACTGTAAATTCAGTGTTTTAGTTCAAGATTTAAGTGGATCATAATAGAATTAAATTATAGGGTGTCCCACTCAAACCTCCCTGATATCAAAGACCCAGAGGAAAAAAACCCACAGTAGATGCGACAATGAAAAATGCACCACAGTGTAGAGCATCTCAAACAATTTATTAATTTATCATCAGTACACCTCTACATGTGAACCATTTGTAACACGAAGAATATTGAGTCGATATTCAATTTCTTGCCAAGTTCTTTGTAACCTTTCCTCTGTTATTGTTGCAATCACATTAGTGAGACGGTGTCGCAACATAGAAATGCAGTCCTTCACGAATCCGCACATGAAGAAATCAAACGGTGTGATGTTGGGTGAATGTGGTGGCCAGACAATGGGTCCTCCACGTCTGATTCAATGACTGGGAAATTTCTTATCCAGGAACTTGCGAACAGCTGTTGACCAATGTGGCGGAGCTCCATCTTGTTGAAAAATGATGTTGGGTTGCAAGTCCTGTATCTGAGGGCACACAAACTGCTCCAACATGTCCAGATACACTGACCCACTCACTGTTTGTTCTGCAAAGAAGAACGGTCCAACAATCCTGTCATGCATTAGCCCACACCAGACGTTTATTTTAGGGCTATCACAAACATGTCAATGACAATGTGCAGATTTTGCGAACCCCAAATGTGAATATTATGCCTGTTAATGCTTCCTGATAGATGAAACGTTGCCTTATCTGAGAATAAACATCTTTCCAGGAAGCTAGCATCCATATCAATACACTGCAGCATATCCACAGCAAATTGTTGTCGGTGTGGTTTGTCGTCGCATGTTGCAGAATTTGCACTTTGTAAGCACACATACAAAGACATTGGTGAACTACACGATGCATTGTTGATTGAGGTACATCAAGTTGCCTAGATGCTTGACGAATTGACTTACGTGGGCTTCTGAGAAACGTTTGTCTGATGTCCTTCATTGTCTCTTGTGAAACTCCGTAATGTGCACCGCCAGAATGTTTCGGAACACTTCCTGTTGCCAAAACTTCCTATGCCATTCCTTAATTGTTTTCACATCAGGTGGATCACATTCATACACACGCTCACAATTTCTTTGCACAGTAATCAGTGATTTTGTTTCTGCAAACCACTCTACTGCTTGCGTGTGCTGCTGTGGAGTCACCATTTTCATTTCGTGTGACCATGCTGCACTCTGGTGACGATACTTGGCACTTCTGATGCAGGAATATAAATTCTTTGAGATGCTCTACAATGTGGTGCATTTTTCATTGTCGTATCTACTGTGGCCTTTCTCTCCTCTGTCCTTGAAATCAGGGAGGTTTGAGTGGGACACCCTGTATTATTGTGGACTGTATATATTGCTTCAGTTCAACTTTCTTTGAATTATTTGGTCTGTTGCTTCAAAACTTAACTGCTTATATTGTACCCACACACATGTAAATGAGTTGCAATAATTAAGAGCTCAATGAAGCTAATCATGTAGTACAACGTTGTCTACAGGAACATAAAAGCTGATCAAAACAGCATGACATAGTTTGGATTGTCCAAAAGTGTAATGTCACAACTGTGTATGCACTTTTAAGCACTGGAGGAGGTATTTCAAAATAATAATGTCAAGGTCATCCATGAGCAACTAACTACAGCCAGGGACTATTGTTCCTCCTCATTCAAGACCCATAAGTGTAGGGAGCAAAATTCAGTTGAAATGCAACAAGACTTGCAACTTGTAGAATCCTGATTATCAATGTATACAGTCATATTTGTAAAGGTTGCCTCTGCCCACTTAGATCATTGGTGTTACCCCAGTAAAAACACAACAATGTAGTGCATGAAGACATATGACAGAGGAACAATAGTAGAGTGGTTGGTGGTGGTCTCAGTGTTTGCTGTATGATAAGGCACAATTTAGTATTGAGTGGGTGAGCAGATGCACTTAGTAATGTTTTGATGATACAGGATTTGTCAGCTTAATACAAGGAAAAGACCGCCTCTTTAGCTGAATTGGTTGTGTCTGCTGCCTTTTGTGTGGAAGGATAGTTTCGAGTTCTGATATCCCCTTGGATTTTTCTGAGGTAGGGAGGTCTGGAAAAGGGTGAACTCTGCCTTGTGAGTCCACGTGAGGAGTTGCTTGAATAAAGAAGCAGAAGCAGCATAATCATCAGGATTCATCTGCTGGCAATAATGGCTGTTGGGATTGGGAACCTGCTGATCCCACAATCATAGATTGCTCCTCGTACTGCCTTGTAGGCAGTAGTCGGCTTGCTGGAACAGGTCTTGTGCCTAATCTGTGAGTCGTGTTTAGTTTCATTTTTTTATGTTTAATACTAGGAAAAAACATAAGCTGTGTATATCAACATATAAATGTGTAAAGATGTGCTTCATGAGGAAAGGACATTTGGTCCATTCATGACATTATTGAAATAGCCATCCCAGCATTAAAAATGATTTAGATAAACCTATGAGATATCAGAATGGCTGGATAGGGCACAAACCTCCATCCTCTCCAATCTGAAGCAGTGTTCTTAACAGGTGCACTCTTTCATTTGGTTTATACCTAGAGTACAATGCTCTTTTGTTTATAGATACATGCAACAAGTTAGCTTGATAACATGGAGAACAATTATAAACTGTTCATTGCCCCTCTCGACACTTATCACTGCACTCTTCAGCAGAATTTATAGAATGTGAGACAGTTGCATATTTGTATACAAGGCGCACAAATATTATGGTGGCTGACTGACGATTTGTGTATCTTTCTTGCATGGAAGCATCAAATCAGTAACTTTTAACAGATGCCAGAAAAATGATAATACAGTAATTTTATTTGAAAGTGTGGATAACATAAAACCAATGGTAAATTTTATATCTACTTTATTTATTTTTCACATTGCAGTTTGTATATTACTGCTTCAAACTGATTCATAGAACAGTGTTTGGATAGTGCCATTTTGCCATATATGGTACACTTTAACCATGGTGGCATGCAAACAGTTTACAAACTTAGCCATTTTGGAAAAGCTTCTGCCCTGAGCCTGAATGCCAATAATCAAGCCCTTGTGGACATTATATAATTCGCTTCGTTTCCACATTCTGACAGCACTACAGCAAGTGCACTGTTTTCCGTGTCGCCCCGACACACCCTATAAACCCTCCATTGGTAGTTCTGCCACCTGTCTTATGTGAGTGGCTATTGCATATCATTGTCAAACTTTCATATTAACGTGACTGGACTGTGTACGTCATACACTTACTTGCTTAAACAATGGAATTAATTAAAAAAAGAATATATTATTAAGTATTTATGCTGCCCAAACGCTTCACACCAAAAATCTGTATGGATTACTCTATTTATATGTCTCATTGCAGTTTTTGATAACAGCCATATGTCCACTATATACAGCCACGTAATTTAATCCCATAATTATCTCCGCCATGGGGCTCACATCTCTTTTGTGAGAACATGCTTTACCAGCATGGGACCCCCACCCCTTGCAGCACTATCTCCCTTTTTGTGCTGCAAGTCCATCTTTCTACATCCCCTTTTGCCATTCCTGTGGGTGGTCATCTTGGTGCTGATGATGCATGCATTTTGTTTATGAATTTGTACACTCATTGTTAGGGTAGGGAAAATTTCACAAAAATGATAACTTAAAAAATAATGCAAAATTATTGGTTTTAGCAAAATTGGCAGTTTTTATTAGATATTGTGAAATTTTTGATTTTTCTGTATAAAAGTTTTATAAATCAGAGGTGGTAGTTTACTGATACTCATAACTGATAGCTATTGACTGTTAAAATTGTATTTTAACTTTTGATCTCCTCAAGGCTGAGATTTGTGTAACCAGTGAATTTGCCAAAAACAGTACCAAATTGGCAAAAAATAACACTAAATTTGGCCATAAAGCAAATGATTTTTTCCTGTTCCTACTCATTGTTTTTCTCTCTTCTGGCAAATCATATGTTTTATTCTTCAGTACATGGTCCCCATTGTTGGGTTTTGATCTACCATTCCTTGTCCAAATTTTACAGAAGTGCAGACTGTGCATTCCACCTTTTGTGCCTTTCTTTCCTTGCATTCTTCCGTTCTGGCAAAAGTAATACTCCCAAATCCCAACACGGTAGCCATCCTGTAGTGGGAGAGTCATCAAGTGCCTACACAGTGGTAGTCCCCTGATCTGCAGGCATCACACTATTGGTGCCTGCACATATGCAAAGTAGTAGGTGTTCATTGTGGCTCGGTTACAGCAATTCCGGGCAGCGGTTACCCAGAAATGTATCTGTTGCTGTGGCTGGGTGGTGCCACTGGGTAGAACCCCCATTCAGAGTGGTCCCACTAAGGCAGGTGACTTGCAAATGAATCACCCCAAACATTCTGTTGGTGGTCGCATCGACCCAGGAGTCTCTTCTGAAAGAAAGGATTGCTAAAATGTGAAGATGGAAGACCCCACAATGTTTCCTTCCCTGGCTATGCCGTGGGAGGAACATTGGGCTAGAAACAAGGGGAGAAATACTCACCACAATACTGAGTTTGCTCTAGGATCAACAGGGATTCCGTTTTGGTCACAAAGCCATATTCTTTATTGAACACTTTGAAGTCTCATTCGGGGAAGTAGCAGCGAATTTAAAAATGGAAAGAGGTTGTGTTCTGATTTAAAACAGCATTCCCTGCTCAGTTATGGTTGCTGCTTGCCTGTGACAAGCTCAGTGACATTCCTGTAACTATATGCCCCCCCAAATTATAGTCTCAATGTGGTAGACGGTATCATCTTCCAATGCAACCTCCTTTCACAGACCGATGATGAGTTGCAGGCCAATTTGGAGAGATGGGATGTGCATTTTGTCCATCATGTATAGTGGGGAGCAAAGGACAATAAGGTTGATACTGAGGGCTGAAGGTGATTTGTTGCCTGAAAAGGTCAAGGTGATGATGTATTGATCCAATGTGAAACTCTATGTTCCCTCTCACATGTGGTGCTTCAAAGGCACGAAATTCAGGCAGATGTCTTCCCATTTTTAACACCAGTCCCATCTGTAGGGATTGTGGACATCAATTATGCATGAATGCTACTGGTGCTCCCCCACCCCCTTCATCTGCTTTGTGTCCACTGCAGGGATCACCATTCCCCCTGTCTAGAGGAATGCACCATATTCCAAATAGAAAAGAAAATATAAGACTCTTCACTGACTCATGTATCAGGATGGCAGAAAGAAATATGATAATCTGCATCCAGTACACCAGTACATATGACAATGACATTTGCTACTGCTATGACATAATCCTTTCTAGTGACAGTACCCTCACTCTTCTTGCCTTCTACATTGTGTCTGTGGTGCCACTCGACTCTGCCCACTCTCATGATCAATGGGAACCCTCCTACTTTTTCCCCCACACCCACTTGACTTTCTACCCACAGTGCATATTGATACTCAATCCTCAGTTGATGAAGCAACTTCCTCCGCCAGTGAGTTTCACCGGGAAGGCATCCCTTGGGATGCTCTGCTCCGAGAACTATGCAGATCTGCAACCAGACGCCAGCCAATGGCTGAAGAAGCCACAGGTTTATGGTCATAGGGCTTCACATTCCTCCTGTCTCCCTGAATCTAGGGCAGAAAAGCCCCCACAAACATCGAAATCATGCGAGGAGGAGGAGGACATAAAAAAGACCTCCAAGAAAAAGGAAGTTCCACCTGTCCCCATGCCACAAGACCCTGCATGTCCCGACTCTGTACCCAAGGTGGAGTTCCTGGTGACGTCTGTGTAACCAGATCACCCCCCACCACCACAGCCTGCTTAGGAACCTATGTGTATTTATGCCATATCCTCACAACCAGTGGCAGCAGGCAACCCTGGGTCCCTTCATTCCCCCACAGTATACCAGTAGTGTGATCCTCCAGTGGAACTGTAGTGGTTATTTCTACCACCTGGCTGATTTGCAGTGCCTCTTAAGTGTTTCTCCTGCTTTATGGATTGCCCTCTAGGAAATGTGGTTCCCAGCATTGCAAACACCTACCCTCCAGGGCTGTCAGAGCTATTTTAAGACTTGAGCTGACTATTCCAGAGCGTCAGATGGAATTTGCACGTACGTTCTTGTCTCTGTCTATGGCTTTATCAGCTCTCCCCACCCTTCCTCATTTTGTGTGATTTCAATACTGAAAACCCTTGTTTGGTGGCACTATGATTACTGGCCGTGGTGAAGCTATCGAAACTTGGCTCGCAGAGCTTTATCTTTGGCTCTTGAATACCAGTGCCCCCACACATGTCAGCATGGCACATGGATCCTATTTGGCCATTGATCTTTCCTTTTGCTGTGGTCTTCTCCCCTCTATCCATTGGAGAGTTCGTGATGACCTATATGAAAGTTGGCGTCCAGCCAGTTGGGCTCTCAACAGTGCTGACTGGATGCCTTGGAGGTATCAACACGTCTGTCCAGAGCACAGCTACAGCCATTCTATCACCTGCTATTGCTCATGATTCCCCAATGGAAGACAGTACCTTGGTGAACTTCAGAAATCGATGTGGCCATTACAGGTCACAGACAGGCTCTCCAACACCATAAGCAATATCCATCAACGGAGTATCTCATTGCCATTAAATGACTCCATGTCCGGATCCGCCAACTAATAAAATGACAGAAACTAAAATGTTGGTTATGATACATTGCTACCATTGAACTGTGTAACCCCCTGTGGGTCCAGTGGTTAGACTAGGCCCGAGGTATTCCTGCCTGTCGTAAGAGGTGACTAAAAGGACTCTCGCACTTTTTGGCCTTTATGTGATGGTCCCCTGTAGGGTTTGACATCCATTTTTCAAAATTTTCCCGAAGAGCAAGAGCATGCACTGAGACCTCTCACATCCTTCGTCGACGTGGATCTGCACTTCCGCACATTCTCCAGCTGTTGGGCGAGGTCATCCTCCTGGATGTGTTTCCCTCCATCCTCTGTGCCGTATTGCTTTCTGCACTGTTGATGTTAATGGACTACACTGTTGAAGATAAAGGACTACTTAGCTCGTTTGCGCCTGATGTCCAGCACGGTAGCCAGTCTGTTGTGGTGGGGGTGTCGTGTACCCTGTTGGCTGTAGCCCCCTGACCACACAGGGATTGCTCTGCTGTTGCCTGTGCCGTTAACTCCCTGTGTATGCCAAGGAGTAGATGCCCATCACCCTGGGGCATCGGAACTCCCGGCAATGGCCATCCTGCCAGGTGGCCTTTGCTGCCGCCTGGGTGGCACCCGTGGGGAGGGCCCCTGGTCGGAGTGGATGGCATCAGGGCGGATGACATGCCATGAAGCGTAGTACGTCTGGCGGTCAAGGTACCATCAATGCTAAGAAATACGACCCCAAATGGTCCCCTCCCCCCTCTCCCTTACCCCCAGTCCACACCATGGGAGGAACGCCAGGCTAAGGATGGCAGCGAAGCTTATTCACCCCAGTATCTCGTATGTATGAGAGTTGATGTGTACTCTGTCTTGTCAATGAAACCTCAGTTTTTTGTGGAGCATTTAGAGGACAAGTATGGGGAAGTGGAGGGCTTGTCCAAAATGCGGTCAGGGTTGGTCTTGATCAAAACAGCATCCTCTGCCCAGTCACGGGCACTACTCACCTATGACAAGCTGGGGGATGTTTCTGTTTCCATCATGCCTCATAAGAGCTTAAATATGGTCCAGAGTATCATATTTCAGAGGGACATTCTTTTGCAGTCTGATGATGGGCTGCATGCCAATTTAGAGCGGTGAGGTGTCCATTTCGTCCGGGCATCCACCGGGGTCAGAGGAATAATCAAGTTGCCACCGGTGCCTTCATCTTGGCCTTTGAGGGTGACACATTACCCGATAAGGTCAAGGTGATGGTCTACTGCTGTGATGTCAAGCCATATATCCCTCCCCCAATGTGGTGCTTTAAGCGCTGGAAGTTCAGCCACATGTCTTCCCACTGTACTTCCAGCGTCACTTGTCGGGATTGTGGATGTCCTTCACATCCCAATACTCCGTGTGCCTCGCCTCCCATCTGTGTCAACTGCGGAGAGCGCCATTCACCTTGCTTGCCAGACTGCTGGATTCTCCAGGAAGAAAGAAAAATAATGGAATACAAGACCCTGGACCAACTGACCTACACTGAGGCTAAGAGAAAATATGAGAGGGTGTATATGACGTCAACCTATGCCACCGCTGTGGCAGTGGTTCTACCATCTTCCGTTCCGCCGTGTACAGTTGGCTCTCAGAGCCGTCAGACTCCACCTGCCCCCTTCATGGTTGGGGCACTTCCCTCCTTGTCGCTCCTGCACAACCTACTTCAAGAGCAACGTCCGCCCAACCATCAGGGATGTCAGTTCCCACTTCTCAGCTGGAGAAGCGTGAGTCGTCTTCAGCTCCTCTTGCCACTCCCTTCCCAGGTTCCTACCAGTGGCAAAGCTGACACTCGCCAGTGGCTGAAGCAACCACAGGTAGCTGGTCGTAGGGTTTCATGATCCTCCTCAGACCCTGAGACTGAATCAGTGAAGCACTCCCAGCTGGAAAAACCTAAGGAGTAGCGAGAGAAACCTAAAAAGAAAAAGACCCCCCAAGAACCAAGACACTGCGGTGGCACCCACACCACAACTACCTACAAGCTCTGTGTCTGAGGATGAGGTGGAGATTCTAGTGTCCTCTGAGGACCTAGATCTCGCTGGGCCCTTAGACACATTGGATGTCGATCGCACAGGTACTCATCTGGTGGCAGCAGGTGACCCTGAGGTGTAGACTGCCTCATTGAGTGTTTCATGCCTTCCCAGTCTCACAATCACGTCACCTTTCAGTGGAATTGTGGCGGTTTTTTTCCACCACCTGACTGACCTATGGCAACAGTTAAGCTTTACACCTGCTTTAAGCATAGCCCTCCAAGAAACCTGGTTCCCAGCAATGCGGACCCCTGCCCTCTGCAGCTATAAGGGATATTACAGGACAAGGGATATTACAGGAACCACAGTGACTGTAATAGAGTGTCAGGTGAAGTTTGTGTCTATTTCCTGAACTCAGTGTGTTGTTAACCTGTGCCCCTTCAAATCCCTCTTGAAGCTGTGGCTGTCAGGATAAGGATGACGCAGGAAATAACTGACTGCAATGTATGTCTTCCTCCAGATGGTGCAGTACCCGTGAACGTATTGGCTGCACTGATTGATCAACTCCCTAAACCTTTCCTACTTTTGGGAGATTTTAACACACATAACCCCTTGCTTACTAGCCGAGGTAGGGAGGTCGAAAATTTACTGTCACAACTTGTCCTCTGCCTCTTAAGTACAGGTACCCCCACACATTTAAGTGTGGCACATGGCACATATTCAGCCATTGATCTCTCGGTTTGCAGTCCTGGCCTTCTCCCATCTGTCCACTGGAGAGAACATGACGACCTGTATGGTAGTGACCACTGCCCCATCTTCATGTCACTCCTCCGGGGTCACTACAACGATCGTACCTACGGCGGAAAATGCATCCCTCATACTTTAGGGTGCCCCCGGTGAAAGACAGTCCCTTGGTGGTCGCTGGAAGTTGTTGAGGCAATTAAAAAGTGTTGACGAGCTCTACAGTTACATAAGTGGCACCCTTCCACAGAGCACCTAATATCCTTTAAGCGGCTCCGTGCCCGCATTTGCCAGCTTATAAAGCAACGGAGGTGTCCCTGGCATTAACATAACATCAATGTCGTGGTATCTACCGATGCAAACGCGATTGCTGAGCACTTTACTGAGCACTATGCTCTAGACTCTGTGTCAGAGAAGTAGCCCCCAGCCTTTTACACCCTCAAATGGCAGATGGGAAGGAAAGTCCCCTCGTACACTACGTGCCACTGTGAACCCAGTAACGTCCCATTTACAGAGTGGGAGCTCCTGGGCTGGATCAGATCCACAGTCAGATGATTAAACATCTCTCGTCTGACAGCAAGTGACATCTCCTCATCATCTTCAACTGGATCTGGTGCGACGGCATCTTTCCATCGCAATGGTGGGATAGCAGCGTCATTTTGGTGCCCAAACTCGCTGAAAACCGGCTTGATGTGGATAGCTACCGGCCCATCAGCCTCAACAACTTTCTTTGTAAGTTGCTGGAACATATGGTGTGTCGGTGGTTGGGTTGGGTTGGGTCCTCGAGTCACGTGGCCTACTGGCTCCATGTCAGGGCGACTTCCGCCAGGGTCACTCTACCACTGATGACCTTGTGTCCCTCAAGTGTGCCATCCGAACAGCCTTTTCCAGATGCCAACATCTGGTTGCCATCTTTTTTGACTTATGTAAAGCATACAACACGACCTGACGACATCGTATCCTTGCCACATTGTGTGGGTGGTGTCTCCGAGGCCCACTCCTGCTTTTTATCCAAAATTTCCTGTTGCTCTGTACTGTCCATGTCCAAGTCAGTGCCTCCCATAGTCCCCCAGTTTTTAGGAGAATTATGTTCCGCAGGACTCCGTATTGAGTGCCTCTCTATTTTAGTGGCTATTAACGGTCTAGCAGCAGATGTAGGTCCGTCGTTCTCACCTTCTGTGTGTGTGGATGACTTCTGCATTTCGTACTGCTCCTCTAGTACTGGTGTTGCTGAGCGGTGCCTACAGGGAGCCATTCACAAGGCACAGTCATGGGCTCTAGCCCACAGCTTCCAGTTTTCAGCCATGAAGTCATGTGTCCTGCAGTTCTGTCAGTGTCGCACTGTTCATCCAGAACCAGAAGTTTACCTTAAAGATGATACACTCACTGTAGTGGAGTCATATTGATTCTTAGGACTGGGTTTTGATGCCCGATTGACTTGGCTACCTCACCTTCTTCAGCTTAAGCGGAAGTGCTGGCAGCACCTCAATGCCCTCTGCCGCTGGAGCAACACCAACTGGGGTGCTGCTCCCTCTACGCTGCTGCAGCTCTACAGAGCCCTTGTTAAATCCTGTCTTGACTATGGGAGTTTGGTTTACAGTTCAGTGGCCCCCTCAGCATTGCCTTTACTCGACCCAGTGCTCCTCTGTGGCGTTCGCCTAGTGATGGAAGCTTTTAGAACGAGTCCGGTGACCAGTGTCCTGGTGGAGGCCGGAGTCTCCACCAGGTTGAAGGTTAGGTGTGCATAACTGCTCACCAGTTACGTTGCACACGTTCGTAGTTCTCCTGCGCATCCAAATTACCGTCTCCTTTTCCCAACCACGGCGGTTCATCTCCCACATTTGGCGTCCCAGGGCAGGGCTTACTATCGCGGTTCACGTCTGGTCCCTTCTGTCTGAACTGGAGTCCTTGCCTTTACCACCTCTCCTTGAGGTCCATTCACGTACACTTCCATGGTGTCCACCTAGGTCGCAGATTCTTCTGGACTTAAGGACTCCGTTAACCCTGCAGCTCTCCACTATCACTTCCTCTTAATTCTCGACATGTACCGGGGCCATGAAGTTGTTTACACCGACGGCTTGATGGCTGATGGTCACATAGGCTTTGCGTATGTTCATGGAGGACATATTGAACAGCACTCTTTGCCAGATGGCTGCAGTGTTTTCGCTGCAGAGCTGGCAGCCATATCTCGTGCTCTTGAGCACATCTGCTCATGCCCTGGCGAGTCATTTCTCCTGTGTACTCGCTCCTTGAGGAGCCTACAAGATATCAACCAATGCTACCCTTGCCATCCTTTGGTAGCGTCCATTCAAGAGTCCATCTATGCCCTGGAATGGTCCTGTCATTCAGTGGTGTTTGTGTGGACCCCAGAACACGTCAGAATCCCAGACAACGAACTTGCCGACAGGCTGGCCAATCAGTCTACGCGGAAACAGCTTCTGGAGATGGGCATCTCCGAAGCTGACCTGCGTTCTGTCTTATGGCGCAGGTTTTTCGCCTTTGGGAGTATATAAATACTTTTGTTTGGATATTTTTTTTTATTTTGATATTTACATGTTAGTATATAAAACTGGAAGGTGAATACTCAGTAATGTTGTCAGCCTGTTGATTCTAGAAATAATCTGGTTTAACTAAATGGCAGTTGGTCATGAAAGTATTAAAGTTCAAGATACTACTTGATTAATGCCCTGTATGCAACTGCAGTGGATTCCCTACTCTCATGTAAACTGTGCAGTGTTCAAAATTATGCTAATTTATTCAAATTCTTAAATAGTGGCTTAATTAGATAACCAAAGGCACTACCTGATGCATAATGTCCGCCGCTCGTGGTCTCGCGGTAGCGTTCTCGCTTCCCGAGCACGGGGTCCCGGGTTCGATTCCCGGCGGGGTCAGGGATTTTCACCTGCCTCGAGATGACTGGGTGTTTGTGTTGTCCTCATCATTTCATCATCATCCAGGAAAGTGGCGAAATTGGACTGAGCAAAGGTTGGGAAATTGTACGGGCGCTGATAACCACGCAGTTGAGCGCCCCACAAACCAAACATCATCATCATCATCATCACACCTGATGCATAACAATTAGGGCAACAAAAGTATAAGGTCAAACCTGGAATTAAGCAAGCTAAAGAGCTCAAATAACGAAAGCCTTTTTGGGTGTGGCTTAACTTTTAATTACAGATATTATCTAAGTTAATTTATTTTTGGAAAAGTGAAACTAGTTACTGATAAGTGTGAAATTACGGCTATTCAACTAGCTATGTCAATTTTCTTAAAGTTACTGATTAGCTCACACTAATTTTGCCATTGCACACTGTTGTAATAATTACTATTACCAATTTCTCTTAGCAAGCTAGGTTTCAGACAAAACTAAATATGTCTCTAGCATCAGCATACTGGAAACTGTACCATGAATAATAGGTGTCTGTAAAGTATTATACAAACAGTATTTTGGCAGTTTTGATTATATACAGTATTATATAGATATTGCCTGTTTAATCAAACACAGTTGTAAAATAAGGGAAAAAATAGTTCATTAAAAGGAGTATAATAATAGCAGGTGTATTAACTGTATTATTAACATTATCTAAAATAATAATTCTTATCATCAAATGTCAAATAAGTTATTGCTATCATCAAAATGTAAATGCAGCATTAGGGCATGAAAATATGCTGTGTGATAACTGAATTGAATTGTGAGGTGTTGTGTAGGTGTTGTCATCTAACTTTTATGATGACTAATCATACAACCTTGTAGTACTGAGCTACAGAATTGGTTACATATACAGGGTGTTACAAAAAGGTACAGCCAAACTTTCAGGAAACATTCCTCACACACAAAGAAAGAAAATATGTTATGTGGACATGTGTCCAGAAACGTTTACTTTCCATGTTAGAGCTCATTTTATTACTTCTCTTAAAATCACATCAATCATGGAATGGAAACACACAGCAACAGAACGTACCAGCGTAACTTCAAACACTTTGTTACAGGAAATGTTCAAAATGTCCTCCATTAGCGAGGATACATGCATACACCCTCCGTCGCATGGAATCCCTGATGCGCTGATGCAGCCCTGGAGAATGGCGTATTGTATCACAGCCATCCACAATACGAGCACGAAGAGTTTCTACATTTGGTACCGGGGTTGCGTAGACAAGAGCTTTCAAATGCCCCGATAAATGAAAGTCAAGAGGGTTGAGGTCAGGAGAGCGTGGAGGCCATGGAATTGGTCCGCCTCTACCAATCCATCGGTCACTGAATCTGTTGTTGAGAAGCGTACGAACACTTTGACTGAAATGTGCAGGAGCTCCATCGTGCATGAGCCACATGTGTCATACTTGTAAAGGCACATGTTCTAGCAGCACAGGTAGAGTATCCCGTATGAAATCATGATAACGTGCTCCATTGAGCATAGGTAGAAGAACATGGGGCCCAATCAAGACATCACCAACAATGCCTGCCCAAACGTTCACAGAAAATCTGTTGATGACGTGATTGCACAATTGCATGCGGATTCTCGTCAGCCCACACATGTTGATTGTGAAAATTTACAATTTGATCACGTTGGAATGAAGCCTCATCTGTAAAGAGAACATTTGCACTGAAATGAAGACTGACACATTGTTGGCTGAACCATTCGCAGAAGTGTACCTGTGGAGGCCAATCAGCTGCTGATAGTGCCTGCACACGCTATACATGGTACGGAAACAACTGGTTCTCCCGTAGCACTCTCCATACAGTGACATGGTCAACGTTACCTTGTACAGCAGCAACTTCTCTGATGCTGACATTAGGGTTATCGTCAACTGCAGGAAAAATTGCCTCATCCATTGCAGGTGTCCTCGTCCTTCTAGGTCTTCCCCAGTCGCGAGTCATAGGCTGAAATGTTCCGTGCTGCCTAAGACGCCGATCAATTGCTTCGGACGTCTTCCTGTCGGACACCTTCATTCTGGAAATCTATCTCGATACAAATGTACCACGCCACGGCTATTGCCACATGCTAATCCATACATCAAATGGGCATCAGCGAACTCCGCATTTGTAAACATTGCACTGACTGCAAAACCACGTTCATGATGAACACTAACCTGTTGATGCTACATACTGATGTGCTTGATGCTAGTACTGTAGAGCAATGAGTCGCATGTCAACACAAGCACCGAAGTCAACATTACCTTACTTCAATTGGGCCAACTGGCGGTGAATCGAGGAAGTACAGTACATATTGACGAAACTAAAATGAGCTCTAACATGGAAATTAAGCGTTTCCGGACACATGTCCACATAACATCTTTTCTTTATTTGTGTGTGAGGAATGTTTCCTGAAAGTTTGGCCGTACCTTTTTGTAACACCCTGTATTTAGTGAGCAAAGACAGATCATGTTGGTTCTTATAGTTGTCTCATTTATCAAATGGCTGCTTCTGAGATATTTTGAAAGCTGTTGTTATTAAGTGTACTGATTGTGTTGTCAGCACATTTACCAGAATTGTGGGAGTGTTTTAACAGCCATAGTACTGTGGAGCAGCTAACTGTCTAATGAAATTGTTGCTAATCTAGCAACATATTTCTAATGACCATTTTCAGACACATTCTTGTAGCCTATGGGAGCAGACATTCTGCTATGAGCCATGGCTCATGTGACATTATCCACATACACTGTCATTCTACAGTGCATGGCGAGGATTATTGTAGATAGCCAAACTCTGTGGCCATTACCAGTGAATGTATATGCATTTGCTTTCTGACTTTATGATTGTGTTACATACTGGGTTCATCTGATAATGCTGCCTTTTTTCTCTTTTCAATAAAAATGACAAAGTTGTCTGAACATACAAACCAAATGTACATATATATTTTAAGCACAGATTTCATCTTGTATAGTAGCAGATAGCAATCCTTAAGGATATGTGGGACTTAATGGAACAGTACATCGGGTCCATTGATAAATATCTAACCTCAATATAAACAGTGAAGACCACATTGTATATACAGTGCTTTGATATATCACAGTAGTGCTACTACCATTTTATTAAATTACTGCTGCATCAGATTATTGTTTTGCAGCAGGCAGGAGAGAATTTGTGTGGAATCAGCTAGTTCTTAATGTTTGGCTGATTTCAGCTCCTTCAATTTATACATGGTTTTATTCAGAGTTAACAGATTTATTTATTTATTTATTTATTTATTTATTTGTAACTAGTGGATGCATGTTGTTAAGTGCTATCAGGTGTCTGATGGCAACATGATAGAAATAAAATAAAAATTACCACAGATTTTAAAATAAATGCACATTGGCTGGCAAAGGAAAATATTTTAGCTAGATGACCTTTGATGAAATAAATTTTTTTGCGGCACACAAACAAAGAAATGGGTCAGAGAAGTGGAAGTGGAAGATGTAATTATAACAGTAATAACAATTAAATGGAAAGTGGGCAGTACATACAGGCAGATAAGTGGATGGTAGATGGACCAGGAAAACTGTTTGCTAAATTCCAAGAGATAAGAAGAGGCAGAGGCAATGACCTAATCATAGGTGAGCAGATAACATTCAACACTGAAAAGTTCCACATCATGGCAAATTGTTGCAAACACAATTTGTGGAACTTGCAGAAAACTAAACTGATCTAAACTGCACTAAGCAATATGGTGGTGGTGGTGGTGGTGGTGGTGGTGGTGGTGGTGGTGGTGGTGGTGGTGGTGGAGGAGGAGGAGGAGGTATCAATATCATCTGCAGGCACTAGGAAGATGTATGCAAAATGCAGCTGCTGCCTGGTGGATTAGTGTCGAGGTCCAGTGTGCCGGCCAGTCTGGATGGTTTTTAAGACTGTTTTCCATCTGCCTTGGCGAATGTGGGCTGGTTTCCCTTATTCCATCTCAGTTACAATATGTCAGCAATTGCTGCGCAAACACTGTCTCCAAGTACGCACACACCATAATTACTCTACCAAACATTGAGGTTACACTTGTCTGGTGATGTTCTCGAGGGAGGTTCCACTGGGGGCAGAACCCCGAAATAACCCTGGGTTCGGTGTGGAGGGCGGCGGAGGAGTGAGTGGACTGTTGTAGCCTGTTGTGGGGTTGTGAACCACTGAGAGCTACAGCGGGAATGAAGCCTCTCTGTCGTTTCTAGGTCCCCAGTTTAATACAATACAGTAGCACTTAAAGGGTCACTAAAACTGCATCTCTATATTGCAAGTGGCATATAGAAACTTGGTAAAAGTTCGCGATCCACATTGTGGGTAATGAGTCAGTTTCTGATTGTGCATGTGGGGTTATTACATTTTAACATTAATTTCATAGATCACTAAAACACTGCAGTAAAACATGGTTCTGCGGAACTTGTGCTTTGTGGGATCTGTGTGCACTTTAATTTAATGGCTGCATGTTTTCTACTTCCAGGTGTACCAAGGAAAAACATGCAGCACATTTCTTGCAAATAAAAGTGTGTACATTCCTCTCGCACAGACCCAGATTATGCTAGAGCGTAAATTGGAGAAAGCATTTATGGTTGTCACAACTTCAAAGTGAGTTTATATCATATTATGTTTTACGATCCTTTTGAGAATGCTTGTAAATTAAATTTAACATTTACAGTCATTTTGTTTTTAACATTACAGAGATCTTTCAAAAGGTTGTGAAGCCTTTGCAAGACCTTCTTTATGCTATTCTGCATTTCCATTGTGTCACATGTCAAGTTGTGTTCCTGAAAATGGAAAGGAGAACTGTAAACCAGGTGCACGACCTAGGCGTATTTGTAGAGAAGATTGTGAAATTTTGGAAAATGAAATGTGCAGTATGGAATATGCAATTGCCAAAAGGCATCCCTTGATTGGGCAACAGGTACAGTTACCTGAATGTGATCATTTACCTGTACAAGGATCTCAGGCAAGCAAGGACTGTATAAGTCTTGGTATTCAACGTGCAGGAAACATTGAGCCAAGTGAGTCCTTAAATTACTCCTTTGTAGTGTTTGTAGTTATCTGTGTGTGTTAATATAACTGATCATTTCTGTTGGATAGTGAATTCCTTATATCACTACATTGTTTGATTATAGAAATAGTTCTTAAATATTGTAAACAAACAGTCTTTAAGTATTTCTGTGCCACTTCCAGTGTCATTCAACAGAGTAGATATTACAACTAAATTCCATGATGGTTTTATACATTTGTGGCACTTGAAAAATGGAAGTAAAGTAATAAAATTTGTTAATGATCTTAAAACTTCTGAACTCGGACTTGAAGAGAAAATCCTTGAAACATCAACAAATGCTATAAAGTACAGTTCCTTCTTGTAAAGAAAATTGCTTGAAGAAGTGTAGTGAATAGCAGTTCCACATAATAAATTTTTATAACAGTATAGTTGTTTAGGAATACAAGGAATTTGGGTAAAAAAGAAGAAAGCATACAAAGTAAATTCATTCAGTTAAAACAAGAACAGAGGGCAATGGTGGTATATGTCAGCAGACTATGTCAACATGTCACACTTCATACTCTACTATACTTTTATTTGTCAAAGCATTTTAATGCGAAGTATGTGGTTGCCACTGCTATTGGGAACTCAGAAGATGTAGAATATTGCAGTAGAGTGTCCAAAATTCTCCCCCCCCCCTCCCCCCACCCCTTTTGCCTTTTCATTCACAAGTGGTGTGTAGGAAGAATGGTTGTTGGTAAAGCTCCGTATGAGCTCTAATTACTATCTTCATGTCGTGGTCATTTCACGAGACTACATGGGAAGAAGTAATATATGGAGCAACTCATCTGGGAATGTACATTCTTGAAATTTCAGCTGTAAACCACTCTGTGATGCATAACACCTCCCTTGTAGTGTCTACCATGGGAGTTAGTTGAGCATCTGCATAACATTGTCTCACTAAGTAAATGTTCCTTAGATGAAACAAACTGCTCTTTGTTGGATCTCCTCCTCCTCCTCCTCCTCCTCTCTCTCTCTCTCTCTCTCTCTCTCTCTCTCTCTCTCTCTCTCCCTCTCCCTCTCTCTCTCCCTTCCCCTCTCTCCCTCTCTCCCTCTCCCCCTCTCTCCCTCTCCCCCTCTCTCCCTCTCCCCCTCCCTCCCTCCCCTGTTCATCCTGCTGGGTAATGGTGCCAGGCTCATTAACAGTACTTGAGAAATAGTTATACGGGTGTTTTGTATGCCTCTTCTTTTGTAGATGAATTATGTTTCCATAGGGTTCTTCCAATAAATCTCAGCCTGGCATCAGAATTTGTGCTAAAAGTGCACTTTTGGTGCCCATGGCATTTCCATTTCATGCTGCTGTCGATAGCGGTACCCGTGGTGAATGATAGGAAATGAACAAGACAAGTCATTAATCGAATGTGGGTAGCTGTAACAGGACAAGGCATATCTGTGTAGATCTATTGGAATGCAATTTGTTCAGGCATGGTGTTTGAATTACGAGCCTGCCCAGCATGCAACGGGAGGGACATGCATGTTGCCTCTGGTCGCTGGCTGAAGGCAACTTCTGCTCTGCTGGGAGCCATTATGGGTGCAGGTTGCGTGGTTGCCATGAGGTCTGTCTACTTGGTTTCAGACAAAGCACCAACTATGTGTGGGTTTCTTCGTGAGCCTGTGAGAACAGAAGCAAGTTGCCTTTATAAAGTCTCAATAGCTTTGCAATCTATGCATATGCAGCACAAACAATATTATGTACAGAGACACAGAAGGTGTAATATGAAAGAGGGTTCAATCACGCATCTAATGATACAGAGATGTCGTCCGTGTGTTTTATATAAATGATATTACAGAGACAGATATATTTGCTTATAATGTATGCACTTGATAATTTATAAATTTTATGTGATCACACCACTAAAGAGGTTGAGCAATCAAATTGTTGCTCTTGCTGAGCCCCATCGATGAGTTTATCATATGGTCCATAACTCTGATAATAAAGATGAGAGAATCAATTTAATTTGGAAATTAATTAAATTCAGCAAAACTTGCATACAAAGACAGATACACTGAAAACATGGCAGTATGTATTGTCAGTGAATACTAGTAACTACATAATTATTGAGACTGTAATATTATTATTATTATTTATTATCCATTTGTGTTGTTTAAAGTTAAATGTACATAGTTTTTTTCTGTAGTTTGAATTTCATCAAAGGTACATAAATTCTGAATACAGCAATGAAAAGAAGAGACAAAATCTGATGAAAACGATATGCCATCTGTAATTGTAAAATAAATAACAAAGATGCCAAGAACATAAATAGTTTGTGACATTGAAAGCTCAAATTGTGTATAATTAAACTCTGATTTACAAGCAAACTGTGGTTTTTAGAAAATATTATGAGATATGTTTTTGAAGTAGAGTTTTAAATGCAGCTAGTGGCATGATTGCAATTTCAATTAACTATATGTATAAAAAATTGTGAATTTATGCTGGTGATCAAATGAGGGACCTACGCAACGTCACTGGGTGCACTTCACGTGAGTGGGGGATCCGGAGAGGGGTGATTGAGACTTTAAAAGGTCTGCAGCCAGGTTCCTCGTGGTCTCTCTGGCTGTCTCAGCCTTGTGGGTTGGCAGTCAGAGTTTGGAAGTTGGAGACGATTGGTTTTAGCAATGGTATAGTAGCGACTTAGGTGTTTTAAAATACTTCCCGTGTGGACTCTGATGTATTTTGTGCAATATCTCAACTTAGTTTCTGGCACAGTCGCAGGACTTCAGTTATTTGGTCCCAATTTGTACTCTGATAATTGTGCTGTGTGCCGCAACAGTTAGAGGAAAATGTTTTATTTTTTATTTTTTACTTATTTACTTATTTTTTTTTTTTATTTTTTTAAAAGCTGTGAACACAACCTGGTGTTTTCCAGCTAGCTTACTAAACTTATGGTGTGTTGTTATCCACCACTGAGGGCTCAAGTCATATCATTTATCACTACACAATATAGCATTGCAGTAGCCAGCCACATTGTTTGTCCATAATTCCTTATGCATTTTAAATTAAGGTATCTGGTGTTTTGTTCCCCTCACAGCAATTTACACTGTGCTGTTAGATCTGACACTAATGACAGTCTTAGAAATTGTGATATATTATGGAAAAACAGTCAAATATTTGTGACAACCAAGATTATGAACTACTAGGTCCTACACTATGACCTCGAAAATCGCAACATTTTTCAGAAAAAAGCATGATTCGATTGAAGTGATTCTCATTATTTGTCATATACTATCATGTGATTGGATAAGAGCAATGACAGTGAGTTTCCAACAGTAGTGTGCAACAAATGAGCCACAGACCCTGTTTGTGCACTTAAACCACTTTCTGTGTTATTTATTTTATGTGGTCATTCCACTTTTAATTGCCTCCAGATGGTTACTCCTAGTTTTTTTATGGTGGTTACTGTTTCTGGAGATTTGTCACCTGTAGTGTAATTTAACAGCAGTGGGTCTCTCTACCTATTTGTGTACAGTGTCACTTATTTATATTCAGGGTCAGTCCCTGCTACACATATTGATCCTCTGCAGGTCGTCTTGCATTTCACTACTGTCCCTCGACATTGCAACCTTCATATAGATACAGTATTTCTTAAATTGTGTTTTCAGATCTCTCAAAGGTTCTGTGAAACTATCATAAAAAAACACACAAAAAACCTGTACAAATTTTTAAAAGAACTACAGCTAACCATCACTTACATTTACTACTTTAGATTTTCAGTATAACTGTGATAGCGACAGTGAATAAGGATGTTTCTCCTGTTGGACTAGTGGCCAATTTTCCTGCCCAGTCCGAACAAGTGCAGAGGGCTGGGTGTTGGGAGCTCCAGTGTTAGATGGGCAATGGAGCCACTCAGAGATTTGGAGGATGATTTTCCAATGGCTATTGATTGCTATGGGTGCAACTGGCTGCAAATTGTGGCTCGTGTCAGCATGAATAATGCTGCTGCTTGGGTTCTGAGGTCGTCCTTGCTTCCTTTCAGCAGTTGGCTCATAAGTTTGAGGAACACCCCTTGGTATCAGTGATGAATGCCTGCTGAAATCAAAGCTAGATCCACCACAATATTCTCGGAGAATGTTTGTGCTTGTAAATTCAAAATATAAAAGTTTAATATGATATTTCTAAACTGCAGGAGCATCCATAGTAAGGTCCCAGAATTAGTATTGCTTATTAAAGGTAATAATGCCCAGATAATATTAGGAACAGAAAGTTGGTTGCAACTAGAAGTGAATAGAAACAAGATTAAAAATACAGATTGAAATATATATCACAAGGGTAGCTCAAGTAATTGCAATATTGCAGTAAAGAATTCAGTAATAACTAGTGAGTTGTCATGGATTCCTAGTGTGAAATAAACTTGGTGAAGTTAAGCATCAGAAGTTGGTCAAACACTGTAATTGAATGCTTTTATAGACCACCTGCCTCAGGAGCTGTGATGGCACACTGCATTATAGAGACCTTGAAGAATGTTGTTAACAAGTTTCTTGATCACACTATTTTGATAGGGGGAGGCTTCAGTTGGTCAGGTATAAACTGGGAGACTTATGTGATCGTAATTGATGTCAGATACAGGGATTTGTGTGACATTATGTGGGCCTGAAGACTTTGGTGAGCAAGTCCAAGCAGAACTCGGGACACAACAATGCATTCAGAGGTCCATGCCAAAGTATATCTCGGGCCATGCCACCTATTGCCAAAAAATGGGACTGGTTTCATATGAGAACAATGTGTTGACTTCTTGCTATCTGTTCCTTGACAGGTGCTGCCCTCTGTTCTTCTGTAGAAGCTGTAGCAAACATAAGAGCTATGCTCGTGGCTGACTCAGCCACTATGTGTGTGTGCATTGTCATGAGATTCATGTGTGTACTTGTTAGTTTTGACACGTCCTGTATCTGATTCAAATATGTCACATCTGTTGACTGAGTAAGAAATTTTAGAAATTCTAAAGGAAAAATTGAATGAGTCTGGATTGAAAGGAGAAATATCTGAGTGGGAACAGTCTGAAGAAATTGGTGAAGGACTCTTCTACAAAGATATAGCACTAGCTCAAGAGATTGTTCGTAGTGCAATTATTAGCAATAGACTTGTAGGACGATACCTTTCTTATAAAATTCCTACAACTGAGATGAATCAGCATCTAACAAGGGTTTGCAAGATTTCTTTGGATGAGATGACACAGTCTACTGGTAAAGTAAGCAGGGAAGATACAAGCTGGCATTGCCCTGATTGCAGTATACTTGTCTGCATGTTAGAATGTTTGACTTTTACAGACAAAAGCCAGTTACATGTGAAATTGATCAAGAACTCAACCTGCACTTTTTTTGGAAGGATAGTTAGATTTTCTATCATTATTGTTGTAAAATTTGTGATCTGTCACAGAACTGAAATAAAGTGAAAAATAAACTTTAAAGTTTGATATTTTTTAAATTACGTATTGCCCTTTAAGATGTTTCTAACAAAGCTGTGGCAGTAATATTTTAAATAATGGCATAATGGCTGGTTTTCTGGGTCCAAAATTTAAGTGACTTAACTTTAAAGTGTTAACAGGCTTGATCAGAACATTATTATAGAAACATAAATCAACATATCATGTTTCTGGTGTTACCTGTGTGGAACTTTTGTAGATGGAGCTGGATTTATTTGACCATGGAAGCATCAAACCATGGAAAAACATTGGCCTGAAAATGAGAATTCTCTTTTGTAATAGTTTTGTTGATGCTGGCTCCTGTTATGTAGTAGTTCATTGAACTGATTTTAATGAGACACTCTTGTCTTGGTCACTGTCTTTCTTTATTATTGCTCCTGATTATGTGTTTCAATTTAAATGCATCTTCAGATCAAATCTGGGGTAAAGAGTACTAACATTTAAAAGGATGACACAAACTTTTATATAAAAACAATGTTTGGAGTAATTGTGGTGATGTGTAAGTTGATCATTTACCTGATGCATACATAGTATCTAGACAGAGTTTGAAACCTCTTAGTCAACATTAAAAGCCAAATTGTATCTTGCCATGCAGAGAATTACAAAATAAACATGTTTGGCTACCAGGTGGCTGTAGTGAATGGCATATAGCAAATATAATTTCCCACATTAGTTAAAAATGTGAATCAATTATTCCTCTCCTGATACATTCTAATTACAGCATGAACATATAACATTTTAGAGTCATTATACTTGGATTTTACTGTGCATCGAAAATTGTGTGGCTTGAATCATGAAGTGCTGCATTTATGATACTGTTTATTTTATTTTTTATAAAGAAGCAAGACTAATTATTACATACGCAGGCAAAACATATGACTGCAGTATTAATATATGACTATAGCTAGCAGTGTTACATGTATAGAGGAATATGTATAGGTAACTTTATTTTTGTGGCCAGGTGAGGAAAGAAGCATTATATACATCATCTTAGGTGTGCAGATGTGTGATCATATAAAAATGACGACGGTTATAACATTATGGCAGTAATGACAGTAATAACTGAAGACAGTAAAAAACACTGATAACAGTAATGATAGTGAACAACATTGACACTGATGGTACATGACTACCTGTAGGTATTTTTTAAAGTCTAAAATTCTCATGTGAATTCATACGCATTAAATGCAGTTTATATACAGTGAAACAATAATTGATACATAACAGAAAATACATGTAATCATAATTAATCTGTGTAGTTGTTCAACAAAAACATCAATATGATACAGTTTAAGTGTGTTTTTGTTTTCTCTCTGGATCATTTCTTCAAATGCAGTTGTGGACATCATGGTCTTCAAATGAAATTTTGGAACAGACTGATGATATTTTGTAATTTTGGCATATATGACGATATTCCAAATAAGGTTGTAGCACAGTTGAACTGCTTCAATTTAGCACTGGATTCTTGTTCTTTGACAGTGTGCCACCATCAACATGTTAATTGATGAGGCTTTTGGTGATCTTGCAGCCATTTCTCATCTCAATAGCATATTTTCAGACTTTATTTTAATTTCATTTAAATGTAATGGTTGCTGTGCAAGTCACATGGGATTTGTTGTGGATAGCAATTCTGGTATCATGTACCTCACATTACACATTACTATTGCTGTATGGGGGTTGTTTTTGTTAAATAACTAGCCAGATTACTTAATTTTATAGAAACTTCAGATAGATTGTTGTATGTAAGGCATATGAATACACATGAGAATGTGAGACTTTAAAAAATACGTATGAGTGTGTCATGCACCACAACTGTCAATTTTGTTCACTATCATTATTGTTACCAGTGTTGTTACTGTCTTCAGTTATTACTGTCATTATTGCCATTATGTTTATTTCAGTCATTTTCATTTTTTGCGTGAAGGTTGCCTGGAAAGTAATCCACTGCATTTTTTCCCTCAGCCAAAAATGATGCTACGAATGCGAAACATTACATACATATTATTTGAAGTCTCCTGAGTGAGTGCACCAAGTTTCCGCCGCTTCCTACAGATAGCATAAGTGCAGGACAGTTTCAAAATGACATCTGTAGGTGATGTACATTACAAGCACTGTAGGAAAGAAACTGTGGGAGATATTCACAAACACTTGTGCAAAGTCTATGGAGCATCTGCTGTTGACAGAAGTACAGTTCGTTGATGGGCATGGAGGGTGAGGTCATCAGAAGGCAGTTTAGCAGAGCTCCATGATTTGCAGCGGTCAGGGAGACCATAAGGCTGTCACACCTGACATGTTGCAGCAAATTGTTGTTGAATGGCCCATTAAAGGATACCATTTGTGGAAGACATTTTGAGGACAATGAAGAGGTGATTCACACAGTGAGGCACTGGCTCTGCCACCAGGACAAGGATTGGCACTGACACCGACATACATGCCCTTGTTTCGTGCTGGAGGAAGGCTGTAGAACAGGATGGAGTTTACGTGGAAAAATAGGGTTTGTAGGTAAAACACAATTCTTTCATGTGTGTAATTCTCATTATGTTCAATAAATCAGTGAAGAATTGTTGAAGAAAAAAACTGTGGTGCATTACTTTCTGAGCAACCCTCACATGACCCCACATCTAAGATGTCATACATAAGGTTTCTTTCCTCTCCCGGCCTCAAAAATAAAGTTCCCTGTATGTTTTCCTCTATACGTGTAACACTGCTAGCTACAGCATTAATACTGCAGTCACATGGTTTTCTGCACGTGTAACAATTAGTCTTGTTTCTCTATTTAAAAAAGAAAAAGAAAAAGGAAGAATACTGTTGTAAATGCAGCACTTCACGATTCAAGTCGCACATCTTTTGTTGCACAATAATGTCCACTGTAAAAACATTTTTAAAATGTTACATGTTCATGCTGTAATTAGAATATTTAGGGAGGGAATAATTGTTTCACATAAAAAGAAACTATACACTAAACATGTTTACTTCATAATGTGCCATACGGTAAGCATCAATTTGCATTTTGAATTTGGCTAAGATATTTTAAACTCTGCCTAGATACTACATTCCATATGTGATTAACTTATGCATCACCACAATTACTCTAAACATTGTTTTTACATAAAAGTTTGTTCCATCCTTTTAATGTTAGTTCTCAGTACCAGCGATCTGATCTGAAGGTACCGTTAAAGCAGAACGCATGATCAGGAGCAATAATAATAATAATAATAATAATAATAATAATAAAGTACAGTGACCAAGGTGAGTGTATTATTTTCATTTGAATGGTTTTAACCGTTTGCCCCGTGTGACCAATTCTCGAGAACCACACCCAATTCAAGCATTCCAGAAATTATTATGCAGTTTAATACAACCTTTTCTTCTAAAAGTCTTTGCAACGAGTACCTGATATTTTTTTATAGAATTATGTTAATTGGACCTCAGAGTAAATCTGTCATATTTCTGTTGAACAATTCATCTACTAGAGCTTAGCAAAAATCCTGAAAGTTTATAACACACCAATGCAAGCTCAGCAGTGTGGACTGTATTGCTTGCCTTTATGTATGTGAAATTCTCTTCCCTCTTTCCTTTCCTGTAGTAGTTATACTTCTACATTTACTCTTATGTGCTGTAAATTTTTCATTGATTAAATAAGAACAGAAACTTAACAAAATGCAAGATCTAAACTTGATCTACAGGAAATGAAACATATAGAATTACTGAGGGATGACTTTGAGAGGAATGATATTTTGAAGATGGGCTTTTAAGCTGTGAGAGCATAAGGACATAGCACTTATTGGTTGTAACAAGCTCCATGCTGAAACTACTACAAGTTTCTCCTAGACCAGATGTGCAGTGTAGTCCACAAAGCATGTTGGAAGGGTAGTGTATAAGTAGATGGCAAGCTTGTACTTCAGGTGTGTAAACACTACCAAAGTGTGGGGAAGTGGTTAGCATGGAAGCTATACTTACGAAATTCTTGGCTTCAAATTTGCCTATTTTTCTTAAAGCACCGAATACATGCCTGTGTTGTTATTGTCTCCATTGTGGATGCAACTTAATGAATGTGGTTGTTAGGCTCTCACCTGCTATAACTCGAAGGAAGAATTGTGAATCACTGAGCATGGTTCACTGTCATTCACACAGACATAAGTTAAGAAATCTTCAGAACCATGAAACAATATGACAATAATGGATAATGTGTGAACTGAAAGGTGCCCTAGTAATATTATGTCGTCTTACACATATATACCAATACAAAGTGTACCAGAAAACTCCTGTGGGTCACGTGTGGCTCCTATTGTGCAGTATCCCAAGCCATCCAGTATTGCTTGTTGTAATGTCTCCACTCCCCACAATTGTCTCTGTGAAAATGTGTTTGGGAAGGCGGTGTTTGGCTGAGCGGTAAGAGACCAGATCTGTATTGTAAGAGTCGTAGGTCTGACTCCACCCAGCAGCAAATGGTTTTGTGCTCCTGCTTCAAAATCCGGTAAACTGACAAGAGACTTGCACAAAAAAAAAAATTAACTGATGTGATGAAGCCCTATGTGCAAGAGAACTGATAAGTTATTTTCAGCCAGTTGTCCAGGTACTTTTGATCACTTAGTGTATATTTGTGGATTTGTTTGTCCTCCCTACGAGTCACGTAGGGAGGACATACAAATCCACAAATATACACTACGTGATCAAAAGTATCTGGACAACTGGCTGAAAATAACTTATCAGTTCGTGGCGCCCTCCATCGGTTATGCTGGAATTCAGTATGGTGTTGGCCCCCTCTTAGCCTTGATGACAGCTTTCACTCTCGCAGGCATACGTTCATTCAGATGCTGGAATGTTTCTTTGGGAATGGCAGCCCATTCTTCACGGAGTGCTGCACTGACGAGAGGTCGGTCAGTGAGGCCTGGCTCGAAGTTCGCATTCCAAAACTTAATAAATGTGTTCTATAAGATTCAGGTCAGGATTCTGTGCAAGCCAGTCCATTACAGGAATGTTATTGTTGTATAACCAATCGGCCACAGGCCATGTGTTATGAACAGGTGCTCAATCATGTTGAAAGATGCAATCACCATCGCAATTGCCATCCCCGAAATGCTCTTCAACAGAGGGAAGCAAGAGGGTGCTTAAAACATCAGTGTAGGCCTGTGCTGTGATAGTGCCACACAAAACAACAAGGGGTGCAAGCCCCCTCCATGAAAAACACAACCAAACCATAACACCATCGCCTCTGAATTTTACTGTTGGCACTACACATGCTGGCAGATGACATTCACTGGGCATTTGTCATACCCACACCCTGCCATCGGATTGCCACATTGTGTACCGTTATTCGTCACTCCACACAACATTTTTCTATTGTTCAATCATCCAATGTTTACACTCCTCACGCCAAGCGAGGCGTCGTTTGGCATTTACCTGCATGACGTGCAGCTTATGAGCAGCCGCTTGACCATGAAATCCATGTTTTCTCACCTTCCACCTAACTGTCATAGTACTTGCAGTGGATCCTGATGCAGTTTGGAATTTCTGTGTGATGGTCTGGATAGATGTCTGCGTATTACACATTACAACACTCCCCTACTGTTGGCCTGTATGGTTTTGTACTGTACGTGTCCCTTCATGTTTCCACTTCACTATCACACCAGAAACAGTGGACCAAGGGATGATTAGGAGTGTGGAAATCCCCATATGACTCAAGTGATACCCAATCACCTGACTATGTTCGAAGTCCGTGAGTTACGCGGAGTGCCCCATTCTGCTCTCTCACAATGTCTAATGGCTACTGAGGTCACTGATAAGGAGTACCTGGCAGTAGGTGGCAGCACAATACACCTAATACGAAAAACGTATGGTTTTGTGGGTGTCCGGATACTTTTGATCACATAGTGTATGATTGACTGTTCCAAGATGATGAGTTGACAATGTGCAGTATCAACGTAATTCCCCCCAAATGTATGCCACTAGTGCAACCCTGCAATGTATACTTTTATCATGAGGTAAAAAATGTCAAAACTGCACTTACCTCATCGAGAAAGAAGAAGAAATCACTTCCCGAGTACCTTGCATTAAACTACATTCCATTGTACATCACCAGCTATCCTTGCACGTATTCAGCAACATGCTGCGTTACACGTGGTTCGCTCCTGGACTGTGTTATGAAAGAAGCTGTTTTCAGAATGTCAATCAAGTTTGTTTTTGTACGAGACATTAAAAAAAACCATGTCACTGCAAAAAGGCGATGTTTATAATGTGCACAAGAGGCAGTCAAAATTATTGCTTACCCTGTTTTTTTGATGAATATCACCCCAGTACATGTAACTGATCAATTGCAAAAAAATGGAAGTATCGATTTACATACATGACGTTCCTGTGTACGCGTTAACTACAATCCCTTTTTAACTGTTTGCAGCCCTGCATTTCATCCTATGCCTATACTTTTTGTGCTAGTTGAAATTAATAAAATAACATATATGATATTGCGGTTAATTGTAATGTCAGTAGTGTACGCATTGTCAAGGAGCACAGAAATATTTCCCACCGGGCGGAGTCGAACCTGTGACCCTTTTAATGAGAATCTGATCTCTTACCACTGAGTCAAACACCACTTCCTGAACATAGTGTCACAGGGACAGTTTATGGGGTGCACATGGCAATAGATCTGTATCAAAATTCTTTTTATTTCCTAAACACTTGGCCGTCTATGGAGCATATTCTTTCATTAATTTCCCTGATCACTGTTTCAACCATCCAAGGTTCTGTGTGTAATCTCGAGGTAGTCTTATTTCTTAGATTGCAGCAATGTTTACATTGTACTTCTCTAATTCATCTTGTATTCTTCACATATGCCCAAGTTTCCACAGACTCTCTGCACTCCACATACTGATTCCGAAGTATATTTTTCATTTACCATGTTGTCATAGAGGGTTGTTTCATAAATCATCCTGATACGTGAACAAGAGATTTGTAACAATTTGTTTCTGTATGAGAGGGTTATTAGCCCTAAGCACAACCCCCAGCTGTGGGGCCCAGGTACTATTTTGTCAGGGTTATCATACCATAGATGAGAAAAAATGAAAAAGAAGTAATTAAAGATAGCAGGAGACTGTGAGTTACTTATTTCACCCATTGGAATTTTTACAAAATTCAACCCAAAGTGAAGAGTTCTTCAATGATGATTGCCCTCAGACAACTTTTCTACAGTGCACAAAATTGTTTAATTGTACAGGCCAATGATGGAAGAACTTTTTTGCTGAAAATACCTTATTCTTATGTTTTTTAGAGTGGTAAATCCAAATATGATACTTAAACTGTATCACCCACCATTTCTTCACATTTTACAGTTAAATTTATTAAATTAAACGATTTTTTAATGAATTTAAGTTTTTATATAGTTAAAATAATGTAAAAAGGTGGTGTAATGAACCTAACCTTACTTTCCCCTTTCCTGTGCATGTGCTCAGTACAATGTATAAACTCTGCTGACAGTTTTTGTTATATTTGTGGTAAATTTTTTGATTAAAAAAACACCAAAGAAACATTACAGACTTTGTGAAAAAGGTTTATTTATCATACTTTGTATCTAAACTTGGTGATCAAGATAAATCTTGGGTGCCGCATAAGGTATGTTATGTGTATGTTGAAGATCTGAGAAAATGGTCCAAAAAGGAGAAAAAGGCCTTTAGATTTGCTGTTGCTATGATATAGAGGGAGCCAAGAAATCATTCTGATGATTGCTACTTTTACAGTGTTGATATTACTGGTCATAATTTGAAAAACAAGAAGGTAATAAGCTACACCAATCTTCCGTCCGCCACCCAACTAGTAGGGCATGGTGTAGATTTGCCAGTTCCTGAAACAACAGGCGATTTAAATTCTATTCCAACAGAAGTATTTTCTGATGTACAGTGTGATTTAGATGAACTAGATGATGAATTCCATTGCAATACAGAAAGTCTAGAGCCCAGATTGTTTACTCAGGCTGAGCTTAACGATTTGATTAGGGATCTGGGCTTAATGAAAGAAAAAGTTGAATTGCTTGGCTCTAGATTAAAAGAAAAAAACTTATTGACAATTTTCCAAATTTTTTCAAGGTGATTTAGTGTACTGCTCAGACATTCCTGGTCTGATGAACAAGTTTGGTATTGAATACAAAAAGGAAAACTGGAGGCTGTTTATTGATTGATTCAAAACTAGTTTAAAGGCTGTTTTATTACACAGTGGTAACATGTATGCATCTATACCTGCTGGACATTCTGTACATATGAAAGAAAGCTATGAAAACCTAGAAATAGTGCTAAATAAAATAGGCTATTCTGCTCGTGGTTGGATGATATGTGGCGATCTAAAAGTAATGTGCATGCTCCTTGCTCAGCAAGGTGGGTGTACCAAATTTCCATGTTTCTTGTGCGAAACGGACAGTAGGGCTAGGGATCAACACTGGTGCAGAAAGAACTGGCCTGTGAGGGAGTCTAAAACTTGGTGAGAAGAACATTCTATGCGAAAACCTTGTACATCCAAAAAACATACTCTTACCACCTCTACATATGAAGTTAGGTGTAATGAAACAGTTTGTAAAGGCTGTGCCTAAAGATGGACCGTGTTTGAAGTATCTCTGCCAAATGTTTCCACATCTTTCAAAAGCTAAACTAAAAGAAGGCGTCTTTGTCAGACCTGACATTAGAAAATTGATGTTTGATGTTAACTTTGAATCCACAATGACCTTAAATGAGACAGAAGCATGGGTATCATTCAAGGAAGTCGTTACAAAGTTCATAGGATGTGAAGAAGACCCAGAATATGTTTCTATTATAGTTACAATGTTAAATAAGTTTAAAACTTCAGGATGTTTAATGAGTCTGAAAGTTCACTTTTTGAACAGTCACCTTGATTACTTCCTGGACAATATGAGAGATGTTAGTGAGGAACAAGGAGTGTGTTTTCACCTGGACATTAAAGTTATGGAAAAATGCTGCCAATGCCACTGGAACACCAACACGATGGGGGACTACTGTTGGTCACTTCACCGAGAAGTTCAGCAAGCGACTCATCAAAGAAAAAGCTACACAAGAAGCTTCAAAGAGAAAAGAAAAAGAAAATACAAACCAATTCCAGCTGACAAGTGAAACCTCTATTAACACACATCATTATTTTAAGTACCTTAATGTAAATACAAACCGTGCTTATGTTGTAACAAAGCATTTCATTAATTTCCCCATTTACCGTATAGCATAAGATTTTTATACTATATAATAAAAAGCATATTGCTTGAGAACTATGGGTGATACAAAAAAAAACCAAAGCTAGATTTGGATTCAGCCCCAAACAATCTGTAAAGATCAGCTATCAAGGTAAAAAAAGTTAAAATTTTTTTTTTTTTTTTTTCGTTGGTCTGTGTTATTTGTATCTCTTCGAATTTCCTGTCATTTTGTGATTTACGTTCTTCTGTTGACTGGGTTATCAGTCATTTTCATTGTTGCATTGTTTAAAGAAACAAAATTATTATCACCAAAATGTAAACTGTAGCTCAGATAAGTATAGATTAATGTTTTGTTGTTAAAACTTTGAAAGAATTCTTTAAGCTTGTGATTTCCTTAGCTTTTCATGTGAATTGAGTGCTGATGCGTATTTGGTTAATTTTCAATTTTTAGGTGAAACCTGCTATTGGGGTCGTGGCGAGTCATATCGAGGAGTAGCGGAGACCACCTCTATAGGTCGTTGCTCATTGTGGAGTCATCAGTTCAGTTATAAATCTTCTGATCATCCAGAAATAGGTGGTGGGCACAATTATTGCAGAAATCCTGGTGGGGTGGAACCCAAACCTTGGTGCTTCATTGTTAATGATGAACAGTTTAGAAAAGAGCCATGTGATATTCCTCAATGCGGTATGCTGCTTCTCTTTACTGTTATGAGATATTACCAAACTTTCTTGAAACTGTTGTTTAATTCATTGATTTTTCTTGCAGTGCAAAGCTTGTGGCTATACATAACCATAGCTTCAGTTGCATTTGTCATCATCATCATAGCATTTTTGCTGTATTGTTTCTGTCTCCGTCAGTCGCCAAGATCCAATACAAATCAAAATTTCAATGAACCGCAAGGTATTAAGGTAAATATGTTTTATATAATTAATGTATTTTTGTGTATGAATGCATTATTAAAAACATTTATGAGAGCAAAATAGATAAATTATGGTTTTCAGTGCTGTTTAACAAATTATCAAAGACTTTCTTTCTCTCGCAGTAGTTGTAGGAATTTTGTTTAGTAGTAGTAGTAGTAGTAGTAGTAGTAGTAGTAGTAGTCCACAAATAAACTGAAACAAAGAAATTGTAACTGCACATTGTACATTTTCCCTACCTTTGTTGATTTGTGACATGCTAACTGTAGTGTTAAGTATTATACCCTGTAGTAAAACACTGTTTGGCAACTTGCTGAGAGGTCAGTCTAACAGTACGTGTTCACAGTGATAAACTGTGCCTTATGATAGTCAAGGGTTTTGCCCCTTGCATATGCTGTTGCTGTATGCTACTGAAAACGTAGTACCTGCAACTACTTAACCTGTAATTTAAAATAATTGAAATTTAGGCTTGTGGCTGAATTGACTTCAGGCGATAAACAATGAGTCAATCTTCAGTACGATAAATTATTCAGTCAAAACAAAACAGTTAACTACTGCTAGTGAGTAATTAATTGTGGGGCCATTGGATATTAATCGAAATTTTGACTGCATGTTTTAAGTCCAAAGTAGCATCACACAATCCAGATTCTAAGTTCAGAACATAACAGATTTTTTTTTAAAATTCTTCCAGTCCTAAAACTCAAAATGAACTATATAACTCTCTCTTTGTGAAAGTGTGTAAATCTGTTCAACAATGATTGGCTAACACTTATTAACTGCTGCTCTGACTGACACAGCATTTTCGTTGAAAGCTACCAATACCATTCTCACCATATGCCATGGCCACTTACCCTTGCATCTCACCAGTAAGTGATTTCTGTTTCATCATTCAAACTAAACAAGCTACATTTAATGGAAACACATCAAAATGAATATGCTGATGTGCCATTCAATACAGTAGCAATAACATAAGTCTTATCATAACAGGTATTCTACTGGCTGTTTAAATTAACAATAGATTGACATACAATATGATATTCTGAAAAGATTTTGAACTACATTGTATGTGGTGCACTCAGAATTTTCTGATTCACACTGTTTGCCTGTAATTAAGATAATTAGCATAAAGTTCCCAAAGCTAGTAATTATGTGAAAAACATATAAGTATGTATACCTAAAGCTGTATTAATATTAACGTTATTGGATAGATAAAAAATATCTGCTCACCAAGCACTAGCAGGAGAACACACATATAAAAGGTATTAAAGTTTGTAAGCTTTCAGAACCAGTGGCTTCTTCATCTGGCAGGAGGTTTGAAGGGGAAGGAAAGGGAGTGAAGGAAAAGGACTGATGAGGTTTGGGAAAAGTCACCCAGAACCCCGGGTCACCACTCTTCATTCACCTCAAACCGTCTGCCAGAAGAAATTACACCTGGATCTGAAAGCTTGCAAACTGTAATACCTTTGTAAGTGTGGTCTCTTGCCGCTGCTTGGTGAGCAGATTTTTTTATCTATCAAATTACATGATATTTTCAAAAATTAATTATTTTTGTTGCTATATTAGCCTGTGTGGTCATCATTCCTTCTTATGTAGCCCTCTTGTAAGTCTTGTAAGTCTTTGTTGTCATCTATCTCATTAAAAGTGTCACCTGTTTTCTACCTAATGTGCTAGTCCATTTGTACCACCTGCATTAACAAACATGTCGCCCCTAACCCTTATTATTAAGGTGTACTAATTCTATAACATCCATGTTGTTATTTGTCTTTGGAGCCTGTCCGTAATTAGCTGAGAGTTAATGGCTTAGTTCATTAGGAGTATATTATGTGTGATTACTAATTAAGACATTATAGTACAGTCTTAAAGTGTTTATTAATGGTTCTGGCAACAGTTGCAGTTACTTATTAGGTGACTAGTTTTGAACCCTTACAGGTTCATTTTCAAGCCAGACCCACTAAGGTTTTATTGACAATGCCTGATCTTAATAATAAGCATTGAGTGGCAACACATGCTCTATAAATGTTAGCAGGATGAATGCCTCAATCCACACATGCCAGTTACCAAGCCAAAATTAAGTTTGATTTTGACTTGGTAACAGTCATGTGTGGATGTGGCATTCATCCCGCTAACATTTATAGAGCATGTGTCGCCACTCAATATTTATTATTACGATCAGGCACTGTCAATACAACCTCAGAGGGTCAGGCTTGAAAACGAACCTGTAAGGGTTCAAAACTAGTCGCCTAATAAATAACTGCAGCTGTTGCCAGAACCATTAATAAACACTGTAAGGAATTTAAATCAAGTTGCTGTTCCCTGTCAACAAAATGTTGAAAGTGAAGAATAGTGCAGTCTCTCCACACCATTTGACAGCACTTCACTCTACAGGGTGATTCAGGAGGAATGTCACATAATTTGTGAGGTGATACTTTGTGTGAAAATAAAGTGAAAAAGTCGTGTGAAGATATGTCAATTTTCAATCGTTATGGAACCGGAGTGGGTGGAAGACTACACACATCCATGAGAGGATATGAAGACAAGTCTGAAAATTACATACCAAAATGCTGTGTAGGCTCTATGGTGAACAGAATAATGGTGGGTCAGATGACTGATCCATCCTACAAGAGGTATGGGGGTTGTCTGGCAGGTGGCAGCACTTTGACGACATACTGTGGAAACAGCTGCAAGCACACCCAGTGTGCAGTCATAGATTGGGTCAGTAAGCAATCATGAGGTCATGTGCATGTCGTGCTTGAGTGGTGCTTAATTAAGTCAGTTGTGTCTGTGAATGCCAACATGCTGCATGTGTTCACCCATGCAGACTATGCAGACATGTTGTTTGTGTGTGGGTACTGTAATGACAGTGCCTGTGCGGCTTTGGAAAAATATCAGAGATATTTCCTTAATCGATGAACCCCCAGTGTCAGGGTATTTCCCAGGGTGTTTCAAACATTATTTGAATCTGGAATACTAGCCAGTTTACGCGTAATGTCAAACCGTGAGGCCATCCAGTCAATCGAGGAAAAGGATGACATTGCAATGTACAATGGAGTCCCAACACCAGTACATGGCACATCAGCCATCAGCTTGATATCCCACAAATGTGAGGCTGGTGCAAGGGGTTGTATTCATTCCACATGCAGCGCGTGCAACATCTGCATCCAGGTGACTCAGTAAGCAGACGACAAGTGTGTGAATGGTCGGCTGTACACAGTCACTTTATTTACATTTAGTTCAATAAACCCCCCCCCCCCCCACCCTCAATCAATCAAACTAACTTTGTTTACAGGTGAGGCTACATTTACATGCAACACTCTCATGAGCACCCACAATTCTCATACATGGCCAATGGATAACCCACATTACACTAGGGAAACATGATTCCAAGTTAGGTTCTCAGTGAGCGTCTGGTGTGGTATGGTTGATGACGTGGTAATAGGACCTGTGTTTGTGCCAAATCACATGACAGCTAATAGAAGCCGCCCCCCTTGCATTTTTGGAAGATGTGACTTTAAAGCAGCAATGGAAAATGTACCTGCAACATGATGGATCATAAATTCACTGTAGCAGACATGATCCCAGTCTCTGAATAACACGTTTCCTCAACTGTGCATTGGCTGTAGCGGACCCATTAACTATCCAGCCAGATCACCTGACCTAACTCCATTTGACTTCTGTATATGGGACTAGTTACAGGGGGATGTGTATGCTATGAAGGTGCATACACATGAAAACTTGTCACTCACATCACAGATGCTGTTGCCTGCATTGAAGCCTGCCGAGATGATGTTCAGTAGCAACATAACATACCCTCCAGTACGTTGATAAGTGCATTGAGATGGATGGTGGACTTTTTGAACACCTCTTGTAGGATAGATCAGTCATCTGTCTCACCATTACTGGTATTCTGTCCACCTACATAGCATTTTGGTAATTAATATTCACACTTGTCTTCATTATCATGTGTGGATGTGTCTAATGCTCACCCTGCACCAGTCCCATAGTGATCGAAAATCAGACCTACGTTCATAGGGTGTTTTAGGTTTGATTCGCATGTAGAATCACCTCTTAAACTATGTGACGTTCCCCCTGATTCACCCAGTATATATATGTCTTTCTTGGAAGTTACAAATTTTCTAGTAAATCAACTTTTTGTGAATATTAAAACAAGAATAGCTCCTAAAGTTTGCATTGGACTGATAAGTATGATTATATTGGCTGCCAAGGGAAATTTGTAACTAGATTGATGATTTCTTGGTAAGGGGGACATAGCACATTATCTTGAATTGAGAGTCATTGACAAATGTAGACATAATTATGTAAGTGTCCCAAGGAAATGTGTTTGGACCCTTGCATTACATCTTGTATATTAATGACCTTGCAGACAGTATTAAAAGTAACCTCAGAATTTTCACAGAAGTACTGTCTGGAAAAGCTGTATGAATATTTAATAAGCTCTTAAAAACATTTCAAAGCGGCTGAAAGGTTGGTAATTTGCTTTAAATCTTCATAAATGTAAAATTGTGCACATCACAAAATGGAAAACGTGAAATCCTATGAATACAGTATCAGAGAGTCACAGCTGGAATTGATCAACTTGTACAAATACTTCGGTGTGACACTTAATAGGGATATAGAATGGAATAATCACATCGGCCCGGTTGTAGGTAAAGCAGGTGGCAGACTTCAGTTTTTTGATAGATTACTAGGGTAACGCAATCAATCCGCAAAGGAGATCACTTACAAATAACTCGTGCGACCCATCTTAGAATATTGCCCAAGTTTGTGGGACCCACAGCAAGTAGAACTAACAGGGGATGTTGAATGTATGCAGAGAAGGGCAGCACGAATGGTCACAGGTTTGTTTGACCCTTGGGAGTGTCACAGAGATGATGAAACTGAGCTGGCAGACATTTGAAGATAAATGCAAACTATTCAGAGAGAGCCTAATTACAAAGTTTCAAGAACCAGCTGTAAATGACGAATCTGGGAATGCAATACAACACCCAATATATGATTCCCATTAGTACTGTTAGGGAAAGATTAGGTTAGTTACTGTACACCTTCTCCATGTAAATGGCACTCGAAGAAGCCCTAACAACTGACGCAATGGGGAGTATCCTCTACCATCCACTTACCAGTGATTGTCATGCTTGACATGGTGTGTCACATCACAAGTTGGTCAGTGCCCAGTTTTACCCAAATTACCATAACTGGAATAACCTTGTTCGGTAATATCACTTACACATTGAGTTTCAGATGTGCTCTTAACACAGTCATTGTTAAACTCTGTTATACTTTAAATGTTCTCCCTCCCTCCCCCCTCCCCCCTCCCCCTCCCTCCCTCCCTCTCCCCCCTCCCTTCCCCCTCCCCCCTCCCTGTGTGTGTGTGTGTGTGTGTGTGTGTGTGTGTGTGTGTGTGTGTGTGTGTGTGTGTGTGTGTGTTTTCTCTTTTTCTTTTTTGTGTAAGTTATACAATAAAATTAAAAATAGGTAGGTTAGAAGGAAATTCTGTGTGGTTTAAAAATTTAGTCTGTTAAAGTACTATGTTACAGTATTATTTTAAACAATAGAACAAGAAGTTAATCAGAACACCCCCCTCCCCTGCCCAAGAGGCATTTGCCTCAAGTCACCATCTGACCATGATCTTCCGATTATAAGGATGGTATCTTGAACAAAACAATGATACAAGTGTCCATACAGGTGTCAAGATGGGCTTTCCATAAATTATGTAATGCTGGGTTTGTTCCTTTGAGATAACTATGGCTAATTTCTTTCCTTGACCTTGTCCAATCTTGTCATATGACCTGCCTCTAATGACTTTACATTCTTTCCTTTTCTCATCCTAGGAGCAGAAGATTCACTGTCAGCATTTTGTGGAACACGTATGCTCATCAAATTGCATGTGAAACATGTCCATTTTATTTGTTTAAAACTATATTTGTATTGTAAGTCATACATGTGTGTAGGGAAAGGACTAACAGCTACACTTGTTTGACATATATAAGGGAGACATAAAAGCAAGAAGTCATTAAAACTGGACTGTTACAAAATTACGTGGAAAGATATTTAAAACGATCATACTACTTGATTGTGGAAAGTTGAAAAGTAATATTGTTGATGCATAATATTGTAATGAAGAAACAGTATTAGTCATTTAGCCAGAGTCTGGGGGATGACAGAAGAATGAACATTGGATTGAAACAATATAAGCTCCAAGTGAGCTGGAGTCTGGTAATCACCACCAGACCCACTTTGCTGTAAACTCTAACCATGGTCCATGCTCATGGAACACTGCATGCTTAAGAGAGCAAGGGTTGTGTCATCTGTATGGTTTGAGCACCCCCACCCCTCTCTCTCTCTCTCTCTCTCTCTTTCTCTCTCTCTCTCTCTCTGTGTGTGTGTGTGTGTGTGTGTGTGTGTGTGTGTGTGTGTGTGTGTGTGTTGGAGGGGGGGAGGGGGGGCATTGTGCTTCATCCTGACAGTGAGTATGGTCAGTGTCAGCAGAAAACAGTCAGTAGTGGGGCATCAGCTGCAATCCAGTTCTATAAAGTTTTTCTGTAGAAGTATGAGGTCTGTTCAAAAAAATTCCAGAACTTTGTCCACAAAATTTTTCTACACTTACCTTCTACTTACTGTGCATGGTCTCCTTCAAAATACTCTCCTCCACAATTGATACACCTCTCCCAATGCTGTTTCCACTTCTGGAAAGAGGCATCTGTGCCTGCAGCTGCAGTTGCAGTGACATTTTTAAAATATTAAACAAAGTTCCATTAAACAGCATGCAAAAAAGGAACTGAAGCTTAGTGCACTAATCTACAAGGCTAGCAAGACCAATAGTAGGTTCCCAGCTACAGTCTCACACCCTTCCTAGTAAAAAGGAAGTTCATTAACAAAGGAATTATGGTTCAAAATGTTGAAAAGTCAACCTTTATTGAATCCTGAGGCCTTGGGTTCCACCATTGCATTTTAAGTATGCCCAAATAAAGTTTAAAAGGACTTATAAGTGGATGATCCTCCATGCCCCCAAAGTTCTCTTGCAACTGTTCAAGTAACACCATCCAGAGGAAGACAAAACGGAAGTAAAACTATCCAGTAGAATAGTTTGCATCCTTCAATAAAATGGAGTTTCTGAGCTGGGTGCTAGGTAGGGCTGACAACAGCCAACTAACCTTACTTGAACAACAAGGGAACATCTAGGAAACAGTTAGACCATATGACAAAAATTATTCGACCATATGACAAAAATTATTCAAAATTCTATTAAAGTATCTATCCACAAATAATCCAATCATGCCAGGGAGTGTTGTTTCTCCTAGTGAAGTGAAGGGTATAAAATGGTAAAGTCTGTGGCGCAACCCCATAAAGAGACCATCAGCCTGTCTGAAGGTATAGTGCAGCGTTTTTTTTTCCTTGGCACTAGGACGGGGAAGGGTGGCACGTCCTGTGGGCTGGCCAGCCTTACCCCTCACAGAGGTCCTGACAGCAGGATCACTGTACCTGGGGCTGTCCTGGAGGGACTAGAATGAGAAAAAAATCCCTGCTTATAACTGGGATTGAAGCTTGGACATCCACAATGGGCACTAGTGCTGTACCTGCTAGACCATCATAACCCTCACAATGAAGATTGTAGGTTTATAATTTTGGGACAAGTGGGTGGTACTGTAATGATTCAAATGAAGGCCATTTGCAAACAACTTCACAGTCTTTTGGATGGGAAATGCGAAGGCTCACAGAGTAATTAAGGAAAGTACAAAGAGGTAAGTCTATTAACCAGTCTGCGCCAGCCACAAGAGCACGAGACTCAATTAGGATATATCTGCAAAGGGCAAATTAAAATCTGCCAACATCATATGAGACAATGGAGTAATTGTGATATCTCCCACAAATATAAATCTTATGACAATACATTTCCTTTGTTGTGCAACATTTGACAAGTTAACATATACTGCATTTAAGTGCCACATGGAAACTGCATACAGGGAGTAACTGGTGTTCAGTTCCACCAACCAAGGAACATAAACTGTCCCTTGTCCTGTCATGCTTCGACCTTATAGATACGTTATGGCATTTATGTGACAGATCAAAACTTATCCTCCTCATTCTTACTTGGCTGGAACTTATGGATTGAGTCAATAATGCTCCTTTTACTGAAATCAGGAAACAAGTCTTCATGAGCAGTTAGCTTTCATAGTGTTAAGCGTAACAATGTACATACATTAGACTTTCAAAGGATGATGGAAAAATGTCTAGTTGTGATCCTAGAGAGAAGTGCTAGCTGCTATTAGCATGGGTCCAGGAATATACTCTCTTCATGAATTGATCCTATTAGAGGCAATAATATGGGAAGCATTCTTGTGCAGACACATTGTGTTGTCATGTTTTATGACATTTTTAAGGTTTGTGATACCTCCTGGCAGTACTGCATCTTATACCGCCAAGTGAGGTGATAGTGTTTAAGACACTAGACTTGTATTCAGGATGACAGTGGTTCAAATTGCTGTTCCGCCATTCCCATTTATGTTTTCTATAGTTTCCCTAAATTGCATAAGGCAAATGTTATGATAGTCCACTTGAAAATAATATGACCAGTTTCCTTCCTGTTCTTTCTGCAGTCCATGCTTGTGCTAGTTAGTTAGTTAGGTTCATGTTCCTTGGATCATTTGCTTAATAAATCATAATTATGTGGCATGAGTCATTTTATATTCACATCACAAATTATTTTGTGAATGTGCCTACATGCTGATCATTTGCAAACGTTTAAAACAGGAAGACATAGACATAGGAGTTAGAAATTCCTACCCATTATGTTTTACATGTGATAATAATACATCGCTTAATGACATCATTGTTGATGGAACATCAGACACCAGTCATCCTTCTTTTCTTCCTTTTTAAGTCACCTAATACTTGGTGTTTCCATTGTTAACTTCCAGAGCTGATTCAGTTCTTCCACACACAGTGAAGTTTTAGGAACTGATTTGGAAACACACTGTCGGACTGATTCATTTATCAAGACAGTGTCTCTCAAAGAAGCATATGTAGTATGACCCAGTTAGTGATTGAAATAAACAGAGTTACATGTGCAGCATGGAACCCAGTACACTAACCTATGTGGATAACTTTATGGCCTTCTATTCCTCTAGTCTGCCGCCAACTTTGTGTAAAGCAAAACCACATGAAAGTTGTACATTAGCTCTGCTTTTACTAAACATGCTTAAGCAATGGAATGTAGTGTGTGACTGATCTTGTTGATACATTGTAGCCTGTTGTATTATAAAATTTGGAAACCAGTATGACACTGTTGTTTGCTTTCTGGGCTAAAGTGTACTTTGGTGTCGGCGGCTCTTGCTTTACAAACTGAAATTGGCAATTTGTTGACATTGATTGCAGCCAATTGGGTGATGATATATAGTGACCAGGGAGAACTGCTGAATCTAATGATTTCTTTCTTCTTCATTCTACAAGTCGTTACTATCTTCTGGTGTTGCTATGAGCAATGTGTTGAGTTCTATCTGCAAGGAAGTCTTGAATCCAGTCGCAAATCTGCTCTGATACTCAGTAAGCTTGTACCCTTTACGCTAAACGACAGTGTGGGAGGGTATCAAAAGCCATTCTGAAGTCAAGAAACGTGGCATCAACCCGAGCACTGTTGTCTATGGTGCTGTAGATCTCATGGAGGAACAGGGCAAGCTGAGTTTCGCAGGATCTCTGTTTGCGGAATCCATGTTGATTTTTGTAGAGGATATTTTCATTCTCCAAAAAGTCATAATTTTTTTAGCATAGAACATGTTCCATAATTCTACAACAGATTGTTGTCAACGATATTAGTCTATAATTGTTTGCATCTGCCCTACAGCCTTCCTTAAAAATGAGAATGACCTGTACTGTCTTCCAGTTGCTAGGTACCCTTTCTTGCTCAAGCATTGTAAAATCTGTTGTCATAGATGCTATCACAGCCTTATGATCACTGATACCATCCTCTATGTTAACTGATTCGATAATTTCAGGTCTATTTATTGCCAGGAGGCCTAAGACGTTACCCTCACGGGTTGGTTGCCTATCTATCTGCTCAAAGTTATTTTCAGACAAGACATCCAGAACAGAGTTACATGAATCTCTGTCTCTGGAGCAAGTTTTGATAGCATGACACGCTCAAAAGTCATCCCTATTACAACAGCATGATCAGGAAAATTATTAATTATATTCTGAAAGTTCTGTCTGAATCGCTCTACCACTAGAGCTCTTGACCCCACTAAAAGCATCCGATTACCATTTTTAATTGAACTTTGATACTTAACTTCACTCACATTAATTCACAGTCAGAATCCATAACAATCTTGCTAGATTTTATCTAATTCGTTACTGCAATAAAGATGCTGCCACCATTGGTGACTCACCTATCTTTATAATAAATAGTCCAATCTGAACTTTGGATTCGTTGCCATCGACATCTGGTTTCAACCAGCTTTCTGTTCCTAATACTGTCTTTGCATTATAACCTTCAGTAAGTGATACTAATTCTGGACCTTTGCTTGGATGCTCCTGCAGTTTACTAAAGTCATATTAACCTTTTCTATCTCTGATCTGCGATGATGGACATTGTGGCTAATTTATCAGGCAAATTGTCTTTGATCCCAAGGGAGGATTTCTCTAACCTAAAAAATGCATTTGTGCATGCCACACGCACTCCACTATCCAAGTAGCCACTTCCTGCATGTAGTGCACACCTGACATATTAAGGGGAACCCTACAATTCTGCACCTGTGGGTCAAGAAACTGGCATCCGATACCGTCACAGAGTTGTCTGAGCCTCTGGTTTAGACATTCCACTCTGCTCCAAACTAGACTAGAGGACTGTGATCAGCCCTGGGTATGATGCTGCAAATAGACAGCTTAGCCTGCACCCCACGTGCAATGCTAGTTCCCTTCACCATATCAGCCAACCACCAAAAGGACCCATGCCCTCAGAATGCAAGCAGCTGGTGGCTGATGACATGTGTGGCTGATGATGTGCCACTGTATGCAGCCAGTTGCATCCATGCACTCGATAGCTGCCGGTAGAGCCTCCTCCACTTCACAGGCGAGATGCCCCCTCGCAGACATAGTGAATGCACACTGGCATTCTTTCCCACCTTGCATGCTATTTCCCTTTACGACTCCATTACTCACCTAATGCTGGAGCTCCCAATGACAAGCATATCACTCTCTGCACTTGTCCAAACTGGGCAGGAAAATCGGCTGCTGGCCCAACAAGAGAGGCATCGCGTGCTGGCTCAGAGTTATCATCAACACTGTGTGGCACCTCATACCTGTTGCCAACGCATAGGGAACCAGCTACGTGATCTGCTCTCACTTTCACCTTCCAAGCAGTGACACGCAAACCCACCACTGGCTGCCACCTCTCAGGTGAGGATGGATCGGTCAGATGTTGCATATCAGGAGATGTAGTGGCACATGTGTCACCAGGAGCTTCCAGCGGCACCAAAGGTGTCGCAGATCTCATCACCAGCACCCTGATGTCGTCGCAACTTTGAACATTAGCTAGAAGTATGTCGACTGTAGCCAGCACACCTTTCAGCTGTTTACGGACTGCAGCCAGTTCTCCTTGTGTCCACTCACAACAAACACAGTTCCTAGCCATATCGTAGTGTGTAAAAAGCACATACAAAATCTCAGATGGGGTTACTGAGTTTCGAATGTACACAAAATATAATGATTAGCTCACTGCCCCATTGGGCATGTCAGAGTATATTGTACCCTGTATGCTGAGTAACCATGTGAAGATGGATTATTTTGATTTACTGATGGTGTGGGTCAAGTATTGCTTACGAATTTTGAGACTGTGTAAAGTTGTTTTCTCCAGAAATATTGTTTAGTTGCCAGCAGCTGCATTGTTGAGCTGTCTTTAATTCCAATTACCAGCAGAAATCTGATGCTGTTCAGATTGTAGCAGAGATAAGTGGATTTTGTGGATTCTGGTTTAAATAGTGATGCATTGCATGACACTGTAATTCTTTTTTCAAGATCAGACAGCAAGCATGTGTAAAACCATCTCTCATAGTTCATGATGAAGACAACTGTTGTTTAAATGTAGTCCAGCAAGCTAGAATCATAGATCAGAATGGTCACACATAAGCACATCAGTTATCATTCTCTTCAACCAATGTACCCTAACATATTGCATGTGTTTATTAGTAATATGAGAATGGTATTATAAAGAGATGCTTTAGTGGTATTATGCTGATATTTATTGACCAGTTATTTGTTTGCATTTATTGACAGATTGCTGCTCTCAAATCGTCATTAAATTCTTCTCCCAATAAATCGAACAATAAAAACAATTGTAACACCAGCTACAACCAGATGATGGAAATGAACCTGTTGCTTCCAGCAACTAGAGAAGCTGAAGAAACTGTGTCAGCAGGCTTGAGGGCACGTGAATATGAATTGAAAGACGTGAAATTTTTACAAGAACTTGGAGAAGGGGCATTTGGTGAGATTTTTTCCTGCAAAATTTTGTGTGTGTGTGTGTGTGTGTGTGTGTGTGTGTGTGTGTTTTCTCTCCAAACCATCACATGCAGTTCTTTTGGTGGTGCACAGTGTTTCAAACAATATGTGAAGAGATTGATACTAAGGCTAATTTTTAACATAAATATTAATTTAAGGATGTGTGCATTTTTCAACAGCAATGAAGTTAAGCTGTCTGAATGAAACCCTACACAAAAAAAAAAAAAAATCATACAAGTGAGTTGTTGGAAGTTTTCAGCTCTTTTAACAGTTATTCACCTAATTATTTTCAGGTGCATAGGAGATATTTTGATTGTAATTAATGTGAGTGACCAGTTTTTCTTTTATGTTTACCGTAATTCTGTAGACTTAACATTTCATCCATCCTTAGAAGCAAAAATACAATACTGAGGTATGAAGAATGCAATGGCCAGCCTACAGTAGGTCAAAATGTGCAGGGACTCAGTCCCAGTGATGGAACATTGACTTGTAACCATATAAAATTCTTCTAATAATAATGTAACCAGATTTGCACTAAATTTACAAACAGGATTCCTGTAAAGTGATAAATTAACCATTAGGTTAATTTCATTGTATTCACATAAAACTACTATTGCAACTGCATCTCAGTAGTATGATGTGGGTTTTTGTGGGACTGGCTATGTTAGTTACAGATAGTGTTGATGTTGCCACAGGCAAAAATATAGGCTTTATTAGCAGAATAAATTTGTAGTTGTCAATTGCTCATGAATAAAATTCCAGTTATTTAGCTGCATCTCCAATGTGTAGGCATTCAACTTCAAACTTTTTGAAAGTTGGGCTAATGATATATTGCTGCATCCTGGGTATTGTGCAGCATGCTGTGGTTCCAGAATGAAATTTTCACTCTGCAGTGGAGTGTGCGTTGGTATGAAACTTCCTTGGAGATTAAAACTGTGTGCTGGACCGAGACTCGAAATCGGGACCTTTGCCTTTTGGGGCAAGTGCTCTACCATCTGAGCTATGCAAGCATGACTCGTGGCCCGTCCTCACAGTTTTAATCTGCCAGGAAGTACACTGTGGTTGTTAGTTGCTATCTGGCAAGAGACAGGTCCCAGGATAGCGTCCAACCTTTTGCCAGTGTTTGTCGTGTAATGTTGAAGAACTTCAGAAGTGTCTAGGAACTTAAAAGACTGCTTGGACCATTGTAGCTTGAGCAGTATTGTATGTCAGCAGGGAGACAACTCAGATTCATATGTATTTTGAATTGTATTTGTGTTATCAATCTCTTTCTAGTATTAAGTGTTGGTTTTCATTGATGACCCACTACCAGGGGATAGTGCATTATCATAGGCACCTTCATTTTGCCAGGCAGGAGGGTTTGTACACCTAAATGATGCTGAGGGCTTTGCCGGTGGTGACATAGCTACTGGCAAGGCTATCCAAGTTGGACAGATCTCAGCAGAGGGGCCTGACAAAGAGTACCTGACAACTTGGGGAAGGGAAGACTGTTTTTTTTTTTTCCATACGGAGCTTCACCAACAGTGGTAGAGTATGGGCACAATGACCCCATATTTCCCAAACCGGAGACTGACCATTCCCACCAGACTTCTTCTACCATAAATTATGGGCATGCTTCAGGGACCATTGTTAGGTGCAGTGGTGGAACATTGTGTGTTTCGGAGAACATTGGCCTTGGCTGCACGGCCTGGACTCTGAGGAAGGTACACTCCTCTGTTTAAAATTCCTCAGCCTTAAGGTGTGCTGCATGCTGATGGGGTGAATAGCTGTTCAAGTAAAACAGTCTGTATCGGGAAAAATATGGGGCACCTGCTGCCCCACAGTTGTATAAGGCTTGCTCAGGCACATGGGACTCTGCCTAGGTTGATATTTCTCTCCCTAGTGACTTGTCTGAATTCTATGAAGTAACCTCAATCAAAATCTACTTGTGACATGACAGGTGTACCATCAGTTAGTACCTACACACATTTAACAAAGAGACCTCAGATGGTCAGTCCGCCCAAGAAGTAGTCTCAGAATTATAGTAACAGGGCACTAGACTGCCCTAGCGCTTTCATTGTAATCAAAAGAGCAGAAGGAACTTTCTGGAAGACCCTGTCAATATTGACAAGGGGCTGGAGGCTATTGCTGGGTCCTCAAAAAGCATTAAACAACTGCCGCACGGGTTAGCCGCGTGGTCTGAGGCGTCTTGTCATGGCCCGTGCGTCTCCCTCCGTCGGAGGTTCAAGTCCTCCCTCAGGCATAGGTGTGTGTTTTGTCCTTAGCTTATGTTAGTTTAAGTTAGATTAATTAGTGTATAAGCTTAGGGACCAATGACATCAGCAGTTTGGTCCCATAAGACCTTACCACAACTTCCCAACTTTCCGTTAAACGACTTAGTAATGGAGGCGCACTTCTAGTTGAAACTGCCACATCTACCGTATTTACTCGAATCTAAGCCGCACTCGAATCTAAGCCGCACCTGAAAAATGAGACTCGAAATAAAGGAAAAAAAAAATTCCCGAATCTAAGCCGCACCTGAAATTTGAGACTCGAAATTCAAGGGGAGAGAAAAGTTTTAGGCCGCACCTCCAAATCGAAACAAAGTTTGTCCATTGTAATATGAGACACAATTTAGGTCGAATGAATGATACAGCTACAGTAGTTTGGTTCGAGTCTAAGCTTAGCAGTTAAGCTTTACCACATAGCCATTGCTAATCGTCAGGCGCTCCGTCCGTATTTATACGGGTGCCCTTCCTTTTTCACGTGCTTCGTCTGGTTTGAATCGATTGCTTATTTTGCTTTGATCTGATAATTGCCGTTTTCTTTGTTATAGGTGTTTGCGTCACTCTTAAGCTGAAAATGCATTACTGCACTGTGTCATGCATTGTTTGTCGCATTCTGATAGTGCGTGTTTACGGCCTGTCGCGGCTCGAGGCACGGTTTGCTTTTGTGTGCGCTACCGCCGCTTACAATTAAAAAAAAAAAAAGAGGAATCGTCTCATTAGCGAAACAATGGCAAGAGACCGCAATTTGTTGTTACTTACACTGCTGCTTTCTTTGATAATGATCAACAAGAATCAAATAATAGACTGCGTATGATAGAACATGTTCTGAACGAAAGTTAGGCGAAAATTTTTCTCCGTTTGAAAATCTTTGCGGTCGCTTCTTTATTACATCAAATTCTGCACAGAAATTAGAGTCATTTTAGATTTAAAAATCTAGTCACTTGCCGTGCTTCATTTCTGACTGTATCACTATTAGGCATAAGAATAATACGAATATAAACATGACACGATACGTATATTCTTCCGCGTTTGCTGTTGTCTCACTCTAGTTTCGTAGTTTATTAGGCAGACAGGATTTAAATGAGATAGCAGCAAACACGAAAGAATACATGGCAAAATGTTTATATTCGTATAATTCTTATGGTGAAGAGAATACTGTATATGATTCAAATTTCATCAGGTTCCTATTAGCAACCATCTCTTCTCACAGATAGGAAAAAATTCAGAACGTAGAGTTGGCCATATTGACAAACATCCCAAACAGTCTTGCCAGTCAGATTTTCGTAGTACACTGAAATTGTGCTACATTCGAAGATGAACAATACGGAATTTGTATTTACTTCGTTGGATAATGTATGAAAATGCAGTGGTCGAAACTCGCGGTGGAGAAAAAAAAGCTCGTCTTCTCCTTTTTTTTTTTTAATTTATTTACTGACGCTGAGATTTTGGCGCCAGTATTTATCCTGTACAAAGTATGCCTGCGTAGCGCTACATATATTCGGCGGCAGAAGTTAGTTGTGGCGGCATGTACCGACATTTTTCATAACTTCTGCTTGCTTTGCACTCGATTCTAAGCCGCAGGCAGTTTTTTGGATTACGAAAACCGGAAAAAAAGTGCGGCTTAGATTCGAGTAAATACGGTACACTGAGAAGCAGGACGATGATACTGGAGACGGGATTAAGGGAGGGGTGGCTGTTTTTGTAGATGACTCATGCCACTCCTTTCCTATCCCTCTTACAATGTCCATACTAGTAGTTACAGTGGAAGTTCTCACACTGGTGTAGATCACAGTGTTCTTTATATCTTCCACCTCATGACCTGTTGGATGTAGATGCGCTGACAGTTATTCCATGCACTTCCCCACCCATTCCTTCTCAAGAGTGATTTCATTGCACACAGTGTGCTGTGGGACTCGGTTACCACATGCCCCAGGGGTGAAATTATCAAGTGCCTTGTCTGTTTAATCTGTCTGCCTTTTGAACTTTCATCAGATGACACTTTTCTACAGCCACAGGGTCATCTCTGGGTTTTGACCTTCGGTTTTGCTCCCCAGCTCTTGCAAATTCAGTTCAGTGGGAAGTGGGCACAGATTTGCATTGACCGAAAGCAGACTGCAAAGATGGATGCTTCAAAGGGCAAATTGGTTGCAACACAGTCAACAGGTGCCTTCGAACAACAGGAATGTGCCCATATGGTGAACCACCTGTATGAACCACTGAGCTGCCGCCGATTCCACTCTCCAGTCTAGCAACCAGCTCAGATGGCACCCTCGATTCCACTCACCAGTCTAGCAACCAGCTCAGATGGCAGCATGTTCCTTGGAGGATTGAAGAATGTCGCTCAGCAATCAGAGCTAAGTGCACAGCTTTGCGGAAATTCAAACACCATCCAAGTGCACAGCTTTGTGGAAATTCAAACACCATCCAACTACAGAAAATCTTAGGGCCTCAGATGTATGAGAGCACAAACAATGCAAGTGATAAAGTACAGAACAAAAACTCCTGGAAGGAATTCATGACTTCTATTAATCGGTCGACTTTCACTGTATGAATTTGGGAATCAATAAGGCAGATTTCAGGCAAAGGTGGTACACCTCCCTCTATGGCCTTGTTGAGAAATGGAATCTCGTTGAACATGCCTAAAAGCATGGCTCAGTTTTTAGCTGAACAGTTTCTTCTCTCTCTGCATCATCTGGAGAAACTCCTGAGTTCCTGATGTTCCGTACGAATGTGGAGATGAGGAGACTGCACTTCTTGTGGAGGTCTGTCATCATACATTCTCCATGTGTGGATTGGAATCAGCTCTGTCTGTAGCCAGAGACACTGTTCCAGGACTAGATCAGATTCACTATGGAATGCTCCATCATCTGTACTCCAGAGCTATAGGCAAGCTCCTTTCTTATTTAAATCAGATGGACTTGTGCCCCACCAGTGGAAAGAGGCTATATTAATTCAATTATGGAAACCAGGCAAGTATCATACAGGAATCCTTACACAAAAACTATATGGTGGGTGTGTCTTCAGTTCTTGTAAAAGCGTATGAGACTGCTTGGAGGTACAACACCTTTCACCAACTTCATGAATGGGGACTACATGGATGTCTGCTGCTTCCTATCCAGTCATTCCTCCAGGACAGAGGCTTTCAATATTGTGTTGGTGATACCTCGTCTGACTGCTTTATTCAGGAAAATGAGGTCTCCCAAAGCAGAGTACGCAGAGTCACACTGCAGCCACAACCAGTGGCATCTCTGCTACAGTCAGGAGCCCTGTTAATTGCTCTTTGTTTTTGAACAGCTTCTCGATCTTCTACTTTTCCTCCAATCTTACAATGACAATGAAGCAATGGCAGCTGACCATCAGGAGGACGGAAGCTTGGCCCAATAAAATTTGTTTTAGGTTCTCACCAGAAAAGACTACTTGTGTCAGTTTTAGCCACTCATCAAAGTTGTAACCAACTGGAGCTCACAATGGGGGTTAATATTTTAAATTTTAAGGAAATGTGTGCTTTTTGGGCTTCCTGTTCAGCACAGAATTAACCTGACTCCTGCACCTGAAAGACATGCAAACTGAAGTTCGCATCATGTAGGAAGGTAGCCCTATTTTCAGCCATTCTGCACATCCCCCACCATTAACTACCAAAGCCAATAAGATTCATTCTTTCTCCGAGCGGCTAGCCGTGAGTTACAGACTAGACTGCAAGAATCTCTCTATCCTGTATGCTGCACTGTTGTCGTGTTTCGCAACAGTGCCATTTCATTCACGGAGCGACAGAGTTATTCATTCAGTTGCCAGTGTTACTTTCTTGTAACAGTATAGTTGTGATTGTGTATTTGTAAATGTTTTGGTGTGATTTCCCAATTAATATGTCAGGTGACAGCAGTAAATGTGGAGTCCCTCAGAAGCAACTTTAATTAAATTGCATGCCTGTGGAGTATCATCTTAGCTGTCTGAATGGATGATTTCCTGTCAGAAAGGTCAGAGTACACAGTAATTGATGGAAAATCATCAAGTAAAACAGAAGTGATATCCGGCGTTTGCAAGGAAGTGTTGTTGGCCTTCTGTTGTTTCTGATCTCATAAACGATTTAGGAGACAATCTGAAGAGATGTCCTCTTTGACTGTTTGCAGATGATGATGTGATTTACCATCTTATAAAGTCATCACATGGTTAGAACAAATTACAAAATGATTTAGACAAGATATCTGTGTGCTGAGAAAAGTGGCAATTGACTCTAAATAATGAAAGGTCTGAAGTCATCCACATGAGTACTAAAAGGAATCTGATAAATTTCGGTTTACAGGATAAAACACACAAATCTAAAGGCTATAAATTCAGATAAATCCTTAGGGATTACAGTTATAAAGAACTTAAATTGCAACGATCACATGGATAATGTTGTGTGGAAAGCAAATTGGAGATTGCATTATTGGTAGAACACTTAGAAAATGCAACAGGTCTACCAAAGAAACTACTTACACCACACTCTTTTGCCCTCTTCTGGAGCATTGCTATCCAGTGTGGGATCCACAGCAGATAGGATTGATTGGAAAAGTTCAAAGAAAGGCAGTTCATTTTATACTGTCACGAAATAGGGGAGAGACTGCCATGGTTATGGTACATGAGTTGGGATGAGAATCATTGAAACAATGGCATTTTTCATTGTTGCAGGATCTCCTCATGAAATTGCAGTCACCAGCTTTCTCTTTAGAGAGTGAAAATACTTTTTTGGTGCCCATCTACATATGGAGGAATGATCATCAGAATAAAATAAGAGAAATTAGAGCTCTCACAAAAAGATTAAAGTGTTTGTGTTTCCCACACGTTGTCGGAGAGTGGAACGGTAGAGTAATAGCTTGAATGTGGTTCGATGAACCCTCTACCAGGCACTTAATTGTGAATTGCAGAGTAATCATGTAGATGTAGACGTAGCAGTCAAGGAGGTTTGCATCCTCAGTTTATAACTTTTTCAAAAGTGAATCTTAAAGCGAGACTTCTACTTTTTGACATTTTGAAAACTCAAGAAGAACCTGCAAAAGTGTGTGTCAGCAAGAGAACTAAACAAACAGAGAATATTAAACAAAAGTGTCGGAGCTGTAGAAACCTCAGGAAAATTTGTTTTCGTGTTGCCTGGAAAGCATCAAAATTGCAAGAAACCTGTAACACTAATGGATGGTTTTGACTATGATATTTTAAAGCATTCCATGTTTGAGATGTATACAGGGTGAGTCACCTAACATTACCGCTGGATATATTTCGTAAACCACATCAAATACTGACGAATCGATTCCACAGACCGAACGTGAGGAGAGGGGCTAGTGTAATTGGTTAATACAAACCATAAAAAAATGCACAGAAGTATGTTTTTTAACACAAACCTGCATTTTTTAAAATGGAGCCCCATTAGTTTTGTTAGCACATCTGAACATATAAACAAATACGTAATCAATGCCGTTTGTTGCATTGTAAAATGTTGATTACATCCGGAGATATTGTAACCTAAAGTTGACGCTTGAATACCACTCCTCCGCTGTTCGATCGTGTGTATTGGAGAGCACCGAATTACGTAGGGATCCAGAGGGAACGGTGATGGACCTTAGGTACAGAAGAGACTGGAACAGCACATTACGTCCACATGCTAACACCCTTTTATTGGTCTTTTTCACTGACGCACATGTACAGGGCTATTACAAATGATTGAAGCGATTTCATAAATTCACTGTAGCTCCATTCATTGACATATGGTCACGACACACTACAGATACGTAGAAAAACTCATAAAGTTTTGTTCCGCTGAAGCCGCACTTCAGGTTTCTGCTGCCAGAGCGCTCGAGAGCGCAGTGAAACAAAATGGCGACAGGAGCCGAGAAAGCGTATGCCGTGCTTGAAATGCACTCACATCAGTCAGTCATAACAGTGCAATGACACTTCAGGAAGAAGTTCAACAAAGATCTACCAACTGCTAACTCCATTCGGCGATGGTATGCACAGTTTAAAGCTTCTGGATGCCTCTGTAAGGGGAAATCAACGGGTCGGCCTGCAGTGAGTGAAGAAACGGTTGAACGCGTGCGGGCAAGTTTCACGCGTAGCCCGCGGAAGTCGACGAATAAAGCAAGCAGGGAGCTAAACGTACCACAGCCAACGGTTTGAAAAATCTTACGGTAAAGGCTAAAGCAGAAGCCTTACCGTTTACAATTGCTACAAGCCTTGACACCCGATGACAAAGTCAAACGCTTTGAATTTTCGGCGCGGTTGCAACAGCTCATGGAAGAGGATGCGTTCAGTGCGAAACTTGTTTTCAGTGATGAAGTAACATTTTTTCTTAATGGTGAAGTGAACAGACACAATGTGTGATTCTGGGCGGTAGAGAATCCTCATGCATTCGTGCAGCAAATACGCAATTCACCAAAAGTTAACATGTTTTGTTCAATCTCACGGTTTAAAGTTTATGGCCCCTTTTTCTTCTGCAAAAAAAAAACGTTACAGGACACGTGTATCTGGACATGCTGGAAAATTGGCTCATGCAACAACTGGAGACCAACAGCGCCGACTTCATCTTTCAACAGGATGGTGCTCCACCGCACTTCCATCATGATGTTCGGCATTTCTTAAACAGGAGATTGGAAAACCGATGGATCGGTCGTGGTGGAGGTCATGATCAACAATTCATGCAATGGCCTCCACGCTCTCCCGACTTAACCCCATGCGATTTCTTTCTGTGGGGTTATGTGAAAGATTCAGTGTTTAAACCTCCTCTACCAAGAAACGTGCCAGAACTGCGAGCTTGCATCAACAATGCTTTCGAACTCATTGATGGGGACATGCTGCGCCGAGTGTGGGAGGAACTTGGTTACCGGCTTGATATCTGCCGAATCACTAAAGGGGCACATATCGAACATTTGTGAATGCCTAAAAAAACTTTTTGAGTTTTTGTATGTGTGTGCAAAGCATTGTGAAAATATCTCAAATAATAAAGTTATTGTAGAGCTGTGAAATCGCTTCAATCATTTGTAATAACCCTGTACATTACCATGAGGGGTGAGGTACACATACACACGTGGTTTCCGTTTTAAATTACGGAGTGGAATAGAGTGTGTCCCGACATGTCAGGCCAATATATGTTCAATGTGGTGGCCATCATTTGCTGCACACAATTGCAATCTCTGGCGTAATGAATGTCGTGCACGCCGCAGTACATCTGGTGTAATGTCGCCGCAGGCTGCCACAATACGTTGTTTCATATCCTCTGGGGTTGTAGGCACATCACGATACACATTCTCCTTTAACGTACCCCACAGAAAGAAGTCCAGAGGTGTAAGATCAGGAGAACGGGCTGGCCAATTTATGCGTTCTCCACATCCTATGAAATGAAATGCCCGTCGAACATACTGTCAAGGGTCAACCTAGTGTTAATTGCGGAATGTACAGGTGCACCATCATGCTGATACCACATACGTCGACGCGTTTCCAGTGGGACGTTTTCGAGCAACGTTGGCAGATCATTCTGTAGAAACGCAATGTATGTTGCAGCTGTTTGGGCCCCTGTAGTGAAGTGAGGACCAATGAGGTGGTCGCCAATGATTCCGCACCATACATTTACAGTCCACGGTCGCTGTCGCTCTACCTGTCTGAGCCAGTGAGGATTGTCCACGGACCAGTAATGCATGTTCCATAGATTCACTGCCCCGTGGTTTGTGAAACCCACTTCATCGGTAAACAAGTAGAACTGCAACGCATTCTCTGTTAATGCCCATTGACAGAATTGCACTCGATGATTAAAGTCATCACCATGTAATTGCTGATGTAGCGACACATGAAACGGGTGAAAGCGGTGACGATGCAGTATGCCCATGACGCTACTTTGACTCAGTCCACCGGCTCTCGTAATGTCCCATGTACTCATGTGTGGGTTCATGGCAACAGCAGCTAACACACCAACTGCACCCGCTTCTCCTGTGACGGGCCTGTTAAGGACCCGTTTGCGTGCTACGACCATACCTGTTGCATACAGTTGGCGGTAGATGTTTCGCAATGTGCGGCACATTGGATGCTCTCTGTCCGGGTACCGTTCTGCATACACCCTGCAGGCTTCAGCTGCATTTCGTCGACACTCGCCATAGATGAGTATCATCTCTGCCTTTTCAGAGTTTGAATACACGATGGTCACAGTTCCTACAACACTACACTATCACAGACGTCTGGTAACATGGTGTACTACAGTTGGTCTGCGTGCGGAGACAAATGCAGAATAACAATAGCAGCAAGCGCTACATGCGGACACTGCGACAGCTAGACCAAACCACAACAGTGCACTACAGCCACACTCGTAAACACGGTCATCATCGTAAACATGTCCCTGCAGATGCTGCTCGCCGACCGTGGCCCATCTTTGTTACAACACACAACTGAACGTCTGAGGTTTCAAGCATCAACTTTAGGTTACAATATCTCCGGATGTAATTAACATTTTACAATGCAACAAACAGCACTGATTACGTATTTGTTTATATGTTCGGATGTGCTAACAAAACTAACGTGGTTCCATTTAAAAAAATGTAGGTTTGTGTTAAAAAACATACTTCCGTGCATTTTTGTATGGTTTGTATTAAACAATTACACTAGCCCCTCTCTTCACGTTCGGTCTGTGGAATCGGTTCGTCAGTATTTGATGTGGTTTACGAAATATATCCAGCGGTAACGTTAGGTGACTCACCCTGTATAAGCAGGGAATACCCAACATAAAAAAAAAAACTTGTTACAATTATGCCTGAGCAAGTTGGCCTCAAAGTTGCACTTCGTCAATGCAAAGAATTTTAAAAGACGTTGGTTTCAGTTATGTTAAGGTGAGAGTTTTTAATTGAAAGAAGTGACATAGAACCAGCGCGAATCACATCCCTTATAAAGATGCGTGATACAAGAGGGGGAGGTAGTTATGCAGTGTATTACATTGATGAAACATGGATGAGTTGGAATCATTCCATGAATACCTGCTGGAAAATGAGTGATGGTACTGGCAGTTTTAAAGTTCCCATAGGAAAAAGTTCTCTGATACTTAATCTGCATGCTGGCTCTTGTTCTGACTTGGTTCCTGAGAGTAAACTTGTATTTGGGCATAAGAAAATCTGTAGTGACTACCATTCGGAAATGAATGCTGTCACTTTCAAGAAACAGTTCATTGAACAATTCTTGCCACACCTTGCTTCGAAATCGGTCATTGTAATTATCATGGCTGTTATCACTCAGCCATTACAGAGAAAAGACCAAGTACAAGCCCCTGGAAAGGGGATATTGTGCTCTAGCTGAAAAATAAAAATATTCTGGGCAATGTAACCCAGACTCGTGCTAAATTCCTGCAGCTTGATAATTTATAAAAGTCATGCGACACAATGTACAAATTTGACTTTCTTGCATGTGAACGTGGTGTCACAGTTTTGCATTTACCTACATATCACTGTCAGTATAATCTGATAGAATTAATTTGCTCACTGGTTACAGGCTATATGGTGAAAAGAATTAAATATTCTAGATAACGGACAGACACTGAAATGCTTCTGCATGAAGCAATAGACAACATCACCTTTCAGTGTGGGCACACATTCAGAAATAAGGCTTTGACAGGGAGGTGAAGGTGGATAAAAGTCTTGAATCATCCAAAATTTACAATCAAATGGTTTGAACATGGACTCAGATAGCAGTTGGTATTACAATGTAGACTTTGAAACAAAAGTAATAATAAAAAGACTCGTGGTTTAAAAATGTTTTTGTCAACATATCAACTGCATACATAGTACATGAGAACTTCCTAGGTTTTGTTGATTAGGAATATGTAACATTGTAATGTTAAACACATTGCCTAAGGAGAAGTTAAGCTTTTCCCAGCGTGTTGTATGCTCTAATTACTCATGAGAATTTGGCCAGATAAATGTGCCTGAAACTCCAGTATTTCAACAAGTAAACCCCTGTCATTTTCAAGGCACGAATTGGAAAATGCCTCAAAATTAAAGGGAGAGTTACCTGTCGAGATATCAGTGGTTTTCAACATTATTGTCAGCATTCCGTTGAGTTATTCACAGTTTACTTGTTCAATGGATTATAAATGCGTTCTCCCACAGTAATGTCGAACAAATTAATTTAAACTCATAATGTCTCTTGGCACCGTCCGCAGCTCGTGGTCGTGCGGTAGCGTTCTCGCTTCCCACGCCCGGGTTCCCGGGTTCGATTCCCGGCGGGGTCAGGGATTTTCTCTGCCTCGTGATGGCTGGGTGTTGTGTGCTGTCCTTAGGTTAGTTAGGTTTAAGTAGTTCTAAGTTCTAGGGGACTGATGACCATAGCTGTTAAGTCCCATAGTGCTCAGAGCCATATTTCTCTTGGCACCGAAAAATATGATATGCTGACAATTTTTCCATTAGTCTTTTCCACTAGACTTTGCTACCAGCAATTCTTGTTTACTCATAGTGATTTACATTGGACTGCAGTGAAACACACCCTCATATGTGCATTATACACATTTAAAAAATTGCATGGAGTAGAAGCAGTTGTCAAACAAATGTGATGATTTTGGTTTGACTTTATTTTGATGTGTATTACATTTTTACTTATAATATAGTCCAAATTGCAATAAATAGCAATTACTGCAACCATTTCTGATGATCTCCTTGTTAGACAATTGTTGTTTTGAGAAAAATTGTAATTGACATCTTCACAAAGCTGCGTCAGCTGGGCTCTCCTACCGACATCACACAGACAATTGTTATGGAGCAGTGGAGACAACCTCAGGATCTGAAGTAAGACTTCTCTCTCATAGATGACTGATCAAAATTGGTTTTAAAATGCATTATTCCATCATAGATTTGAACGTATAATATGATGTACCAAAGGCAAATGGGCCTGATTTTTGTCCGCAGCAACACGGACCTTGTTTTCCTGTTCTCTGCCGCCACGCGTGTGCAGACCTCATCCCCTCCACACTTCCCTATCACTCTGCCCCTATGTGCAGAAGCATCATCCTACGTGACACAGGCTATAGTAGTATCAAATCATTGAATATTTTGAAATACTTCAGCCAAAAGGCGTGAAGTGCTGACAGGTCCTGCCGCCTGCATTTTTATAAGGCATTTGTCAAATCATGAATAGATTACAGCAGCATTGATCAGCAAGTACTTACTTCCTCAAGGTGTTAAATGCTGTTTACCATGAGGGCATTTGGATATCTTAATTCAGAGTCTATGTGCAGGGGATGGTGAACCACCACTCTGACTTTGACGGTACCTCCTCCTGGCTTGATGGGCCCTCAAATATTAACAGTGTCTCAGTCATGAGCATTTAGTTTGGTAATCCAACCCAACTTTGAGTGGCTGTTCAGGAATCAGCCTCATGTGACCAAGCCATTTGGGATACATGCGCCAGCTGTTTCACAGATCTGGATATATCAGCTTATGAATAAACAGCCAGTGATGGAACAAATTGCTTCCCGGTGTCTTCAAAGGCCCAAACTCACTTTAAGCTTGATTTAGGTTGTTACAAATGTATTGTCTTCAGTTTTAACTGTGTACTATGGTTTTTCCATGTGTATACAGGTGGCTCCTAGCAAGGGAATGCACTCGGATGTTCCCTGATAGGGTTTTCCAAGTACACCTTCCAGAACATGTTACAGATTGTGATGTGGAAAGATATGGCATTATTATGGCACTGGAATGGATTCAAAGGCATCACAATACAAAGTTTCTCATCCGCTCAGGCTCGCTGAGTACGCTACAAGCATTTCACCGCATGTATCTGCAGGATATTGCCCACTAACACACAGTTTCTTCCTCCAGCAGGAGGATCCACCAGTCTGTGAAGTTTGTGGCGTGCCACTCTCGGTTCAGCATGTTTTGGCTACATGTGTTTCATACTGACTTAAGGGCAACTGTCAATTTGACAGGAGATACTCCCACCTCCTTGTTGATACTGGCACCAGTGTAGAAAAGGGTTTTGAAAATTTGTTAACTGTCTGGCTTCATCCCTAAAATTTGTGGGAGGGAATGTCAGCATGCTCTGCTCAGGCAATTGGTTATTTTTATTAATTGGTTTTCAGTTTCACAGTGTAGTGCATCATGAATGTGGCTTTTTACATGCATTATGATCCACCTGTTGAGGACAGCTCCCCCCCTCCCGGAGACACATTGTAAGGGTACTAATGACCATGCTTTTGAGTGTCTAACATCCAATACCATCATCAACTATCATCATTAATCCATGTAGTGGATTACATTAGTTTTGTGTGGAAATGTGGAGTAATTTAGAATGTTGACAACATTGGGCATCCAATTTACACTGCAGACATACATGACCACAAATCCAAATATTCATGGTATGTAGTTAAAGTACATTCAGTCAGGGGACTAGTGGTTGCTCATGCCAAAGTGTCAGGTTTACATAACAGTTTCCATGAGGTGCTGGTAGGTTAAGGCTAAATTGTTCATGAATTTGAGTTGCTAACATAACTAAAGATGAGATGATATCATGTCTTACCAATATCTTATACTTGGCTGGAATAAACTATCAAGAATAATAAAGACAATCTCAGTAGCTGTTAGAAGTTTCAGGTGGATATTAACATTTAAAGCTGTTAGTTTCTGTTCTTGCGCCTAGCCTAGTGGCAGTAGTTTACATAAGCATCTAGTACAGGACAGCAACATTTTGTGTAGCATTAGAATTATTTGTTGGGAATTAATGAAATTGTCACGAATTAACAACAGTAAACCTGTATTACATGTAAAACATACATAATCATTTTGAAGAAATGAAAGTCCTACACCACAGTCTTTTCCCATGAGTTTCCTGGAGTTCTGTTATGAGGGGCAGCCAGACATTTAAATGTGCATCTTCCTTTGCATTTCCAGCAGATTCATAAACAATAAATGCACTGTGCACTGGAATATTTATTAGCCTACTAAATTTTCTCGTGCCACTTTATACTTTTTTGTTGCATGTGAACAGTTTATTGTCCTGATTTCATACAGCTAACTCCCTTCCTGACGAGGATCTTAATGGTGCATCAGCACAGACAGTCCTACACTTAGCTGATAAATTAGTGTTGCCCACCATCAATAGATAGGTCAACAGATCTGTTTTACCTGCAAAACTGCAGCAAGTGAGTATGTGGTCAGTGCAGATGATCGTAACATGAGTACGGGTTTCCTGCTTGAGTGGTTTTTTGATGACTATCAGCAGCATTAAGTGCATTGGTGCATTGGTGGTAAAACATTGACAAACAAATTCCAGTGTATTGGGGAGACTATAAAATCATATATCCAATGTATTTCAGCACTGTACTGCAAAAATCTGACCTAAACCTTTAAAGTTTCACACCCAGTGAAGCCATAGCAGATGATGTTTAGCATGTTATCCTTCTGACCAGCTTCTACCATGGCAATCAGTACCAGACCACGGGGACCTCACGTCCCCGATACAATATATACTAAAAGAAGGGACATACAAGTTTTGACAGTTATAAAAATAAGAGTTCAGATGGCTGGTGATAGCAATTAAAGAATTGTGTTGATCTCTGATACATGTGTTTACTGCCATGTACAATAGTCTTGAGAAATGCTATTTGCTACCTCAGATGTATGGAATAGATGTAAAACAACAGTCAAGTTTCCACCAACCAACTGCATCATCTACTGTGCAATAATAGAAGTGTTATGTACAAAAGTTATGCATTTTTTCATGTAGACTCTGAATCTACAATCAGAATGCAATGTTCCTATTTAAGAGTTCAATGTTTTCCACTCACCACCCTCTGGATGTGGGACAGGGGGTCAACATTGGTATCACCGGATAGCATTTTTAAAAATATTGAACACATAATTTTTCATTTTTTAATCCACTGCATAGTTTTTTGAGGTATTTCATTGTTTCAAGATAAAAAAATCTCTCCCTGTATAGTTACAGAAATTCATCATTGCGTAATCCATGGACTCCACATCGGCAGCACAGGTGCTAGTTTCAGTTGGTGTTGAGGTGGTAGATGACTGGAGGATAATGGAGATGGAGGGCATGGAGGGGGAGACAACAGGGAAGCATGCCGCAGCAAGTGAGTGCCCTCACCTGTAACAATGTCATGACCAACCCTGCCCTCCTGCTCACCAGATGGACAGGACATGTGTGCAGCTGATTTCCACGGTGGGTCAGCTACTCCCTGCCAACATCCATTACAAGCAACTTCCAACCTTTGTGGCCCACCACGACACCCGGCAGCCACCTCTGCCACCTGCCACCTGCTAAAGAAGTAGGCCCAAACAGTAGTTCCGGAAGGAAAAGTCATCAGTCCACGGTGGTTCATGGCATGTGACTGAAGGTGCAGAAAATCCAGGAGACTCCGTGACTGGTGCCTGTGCAAATGTTCTGCTGGACTGCTCCTGTTTTTGACATTGCCCGGTACATAGCCAGAAAACTCTTCAACACATTTTCACGGGAAGAGTCAGTCACAGACTTCTTCATTTGGGTCTTAAATGTATGCACGAAGTGCACCCCCTCTGAGTTGGAAGCCAGGTGAAACGGGGCAGTAGTCAGATGCTGGATATCATTGTGAAAAGAAATGTCCTCAAACTCCCATGGCACAAATTGCCTACCGTTACTGTACATGGAGGTCCTGTGGGGCAAGGACGTGGAGGAGAGCTTGGCTACATACGGGAAATTGGACAATACACAGACCACCAACAACAACATGTTGCCCAAAAATTGACCAGCAAAACCAACATCCACACAGTCCAAAGGGTGCTCCGGAACCAGCCAGGGATAGAATTGGCATGGTAGCACGACCTGGTTCTGTGCACAGCCCCCACAAGCCCACACCAGATGTTCAATGTCATGATTGATTGCTGACCAGTAGATGTGATGTTGTGTCAGTGACTTCATACAAGTCATACCCCTAGCAACACATGCAGCAGCTGGAGTATGCAAGGACACAGTGCCTTGGAAATGGCCACTCAACAGCATTGCTCCTCCTTGGCAACCTTGAGGACCCTCCTGACAATACCAAGAATGCATAGGAGGGAAAATATACACCACACCTGATCTCCACCCAAAGGGATGCCCTCCTGCCAACCCAACTGGACGGCTGAAATGATTTACTCGAAAAGCAGGTCAGTGGCCATGGCAGTCACGACTTCACATGCTGTCAAGGGAAAATCTGACAGGGTTCGCAGCAAGGCATCATCCAACATGGAACACAAGAGCCTCTTGTTGGTCTAACTCCAGATTGGACTCTACCAGCAGCCATGATAGTGTATCACCATTGACATGCTGGTCAGTGGAGTGCTGATGAATGTCATAGCAATAGTTACTCAGGAAGAGGGGCCACCTCTGCTATCAGTGGACAGTCCTATACGGTAGTGTGGAATGAGAGCCAAATAAGGAAACCAACGGCGTGTGCTTGGTGATGAGGAGGAACCTTACTCCATACAGGAAAATGTGAAACTTTTTAATTCCGAAAATAATAGCTAGTGCCTTCTTTTCCACCTGTGAATAATTATGCTGTGCAGTGGAAAGCGTCTTCAAGATGTAAGTGATAGGTTGTTTGGTGCCATCCGGATTCCAATGGGACAAGATGGCATTGTAAAGGATAAAGCTACAGGAAAACCTGAAGCAAAGTCAGAGAACCCAGAACTGCATAGCCAGGCAGCTGGCACTGATCACTGAACTGTGTGAACAGCTACTGTGTCGTCAGGCCACAAGTGCTGAGACCAGGCCATAGCCCGATGTCAATTGATACAGCTTGGCTGATCTAATGCTGGTTACGCCACACCTTTCGACATTGACACCCTCTAAGCACTTCAACAAAACCCAAAAACCCTGCTGTTACCATGGAATCAGCAGGAGGAAGCAGTATTTAATCATGAACTTACCAGTTCATAGTTGGCCAACTGGGCAGTAAGTGTCACCCACTCTGTGTTTGTCGGCGCCAGTGCCAGTGCTGTAGCTGTGCTGCCATCAGGCATGAATGAGGGATCTTTTCCCGTCAGCTCATCCCGAGCAGCTACCACTGCACCAGCTGCCTGCCCCTGCTCTTCAGCTTCATTCCAGAGGTCAACTTCAGGCAACAGCACCACCATGCTGCTTGGGCCCCACGAACTTTCACAGTATAGAAAATGTGGTGGTAATTCGTGACTGCAGTGTGGCTCCGTCTTACTGCCTCAGCTCACCTCACATACTGGAGACCCCTGTGCAGTGCTCTCTCTCTCTCTCTCTCTCTCTCTCTCTCTCTCCAGCAGCACATGCACGCCACTCTCCATATGTAATCACACACTGCTCAGTGCAGGATATTACATGAAGAAGGAAATGCACTTGATTAACTGTACTAGCCAGATGGAATAATTAATGGCTTGTTCATGTTCATGGAGGAATCAGATTGAATGATTGCATAAAGGACTGTGAATATGTTCACTGCTGGTCTGTCTACCACTTCATCCCACATCTCTACTGTCTCCTATACCAAATACGGACTTTACCACACCCACAGGAAGACTCGAACCCATCCTGACAAGCGAGAACTGCTCACGTTTCACTCTGGGTTCTCCACAGCTATCCCACCCTGCTACAGAACTGAGGCCATACTGGGATACATCACAGGCCAGTGTTAAATGTTTAGCCAGTGTAAAGGAAACCAGACAGGGAGCCGAGCACAAACACTGCTTGGGAGACTGAAAAGCCTGTTGACAATCTGCAGACCAGACAAACTTAACACCCTTTTAGCAAAACCAGTTAAGAAGCTAGCAGACTTGGGGGGCCCAAGAAATGAACTGAGCACAGTACAAAAAAAGGCAAGTGGATGATGGCTTTGATATGGTCATCTGTAGAAATGAGACCATCTTTACTAAGCATGTCCCAAAATACACACCTTTGGGGAGAAAAAAACCCTGCAATTTTCCAGACTGTAACAAATGCCATTCTCCATGAGGCACTGGAAAACCAACTGGGATTTTCGAGATGCTCCTCCCGAGTAGGACCCGTTATCTAGAAGTCATCAAGGTTATTGATGCAACAGGGAATGTGAATTACTTGCTCCATTTATAATTGATAAATTCCAGGTACAGATGAGATTCCAGAGGGCAGGTGATGAAACTGGTAAGGGGGTGTTCAGGGCCAGGAATGTCTGAGAAATTGCATCCAACAGCAACTGGAGATAGGCATCACACAAGTTGATGTGGGAAAAATACTGCCTGCCCCCTCTCCCCGACCACTTCACCAAGAATTCCACCTGCTTCAGAATGGGATATGAATCCGCAACACATGGCACATTGACCGTCAGTTTAAAATCTCCACAAAGGTGCATGGCACCATTGGGCTTCTTAATAACCACAAAAGGGGTGACAGCTCACTGACTTGACTAAATAAGAGCAACAACACCTTGAGCCTGACTGTGCTGCAACTCTGCCTTCACCTCATCGCACATTGCAAAGGGAATGGGGCAGGGCGACAGAATTTAGGTACCTCTACGGCTTAAGAGAAACATACGCCTCAAAATTTTCTGCTCGGCCCAAAGTATTCTCAGACAGTGGGCTGTATGACCACATTAAGAAGTTCAAATCATGAGAAGGAACAGACTGAGTCTCTAAATGCCCATTGTTAATGATTTGGAAGCCAAAAACAAAAAGCATTGAGCTCAGAGATATGTTGCACCAGCAGTGAATTTATCACTAACAGTGTAAGTTGCTGTTCCACATTCTTATAATGTGCAGAGACGGAGAATTGCTCCCGCAGAGAAGTGCACTGTGTGCTAATAAACACAACCTGACAGAGCAGCCGTTGCAACTCCGGGCATCCCAAGAGTTTTTATGTGTTTGAATTAATGAGGCTGATCATCGCTCCCATGTCTTCCTGAAATCTGTCCAGTCGTCCATCCACTAACTATGTCAGCAAAATACACTAGGGCGACGTGTGGGCATTCAGTGACTGACTCACGGCCCACCAGCTGTCACAAACAGTTGCCAAATGGCTTATCTGATTATATGCCTCACACATGGCCTCCGCATGTGGGCAGTCTCAGCAAACAAGCAGCAAATGACAGCCAGGGCAGGTGGAAAGAGAATGATGCCTAATATCTAAAAAATGCCACTGGTGGGAATTACGACATTGTGGTGCATACTCGCTGAGCTTGGCACAATCAAGGATGGGCAGCCCTACGACGCCACTGTACCAGAATCCTCAACTTTGGAAATACACGGTGACTCAGTGGGAGGTAAGGCCACCTGGAATATCTCATGGGGTGTCGAGGATTGTTTACCATGCATATATAATTGTGCCATCTGCCAGTTACCAAAAACGACATTCCTTGTCGCCGCTGTAACCTCATGTGATTCTGCAGTTTGGGCTATGTCGGCTAAGGAGGGGTTGGATAAGGTCAACACCTTAGTCTGCTAACCAAACATGTGGCGATTTAGTGGGTCTGTGTAAGAGGTAGCACAGTTGGGACCTCAAAAACATCATTGGCGTGAGAGGCCCTGTAGTGCACTTCTGTTGTTGGCTAAACTGCAACTGTGCTGCCACCATGTGGGTTTGATGTCCAAAACACTGTGTAAGTAACTGACAAAGCTCATCAAAGGAGAGTTTCTCAGGCTCAGTGGAATGCTTCAAAATTTGGACAACGTCATATCCTGCAGCTGCAGCTGTTGCTGTTCTTTCTGTAAGTGCAACTGTTCCTGCCAGCTTTGCAGAATTTCCAGGTCCATGGTGGCTTAAGTTAACACTAGGAAAAGGGTAAAAGAAAAAAATAGAAGCATTACATCTGTAAGAATATCCTTCATAACCACTTTGCTGTCTGCACAGGTGTGCCAGTGCCGCTAGACTGTACAGTTCGTGCGGATACTTCATTGGCCGACGGTAGCTCGACAATAGCAGCAACAGAAGCCCCTGAGTGGACAACAAACTCACTGTGTGAGTCAGTCTATGGGAATCAGAGCGTCCAAACCCACATAGAGTAGCACGGGAGTGACTCTGTACATGGCTGGTATTGATAGCTAATGGCTAAGCACTCGGCAACTTGTGGCACAAAGCACAGGATGAGGTCCAAGTTCATTAAACTACTGGTAAGCACTGGCTGGCTCCCTGCCAGCGGGTCTGCCCATACTACATGTTGCTTGCCCCTTTCATGACAGGTTTCCTCACTGTCTCATCTTGCTAACCACACAAGACTCCTTATATGAGGTTGTCAGACCTTCATTGGCAGTGCTACCTTTGAATGTCACAGTGGTGTTTAGGATCAGAGAAGTCAACGTGAACATGCAGATGGTCAAGCATTGTTGTGCTAATAACCTTTGACAAGATACTTTAAAACAGCCTGAGAATCTTTGTGTGTCTGTTTTACCTGGAGGTGATGCAATACTGTTGTTAAGCATGATGTAACAGTTAGTTACTGGCTGGCAGCTGACAGATCCAAGGTTCAGTTCCAATCTCGTTTCAGTATTTATGGCGTAATGTTTAAGAATTTCATGAGATTGTCAAAACTTACTAACAAAATGCTTAAATTACTCAAATATTCATTGTGATCAAATTGGAACAAACATTGAGAAGACAGTTAGCTCCATGCTTGCTTTGTGTGGTGGTTCTACAATTTACCTGCTGTCTGTATTAAGTGTTGTGTGTCATTATGATTGTGTCCTCAAATTTGATACGCAATTCAGGTGGCTATGTGGTAATATGATAGTCTTCACAAAAAAAAAAAAAAAAAAATCCATGTTATAATCTCTTTGGGTGCATTTTGAAAACAAGGAGCTGGCAACACAGCATTTCGTGCAGCATGTTGGAATGTATAGAGGAATCCGTGTCACCCTGCACCACCATTCCAGCTGTCGTAGCTTACTGAGTAGATTGCTGAGACATCAAACGCACATCTACTATGGAGTTGGGGTCTGGATCCTCATCGTGTTCCTTTTTTATTTTTTAGGTGTCCGTTGTCTGGTTCTCGTCGTTTATAAGCAGGACATCATTTTGTTGCACGACAGCAGCCTATCATATGACAATGGGGTCTGTTAAAATGCATGAATATGTTTACCAACCACGCAGTGCACAACCTTCACTGATCCTGTCAGGTTCATGTAGGAGGCTTCCCAATGGGAGTACACAGACGATGAGTATGTCAATACGCTTTTGGTGTGGGGAGCATCAGATAATGAAGCTGGTGTTGGTGCTGCTGCTATTGCTCATGGTTATTCTGCATTGTAGAGATCAGAAACGGAGTAGGTAAGAATCCAATGATGCGGATTGCATACACTAGAAATCAAGGCACCAGTGTTACTTCAGTGTCGTACCTGCTATCTCCATTCCAGCTGTGGTTCTGTGAGTTTTACAAGTCAGAGAAGATGGCAGTAGGGTTGCTTCATACTCGTTGACTCATTCCCTCTTTCTTAAATATGCGGGAGTGTGTCTCTAGCTGTGAAGTAACACGGAAGTTGAGTTCACGATCTTTTTGTGGTGTGTAGCATCAACAGGGCAAAAATTACTGACTCTACCAGTGCTGTGGTTTCTGAGACTAGAAAATGTAGAATAAAAATTACATGATGAAGTGTACATAATTTCAAGAGTGCTCCAGAATAGAAAGAGTGAGGTCTTGAAAGATGCTATTTTGTACAGTGCAGATAAAAGGGTTTCGTTCTTGTTTAATCTACTTTCACCGAGAGGAAACATATGAAATCCATCAAAAGAAAACATGACCTAGCTCGATGTCTACATTTAAATCGTTACTCTGCAATTCACTCTTAAGTACCTGGCAGAGGGTTCATCGAACCATTTCCATACTACTTCTCTACCATTCCACTCACAAATGGCGTGTGGGAAAAAGAAACACCTAAATCTTTCTGTTCAAGCTCTGATTTCTCTTATTTTATTATGATGATCATTTCTCCCTACGTAAGTGGGTGTCAACAAAATATTTACACATTCGGAAGAGAAAGTTGTTGACTGAAATTTCGTAAATAGATCTCGCTGCAAAGAAAACCACCTTAGTTTCAGTGACTGCCACCCCAACTCGCGTTATCATATCAGTGACACTCTCACCCCTATTTTGTGATAACATGAAATGAGCTGCCCTTCTTTGCACTTTTTTGATGTCCTTTGCAGACATGCCAACTCTCCCAATTTAAGCGGGAGACTCTTGATTTTTCCTTCTTCCTCCCGATCTCCTGACCGTGAAGACCGATCTCCCAATTTTCAGAGCTGTTTAAATACTTTTGTTACTATTTGAAAATCCTGCTCCTTCGATATATTGGTAGATGACAAGGTATGGCTGCTACTTGTCTGTGTTAACTTGGAAGATTCGTCCATTGCCTGTCGGGAGCGGCAGTAGGCTTCGTATCTATAAGGAAGTAAGGAACTTATTGGTGGCAGCGTTTGGAGACAAATGAATATCTTTCAACTAGTGCCAATTTCCTCCGATACTGGTAGCACCAGTGCAATCGTAAAGTTATCGTGGACAAATAGTAGTCGATAGTTGTTCCAAGCGAAGTGATTAGTGTTGTTGTGTCTACAAGGCTGTGTTGCCAAGTTGGGGGATTTCCTCCTAAATTTAGGGGGAATTAAGCTGTCTAGGGGGAGGTTAGTGAGATTAATGTTTCAGGGGGAAAAATATTAAGGGTTACTACCCTGCCTTCCCCACCCCTCCGCTCGACAATTTCATTCTTGACTCCCTTTTACTGCCCCTCCCCACCCCGCTTGCTTACCCGATAAATTATTTAGGAGAATTTGAAGTGCAATATAGGGGGAAATGGTGCGCCAGGGTTGGTATCACTGCTACAAGACCATTGTCTACAATGTAGGACAATTATGTTCATGGTTCTGCTGCACGATTTGTGTACTCTGCAGTAGTTGTTGGCTGCATATCTTGGAGGTGTTGATTATTTTTCATGTAGAATGGTGAAGAAATATGATGCAGTGTTCAGGCTTTATTTACCTCATTTATTGTAGAGCATATCTTGACTATAAACTGTGCCAACCACGCTGGGCCTTTGTTTTGCAAAATGTTTCCCGATTATGAAATTGTGAAACAATTTGGGTGTGCCAGAACAAAAACAGTCACTATCCTTATGGAAATGTGCATGGAAGAAAAAGCAAAAATTATTACACACTTGCAGTCGAATCTATTCGCTATTGCTACCGATGCTAGTAATAAAATGGACTTTAAGTTATATCTTATTATCGTATAGTTCTTCAGCCCTGAACTCCGTGAAATTCAAAATTGCCTACTCTCTGTGCCTAATTTAAAAGGGGATGCCACTGGAGCTAATATTGCTGATCTTCTACTTTATGGGAATTCTGTATAAAAAAGGATGTGGCAGGATGTTTGAAGCAAGAAATTGCTAACTTAATCACTGTAGGCTGTTCTTGTCTCCTAATTAATCTTGCCGCTGAGAAGGGGGCGGCATGTTTGCCTTTAAATGGTGACGAAAATATTATTGATATATTTTATTATTTGGAAAGGAGTGCAAAGAGGAAAGAAAAATTTAGAAAGTTTCAAACTTTACACGACACAGAAATGAGGAAAATTCTGAAACTTGTGCCTGTATGATGGTTATTGTTGAAAAGATGTTTAGATAGGATTTTGGAGCAGGGGTGGGACCTTTTGGTTAGTTTGTTCAAAAGTGAAATTGTAAGTAAGGATTGTGAAGTGGAAACTCTGAAGAATTATATAATTCCAAAACACACTCAAAATGTCGATGTGTCTACTTCAAATCACAAGTCCAAGCACTGTGAAAAGATTTCACCACACTCCTCACTTAAAAGAAAAACCCAATTATCAGTTTTACAGAAAACCATTGACACTGTGGACTATGTTTTATCACATGAGGAACGACTTTTCATGTTTCTGTCATCAAATTTACATAAATCTTTATGCCTTTTCCTTTCAAGTTTTATGCTTATCTTTGAGAGCCCAAATATAGCTCTTCAGTCAAGTGCCCCACTTATTGAGGTCAATTTTGGAGGAACTATTGAAGAATGTGATGGCCAGATTTGTGAGACCACTCATTATTAAAACCTCCAGCTCTCTTATTGATGAAGATTATCACACTCCAGCAAATCAAAAGGATGATTGTGATCTGATGATAGGGAATTCTACATTTGCTTTGGTGACCACTTTGAAGCCTGAGGAAAAGTCTATATTCTTTAAGCCTGTAAGAAAATGTTTCTTATCATGTGTTTACATAATACACAAATTTCCATTCAAAGATGAAGTTTTAATGCATGCAGAAGTTGCAAATATTTGTACAATTGGCAAAGCATCATTTTCTAGCCTTAGATTTTTCATAAATAGATTTCCTAATATTCTAACTAGCGAAAGTGAACACTTAGATACAGGAGTTGATATTCTCCACTCTCAGTTCTGTAACTTTCAGCTGGAAGAAACCAACTTGGCAGCAGAGAGAATTGATGTTCAGTGGGCGTTGGTAGGTCAGACGAAATCGGCTGATGGGGTTCTTCAGTATGATAAACTTGCAAAGGTGATGCTGGCTATTTTGTCAATTCCACATAGTAATGCGGAATGTGAGAGAATTTTTAGCACAGTTACAAAGACCAAAACTCGGTTCAGGTCTATGCTTTCAAAAGCGTCTTTGGAGAAATTTTTAATTTTAAAATCAGTTCAAAAAGGCAAGTGCTTTGAGCAGAAATTTAGTTCAGAGTTTTTGAAGAAGGCTAAGTCAGCTATGGGTGTGTTGAATAAGTAACTACCGTAATCAGACAAATTCAGACTGATAAACTATTCAGATTATTTGCTAAGCTTAACATGTACATCCTGTATAAAATTGATTTAAATACTGGTAAGATGTCTTACGGATATAAGATGCCATGCAAATATGGGTTGCATTGTGAAATGAAAACTGTGCTAATGTCAAAACAGAAATCTAGTAGACGTTAATTTGTTTTCTCGGATTGTAATTTCAAACTGTAGTTCTCTCGAGAATGCTTCACTTGAATGTGTGTGAATCCAAAGAAACTTGCAGAGCTCATCATTCATGTTGTTCAGCATGTTGAATGATAAATTATACAGTCCGAAGGCTCAGTATGTCCATTATTTAGTATTTACATGTAAACAATAAAGCAAATGTAATTTAGTTGTTACAGGTATTGAATTATTGCAACTTTAATCATCAGGAATGTGTTGTAATTTACAATGCTACATCGCTAAAATTCTCCTGATTTTTCACTTTTGAAAGTTGGTGTGTCTGCCTCTGTCAATCCTACCTGGTAAGGATCCCATACCACGTAGCAATATTCCAGCAGAGGACGGATAAGTGTAATGTAGGTTGTCTCTTTAGTGGGTTTGACGCATCTTCCAAGTGTTCTGCCAACAAAGCGCAGTCTTTGTTTTGCCTTCCCCACAATATTATCTATGTGGTCTTTCCAGTTTAAGTTGCTCGTGATTGTAATTCTTAGGTATTTAGTCGAACTGACAGCCCTTAGATTAGTGCGATTTATCGTATACCCAAAATTTATCAGATTTCTTTTCGTACCCATGTGGATGACCTCACACTTTTCTTTGTTTAGTGCTAATTGCCACTTTTCGCACCATACAGAAATTCTCTCTAGATCATTTTGTAATTGGAATTGAACATCTGATGATTTTACTAGACAGTAAATTGCAGCGTCATCTGCAAACAATTTAAGGGGGCTGCTCAGATTATCACCTAGAACATTGATATAAATCAGGAACAGCAGAGGGCCTATGACACTACCTTACGGAACGCCAGATATCACTTCTGTTCTACTCGATGATTTACTGCCTGTCACTACAAACTGTGACCTCTCTGAGAGGAAATCACGAATCCAGTCACACAACTGAGACAATACTCCATATGCACGCAATTTGATTAATAGTCGCTTGTGAGGAATGGTATCAAAAGCCTTCTGGAAATCTAGGAAAACGGAATCGATATGAGATCCCTTGTCGACAGCACTCATTACTTCATGGGAATAAAGAGCTAGCTGTATTGCACAAGAACAATATTTTCTGAATCCGTGTTGGTTATGTATCAATAAGTCATTTTCTTCAAAGCGATTCATAATGTTCAAGTACTCCAAAATCCTACTGCAAATTGAGGCCAGTGATGTGGGTCTGTAATTCAATGTGTTACTCCTATTTCCCTTCTTGAATATTGGTGTGACCTGTGATACTTTCTAGTCTTTAGGAACAGACCTTTCGTCAAGTAGCGGTTGTATATGATTGCTAAGAAAGGCACTATTGTGTCTGCATACTCTGAAAGGAACCTGATTGGTATACCATCTGGACCGGAAGACTTGCCTTTCTTAGGTGATTTGTTTCGCAACACTTAAGATATCTACTTTTATGTCACTCATGCTAACAGCTGTTCTACTTTCGAATTCTGGAATATTTACTTCATCTTCTTTTGTGAAGGAATTACGGAAAACTTTATTTAGTAACTCTGCCTTAGTGGCACCATCATCTGTAACATTTCCATTGCTATTGCGCAGTGACGGTATTAACTGTTTTTTGCCACTGGTGTACTTTACATACGACCAGAATATCTCTGGGTTTTCTACCATATTTTGAGACAATATTTCATTGTGGAAATTATTAAAAGCATCTCACATTGACATCCACACTCAATTTCGAGCTTTCGTGAAACTTAGCCAGGCTTGGGGATTTTGCATTCTCCTGAATGTCACTCTTATATCCCTGCAACCAAAAAGCCTGCTATCTTTGATTCAGTGGCACTCTTGTGCAGCGAATAAATTAGACCATTCAGTATGTTTCATGGCTCCAGTTTCAAAAAGGTAGCCCAAGCACTCATATCTGTAGGAGCTGAAGTGGCTTGTGACGATGATGTGTCATCTGACTGCATTTAGGAATAGAGTAAATGCAACTGCGGATGCTATTAAACAGGTGCTAGTTCCACTGGCTGTTGCTGCTATTACCGATAAGAGCCTCTTTCCAAACTGGTTTGTGGATGGATGATACACATAAAATAACTACACTACAGTGACTGTATTCACTATTACTATATTTACTTGAACCTAAGCCGCACTCGAATCTAAGCCGCACATGAAAAATGAGACTCGAAATCAAGGGAAAAAAAATTTCCCGAATCTAAGCCGCACCTGAAATTTGAGACTCGAAATTCAAGGGGAAAGAAAAGTTTTAGGCCACATCTCCAAATCGAAACAAAGTTGGTCCATTGTAATATGAGACACAATTTAGGTCGAATGAATGACGATACAGCTACAGTAGTTTGGATCGAGTCGTAAGCTTAGCAGTTACGGTTTACCAGATAGCCATTGTTATGCATCAGGCGCTCCGTCCGTATTTATACGGGTAACCTTGCTTTTTCACGTGCTTCGTCTGGTTTGAATTGATTGCTTATTTTTCTTTGATCTGATAAGCGCCATTTTCTTTGTTATAGGTGTTACGTCATTCTAAGCTGAAAATGCATTACTGTACTGTGTCATGCATTGTTTGTCGCATTCTGATAGTGCGTGTTTTCGGCCTGTCGCCGCTCACGGCATGGCTTGCTTTTGTGCGCGCTACCGCCACTTACAATTTAAAAAAAATCGTCTCATTAGCGAAACAATGGCAAGAGACTGCTATTTGTTGTTACTTACACTGCTGCTTTCTTTGATAATGATCAACAAGAACCAAATAATAGACTGCGTTTGATAGATGTTGTTCTGAACAAGAGCTTAGTGAAAATTTTTCTCTGTTTGGAAATCTTTGCAGGCGCCTCTTTAGTACATTCTGCACAGAAATTAGTGTCATCTTAGATTTAAAAATCTAATCAATTGCCGTGCTTCATTTCTGACTCTGTCACTATTAGGCATAAAAATAATACGAATATAAACATGACATGATATGTATATTCTTCCGCGTTTGCTGTTGTCTCACTCTAGTTTCGTAGTTTATTAGGCAGACAGGATTTGAATGAGATAGCAGCAAACATGAAACAATACGTTGCAAAATGTTTATATTCGTATTATTCTTATGGTGAAGAGAATACTGCATGTGATTCACAATTCATAAAAGTTCCTATTAGCAACCATCTCTTCTCATAGGTAGGAAAAAATTCAGAATGTGGAGTTGGACACATTGACAAACATCCCAGTCTTGCCAGTCGGATTTTCATAGTACATTGAAATGCTGCTACATTCAAAGATGAACAATACGGAATTTGTATTTACTTCGTTGGATAATGTACCAAAATGCAGTGGTCGAAACTCGGGGCGGAGGAAAAAAGCTTGTCTTCCACCTCCCCCTTTTTTTTTTGTTTTTTAAGTCACAGAGGTTTTGGTGCCAGTATTTGTCTTTGTGCCTACAAAGCATGCCTGTGTAGCGCTACATATATTCGACAGCAGAAGTTAGTTGTGGCGGCCCCCACCTTCATTTTTCAGAACTTCCACTTGCTTTGCACTCGATTCTAACCGCAGGCGGTTTTTTGGATTACAAAAACCGGAAAAAAAGTGCGGCTTAGATTCGAGTAAATACGGTAGTTGAATGTGATATGTGGAGTACAGAGTACTCCATTTCGTGATGAGGGTGGGGGGAACCAGCAGTTAACATCTTATCGGAGTTTGTTCACTGTTACAAGTCCTTGATAATTTCTGAGGACTTCATGAAGTTAGCACCTTTCATAACAGATCAATCCTGAAAGAAGTCACAAAACTTCCTTACACTTATCATAGTTTGGGAAATTGACTCAAACATACTTTTTAAGTCAAGAGTTCTCAACATCGCAGCCAGAGCTAACTCGTGTAGGAGAGACAGTAAACTTGGGTAAAGCAGTAGTGGCATATTGTAAGAAAGTTGGTCTTTCAAAGAGACCCGCAAAATCACTGAAACAAGAAATTGAAGTACAATGGAACCATTTGTTAGACATGCTAGTTTCAGTTTGGGATACTTTGATTGAGATTAAGGAATTGCTCCCAAAAAAAGAGTTAATTAGACCTAAGAATATAGATGAGCATGCACTAAATAAGCTTGCCATGATCCTCTGGCCGATCAAAGAAGCTAATAATGATCTAGAATGTGACAACTATCCACTTCCCCATTTAGTACTTCTGTGCAGTGTAAACTTTTGGATGAGCCCTTGAGCCCTAATAGATAGTGATGCCATGGAAATACTTCAATTAAGATGCAGAACTTATATGAGCAGAAGTAATGATAAGGTTAAACTACCTGGTATCCCAAGATCGCAACATTTTTTTGTCCCCCATATATCGTGATATGTTGATGCTGAGCACTGAATACTGAGATAATGTTTTCAAAGAGGTTGGTGTTCTGTGTCCAAACATTTCAGGTTAGTGAATGACTGTGGACACCTAATATTCTTTGCTCATGCAACATGATTATGAGTGAATGTTGCTACAAATTGCGACGTCCATTTTTTCTAGTTAATTGTGGTTCTCATGAAAGAGCGCCAGGGCCATCAGAATTGTGACAGCTGTTGAAGTTTCAGAGGTACGCAAGAAGTCTGGACCATCAGACAAACATCACGAAGTATTGTTGTACCTCCCAGTCACTGCTACTGAAAAACATGCAGAGGTGGAAACTGATATTGTTGGATGGTGGAAAGAACATGACACGACAGTTCTGTCTCTAGGTACTTTCTCTGGTTAAGAGCATACTAGGTATTCCAGCCTCAAGAGGATCTAGTGAGACGAACTTCAGTGCTCCAGGCTGGCTTGTTACTGAACATCGCAGTCATCTGAACCCTAATGTTGTGGATGACGTTTTACTTTTTCAAAGTTAAAGTGATCTGAAATTTCCTGGCGGATTAAAACTGTGTGCCAGACCAAGACTTGAACTCAGGACCTTTGCCTTTCGCGGGCAAGTGCTCTACAAACTGAGCTACCCAAGCACGACTCACACCCTGTCCTCACAGCTTTACTTCTGCCAGTATATCGTCTCCTACCTTCCAAACTTCACAGAAGCTCTCCTGTGAACCTTGCAGAACTAGCACTCTTGGAAGAAAGGATATTGCGGAGCTACCCTATACTGGTGGAAGTAAGGCTGTGAGGACTGGGCGTGAGTTGTGCTTGGATAGCTCAGCTGGTAGAGCACTTTCCCGCGAAAGGCAAAGGTCCCGAGTTCGAGTCTCGGTCTGGCTCACAGTTTTAATCTGCCAGGAAGTTTCATATTAGTGCACACTCCGCTGCAGAGTGAAAATCTCATTCTGAAAAGTGATTTGTTAAATAATTTTGACAGAGATTAATTTATGATGATACTATACAGATATTAAAGTTAACATTATGACATTATGTTATTTAAATTTAATGATCCTTTCCAGCAGTTTCCTAGAAACATCTAGTTCAGCTCTGTAATGTTGTGATGATTGCTGTAAATTTATTTTAATACTTAACACCACCACATCTTCATATTCTTGTACTGTTGTCTTGGACTCGATAACTTGTTGAGAGTGAGTGAGTGAGTGTGTGTGTGTGTTCCCGATTGCGTGACCAGATCAGTATCAGTAAGTAACCTGTGACCCGCCCCAAATTCATGCTGGTTATCTATGGCTGGATGACTTGTCAGATTTGGTGGTAATATATTATGTACACAAATTGTCATCGTGCATCAGTCTATCTGTCAGTGAAACAGTATCAAAATCCCTACAATAGCTTCTGAAATTATTCTTCACATACAGGCAGAAAACCGTGATGAGGGACTTTAGATAGTCGTCATCCCATGTGCGATTAGTTGCAGTGCTGTGAGTTGTTGGTTATACTCGCGAACTCGTGTACTGGCTCTCCTTTCCATGGTGGCAGAGTATAGCTGTACCCGACAACAGACTCAAGTGGCATGTTGTTGGTTACAGGGGCTGCAATGGAGACTTGAGAGTCCAGTCTCTGAGCACACGGAGATGATGAGTTTGGAGATGACGTCAGAGGACCCAGTGGCAAGTTTAAAGCGAGTTCACGGAGTGCATTTCTTATCTCTGCTGTGCAGTACCCTCAAAGGTGCCATCACAATAAGGATGTTTTTCATCACCTGAAGCAATGCCTTTGGGAAACCGGTAATCTTTGTCCACAAGTAATGGACAGAGGTCATCCAAGGACTAGACATACTCCACAAACAGATGACGCGATTCTTCTAACCTTTCACCAATCATCTTGGCGAAGTACCCATGGTATTAGAGGGTAGTTACAGATATATTAAAGACTGGTTGTTGCTGTGTTGCACAATTAAAAACTGCATCCATATCATTACACATTAACTCAACACCAGCAGCCAGAAGACCACTTTCAACGAGTACAGTTCTGTGGATGGCTTGTGCACCAAGTGGAAGATAATACAAATTTTGTAAGTAACATGATATATAATGATGAATCTAGCTTCACTCATGAAGGTATTTTCAACCTCCACAATAGCCATTATTGGTCAGAACACAACACACGTCACCCATGAACATGACTTGCAGCCATGCTTTATCATAAACCTTTGGGCTGAAATCGTGGGCGGAGTGTTTTTGGCCCCTTACCTATTGCCAGACAGGTTCAGTGGGCCTCTGTATTGTATGTTTCTTTGCCTGAGACATTAGAAAATGTTCAACTTTATATTTGATGACACTTATGCTTTCAGCATGATGGTGCACCTCCACACTTTGGAATGAATGTGCGTAACTATTTAAATGAAGCATTTTGAGGGAAATAGATTGGTCATGTAGGTCAAATGTTCTGACCTCCATGTTCCCTGCACCTTAATCCACAAGATACTTATTTGTGGAGACATTTAAAGGGACAGGTTTATAGTACTCCACCCATGGATGATAGTACTCCACCCACGGATGTACACAACGTAATAACTTGCATTCATGTCACATTGGCAATGTTGGATGCAAGTGTGGTGCATAGGATCTAGCCAAGTATGATCAGGAAGGGGCAAAGTGTTTGCAAATGCAAGATGGCCGCATTGAGCATCTCCTATAAAGTGAATGTTGCTCGTGTGCGTCAGTACTGGCAGTGTAAAAATAAGCCTGGATGTCAAACATATAGTACTGAATTATCGTGCATGTGCAGTCTAATTTAGCCTATCTGTCGTATTTTTTTGTACCTTATTGCATACAGGCAGTGTTACTGTATTCACTGTTATTTTCTATTGGCTTTATTTGTGTCATGCACAGAACAAAGTGCTTGTTTATGTCTGTAAGAAGTGCAGGTTATATCTTAATCTTTAAATGAAGTTAACAGGAACAGAAAGAAATACACAAGATACTGCATTGTGGATGTTTAAATTGGATACAGTTTGATGCTTTAACCAAAAAAAAAAAAAAAAAAAAAAAAGTTTTTTACATACTTGACGAGCCTGCATATCCGTTCCCCACATCATTGTCTTATCTCACTGAGCAGGGCAGAGCTCATGCTACCTGTTCTGGCCACACTGCATCAGTTAGTGTTGCCAGAGCCTTGTTTTTTAAATCAATATCTATTAAACTTATTGGCAAGACTAGGTTTTGCCAGATATACTTTTGTCTTGAATTAGGATGAGGAATCGCAAACTCATTGCCGAGTGCATTTTTTCTCCACCCTGTATATTTCTGTGTCGGAAATACTGTATACACAAAAACATCATGTTTACGTACAATGATAACAAACATGGAAGCAAATTTTTTAAGCCCTCACATTTGGGTTTCCTGTTTTAACTTGTATAGAAGTCATAGTGAATTTTTTTCATTCCTTACGGGACATGTAGGAGATTACAACTCTAGCTGCACTTGTCATTGTTACTCCAACCAGAGACCATGTGTGCCATAAATCCCTACATCACCATACAGTTATATACTGCTGAATGAGTTGCTGTGGTTTAAGGAGCAAGTTATGAAAAGTTTAGATTTCTCGCATTTCTCATTTGTTTAGGAACTGTTATCTGATAATATTTTCTACCATAAAATTGACTCAACAATACCAGCATAACATATATTGCTTTCATGAACTCAGTTGAGATGTTTGTTATAACAGTTGGGCCTTTTATATAATTTTGTTGATGTTATTTTTTACATAGCTGTGCAAAACTTAACCTGTTTGAGGTCTTGAATAAACAGTACTCTACATGTGTGTTAATTTTGCACACTGAGACACATGATATACTTGATGTTCACTTATCTGACTTGACTTAATTGCAGTGTAAGAAACCAAATGAAGAAATCTCATGTGGAAACATGATTCAAAATTGACTGAACTAAATTTATCCGATCTTATAGGCTTGAAGGAAGTTGAATCCTCATTTGTCAAACAATACATAATGTCTTATGTTTAATTTGTTTCTTCTCTGTAGGCTAAGATGTTTCATATTCAAAAGTAGATTTGTCTGGAGCAAGCTTCAATTTTTCAGGGAAAGTTTATAAAGGGGAGGTGACTACCGGTGATACTGGTGATACACCTTTGCTTGTCGCAATAAAAACTCTGAAGGAAAATGCTACTCCAAAGACACAGGCAGACTTTAGAAGAGAGGTGGAACTAATGACTGATCTACGGCATTCCAATATTGTATGTCTACTTGGAGTTGTTATGAGGGGCGAACCACTATGTATGTTGTTTGAGTACATGACACAGGTGAGTGACTGAGTTTTAAATTAAATATATTGTTCGTATTTTGTGCCACTTATAAAAACTGGTTTTGCTTTGTGTGTGCAGAGTCTTCAGATGGAATGTACTGTATAACTAAAGAACAAGAAATGCATTAATTTTACCTATCGTAATTTTTTTAAATGTAAAACTTTCTGAACCTGGAAAAAATAGTATATTTGACACTGCTGGGAACAGGATTGTATCAGTGGTCAGAAAAAAGTAAACCCTACCTATATTATTTCATTGTTCTTATGTTTCTAGCACAACTGAAATTAATTCTCAGCACAGACTGCAGTTAAAGTGTTAGTCAGTAGATGGTATGGACATGCTGGAGGAGCATGTATATTTGTTTCTTTTTTGCCGATCTATTCAGCAACACATTTAAGCCCATGTGTGCTTAGTTGTGTCAACTTGACAAGCTGCAATTGACTGATGATGAATGCTCATGATGATGTTGCATACCAATTTGAGAATGATATGAAATATTTTCAAGAAAAAGTTCAAGTACTTCAGTAAATAGTGTTTGGAGCAAAATTCGTGGTGTTTTTAGTCATATTTGGGTTGAAAGTGGTTGCAGTTCAAAATTCCATTGTGATTTCATTTTCAGATATGACTTACAGTAGATGCAGAAGAGAAGAGTGGTCCTTAAGACACAGCAGGAACGAGTAGTGGCATTATTACTTAAAAGCATGTGATAACTTGAGCAATCTCAGTGTTGGTCAAACTCCTATATACTATCAACTGGAACCCATTTTCTTAGAAAAACTGAGACTAAAACAGGGAGGAAACAAAAGCAGTTTGTAGTGCACACTCTGAGAGATAAGAAGCTTGCAGTAAAAAGTGTGATGCAAAGTGTTGTGAGTGCAGAGTCACAAAATGTAAATTACAGAGCTTCAAAATATTCCATGGAAAGCCATAAATTGTGTCATAAAAGATCCTTAAATATAATTTCTTTACCTAAGACAAGCTGAATGCTTCATTGTGAGATATTTAATTAAAAAAAAAAGGTCACTCAAGAAAGTACATATAAGTTCACGATGGACAGCTTCTGAAAATAAGTTCACATGTTACATCTAGGGCCCCAGGCTAAAGTGAGGAACCAGGGTTCTTTTTTTCTCATTGCATAATGAATCTCATTGTGCAATTGTGTGTGTGCTGTATTGAAACTTCCTGCCAGATTAAAACTGTCAGACCAGTACTTGAATCCAGGGCCTTGCCTTTATCAGACAGTGCTATTAATGACTGAGCTATTGAGGCACAGACCTCAACCTGTCCTTACTGCGATAATTCTCACAATAACTGCCCTTTGTGCTGTGGGGAGGGGCTGTGAGTTTTCGATTGCTTTAGCCTGGTCTGTGAGATTATTATTCCACCACACCATAGATACAGAATGCCCTTAAGCACTATTTGAAGAAACAATAAATGCAAGAGAAAGATATGTGTGTATGCCAAAGGAAGTCGAAAGGCAGAGAGAATCAGCACATAGTAATGAAATTATTTGTGAAATATGATGATTGCTTTTGGGACAACAAATGAAAATAAGCTTTGGCAAAATGATGGGATGGGGAAAGCATGAAAACAAAGCTGCTTATAAACAACCGAGTATACTGAAGACACCCCAGATAATTACACCTGTGACTGTACAGCTGTGATCTTTCAACTTTTAGATAAACAGCAACTCTGTGAGAAAACTACTAGCAGTAATGCATTTTAGAGTGCTCATTTAGTCATACTTTATGTAGAAAAGACAGTACAAAACATTGATACATTTGGAATGCTGTATCATTGTTGAGATGTGAGACTATGATTTCTCTGACAATCAGATTACCATACGTACTGCCTAAACTATAAACAGATGGATCTGCAGTCTTTGATCAGCTGATAGATGTAAATGTTGACAACACTGTGGGATTCCAGTCACACAGTTAATGAATGGATAGGCACTTCTACTGCATGTCAGTCATAAATTTCTCAGTAACAGCCAAAGCTGCAGAGTACAAGTCCTCCATATTTGTCTGTAGTTTTCCATACCATTTCCAAAAAAAGAGATTTGATTGCTTGTCGTCTACTATTGTAATTATCATATGCACAACCATCTGTAGTTAAGTTGCAGATGTAGGCAATGGAGTTTAATTAGTAGCATGTTGACATCTCGTATGAATTGCATCTCAACATTTTGTATGCATGTTTGATGACTGTAGTGAAGAACCCCTAGAAGCTGGCATTTAATGGCCCATTCGTGATTTTAAAATCACGAATGCCACCTTTCACAAAATTGCTTGATAGGCAATAATACACAGGTAGTTAAGCATGCTCCTTAAAATGCTTTCATGTTATGGTATCACAACAGGGTATTAATCAGGCACCGTGTTGCACAAATTGCCATAAAACTATTATTATGTGAACTACCTCTGGGGTCATGTTTACTTCATATTTCACTCATAGAACATGAATGAAACTGGATTACCTAACATCAGGCACACCACCACCACCACCACCACCACCACCACCACCGTCACCACCAGTACGTTTCTTGGTTTCACAGATGGGAAAAACAAACATTTAATGTTGTTTCTATTGAGGATTCTTACAATTCTTGAAAATTTACTGCTGAAGTGTGGTAAGAAGGCTGTGATTATGGATGCTTCCGTTGCTTGATTTTGTTCCCTGGGCTAGTCTGAACAGCCATCCTGTCAGAAAACTGCCATTGGATGTTGAAACTCATGTGGTAGGCAGGAAGGGAAAGGTTGCATACTCACTGAAGTAGGTTTCACAGTTTGCTGCCATGCTGTTCAGTGTTGTGAGAACTTGTAGCCTGCAAATATACATCAGTGTGAACTGGCCTTTTAGTACATGCCTTGTGCCAGTGTTTCATTTGGCTTACTTTGTACATAAATATCCAGAAAGGGTAATACACAACATTTTTCCACCTGTATTGTAACTAGAACATTTGGACAGTGCAAAATGAAATGCTTCAGAAACATCGATGGCCCTTTGGCTCCAAAAGATCGCATCGTGTATGAGTTGTTGGTGTACTGCCAAAAGCAGAAAGGTTTTCGGGCTGTCAGCTGTAGTGATTTTACTTTTGAGTCCTCCATAAAATAGTTGGCATTCTCAGGAGACAGAGGGCTTCCCAACAGAAACCCACGTAGTCACCGGAAGTACTGGTTGTTGGGTACGAAGTATGTTAAGCTAAGCACATGTTTGAACAGTGCCATAATTTCCTCCTCTGATAGGCTGCCAGTGAGTTCCAAGGAGACTTATAAAGGACTTTTGTAAACAAAGATACTACATTGAAACTAACATAGAGATCCAGTGGTTGTAATATGTTTTCAGGTGACCTATGGAGTCCTCAAACTTCCTGATGATGTGACTGAATTTGCCTAAGAGGGGTTCCAGTAGTGATACACACTGAGGTAACAAAAGTCATGAGGGCCCCAGGAGCTCAGCATTTGGTTACTGGGTTTAGGCTTGGCAACCCCAGGTTCCTGATCTGGGGACTGGTAAGCACCGCCAGTCCTCTGTTACCATAAGCTCCGGGTATGCTTTAGTGACCACCGTGGGGTGCGGCAGTGGAATGTAATGTGTTTAGGAGAAGGGGCCTTGGCTTCACCACCTGTACCGTGAGGAAGGTACACACCTCTATAAAAAAAACCTTGACCTCAAGGTGTGCTACATGCTGTTGAGGTGAATGGCTTTTGAGCTAAAAGTCTCTAGCAGGCAACCTCTGGGGAACCTGCCACTCCCAGTTGTGCAAGGCTTACTCAGGCATGCAGCACTCTGCATGGGTCAACAGTTGTTCCCTAGCATCTTACTGGATCCGTATGGAATAGTCTCATCAAACTACTACTCCTGACTATAATTGTACCATCAGGTAGTACCTACACATATTCATAAAAGAGAGCTCCACTGGTCAGTTCTCCTTAGAAGTAGTCTCAGAATCATAGTAAGAGGGTATTAGTATGCCATAACACTTTCATTGTAATCAAGAGAACAGGGGGAACCTTTGAGAAGGTCGCCTCTTTCTATGTTCACAAGATATTGGAGGGTATTGCTGGGTCCCTAAAAAGTGTCAAACGACTTCGTAATGGAGCACTTCTAGTTGAAAGTGCTAATTCAAACCAAGTAGCTAAGCCTCTGTGATGTAAGGCCTTATGTGAGTACCCAGTCGAGGCTGAGTTGCATAACACCCTTAACTTTAGTAAGCGCATAGTTACCTGCTCCAATATAATGGTGAAGGACCCCGTGGAGTTTGTGAAAAATGGAAAAATATGAACATCACGGAAGTGCAGAACTGTATGAGAAGAGTCAGTCGCACATTGGAAAAACCTGCAAGATTTATTCCAGTGTTTAGTACTCCAAAATTACCTGAACACATCCTTGCAGTCTATATTTTTCTTAATGTTCGCCCATTTGTTCATAACACAATGTGATGCTTCAGATGTTAAAGATTTGGCCATACCGATATGGGATGTAATGGGAGTGCTAGGCGTGGCAATTGTGGAGGCTCAGCTCATGAATCAGGAAATTTTTGTACACTTCCTCCGGAATGTATAAAGTGCTCCGGGGATCACCCAGTGTGGAGCAGAAAGTGTGAAGTTTACAATAAGAAAAGGGAAATTCAGGAGCTGAAAGTCGAGACATGCATACCCTATGGTGAAGCTAAAAAAGCTTTCAAACCTATGAAACCTCCAGTTTGTGCTACTTCTTTTGAATCAGCTCTTAAGAAACCAATTGCCAAGTGCCTCCACACAAATCAGACCGCAGATTCAAGTATGAGCACATAAACTTGTTGGTGTGCCTGTGGGGGAGATGCTACACTTGAACCAGAAATCATTGGGAAGCCGTCGGCAATGGGTTTACCACCTAACCCATATACCACTGCCCACCATCAGAAGCCTACTAAGCTGTTCCTTCAACCAAAGCAACCAACTCCCACCATAAGTAAGGAAAAAGTCATTCAAAAACTAGTTCTAAGTCAAAGAAGGAGGCAGTTAAATTTTCATATCAGTGAGCTCTCTCCCCCTCAGATGGGGTCTATGCTCTTGAGGATATGGACTTCCGATCGAAGGAATCAGGAATCGGCCAACGTTCCCCTGACCTCCACAGTAAATCACTGCCTCCAAGTGAGACAGACAAGACCAACCATCTGCAATCAATGACTCCCACAGGGACTACTGTGTTGCAGTGTAATTTAAATGGATACCGATCACATTTGGAAAAATTACAGCTCCTGGTCCAGAAGAAACTGTTCTGCATCTGCTTTCAAGAGACTTATTTGATAGTCACTGACACACCAGCATTACGGGGTTACCACCCTTACAGGAAGGATGATATTACTGGAGATGTGGGTAAAGTTGGAGAGGCTGTTTTCATTCATGACAGATGCTGTTCCTCTCCCTTCACTTTCACCATGGCCATACAAGCAGTTACCATGAAAGTTGTAGCACTACTTAACATCACAGTGTGCTCTTTATATCTTCCACCTCATGATGCTTTAGATGCAGACATACTGACATAACTCTTCCGGACACTCCCATGCCCATTCCTCCTTGTGGGGCATTTCAGTGCACACAGTGTGCTGTGGGGCTCAGCTGCCACTTGCTCCAGGGATCGAATGATCGAGTGACTCATCCATTCTGAGAATATCTGCTTTTTGAATGCACATGAGTTGACACGTGTTTCCACAGCTACAGTGTCTTTTTCTTTGTTTTCATCCCCACTTGGACAGTGGCTGTCAGAAGACCACAAAGATGGATGATTTCAAAGGGAAAACTGGTTGCAGTATAGTCAGCAGGCTATTTTTGAGCAAAAGGATTTTGCACAGAGATGGTGACCCATATCAGTTGTGAGATCCAGTTGGCCACCACAGAGTCCATCCCCCAATCTAATAACCACCTCAGACGACAGCTTGTATCTTGGTGGAATGACAACTGTTGCTCAGAAATCAGATCAAGACAAACAGCTCTGTGAACATCAAACACCCTCCAACTACAGGAAACTGTCATGCCTTCAAATCTGCAAGAGCACATGGGAGGCGAGTGATAAAAGAACGGAAAAGGGCTTCCTGAAAGAAATTGACAACTTCCATTAATCGGTCCACTTCCATTGTGCAATTTTGGGAGTCTACAAGGTGGATTTCAGGCAAGGGCAGTACACGTCCCCTTATAGCCATGTCAGTAAATGGGGTTTTGGTGGATGCTCCAGAAGACATGGCTCAGGTTTTAGCTGAACACTTTTTTAACTGTCACTGCGTCAGCCAGACAAGCCCCTGCTTTTCAGGTGTTCCGTATGAATGTGGAGATGAGGAAGCTCCATTTCTTCTTGCGTATTGAGGAAGTCTGCAACTTTCAGTTCTCCATGTGAGAACTGGAATCAGCTCTGTCTGCAACCAGAAACACTGCTCCAGAATCTGATGAGATCCATTATGCCCGTGCTTCGTCATCTGTGCCCTGAAGTGAAAGGACAGCTCCTGTCTTCTTTCAATCAGATCTGGTTTGATGGACAGTACTCCATGACTTGGAAGGAGACAATATTAATTCCATTCTGGAAACCAGACAAGGACTGTAGCGCCCTTAACAGTCACCGGAGTGTAGTCCTTACCAGGTGTACAGGTAAGACTCTTAAATGCATGGTCAACTGCCACCTCGTCTGGCTACTTGAATCCCAAGATCACCTGAGCCGCTCCCAGTGCACTTTCAGGCACTACCATTCCACTCTTGACGACTTAAGTCCACTATATGCGGTGATACTGGAGTCCTTCTTACACAGAAACCATTTGGTTTGTGTGTTTTTTGACCTTAAAAAAGCATACAACACTACTTGGAAGTACAGCATCCTTTGCCAACTTCATGTATGGGAACTATGTGGATGTCTGCCACTTCTTATCCAGTCCTTTCTCGAGGAATGATGTTTTCAACATTGTGTCGGTGATGCCTTGTCTGACTGCTATGTTCAAGAGAATGGCATCCCCCAAGGCAGTGTACTCAGTGGTTCGTTGTTTGCCATTGCTGTCAGTGACATTCCCTCCACAGTCAGGAGCCCTGTTAAATGTTGTTTGTTTGTGGATGACTTCACAATCTTCTATTCTTTCTCCGATCTTATAGTGACAATGAGGCAGCTGCAGCTGACCATTAGGAGGCTGGAAATCTGGGCCAGAACAACTGATTTTCGGTTGTGCTAGAGAAGACTAAATTTGTTAATTTTAACTGTGCTCAACGAGGTTTTGATCAACAGTGCTCACAGTGGGGGACAAATTTGACAGTTTTCAAGAAACTGTGCCCTTTTTGGGTATATTATTTGATTTCCAATTAACATCGTTCCCACATCTGAAAGACCTACTTTGAACAAAGGGCTTCCAGTCATTGAATATTTTGAAATGTCTTAGTGAAAAAACATGGGGAGCTGACAGGTCCCGCCTCCTGTAGTTTTTAGGGCATTTGTTCAATCATGTTTAGATTATGGCAGCATGGTGTACACATCAGCCCATATTTCCTACCTCAAGATGATAGATGCTGTCCACCATGAGGGCATTCGCATTTCGACTGGAGCCTGTTGGACTAGCCCATTTCAGAGTCTGTGTTTAGAGGCTGATGAACCATCACTCTGAATTTGTCGGTGTATCTGTTTTGCTCAACAGGCACTGAAAATCTCAGTGTCACCTCAGTCATTGGCATTTAGTGTAGTGATCCAACCCAACTTTGAATGGCTGTTGAGGAATTAGCTTCATGCAACCAAGCCATTCGGAATATGTGCTACTGACTGTCTCAAAGATCTAGATCTGTCAGACCTCCAAATACACAACCAGGGATGGAACATGTTACCGCATTGGTGTCTTCGACCTGTACTCCAGCTTACATTTTTACAGCTTTGTTTTCTTCCATTTTAAGTATGTACCACAGTTTTATTGTAGTTTATGCAGATGAATCCCAGCAAGAGAATGTCCTCAGTTGTTCCGCTGTTTTCCCTGCAAAGTGCATCTTCCAGAACAGTTAATAAATTATGATGTGGAGCTATATAGCATTCTGATGGCACTGGAGAGGATTCACAGACATCACCATACAAGGTTTCTTGTCTGTTCCAATTCGCTTAGTGCACTACAAGCACTTCACCAAATGTATCCAGTAGACCAATTGATTCATCTCATCCATATCTCCTTCGAGCAGTTGTAACACCGTGGCAAGGAGGTGATCTTTTGCAGGGTACCTGGTCACATCTGGATACAGGTAAATGTCGTGGCTGACAAAGCAGCCAAGGAAGCATGTCGGCATGGTGCTGTCCATCAATGCCCCATTCCTTTGCACACTATCGTCTCATTTTCTGACAGACACATTATGCAACAGTGCGAGACGTACTGGTTGCAGGTGACAGGAAACAAACAGCGGTTGCTCAAATTGACCACACAGGCATGGCTGACATCATGTCAGCCTCACCATTGGAAGGAGGTTCTGCTTACCAGGCTGCACATCAGACATAGCCTTTTAACACATGGCTTCCTTCTCCAGCAGGAGGATCCACCACACTGTTAAGTTTGTGGTGTACCACTCTCAGTTCAGCGTATTTTGGCAACATGTGTCCTGTATACTGATATTAGGACAGCCCTCAGTCTTTATGGAGATCTGCCCACTATCCTCCCCACTATTGATTCCAGTTTTACAAGAATAGTGAAATTTTGTGGACTGTCGGGCCTAATCCCTAAATTGGTGGAGAAGGGAGGCATTCTTTAATACATTATAAACTGTGCCACTTGTGGGGACAGTCTTCCTCCTTACCCATGATATTGTCATGCTGAGTTTTCATTAAGGCACTGATGACCATGATGTTGAGTGTCACTCACCTCAAATCATCATCATCATCATCATCGAAAGTCATGAGATACCTCTTAATATCGGTTCGGACTTCCTTTTGCCTGTTGTAGTGCAGAAATCAGTGTAGCATCAACTCAACATGTCGTTGGAAGCCCCTACAGAAATGTAGAGCCATGCTGCTTATATAACCATTGGTATTTACAAAAGTGCTGTTACAGCAGGATTTTGTGCATTAACTGACCTCTTGATTATGTCCCATAAATGTTCCACAGGATTGATGTCAGGTGATGTCGGTGGCCAGATCATTCACTCGAATTGTCCAGAATGTTCTTCAAACCAATCGCAAACAACTGTAGCCTAGTTGTGTGGCACAATGTCATCCACAAAAATTCCATCATTTTCTGGGAACATGAAATCCATGAATGACTGCAAATGGTCTCCAAATAGTCAAATATAACCAGAGGACCCACTCCATTCCATGTAAACACAGCCCACACCATTATGGAACCACCGCCAGCTTGCACAGGGCCGTGTTCACAACTTGGGTCCATGGCATCGTAGGGTCTGCCCCACACTCAAACCCTACCATCACTTTCTACCAATTGAAATTGGGCTCATCTGATGATGCTGCCATGTTCTCAGTTGTTAAGTGAAGGTGTTAGCTACTGTGTTGTCCTTGATGAGAGGTAGTATCTACAATTTGGTATTCTCGGCAGACTCTTGACACTGTGGGTGTCAGAATATTGAATTCCCTAACAATTTCCAAAATGGAATGTGCTGTTAATCTAGCTCCAACTACCACTCCACATTCAGAGTCTGTTGATTCTCGTCATTCGGTCATAAGCACTTCAGAAACCTATTCTCATGAATCACCTGTGTACAAATGGCAACTCTGTCCAGGCACTGTCCTTTTGTACCTTGTGTACACGATACTACCATCATCTGTATAAGTGCATATTGCTATCCCATTAGTTTCCACCTCAGTGTAAAGCGTTTAGTTTCAAAATAGGTGGATGTTCCAGTGTTAGGTCCAGTGGGATCATGGGAAATCCAGCCTTACATAGCCTTAGTTGGCCTTTATGACTTGGAGATACAGGAGCATACTGGCATAAACTCCTATTAAAAAGGTGGAAGGGAACCCTTGAGGAGGGCTAGGGTTTTCTTCTAAATCCTGCCAAATGTGTTTTTGTGTAACTGGTGGTGTGTAAAATCCTGAAGTAGTTCATACACTACACATTAATGTGACCACTGTCTATGTTCAATGTCAACTTGCATTAACCACTCACAGGTGGCAGATGGTGGCATTAGCAGGGGAGGATGTATAAAAACGTGCTGGGGTCACAGAAAAGAGTGCAGGTGTTGTCATAATGTGGAAACGGAGCCGTTTATCTGATGTCAAAAAGGAAAATATGATTGGTGTGTGGGCCAAGGGTGCAAGCATTTCTGAAATGGCCAGGTTTGTTAACTTTTCACATGTTGTCGTGGCTAAAGTATACCATGCATGGCAAAATGGCAGTATTGAAAACCAGTGCCAAGGCAACTGAGATGCACCATGGACCATGGTGCCAGGGATGAACAATGGTAGCAGAGATAAGTACAGGCAAATAGATGTGAATGGTTGAGCAACAGACTGACCACATGAACCAAAGGGCCACCAACAGTGTCTCCTCAATGACTATTCAGAGAATGTTGCTGCATATGGGTCTCCACAGCAGGCACCTGGTTCATGCACCCCTACCGACTGCCGTTCATCAGTGACGAAGGCTGGAATTTGCTTGCCAGTACCTCAACTGGATATCCACTGGCTGGATATAGGTGGCCTTTTCAGATGAATCATGTTTTATGCTCCATCAGCATAAACATCTGAAAGCAAAAACCCTTTAAAAATCATTGAAAGGATCCCGGCTGGAGGAGGGAGTGTTATGATGTGGGGAATGTTTTTGTGGCGCTCCCTGGATAATCTCGTTATTCTGGAAGGCACACTGGATCAATACTAGTTCACATCTATCCTTGGGGATCAAGTTCAATGACCACCCATATGTGCAGTTTATTTTTTCTTGGCATGATGGTATCTAACAGTGGGACAATGCTATGTGTTACACAGCTTGCACTGTATGTGTGTGATTCGAAACAAACTGTGATGAATTTTCTGTACTCCCCTGGCCATCAAACTCCCCAGATTTAAACCCAGTTGAGAATCTGTGGCACCACCTTGTTAGGGATGTTCGCGCCATGGATCCTTGACTGAAAAACCTAGCTCAGCTGCCCATGACACAGGAGCCAGCATGGCTCCACATCCTTTTTGGTACCTTCCAGGACCTCACTGACTGTCTTCCTGCATGTCTCTCAGTTGTCTGTACTGCAGATGTTTTAGCAATTTTGAGCGGGACATGGCTTTGTAGAACTGTATGTAAAATATGGCAACAACACATCATTAAACCATTTCCTTACTGCGTTTGTATTACGAAGTTGGTTGATGATGCAATGCTTTTCATTGTCACTAACAAAGGAAAGCAGCTGAATTCTGTACTTCCTGGGATCTGATGAATTCGGGTACCTCATACATTTGTGATGTCGAATCATAAAGTTTTGTGATGGCTTCCGACACTGTCTGAAATTTCTTCACTTAAGTATGCATTTGTCACATCTTGTGAAATAGAAAGGTTATTTTCTATCCACAAAAATTTTCTATCAGATAAACACATGAGCTTAAGTAAAAAAAAAAAAAAAATTGGAAAAATTGGTTATTGCGCATTGTTTTAGAAGAAAATAAAAATATAGAACTGAATTTTCGTATCACATATATACATTCTTTTGCTGCCTCATTATGCATGTTTTAGTGATGTACTACATGAATGCGTGCATGTTTTTCGATTTGATAGTGCATGAAAATCCAGTCTCTACTTATGACTTAAGACTTTGTTCGGAAAGACAGTTACATTTTTACATAACATTGTTACATACAGATGTTAAAAAATATATAATTCTGTTTGAACAGAATATTAACTCTGAAACTGCTGGTATTAAATATAGAGAACACTTTCCTGAGTAGCGTAACACATCCCATATACAGTTTGTACTTGATTTTATATATGTGTGTGTATTTTCATCTTGTTCACTGTATGTTAACCTTGAACTTAAAACAAAAATACTACGAAATAGTTACTGATAAAATAAGTTTTGAGTAAGGCATTTTATTTTTGTGGTAATGATTGTGAATTGAATTGCTGTAACTCGCATAAGCGTTTCATTTTTTGAGCACATGGGAACCATATTGGAAACATGTAACCAATATTTTACTTTAATGTTGTCATATCTGTATTGATGAACTGAACTTGCATTTCTAAAACTGAGTATCTGTAATTATTTTTATGAGAAAATTCTTTTAATTTATCTTGTTTGTGGTAGTTTTCTTATCAGTGGTGTTATTTGAACTTTTACAGGGTGATCTTCATGAATTCCTAATTTGCCACTCACCTCGCTCTGATGTGTCAGCATTTAATGATGAAGGGAATAATCACGTTCTGGACCAGAATGACTTTTTGCATATTGCAATGCAAATAGGCGCAGGTTAGCAGTTATAATTAAATAGTAATGTTCTAGTTCAAATGACATTATTTGAATCATGCTATGTTCATAAATTTTGTACTGTTTTATTCAATTTGTTTTCATTTTTATTAGGGATGGAGTACTTATCGAGCCACCACTATGTTCACAGAGACTTAGCTGCTAGAAATTGTCTTGTTGGAGATAACCTTACTGTTAAAATTTCTGATTTTGGTCTATCAAGGGATGTTTACTCTTCGGACTACTACAGGTATGCAGACTTACTAATTCAGCATGTTACTATAGTACGCGTCATTTACGATGGCGGCCAAGTTTAGGTTCGTTCTGCGCATCTGATGTCACAAAACACAGTCAGCCAATGAACAGACGACGACGTTGCCAGAGCTCGACTGCAGTGCAGAGCACGGATGAGTGTCTTCAGTTTTACAAACGTTCAGTCATAAATAAAGTAATTGAGCAAAAGCAATGTCTTGATAGCAGACTTTCTTTTATAGAAAGTTTGGAAAAAGCATTCTTTATACCAATTGCTTCATAGTCTATTAATTAATTAAACCAAACAAGTAATAAGCCTCCTAATTCAGGCGATAGCAAGGAAAGGTGTTTGTATCATTCTCACGAACCGCTTTTTCGCAATAAAGAACAGTGGTAATTGTTTATTTCCTATTGTTCTTCGACGAAACGTAATTCATAGTCATACCAGTGTGTATACAGTGTTTGTCGGTATTTTGCGTCATATTTTACAATCCTCCAGGTATTAGTTTGAATGACGAGCTCAGTTAGCGTAATGGTTAAGGTGTTTGACTGCTAAGTGAAAGGTTCCGAGTTCAAACCTTGTTCGATGCTTAATATTTTCTTGTTTTTAAAACAATATCGAAGTGTCTTACTTCATGAATTTTATTCGCTTGAATGTAATTTTTTGAAATTTCTAGTGCTTTGTCTCTTCATTATAATCATAACAATTTTTTGGTTTTTCTAATTTTGTCCTCCAATATTTCTTTTCACAGCAGTTAAAAACAATGAAAAGGCACACACAAAATATTAATGTAATCTGTTTTTATATCTTCTCTTCCGCAGTTGATGTTTTACTATTCATATTGAGATATGTTCTTTGCGACAGTATTAAAAGTATTATTTAGAGCAGAATTTCGGCTCGTACGTTGCCGAGCTACTTGATTGTCTGATGTAATTCTTTGCTTCGCTGCTTTGGCAACATCATCATATTCAATGTTTTGTCGACTGATCTATGTTTTGCTGTCCGTTGTGACAAACACAAATTGTTTGTGCACTGCGCCTCACTGACAATATATTTTAGTTTCTATGTTTTATTACATCCACAATTCAGTTTTGTGTACTTCGTAACTTTGTTTTGATCAGAACTTTTTAGAAAAAAGCAAAATGACTCTGGTATAAATAAAACTTTTATTACAGTCGCAAAAGACAGAATATTTCTCAATATTACATATGACACCTATCTGTTACTTAAATTAAATGAGATATTGTTATACAGTAAATTTTGAAATTTAGGTATCTTGTCCACATTTCATTCTCAACATTGTGACAACTAAAATCGACCATAGAGAAAGTAAACGCTATGGACTTTTACCTCTGCGAACTCTTCAAAATTTTGTGCAATGGTTTACTACATTTAATGCTGCACAATAACTGCATTGAACATCGAAACAAAATTAAGTCATTTATGGGGGGAAGGTATCAGTCAAGAAGACGTGTAAAAATCAAATTTTTGGGCCAAATAGTTTTTGTGAAATCGAATGATAATTGTGTCAAAGCAGTCCGAACACCATGTGTCAGCACAGGCAAGCAGTGCAGTGATAACAAAATCGTGCACAGCGCGGAATGCGGGGAGCACGTCTCTGTTAGGTTAATGCGGCCGTGGTGGCTTTACTTCATAAACTGCACGCTCCTCCCCTAAATGTAAGTTTGCGAACTATACTATACTATGGCGCTGCTTCTCTTGGCGCGTGCGTCGTTTGCAACTGGTAACGCAGCAATCTCCCGCGTCTGGGCGTGCATGCGCGAGCCGCCAAGATAAAAGAATTGAACTATAGTGCTGTATATAGTGTTGAGAAAGCAGCAATATAAAACAATGGATCTTTCATATAGTTCGTTAACGACAGTATTTATTCTGAGGGTAATGTTGTTTCTATTCATCCGTCAAATCGCCATTTTTAACAAGAGCAGGGATCTATCTCTATTGCCTTTCATGCAGTCAGGAAATTGAAGCTGTTGTGGCAAGGTGAAAGTATTGTAATACTTTACTGCAAAAATAAATTCTGTTGCTATTCTTGTTTCATTTCTTTTTTAAATTGTAGAATGAAATTATTATGTGTGTTCTAGAGTTCAGTCAAAATCTCTGCTGCCTGTTAGATGGATGCCATCAGAATCTATTCTCTATGGGAAATTCACAACTGAAAGTGATGTATGGAGCTATGGTGTGGTTCTTTGGGAGATTTATAGTTATGGTCTACAGGTGATTGACTTCATCAACCTATTTCTGAATATTTCCAATTGATGTTTAAAAAATCCAAAAATTATGCATAGGTAAGCCAAATTAATGTATTAACAGGATTTTACTCTTGTTGCAGCCATACTATGGTTACAGTAACCAAGAAGTAATAGACATGATTCGTTCTCGTCAGCTTCTTCCATGCCCTGAAGACTGTCCATCAAGTATATATTCACTTATGATTGAATGCTGGCATGAAATACCAAACCGCAGGCCATCCTTTCCCGAAATAAATGCAAGACTGCTTTCTCTGTGTAAAACCTCTCCAGGAAGTTGCAGCAGATTAATGAATCATTGTCTCTCAGGAAAAACGCCAGAACATGAACATTCAGTAAGCTGTGCAAGTTCACCAAGTAAAAACGTTGTAGATTTTGAAAACTACCCTTTTCATGCTGATAGTGCAGGATTGAATTCTGAACACTACAAAAAGGCATGTAATTCATCGTCATGCTCATCGCCAAATTTTGAACATCGTCAAATACAAGGTATGCCTCGGTATTCTAGTGAATCGAGTGGTCAATTTCATTATATTTCAGCTCCGAAGACAACAGCACAAATTAATAGCAACCAGCATTTGTTACCTGTATATCATGAAATGCAAGTGGATGAAGCACCACAGCAGAAGTGTCAGAACATTGTTCAGCATCTTGCACATAATGCAAACTTCCACATAGGTGTTGTGCAGCCCATGTGTTCATCAACAAAGCCATTGTCTCAGGAAACTGGGAACATAAGACACCAGAGTAAATATTCAAATAGTGCTCCAGCACAGATTATAGTGAGACTACCATCACCACACACAAAACAGGGCAACAGACATGATTCAAAAATATCAGATATTTGATCATTTCTTGCCGGCAGTGTACTGCTTGTTATAATATGAAAATGCACTTAAGCCAAAATGCAGTTACTAGTCAGGTGTTTGGAAATTACAAGTGTTACTGACTGCCTTTTATAGCAGACCTTTTGATAAAATTCTCTCTTGGAAGCAGCTCAGCAACAAAAAAGGATTGTTACAGTTTACAAGAGAGAAGTTCCACAATAAATAAATAAGCAAATAAAAGAAAAATTCAGGACACCATTGTAACAAATCTTGTAAGAAAAAAAAGACTGGTGATCTCCATTCGCAGATTTCCTGCTAACTGGAGCTCATACTTTATTGTGACAGATAAGTTTTAATTTTGCCACAGATTTGAAAAAAAGTTTCAATTTCATATCCCTTGTAAGATATTTCATATTTTATTTTTGTATGTAAATAATAAACATTTGACTTAAATGTATAAAATAAATTAACTGCTCTAAGATCTGGATGAAGTGTATGGAGAACTTGTGAAGAGTGACTGCAGTATTTATTAAAAGCATTTATATGTTTTGTGTTGACAACATTGTACATTGTGTTGTATTTTAGAAGTGTACTTACTTTCCATACTAGTAAGAAACAATCATATTGGCAGCTTTTTTAAAATTTATTATTTTGTATATTTGTGTATATGAATATAGGGTAACGCTTCCCAGAATTTATATCCATATCAACTTCATGTTGCCTTTTATTTGATGACTAATTTTGTAGTTCTGTGATCATCTGTAACAGAGAAACATTTTGTTGTAAGTTTTAACTTTTATGTTTTATTTATTTTAATTAATTAGATATTTCTTAATATCATTTGTCAGTTTGGTAGATGCTGTGTGATGTAATATGCAATTTCCAGTCTGCTTGTGGACAACTTGACTGAATACGTTTAATTAAAATAAATTTATTTCATAATTGTCAATATCAATGAAATATGCATTGTATGCGATTTGTAATACAGATCTCTTTTTGATTCATTACTTTTGTGTTGAACATTATAGAAATGCTGAAATACTCGGTTGCCTGGCTGGGACCACTGATGCACTGCTCTATATTTCTTTTGTTGCATCTCATGTTAGGAAATCATGAACAACTGTACACTCTGTGATGCACGCATTTTGTAGTGTATTGACTGTGAATATTCATGCCTCAGAGTAGGCAAGAAAAAATCAGTTTTATGCGTATTTATTCCCAGGGTCTGTGTTATAATAAATTGCACAAATTAAACATTTTTATAGAGTTGTTATGGCAGTGATATTACTGGTTTTTCTTCTGCGGAACTAGCAAATGAAAATCATATGTATCCTGCATGTACTCCTCCTCCATTTACAGTGTGGTTATTATTAAACTTTTGCTACTTGAGTCAATGGAAACCAAAAACTATTTACCATATGGGTACTCAACCTTTTTAGAAGTGATGTTCAGACTGTGCGCTGCAGGATTTGTGTTGTTAGTATTGTTAGTGTCATTACTTGCCGTTAAGTGCCAGTACTGATAAGGCGACAAAGGGTTGGAACACAAGTATCAGTGTGCATTACAGTTGCAAACAGTCAACATGTGTCTGGACAAGATGAGCAGGGCTCTACTCACAAAGCTGTTCCATCAAAATAACAGCAATAGTGCTGCTGCTCTTCGCGAGTATCAATACATTAAAGGAATACAGAGAGGTTCTCTTTGCACACTGGGGTTGAAGAACATTATTTGTATGTCAGAGGCCAACAACCAGTTGTGCCCCAAGTTGTTGAAGTTTCTGTTGCTGGTGCTGAGAATGATGGGTGCAGGATACGATATTCAGGTAGTGCATGAGTTGTGTCATGACAGCTGAACATTCCGTGATCCACCATTGTTTGAAGCAGCAGTAGATCAATCTCTAGTGCACTTGCAGGCTTTTGTGGATGCAAATGGTTGCCACATTGAGCAACGTATAATCTGAGCCATAAACATGGAATGCAATTAACAAATGTTACCCTCTTGTGTGGAAATTGTGTTTCTTTCAGCTGTTTATTAGTTACTATTTCTTCCGTATGACCTTACAAATATTTCCACAAAGTTTCACTAATTTTTCATCAGGCCCCTCTCAAGTAACAAAAGTTTATTTATAACCACCCTCTATTTTTTTTAAATGTTTGGGACGTGTGTGTGTGTGTGCGTGTGTGTGTGTGTGTAATAAAGTACCTGTAATACATGACTATTTTGTCCCTAATGAATGTATGAAACACCATGACAGACAAGCTATGGGGAGACAAATTAGACTGCAAGCAGTTGTCTTTTTATTGTATACTGTTGTTCACTTACACAATACCATAACATGCTGCAGTAGATACAGGGGCAATGGATAATAATCTCCCCCTTTCACCTAGTCTGCATGCTCCTTCAGTCACATCCCCACCCTCATCCTCAGTTTGCAGAAATCTGTAGTCCTTGGGCCTGCACCCACGGGTATCTATTGTCATAAGGTCTTGAACCTACTGAGCAGACAAACCTGGTGTATTATATGTGTTATAGCACTGTACGTAGACGAATAGACAAAATCTCAAGTATATGATAGTATATAGAAGGGTAGTGAAAGAACAAAACCAGACTATTGGAAATAAGTTGTATGCATGGTGAAACTCCACGAAACTTGAGTGTGAGGAAGGCCTACTAATGAAAAAACTGAAAGAGATGGACGCCTTCATTCAAATAGTATTTTGTATTCAATGTTAACCCACCTTTGCTATCAAACAATACTGTAGTGTAATTACAAATGTGGATCCAGTACCCCTAGGGACTCAGTATTTGGTTGCTGAGTGCAGGCTTGGTGACCCTGGCTTCCTGGGCTGGGGACTGGTAAGCACTGTCAGTCCTCTGTCACCATAAGCTCCAGGCATGTTCCAGTGACCACCATTGCAGTGCAGTGGTGGAATGTTTTGCCTGGACCACATGGAAGGTACACACCTTATATATATCAGCATCAAGATATGCTACATGCTGATGAGGTGAATAGCTGAAGAGCTAAAACAGCCTCCAGTGGGCAATCTTTGGGGCACCTGCCCCCCCCCCCTCCCCCCACCCTGCCCCCTCCCACACTTGTATAAGGCCTGCTCAGGCATGTAGGGCTCTGCCTGGGTTGACAGTTGTTTCCGTAGCGTCTCATGGAATCCCTATGGAAGAGTGTAATCAAACTACTACTACTACTCATGAGACAGGTATACTGTCAGGAAGTACCTACACACACTCACCAAAGAGATCTCAGTTGTTCAGTCCTCCCAAAAATAAGTCTAAGAATCATATTAACAGGGCATTAGTGTGCCATAACACTTTAATTGTAATCAAGTGAACAGGGGTACCTTTGAGAAGGTTCACAAGGCATTGGAGCGTATTGCTGGGTCCCTAAAAAGTGTCAAATGACTTCATAATGGAATTGTTGAAAGTGCTAATTCAAACCAAGTGTCTAAGCTTCTGGGATGTAAAGCCTTATGTGACTACCCAGTCAAGGCTGAGTTGCATAACACCCTTAACTTTAGTAAGGATGCGGTTACCTGTTCCAATACAATAGATATACTGTGCAGAGTTGTGTGAAGAATGAAAAAATATGGGCAGCATGGAAGTGCAGAACTATATGAGGAGAGTCAGTGGCAAAATGGAAAAATTTTGAACATTTATTCTAACATTTAGTATGCCAGAATTAGCTCAAAATATCATTGCACACTATATCCATCTTAACGTTCACCCATTTGTTCCTAACCCAATGTTATGCTTTAAGTGTCAAAGATTTGGCCATACCACTATGGGATATAATGGGAGGGCTACGTGTGGCAATTATGGAAGCTCAACTCATGATCAGGAAATTCTTGTACACTTCCTTCGAAATGTATAAACTGCTCCAGTGATCGCCCAGTGTGGAACAGAAAGTGTGAGGTTTACACCAAGGAAAGGGAAATTCAGGAGGTGAAAGTCAAGAGACTCATACCCTATGGTGACGTTAAAAAAGCTTTCAAAGCTAGGCAACCTCCAGTTTTTGCTACTTCTTTTGCATCGGCCCTGAAGACAGCAATCGCCAAGGGTGATGACTCCACACAAACTCTGACCACAGATTCAAGTATGAGCACATGCACTTCTTGGTGTACCTGTAGGGGAAACGCTACAGAAATCATTTGGAAGCCGTTGTCGATGGGTTTACCAGCTAAGCCACGTACCACTGCTTACCATCAGAAGCCTACTAAGCCATCCCCTCAAACCAAGCAACCAACTCCTACCATAAGTAAGGAAAAAGTCCTTCAAAAACTAGTTCCAAGTCGAAGAAAGAGGCAGTTAAACCTTCAGATCGGTGAGCTCTCTCCCTCTCAGAAGGGGACTATGCTCTTGAGGATATGGATTTACAGTTGGAGGAACCGGGAACCGGCTAATGTTCCCCTGGCCTCCCTGGTAAATCACTGCTTCCAGAGAAGGGAGGAAACACCAGTCATCGCTGATCAATGGCTCTCCCAGAAACTTATGTGTTGCAGTTGAATTTTAATGGATACCAATAACATTTGGAAGAATTGCAGCTCCTGGTCCAGGAGAAACTGTTGTGCATCTGCTTACAAGAAACTCATTTGAAAGTCACCGACACACCAGCATTACGGGGTTACCACCCTTACAGGAAGGATGATATTACTGGAGACATAGCTAAAGATGGAGTGACTGTTTTCATTGATGACAGATGCCATTCCTCTCCTGTCCCTCTTACCATGACCATACAAGTGATTGCGGTGAAAGTTGTATCACCATTCAACACCACGGTCTTCCACCTCATGATGCTTTGGATGCAGATGCACTGATACAGCATTGCCAGGCACTCATGTGCCCATTCCTCCTTGTGAGGGACTTTAATGCAAACAATGTGCTGTGGGGCTTGGATACCATTTGCTCCAGGTGTCAGATGATCGAGCGACTCATCCATTCTGAGAATATCTGTCGTATGAACTTGGGTCAGATGACACACGTTTCCACAGCTACAGGGTTTTTTCAGTCAGTGACCTTTGTTTCAGTTCCCCAACTATTGCAGACTCAGTCCAGTGGGAAGTGGGTACTGATTTACTTTCTAATGACCACTTCCCAGTGTGGATTCATCTGTTGACTTGGACCGTGGTTGACAGCAGACCACGAAGATGGATGATACGAAGGGAAAATTGGCTGCAGTACAGTCGACAAGCTATTTTTGGACAAAGGATTGTGGACAGGAGACAGTGGGCTATATCACTTGTGAGATCCAGTGGGCTGCCACAGAATCCATCCCTTGTCTAGTAACCACTTCAGACAACGGCCTGTAACTTTGTGGAATGACGACTGTCGATTGTAAATGAGAACCAGATGAACAGCTCTGCGGAACTTAAGACATCATCCAACTACAGAAAATCTTCATGCCATCAAGTGAGAGCACATGGGAGGTGAGTGATAAGAGAACGAAGAGGGCTTCCTGGAAGGAATTGACAACTTCCATTAATCTGTCCACTTTCTCTGCACAAGTTGGGAATCGGTAAGGTGGATTTCAAGCAAGGGAAGTAAACATCCCCTTTTGGCCTTGTCAAGTAGTAGGGTCTTGGTGGACATGCCAGAAGGCATGGCTCAGGTTTTTGATGAACACTTCTTTAGTGTCACTACATCATATAGATAAGCTCCTGCTTTTCAGGTGTTCTGTAGGACTGCGTAGGTGAAGCAGCTCCATTTCTTCTTGCATAATGAGGAAGTCTACAACCTCCCATTCTCCATGTGGGAACTGGAATGTGCTCTGTCTGCGGCCAGAGACTATGCTCCAGGACCTGATGAGATCCGTTATGCCATGGTTTGTCACGTGTACTCTGAAACGAAAGGACAATTCCTCTCTTGTTTCAATCAGATCTGGTTTGATGGACAGTACCCCATGACTTGGACCGAGCGAGGTGGCGCAGTGGTTAGTACACTGGACTCGCATTCGGGAGGACGACGGTTCAATCCCGTCTCCGACCGTCCTGATTAGGTTTTCCGTGATTTCCCTAAATCGCTTCAGGCAAATGCCGGGATGGTTCCTTTGAAAGGGCATGGCTAATTTTCTTCCCCATCCTTCCCTCACCCGAGCTTGCGCTCCGTCTCTAATGACCTCGTTGTCGACGGGACGTTAAACACTAATCTCCTCCTCCTCCTCCTCTTCGTCCTCCTCTTCCTCCTCCCCAGGACTTGGAAGGAGACAATATTAATTCCATTCTGGAAACAAGACAAGGACCGTAGTGTTACTAACAAGTACTGGAGTGTAGCCCTTAACAGGTGTGTGGTTGAAACTCTTGAGTGCATTGTCAACCGCTGCTTCATCTGGCTGCTTGAATCTCGAGGTCAGCTGAGCTGCTCCCAGCGTGATTTCAGATGCTACCGTTCCACCCTTGACAACTTAATTCTACTATAAAGAGCAATACAGGAGTTGTCCTTATGCTGAAACCATTTTGTCTGTGTGTTCATTGACCTTGAAAAAGCATACAACATTACTTGGAGGTACAACATCCTTCACCAACCTCATCTATGGGGACTGTGGATGCCTGCCACTTCTTATACAATCCTTTTTCAAGGATTGGCATTTTCGATATCACATTGGCAATGCCTTGTCTGACTGCTATGTTTAGAGAATGGGGTCCCCCAAGGCAGTTTACTCAATGTCACATTGTTTGCCATTGCTATCGATGGCATTTTCTCTGCAGTCAGGGGCCCTGTAAAATGTTCTTTGTTTGTGGATGACTATGCAATCTTCTACTCTTCCTCTGATCTGACGACGACAATGAGGCAGCTACAGCTGACCATTAGGAAGTTGGAAACCTGGGCCAGAACAACTGGTTTTCAATTCTCATCAAAGAAGACAACATGTGTTGATTTTAACTGTGCTTGTTGAAGTTTTAAGCAAGCAGTGCTCACAATGGGGGACAATATTTTACATTTTCAAGAAACTGTGCACTTTTGAGGTGTTTTATTTGACTTGAAAGTAACTTGGCCCCTGCACTTGAAAGGCCTATGAACAAAGGGCTTCCATGCATTCAATATTTTGAAATACCTTAGCAGGAGCTGACAGGTCCCACCTCCTGCAGTTTTATATGGCATTTGTTCTATCACGCTTAGATTATGACAGTGTGATCTACGCATCAGCCTGTATTTTCTACCTCAAGATGATAGATGCTGTCCACCTTGAGGGCATTTGGATAATGATTTGTGTCTTTCGGACCAGCCCAGTTCAGAGTATGTGCAGAGGCTGATGAACCAGCACTTTGGATTCAGTGATGTATCCTTTTGGCTCGAAAGGCACTGAAAATCTCAGCGTCGCCTCAGTCACTGGCATTTAGTGTGGTGGTCCAACCCACCTTTGAATGGCTGTTCAGGAATTGGCTGCATGTGGCCAATCCATTTGGGAACAAATTATGATGCGTAGTTATATGGCATTCACATGGCGCTAGAAAGGATTCACGGACATCACCGTACAAGATTTCTTTTCTGTTGTGACTCGCTTAGTGCACTATAAGCACTTCACCAAAAGTATCCAGTAGACCAGTTGATTCAGCTCATCCATATCTCCTTCGAGCAGTTGTAACACCGTGGCAAGGAGGTGATCTTTTGCAGGGTACCTGGTCACATCTGGATACATGTAAATGTCATGGCTGACAAAACAGCCAAGGAAGCATGTCGGCATGGTGCTGTCCATCAATGCCCCATTCCTTTGCACACTATCATCTCATTTTCTGACAGACACATTATGCAACAGTGCGAGACGTACTGGTTGCAGGTGACAGGAAACAAACAGCGGTTGCTCAAATTGACCACACAGGCATGGCTGACATCATGTCAGCCTCACCATTGGAAGGAGGTTCTGCTTACCAGGCTGCACATCAGACATAGCCTTTTAACACATGGCTTCCTTCTCCAGCAGGAGGATCCACCACACTGTTAAGTTTGTGGTGTACCACTCTCAGTTCAGCGTATTTTGGCAACATGTGTCCTGTATACTGATATTAGGGCAGCCCTCAGTCTCAGTTGGGGTCTGCCCACCATCCTCCCCGCTATTGATTCCAGTTTAACAAGAGTGGTGAAATTTTGTGAACTGTCAGGCCTAATCCCTAAATTGGTGGAGAAGGGGAGCATTATTTAATACATTATAAACTGTGCCACTTGTGGGAACAGTCTTCCTCCCTACCCATGAGATTGTCATGCTGATGACCATGATGTCGACCCCCTGCGGGTTCGGGGGTTAGAATAGGCCCGCGGTATTCCTGCCTGTCATAAGAGGTGACTAAAAGGAGTGGTGTCCATTTCGTCCGGCGCGTCCACCGGGGTCCGAGGGATCGTCAAGTTGCCACAGGTGCCTTCATCTTGGCCTTCGAGGGTGACACGTTACCTGAGAAGGTCAAGGTGATGGTGTACCGTTGTGATGTCAAGCCTTATATCCCTCCCCCGATGCGGTGCTTCAAGTGTTGGAAGTTCAGCCATATGTCTTCACGCTGTGCTTCCGACCTCGTCTGTCGCAATTGCGGTCGACCATCCCATCCTGATCATCCCTGTGCCCCGCCTCCAAACTGTGTGAACTGTGGTGCGCACCATCCGCCTTGCTCGCCAGACTGTCCGATTCTGCAGAGGGAGCGGAAGATCATGGAAATCAAGACTCTCGACTGCCTGACGTACACTGAGGCGAAGCGGAAATATGATCGGCTTCATCCAGTGTGCATAACAGCTTCTTATGCCGCAACTGTCACTCCTGCTACAGTTCCATCCGCTCCAGTCAGCTCTCAGAGTCGAAGTCCCACACCTGCCCCCTTGATGGTGGGGGGCACTAAACCCACTGTTGCTCCTGCTCCATCTACTTCAGGAGCAACACCCCCCCCCCCCCCACCCATCGGGGACATCAGTTCCCCCTTCCCAGCCGGAGAAGCGTAAGACTTCTTCGGCTACTCTCGTAAGGAAGGGGTCCCTTGGGGACCTCCCTTCCCAAGTTCCGACCGGTACCCAAGGCCGAAAGCCGCAAGTGGCTTAAACAACTGTCGGTCCCTGGTCGTCAGGACACACGGTCGTCGTCTGTCCCTGAGACTGACCCAGTGACGCCCTCCCAGCCTGAGCCACCAAAGGCACAGCGCAAGAAGCAGAAGAAGAAGAAACTCCCCAAGGCTACCGACATTGCGGTGGCACCCATTCCACCGCTTCCTACAAGCTCTGCGTCTGAGGATGAGGTGGCGATTCTGGCGTCCGCTGAGGACATGGATCTCGCCAGTCCCTCGGATGCAATAGATAGCTGTTGTCCAGGTGGTGACTCAGTAGCAGCAGGGGCCCCGGAGGCGTAATCTGCCTCCCCAGTCCCTTCACGCCTTTCCCATCCATGGCTAGTACCATCCTCCAGTGGAACTGCAGCGGTTTCTTCCACCATCTAGCTGAGCTCCGCCAACTTCTCAGCCGTCATCCTTTCCTTTGCATTGCTCTGCAGGAAACTTGGTTTCCAGCAATGCGAACCCCCGCCCTCCGTGGCTATCGGGGTTATTTTAAGAACCGGGCAGCTTATGCACGGGTGTCTGGTGGCGTCTGCATATATGTCCTTAACTCTCTTCACAGCGAGTTTGTACCTCTACAAACAGCTTTAGAGGCTGTCGCTGTTCGGGTGTGGACGCCACAGGCTATTACCGTCTGCAGTATTTACCTTCCACCTGATGGTGCTGTCGCGCAGCATGTCCTGGCTGCTCTGATAGCCCAACTGCCGCCACCTTTTTTGCTGCTGGGCGATTTCAATGCCCACAACCCTCTATGGGGTGGGACTGTTTCCGACGACCGCGGTCGGGCCGTGGAGCATGTGTTGGCTCAGCTCGACCTTAGCCTCTTGAACACCGGTGCTCCCACGCATTTCAGTGTGGCCCATGGCTCGTTCTCGCCCATCGATCTCTCTATTTGCAGTCCTGGACTTGTCCCATCCCTCCACTGGAGAGTGCATCCTGACCTGTGTGGTAGTGACCATTTTCCCATCTATTTGTCACTGCGCCAGTGTCATTCTTCTGGGCGCCTGCCCCGCTGGGCTCTCCACAGGGCTGACTGGCCGGCTTTTACTTCCGCTGCAACCATTGAGTCTCCCCCACAGGGTGACATTGACGAGGTGGTCCGTGTTTTAACCACGTCCATCATTTCAGCGGCCGAGGCTTCCATCCCCCGTTCTTCTGACCTCCCTCGGAGGAAGGCTGTCCCCTGGTGGTCGCCGGAGATTGCTGAGGCTATTCGCGACCGTAGGCGGGCTCTTCAGCGTCATAGGCGGCATCCGTCTCTGGAGACCCTCATCGCCTTTAAGAGGCTCCGTGCCTTCGCCCGTCGTCTTATTGCACGGCGTAAGCAGGAGTGCTGGGAGAGGTACGTCTCATCCCTGGGCTCCCGTGTCTCCCCCTCGCTCGTGTGGTCCCGGATCCGGCGGATTTATGGATCCCAGACCCCTACGGGTGTCCCTGGGATCTCCCTGGCCGGCGCTGTCTGCACGGACGCTGCCGCCATTGCTGAACACCTTGCTGCGCACTTCGCTAAGAGCTCTGCGACTGCAACTTATCCCCCCACCTTTCGCTCTCTCAAGGAGCGTGCCGAGCAGACGCCGTTATCGTTCCGCACGCGTCGTTCTGAAGAATACAATGCTCCTTTCAGCGAGAGGGAATTCCTCGCTGCCCTCGCCGATTGCCCTGATACAGCACCAGGCCCAGACTGCATCCACGCACAGATGCTGAAGCATCTCTCCAGGGACTGCCAGAGACACATCCTCACCATCTTTAACCGCATCTGGAGCGAGGGCGTGTTCCCGTCGCAATGGCGAGAGGGTCTTATTGTCCCCATCTTGAAGCCCGGTGCGGACCCACTGGCGGTGGACAGCTATCGTCCCATTACCCTCACCAACGTTTTGAGCAAATTGCTCGAATGTATGGTGGGGCGGCGTTTGTGTTGGGTCCTTGAGTCACGCGGTCTCCTCGCTCCCTCCCAGGGTGGCTTCCGCCGGGGCCGGTCTGCAGCGGACAATTTGGTGCGGCTGGAATCTGCTGTCCGTACGGCCTTTGCCCGACGTCAGCATCTCGTTGCTGTATTTTTTGATCTGCAGAAGGCATATGACACCACATGCGGCATCATATCCTCGCCACGTTGCATGAGTGGGGTCTTCGTGGTCGGCTCCTGGCTTTTCTTCAAAGCTTTTTATTGCGCCGCTCTTTCCGGGTGCAAGTCGGTGCCACCTCTAGTTCCTCTTATATACAGGAAAATGGGGTCCCGCAGGGCTCGGTGTTGAGCGTCTCCTTATTTCTAGTGGCCATTAATGGTCTGGCTGCAGCAGTGGGGTCGTTGGTGTCTCCTTCTTTGTATGCCGACGACTTCTGCATCTCATTTAGCTCCACGACTAAGGGAGTCGCCGAACGCAGGCTGCAAGTTGCCGTTCGCAAGGCAGCATCATGGGCTCTGACTCATGGTTTTCAGTTCTCTGCTGCCAAGACTCGAGTTATGCACTTCTGCAGGCGTCGGACGGTCCACCCTCATCCTGCACTTTACCTCGACGGCCACCTACTTGACGTGGTGGACACTTGCCGCTTCTTGGGACTCGTGTTTGATGCCCGGCTCACATGGGTTCCTCATGTTACTCAGCTGAAGCAAAAATGCTGGCGGCACCTCAACGCCCTCCGCTGCCTTAGCCACACGTCTTGGGGTGCAGATCGCTGCACGTTGCTGCGATTGTACAGAGCCCTTGTGCAGTCCCGGCTTGATTATGGGAGCCTGGCCTATGGGTTTGCGTCACCCTCAGTGTTGCAGTTGTTAGACCCCATACACCACTGTGGGGTTCGGCTTGCAACTGGCGCTTTTCGCACCAGCCCCGTGTATAGTCTACTGGTCGAGGCCGGGGTTCCCCCGCTGCGGATTCGCCGCCATCGTCTGCTCGCCGACTATGCTATCCACGTGCATTGCTCACCAGGCCATCCCAATCGTTGCCTGCTTTTCCCTGCCATGGTCCTCCATCTGCCCGAACGGCGACCTAGGTCTGGGCTTTCCGTAGCTGTCCATGTCCAGTCCCTGCTGTCAGAACTGGGGTCGTTCCCTCTTCTGCCTCCCTTCCGGGACCGTACACCTACGCCTGCCTGGTGTTTGTCCCGGCCGTCCGTCCGTCTGGATTTGGCACAGGGACCTAAGGACTCGGTTCCGCCTGTGGCCCTCCGTCGCCGTTTTCTTGCGCTCCTCGAATCATTTCCGGGCTGTGAGCCTGTCTACACTGATGGTTCCCTGGTTGATGGTCGCACTGCCTACGCTTTTGCTCACGCTGCCCATGTTGAGCAACGCTCCTTGCCGGCTGGCTGCAGTATTTTTACTGCAGAGCTGGTGGCCATCTTGCGCGCTCTTGAGCATATGCGTTTCTGCTCAGGTAGGTCCGTCGTCATCTGCAGTGACTCCCTGAGCAGCCTTCAGGCCATCGACCGCTGCTATCCCTCTTCTCCTCTGGTGTCCTCTATTCAGGAGTCTGTTTCCGCCATTGCCCGCTCTGGTCGTTCGGTGGTCTTGGTTTGGACGCCAGGTCACGTTGGCATCCCGGGGAACGAACGTGTTGACAGGCTGGCCAAAGGGGCGATCGACGCCCCAGCTTTGGAGATCGGCCTCACAGCTCGCGACCTGCAGCTGGTGTTGCGCCGTAAGGTGCTTGGGGTGTGGTCTGTTGAGTGGCATGGCATGACAGCCCAGAATAAACTGCGGGCTGTCAAGGAGACGACCGATGTGTGGCGCTCCTCCCTGCGGTCTTCTCGCAGGGACTCTGTCATCCTGTGTCGGTTCTGCATCGGCCATACATACCTGACGCACGGCCATCTTTTGCATCAGGAGGATCCCCCCCTGTGTCGGTGTGGGTCCCGGCTGACGGTCGCCCACGTTTTATTGGAGTGCCCCGACTGCGCACCCTTCGGCAGTCTTTTAATCTCCCGGGCACCTTGCCTTTGATTTTATGCGACGATGCCTCCATGGCTGACAGTGTTTTACATTTTATCCATGCTAGTCCTTTTTATGGTTCCATTTAGAGTGGTCCTGCACCTTTCCCTTTGTGTGTCTCTTGTCCTCGAGTCTCTCATATTTGGTTGCAGCTTTTAGTGTGTAGTCGGTTGGTTGACTCTTTCCCTTTTTTGTTGTCGTGGTCAGTCAACCAGTCTCCGGCCATCTTCTTTTCTTCTGTTTCTTTCTGTCTGGTGTTCATCTGTCCTCTTCATGTCTGTCGTATTCGTTACCGCATTTGTGTTCTTTTAGGGCCTGGGGGGGAGTATCCTTCTCCTTGGGGTTTTATCTGCTCCGCGCCTTAATGTCTCGCCTGTTTTTGGAATGGGGGACTGATGACCTTAGCTGTTTAGTCCCCCTTAAACATCCTAACAACCACCACCACCATGATGTCGAGCTCCGCTCACCTCAAATCATCATTGTCGTCATCATCATCATCATCATCATCATCATGGATCCAATGTTGAACTGTTCCATTCCATAATATTGCCAAAAGTGTAGTGAATGTTGTAGTGAGGCATGTTGAACACTTCTCTATTTATAAAGCAATCTAAGTTTGATAAGATGAATAGTTAAGTGTTTATTTGCTCTGAATTTTAATTTTAACTTTTATACATGGTACAAACCTGGTCCACAGATCCCCCACAACTAAAATCAATGAACTGCCAAGTATGGGCAGATTAATGGTAGAGGCTATTGTGACATGATTTGATAAATTATGGAGAGCTAAGACGAAAGGAGGAAGATATGAGGAACCATAATAAGCGTCAATTTATTGATTTGTAATTGCCTTACTCTTTAGAACTTTTGAGTGAATTCTAAAACTCACAATAGGCATTTGAAGCAATGATGATTCTGTCTATTACATTGTGTTACATGTTCACCTTCTGAAAGTCATCTGTCAAATTTTCATTTACAACATCTGCCACCAATTTGTGGGATACTCATCATGTGTGTAGAATTTAAATAAATTTCCTTCTGGGAATTATTGTTCTTCCAATAACATTTTTCCCTTGGAGACTGAATCTTACAGTCTTTATCATCTGTTTTTTATTCCCTGTGTGCCTGCACATTTTCTGTATACCATTTGAATGAAGAACATAGTTTTTTGTTTTTTCCTGCTGAGATCTCAATAGCTGACTGGTCTCTTCTGGAGCTCTGTTGCACATGAAGAAATTTGCAGACCATGTGTACACTGATCAAATGTACTGGACACCCCTGTGTAATGTGGAATTGGCCTTTATATGTCTTGAGAGGTGCCAGTATAAAAGGTGGATGATAGTATTATGTTGTCAGTAGAGAAACAGTAACAGCAGAATGGATCAGTCAGGAGAGCTCAATGACCACGAGCATGACCTAGTCATTGGATGTCACCTGAGTTACAAATCCCTTCTGAAGCTGCCCAAGTTATGTGGAATGGAAATGTGAAGGAACAACTCCAACTAAACCAAGACCAGGCAGACCTCATGTACGGACCATCACATATTTTGAGAGGTGGGTGTAAAACGATCACATGAAACCAGCAGAAGGAATCGCTCAAGAGTTCCCATGTGCTACCAGCAGTCTAGCTACCACATTCACTGTGTGTAGTGAGTTATAAAGAATGGAGTACTATAGTTGACCAGCTTCTCATTGAGCCACACATTTCTGTAGTCAGGTAAGCAGCACTTGAGATGGTGTAAAGAGTGACATCACTGGACAGTGGCTTACTGGAAACAAGTGATTTGGAGTGACGAATCACACTATACCCTATGAAAATCCAGTGGAAGGATTTGAGTTTGGACAATGCCTGGAGAACATTATGTGCCATCATGTATAGTGCCAACAGTGATGGAAGGAGGAGGTGATGTTACTGCATTGGGGTGTTTTCCGTGGTTAGAACGTGGTCCACATATCGTGCTTGAGAAAATGCTAACTGCAGGACATGAACAACTTTTACAGCATTGTATACTGCCTACAGTGGAGGAATAATTCAGAGGTGACCGTATCAGCATGTCAGTCCACCCTGTCATAAAGCAGCATCTGTGAGACAGTTCACAAGATTTCACCACTCTTGTAACATTGTTATCAGTATAGGGGAGGATTGGGGGCAGATATCCATCGAGACTGAGGGCTGCACTAATATCAGTATATAGGACACATGTTGCCAAAATATGCTGAACTAAAAATGGCACACCGCAAAGTTCACAGAGTGATGGATGCTCCTGACAGTGGAGGAAACCGTGTGTTAAAGCTCTATGGCCAATGCGCAGCCTGGAAAGCAGAACCTCCTTCCAGTAGCGAGGCTGACATGAAGTTCACCATACCAGTGTGGTTGATTTGAGTGACTGCAGTTTGTTTTCTGTCACCTACAACCATTCAGTCTCCCACTGATGCATGATGTGTGTCTCTGAAAATGAGATGATGGCGGGCAATGGGATAGGACATTGTCGGGCAGCACCATCCTGACATGCTTCTTTGTTGGCCATGGGACAAGAAAATTCCTGGAATGGACAAGCTTGCCCAGGGTTCTGACCTGAACACAATAAAACTACGTTGGGGTGAGTTAGAACATCGACTTCACCCCAGACCCCACCATCCAATATCGTTGCCTACTCTGGTTTCGGCTATTGAGGAAGAATGGGCTGCCATTCTTCCACAGACATTCAGACACCTCATTGAAATTCTCCCCAACAGAGTTCAAGCCATTAGATGTTGAAGAGTGAACGCATCCAATAATAATGCCCACTAATAGGTGTCCAGCTACATTTGATCAGATAGTGTACGGCTCCCTTTGTTTGATCAAATGTGCTTTGGAACTGAACCATGGTAAAACAAGAAAATTTTGCAAAAGAGGTAAATAGGAAAATTAAACTTTGGAAAACAAAAGCTTACAGTGAATACAAAAACAGTTGACTCAGTCACAAGAGAGTGGCAAAACGTGATGTTGGCATCTGTGTGGACCACACACACAATGTCTTCATAAGATGTCAACAAGAGGTGTTTGTCTGGTTTTCTTTGTTTCCTTACTATGCTGCATTATAAATGACACTGTGGCAACAGCATGTATTAAGTGACGGGGCGATTAAAAGATTTCTCAGTGGCAGTTACAGAAGACGCGAACAACAGTGGGAGGAATGATGTTTCTCTCCTGGCTGCCATTTGTGCTGCTCAGGACTACACTGATGAGCCAAAACATTATGACCTCTTGCCTAATTTCTTGTTTGTCTGTCTTTAGAATGAAATATATCACTGATTCTGCATATCAAGGATCCAACAGTTTGTTGGTAGGTTTGTGGAGGTATGTGTCATAACATGTCTACACACAGGTCATTTAATTTGAATAAATAACAGACCGCTGATCTGCATTCACGGTGATGGCCCCCGATAGTGACCCAAAAGGGTACCACAGGATCAGGCGAATTTGGTCACCAAGACCAAGAGTTCACTATAATGCTTCTCAAACCACTGTAGCTTGCTTCCGTCTCTGAGGCATGAACAATTGTACTGTTGAATGATGACATCACTGTTGGAGAAGACGCCAAGCATGAAGGGATGCAGGTGATTCACAGCTATTGGTGTGTCTTCGATTACTATAATACGGCCCCCACCAGCCTGTGTCTGTGGTGCGCTGAACATTCCAAGCTGCCAGTCATCTCAATGACAGCATTTGTGGAGAGGACTATTGACCTAGTGTAGCAAAAATGTGATTCACCTGAAGAACTGACACATTTCTATTGATTGACGATTGAATCCCAACTGTCCCATGCCCACTGCAGTCATAATCAACAATGTCGTTTGGTCAGCTTGTGAACACACAGGGGTGGTCTGCTGCGAAACTCCTCATTCAACAATGTTCGATGAACGGTGTCCTCCAAATCACTTGTGCATACACCGGCATTGTGCTTTTTTGGCAGAGATGGCATAGATCACCATCTACCCTACTTTACAGAGCAGACGAGCCTCTGAACCCCACATTCCGTGAAGAGTTCTGGATGTCCAACCACTTAATGCGTAGTGGTAGTTTCAGTGTCCTACCTCTTTCTGTAGATATTGCTTTTATGCATTTGCATCTTATGTGTGCTCAGTCACCAGTTTCACCTGCCACAAGTTATGGGTGGAACTGAACATTGTGAGATACTTGATTACATATTTCACCATTGAGGTGTATGTCACAGGAAATATCTTAATTTGACTACTATTGAAACATAGGCTCTCAAATTTTTGAAATTGTGACTTTCAATGATTCCCAACATTTTTTCATTCAGTGTTTCCTATCGGGTTTGGATGAGTATTTCTGTCACAATTGTACTGAGTAAAATCTTTGCTGAAGTATGCAGCTCTTCTTTGAATGTCCTGACACTCATTCATTAATCTTGTAAAACAGAATACAGATAAACACAATATTGATTGCCCTAAGGGAACAACAGGAACAGGCCAGCAGGATAAGGGTCTGACAGTACTCAAAAATTGGTTGAATGGGGGTTTTATGAGTGACATATTATATGACCCAGTTACTCTTCTTTAATATCTTCTCATTAAACTTTTTCTCAGCTAGATTTGTGCATTTATTTTATTTTAAACCATTTTGGACATACAGTTACTTGACATTTATAACTGTTTCCAGTGACTGACAGTCAATCATGGTGTCAAACAGTACCAGACACCAATGACTGTGTCGATCCCTATGACCTATAATGACAGTGTTGTTTAATGACATCAGAGTGTTACTGTGCACTTATGACAAACGTTGATGATTCTATGTGGCTTGAAGAACAGTGTGATATCCTGTCTAAACCATGTTGATATTGCAGAGTGAGTTGGTTTGTGACTTACATTGACTGCTTATTTGCCACACTTAAACAATAATGAATTGCTGTTTTGGTGTTAGCTTACTGCACTCGGACTGCAACTACAGAACTATTACCAGGTGTTGTATGTTACTAACTATTTATCTGTACCTAATTAAAGTGTATGAGACCACAACTGGTCATAAACAGCAGTACAGACAACATCAAAGGAGTATTAACGTGTTTGAACTTGAAAATTTTGTTGTGGACTACATTATTGACAGTAGCCTACTTTCACCACTGACTTTTCAGCCAGTTTTTGAAGGAGGTGCTGGCTACCAAGGACATACATGCAGGTACATCAGCTAGGTTGCATATGGTTCCCCCAGGGAGACAAAAACTCTTTCCCTTAAGATTATGAGCCTTGTGTGTTACCTACTGTGGGGGAACTTAGAACGCACTAAGTACATGACACAATGGCACCTGCACCTGATGTGAAAGATCATAAAAAGCTAAATTGGCATTGTGTAATAGTCAGTAACTATTTGCAAAAATTAGTGACTATGAGGTTGAGGACAGTGTAATAGTGATGGCCAGAGGGTAAATATTGTGAGTGGTCAGGAGAAAAACAGTGGTGGAATGGAAGAGCTTAACTTTGTAGCCAAAAATAAAGTAGTAATTAAGAGTAAACTTGATGATGATAGTGGTGTAAAACTAGAGGAGTCTCCTTTTTATGATGAGGCTGCTGATAGCCAAGTAGTGGAAATGTCAAGGCTTCACCTACTGAATGAGTACTGTGATGACAAGGTAGAGGAACCTGATGTAGGAGTAATGAGTAATACGGAGGAACAATCGGAAAGATGTGTTGAATAAGGAATGAGTGGAGGTAATAGGGTTTATTTAAATTTTTGAACAAAATGCACAGGGATATGTGTGCTAAGAACTAAACTCCACCCGAGCAGGCCATGAAGGCCCAATGGTACCAACCAGCTGCCGTGTCATCATCAGCCCACAGGTGTCACTGGATGCAGATATGGAGGGGAGCATGGTCAGCACCCCACTCTCCCTTAATTTCTCCCCCCCCCCCCCCCCCCACCACACCGCACACATACATGTTAAAAAGGATTCGAGCTGCCAACACTACCTTCAGCCCACAAATGTTATACTTTTTCAACTTGTGAATTTATTTTACAATGCTTAAACAATGTTTGTAAGTTTCAAGTATGCAGAATCCAAAATGTAATTGCAACACACACACACACACACACACACACACACACACAGTCAAAAGTTTTTGAGCACCCATAATAAAAATATATACTTTTTTTTCAATGTACAAATGGACAATAAGTCGCTTGTCAGATGGAACTGTACTGCTGGTCAGTATCCTGATATCATAACTTCTTTAATGTCCCATTAATTCTCACTAGATCACCAACTTTATCACCCCCAAAAATTGCCCAAACAGTGATCAATGCTTCACCATGCTTCAGTTTTGATGGTCTCCACAAAGTTGACAAACAAACATTTGGCAATGGCTCCCAAATATTTCAAACTTAGATTCATCCATGAATAACACTTTGGATCATTACTGCACCCTCCCATTGCATTGTTTTCATATTTTTTTGTAATAACAGTTCTTTGGCCACTATGAACTGCTTTAAATCTTGTTCATGAAGACAGCGTGCACTGTTGAGACAGAGATTGGGGCTGCTCACATACTATTTACTTTGCTAGTTTCGGGTTCAGTACTAGTCCTCTGGCATTTACTCTTTACGCACATGTACTGAACTTTCCTATAGGATGTTACTCGGCGTCTTCCAGATGGCAAAATACTTGCATTTGCATAACCAAAATGCAGTTTAGAAAATTAGGGAATGTGTGGACTCTAACGTGTGACTGTGTGTCTACAGTTTTGATGATGCTTACCCCTGGACTACAAGCTGATACAGCACTGTAACAGTTCAACACAGGGTTAAGACATCCTCGAGCCACTTCTGAATCAGACTTGGTCTCTACGGCGGCTGTCCAGTGGCCACGTTTTAAGTCTAAGACTGTACATAGAACTGCTTGTTTCAAACAGTAAAATAACTTGTATGATAACAGCTGCATAGAGTAACTGACATTTTTACTGGAATAAGTTTTACAACAGACAGACATACTACCTGCAGTGGGATCAAGAAAAATAACCAAAGAAAAATGCATGATGGTGTTGTGACTCAGACAAGAGCAGTGGAGCATGCTGATGCAATGGAACTGATCTTTTGGTCTGCTGATTCATTCCACAGTGTTTTTCTTTAACACCTTGATTGCTGCATGTATGGCGATGGATGTTTCACCATCGGACCAAGCCACAGCTTTAGGTGTGAGATTCTGCTGTGGCCGCTGGCTGTATTCTAAAACAGAGGACAGTCAACATGAAGTGTTTCGAATGGTGCCGCCTTTTAACTATTAGTTGCACTATTACTGTAGCTAGCCTATTGATGGCCTCTCAACAAACTAATTTATGTAGGTTACCAATTAATAATGAGACTGATACATATGGGGCCCGAAGTGACACCCCACAGGGTCAGCATTGGCTCATGATCTAAAAAATTTGACAACCAGTACATCTACATCTATACTCCACAAGCCACCTTACAACTTGTGGCAGAGTGTTCTTTGTGTACCTCTGACATATCCCCTCTTTCCTGTTCCATGCACAGTTCGGCCTCAGTATTACCTTGAATCTCTCTAATTTCATTTTCACAGTCTTTTTGTGGCAGAAGAGGAAATACTACCACAACTTATAGAAATGTGTGCTCTCAGAATTTTAATAATAAATTGCATTGTTAAGCACAAAGCCTATCTTGTAGAATCTGTCAACACAGTTGCATGAACATCTTCAGAATGGTTTAGTACTTGCTAAACAAACCTATGACAAAAGGTGCTGATCTCCTTTCAGTCTTCCCTGTTTCGTCTATCAATCATACCTGATAAGTGCCTCTTTTTTGTCTATTTATGCACAGTATGTTCGATCTATTCGTGTTGAACATCAGCTGTCAACTCCTGCACTAAGTGTCAATCCCCTGGAGGTCTTTTTGCAGTGGAGACCTTCTTGCATAGATTTTCAGACCTCTTCTTCATGTATGTCGAGATGGATGGCTCACTTCATAGATCGGTAATATGTGTGTGTGGCACCTATCATTCAGCGTATGCAGTGATGTGAAGGACTTTGCTTCGGAAGGATTTGTGTTTGTTTAGGTGTGTAATCGGTGGCATGGACTGTGTTTCTGATCCGCACAGGACCATTGGCAAGATGACACTCCTCTACAGTCTTAATAGATAACTTTCCACCCTTTAGGAATGGATACAGTGGGTAAAAAGTAGTGCAAACCTTGTTTCTTGTCATATTAATTTGTTTATCGAATATCTGGCACCTATCGAGCTGTAAGCTCAGATTCATTGCTGAGTCAATCCATTCCAATAGTTTCCCAACAACAGGGATTTATCTGTCAGTGGCGTTGTCTTCTTTGTGAACATGTCTGCGATGCTCTTTTCTGGTTTTATCTTTATTTTCCAGATGTTGCACCACTGGGTGATAACATCGAGATGTTGCTGCAGCTATCAAGCTACGAAGTTTAGCTTGCTGCTGCTTTTATAAACCACTGTGCCATCTGCGTACAGGGCGTTTTCATCAACTTGCCGTTTCGAAACATGGTTGGCATAGTGTGTATAGTATGGAATCCAGAACCAATCCATGCTGGGCCCTGGCACAGCATTCTTGATTGTATTGACATATTTGCCACACCTAACAGAGTGCTTCCTCCCTGCCAAAGTGGGACAGTTTGTAAATTAAGCCATAATGCCAGACTTTGTTGAATGATATCCCTTTCCCTCCCTCATGTTCCATCAGATGCAGGGATTGATGGGTGGTACTATGTTTTGGATGGAAACTAAACTCCTCAGGGCTGATTGTACTGTTCTCTTTGAGGAATTGCGTGAGGGCTCTGTGGATAAGACACTCCAGTACTTTCGCTATAAAGCACAGGAGTGAAATGAGTCTGAGACTTTGATTAGACTAACCCATTTTCTCCTCGGAGTGATCTATCTACCCTCTTTGCATGCTGATGATTTTTGCGTTAATTTTTGTCGTTTGTGATGATCATTGCTAAACACAGACTGCAGGAAGCAATACACAGAGCACAATCTTGGGCTCTTACTCATAGATTTCAGTTTTCAGCTGCCAAGTCCTGCTGTCATCACCATATAGTGCATCCCCATCTGTATCTGTACTTTGATGGCCATCCCCTCAATGTGGTGGGCTCCCAACGTTTTTCGGAACTGGTGTCCTACCTGTGGTAACAGGAGTCTTGCATACAGCTCCTCATCACCTTCAACATTACAGATGCTGAACCAGACACACCATTGTGGGATATGACTGGCAACTGGTGCCTGTCGGTCTATCCCCGTCATCAGCCTCCCAACCAAGGCAGAGATTCCACCACTGCAGGTTCTACAAGAGTTGATCACTTATGCATTACACATCTGCTGCTCCCAGGAAGGCCCGAGCTACTGTCTCCTCTTTCCAAATATAGCAATCGACCTTTTACAAATGTAGCCCAGGTCTGGGGTTATGATTGCCATCGGCATCTGGTCCCTTTTTTGATAACTCCAGCTCTCCCCTCTGCCACCTCTTCTCTGAGCCCACTCATGTACATCTCTGTGGTGCATCCCCTGACTGCAACTCTGTCTTGACATGTCACAAGGTCCAAAAGACTCAGCTCCATCTGACATTCTCCGCCACCAGTTCTTCTCCATTCCTGACACTTTTTGGGGTATTGTATTGACGGCTCGATGGTTGCTGGTCATACTAGCTTTGCTTACGTTCATGTGGGATGTAATGAACTCTGCTATTTGCCAGATGGCTGCAGTGTTTTCACTGTGAAGTTAGTAGCCATCTCTCGTGCCCTTCAGCGTTCCTGCAGCGGTAAGTCCTCCCTCATCTGTACTGACTCCTTGAGCAGTTTTCAAGCTCTTGACCATTGTTACCCTCACCATCCCTTGTTCCTGACTATCCAGCATTCCCTTTTTGCCCTCAAACGATGTGGACGCTCAGTGGTCTTTGTCTGGACATTGGTCACATTGGGATCCTGGGGAATGAACTCGCTGACAGCGTGACCAAATTTCGTATGAGCAAGCTACCTCTTGAAATCGTCCCGAAGTGCAGGGTAACATGCATTATTAGCAAGTTTCCTTTTTTGCGTGTTTTACATATGAATTTAGTGAGTTTTATTTTTCTGTGATTGACAGCGGCATACCAAGAGTTCGAAAGCAGCGCAATATGAATTCAGTGTGCAATTTATCAAGTAAAATTATGGAAAGTGTGTTCAGGATGAAAGTTAAGGAACATGGTGCCCCAAGATCCGATGTAAACATGAATCAAGAACAAAAATAGTGTAAATGCAGGCAAAGGTATACACACAATTTTAACAGAGCAAAGTACAATGCAGTTGAGTCGTTGTGTGTGCTGTATCACTTACAATGCGTATTTTTGTAATACGCCGGTATAAGTACGACAAATATGGTGCGTAAATTATCATGGCGGTTGCCCAGGTTGCTCTTGTCAGCCAATCACAGCACAAGTTCCGTAACGTCACGGCAACATCACGGTTTCGTCACAGGAACTCATAAACGCCGTGGTTTGAGAGCAGGGAACATGGAGGTAAAAAATATTCTACCTCCATGGCAGGGAACATTAAACGTCCGAAGTTTAGCAATGAAAATACCAATAACATTAATGATGCAGCGAAGCTATCATACGCTCTACAAAATGCATTTAGTACTATTTGTTGTGGTAAACTGTAAGAAAATGTAACCTTGGGGGATAAATAAGCTACCTATAGACTTTATGTTGGAGTTAGCTTTTGATGTTATTTAGTATATGAAACGGAAAGAAGGTGCAGTACGTTAACGTTTGACTAGGGTGTGATGTTGCCCCCCCCCCCTCATGAAAGTGACTGATGTAGCGTAGACCAAGGTCTAGGTTACTTCCAATCGTCAAATGTCGCAGCCTTTCCCAGTTTGAAAACCACTTGCCATGCCCTGGTTCTGCTCATCCTTTTCCTAATGTAATTGCTACAAACAGAATAAAGAGATTTCATATCCTTTCTTAACACGTTAACAAGCTGATCATTGTCACATTTAGAGATGACATCTGTTACTTTTCATTTCATTTCATTTCATTTTATTATCTTCCTATAAATCATTTACATGATGTAGGAATTGTCACAACAAAGTTATCATACTAGTACAAGTACTACAGACATAATAATGGAATATCACTTTCAAGGCATTTTTTAAAAGTACAAATTTAAACATATAAATTAGAATTTTTGGCAATAAATTTACACACAATCAAAGTACTCATCTATGTCATAGAATGTTTTGCTTAAAAGGTAATTTTTAAGTTCAGTCTTAAATTTTACTTCATCTATTATTTCCTTCATGTACACTGGCAGAGCATTGTATAGTTTTATTCCAAAATAACTTACATGCTTTTGGGTTTGTGTTGTCCTTACCCTTTCTACATACAAATTCTTACGAGTTCTAGTATTATAATTATGGCAGTCCTCATTTGTACATAGATTTTTTATATGTGCTCTTGTACACAGAATGCTTTTAAAAATATACAGTGATGGTATTGTGAGTATTTGCAGTTCTTTGAAAAGGGGCCTACAATGAGTTCTTGGAGAGCTATGTGTTATGATTCGTATAGCTCTTTTCTGAAATTTGAAGATATCTGTTAAGCTTGATTTAGTTTTACCCCAGAACACGATGCCATAACACACGATGGACTGAAAGTAAGCAAAATACACTAGTCTAGTACAGTCTGTGCTGCATACTCTAGATAATATCCTCAATGCAAAACATGCCGAATTGAGCCTGTGGGATAAGTACTTGAGATGGTCTTTCCAGCTTAAGTTTTGATCAATGTGCATGCCCAAAAACTTTGTGGATTGTACACTCTCTATCTTCTTATCCATTAGTTTTAACTGGAGGTCCATATCTTGAGTTGCTTTGCCATACTGTATATATTTTGTTTTACTTAGATTAAGTGTTAACTCATTAGCATTAAACCAATGTTGAATATATTTCAGGATCAAATCAGTTGTGGTGGTTAATGATTTTTTATCATCACTTATAATTATGCTAGTGTCATCTGCGAACAACATTATTTTGGTAGAAATATTAGTATTTTTTATGCCATTTATATAAAACAAGAATAATAAGGGACCAAGAACACTGCCCTGTGGGACACCTATTTCTAATTTCTTTGCATCTGAGACCCACTTGATTCTCTGATTTTTATGTTCTGCGATGATTTCTACCACCTGGAAACTTCTTCTTAGCCTTGTCATGCAGAGTTGACACAGTACCACTGAGTACAGAATACGCTTCCACTGAAATCTTTTTTTTCACTTTCAGTGTGCAATATTTGTTTGTGAGTGTAACTGGAGACACTATGAAGAAACTATAGGTGTCATACAGCCAGAAAATTTTCCAGGAAAAGCCTAGCTATAATGGATACATTATTTTTAGAATTGGATGTCAATAGTTTGCTCATTGAGCAATATGCAACATTGTAACTGGTGATGAGTTATTGTCCACTTATTTTAACTTCTTAAGAAGAAATCAACGGCTGAGCCCTAAGAAAAGATACACAAACGAGCAAAAGGCAGTGCAAACATAATATTTTTCATCTGGTTGCTCAAAAATGGTGTTGTGCACTATGATACGAACCTGTCTATCGCAGCTAGTATTTGCTGCTAACAACTGAGACACCGTTCGGTTCCAGTGTAACGAAAACTAGTGACAAAACTGCATCACGTGTTGTTACTAAAAAATAATGCAATCTGCTGCTTTCCAAAACTTTGCCAGGGGTTTAATTTGGAATCATCTCCCACGCACTTATTCTTCTGACCTTATGCCCCCAAATGTTTACTTTTCTCGATCCTTGTCGAAGAACTGTCAAGAAAATTCCGTTCCGAACTAAAATGCAGCTGAAAGCTGATTTTCTGCCATCTTCTAGGACCAGTAGGTTTCTACAGGCGTGAAATCGGTAGACTACCTGAGCATTGTTAGACTGTTTCAAATACTCTAAAAGAATATACAGGCTGTCCCAGTAGGAACGATCAATATTCAGGATTTGCTTTGAAATATAGTTCCTGTCATATCCCTGAATAGACTTCCTATGGGGGCATACTGTGTTGTTGATCAGTGTTTACTGTTACATTCAATAAAATAATGGAAGACGCTATTAAAATACGTACTGTGCTAATACAAATGAAATCCATCTTAAAACATAAAGTATCTCTAACACAAATATGCCTATGTCGGCATGAATTAGTAAGATATTATTGTCTTTGGACTTTAAAATGGTTTATGTTTATTTACTGTCTTTTGTCCGGTTCAAGTAAAATGTAAGTATGACATTTCATAAATAAAACTGTGTATTCACAGTTACCAAAACTATATCAGCAGAAGCGGAAAGAGACAGTATCAGCTGTGAAGTATCATAAGTTCTTCGTTCTTACACTAGGAGCACTGGAAGTAGCGAAACTAATTTTATTGGAGAAGTATTCTTAAGTTTTCCTTATACATTTTCGATTTGGCTACTTGTAGCTTTGGCTCCACTATTGGCAAGGACAGATAAAGAGCAATGTAAAGGGCGAGATAACCAGTCACACACTGACAGAGATATGTATGGGGTATAATGTCCCACATTACATGGCCTTTATAGACTACCAAAAGGCGTTCAACGTTACTGAAACGTGGGCAGTATTGAGGGCGATGAGCAGAGCCCACATTGACTGTAAATAATACCAAATTAATCCGCTACATGTGTAAGAATGCCACTCTACATGTGAACATATAGGAAGACTGTATCACTGTAAAGGTTCCCGTGAGAAGCACCATAAGATAAGGAGAGACAATATCATCTAAGTTATTCATCTTGGCTCTGGAGGATGTGTTAAAATGCTTATTCTGTGGACATAAAGGTATCAGCACGGAAAACGTCTCAACCACCTTCGTGCTGGAGATGATTCCATGTTCTTTATCAGTGACAGAAATGAACTATCAAAAATGATCTGAGATCTCAAATATGCTTTTCAAGCCGTAGGCCTCAGAATTAACTTTCGAAAGACCAAAGTCATGAGCCATGACAATATTACAGCCTCCATCGAAAACCAAGCTCCGGAAGTAATAAATGGGTAAGTGTATTGGGCATAAAATCTAGCTTGGAAAAGGTATGTAACAAGAGAGCAGTGATCACCCTGCAATTTGGCCTCACTTGGATGACATGCGGAAAACTTGGTTACATTTTCTATAACAGTGTATTCCTAGAAAATTAAAAACGAAACTTTATGACACATGCATCCTGCCAGTAACAACATTTGGGCTCTAATCTATGACACATGCAACAGGCACTCTGCATTGGAGTGAGTCTGAGAGACAGGATCAAGAATGAAGAGACAGGAAGAGGAGCAGGTCATGTGGTCAGGAACAAATTCATATGGGCCACAACACTGATGCAGTGGTGTCCAAGGTACATAAAGAGAAGTGTTGGACATCCTCTGAGAAAATGGAGAGAGGACATCCAGGAAAAGCCTGGATTCAGGTCACCCAGAAAAGATCGACATGGAAATCTTTGGAAGAGGTCATGTCCAGGAGCGCAAATCTAGTAGCTGCAGAAGAACGTCATGGGACAGATGGCTCTAGAATTTGCAGAAAGTATCAATACGCTGCTGATTCATGATGCTAAACTACCACTACTTTATTTTAACAGTGTCACTGTTAACCAGATTATAACCCAGACTTATTTTCTGTCAGTGAAAGAATTATTCAACAGTGTGTGAATAGCACCAGCGCCACTGCACCTCATAAACAAAACAGACTCATTACATCCCATTAATCACAACAAAATGCCCCAATGCTTGCATCTTTCTGCCAGCGAGTTAATTTCCTTCCCAGCAGACTATCACCTCATTGTGGATATGATAAACAAGTGTTACAATCTACTAAACCATCATACACACCCACTTTCTTCTCCTACCAAAAACACCTACAGTAAATGTCTCCTAAATTATGATACTGGGTACAGATTTATAACTAATTTACCAGCTTCGCGTTGTCAGGTTTAACGACTAGGTATTCTGTAGTTACTCTTAAAATGAATCCTTAATGTAAATGCGAATATTCTACGACGCAAATATCTGATGTTTCCATTATTTCAGCTCCATCATTCAAAACGTGGTGAAGTATCATTTATTACTTCCAGAGCATAGTTTTTGATAGAGAGCATAATATTGACTGGGCTCATAAGTTTGGTCTTTTGAATATTAATTTTGAGGCCTACAGCTTGGGAAGCATCTTTGAGCTCTTAAATTATTTTGGACAGTTTGTTTGTGTCATTGCTAAAGAGGATGATATCATCCACAAAGCAAAGACATCTGAAATATTTGCTACCTCTATCTCCCTGGGATAGACACTTTAACACATTCTTCTAAGTGAAGATGAATAACTTAGATGAGATTGTGTCTTCTTGCCTGACAGGCCTCTCATGGGAACCTTTCTGACGATCCAATCTTTTTTTTTTCAGAGATAGTGACATTCTCGTAAATGAAGCGTATTAATTTGGTATATCTATAGTCAATGTGGATCTGCCTCTGTATCTGAGTGGCCAGTGTAGAAGGCTACAATGTGGAGGACCCAGGTTCGATCTCGATGCTACCAAGGATCCTGCACTATTCCTCCCTCCAAGGAAAAATATTTGGTGGGAGGAGTAGTGTGGTATTCACTCAACCTTGCGTTGCCAACTGAACAGTTGCTTGACTGAGTAGTAGCGGCTCCATGGTCTTGAAAGTGTGCAAAACGGCAGGGAGAACAGTGTGCTGACCACATGCCCCTCCATACTCCATCTGCATGACACTGCTAGGCTTGAGACGACACTACGGCTGGTAGACATCCCTTGGGCTTTCACGGTCTTGCGAGGAGCTTGTTTAAACAGCCAATGTGGGCTCTGTTCGTCATCCTCAATACTGTCCAGGTTTTGATCGTGCTGAACGCCTTCTGCTAGACTATAAAGGCCATGTGGTGTAGGACAGTGTACCATGTACATTCTTCTACCAAATTTCCAATGAAGGAATGGTCAGTTGGTAATTTCTGAATTTTTTTGCGGTTGCCAGGTATTGATACAACTGTTCTAGTTCTTCATTGGATGCAGTGGAAGCAGGTGTATAGGCACAAATGACTGTAATGCTAACTTAGCAGTCAACTCAAGGATCATATAAATCATTCTGTGAGAAATAGATATGGTCGTGGTGATAAGGAGTTAACTGCTGTGAATTACCGGAGTTATGCCACCAATTTGCGAATTTACGCCCAAATTGTTGTATAATAGAAGGCGCCCAGACTTGAGGGCCATAGTAGCTTCGTCTCTGAGCCTTGTCTCAGAAATTCTGAATATGTCCTGTTTGATTTTCTGCAATTAACGTTCCAAACAGCTGAGATGTTCTTTCCTTGTGTTTATTATGTTGTTTAATTTGATTAGTCGAATTTTATCATTACTCTTCCCCCCCCCCCACCCCCACTCCTCGACCCAGAATCAATTAGGGTAAACTGACATTTCAATGCAATATTCCGAATCTCCAGCTCTACCTGCCTGGGGTGTGTTTGGTTTAAAGTTCGACATGTTCGCTCAGGGAAGGTTTGGATCATACGTTCTCACGCTGGTCCAATGTGAGTTCAGAACAGGTAGAGGGTGGTATAGAAATTAATAGGTATGTGGAAGGATAAGGGTTTTATAGCATATCGCCCCCCCCCCCCCCAGGATAAGCAGATGAGGAAGAACAAATGGTCGTCATGTCACGCAGGGCAGGATCGCCATTCCCTGATATGATCCTAATCGCACTATATCGTGAGAGGGAGCCATCTACTACCGCAGCCGTCGCATTACATCTCGATAATTCTCATATGAATATTGTGATAGGCTAGAGGCATCATTTGCATGAAACCATCATTGACTAAGTTAATAACACCCTGTGCCGACTGTGAAGTGCTGCATAGAAAATTAATATCACTCAGCTTGGTTCTCTGTTTTTAGCATACTGCAAATTGAATAGCTCTTCAGCAGAGATGAGTATCACGAAGCACCAGAAGTGGTAATATTTTAATCATTCCAAGTAGATGAGTTCTGTTTTTTTTCAATATTTCTAGACTGAATGACAATTTTGTTTAAGGATGACTTATTCTAAACATTATTATCAGAATTCTGTTTTCCTTGTTCCACATTCTGGTGACAAATGTGTCTCCTTTCATGTTCGCTGGTTTGACTTTCTCCACTCCTTCTTGAGTCCATTTTTTCGGTCATGGCCATGGTTTCCATGCACAGTAAACTTTCTTGATTTGGAACTTTATGTTATTCTTAGCCTACAAAGTCTCTCTGTAGATGTTCACGTTTTGAAATCAGAGCAGTGCTGTTATCTATTCATTTCTGTTCCTTTATTTTGAGAATAGTGCCAATGACAGCGTTCTTAAGAAATACATTTTCAAAGTCTGTAATGAACAAAAGACGTGTGACCTACTCATAACGTTTACAGTATAACCACTGGAACACTCCAAAAATTTTAATCTGTCGGGTGAATGATCTTTTTAGTTTTCCGCAGGCTTAAGGAAAGGTGTACATGGTATTGAAATCTCAATTCCTGAATATTACGTTCCAATTCCACTTCTAAGTGTGATAAAAATAATCGGTGTTTTCTTCCAGTTTTATGTACTGACAATATTGGGTATATTTCAGTGTTTGGCAAATACAGAACTTCTACATAGGTGTGTGCATGGGAAAACTCAAAATCTGTATTATAGTCACAACTCTCTAATAGGAGAGCCCCAAGACATTTGTTTCCACAGCTGCTGATGAAGTAGCAGTGTATGATGCTTGCTTAGTTTTTAACTGTGCTAATCTTTGCAGACGACAGACTCTACAGAGACTAGGATTTGATCCTGGAGCTTTCATACTGTCCATATTGAAGGAAATAGATAGCAGGAGAACTGATGCAGCTGATATTATTATTAGTCAATTTGAAAATCAGGTTAACGTAAGACAACAAGCAAAGTAAAGACTGCTTAAGGATGAAGAGGAGAATGTATATGGTTTGCACTAGTTCAACCAGATAAGATAAGGCCTAATACAAACTCCGTCAAACTTTGATTCAGGTTTGCCATAACTTAAATTTTGGCAAATTTATATATCTTTTCCTCACATACCAGTGACATTATAGCACTTAAATTTGGCATGCAGTTAGTCAATACTATAGAGAAACATTCTGTGGAATGAATTTACATTTACTGCAATAGTAAGGCATTTGTATAAAAGGAAATCCCTAAGATTTGGTATATTTTCTCTCACAGAAATTTAGGGAGCTGTAAAAATCCAGCAAAAGAAGATTTCAATATTATGTTCAACAGATATTTCTAATAATAGTATATCAAAGTTTTTACAAAACTACATTAATTTTTCTCCAACAGATTTTTCAAAAAAGGAACTTTTATACTCATCTTGTTGAAAAAATTTCAATTGTTTATAATTAAAAACATATAACATCAATAAGAATGAAAATTTATGTGTGTATCTCTACAACATTCCTTGAAAACTGTATCAAATGTACTTATACTGCCTTGAAAACTTTGAATTTTATAATGTTTTCTTCAAAGTATTGCAGCTTCACATACGCCCCCTCCCACCTCCCCTTACGACATGCAGTCAGTGCATCTCAATATTGTTTGTAAGTGTGTTCTAGTTCCTAAACTTAGTTACAGAAATGCAAATAAAACTACTGATGTATACACTGATGACCACAATTATAGCAACAAAGCAAAATTTTTCAAGGCTGCTTTCATTTTGCCACAAAACTGTAGAAATAGGCGATAGAAGAGTAGAAACAATATTAAGAATACAAAATGTCAACAACTGCAACATGCATAGGGATAGGCAAATATGTTCGTTTTTTTTCGCACACACATTCCGACAATTGCTTAAAGTGTTCAGTAGGGGGTGTGGCCACCTCTGGCGGCAATACGGGCCTGACAACGATGGGCCATAAAGTGAATGATGACATCAGTCTCATGTTCAGGCAATAACGTCCATTCTTCCTGCAGAGTTGCTTTCAAGTCTTGGAGAGCGGTTGGTGGATGCTGACGTGATGCAACTTGTGTCTCTAGTGCATCCCAGGTGTGCTGTGTGTGTTTCAAATTGGGAGAGTGAACAGGCCACACCATGCATGCAATATTTTCTCTTTCCAAAAAAACATCAACAGCCCATGCTCTATGAGATCAAGCATAATCATGTATCAGTACAAAGTATGGGCCCACAGCACCTTGCAGCAACCCCATATGAGGTGTGAAGATCTCATCACGATACCTGACAGCAGTTAAACCTTCCCATACAAATTCATGAAGAGGTGTTCAAGTGGTCAACAGAAACCCTGCCCACACCATTAGGGATCCTCCTCGATATAAGTCTTTTTCCACAATGTTTGGGTCCCAAAATCACGTTCCACCTTACCTCCAGATGCGAATCTGTCGTGAATCACTCTCCAGACCAAAGCAGGACTCATCTGTGAAAAGAACATTGGTCCATTGTTCGATCATCCAGGTGGCATGTTGAAAACTCCATTCTAGACGTTCTCTCCTGTAAAGATGCATCAGAGGTACACATACAGCAGGTCTCCGACAATAAAGCTCACTCTACTGAAGCCTTCTGTATACTGTTTACCGCAATTCAACACATCCAGTGGATACTGCGAGGTCAGATGCCAGTTGTTGCGCAGTACTAAGGCAGTACCATCATGCCCTTACAGCCAAGTAACAGTCCTCTTGCTGTAGTCACAGGTGGTCGACCATGCCCTGGTCTCTGGGGTACAAAAAAATGGTTCAAATGGCTCTGAGCACTATGGGACTCAACTGCTGTGGTCATCAGTCCCCTAGGTCCGCCCCAGTAGCTGAGTGGTCAGCGTGACGGATTGCCGTCCTCCGGGCCCGGGTTCGATTCCCGGCTGGGTCGGAGATTTTCTCCGCTCAGGGACTGGGTGTTGTGTTGTGTTCATCATCATTTCATCCCCATCCGGCGTGCAGGTCGCCCAATGTGGCGCCGAATGTAATAAGACCTGCGCCAAGGCGGCCGGACCTGCCCCGCGAGGGGCCTCCCGGCCAATGACGCCAAACGCTCATTTCATTTCCATCAGTCCCCTAGAACTACTTAAACCTAACTAACCTAAGGACATCACACACACCCATGCCCGAGGCAGGATTCGAACCTGCGACCGTAGCAGCAGCGCGGCTCCGGACTGGAGCGCCTAGAACCGCAGGCTCTCTGGGGTACAGTTTCAGTCTCTATAAACTGTCGTCACATCTGACAAACAACAGAACGATTCACATTAAGCCACTGGGCCACATCAGTTTGCGACTGTCCTGCTTCCATTCTTCCTATGGCCCTCCACCGCAATAGAGGTCACTCTCCTGAAGCCTTCTGTATACTGTTGACGTGATACAACACATCCGGTGGATACTGCGAGGTCAGATGCCAGTTGCTGTACAGTAATAAGGCAGTAAGTAGTTTTTCTGTATGGTACCAGTCTTGCCTGTGCCATACTACACCGCCTGTGACTGTCCACACAGCGATTTGTTCTGACAAAACATTACATGGAAGGTTCCTATTTGCTTTCAACGCCCTGATTGAAGTGCATGCAGTTCTGTTCATTTTCACCAACCTCCAGTCTTCTAAAGATGTCCACTGTGCAGACATTAGCAATAGGGCATAGGTCAGTTGTCTTGAGGCGAAATGAACTGTTAGCAAGGAACTACTGTTATGTAATTAAATGATTCATTCATTAATTTTTAGGGATGCCACTCGTATTTATTTTAGCAGAACATGAGATGCTGCAAGTTAAGAATATTATTCACTGCTTTTTAACAAGTCATACATTATTAATATATTTACCAACTTTATCATTTGACACCAGTAAATGATTACATGTTACAGATTCTGAAACTGTTCCAGACTCATTATTCCTGTACAAAATTAAGATCTGACCAACCACACCAGACAACGTGTCTGTACACCGTGACTACCCATTCTGATATGATTAGCACTTAACTGAATTTGCATAAAATTGTAATATGACTGTCTGCATTAGACAATACACGTGTCTCCCACAACTATCCCTTCAGATCTGATTAAGTAGCGCAACTGCCTCACTTAGGAGCCCAGTCTAGGTGAGGCTCTGAAAATACCTGAAGAGCTTCATGTGCCTTTTCATTTAGCTTTTGTTTTTAGTTTTGCATATAATTCTGTCTTTCGAAATAAGCAGGCAATAGCTTGATATTTTTGTATACCTATTCCAGACAGTTAAGTAAGTTGAATGCAGCATTATTAAAATATTAATGGAAGAAAGTTATCGTTTTGAAACACAGCCTCCAAACTTATTGGCCAATAACATTGGTATATTACAATGCTGACGGTCTTTCCCACAGGAATGTTACTCCTTGCACCTCACACATCTGATTATACAATGTGCATAACGCTGTAATCTTTACTGCTCTGAGAGAAGAATCTTGGAGCTAGATATGATGGTTGCTAAAACCAAAAATACCACAATGTGTAGAAATTGGTCAGTAGTGGGGGCAACAGATGCCATAGGACAGACTTCTCTAAGAAAGAGACGGTCCCACTTTTCAGTACACAACTTGACCAGGTAATCTTCGCTGGCGATTTTAACTGCATGATCCATCGCAAAGATCAGACCCCCAAAATTCAATAAATTGAGTGAACTGGAAAAATCAGAGAAGACCTAAGACTGATATGTGGGAACAGAAATATGGGACACTTCCTGGCTTCACCTATATGACCAACAGCTCCACGAGCTGCCTAGACAAAACTTGTGTATCTGAGAATTTAAAAGAAGAAGTCCTACAGTCTGATATCAGTCCGAGCGCCTTATTGGATCGTATGGCGAATACATGCATCATTGATATGGAGAAATAACACACCGATTGAGGAGGAGAGATTTGGAAGATAAATGTGGCACATCTACAGGGTCCTGAATGCTGAGAAATTTTCGAAAATACACGGAGGAGTTGCGAAGACAAATTTTAATCATATAACGCAGTCATATCATGTTGACTGAACTGTGTAAACCCGAGAAAAAAGGATGGCCTTAAGGAGATACTCACACAAGAATAACTATTGGCACAAGATCACTGGAGAATATTATTTCTAGTGCTTCAGAAAACTATACAAACCAGATGTAACAATAATAGAAAACTACAAACAGACTAAAAATATCCATGCAAAACTTGAAACAAAAACAGCTGGAAGGTTCAAGAGTGTTGGAAAAGTTGTGCATGATTGCATTTGCGTGTGTTTGCAGTTCTTGTTTCTGCTCACACTCTGACCACTAGTGCATAGAGTTCATGTATGTGAGCGCAGCTGTTTGTGTTCTTTGCAGTAGTAGTATTCTTTGAATTGTGTTTGATGCATGTGAAAAGTCAGCCATTGTAAAGAAATCTAGTTATTTTAATTAATAAAATAAGTTCATACACAGCTTTATGAATCTATCTTAGCAAACCTACACTATCCAGATCAGGTTATAGGCCCAGGGATCGCCCGGTTTGCATGAGGAAAGTTGTTATTTCATACAAACTTTCGATATCCCGACTGAGACGTGTTCGCACGAAAAGAAGAGAGAAGTAGTCTGCAATGGCAGAAGTAGTGTCTTCAAAATACATCTCAAAGCTGGATGCGAAAAATTATCAGACATGGAAATTCCAGATAACTGCAATCTTAAAGGCTTATGGAAGTCTCGATGTTGTAATTGGTACTCGAGGTCAACCCAACGAAGACGAGGATGCCGCCTTGAAAGCATGTTGTTGTTGTGGTCCTCAGTCCTGAGACTGGTTTGATGCAGCTCTCCATGCTACTCTATCCTGTGCAAGCTTCTTCATCTCCCAGTACCTACTGCAACCTGCATCCTTCTGAATCTGCTTAGTGTATTCATCTCTTGGTCTCCCCCTACGACTTTTTACCCTCCACGCTGCCCTCCAGTACTACATTGGTGATCCCTTGATGTCTCAGAACATGTCCTACCAGCCGATCCCTTCTTCTGGTCAAGTTGTGCCACAAACTTCTCTTCTCCCCAATCCTATTCAATACTTCCTAATTAGTTATGTGATCTACCCATCTAATCTTCAGCATTCTTCTGTAGCACCACATTTCGAAAGCTTCTGTTCTCTTCTTGTCCAAACTATTTACCGTCCACGTTTCACTTCCATACATGGCTACATTCCATACAAATACTTTCAGAAACGACTTCCTGACACTTAAATCTATACTCGATGTTAATAAATTTCTCTTCTTCAGAAACGCTTTCCTTGCCATTGCCAGTCTACATTTTATATCCGCTCTACTTCGACCATCATCAGTTATTTTGCTCCCCAAATAGCAAAACTCCTTTACTACTTTAAGTGTCTCATTTCCTAATCTAATACCCTCAACATCACCCGACTTAATTCGACTACATTCCATCATCCTCGTTTTGCTTTTGTTGATGTTCATCTTATATCCTCCCTTCAAGACACCATCCATTCCGTTCAACTGCTCTTCCAAGTCCTTTGGTGTCTCTGACAGAATTACAATGTCATCGGCGAACCTCAAAGTTTTTATTTCTTCTCCATGGATTTTAATACCTACTCCGAATTTTTCTTTTGTTTCCTTTACTGCTTGCTCAATATAAAGATTGAATAACATCGGGGAGAGGCTACAACCCTGTCTTACTCCCTTCCCAACCACTGCTTCCCTTTCATGTCCCTCGACTCTTATAACTGCCATCTGTTTTCTATACAAATTGTAGATAGCCTTTCGCTCCCTGTATTTTACCCTTGCCACCATTAGAATTTGAAAGAGAGTATTCCAGTCAACATTGTCAAAAGCTTTCTCTAAGTCTACAAATGCTAGAAACATAGGTTTGCCTTTCCTTAATCTTTCTTCTAAGATAAGTCGTAAGGTCAGTATTGCCTCACGTGTTCCAGTATTTCTACAGAATCCAAACTGATCTTCCCCGAGGTCGGCTTCTACTAGTTTTTCCATTTGTCTGTAAAGAATACGTGTTAGTATTTTGCAGCTGTGGCTTATTAAACTGATTGTTCGGTATTTTTCACATCTGTCAACACCTGCTTTCTTTGGGATTGGGATTATTATATTCTTCTTGAAGTCTGAGGGTATTTCGCCTGTTTCATACATTTTGCTCACCAGATGGTAGAGTTTTGTCAGGACTGGCTCTCCCAAGGCCGTCAGTAGTTCTAATGGAATGTTGTCTACTCCGGGGGCCTTGTTTCGGCTCAGGTCTTTCAGTGCTGTGTCAAACTCTTCATGCAGAATCCTATCTCCCATTTCATCTTCATCTACATCCTCTTCCATTTCCATAATATTGTCCTCAAGTACATCGCCCTTGTATAGACCCTCTATATACTCCTTCCACCTTTCTGCTTTCCCTTCTTTGCTTAGAACTGGGCTTCCATCTGGGCTCTTGATGTTCACACAAGTGGTTCTCTTATCTCCAAAGGTCTCTTTAATTTTCCTGTAGGCAGTATCTGTTTTACCCCTAGTGAGATAAGCCTCTACATCCTCACATTTGTCCTCTAGCCATCCCTGCTTAGCCATTTTGCACTTCCTGTCGATCTCATTTTTGAGACGTTTGTATTCCTTTTTGCCTGATTCATTTACTGCATTTTTATATTTTCTCCTTTCATCAATTAAATTCAATATTTCTTCTGTTTCGTCTTTTTACCTACTTGACCCTCTGCTGCCTTCACTACTTCATCCCTCAAAGATACCCATTCTTCTTCTACTGTATTTCTTTCCCCCATTCCTGTCAATTGTTCCCTTATGCTCTCCCTGAAACTCTGTACAACCTCTGGTTCTTTCAGTTTATCCAGGTCACATCTCCTTAAATTCCCACCTTTTTGCAGTTTCTTCAGTTTTAATCTACAGGTCATAACCAATAGATTGTGGTCAGAGTCCACGTCTGCCCCTGGAAATGTCTTACAATTTAAAACCTGGTTCCTAAATCTCTGTCTTACCATTATATAATCTATCTGATACCTTTTAGTATCTCCAGGGTTCTTCCATGTATACAACCTTCTATCATGATTCTTAAACCAAGTGTTAGCTATGATTAAGTTGTGCTCTGTGCAAAATTCTACCAGGCGGCTTCCTCTTTCATTTCTTAGCCCCAATCCCTATTCACCTACTACGTTTCCTTCTCTCCCTTTTCCTACACTCGATTTCCAGTCACCCATGACTATTAAATTTTCGTCTCCCTTCACTATCTGAATAATTTCTTTTATTTCATCATACATTTCTTCAATTTCTTCATCATCTGCAGAGCTAGTTGGCATATAAACTTGTACTACTGTAGTAGGTGTGGGCTTCGTATCTATCTTGGCCACAATAATACGTTCACTATGCTATTTGTAGTAGCTTACCCGCATTCCTATTTTCCTATTCATTATTAAACCTACTCCTGCATTACCCCTATTTGACTTTGTGTTTATAACCCTGTAGTCACCTGACCAGAAGTCTTGTTCCTCCTGCCACCGAACTTCACTAATTCCCACTATATCTAACTTTAACCTATCCATTTCCCTTTTTAAATTTTCTAACCTACCTGCTCGATTAAGGGATCTGACATTCCACGCTCCGATCCGTAGAACGCCAGTTTTCTTTCTCCTGATAACGACATCCCCTTGAGTAGTCCCCGCCCGGAGATCCGAATGGGGGACTATTTTACCTCCGGAATATTTTACCCAAGAGGACGCCATCATCATTTAACCATACAGTAAAGCTGCATGCCCTCGGGAAAAATTACGGCCGTAGTTTCCCCTTGCTTTCAGCCGTTCGCAGTACCACCACAGCAAGGCCGTTTTGGTTATTGTTACAAGGCCAGATCAGTCAATCATCCAGACTGTTGCCCTTGCAACTACTGAAAAGGCTGCTGCCCCTCTTCGGGAACCACACGTTTGTCTGGCCTCTCAACAGATACCCCTCCGTTGTGGTTGTACCTACGGTACGGCTATCTGTATCGCTGAGGCACGCAAGCCTCCCCACCAACGGCAAGGTCCATGGTTCATGGGGGGAGGCTTGAAAGCATGGACAAAAGAAAATGCAAAAGGTATGCTTCTGATTTCCACATCAGTAGACGATACACAAATGCAGAGTCTGTTGGTTTGTGAGACAGCCCACGAAATGTGGTACAAGTTGAGATCTACATCTACATCTACATCCATACTCCGCAAGCCACCTGACGGTGTGTGGCGGAGGGTACCTTGGGTACCTCTATCGGTTCTCCCTTCTATTCCAGTCTCGTATTGTTAGTGGAAAGAAGGACTGTCGTTATGCCTCTGTGTGGGCTCTAATCTCTCTGATTTTATCCTCATGGTCTCTTCGCGAGATATACGTAGGAGGGAGCAATATACTGCTTGACTCTTCGGTGAAGGTATGTTTACGAAACTTCAATAAAAGTCCGTACCGAGCTACTGAGCGTCTCTCCTGCAGAGTCTTCCACTGGAGTTTATCTATCATCTCCGTAACGCTTTCGCGATTACTAAATGATTCTGTAACGAAGCGCTCTGCTCTCCGTTGGATCTTCTCTATCTCTTATATCAACCCTATCTGGTATGGATCCCACACTGCTGAGAAGTATTCAAGCAGTGGGCGAACAAGCGTACTGTAACCTACTTCCTTTGTTTTCGGATTGCATTTCCTTAGGATTCTTCCAATGAATCTCAGTCTGGCATCTGCTTTACCGACGATCAACTTTATATGATCATTCCATTTTAAATCACTCCTAATGCCTACTCCCAAATAATTTATGGAATTAACTGCTTCCAGTTGCTGACCTGCTATATTGTAGCTAAATGATAAGGGATCTATCTTTCTATGTATTCGCAGCACATTACACTTGTCTACATTGAGATTCAATTGCCATTCCCTGCACCATGCGTCAATTCGCTGCAGATCCTCCTGCATTTCAGTACAATTTTCCATTGTTACAACCTCTTGATATACCACAGCATCATCCGCAAAAAGCCTCAGTGAACTTCCAATATCATGAGTAACGGTCAGAAGCCAGCAAAGTAACAACAACTCAACGTTTTCATGAATATCGGATGAATGCAAATGATTCTGTAGTTGCACATGCAGCTAAAGCTGAAAATCTAGCATTACAACTCAGAAATGTTGGAGAAAAGGTTTCAGATGTGGCTGTAATGGCGGAAGTTAGTGCGTCATTACCATCAAAATATAACACATTTAAAACAGCTTGGGACAGTGTGCCAGCTAGTCAACAAAACGTGAAAACTTTGACAGAATGTCTCATCAAAGAAGAGTCCCAGTTGAATATGAGTGATGAGGAAATTGGTGCATTTGCAGTGATGTCCATCAACAGACAAAAGGAAAACGTAAGATATCCTGATAAAACCAAAAGTTCACAAGAACGAAAAACAAGATCAGATGTGAAGTGTTTTTACTGCAAGAAGCGTGGTCGTATAGCTCACGAGTGCCAGAAGAAAAAGCTAGATACAGATAAACGTAAGAGTGGCGAAAATGAATCCGTGTGTGCATTTATCGTGTCAGCAGATAACATGTGTCGAGTTGTCAAAGTCAAGAGAGACATATGCTTAGTGGTTTGAACGTGAGCAGTCAGATATGTGGCTGTTGGACATTGGTGTATCGTGTCATACGACTTTTCGACGGGAATGGTCTTTTCAGTTCTGTCCAGTGACTTGGGAGCATGTGTTACTGGGTAATGATAATGAACAGTTAAGATATGTCAGTACACGAACAATTCAACAGATGTCATCAAAAGGGGTGGTCGAAGGACTAAATGTAAAAACAAAAAAAAAAAAAAAAAAAAAACCAGGAAGATATTTTTCTGTGAATCATACCAGCTAGACAAGGGGCATCGGCTGAAGTTCAACAACAAAAACACAAATCGTTCAATAAACCAAGCGGAATTTATTCATACAGACGTGTGTGGGCCAATGTCAGTTGAACCAGTTGGTGGTGCAAAGTTTTTTTGTCATATCCAAAGGTGATGCAACTGGATACAGAGTTGTTTATTTCCTAAGACACAAATACGATGTCATTGATCGGTTTCGTGAATTCAGTAATCTTGTGTTGAACAAGTTTGGTCAGAATGTCAAAACATTACGTGTGGACAATGGCACTAAATACATTACTTATGGTATGAAACAGTTTCTGAGGAACCATGGAATTCAGTTAGAAACAACTGCGCCATATACACCAGAACACAACGGTCGTTCTGAGAGGGACAGCTGCACAATTCTTGGAAGTACATGCACGATGTTGGAAGCCAAAGACCTTCCGAAGTTTTTATGGATAGAGGCGGTTAACACTACTGTAAACATATTAAACAGAGTTACAAAAAAACGTAATTTGGAGCTAACTCCATATGAGTTGTGGAATGCACGAAAACCATGTGTTGGACATTTTCGAGTATGTGGGTCAGATGCCTTTGCTCATGTACCAAAACAATTTCGCAACACGTTTGATGCCAAATCCAGAAAAGTTGCACTTGTTGGTTATCAAGGAGAATCAACAAATTATCGACTTTATCATCCCGTGAGTCACAAAGTGTTTGTATCGAGGGATGCCACATTCAATGTGGTTAGCAAAAGCTCAGAGTCTGCTCAACAAGAAGTTGATGACACATACTTAAACTTCAAGACTGACGAAGAACAAGACACCGTGGATTGGCCCAAGCAAGTTATTGGTGAACCAGCGCAAGCACAGCAAGGGATGGAAATTTCACAAAATGATGTAAATACGGGTAAACTGAAAACTGAAGAGCAACCTACCAAAGTGACGTCGATGGAGCTACGAGATGGTTCTATCATCCGCAAGCGAGCAAGATATGAAGCTGATTTTGCTCAGTATAATAATCCGTACAGCTTCAAAGAAGCAATTTCTGGTCCTGACTCAAAATACTGGAAAAAAGTAATTGAAGAACTGGAAGCATATGAAGACAACAAAACCTGGAAGATAGTTCCTACAACTAATAGCCAGAGTGGTATTGACTCAACATGGGTGTTCAAGGTTTTATTTGACCCAGATGGTAACATCACGTGGTACAAAGCACAGCTGTGTGCAAGAGGTTTCAAACAGGACTATGGTGTTAACTACAATGAGACTTTTTCATCAGTGATACAATATGATTCACGCAGAGTTTTCTTGGCAAGTGTCATATATAATGATCTAGAGATGGTAGAGTTCTATGTTCACACAGCATTTCTGTATGGAAGCCTTAAAGAAGTTCACATGGTTATATCTGAGGGAGTGGTGGTTAAAACAAAGAAACCTGTAGTTTGTGAGCTTGAGAAATCACTGTACGGACTTACGCAAGATCCTTGGTGTTGAAACAAGAAATTTATAGACTTTCTTTCACATTATAGTTTTCAAGCAACTGACGTTGATTCATGTTTATTCAGTGGTGATGTTATGTTGTTATCATTATTTGTTGATGATGGCCTTATTGCATCAAAGTCAATGGAAGCAATTCATAAAGTTGTCACATCACTAAAAGAAGCCTTTCAAATCACTGTCGGTGAAGGCCATTGCTTTGTTGGAGAGGAAATTGAACGAGATCGTGTGAGAAAGATAATGTTAAAATGTCAGCATCAGTATATGAGAAGAATAACTGAGAAATTTGGAATGTCTGAAGTAAAAGGTTTAAGCGTTCCTGCTGATCCTCATGTGACTCTCTTACCTAATGATAAAGAGTTCAATGGTGAAAAAGTACCATAACGTGAAGCGATTGGATCTCTTATGTTTTTGTCAGTTATCTCTCGACCAGATATTTCATTTGCAGTGAACAGTGTGACCAGATTTGTGAACAGCCATACTAGGTGTGCCATGATGCTTGCATGTTATCGCGACTTCCTTGTACAGCATGTGATTCCTGCTTTGGAAGAGCGCAGCTGTGTGGGAACCAATGTTTTCATGCAAGATGGGGCAACACCTCATGTAACTCGCCCAGTGAAAGATCTGCCTAACGCAATCTTCCATGAACGTCTTAACTCTAGAGGTTTTCCAGATGCATGGCCTGCAAGACACCTAATCTGATTCCATATGACTTGTGGCTCTGGGCTATCTAAATAAAACGTGTTTATCAGGGACATATTTGGTCTCTACCTGATATGAAAGTCAGTATACAGCCATACAGTGGTCAGATTTCATTGGAACTGCTAGGAACAACGGTTGATCACATTGTTTAATGGATACAGCATCTCATCAATGTCTGCAGTGTTAATATTGAACAGTAAGGCGTAAGTGGTGGTTAATAATATAATTGAAATCACGACCTTCTCACTTGTTCAATCTTGCCTATCCAAGTCCATTACATATGGAAATACATACTTCTTTCTTGCATTCACAGCGCCAGATTTGCAACTGGTGGCCAAAATTGGAAGTAGTTGTTTTCCAGCAAGCATCAATTTCCCATTAATGTATAACAATGTCTAACAAGTTTCATTGCCATACGATAATTACAGCCCACACTGGCCCTCTGCAAGTAATTGCACTTTAATTATAACCACCCGGTACATTCAGTTGGTCACTGTAGAAAAGAACTAGGTGGCTGATGGCCCCTAACAACTGCAAAGTGCTGGTCCACAAAATAGGTCAGAAGCATTTAACAGACAGGTTCATGACAAGAAGTTCTCTGTCTATAGCGCTCTAGTTAGTTTGTGCCTCTTTAAGACACACTGAAAAATCGCCAGGGTTGCAAAGATCCATGGATTTGTTGCTAAAGGCGGCACCCACTGCTACCTGGCTGGCATCTACAAAAGGTCCAGTCGGTGCACTGGGCTTTGGAAGTGTTAGCAATGTTGTCTTAGATAGTGCTATGTTCAAATCTTCAAATGCTTTAGATGCTTCCATAGACCATTCAGTTTTTCTGTTGTTAGAAGTGTTTTTTTCTGGTGAGAAGCAGATAGGAGGCTTCTACAAAACTGCAATGTCCCATAAATGAAGGTAGTAAAAGTTCATCACGTCAATAAATCGCAGCAGGCCACTGTATGTAGTAGGTGCGGCAAATTTTGAATAGCTGAAATTTTTCTTGCAGTGGTGGCAATCCAGTGCAGGAGACATTGTAGCCCAGAAAAGAAATCTGTGCTTTAGCAATCATCCATTTATGTGCATTAATGAGGATGACAAAATCTTCAGGACACTGAAACAGTTGGTGTAAATATTTTAAATGTTATTGCAAGGATTTAGAAAAAATAAGAATATAATCAAGATAGCAAAAGACAAATGAGAGATCATGTAAAACACTGTGCGTGAATGTCTGACACGTCTGTGTGACATTTGTTAATCCATACAGCATGAAATTGTCGTGATATAATCCAAATAGTGTGATGATGGCCATTCTCTTTATGTCATCCTTTCCTATTGAAATCTGTGAGAATGCCTTAGCACAATGACGCTAAAATAGACGCACCACTAACTGCATAATTAAAATCGGCAATATTTTGTTCCACATAGTGGTCTGGTTTTGTGAGAGTATTTAGTGCTTGGTAATTGCGATATAAACTCCACACACCATCCTTCCTTTCAACTATGCAGTGTGGGGATGACCAGTTGCTGACACAGACACCATGCTGCAAATTTCTTCCGAGGTGGGTGATGTGCACAGCAAAATACAAGCTATCTGGGCAACACAAAAATTTTATTTATTGAACAAGGACATTTTATAAACCTATTGCAGAGTCTGGCAACCTCTATTAAATTGGAGGAGTCATATTCATTTAAGCACAATTTTTTGTGGTCGTAACTCGAACGATGGCTTAAAGCTACTTTATGAAAATTTTGACGAGTTCAGTCGGCGGTGGCGATCTTTGACAACGAAGCGCCACCTCCTTTGCATTGCAGCTGCTTTGCGGCACGGTTCCTTTGGTGTGTGGCAGCATAAACAGTGAAGTAACTCCTTTGCGGCACGTTGGCTCATGGTGTGTGCCGGGTTTTTGTGAGGAACGAATCGAAATATACAAATTTTATCGCCACTTCGTCAGTAGTTGTTGCGTTCTTGTACGGAGCGTTTCGTTACTATCGAGGCTTATAACGTTTGTTTTGCATCGATATGGATCCAAAAATGCGTAAAGTTGATAGTGGAAATAGGAAGTTTTTGACTGATCGGACTGAACAATATTGTTCTGCGCTGCCTGATAGGCCTGGAGCTGTCTCAGTTTGCCTCATATGTCGAAGAACTGTTGCTCTTGTCAAAAGTGCCAATTTAAAGCGACGCTACGAAATAGCTCATCAGCAGTTCCATAAAAATTTTCCTCTGGGTAGTGAAGCTCGCAAAGAAAAACTCCAGGCATATCTAGCTCTTACAAGACAAGCAGGGCCCTCCTAGTTCGCTCTATGAGCGAGCAAGAAAAATCTGCAGAAGCAGCAACGCGTCTGTGTTCGACGCTAAACAAACACCAGAAACAATTTTCTGACTCAAATCGTAAAAAAAAGGAAAGTATTCTGGAAATGGCCTTGACGTTTTTGAAGAGGAAAAGGATGTTGTTGCAAAATTAAAGGTAATCCATTGTCAGCAAGAAGTAATACAAAAAGAACCGAAATTTTGGCTGTTGAAAATAAAGGTAGGTTGCTCGAGCGTCTGCAGAATGCGCCCTGCTACGCCATAGCACTAAATGAATCGTGAGACGTTGTTGATGAAGAACGAATGTCTATCATTTTAATGCGATTTTTGAATATTGAAAGCAAAGAATTTAGGGAAGAATTACAAGCAACATTACCGTTGAAAGGCAAGACTCGCAGAGAAGATTTAGGCCTATTCAAGACTTTTGATGACTTCATGACAAAATCAAAACATTAGTTATGATAAAATGGTGTGTCTTAATTGTCAGGGCCCCAGCAATGATCGGCAAAGAAAGAGGAATAGTAAAGAGATAAGAATGCTGGGCTACTAGTATGTGCATAGTTCACGAGGCAGCCCTTTTTGGAAAACAGTGTGACTCTGAAAGAAGTAATGGGCAGGTTTTATCAAGCTGATTAACTGTACGAGATCTCTCTCTGCTCTACAGCACAGACAGTGCATAGAATTTCTTTCTGAGTGTGATTCGGCGCTTTCTGACTTACTGAAATACAACAGTGTTCGTTGACTACGTAAAGATCAAGTAATTGAACGTTTTTAGCAAATAAAAGTAGCGTCCTTCTTACGAAACGGATTCACAAGGAGCAAGAAACAATCTGAGTTCCTAGCAAACGAACGCAGTGCGCAAGTTGTGGCTTTGTTGAAGGACATTCTGAAACATTTAAATGCGCTCGGTAGCGGGCTACAGTGAAATGCGAAATTAATATACGATCTTATACGAAGTGTGTCTTTTGTGCGTCGCAAGTTGGTTATCTTCGAAAAAATAATTGTAAGTCGATTACTTTGTCACTTTTCAACCATTTTTGAATATAAAAATAATTCTTAAACAGACATTTCAGTATTCTAAAATTTTTTGTCAGATCTTAAGAAGGAATTTGCAGCAAGATTCCTAGACTTTTCAAAGACGGAGAAGCTGTCGCGGTTCTTAAAATCGCCTTGTGAAGTTTCTCCAGCTGCAGAATCGACGTATGTGACTGCGCAGTTGTATGGAGATAATACATTTGCACGAAGAGATTTCCTTACAAACGTATAAATTAACAACCGCTGAAGAATTTTGCAGTAAACATGTCCCAGAAAAATACGAAAATTTCAAAAATACTAGCCGTGTACGTGGCTACTATGATTGGTGTCACATACTTGTGAAATTTGATTTTCAATTTTTTCAAAGAACGAATATCGCTCCAGATGAACGGCCGCCCATCTTGTAGACACTATTCGCATAAGCTGCTCTCCACGTCATACTAAATTTTAGTGATGGGCTAAACTGCGATTTTCCGATATCAGTGATTTTTGTGAATGCTACTTTTCAGTATCTGTTATTCTTAACTGTGATTTGTCGCAGTTAAGGAACATAGGTCGTGTATCCCTCCGCCACTGCTATTTCTGCGATTTCTGTGACTTCTGCGATTTCTGTTACTTCTGCGACTTACCACCGTATGAAAAAGTTACATCTGTCCACACAGAAAATTGCATCTCAACAAACCTGTCATTGGCAAGTAAATTTAATAAAATGGCTCAGGACCGCAAATGTAACCTCTCCTATTGGTTTTTGAAACAAATAGGCGTGTGTATTGTATTTTTTTTATTTTGTGAGTGAAAATTAAAATAAAAATGGTACTGAATACACGTTTTGTATACTTTTTCAACGGAAATTTGGCTATCTTTTGTATTCCAATTTTCTGTGAGTGCTCAGTCTGACATGTCTTCACGAATCAAAAGGAAGTACCTTGGGTCAGAGGTGTTGTTTCTGGATACACTTTAAACATATTTCTTGGTACACACACTGATTAGGTAGTCATGCTATATTCATTCATTTAGAATCCATTTTCTAAACACACACCATAAATATAATTTCATCCCCCTGCTTCAGTCCACTAAATCTAATCCACTTAGTACACATTCCCCGTGGCAAGGTAAACCATATTCCTCCATTGTGATCCCATTCTGGTATAGAAAACCTTTGACTATTTGTTTGGGAAGAATAGAACAAAATGTTTAAATCAGATTTGGAGGCATGTCAAAATAGACTAACAATTAAGGCAACTGCCTGTGAAAAGCATGATATTCAGGTTTGATTTCAGTATGCTACTGGTATTCTTCAATCACAGCCGATTCATTTATTGATTTTACAACACTACATGTATCTTCTGGGATGTATATGAAATGTTCCAAGCTCCTCAATTTCCCGCTTGATATCAATTTGTACTATAAATATTGCAGTAATATAATCACTGCCAACCTGTTGCAAGCCCTCTGCTGTAACACTACAATGGCAATTCACTTATCAGTTTAACTGCTTACTTGCTGAAGTAGCTTATTAGATAACACTACACCGAGTAGATGTTTCAATCTGCCCACAACATGTTTGAGAGCTGGTCACCAGGAACTGACCTAACTGCCACTGATGTAACCACCAGCCTACACCCCCCCCCCCCCCCCCCCATACAAAATGTCAATCTTGTGCCCTGCCAAGTACACCAGGAGTATGCACACATGCTACAATCTCAAAATCAAAGGTAGTGTGCTTTAGGCCCTTATAATTCTCAGCCCATTTAACACAAACCTATGGCCAACCATCCTATCATTCCACCTATTGGGTCACTACACAGGAAATCAAAGCTGCTTGTCTTTTGGAAATGATTTGCCACATAAATTACATTGGGAACAAGTCCATAGGTTGTAAACTCTATAAAATTGTAGGCATAATGTTTTGGTACAAAATGTACTAAAGCCTCTTGAAATAAGCTAATCATCATCATATTTAGTTTAGGTTAAGGGATTCTTGCCTGTTCCAATTTCAAGTGGACTGCAGCCAATCTATCCATCTTTTAGGATATCCGACATCACTTTTTCCCTTCAGGTTTATTATTAGTTCATTCCATATCTTTCTGTACTGTTCTATTTTATGACACACACACTCGACACCCAATTCATTTCTGGATTCACTATTCTTTATCCGATCGAGTCTCACCAGCTAGTGTTCTTAAGTCTCATCTCTGTTGCTTCAATCCACCTCCATTGACTGGCATACTACTTTGACCCATACATTAGAACTGGTACTCCCATCACAAAATTTTAGTATTGTCTTTCCCAACTTCGAGGATAGTTCAATTTATAGTACCTACCAGAAGTTGAAATTTTTACAATTTGTATTCATCATTGGATGTACTATACAAAACCCGCTGCTTCCTGGATTTGGGTATGTGCGCCGGCATCAGATCGAATCTGCCTGGCGAACAATGGCCGATATGCCAGCCAGCCTGGATGTGGTTTTTAGGTGGTTTTACACATCCACTAGGTGAATACTGGGCTGGTCCCCACCTGCCTCAGTTACCGGACTCGCATACATTTGAAAATGTTTGCACTATTTCATGGCTTACAGTAGATGCAGACAGGTGGGGTACACTACTTACATCCTTGGGGTTCAGGCTGGCAGCAGGACGGGCATCCAGCCACCCTCTGCAACTAACACTACGAAATCCATACTAACATGGCCGACCCCATGTTGAAGTGGGACAAAGGCTGAAAGACGATTGGATGTAATATAAAACATCTCCCCTACCAGGTATTAAACAGTAATATTATGCTGATTATTTCCGAGAAATGTTTCGTAAATGATCTGTTTAGATGACAGTTCAGTTCAATCAGTGCCAAGGAGGGAAATAAATGATCTTATGGACTTGTTATGCCCCAACCATCCAATTTCAAAAACAAAGTTATGTTTTACTGCACTCACCTAGATTTTTTTATTCTGTAACTATCTACTCTGAGTATTCTTATCTACAAAATTTCAGTTCTTAAGATATGATAGTAAAATTGAATTGCTTTGGAAGTGCACATTACAGTTTTTGACAGCAATAAACATACCTGTGGCTAATTATTTTGTTTACTTCAGACAAATACTACAGCATCTATAACCTGAAGTACACATTCTTGTTAGCACAATTTCTTAATAGGTTCCAAAACCTTACTATCTATATGTTGCAAAACATTTCAGTGTACATGAACACAGGTGAGAGGCAGTTAAGGAAGTAATTATGTGATGCTATTACAAAGGAAACCGATCTAATGAATACAGCACTTTAAGATATTCAAAATATTTGATCCCTAATGTACATTAAATTTTTAACCCCAGTCAGTAGTTATTCCTATACCCTTAACTTATAAAGAAGAGCTACTAGATGTGGAATTCATTAAATATTTCATAGTTCTTTAGATGAATCTTGCCAGTTGTGTTTCCACTTTTGAACCTGCTTCACTGGAAACAAAATTGTTACACTATTTTCAAGGACTTCTGTGAAATATCCTCAACCACAATTTCCTCTTTTTGCCCTACATATGCATTACAAATATTGTATTATGTACAACTCTTTCCTGCTCACACCAAATGCATAATACTGCTCAAAACTTAGAAACATGGAACCGATTCAAACTTTATTCCACTTTACTCACTATTCTCAACCGATCTGAATGGAAAGTGCGTGCATGCATGCACACACCTTGTTAAAGGCTTAACTACAGTTTAAAATCTAGCACTTCAAGTGTATTCTATAGAATGCGACCCTAACTTTTATGGTTTGTACAGCAGGCCAATCTTGTTTTTCTGCCAGAAACATTCTCTGCAAAAGAAGTGACCATATTTTCTTTATCAAAAATTTCACCCTTTCACAGAAGTTTTGCATTTTCATTACTTCCATTTGAAACACCCCTCTGGCCCTTTGATTTGTACACAAGGAAACTTCTGACACCAACTTCAGTTTATAATGGTACAGGTAACATTGAACACAGGTGGCATTAAATATCTGAAAAATTGGCACAGAAGGTATTCACAGCCAAAAAGTAATAGTTTATTGTACAACTTCTCTACAACACATTGCACTTTTAGCTCTGAGATAGGACAGAAGGAATCTAGGTTCTGCCTGCCAAGCATGTTGTATTCTGACATTTTTCCAAACTAATTTGCAAGATAGCTAGGAATGAAGGTTAAGAATCCAATCAAGATATATTAACTATTAACAGTTTTACATGATACACAATAAATGAAATTCTTTATTGAAGACAATTTACAAATATGTATTCTTATAGTTTTAAAGATTTAACACATACTCATTGTTTATACTAACAATACGAAAAATCTCAGACTGGGAAAGGAATGAAATAACTGTCAGACAATACCTCACATGAAGGAACAGATCAATTTTGTCTTTTACATTCAGTGCAGCAGAAGTAGGCAGTGATGCTGTGAAGGAAGTCCAGTGAAGCAAGAAACTGCCCATTACACTGATATTGACTCCATATTACATTTCAGAAGTGTAGGACACATCACAAAACACTCTGTACAAGCTACTGAAGGAATGTCAGAGGCTGGAACAACCACCCCTTCACCACAGCACTTTTTTCTGCAGCACTGGGTTTAGAAAAGTACTTAAAAATATACACAAATGACCAACATTCATGAAAGGATTTCTGTAACACTTTGTTGTTACCTTTATAGGAAAGACAAATAGGTGAGTTTCTGTAAGTAGCATTAAGTACTTAAGAACTACACAGCATGAATCCAGTTGAAATGCACACACAATTTTGAATATATGATCAATAAAACTGCAAACTGCACATTGGGGATAAAACATTACATGAAAGAAAACTACACACAAAAATTTTCATTCATTAATTCTTTTATACAACCACTTAGATACATTGAACTGATTCAAGCTTCTTTCCACTTTAGTTACTCTTGTCAAGAAGTGTTGTCAAGAAGTGTTAAATGGAAAGCAGAAATGCAGGTTCATTAATTCTTGGTTTCAGCGTTCTTCTCCACCACTGTCAACTTTGAACTGTCACTTCATTTTGATGTCATCATTGTGACGAATTCTGAAAATTTAAGTATTAAGGTGAGCAACTGCCAATCCACAATTGTCAAACAATGCAAAAAGAAGCTTCACACACTACTACATGAAGAGCACATTTCAGCAATACACACACACACATCACATCTATAAAATTTAAAGGCTAGCAGAAACTTGAGCACACAGCAATATGCTAAAATTTTGAGTGCAGTCTCATGCCTTAGTAATGAATCACTGCAAACCAATATATCTGTATACATAAATATGTAGACAAAATAGTGAATTCAAGTGAAAGAACTAAATGACTATGTACACTGAATTTTTCCATGGTTGCGAAGAGATGCCTGAATATGTCTGTATGTATGGACAAACTCTCCCATATACTTTGGAACAGAAATGAGCACTTGGGTTTAACAAAGTTCTAGCATAGAAATGATGTTACTCAGATCCTACAAGCCTGGTACAACCCCATTTTGTTTTTACTTTCTTTGTTATCTAATGACCATCCCTTTTGCACTATTTTTCAAGACTATCATATCCAGCACATTAAAATTTCTCAGGTTTATACTAGTAACTTGAAAATTCCAACTTTCCAGACCCATTTGCAGAGAGCACCACTTGGCTTCAATATCTGATCAATGTACCTTGTGGCTTGCTACAGATTGCTGTGTACATTTCTACAGAGGGGTGGCACAATTTATAATGAGCACAGTTTGGCCAGTGTCTATTGCACTACCACTATCGAGCAAACCACCCCCCTCTCTACACCCTCAATAGTCCCCTGTAGAAGACTTGGGGCACTCCTTTTCAACTTTAGGAAACAAACAAACAAGCTTTAAATTGTCCTCTTTCCTCCAGTTAAAATAACAGACTATATATTACCCCTCTGTACTATCTTCACATTTACTCAAGACTCACAGGCTCTTTATTTTGTCAAGTTACATTGTATATTATTTATCCTATTCCCTCTTTGACAACTGCCTTGATGTACCTCTACTTGTTCCTTCATTATTCTTCATGTCACCTAACCATGTAAACTTGCTCATAACTATATATCTATTTTTCTAGTCCTCCCCAAGTCCAGTGATGTCAAATGTCATGGGGGAAAATATATGAACAGCCACTGGGAGCTGTCTAAGGCCAAGAATCTGGTGCTGTTATGTTCATATATTTGTAATGTGGAGACCTGGCAAACAGGAAAGAAGTTTTCTTCATGGACACATGAATCAAGTTACACCAAAAATTCAGGCAACTAGTGAAGAAGTCAATTACATTTCTAAAGTGCTTATCCTAATAAAAGGAGATTATAGCTTAATAGGAAGCTCTGTAAACACTCAGATTATTTACACTGGAATTCAAATTCCCATTGTTGAGAATATGGGTGGGGATGCAGAGCCAACCAACACCGATCTCAACATATGCTTGGGTAAGGAAAGAAGTATCACTAACACTTTTATATAGAACAGAACCATTAGGAAAACAGTAATTTTTTTATGGGGCAGATTATGTGGGACAATGAAGATAACAGATGACATAGAAAGAGAGGAACATCAATCCATTTTTGGAAAGAGAGATAGGATGATTTCATCACTCCATTTAATACACAGTGAAAAAGCTACAACATTAAGACCAAGAGCCATGCCCGATTAACACTGATCAGATACTGCAACCCAGTGTGAAGAAAGAACTGATATGAGATTACTACAGATGACTTATAATTTTAATGATAAAGATGAAGACAAAGCAAAATGGCATCTAGTGTTTGGAGCTGAAGCTGAAATGAAACATCTTTTCACTGTACGAAAATATCAGTAATGACTGACAAAAAGTAACAGCCAAACTGAACCACAATTTAAAAAAGCAATGTCACATCTGCAGGGCTGTAGCTGCAACAAAAATTGAGTTCAATTAGAAAAGAGTTCTGTTCTCAGCAGATGAAATTTTAAGATTTTCAAGAAAATCTCAAACCACAGCATAATATTAATTAACTGTTTTGAACCTTGACAACTATGAAAGTTTTTGATTTATAGTAGTATCAGCTTTCAGTACAAAACCTTATATGAAGCACAAATCCTGTAATTAAATTTTTAAGTAGGCTAAGCATGACAAATATAGCAGCAGAATAATTTCTGAGCAGAATGTTAACTATTCATAACAGACTATCCCAATTTGCGTAAACATACACTGATTGGCACCAGACAGAATACAAATGACAGAAGGAACACAATGTTATTCCACAAGGGCTACCTGTAACTCCCTGGCCAATATTAAAGAAATAAATCTCATGAATAATGCAACCTGCCAAGAATACAATCAACTTCAAATGCAAAAAGACGAAAAATTAACAACCTAACTGAATTATCCCCAACCTAACAGAATTACTTGAAGGTAAGTGACACTTCTACATAACTGCCAGAAATCAAAGGCTCACTTTTCCAGTACATTTTGCCCACATTTATAATAAAGGAAAAGTCTGAATTAAGGAAAGGATATATTTCTTTCCCACACAAATCAAAAATGTTGACATAAAATACATTTACAACCCATGCAAAATTACTAGCAATACCAGCAATTACCAACATAAACCAATATTAGAATAAGAGCAGTGTCACAGTAACTATTATAACACAACCAAACATTACTTCCCAACATTTGCCGATCTATATACTATCATATCAACTTTCACATTGCATAAATTGAAGAACATAAACAAAACTAAAAAGAAACATGTATGGTAGGTGCTGCCAAAACTGTAACTTTTATACTTATGTTAACCCTCAAGTGAGTGTGCCCGTGTATAAAGCACACCAATAACAAATGACAGTGTTTTTGTTCTGTTCCACTGTTGTACCTATTGCTTCTTTATTGCTTCCAGTAACACAGTAATAAGCTGTCATGTATCCAAATGAACAGCAGTAATATAAAATAAACAGCAATGTAGGCAAGAAAGTTTACAATCCATGCAAGAAAACACCCAGATTCCGAGCTTGCAGCAGAATCCTATAATTGGGTCATTATCTACAAGATAATTAGTAATCAAATGAGCAATTGTCAGGTATCTGATCCAACTTTACTGTTTAATGCTCTGAGGGGCTCATTACTGAGGATAACACTTGCATTTGTCCATAATGAAAGGCTTGTTATTGTTTCAGTAAACAGTAATATATATCATAGTTTATGATAACGTTGTCTAATTAAACTAAGATTAAACTGATTTTGCTCATACATGTTTACCTTGTTAACAAAGGGCAACTATTCTTTACACTGCACAAAGTGTGCCACATGCCCACGTGTTAAACTGCTCGAGGGTTAATACAAAATGTCTTGCACCGACCAAATATTACCTCCATCCCTCAATCATTTTCCTGTGAACTAATTTTTCCAAGGAAGTAGAAAAAATGATTTGCTCAACTTACTCAAGAACACTATAGTTGGGTACTTGTATGATTTATGGAAATAAGAAAATATTGCAGTTATGTGAGCAACGTATGTTGGAAAAGACTAGATTTAAACATTATACCAGAACAGTTAAAATTCCCAAAAAGCTCTATCCATGGATAATACACGTGACTAAGTGTGAAAAAGAAATGGGTCTACAGACCCTACAATCTTCACACAAAGGCATTAAGATAGCACAAGATTATGGCATTTGAGTAAGCTACTAAAATAACATTTTTTCAAAATGGATAACTTAACATATACTTTTCAAGCTCTCAACCTATTTTCAGGAAGCAACATGTCACTTCACTCACTACCTATAAATCCATTTACAAGCCAGTAAAAGGCTGGTATAGAAGGCTTGCAGTAGTCTGCTAACTGATGGTAAATTTTGATTGACAAGAGTAACTATGTAAAAATTTCAGAATTCAAATGTACACATCCATGGGTGTTTGTAGCTGGCACCTTTTCTGAAAATGCTCACATTATAGTAACTACACCTTACAGAACCAATAATGATTCCTCATTCTTAAACTTTTTCAGATCTATAAATCAGCCAAACCTTTCAAACCTTCAACAAAAATAAAATTTTTACTAAGTCACTCAAGTGCAAGGCCAGTGGTCAGAAACTAATATCTTAAATGGATAACAGTTTTCCACTATGTATTAACAAAATCAATTTGTTTGCTAGTATTCTTACTACATCGAGAGCACCCACTTCCTTAGCAATGAATATGCCTTTCACAACATGGCTCGCTTGGAGGAAAGCCCTAGAGCCACTAGTGGGAACATAGGTCAGTGTTTGCTACAACTAGAGGAAGAGCACTAGCTTGGAAACTAGTGAAATGAGCTATTCCACATGTCAACAGCATTCATTTACTGTTTACAAGGTGAAATTTTCAGCTTTGTAATAAAGCTAGGTTGACGGGACTGCTAAGAGTGCTCACCTTAAATATATCCAGCAGGAGTGAATGTGTGTCAGGCTGTAGTTTTCACTAACAACTTTTAGTATGTTATCTCTAACACTCAGAACTGCAGAAAACTACCCAGAATATAAAATCAATCATTCCAAAAACACTGGCATGAATAGTACACATGGGAAACTATGTGTCTTACCATGAGAACTGTGATCACTTACTCAAGATCTAAGAGGGGGAACTTAAACACAAACGAACATCAATATATTACGACCAGAAACATTTCAGTGCTGTGACTTCGTATTCGATCTGAACAACAAACTTCTCTACTGACCTGGCAGTGTTACATAGCTATTCAAAATGGAAGTGTAGGATTTGAATGAAGTGGCCAAAGTAAAATGGTACTTAATGTGCAAAAGGCTTTATTCAAATGTGCTTATTCTGTTTCAATTTGCTTTGACCACTTCACTGAAATCCCACATCTGGACTTCATAGCTGTAACAGAACATATCAGTAGAAAGTTTTTTGCTAATATTGTGGTACTTCAAGTAGAAGGAAATACAGCAGTAAGTCATGACACTGAATTGTGTATGTTTTGCCCTATTATATCGATATTTTGTTTCTTCACAATATGAAAGATCCTCTCTCCATTTCATCTGGACTTGTCAAAGTCAGGTTATATAGCATTTCTTGTCTTCTGGAGTGTAATAGCAGACCTCTACTTCCACCCTCCCACACAGATAATACCCTGGAGTTTTCTAGTCAGTACACAGGCCATTCCATGTCCTCAGATGATTAATACAATAATCTCCAAATAGCATGTTCAGATATGTAGTTATTTGTGAAGAATGGGTGATGTCAGTAATGATGGCATCACATGGATTTCTGTATACCCAGTAGAATGATTTCCAGTAACTGGCAGCATATCTGTAGATACTTGAGACTATTTAGTCATCAGTAAAGCTATTTTTGAAACACACCACACACACCATCCACTTCTAAGTCAACAGTGTGTAATTGCTACAAGTGATTTGCCTATGCTTTGTCAACTATGCTTCACTGGTGAACAGAAACCCCTACAGCTTTTGTGGACACCATTCAGAGAACTGTAAAATTTTTAAAGTCAGTGCCATGAAGGTGCTGTTAGAGCAAAATGTTGAAAACATGAGTATGAAGGAAAGTCATATTTGCACAACCCTGCTCCAGCTGCTCATACTCTTGTATTCAGGCTACCTCTTAGTGATGTGGATTTGGTCAGAGCTGCTGACATGTTAGTTGCATCTCTGATCTCAATTAGGGTTCTTTTTCAGTTGCATATTTTATTCTTCATACTAAAAGAAATGACCACTTTTACATTCCCAGAATTAACATTTTCCAACAATCTAAAACATTTTTATCACTCCCATTAAATTGTGTATGTTCACAATGTTAATTCACACCAGGTTTTGTATTACCATACACTTTTTGCATGATTTACAGTTTATGAAACTGTCTGAAGAACAAACTGATGCAATGGGCATAAAATTAAGCTTGCCTGGCACTGGCCTCAAAAGTAGTGTTTTATGCTCTACTCAACACATCCAAGTCAGTAAGAATCTGAAAAATTTGTGCTGTGTTCCTGCCACTGCTGAGCTCTATTTGACATGACGGCTGATGGGAGAAACCAGGTTCATTCAAATGAAGGTATCATGGCCTCTCAACAGTTTTCAAATGGTCCCTTCTGTGCATGCACCACTTCATAATGGTTGTGATCATCATGACAACTTTGCATTACACACGTTTCGAGTGTTTAGTTGTTTGGCCATTAGCAGTGCTATGTGACACCTTTATCTTCCCTTTGCATTGCTCCAATGTTTTTGTTTGAATAACTGAACACTGCACAAGTTACGTACTTTTTTAAGCATAACATGACACTGAGAATTTATTTTCATTGTCAAGTAAGAATATTTACTTAAGTATTTTTGTGATGTTTCACTAACAGTATGAGTGATGGGTTGCATATGTATGGTTTTCTGCATCATAAAGGCAGCACAGCACTTTATAACCACAAAAAAGTTACGACAGTGCAGGAGGCAAAATATCACAATAACTGAGTAAATATCTGCACCTGACAATCAGAAATTCTCTAAATACCATGCAAAGCAAAAAAATTTAACTGTGCAGCGTTTCATTATTTAAATAATGAAAGAGTGCAGGCTTTTCATAAATATTCATTATAACAAATGAAATTAAGTCAAAATTTATAATTCCCGGACAGTTGCCAGTTCTACTTATATCAATAGCTAAACGTAGTATAAAAATCGGATAACCTTAATTAGGTAATGAAAGACCCTGGGGAGTATAGAGCATATTATAAACTACACATAGGCAAGAGAGATCCTATACGTAACCTTTACTGCTTAAAAAGTTATTTCCCACATTTATATTTTGTCACATTTTTAGATATTTTTTTCTCAATTTTCTTCAAAACTGAGAAAGTGGGATTTCACTTATGATGATTTCAAAGACAACTGCCATAATTTTAAAGCACTGCACATATAAAACATTAACCTCTTTGCAACAAACCAGAACAGACTATTTTCAAATAATTGTTTAAATTATAACTGCTTTACTATTAGAGCAATATATGGTTCATTGCTTAAAACTATTACTGTTCATATTTCTCAAAAGATATGTGATTCTTTAGTTGTTTTCACTGAATATAAGAACAGTCTGGAACTCCCAAGTCAAAGTAACTTAAAAAATTATGGGAACTATGTAAAACAGCACTATGTGTATACTTATTGTGCTCAAAATGTATCCAGACCCATTACAAACATGCTGTAACTGCATCTACTGCAGAGGAGATCTTTTAACAGATCACAAATTCATGCTCAACTGCCATATTTCCTGCAGTGGTCACTGCACACTACATGTTGTTTGAGGAAAGAAGTCCAGGGGACCTAAGTCTGGACTTTAAAATCTAGGTTGGTTGATTTGGGGAAAGAAGTCGTGAGGTCATTGGTTTCATCTGAGTAGGGAATGATGGGGAAAGAAGTCTGCCACGTCCTTTCAAAGGAACCCTCACAGTATTTGACTGAAGCAATTTATGGAAATCATGGAAAACCTAAATCAGGATGGCCAGATGCGAATTTGAAACCATCATCCACCCAAATGTAAGTCCAGTGAGCTAAACACTGTGCCACCCCACTCTGACTTTAGGATCTAGAGAAGAGTTTCCACAGCGAATCTGAACAGTGCCTCCCTCACATTAGGGCATCTGGTACCTGATATTTTCTCAAACATGGTGGACCATAACCTTCAAACACACACTTGTGTAAAATTTACCATTCCTCTATTCCTTTAGCAGACACACATTCCATTTCAATCAACTTTTGAATGAAAGAAAACTAACATTATTTCATTCTTTATTTGCTCTTGTGGATTTTTGTTTTGTTTCAGAAGAGCTGCTAGTGTCAGTCAGAATCTGCCTTTTGAAATCTTCCAATAACATGTTTTTGTTTCACCAGCTGTCTTACTGTCCAAATAGATTTGGCTCATTCTTTAAATATGCCAACAGTTCATGACTAATTGTTGCACAATGATATTCCTCCTGCTCCCTGGATGTAACATTAGGTACCAACCCCGTTCACCCATTTCACTTTTCCAGTCGTCTATCAGAATAGACAGAACTGATTTTACCACATTTATCTCCTGTGCTACAAGCAAACAGTTAAACTGATCACTAATATAAAGCCCTTCCACTTTGGTCACCTTTTTATGAATATGAATCGACATGGGATTTATCCAGAGCAACAGACATCTTCACATTAATCTCAGAGTGGTTTATGCCACCCAAAACATTCTGGGCATAATTTTGTCCTTTGGAGCCTCAGAGGTCATACCAAGTCCCCAAACCAAATCTTGTACAGGTTTCCCATTTTCACTTCAAGCACTATTAAAGCTAACTTGACATTCCCACCACATCCCTCCACACTGACCAGGGGGAAAAAAAAAACGAATGTCAATTGCAAGGAGTGAACAGTTTACTACCAGAACACGAAAGTTTTCTTGAGTTGACTGGCATGTCACCACTCCATTCGGCACTGTAGATATACTGTAAATTTGGCACTGAATGTACTATAGTATCCAACATTTGAAGGCCTGAACAGTCATTTTGTTTTCCTCGTTTATCTTCCTTACAGTATATTTCGTTGTTGTACTAACTCCTACATTAATAAAAACTAAATTCATTCTGATTATGAATAGGCAGGCTTTTTTGTACGAGTTTGATATTAGTTCTCAGTACAAAAAATGAATATATCTATGATGAAATTAAAAAAACTCAATTGTCAAAAAGATTTATCTGCCTTAATTTTACTTGCAGAGACTTCATCTACTTGCACTAATTACAAGAGCATCAACTTCGTTTTTCTCTCTCAAGCATTGCAACAGAACATACATACTACAAAGAATATCAATTAACCAAATATCTTCACATACAAACAGGAACAAATTCTAAACAATGGGGAACTAATTACCAATTCTGAACTGCAAAATACTAGAAGAAGTAACACAAAGTGAATCAACATCTACATATTCATAACACTGCAGTGTAAGAATTTCTTTCTTAGCAGCAAAAGATAATTCCATTTATCTGTTATTCATGCAGCTCTACAGCAGTTTCTGCCTTACTAAAATGGCAAACAATCTTAAAAGTATCACTAAATTTAATATAAAAAGCATACTGTGAATGTCAAACACTTAAGTGAAGACTAATTTTCAAGCTATGTGAACTGTTGCATGCTATTTAGCACTGATTAAAATTTGGAATGCCAAGAAAATTAAAATCTACAAAGGAGGACACTGTGAGAAATGGATAAAAAATAAAAATAATGATGTTTAAGGTTTTAATTTTTCTCAGCAGTAGCCAACATGGCTATAAAGTCAACATTTCGGATAGGAAGCTAAAATCAGAAATTGGTATTGTGAAAAAGGTATTACCAGAACTGAAAAAAGTTTTACCCCAAGCCTACACAAAATCAATGCTAAATATGCTTACAATTAACTGAGTATTCTAATTAGATAAAATGGACGCTGAACATTCTACTGGAGACACTTCTTATTAATCCCAATAATGTCAGTTACTTCATGAATGTCAGTTTATTATATAACCGCACATTACAAAATATGACAGCCCCTTGCAGAAAATCTTAGACGTCTGCTTAGCACAACTAACTTATCAAAGCACACAATTAGAGATCCTCCCTCATTTGCAGATACAATAATTATTACGACTGTGTGAGAAGACAACCATGCCATTAGTAATGATTCAGGAACACTTGCATTCAAACTGCAACTATAACACTTAATTCCACTGCCAACAGCTTATACAGCTATGTTATAGGACAAAAAAGTCTGCTAGTTACATAATTTAGTAACATGAAAAATTACAAAAGAAGCTAATTCAGTCCTCTAGTCATTAACACAATTTGCAGGGACTGTTAAAAGCTGCTGTTTTACATTTACTGTCCATTAACTAGCTAAACACTCAATTTCACAAAATGAAAATTATGTAGACTGGCTTGCAAAGAAAAAAAATCATGTACCAACAGTGACAAAGAAACTAAAGTCAGTAAAATGGACTAAACCTACAATAACTGTGTCCAGGGTTAAAATGTTCTGTACGATGCACAGCAATGCTTTGTTTGGTTGCATGAATAATGGGTTAGAAAAGTAAAAACTATACATAAACATTAAAAAAATAATGAAACAAAAAGTCACTGAGAACCTTATACTGGGGGTGCTTGAAGACAAATAACATTCCGAAAAAGCATTTTAAAGCACTGACCACCGGAACTTTAGACAGCTTTGGCCTGAGCCCAGTCTAACTGCTACACCGAGTGAAAATTATTTGAGCAAGGGCATGGAAATCTGCAAGAGGAGAAATTTGCAATCAAGAGTGACCACTTCATAATACAAGCATTATTGTGCATACAAAGTCACGGCTATAGGTCTGACATATTTACAGTTACACAATTTAATTTGAAACTAAGTATTATTATGTGTGTGGTAAGATACAATCATCAAATTCTTCAATGTTCAGGAGTACAACTTTTTTTAAGAGCTTGTCTACTGATGATTGCACCTGGCCACCACAAATTTACCATCAGTGCAGCTGTTACCTCTAGGTAATGAAACTACTTCACTGCAGGGAACATTAATAGTTTCATTTTTACTATAATGTCTACATCCTGAAACAAAGATTAAAGTGGTATATTTCTTTCAAACTATAGAAATACACTGAAGGTCCCTGTATTAAAATGATCTTCCACTCTCTAAATGAATAAAAGTTTCACGCACAATCTTAAAAATCTGGAAGGGAATCCCTGGGATTTGCTTCCATTAATTGTTAGAGGCAATCCGCATTGGTAATTTCAGGAAAGATATAACAGATAAGTACTAGCATTACAGTTCTTTTTAGGAGAAATGTACACTTGACACAAATGAATTTCCACAATACCTTTCAGCTGAACTAGTGTTCCATGAACTATGACTATAATCTATTAACACCAACAGAACAATTCCTTTCTGACAACCCCTGCAAATTCTGTACCCATCCCCACCCATACCAATAGACCTGCTGAAATAAATCTCACTTTTGTCCCATTTTCAATAAAAAAGTATTATAATCAAAATTGCAATGATAATATTTCAGAATGCAGTTCCAAATGTTATACAATTTTACACATGGCTGAATTCTTTCATAATATTTATGTGTAACTTTCAGCATTAAAAAATCAAACTGCACACCTTAGTGTGTGCAGATATTATGTGTATTATGGTCACCACTACCACCACATCATACCTAAGAATTATGTCTTGTAATAAAGACTTCAGTGCAGCTTCAACACAAAATATCAGACTTTTTCACACTCCGTGAGAGTATGAATGAAGCCATGAGAGCTGAGTAATTAAAATATTTTAGATCTATGCTGTCACTGAACTGGTAGAAAGCTGACAGCAAAGCCACATACTGAAATTAAACTTTATACACAACTTAGCTGCAATGAAAGCTTAGAATAGTCAACTAATTTGGGGCACAGGGTCACAGTCATGTGGAGCACAATATGGTCAAGGGAAGACATATCCAGAAAAAAGATTTGTGCTGTTTATCATGCAAGACAACTAAAGCATTTTCTATTTTAAAGAACTTATCAGCCACACAATATGAGGGAATATCTGGCAGACAAAAAATTAAAGACTTCTTCTGTAATACTTTTGTGGTATTAGGATTCAAGTGAACTGTTCTTGTACCAGCAACTTCAATCTGAACATTTAAGTGCCTACATGCAAATGAAATCAATCATCCTCCTCTGACAGAAGAAAACATGGGTAAGTTGATCTACAACACACAAAAGAGCCATATGCGAGAGAAGAAACAACTGAAAACAGATAATCCCAGGTACCATTTCATATGGGGGAAAAGCTACGTTCAAGATCACACACACACAAGTAACAAAAAACAATGCTGCTGCTGTTTCCTACCTTCATAATTAACTTGTCCATCACCATCAATATCAGCTTCCCTTATCATTTCGTCAACTTCTTCATCAGTCAGCTTTTCACCCAAATTTGTCATAACGTGCCTTAGTTCTGCAGCACTAATAAAACCATTACCATCCTTGTCAAATACGCGGAAGGCTTCTCTTATCTCCTCTTCACTGTCTGTGTCTTTCATTTTTCTTGCCATCATAGTGAGGAATTCAGGGAAGTCAATAGTACCATTTCCTAAAAATAATGACAATAATATTAATAATAATAAATGGAATACATTATGTTCTGAGTGAAAACTAACATCTGACATACAAATAAATGTTCACTTAATGCTCCATAATATAGGCAATTTTTTCCCCACAAGTTAGGATTTTAATTACCTTTGCATTCTGAATTCAATGTACAATATGCTATGCAGGTTACACAACATACCAGAATTATTTTCCTCCTCTCTATTTCATTTAGAGATGCACACAATACAACTATTATTGATATTCTGCATAATGTAAATATCTCAAATTTTGATGATGTGGCTATAATGTGAAATGTACATTCGAGAAATCTGGTCCTGCATAACTTTGAAAATATGTCTCTCCACAACATGCAGCACCTTTCTTTCATCATCTCCCACTGGGGCTTGTTGAACATTTCTGCTGTATTAACTATGACTAAGCATACTCATAATGCAACAGGCCTAGCTTCTGCAAATATTCTCTTCCTGTTTATTAATCCTACTACTAAGTCAGACTAACAAAAAATATTTAAAAAATTGTTAGACACATTTCCACCTCACTGTTTTAACATCACACAAGGAATCAAGTTAAAAAGATCAAGAGAAATTGGGTTTTACTGATGTGATCTTTAAGCAAGGGGAATGCTTCAGGAAATTAAACTAATGAACATACATGTTCCAGAATTTACCAAAATGTCAGAATCTCTCTTACAAGCAATTTGTCCGAGAACTGCTCTCAGTGGGAGATGTAGGAAATAAAGGTGAAAGTGAGTGGTAACCATTTAGAGATAAGGACAAATATTGCCCTACAATACAAAATATTCTCCACCTTTGGTGGGCAACACCAGCAATCCCTCACCAATATAAATGGCAACTACCTGTGATATCAGCAATATTACCCAGCCATACAATAAAACTGCCATCTGTTGCAGTCACACTGCAGCAACACTACACTGTTATAGTGCCATAAGATATGGCTCATAAATGCACTTTTAGAGAGCTACAAATGTCGCATGCCAGGACATTTATAAATATTGTCAACGCTAATGTACCTACCATCCAGCCTTTTAGTATGCTGGATGCTACTTCTGCTTTTGACATCTTTAGTAAGAATGACACTGACTGTCTTTCACTAATAAGCAAACTCAACTGTATACTCTAATACTCTGTAGGCACATGTGTTGACTGGGTAAATAACGCATCACTGACCGTGTAATTTTATGATAAGTGTTGAATCAAACACTTGCCTTCCTGCTTTTAAGGTTACATCAGAAGCAGATTCTTCACATTCTGTAAGTTCTCAATTTCTTGGTAAAATTAAAATCTTTTAATCCAATTTAGCAATAGATTTATGTCCCAACCCACTGATAAGCACTTAAATAAAACCTTGCTCCATGGCTGAGGTCACTATTCATGTTTTTGCAGTGGTGCTCTACTCTGAGGTAAGCCTGTTCAAATTCTGATGGTGGCTGGTAAGGGGAGGAAAGATGCTGGCAAATAGTTCCCTATCACCATTCTGCACCAATGTCCCAGAATAAATTCCAAACCTCTCTCCATCACTAAGTGACTGCATCTGAAACTGTTGATGGTGATTCGTCTGTCAGATGGAGATGTTAAGCTCAGTGGCCCTCTTCAGGAGGAGGAGGAGGAGGAGGAGGAGGAGGAGGAGGAGGAGGAAGCAGCTGTGTGTCAGCACCAGATTTCACTCTCCTTTCTATCATCATCTCCAACACAATGCAAAAACACTACACAAATAAACAGTAAAAACAGAAAACCTACCGAATTTGATGTATGTAACAGAAAAACAATTTAAATACAGAATGACCACCTCTAACTGGTTAGCACTGTGTGGAAGGACTTGGATTCAATTCCAGCACCACTTCAAAGTTTCTCTGATGTGGGATGGCCTGGAATGGGGTACATTCAGCCTTGTGATGCCAAAGTAGGATCTGCTTGAATAAAGAAGCAGCAGTACCACCAAGATTCATCTACTGACAATTACAGCTGGGAAGTTCAGTGATACAATGATCAAATTTCATAATCTTAGATTGCTCCTGTGTTTTAGGCAGCAGTCTGCCAGCAGGGTCAGGTTAAGGCATAATCTCTGAATGGTGATTACATAATACAGAATCTACCAAATTTGGCTAATGTATGTAATTACAGGAGGAAAATTAATTTCAAGCACACCTCTTTGCTACACTCCTAAACAGACAGACTGGGGACCTACCACAATGAGGTGTGTCAGTTTTGTATTTACCCCATTCAAAAATATTTGCCATGAGTAATATTAACAACATTACAACCATTAGTTGTCACTCAGGAACATTCCAAGTACACCCTTTCCCACTGGTTAGTTAAGGCCTTAAGCAGTTTGGCCTGTGACACTGCTACAGAAATACATTTGGATTACAAATGTCTAGTATCTAATGATGTTGAATGCAGTACCTGTACAGCCAGTTCATTGTAATCCTGAATGGAAAATTAATTTTCCAGCTCTGATCTAAAAATCAGTACTTACTGGGTTTCCACCAATGTCTGAAAACTAAATGTCACATGCATGAAACCAATACTACAGCTTTCTTTTGCTTTTATTAAAAATGTACCACTAACAGATTCAGTCTATCAACTCCCACATAAAATGCAAAATAAGAAACAGTGTTCTGGTTTGAAAATCCATAAAACTGCTGACCTACATTTATTAATAATATAAATGTATGTCAGTTTAGTGATCAGTTGACATTATCAGATGGAGTGAAGTTCACCATGAAGTTACAAAAATTGTCATAACTACATACTGGTGATACATTTTTTAATTTGTGGCAATGGCTCAATGTACAATGTTCTGAATCTCTTTCTGAATACTCCTTGTTTTCAGAAGGATTTGTTTTTCTTTAACTTAATGAGCTAAAACTTATTCATGTGACTGTCATAAAACACAAAATAACTTGTGTATGTTTTACAACGACCTTCCACTAGAGCAATAACAAAACCTAATCTATTGTACTTTTCTATTTATAGACACTGCAAATTCTTGGTGGAATTAGAGTGAGGCTGACTGTCAGCTTCAGCAGTTATATGAAAAAAATTGTGGATGTGGCAAGAATGTGACCCAATGAATGCAGCGACAATGACTCACTGGATCCAACAATAGTTTTCTACAAACAAGTCTAATGGTGGAAAGATGAAGTGTGTGTATGTTAACTTGCAAATTTGTCTTTTAGGCCGCTGTTCTGTTTGCTGCACCATACAGTTAATACGAGTTGTCAGTGCGAAAAACGGTGTGTGAGTACAATGAAAAGAAGTGAATAGAAGAAATATAGCCTGTATGTTTTAGAACTGTGCCTTACAGAAATTTTAAATGGAAAAACAAACATTAAGAAAGACAGCCAAATGTTTCAAATTACCAAAGAAACCCTAATAAATAGGATTCAGGGTCATCTTAGTAAAACAAAAGGTGGTCAGCCAGTTTTTAGTGCTAAAGAAATCTGGTCACATTTTTTGTCAAACTTTCTTTGTAATGTTGTTATGACACTGGTGTTAAGATTTAATTATTGTACCAGATTTATTTTTCAGTTATTGGACATTTCAGAACAAAGTCACCCTGAGCCACAAACAATCCACAATTACAACAGAATTCATCAATTTCACCCCCACCTGGGGATAAAGTTGACTAAAACAGCTTTTTTAAATTTTATTATCTGTTAGAGCAAAAGGTGACAGATCAAAAATTTTGCTACTACAGCTCAGTACCCAGGGTCTGAAAGAAAAACCAATACATTACTGTTACTGGGTTTTGAAGTATTTAAAGTCCAAAGTCAGTCAACTTTATCCTATTTGATGGTACGTTTGCTTTTCAGTGTTTTACGAGTCAATAGAAAAGGAAAAATATGCAAAGTTTACCATCTGCATCAACTTCATTTATCATGTCTTGTAATTCTGCTTCTGTTGGATTTTGACCAAGTGAGCGCATCACAGTTCCGAGTTCTTTTGTGGTGATTGTCCCATCACCATCTTTATCAAAGAGGGAGAAAGCCTCTTTGAACTCTGCAATCTGTTCCTCTGTTAGCTGATCTGCCTGTAATTTTAAACAAATCCATGGAATAGTACACAAGGAGCACACATACAAATCTGGATATCAACTTTTCACTACAGTACTTAACATAACAATGAAGACTCACGTTTGGCACACAAAAACCATCCTGTCAGTTGTCAAAGGTCTGTTACAGTAAAGAGGTGAAATATTAATGTAGATACGTGTAAGTGTTGTCAATTCTTATGATAAACACATCTGAAGTTTCAGTTTCATATAAGTGTTGCTGCTTTTAATCACTAGCTAAATTCTGAATGATTAAAGCACTACTGTGTAGTACTTGTCTCATTGCCAGTTTAGCTATGACATCAGAACTGATATTTTCTCACTCCATTCCAGATATGTAAGGTAACAGCTTAGATTCACACTTCATGCATCATTTGCATGATAAGTCTTGATTTGGGACAAGCAATTTTACACTGACATAACAGGTTAGTTTGGAACTATGGTTACATTTTTAACGTTTATAAGCTTTTGTTTGAACTGAATACGTTGTGTATTTTTAAAATTTAGGTTGATGCCATTTGCATAAAACCAGTCAATAACACTTAACATAGAAGGTCTATTGACCAGGAGTGCATGTCATTTGTAGCTTTGGAGCAGTCAACATTACAGAAACACAAAATAGCAGGTCAGCAACTGGAAGCAGTTAATACCATAAATTATCTGGGAGTACGCATTAGGAGTGATTTAAAATGGAATGATCATATAATGTTGATTGTCGGTAAAGCAGATGCCAGACAGATTCATTGGAAGAATCCTAAGGAAATGCAATCCGAAAACAAAGGAAGTAGGTTACAGTACACTTGTTCGCCCACTGCTTGAATACTGCTCAGCAGTGTGGGATCCGTACCAGATAGGGTTGATAGAAGATATAGAGAAGATCCAACGGAGAGCAGCGCGCTTCGTTACAGGATCATTTAGTAATCGCGAAAGCGTTACGGAGATTATAGATAAACTCCAGTGGAAGACTCTGCAGGAGAGACGCTCAGTAGCTCGGTACGGGCTTTTGTCAAAGTTTCGAGAACATACCTTCACCGAAGAGTCAAGCAGTATATTGCTTCCTCCTACGTATATCTCGCGAAGAGACCATGAGGATAAAATCAGAGAGATTAGAGCCCACACAGAGGCATACCGACAATCCTTCTTTCCACGAACAATACGAGACTGGAATAGAAGGGAGAACCGATAGAGGTACTCAAGGTACCCTCCGCCACACACCGTCAGGTGGCTTGCGGAGTATGGATGTAGATGTATTCACTTTTTAACAGCAGAGTGCATATTTCACTAGATTGGGACAGTATATTACCATCAGATAAGAAAATGAATACATGAGTACAATATTTCAAGATCTATAAATATGAAATTAGGAGCTGTAAAGCACTGAAATTATCCCTCAGTTTGAGATAGCAACAAAAAGTTTATCTGTCAAGGCCATGATTACAGTAAAATAGGACCTATGGGGCCACAAAATCGAAGTAAGTTGCAGAGTAAGAATACAGCTTTAGGTACAATCACATCACTATGAAACGTGAAAGCTGACAGTATGTAACAAGCCTCAGCTGCATTCAAATATTATAAGGAGGAGGCTCCACAACAAACCATCTCATTTTTAAGAAAAACAATTTGACTTCTCCCTCAAGATCAAGTTAAACAGTATCAAGCAGTTCAGGCTGTGGCAATAGCAACTCTTCAAACCACTACCAACATAACACAGCTTACACGATGAAAACAATTAAAAGACAATATCTTTAGGGAAGAAAACTACATTGTCTCATTAATAGGACTAACAGGGGATAGTGAATAGATATGAAGGGCAGCAAGAGTGAGTACAGGATGTTGGACATATGGAATCGTCAAAAGAAGAACTGAACTGTCAACACTTGCAGATTCGAAACTATACAGTGAGAGCCTACTTACAAAATGTCAAGAACCAGCTTTAAATAACGAATACAGGTCCTGCAACCACCTATTGGTCTAATAGGAACTGTGAAGGTTAATTACAGCATGGACAGAGGTTTCAGCAGTCACTCTTCCTGTGCACCATACATGAGTAACAAAGCACTAATAACTGGTAAAATGGGACATACCCTCTGCAGTGCACTTCAGTGGTTTGAAGAATATAGATGTAGAATATTCCATAATGAGTTATTGTCAGTAAGTGTTATGGATGTATTGTACCTTGTCAACCTAGTAACCTATGTTACTTTTATTCTAAATTTGTAATGAACATCAAATGGCAATAATAGTATTTTAAGATTATACTTTGTGTACCCCTTTCTGTATGGGCTACAACTTACAGCTTTTTTACTGTGGAATACACTGTGGGACCAAATCAAATTTCCCAACAGATGATTCACAACAAAATAATTTATTTAACCTAAATGACTAGCAGCTCCAGTAAGTATTGCTAACTTATAACACTATATTCCTTTGCTAGAGCAAAAATTTAAAAATCCTAATAGCTGTCTTTTCCACCACTGAAAAAAATGGTTTAATTTCCTGTTGAGAATTAAATCATGACGTGAAATACGGATTGACTGGTCAAGGACAGTAAAGGAAATCTACAGTACAGTGTTCAAATCACAGGAACCATGCCTGCATTTGCTTTAACAATATTGTGGCACCACAGAAGACCTAAATTTGAATTTGGGACTTTAGCCCTACCACTGAAGATTGGAAGTCCATTCACAAACTTTGGAATCCTCCCTGCCGCCCCCCCCCCCCCCACACCCCCTTACACTACACGCAATGCTTTACATGGTTTAGTGACAGCTCTGATGTGGGAAAATATGAACTGGCTGTAATTTTCTCAGAAATGTTACTGACACTATGTCGTGATCAGTTCGCATACAAGTTTTCTTTTAAAGCAGTACAGTAATTCCTTCAATTGATGAATTCATGTTACAATGTGACAGCTAAATTTATGACAGTAACACTGTCATAGTTTAGAAAATATTTTTAATTAACTCTTTCACAATTACAGTTCTTTTTTGGGTATATTAATGACCACAATTAATGCTTGAAGTTGGCAAGTTAGTAAAAAATGAAAATATGATACAAAAAGTTTTAAATTCTTTGGAAATTAAGCAGTAGATGAGATTTTAATTCTGACATTTAACTAGGTGTTTTCCCTTCTTTTTGGAAAAGGGGGGGGGGGAGGAGGACAGGTTTGCCTACTGAATCTGTCAAGTTTCTGAAAATTATGAATTGCTACACAATTAGGTACTCTTTTTAAAGCTCTATTTTAATTACTTTGTTAAGAAGTGCCTGCCCCTCCCTCTATATCACAATCACAAAAAACTGCCAGTCGGTCACATTGCATATTGCAGTTGTGACATGTTAAAAGCAAATCAAATATGCAGACATGGTAGCCTGTCAGGTGTTATATGAAGAACAGATTGTATATATTACCAACTGCAGTATAAATATAACTTACTGCTAATAATGACATATGTAGGCCTATTTATATCAGATGCAATGTGCACTGCATAAGAAATTACTATTATGGATGTGAACCCAAGTAATTTACGAACAAAAGCAATACCTGATTTGACACGGAAGTAGTTTAAGCTTCTCCAGCGTCCTTTATTCTGTCAAAGTTGCCGACTGCCATCTACTATGATCTAGTAAATGCATATCCAAGTTTCTTTCAAAACAAAAATCAAGCCTGTTCAAGGTATCAAAATTAACACCTCTTTTGAAATAACAAATGATTACTATCTAAGATACATTGTTCTATGCTTTCTAAGCAGTCTAAATGGCTATGTGAAGTAATGAAATTTTTGCAGTCTCTATGTTTGACATACGCTTGCTATTCATTACATGAGGCAAAAAATGAGCACTCTTGAGCACGTATTTAAGAGGAAATACAAGTCAACTCGCGTGCTGAAACTCTGCTCTACAACAATGCCAACAGAAACAGCGGCTTCAAATACAGCGGATGCTGCTTTGACACGGGACCTTTCCACAGACAACTGATGTGGATCTTCGTAACAGTTGTGTACTAACGCGTAAACTCATCATGAGTGCGTGACAACATGTCCATGTGATGTCTGGCCCATAACCTTCGTGACCGGATGCGAGTTCACAGCACCTGATTAATTCTATGTACACAAAATGGAGTGAAAACTATGTCCTGAGTGTATATAGTTTTTTTATCTGAATGACATACTAGGAAAACGCAACGTTCAATAAACTGAACATACGTTGAACAGCCGGAAAAGAAATACTACATATGTATCAGTTAGCATAGTAAAACTAAATTTAAGCACCAACACTAACCACAGAGCGGCAAAGTTTCGAACTTTTCCATCATTAAAAACGATAAGAACTGGAAACGTTATTTGTTTCGCGTTAGGTTATTCTAGAACTCTTAAGTAAAATAATCACATTCTATCTAAATGGAATAAGAAACCGGTAAAGCTTCGCCTAATCTTATAACTTAAACTCACCATTGCGTAGCACCCACTACCCTTCTTCCGAGCACACTACGCGACGTGACGCCAAGGGCTACTCTGAATCACAGAAGCCTGGTACACAGTACGGTCATGTATTGCTCCGCCACGACAAGAAACACTTTATCATAATATGAATAATACACAGTATAGATATATCAAATTTGCATAGAACATTTAAAACTAAGTTCTAAAACATACTCTTGGTCTTTTCTAATTTCGAGACAAGTGTTTTTATTAGGGACTTTATTTTCTGCGCGCAAGAGAACTGCTCCCCTGACGTAGGGTGCGGCTGTTTACTGACATTCTTGCCTGTATTGTGGCAGCGTCTCCCTGATTGGCTGGGGCGTACCTGCAATGCGTCAAGTAGCTGCGTGTGGTACGGAAACGCGGGCATTTGTGCCAGCTCGGGCGTCCAGGAAACAGGGTGGTAGAGGCTGGTCTTACCGTAAAATAAGATACATAACTTGATTGTCGAAGCGAATAAAATGAGATTTATTTCCTTCTATGAATGTAACATGGTTTGTTAGTTTGGTTGTATTAGTGATTCTTGAAAAAGGACTTTCGAATGATTATTTCGTAAAAGACTCTTATCTTCTGACTTGATATGTCATGCATATTTCCTGTTTGTCTTCAGGATTTTTTTTAAAAAACAAAAGCATCCAACAGGCAGCGGCTTAGAGGTTTTAAGAAGTCGCCTAGCTACCGGTGCATCATTTGATTTCTCATTACCGTTAACAGTACAATCAACTTACATGATACCCAAAGGGAGAGACTTTCTTTATCAGTTCATACTACTTTTCTTTGTCGAATGTTTCAATTATTTATTCCCAGAACATAAAATCGCGTGGACGAATCAGTGTTTTGTCGTCCATTCTGATGCCCTAGACAATGCAATAGCTGCGAAAGTAAAAATACCGAGTGTGTCCCAGGGAACTGAAGTAGGGCAAATAATATTCGCGATATAGATCTGTGACTTCACGGATAGTGTTAGTTGCAGTCGCGGATTTTTCTCAGTCTACGCAGGTAGAAGTTTTAGCCGATAAAGAGTAGAAGTATGCACTTAGATCTCGTCAAGATATCAGCGAACCGCAAAGGCTGACGAAGAGTTGTGAATGTAAAGGAAACTCAAGCTGTGTGTTTCACGAAACGTTAAAAGTAGCCTTCCACTTCACAATTAGTCTCAACTGTTGTCACGCTATGCAAATATCTTGGGAGAACAACGTGTAGATATATGAAGAGGGAACGATCACATAACTCAGTTGTCGGCAAAGCAAAGGCCAGGTTCTGTTTGTTGGTACGAAACGGGGAACTGCAGCTGTCTGCAACAGTGGTAGGTCATACACCACTTTTCACGGCCTCTGCTGGATTATTATTAAAGCGCATAGGATCCGTATGAGGTCTTACTAACGGGACAAACGTGAGCTTACAGAGGAGGAAGACGCGAAGAGTCACAAACTTGTTTCAGTGGCGGGAAATTGTAAAAGAAACTGGTTAAACAATGATGCCCGGAAAATTTGAAAATTGAAGGAACCGACTTTGAAGCAGGGGACAATGAATATTCTTCAGTCACTGTTAATGCGACAGTAAAATGTTTCTTTCATCCATTCGCTATTTACATTCCCCCTGTAGGGGCGGGCTAGCAGTGTCCAAGCTGCAGATCAACGGCTTTTGCTTTACGAAAATACAGTTACGGTAAAAATAAATATTAATGAAACGAAACATCCATGAATTAATGACGTGGTGGTGACATATTTCTGTTGTATGGAGACAATAGTGAGGCTCCTGATAATACTTGATGGGAGGGACAGATAAGGATGATTTGAGTTGACAAGGGAGGAGGATTAGTGCGGAAGAAGATGTGTACTATTTGGAAACGGAGGTAAGGTGGAATCTGTTCAAAGACGCATGGCAGTAGGATAGGGTTTCCGAGGATGGCGGATACAGTAGGGTGCTGAGGAGAGTTTGCAGGAAATATAGAACAAGTGAAGGTGTCGCAGATGCCTCAAGAGTACTAAATGCATTTCAGTAGATCAGATTGAGTCGGATGTGGATTTTGTAAGTAGTGAGGACTAGAGCCCGGATGTTAATGAAAGTAATGTTTTTTCCCCCCTGAAATTTAGGAAAGAGTTTAGAATAATTCATGATCGAATCTAGGTATTGTATTGTAGAAAAATGTATTTATATTTTGCATTTAGTCATATGCATACCTTTTAGTAATAAGTCATATTTCGACCAACTTTTGTGAAAAATACATATATTTGTCGTATCTTTAAGGGCACAAGAATAAAAACATGAAAACGTTGCTCACATGACAATCTCTCTGGTGATTTTTGTCACAAACACAATCATTACTAAGTTTTATTTATCAGGACTATATAGTCAAGCAGCGTAACACACTAGCAGTCCGCTGACTAAGACATTGTTGCGCGGGGTCGACAAAATCCTCTCGAAGCCAACTAAGGCGACTTCTGACGTGATAAACATGACATACGTGATCACATTAGTCAGTCTGAATACAAACTCAATATTGCTGAACATGCCAAAAGTAAAGTGTTCCAACGGCATGAAGTTGCCAGGCTTCGTGCGTGATTTTGAAGAGCAATTCTTCGGCACTGACGGAGAAATATTATTTTGTAAACTATGTGAAGTTCAAGTTAGCGCAGAAAAGCGCTTTAATGTGCAGCAACACTGTAATACCGCCAATCACTGCGGCTGTGTGAAGAGAAGTGTTGAAAATGATAGCAGACAAACACTTTTCTTTGAGCAGACAGGTCCATCTTCAACCTTACAATCATTCTTCAACGAACAGTGTGAGAGGATGCTATCTTGCAGCATCCAATTGAAGAAGCAGTTCTTTGAGAAGTAGGCAAACGTGCAGCTCCAGACGGATCTTCAATGGAAAGAACTACAGGGTGTTTCAAAAATGACCGGTATATTTGAAACGGCAATAAAAACTAAACGAGCAGCGATAGAAATACACCGTTTGTTGCAATATGCTTGGGACAACAGTACATTTTCAGGCGGACAAACTTTCGAAATTACAGTAGTTACAATTTTCAACAACAGATGGCGCTGCAAGTGATGTGAAAGATATAGAAGACAATGCAGTCTATGGGTGCACCATTCTGTACGTCGTCTTTCTGCTGTAAGCGTGTGCTGTTCACAACGTGCAAGTGTGCTGTGGACAACATGGTTTATTCCTTAGAACAGAGAATTTTCCGGTGTTGGAATTCCACCGCCTAGAACACAGTGTTGTTGCAACAAGACGAAGTTTTCAACGGAGGTTTAATGTAACCAAAGGACCGAAAAGCGATACAATAAAGGATCTTTTTGAAAAATTTCAACGGACTGGGAACGTGACGGATGAACGTGCTGGAAAGGTAGGGCGACCGCATACGGCAACCACAGAGGGCAGCGCGCAGCTAGTGCAGCAGGTGATCCAACAGCGGCCTCGGGTTTCCGTTGGCCGTGTTGCAGCTGCGGTCCAAATGACGCCAACGTCCACGTATCGTCTCATGCGCCAGAGTTTACACCTCTATGCATACAAAATTCAAATGCGGCAACCCCTCAGCGCCGCTACCATTGCTGCACGAGAGACATTCGCTAACGATATAGTGCACAGGATTGATGACGGCGATATGCATGTGGGCAGCATTTGGTTTACTGACGAAGCTTATTTTTACCTGGACGGCTTCGTCAATAAACAGAACTGGCGCATATGGGGAACCGCAAAGCCCAATGTTGCAGTCCCATCGTCCCTGCATCCTCAAAAAGTACTGGTCTGGGCCGCCATTTCTTCCAAAGGAATCATTGGCCCATTTTTCAGATCCGAAACGATTACTGCATCACGCTATCTGGACATTCTTCGTGAATTTGTGGCGGTACAAACTGCCTTAGACGACACTGCGAACACCTCGTGGTTTATGCAAGATGGTGCCCGGCCACGTAGCACGGCCGACGTCTCTAATTTCCTGAATGAATATTTCGATGATCGTGTGATTGCTTTGGGCTATCCGAAACATACAGGAGGCGGCGTGGATTGGCCTCCCTATTCGCCAGACATGAACCCCTGTGACTTCTTTCTGTGGGGAAACTTGAAAGACCAGGTGTACCGCCAGAATCCAGAAACAATTGAACAGCTGAAGCAGTACATCTCATCTGCATGTGAAGCCATTCCGCCAGACACGTTGTCAAAGGTTTCGGGTAATTTCATTCAGAGACTACGCCATATTATTGCTACGCATGGTGGATATGTGGAAAATATCGTACTACAGAGTTTCCCAGACCGCAGCGCCATCTGTTGTTGACAATTGTAACTACTGTAATTTCGAAAGCTTGTCTGCCTGAAAATGTACTGTTGTCCCAAGCATATTGCAACAAACGGTGTATTTCTATCGCTGCTCGTTTAGTTTTTATTACCGTTTCAAATATACCGGTCATTTTTGAAACACCCTGTATTTATTTGTGTGCTATGAGGAGGTTCGAAAATGGTTCAAATGGCTCTGAGCACTATGGGACTTAACTTCTGAGGTCATCAGTCCCCTAGAACTTAGAACTACTTAAACCTAACTAGCCTAAGGACATCACACACACCCATGCCCGAGGCAGGATTCGAACCTGCGACCGTAGCGTACGAGGAGGTGCTCAACAATATACGAAATAGTGTTGCTGACTAAAAGGTCTGGGGTCTATAGACGAAACCACCGATGTGGTTGGGCGTCATATTAAAAATGTTGTTGGGCCTGGAGGACTGCGTCTCCTAACGTGTGAAGCTCTGAAGAGAGTAAACTTCTCGACAACTGCCATTCTGTCTAACTACCCTGTGAAGCTACTGTAGCCGGATGGTGTGAACTGAGAGAACGTTTTGCTACTTTTCGGTGATTTGTACACGCCACGGTATGGCATGTGTCACTTGGCCTGCGCATGCGTTACACAGAGTTCGTTCAAATTAATGTGGACAAATTAATTTCCATTGGCAAGAAAATCTTTGTGAAAGCTCCACTACAGGTGTAGAAATTCAAGGATCAAGCAGCTTCACCGCCACTTACCCCTCAGCCTGTTCTTACCCGATGGGGTTCTTGGCTTGAAGCTGCTGAGTATTGTTGCACCAACTACACCACAACAAAGGCAATCTTTTGTGACATTGACAGCAAATGAATCAAGTGCTATCGAAGCTGTGAAAGAGGTCTTTGCAGATGCCTTGTCTGGAAACATGCCATACATCAACGCCAACTTTTCAGTAGTATCAAAAGGTAACAGAGGAAGGTAACAGAGGACTAGAAGCTGCTGTTACTCAACTGTATGACTCCCTGGATATTGTGCAACATGTGCAGAGTGATATGCGTCGAGTGTACTCTAGCAGAGTCCTGTATGTTCCACAATGTGCAAAATTAGCGACAGTCTTACTAGGACTGCCACAACATTCGAAGACAATGAAACAAAGATGGCGTGTAGAGACCTTGCCACCTTCAGAAACGCTCCTGTGACGCCCTATGATGTGGAGAGGAGCTTTTCTAGGTACAAAACCTTCCTCAGCGACAATCGTAGTTCTTTCAAAATGGAAAACCTGAAAATGGACCGAGTTATCCAGTGCAGCTTGCGGAAACTGAAGATTGAAAGGACGTGTTAACTAATTTGGAATATATCTAAAATAAAAGTCAGGGTTGCAAAGTTATTTGTATTTAAAAATAACGCGTTCCACCGTGGTTAGGCATCATCAAATTACCTAAAAGAAAAATGGTGGTTAATTAAACAATTATCTTATAGACATAATAAGGTATGGTTCTAAGCTACACCAATAATTTTATTAAAACCGTAAACAACACTCACGCGAAACTGTCAAATGAAGTTCACTGCGCCGGATACGAAAGCTCTATGTCAACCACATACACTCAAAGCTGTCTGGATGAAGATCCGCTCGTCGTAATAACTAAAAGGAACTATTGGAATTTAGACAGGCAATTTCGGAAATCAGCCCATAGCCACGGCGGAAAACGGGGTCTGAAAAACTGATACAGGAAACCAACGAAGAATTAGAAATATCTTTGAACTGTTATAGCAGCAAGTAGAGCACAGTGTAGAGTCATGCGTACATCGTATTGGCCTGGGTGCCAAACAGCTGGGCGCTTTAGCCGGTGGCAGCACTAGAATTACTCGGGTGGAATGAATACTGTAATTTGGAATACTTTATACAAGTGGTGTGCAGTAGTAAAATCAGGGTTTTAGTGTTTGTAGAGCTGTTTCAGAAATAAGTGCTAGTTAGTTTCAAACACTGTAAGAAGTAAATACTATACTCACAATTTGTTTAGAACTGAATTTTGTATTACGTCGTATATAAGGAAATCAGTAAGGATATTTTTAAATAAACTTATAGAAAATCACATTTTCTTTTTTAAGGTCATATTTACATAAGTTTTATGTCATAAATGCTTGCATATTTCGCCGTTTCTTAGGTCATGAGAAATGGGGCCCTGATGATGGCTGTGGTGTTTAGTCGCCATGTTTGGCTAATCTACTGTGAGCTTTCTTCTGGATGGTTGCCAGATGGGTATTCTTGGTTACTTTTCGACTGAGTGGCAGTCTTAGATATTTTACTATTTTAGTTATGTAGATTGGATGGTTGTGGTCTGTTAGGTGGGGGGATGAGGACGGAATGCTTGAATGGTTTTTGCTATAATTATTGCTTCTGTTTTCACATGTTCAGTGCACTACTACCACTGGTTACAGTGGTATGTGAAGTCGTTCGGATGGAGTTGGAGGGGTTGCTGGGATGAATGGAGGGCTGGATAGATGAAAAATGTCTGTGTCATCATCATATTGAAATAAGTACAAGGGAGGTTGTGGTGTTTGCACATCAGCTGCATGTAAGAGCTAAAGTCGTGATGATAGAACTTAGTCTTGGGACACACATGGAAAATTTGGGAATGACTGTAGTCTATTGTTACACAGGTTAGTCAGAAAGGATACAGTTATGTTGACGTAATTGGTTGGATGCACATATTACAACTGCACTGTTATATTCTTGTTCGTCCCACTGAAAATGTCCACTCACTTTCTGTTGATAGCTTCTTCTGCAGTCCGGTCCACACGCCTGACCTGTTAGAAAATGAATAATCTTCTTTGGTTAGAGAAAGCTCTAGCGGAAACTGGCCACGCTACACGCCATTACAGATTACATCAAATTTTTTGAGACATAATGGACGAGGAAAACCCCATTTGCGAGTTACGAGTTTCTTACTCTTCTCTACACCAAGGTATGTGAGTTAGCAATAAGAATCGGTATTGGACTGTGTATGGCTCTAAATGAAAATGAGGCTCGTTGATGTTGTAGGATCGAGCCACACACATAATCTTTAAGTCCAGTAGCTAAGATATCTTCCGGTCTCGGAAACTGACATACGGTCGGGAGAGTGGTCTGCTGACCACATGCCCCTCCATATCCACATCCAGTGACGCCTATGGGTTGAGGATGACACGATGGCCGGTCGGTACCGTTGGGTCTTCATGGCCTGTTCAGGAGGACTTTTTAGTTTAATTTTATAGCTAAGATATCGAACCTATCTGATAATGTGTTGTAAATTGTGATCTTAAGTTCTAATAAATTAAGCACAAGCAAGTTATGCAAGTTAATTAATAACGATAAGTTGTAGTTATGAGCAATGATCAGAAATGATATAACTGGGAAACATTTGCAAATTAATGTACGCGGTACCACGAATTTAAAGTTGCATAAATCTGATAATTTATTCAGAAATAAAGCAACATTATGCAGAAACGGTGGTCCTAAAACATAGCTAAAAGGCTTATAGAATAATAAATATTAAACAGCGGTCGATGTTATGTAAAATGTATCATGAAAGTTAGTTAAGTCCCTAATAATTTCACAGTTCATTGCTTCTTCGAAAGTTCGAAATCCCACTTGTAGTTGAATTTTACAAAGACTGCATTTTTGATGCCCCAGACCAGAAGTTTTGCAAAACTTTCCTATTACTTAAACTAAATTATCAGGTCCTATATCCTTCTATAGCTTGACATCATAGTAAAACTTGGCTACTATCCCTTTATTGCCCATACAGAGGTGCCCTTCTCGTTTCTCCCTTGCATCCAAGAGCTCTTCCACTTGCTGGCATTTACCAGCAACCTAACGCTCCCACAAACGAGGACTTGAGGTACCTCCAACAAAAACACGACTTCCTTACAATGTCAGAAAATGCACGAAATAGAGCACCATTTTAATACTAAAAAGCCCACAAACTAGACATATATTTTAAATAAAAGCATACTTGCTCATGTTTCCAATGATACTAAACACAATATTCTTGAAGTTAGCAATTCAACTTAAATAACTATGTGTAAATCTAGCACATACATGCTTGTAATAACACAACAACAATTATGTTATAATAAATGAAATAATGAACATAAAAACGCCATACTTCGTATGTAGAGGGGCAGTGTTTTTTCTGGCGCAAATTGCTGACTAATCATCTGTCAGCACTTTTTGGCTTGTGTCATATTACAGCTTCGCATGTTGAAGGTCACTATCGACACATGGCGAGGTCACCCAGGGGTGAGGAAGAGTGGGGAGGGGGAGGCGAGAGGAAGGTCGTCGAATCCGAATGGAGCTCTCTCCCACTCCTTTTTTGATCTCATCCAGTAGGCATCAGTCGAGTTTTGTGCTCTACAGTGAGAAGACTCTTTGATCAATTGTTTATTGTTGTAACACACTGTTGCAATCACGCGATACCAGCATCACACTGATGCAACGCCGTTGTCGTCGATGTCTCGCTGACACACCACTGGCGCGCAATTTTGGGAACACATCGAGACAAGGCGCTGGTAATATGTGTACTGTATCACGATTGCGACATTTCCCTAGCCTTGCCGCACATAAATGCTGCAATTTTTCTGCAAGAATAGTGTTGTGCAGCACTCCTTTAAGGTGATGTGTTGACTAATAATTGAGACTCATGCTCGTATGTGTATGTAAGACCCTTGAATGTGATCTTACAAGTTTCGTTGTGTTGATACAACAGTTGTAGTCACCTTAAAGTTGGAAAATGTAAAACTGAAGGTGTGATACTTATAGATAAATGGAATTTATTTTTCAAAGCTGAGATAGCTAAAGATTGTTTTGTGTGAACAGATCCATAAGGTACTGCGAAAACTACGATGATGCTTGCAACGTTTTGACAGCAATGCAGATGATCATGCTGCCATCAAGAATATTGGGCATCTGTCCAGCTCAACTTGGATGAAAGGTGGTTGTCTACAATTTTAGTCAGTAAGCTTGTAAATTGAGTCTATTCCTTTTCATGAAGATTTACTCTCCGCTGGCTTGTAACCAGTATACACTCCTGGAAATGGAAAAAAGAACACATTGACACCGGTGTGTCAGACCCACCATACTTGCTCCGGACACTGCGAGAGGGCTGTACAAGCAATGATCACACGCACGGCACAGCGGACACACCAGGAACCGCGGTGTTGGCCGTCGAATGGCGCTAGCTGCGCAGCATTTGTGCACCGCCGCCGTCAGTGTCAGCCAGTTTGCCGTGGCATACGGAGCTCCATCGCAGTCTTTAACACTGGTAGCATGCCGCGACAGCGTGGACATGAACCGTATGTGCAGTTGACGGACTTTGAGCGAGGGCGTATAGTGGGCATGCGGGAGGCCGGGTGGACGTACCGCCGAATTGCTCAACACGTGGGGCGTGAGGTCTCCACAGTACATCGATGTTGTCGCCAGTGGTCGGCGGAAGGTGCACGTGCCCGTCGACCTGGGACCGGACCGCAGCGACGCACGGATGCACGCCAAGACCGTAGGATCCTACGCAGTGCCGTAGGGGACCGCACCGCCACTTCCCAGCAAATTAGGGACACTGTTGCTCCTGGGGTATCGGCGAGGACCATTCGCAACCGTCTCCATGAAGCTGGGCTACGGTCCCGCACACCGTTAGGCCGTCTTCCGCTCACGCCCCAACATCGTGCAGCCCGCCTCCAGTGGTGTCGCGACAGGCGTGAATGGAGGGACGAATGGAGACGTGTCGTCTTCAGCGATGAGAGTCGCTTCTGCCTTGGTGCCAATGATGGTCGTATGCGTGTTTGGCGCCGTGCAGGTGAGCGCCACAATCAGGACTGCATACGACCGAGGCACACAGGGCCAACACCCGACATCATGGTGTGGGGAGCGATCTCCTACACTGGCCGTACACCACTGGTGATCGTCGAGGGGACACTGAATAGTGCACGGTACATCCAAACCGTCATCGAACCCATCGTTCTACCATTCCTAGACCGGCAAGGGAACTTGCTGTTCCAACAGGACAATGCACGTCCGCATGTATCCCGTGCCACCCAACGTGCTCTAGAAGGTGTAAGTCAACTACCCTGGCCAGCAAGATCTCCGGATCTGTCCCCCATTGAGCATGTTTGGGACTGGATGAAGCGACGTCTCACGCGGTCTGCACGTCCAGCACGAACGCTGGTCCAACTGAGGCGCCAGGTGGAAATGGCATGGCAAGCCGTTCCACAGGACTACATCCAGCATCTCTACGATCGTCTCCATGGGAGAATAGCAGCCTGCATTGCTGCGAAAGGTGGATATACACTGTACTAGTGCCGACATTGTGCATGCTCTGTTGCCTGTGTCGATGTGCCTGTGGTTCTGTCAGTGTGATCATGTGATGTATCTGACCCCAGGAATGTGTCAATAAAGTTTCCCCTTCCTGGGACAATGAATTCATGGTGTTCTTATTTCAATTTCCAGGAGTGTATTAAGGTGTTCAAATGCCGTACACTGGATTTAATTGCGACTCTGAATGGAAAAGCGAGTGGCAAGCCACGAATATCACGAACTTATTAACAACCCAATTGTTAAAGTCCCAGGCTTTCATCATCCCAAGGAGGTGCGGGTACAGCTCAATAGATTCCTGACTGGAGAAGGTATGTGCGAACACAAAACGCAAAAGTGGGGCATTTGCACTGACAGTACATGTGACTGTGATGATATTCAGAAAATGAGCCACACTGTAAATGAGTGCGTTAACAGACTTTTTTCTGGTGGTATCGAAAATCTTCATGAATCATCTGATGAAGTGCTCAACTGGACTGAATCTTCTGACATTCAAGTATAGTCCTGGCTGCTGAAGGTCTATAATGTAAATAGTTGCTAATATGTATTTTTAGGTTGTATTTGTAAAACAGTTCTGTTGTAGTAATTGAAGTCTTTTCGTAGAAAGGCAGTTAATGTTGTTGTGTGGACAGGCAGAAAGGTGCTTCGAAGGCATTATGACACAGTTGTTAGGCCAGTTCTGGCATTTGTCATCTCTGTCTGCAGTTGTACAAGAGGAAATGGTTCTACGGATTAGACAGCTGTGTGTGCAGCAGTAGAAGACTGAAGAGGATGGAGGAAATCGGCAGAAATCTTCTCCCCCCTCCCACAGCTTGCATCCCACCTGAAGGAAAACGAAGGCTCAGGTCATAGCAATCTATAAAAAGGGTAGAAAATCGGATGCACATAATTACCCGCCGATTTCACTGACATCGACTTGTTGTAGAATCATGGAACATATTTAGTTTATTTATTTATTTATTCTTCCATGGGACCAAATTAAGGAGAAGTCTCCATGGTCATGGAACGAGTCAATACATGAAATTATAACACGATATTAGAAACAGATAAAATGAAATATAAAAAAAACATATTCAGGTGACAAGTCGTATGTTTAAATAAAGAAAATCAACAATGTAACACTGTAATTTGCTTAATTTTTTAGCTCTTCCAGGAGCTCCTCGACAGAATAGAAGGAGTGAGCCATGAGGAAACTCTTCAGTTTGGAGCTCCTCAACAGAATAGAAGGAGTGAGCCATGAGGAAACTCTTCAGTTTGGACTTAAAAGAGTTTGGGCTACTGCTAAGATTTTTGAGTTCTTGTGGTAGCTTATTGAAAATGGATGCAGCAGAATACTGCACTCTTTTCTGCACAAGAGTCAAGGAAGTGCATTCCACATGCAGATTGGATTTCTGCCTAGTATTAACTGAGTGAAAGCTGCTAACTCTTGGGAATAGGCTAATATTGCTAACAACAAACGACATTAAAGAAAATATATACTGTGAGGGCAATGCCAGAATTCCCAGACTATTGAACAGGGGTCGACAAGAAGTTCTCCAAATTACACCACATATAGCTCGAACAGCCCGTTTTTGAGCCAAAAATACCCTTTTTGAATCAGAAGAATTACCCCAAAAAATAATACCATACGACATAAGCGTATGAAAATATGCGAAGTAGACTACTTTTCGTGTTGAAGTGTCACTTATTTCAGATACTGTTCTAATGGTAAATAAAGCAGCATTCAGTTTCTGAACAAGATCCTGAACATGGGCTTTCCACAACAGCTTACTACCTATCCGAACGCCTAGGAACTTGAACTGTTCCGTCTCGCTTATAATAAGCCCATTCTGTCTGATCAAAATATCGGTTCTTGTTGAATTGTGAATTAGAAACTGTAAAAACTGAGTCTTACTGCGATTTAGCATCATTATTTTCCACAAGCCACGCACTTATTTCATGAACTACATTATTTGATACTGTTTCAATATTACACACAGGCTCCTTCACTACCAAGCTGGTGTTATCAGCAAACAGAAATATTTTTGAATCACCTGTAATGCTAGAAGGCATATCATTTATATAAATAAGAAACAGCAGTGACCCCAGCACCGACCCTTGGGGAACGCCCCACTTAACAGTGCCCCGTTGGGACTGAACATCACTACCACTCTCAATATTGCGGAGAATTACCTTCTGCTTTCTGTTCTTAAAGTAAGAGGCGAACCAATTGTAAGCTACTCCCCTTACTCCATAATGGTCCAACTTCTGCAGTAATATTTTGTGGTCAACACAGTCAAAAGCCTTCGTTAAATCAAAGAAAACACCTAGCGTTCGCAACCTTTTATTTAATCCGTCCAAAACCTCACAGAGAAAAGAGAATATAGCATTTTCAGTTGTTAAACCATTTCTAAAACCAAACTGAACATTTGACAGCAAATTATGTGAATTTAAATGCTCCAGTAACCTTGTATATACAACCTTCTCGATAACTTTAGCAAACACCGATGGCATAGAAATAAGTCTATAATTGTCAATATTATCCCCGTCTCCCTTTTTATAAAGTGGCTTCACTACCGAGTACTTTAATCGGTCAGGAAACCGACCACTCCTAAAGGAAAAGTTACAGATATGGCTAAGTACTGGGCTAACATACATAGAACAATACTTCAGTATTCTGCTAGATACCCCGTCATATCCATGAGAGTTCTTGGTCTTTAGTGATTTAATTATTAACTCAATCTCCCTCTTGTCAGTATCATGGAGGAGCATTTCAGGTAACAGTCCCGGAACACTTTTTTCCACGAGCGCTATATGATTCCCTGTTGGGACTAGGTTTCTATTTAGTTCACCTGCTATATTCAGAAAGTGATTATTAAATACTGTACATATATGCGACTTATCAGTAACACGGAAATTCCCACTACGCACTGGTTCTATATCCTCGACCTGTCTCTGCAGACCAGCCACTTCCTTTACGACTGACCATATGGTTTTAATTTTATCCTGAGACTTAGCTATTCTATCTGCATACCACATACTTTTTGCCTTCCTAATAACATTTTTAAGCACCTTACAATACTGTTTGTAATGGGCTGCTGCATTTAGATTCTGACTGTTTCTAACGTTTTGTTATAATTGCCACTTTGTTCTACAAGATATTCTTATCCCTCTAGTCAGCCAGCCACCCAGGCTGCCTGTTTGTGCTAGTACCCTGTTTTGAACGTTCTAACGGAAAGCAACTTTCACAGAGCATGAGAAAAGTCTTGAGAAAAGCATTACATTTATGGTCTACTCATCAGCGCTATAAACATCTTGCCACTCTTGTTCCTTGATAAGGTTTACAAAGGTCTCTACAGCAACTGGATCAGCTTTCCTAAACAGCTGATGACTATATTTAACACGTGTTGCAGCACAAAAATGTTTTAGACTTAAATTCGTGCATCATGATCTGAAAGGCCATTCACCTTTTTGCTAACAGAATGCCCTTCTAGTAATGAGGAATGAACAAAAATGTTGTCTATGGTTGTTCTACTGTTCCCTTGCACTCTCATTCGAAAGAATACGGTTTGCATAAGATTATATGAATTAAGGAGGTCTACCAGAATCCTCTTCCTTGCACAATTAATATTGAAGTCACCACATATAACTAACTTTTTGTATTTCCTATAAAGTGAACCAAGAACCTCCTCTAGCTTTAGCAAAAATGTTGTGAAATCGGAGTCTGGGGATCTATAAATAACAACAGTTAGAAGTTTAGCTCCATTAAATTTAACCACACCTGCACAACATTCAAAGACCTTTTCAGTGCAGTACTTTGAAACATCATTTGACTCAAATGGGATGCCGTTTTTCACATATGGCTACTCCCCCACACGGCAAAAAGCTCCTCGAAAAGCTGCCAGCCAACCTGTATCCTGGTAAAGGAAGCCTCTGAATTATCTCCTTATTTAAGAAGTGTTCAGATATACCAATAATTTCAGAGTCAATATCTATAAGCAATTCACTAACTGTATCTCTAATACCTTGTATATTTTGATGAAATATACTAATTCCCTCATTACTCGGATACATAAGCTTTGTCAAAAGTGGTTCCTTTGTTAGAGAGACTTCCCTTAAGCAGGAATACCTATCAGCTGACTTCAATCTAAAAAAGGTGCAGCTCTAACACCCACTACTGCAGGAATTTTCCCTTGAGTGATCCCACCAACCCCACCTATGCTGTCACCTATAAGCTTTGCTAACCTTCCCTTCCCATACCTGTTGAGGTGCAGGCCATGTCTAGTGAAACCCGTCCTGCTGATAGACTCCACCGACACCACTGAAATGTGACCCATGCTTTTTGTCATCAGCGCACCCCCAAGTCTCATGTTATTACGCCTGACGGCTGTATTAAGATGAGGCCGATCGTGACGCTGAAACAGTTCCACGAAATGCACATTCGTGTTGCCAGTCTGAGTGGCTATCTTTTCCAGGTCACCATTTATGTCATACCCCCCATCCCTATCAATACTATTACCAGCCCCACCCACAATCACTACCTGATCCTTTTTAGTAAAATCCCTACATAACCTCCCTATGTTAACAGTCACCTGAGCCAATCCTGCATTAGGCTTCACAATGCTGGTGACCCGGTACTCACTCCCCAGCACTTCCTGCAACTGCTGGCCTACACCTCTGCCATGAGAACTACCTAACAGCAGAACCTTCTTCTTCCGCTTCGACTTTGCAACTGTTCTAGCCACCGTAACTACTGAGGTCTGCTGCATACTTCCTACATCTACAGCTACTAGAGATTCCTCTCTACTAGACTCAGACAGTTGGTCATATCTATTGTAAACACCAATAGTAAAACTATCTGAAAATCTTCTTCTCCTAGCAGATCTCTTGCCAACAGCCAGCTCCCATTCCCCAACCCCCTTCTCCCTCCTCATCCTATCTAGCTCCTCCTGTGCGTTTTTCAACTGCACCTGAAGGGCACAGATCTTACGCTCCTGCTCCTTTATCAACTTACTCTTGCTACATAACCTGCAGTTCCAGGAGAGGATCTCACCAGAATGCCCACTGGCTTCCCCACTGCATTCCCCCCAGTGAAAATACTTCGAACAAGTCTCACACCGCAATCCACTACTCACGAACCTACGGCAAAGCCCACACTTCTCACTCATGGTGAAATTTTACTTTTTCTAAGTTCCGCTACTACAATAAGAAGATGTTAAAAACCTGACTACAATAATCACAAACTTACTCTACAAGGGAAGTAACTACTATTATTAACAGTATTAATAAACAACAAATGTGAATATAACAAAAGACTAATACAGAAAGAGAATCAAATATCTAATGACACAGTAACGAAGCTGAAAACAGTTCCCAAATGGTTCTTCTGAAATTATTTCACCAGAAAACACAAAAAACACCGGTTGAAGACTACTAAAGTTCCTAAATAAACCACTATACACAAACAATTAATTAGTACTTAGCTTTCGATGCGCCGCTACAGCTGCAACTGGTCAGCGCGGAATGTAAACACAGTTAAGAGGTTACGTTTCTCGATACGAAACACCCACAAATATCAGGTCACTACACAAGAAAGGCAGAGGTGAATGAAGAAACCACTAATAAGTCACTTATGTAGTAAATATTATCACAAAAACCGTTAAAATATGTATCTGAAACCTAAAAATATATAAAAACTTAGAGAGCGATCTCACACGCAGTCATTCGATTATGTTCAGACGTAATGACCTTGCTAGGCTCTGAGAAGCTTATCTACAGAAACCAGCATGGTTTTAGGAAACAGCAGTCATGCGAGACACAGCTGGCCCTCTTTCTGTATGATATACAACAGGCTCTAGATACCGGCTCCCAGGTTGATGCCATATTCCTCGACTTTAAGGCGTTCGACTCAGTTCCACACTGCCGCTTGCTCCAAAAACTGCGCGCTTCCGGTCTATCCGATGACATATACGGTTGGATAGATTGTTTTCTAACAGACAGAGAGCAGCAGTATGTCGTCCTGAATGGCGAGACTTCAACAGAAAAAAGCGTAACATCAGGTGTGTCCCACGGCAGCGGAATAGGTCCGCTGCTTTTTACGATTTACATAAACGATCTGTTTGATGGTACTGACAGCGGCATTAGACCGTTTGCCGATGATTCTATAGTCTACAGGAAAGTAGTATCACACGAAAGTTGTGAACAAATCATTGAGGATTTGCAGAAAATAAATGCGTGGTGTAATGACTGGCAGTTATCTTCAATATTACTAAGTGTATAACAAAGCGAAAATCCGAATTAATAATGTACAAGTACAAAATAAATGCCCAGTATTTGGAAGCGGTAACATCCGTCAAGTATCTGGGTGTGAATATCCGAAATGATCACAAATGGAACGGTCAGATTACACAAGTGACGGGTAAGGTGAACTCTAGACTGCAGTTTATTGGTAGAATCCTGAATCGATGCAGTCCTTCAACAAAGGAAATTGCTTAAAATACTTTAGTTCGTCCAGTCTTAGAGTATTGTTCGCCTGTATGGGACCCTTACCAGTTGGGTCTGATTCAAGAGATTGAGAAGGTCCAAAGAAGAGCGGCAAGATTCGTGACTGGTACATTTAGCCATCGCGTGAGCGTTACAAATCTCATAGAATGTTTGAAGTGGGACACACTTGCAGACGTGCTAAACGGAAGGGGCTGCTCACTACATTCCAAAATCCGATCTTCGCCGAGGATGTAGAGCATATATTATTACCACCAACTTTCAAATCGCGCGATGATCACCATTCAAAGTTAAGGGAAATCAGTGCTTGTTCAGAGGCGTTCAGACTGTCGTTTTCCTTCGCGCGATCCGCAAGAGGATCAGAAGGGGGTGGGATGTGGGAAGGGGGGGGGGGGCGAATGTATCTTTGGCCAGAATAATGCCCTCCGCCACACACCGCTTGGTGGCTAGCAGAGTATATATGTAGATGAAGGTGTAGAACACGTCTGGCAACATCAACTTGGAACGTTTGTTATAACTGTGAGCGGCGATTTATCATTCTACATAAAATGTAGTTCGCTTAAAAATCTTATCGTGATTTATGTTATCACAGAGTAATAACTCCTTTTTAAATATTTTCTAGTAACATTTTAAGAACAAGATTACATTTCCTTGATTTCTCAATAAGTAGAAAAGAGTAATTCACTTTGTTGGTGGTATGGAGGGTTGGTTAGTTGATTTGAGGGACCAAACATTGAGGTCATCGATCTCATCGGATTAGGGAAGGACGGGGAAGGAAGTCGGCCTTGCCGTTTCAGAGGAACCATCTCGAATTTGCCTGAAGCGATTTAGGGAAATCACGGAAAACCTAAATCAGGATGGCCAGACGCGGGTTTGAACCGGCGTCCCAGCATCCCCCCAAATGCAAGTCCACTGTGATAGGTATGGAGGGATAAAAAGAAAAACAATAGCCATGGCCACAATTTGCTAACGCCCATTTCAGTGAGATAGCTTCGGTAGTGAGAACAGCATTTGTGATTCTAAGAGCAAATAAACCCCACAAGTCTTAATGTGAATTGCGCAGTATGAATGTAGATGTAGATCACAAACATCATTATTCTTTCAGAAACATTTAATCGTTGTGCGCTTGAGTCAGAGTAGTTCTAATTTTCAGAAAAATTGTTCTAATTTTCTTTGTTCCAATAATTCTTCAAATTGCTCTCATTAGCCAATGAAAAGGAGTATCTAAATCTATTTATAGTTTTCTGTAGTTACTTAAAAACTGACAGAAAAAAATTAACTCTAGCGCCAGTTTTGATCCAAGTGTATAGGCTCATGCTGACGTTATACCCTTTCGAATAGACTGGTAAAGCCTTTGAAGGCAAAGTGTTACCTGTGGATTATTAATGGCATGCGAGAAGAAGAAGTGAGCTAGAAGTGAATCAAAATCGTGTTACAGTTTCATTTTAACGACCCTAACGATGCTTAAGTGATGCATCTATAGTTAGAGTCACGAATGATGGGGATTGAGTTGAGACTTGCTTAGCGCAACTGCATAAAGCATTCTCCGGCAGACAATGAGTGTTCAGTAGTGTTCTGAGCGCCCTGCTGTGGATGTCGCAGCCAATACGAGCGTTAAACTTGAGCGTTCCGAATTATTTAGTGACTTTTTATTCCATTTGTTGTGAGTTATCATGGCTGATGGTGGTGGAGAGTGACAAATGCTACACAATCAAGCGAGAGATATAATCTGCGGTATACATGCTTTCATGAAGCTCGAAGCATGGTGTGCTCGTACCACAACTGTCGCTTGGAGCCGAAAACAATGCAGTCCCCATCCATGTCTCGACCTGGGCGAACCGCCATCGTTCATGGATCGAACTATAACCAAATTTACACGACTCTTGGAGGAATGAACGTTCACATTGAGGACAGTTGAATATTGTACCTTTTTCGTAATCTGGTCATATCCAAAATCAGCACCAACAAGATGTGCGAACGGGTGAAAGACCATTTATAGCGTATTTGGATAGAATAGCTGGAAAGTTTAGTGTCCATTACGCTCCGGGTTTGAGAAGGGTCTGTGCCTCTAGGCCGCAGTTCATCCTCCAGGCCTACTACGTATATACACACATCAAAAAAAGTTTTGCATCACCTCGGTTCCGAGAGTTCCGGAACCTGTACAGAAAATCGGAATAGAGATCAATATAAACATCACTTCCGCCCTTTATATTGCTCATGAAAACCACACGTTGCATTTTGTACCACCATACTGCGAGACCTTCAGTGGTGGTGGCCCAGATTGCTGTATACACCGGTACCTATGATACCCACTAGCACGTCCTCTTGCATTGATGCATGCCTTTATTCGTCGTGGCATACTATCCACAAGTTCATCAAGGCACTATTGGCCCAGATTCTTGCACTCCTCAACGGCATTTCGGCGTAGATACCTCAGAGTGGTTGGTGGGTCACTTCGTCCATAAAGAGCCCTTTTCAATCCATCCAATGCATGTTCGATAGGGTTCATCTCTGGAGAACATGTTGGCCACTCTAGTCGAGTGATGTCGTTATCCTGAAGGAAGTCATTCACAAGATGTGCACGATGGGGGAGCGAATGATCTCGTCCATGAAGACGAATATCTTGTCAATATGCTGCTGATATGGTTGCACTATCAGTCGGAGGACGGCATTTATGTATTGGTATTGCACAGTGGTTACGGCGCATTCCATGACCTCCTGCGGCGTACGCCGGCCCCAAATAATACCACCCAAAAACAGCAGGGAACCTCCGTGCAGCCTGACCGGGTTGCCTCCAAACACATTTCCGACGATTGTTTGGTTGAAGGCATACGCGACACTCATCGGCGAAGAGAACGTGATGCCAATCCTGAGCGGTCCATTCGGCATGTTGTTGGACCCATCAGTACCGCGCTGCGTGGTGTCGTGGTTGCAAAGATGGACCTCGCCAGTGACGTCGGGAGTGAAGTTGCGCATCATGCAGTATATTGCGCATAGTTTGAGTCGTAACACGACGTCCTGTGCCTGCACGAAAAGCATTAATCAACATGGCGGCGTTGCTGTCAGGGTTGCTCCAAGCCATAATCCGTAAATACTGGTCATCCACTGCAGTAGTGGCCCTTGGGCTGCCTGAGCGAGGCATTTCATCGACAGTTCCTGTCTCTCTTTATCTCCTCCATGTCCGAACAACATCGCTTTAGATCACTCCGAGACGCCTGGACACTTCCCTTGTTGAGAGCTCTTCCTGGCACAAATTAACAATGTGGATGCCATTGAACCGCGATTTTGGCCGTCTAGGCGAGGTTGAACTACAGACAACACGAGCCGTGTACCTCCGTCCTGGTGGAAAGACTGGAACTGATCGGCTGTCGGACCCCTCCGACTAGTAGGCGCTGCTAATGCATGGTTGTTTACATCTTTGGGCGGGTCTAGTGACATCACTGAACAGTCAAAGGGACTGTGTCTGTGATACAATATCCTCAGTCAACGTCTGTATTCAGGAGCTCTGAGAACCGAGGTGGCCGCCTGGGGTGGCCGAGCGGTTCTAGGCGCTGCAGTCTGGAACCGCGCGACCGCTACAGTCGCAGGTTCGAATCCTGCCTCGGCATGGATGTGTGTGATGTCCTTAGGTTAGTTAGGTTTAAGTAGTTGTAAGTTCTAGGGGACTGGTGACCTCAGAAGTTAAGTCCCATAGTGCTCACAGCCATTTGAACTACTTTGGAAGCGAGGTGATGCAAAGCTTTTTTTGATGTGTGTTCAGTCTAGACGAACATTCATTTGTTTCTTTGCGTGTAACGTGGTTTTACGAGTGTCTAGGGCGTGTTATTCAGTTCACACTTCAGCTATACTATTAAGCAACCGTCTACTTGAACGTTCACTCGCTCGTGTGTCAAATAAAATGGCAGTTTTCAAATTTGTTGATTCTGAGATTGATTACTGATGTCAGCTATGTCAGCATACCTTCTTGTTTTATATCCGGAATATTACAACTTGTATCATCAACTTACGATATGGTGTGGTGACATATTGTGCCTGATATTAGCCATAATTACAACTGTGTTAAATATTTTGTATATTTCTGTAACAATTGTTGTTAGTTTTATGCTTAATTACAAAAAGCCCTAACTTCTATATTAATCTTTTACATATTTTACAAAATGCAGTATGGTATTTTGTGTAGTATTTCATTATATGTGTTTTACATTGTGACCTTGTAATCTTTGATGTCATCAAGTATGTTCCATATTTGTGTTATCTTTGAACTGCGTGGTGCTTGACCATTATGTTGTGATCAGGTCAGCAGTAGAGGAAAATAACAGGGCAAGAACAGAAGACAGCATAATGGCTGAATTAATAAAAACTGGTGGTGAGGCTGTAATAAAGGAACTGCACACATTAATATCAGATATATGGGAAACAGAAACTATGCCAGATAATTAGAAAATTGGTATAATAATCCCCATTTATAAAAAAAGGGGTCAGAACAGCATGTGAAAACTATAGAGGTATAACACTCCTAAGCACAGCCTATAAGAGCTTCACAAATGTATTAAACAAATCGATACAGACGTGTGCAATACTAGGGGAATATCAGTGTGGCTTTGGACTAGACAGAGGAACAACTGATCAAATATTTGTGATAAGACAAGTGATGGAATAATTCTATGAATATGATATAGATCTGCATTTGCTATTCATCGACTTCAAACAAGCCTTGTTGTGGTCTTCAGTCCTGAGACTGGTTTGATGCAGCTCTCCGTGCTACTCTATCCTGTGCAAGCTTCTTCATCTCCCAGTACCTACTGCAGCCTACATCCTTCTGAATCTGCTTAGTGTATTCATCTCTTGGTCTCCCTCTACGATTTTTACCCTCCACGCTGCCCTCCAATACTAAATTGGTGATCCCTCGATGTCTCAGAACATGTCCTACCAACCGATCCCTTCTTCTAGTCAAGTTGTGCCACAAGCTCCTCTTCTCCCCAATTCTATTCAATACCTCCTCATTAGTTATGTGGTCTACGGCAAGAACTATACAGAGTACTGAAAGAAGTTGGTATATGTGCTAAACTAATAAGACTAATCAGAATGACAACGACAGAGACAAGAGCAAAAGTAAAGGTCCTTAGCAGAACAAGTGAAAGCTTTGAACATTAATAAAGCTGTGAAGCAAGGTGATAGTCTCCCCACTGTCCTATACAATATAGCCCTGCACAGTGTAGTAAATAAAATCAATAAAAGAGGCACCATATTTATGGAAACTAGCCAGATATGTGCATACGCTGATGACATTGCTATAGTAGGAAGAAATACCAATACACTCCTAGAAACATATCGGGCAGTGGAAAGAGAAGCCTTAAAATTGGCCTCATAGTAAATGAAAACAAAACAAAATATATGGTAATGTCACAATCTGAGGCCAGAAGAACCCCTAAAAACCTAAACATCAATGGGAAATGCTTCAAAGAAGTGTCCTCTCTTAACTACTTGCGAACCCTAATAACAAATGATGACAGAATTGGGGAAAGGCTGTAAGGGAAAGAATACAAGCAGGAAACAGAGCTTACTTTGCAAATGTGCAACTTTTCAAAAATAGCCTTGTTACAAGAAAAACAAAACTGCTAATATATAATTCCCTATTCCGCCCAGTTATCACAAACGGGTCAGAGGTATGGACTTTGACAGAACACGATAAAATGCACTAAGAACCATTGAGTGGAAAATATTACGCAAAATATATGGGCCAATAAGGGACGATGGAGAATACGCTACAATGCCGAATTACAGGAGTTAATACAAGGCAGGGACATACTAAAATTTGTGAAACCACAGCGAATACGATGGCTAGGACACTTGGAGAGAATGGCAAAGGGGTAGAATTCCAAAGAAAATGATGAAAGGTGTGATCCATTCAGCTAGGCGAAAAGGGAGATCTAGAAGAAGATGGATCGACGAGGTAATAATGAATATCACCAGTATGGGAGTCCGGGTGTGGGAAAGAGCAGCAAATAACTGAGAAGTGTGGAGGAAGACTGTAGAAGAAGCCAAGGCTCACTAAGGTCTGTAGCGCTACTGAAGAAGAAGAAGAAGATATGTGATTCTGTTATTGATCTATCGATATGGTTTAATTCTTCATTTGTAGTGATTAGCGCCTGCATTTGTGTTCAGAATTGTTCTGCTTGATTTAAATTATGTACCCTGGAACTAGAAAAGTGTGTGCTATGTAATGTTGGTTTTAGAATTGCATGTTAAGCGCTGGCGGGCTTGGCTAACACTTGGATGCGTGACCGTCTGAACTGTCAACTGATAGCAAGTGGGGTGCACTCATCCCTTGTGAGGCAAACTGACCAGCTACTTGATTGACAAGTAGCGGCTCCGGTCACGAAAACTGACAACGGCTGGGAGAGCGTTCGGACGGAGTTCAGTTTTTTTAAACATATTTGACGTAAGTATCTTCTTATGAATGTTGTTATCTTAATTTTTGACCTTTCAGGTCGTATTGGTCACTGCATTCTAGTACAATTTTTGTTTTGTTTTTGTATAGTACCATGAACATGGTCATGGACTGAAACCGGTCGGTAAATGAATTGCATTAAAAAAATGGCTCTAAGCACTATGGAACTCAACATCTGAGGTCATCAGTCCTCTAGACTTAGAACTACTAAAACCTAACTAACCTAAGGATATCACACACGTCCATGCCCGAGACAGGATTCGAACCTGTGACCGTAGCAGCAGCGCGGTTCGAATTGCATTAAAATTAGCATTTGTGTTACGCTTTTCCTACATTATATGTACGTTGATACCTGCCTAGACAAGATTTTTAATTCTCAAAAACATGGATGACCAGTACTTTTTTCCAGTTGCTGGGTACCCTTCGTTGCTCCAGCGACCTACGATAAATTGCTGCTAGAAGCAGCAAGCTCTTTCGCATAATCTTCTCTGGTCCTGATGCCTTTCCACTACAAAGTGGTTGTTGTTGTTTTTCTATTCCTAGATCAGTTATCTTAATATCTGCCATTTCGAAGTTCGTTCCGTGTCCAAGCATGACAATTTAACGTTTGTTACACGCCGCCGCTATGGTGTGGCCTATTATATACCGGGTGATCAAAAAGTCAGTATAAATTTGAAAACTGAATAAATCACGGAATAATGTAGATAGAGAGGTACAAATTGACACACATGCTTGGAATGACATGGGGTTTTATTAGAACCAAAAAAATACAAAAGTTAAAAAAATAGCCCGACAGATGGCGCTTCATCTGATCAGAACAGCAATAATTAGCGTAACAAAGTAAGACAAAGCAAAGATGATGTTCTTTACAGGAAATGCTCAATATGTCCACCATCATTCTTCAACAATAGCTGTAGTCGAGGAACAATGTTGTGACAGCACTATAAACCATGTCCGGAGTTATGGTGAAGCATTGGCGTCGGATGTTGTCTTTCAGCATCCCTAGAGATGTCGGTAGATCACGATACACTTGCGACTTCAGGTAACTCCAAAGCCAATAATCGCACGGACTGAGGTCTGGAGACCTGGGAGGCCAAGCATGACGAAAGTGGCGGCTGAGCACACGATCATCACCAAAAGAACGCGCGCAAGAGATCTTTCACGCGTCTAGCAATATGGGATGGAGCGCCATCCTGCATAAACGTCGTACGTTCCAGCAGGTGTTTATCAGCCAGGCTGGGGATGATGCGATTCTGTAACATATCGGCATACCTCTCACCCTCACGGTAGCACTTACAAAACCAGAATCACGCATTTCCTCGAAGAAAAAAGGCCCGATAACGGTAGATGTGGTAAATCCAACCCATACCGTGACTTTCACTTCGTGCAATGGAGTTTTCATGACAGTTCTAGGATTTTCGGTAGCCCAAATTCTGCAGTTGTGGGCGTTGACAGACCCTCGAAGCGTGAAATGAGCTTCGTCGGTCCACAACACGTTACTCAACCAATCGTAATCTTCCGCCATCTTTTGAAACGCCCACACAACAAATGCCCTCCGCTTCACTAAATCGCCAGGTAACAGTTCATGATGCCGATGGATTTTGTACGGATAGCATCGGAGGGTACGCCTCTGTGCCAACCAAACAATAGTGTGTGGAATGCCGGTGCGACGTGCTACTGCACGAGCGCTGATTTCCCCGTGCATGGACGAACCCGCTACAGTCTCCATTTCTTCCTGAACTGTCTCAGCAGCATTACACCTTGTGCTCGGTCGGTCACTACGGGGTTTATCGTCTAAACCAGGGGTCTCCAAACTACGGCCCGCGGGCCGAAACCGGCCCACGAGAGCCGGCAAACCGGCCCGCGTTAGCTCGCCGGACATCCCCGGTATCCGGCCCGCCAAATATTTGAGGTGTTACCTATACTGCCAACAATTGAGTTTCGAGGCCTATCGCGACCAATACGCCGCGACATTGGCTCTACTACTCGCTACAAGACTACATAACTAAACTTATTGTTGCTCCGCTTGAAATAACAATGCGTTGACATACTCTACCTCTGTTGGGCGCTAATGACCATAGAAGTTTTGCGCCCTAAAACCACAAACCAAATACTCTACCTCTGTTACGTCTTGCAGTAATTGTGTTGCTAGCAATGATTTTGAGATTTCGTTAACTTTGCAGAACGCTTTCGTGAAGAATGCGCAGTGACATACATTTTTGTCGGTGAAATTCGCCAGAATAAAATACGCCAGAATTTCGGTCAGGTACATCCACCAATCAAAATTATATAATTAAATAAAAATCGTAGTTCGTTTCAGTGTTAGCTATTCCCACAACCTTAGATTTTTGCGATTTCATCTTTCCTTTAGCCTTACATAAAAAAAAATCTTTATTCAATTCATTACATTATTCATATAACCCACTACCTAACTACATTAGTGGGTCTTAATGATGATACAGTACAATGCAGCTTTTTATTCTACACTACAGGTACTTCTATTATTATAATATTATTATTATATTATTATTACTTCTATTATTATTATATTATTATTTAGCCTTACATTATGGTGATCGTGGAGTGCTAGGGTGCTTTAATCCCACTAGGTAGATCTTGGCCCTTATGACTTCGTGGAGGAGTCAATGTGGCCCGCGGACTAAAAAGTTTGGAGACCGCTTGTCTAAACAACCCGTGGCTTCGAACTTCGAAATCATTCTCGCCACAGCTGCATTTGGCAACGGACCTTTACCCGTTCGAATCCCCTTCCTATGGTGATAGGATCGTAACGCTGAACTAGCACATTCCCCATTCTGATAATACAGCTTCACTAAATAGCGCCTTTTCGGGTAACGTCAACATGCAGCGATTGCTGGCGCATCTGATTCTCTCTCTCATTACAGCTTCTTATATACACGATTGTCATGCGCAGACACTGACGTTTTACTGTCCAGCGCCATCTGTCGGACATTTTGTGTACTTTTTTTTGTTCTAATAAAACCTCATGTCATTCCAAGCATGTGTGTCAATTTTTACCTTTCTATCTACATTATTCCGTGGTTTATTAAGTTTTCAAATTTATACTGACTTTTTGATCACCCGGCACATACACGACGAAGGAGTCTGATTGCCGTTTGGGTGAACGTGTGGTATAATTTTTGGAAAGTAGAGAAAATGTTTGAATGTGACGGAGTTGGCGGGCAGGGCTGACACAGCCACAGCTGGAGCCGCGCGCGCGCTATATTCGTGTTTTGGTGGCGGCTGTGCCCCAAATGGCTCCCTTTGTCTGCGCGGCACGAGTGACAGGTGGATGGCCGCGCCAGCACTGTTGTTTCTCGTCCCGCCTTTGTCGCGGGCAAATTTTCCCATTGTCCTCACCCACAGTCTCCAAATCCCTTTGTTACGCTTTTCTGTCTCCATCAGTTGCTACGAGAGGCGTTCGCTTTTATTACGCCCGCTTGTCACAGCTACGGGGAAAACGCGGAGAAACTTTATGCTGCCGCACGTACGTAAATTAGATGTCATCCTTTAACGCTTTGAAAGCTATTGAAAATTACACAGGAACGCTGTTTCTAAAGGTACAAAAACTTTTGTAACGACCATGGACTCACATGGTTTACACACTTTTGAGAAACAGATTAAATGCTGTAACAGCATGCCTTCCTAGAAATCATAAGTTCACAAAGGTACATGTATCACATTGGAACAACCGAAATAAAATGTTCAAACGTACCTAAGTACTGTATTTTAATTTAAAAAACCTACCTGTTACCAACTGTTGGTCTAAAATTGTGAGCCATATATTTGTGACTATTACAGCGCCATCTATCCCAAAGCGATAAAAGTGATCCAGCTAAAGCAGTCATATTTCTTTACGTACTACACGAATATGTAATAAAAATTGAGGGTTCCTATTAAAAAAAAACGCAGTTGATATCCGTTTGACCTATGGCAGCGCCATCTAGCAGGCCAACCATAGCGCCATCTGGTTTCCCCCTTCAAGCTAGACAAGTTACGTTCTTTGCAGTTTTTTTTCGTTTGACACTTATTTCGTGAGATATTTGGCCCGGTCACGATCAATGGACCACCTTGTACACAGAACTTAAATGTGTAAAAAGCTCAATATTTACAACAAGTGCAAAACATAGCCTCATATCTAACAACAATAAAAACGGTGAAAAGGGCAGAAACTGCTTATAGCGGTATCTAGTGCACATTCCTTCATATGATTCCCAAGTCAGCCATTAGACTGAAGTGCCGACCAAAAAACCATCGCGTGTTCCGAAGTAGACTTCCCTCTAGGTACAACTCTCTCCCCTACTAGTTTTTATTGCTGTGAATTACTCACACATCATGGAAAGCTTTTACAGGGGCCACTATTAATCTTCGTAAATCTAGTATGAATTCAATTACAACGAAAAAAGCTTTCACCAAATTCCGTGATAAATGGCTATATCGCTTGGCAGGGAGAATACATTGCAACTTCTACTGAAAAGTGTTGGAATATTTATGCTGGAAACGAGATTTCTACGTACAGCATTTTTCGTTGTAATTGAATTCACATTAGATTTACGAACATTAATAGTGGCCCCTGTAAAAACTTTCCATGATGTGTGAGTAATTCACAGCAATAAAAACTAGTAGGGGAGAGAATTGTACCTAGAGGACAGTGTACTTCGGAGCACACGATGGTTTTTTGGTCGGTACTTTCAGTCTAATGGCTGACTTGAGAATCATATGAAGGAATGTGCACTAAATACCGCTATAAGCAGTTTCTGCCCTTTTCTACTGTTTTTATTGTTGTTCAGATATGAGGTTATGTTTTGCACTAGTTGTAAATATTGAGCTTTTTACACATTTAAGTTCTGTATAAAGGGTGGTCCATTGATCGTGACGTGGCCAAATATCTCACGAAATAAGCGTCAAACGAAAAAAACTACAAAGAACGTAACTTGTAGTTACCAGATGGCAACATGGTTGGCATGCTAGATGGTGCTGCCATAGGTCAAACGGATTTCAACTGCGTTTTTTTTTTAAATAGGAACCCTTAATTTTTGTTAGATATTCGCGTAGTATGTAAAGAAATATGACTGTTTTAATGACTGTTTTCGCTTTGGGATAGATGGCGCTGTAATAGTCACAAACATATGGCTCACACTTTTAGACCAACAGTTGGTAACAGGTAGGTTTTTCAAATTAAAATACAGTACGTAGGTACATTTGAACTTTTTATTTCGGTTGTTCCAGTGTGATACATGTACCTTTGTGAACTTATCATTTCTGAGAACGCATGCTGTTATAGCGTGATTACCTGTAAATACCACATTAATGTAATAAATGCTCAAAATGATGTCCGTAAACCTCAATGCATTTGGTAATACGTGTAACGACATTCCTCTCAACAGTGAGTAGTTCGCCTTCCGTAATGTTCGCAACGTGCATTGACAATGCGCTGACGCATGTTGTCAGACGTTGTCGGTGGATCACGATAGCAAATATCCTTCAACTTTCCCCACAGAAAGAAATCCGGAGACGTCAGATCCGGTGAACGTGCGGGCCGTGGTATGGTGCTTCAACGACCAATTCACCTGTCATGAAATATGCTACTCAATACCGCTTCAACCGCACGAGAGCTATGTGCCGGACATCCATCATGGTGGAAGTACATCGCCATTCTGTCATGCAGTGAAACATCTTGTAGTAACATCGGTAGAACATTACGTAGGAAATCAGCATACATTGCACCATTTAGATTGCCATCGATAAAATGGGGGCCAATTATCCTTCCTCCCATAATGCCGAACCATACATTAACCCGCCAAGGTCGTTGATGTTCCACTTGTCGCAGCCATCATGGATTTTCCGTTGCCCAATAGTGCATATTATGCCGGTTTACGTTACCGCTGTTGGTGAATGACGCTTCGTCGCTAAATAGAACGCGTGCAAAAAATCTGTCATCGTCACGTAATTTCTCTTGTGCCCAGTGGCAGAACTGTACACGACGTTCAAAGTCGTCGCTATGCAATTCCTGATGCATAGAAATATGGTACGGGTGCAATCGATGTTGATGTAGCATTCTCAGCACCGAAGTTTTTGAGATTCCCGATTCTCGAGCAATTTGTCTGCTACTGATGTGCGGATTAGGCCCGATAGCAGCTAAAACACCTACTTGGGCATCATCATTTGTTGCAGGTCGTGGTTGACATTTCACATGTGGCTGAACGCTTCCTGTTTCCTTAAACAACGTAACTATCCGGCGAACGGTCCGGACACTTGGATGATGTCGTCCAAGATACCGAGCAGCATACACAGCACACGCCCGCTGGGCGCTTCGTCGCCGTTTTGATCACAATAGCCATACATCAACATGATATCGACCTTTCCCACAATTGGTAAACGATCCATTTTAACACGGGTAATATATCACGAAGCAAATACCGTCCGCACTGGCGGAATGTTACGTGATACCACGTACTTATACGTTTGTGACTATTAGAACGCCATCTATCACAAAGCGAAAAAAGTGGTCCAACTAAAACATTCATATTTCTTTACGTACTACACGAATATGTAATAAAAATGGGGGTTCCTATTTTTAAAAAAAACGCAGCGCCATCTAGCTGGCCAACCATAGCGCCATCTGGTTTCTCCCTTCATGCTAGACGAGTTTCGTTCTTTTTAGTTTTTTCGTTTGATGCTTATTTTGTGAGATATTTGGCCCAGTCACGATCAATGGACCACCCTGTATATATGGGGAGGTTCTCCGCAGAATCGACGAGGAAAGGAATATGTGGAAAACATTGACAAGTAGAAGGGCAGGACGGTAGGACATGTGTTAAAACATCGCCGACTTCCATGGTAGTAGAGGGAGCTGTAGAGGGTAAAAGCTGCAGAGGGAGACAGAGTTTGGAATACATCCAGCAAATAATAGAGGACACAGGTTGCAAGTGCTACTCTGACGTGAAGAGGTTGGTAGAAGAGAGGAATTCGTGGTGGGCTGCGTCAGTCGAGTCAGAAGACTGATAAGCTATTTGGAATCATTTTTAATTCTTCAGGTACAGACTTGTATTTTGAGTAAAATGATATATATATATTTTTAGAATTATTTATATAACATGTAGACAGTAAAGTCATACTTCGTCGGTCGTGCATCATTTGTACTTTGAAGCAGAAGAAGGTCTTTTACCATGGAACATCTGATACTTGTAAATGAACAGAGTTTCTAATATCTTTACAGTTGCACCTGTCTTGAAAATGGAAATTTGCGTTAGCTTCTAATAGTTTGTATTTTAACTTGTAACTGGTTTTTGGTAATGCTTCTGCTTAATTTGATTTAACTTACTGATTATTGATGTGCAGTAAAGCAATACTGTTGCATATAGGCTATTAAATACAGTACTGACAAGACTCTCGTTTGCAATGCTTTTGAACTTCAATCGAATATACACTCCTGGAAATTGAAATAAGAACACCGTGAATTCATTGTCCCAGGAAGGGGAAACTTTATTGACACATTCCTGGGGTCAGATACATCACATGATCACACTGACAGAACCACAGGCACATAGACACAGGCAACAGAGCATGCACAATGTCGGCACTAGTACAGTGTATATCCACCTTTCGCAGCAATGCAGGCTGCTATTCTCCCATGGAGACGATCGTAGAGATGCTGGATGCAGTCCTGTGGAACGGCTTGCCATGCCATTTCCACCTGGCGCGTCAGTTGGACCAGCGTTCGTGCTGGACGTGCAGACCGCGTGAGACGACGCTTCATCCAGTCCCAGACATGCTCAATGGGGGACAGATCCGGAGATCTTGCTGGCCAGGGTAGTTGACTTACACCTTCTAGAGCACGTTGGGTGGCACGGGATACATGCGGACGTGCATTGTCCTGTTGGAACAGCAAGTTCCCTTGCCGGTCTAGGAATGGTAGAACGATGGGTTCGATGACGGTTTGGATGTACCGTGCACTATTCAGTGTCCCCTCGACGATCACCAGTGGTGTACGGCCAGTGTAGGAGATCGCTCCCCACACCATGATGCCGGGTGTTGGCCCTGTGTGCCTCGGTCGTATGCAGTCCTGATTGTGGCGCTCACCTGCACGGCGCCAAACACGCATACGACCATCATTGGCACCAAGGCAGAAGCGACTCTCATCGCTGAAGACGACACGTCTCCATTCGTCCCTCCATTCACGCCTGTCGCGACACCACTGGAGGCGCGCTGCACGATGTTGGGGCGTGAGCGGAAGACGGCCTAACGGTGTGCGGGACGGTTGCGAATGGTCCTCGCCGATACCCCAGGAGCAACAGTGTCCCTAATTTGCTGGGAAGTGGCGGTGCGGTCCCCTACGGCACTGCGTAGGATCCTACGGTCTTGGCGTGCATCCGTGCGTCGCTGCGGTCCGGTCCCAGGTCGACGGGCACGTGCACCTTCCGCCGACCACTGGCGACAACATCGATGTACTGTGGAGACCTCACGCCCCACGTGTTGAGCAATTCGGCGGTACGTCCACCCGGCCTCCCGCATGCCCACTATACGCCCTCGCTCAAAGTCCGTCAACTGCACATACGGTTCACGTCCACGCTGTCGCGGCATGCTACCAGTGTTAAAGACTGCGATGGAGCTCCGTATGCCACGGCAAACTGGCTGACACTGACGGCGGCGGTGCACAAATGCTGCGCAGCTAGCGCCATTCGACGGCCAACACTGCGGTTCCTGGTGTGTCCGCTGTGCCGTGCGTGTGATCATTGCTTGTACAGCCCTCTCGCAGTGTCCGGAGCAAGTATGGTGGGTCTGACACACCGGTGTCGATGTGTTCTTTTTTCCATTTCCAGGAGTGTATTTTCCTACATACATGAACATGAACATGTTGTACCACTGATGATCTTTTCCACATTCGGAAATACCTTAATGTTCCACGGTAATGTCTGTAATTTAATAGAAAGACTGCAGCACATAAGAAGTGAATGCCATCATTTAAAAATGGAATAAGAAAATATATTAAAGTTCTATTACTGGGCTGGTTAGAGACAAAAGTCTGAAAAGTAGACCGTGGTACAATATTATACCATTTAACAGTTATTATTATATTTCGTTTAAGCCTACTATGGACCACCCAGTTGATACTTCCGGCGAGATTAACTCTTAGCCCAATACTCTGTCACCCTATTGTTCTGTTCCTAAGTCCATTTATCTCCAGTTCCCGAACGAACTGTCAGTGCTGTAAGTAACTGAAGAGAATCTAATATTCTCATAAGTGTTGTGTACTGACTCTGTTGTGAACGTTGTTGCAGTGAATTTTTAGTTTTCACAAGTAGACTCGTCACTTATCGGTAGCGGCTTTCCCTCCCAGGCAGCTGAAGGTCGTCCACACTGACAACATGGCTGTGGAGAATTACCCTCCTCTTTCTCTTTGCTGTTGTAATACATTCTACACGTTGATTGAATTCTTCGTTGTTTCTGATGATGTATACACCATAGTTTTGAAGGGGACATGATTTTTCCTAGAATCTATCTACCCTTTACTTCTAATTTCCTTGTAACTGGTTTTTAGTAATACTTCTGCTTAACAATCTGATTATTGATGTGAAGTAAAGCACATGAGTGTAGGTATTCATTTCAAAATTGTAATATTAGTGGATTACTGGGAAAAGAACGAGAGGAGGTGTTCAAACAAGGTAAAACTGAAAAGTAAAGAATTTGCACATCTGTCGTGGCTGAATTCAAAAGTAGAATTAAGTCAATGGTGATGATTGCATCAGTAGGTTACTGAGCATAAAGACTAAGAACACCAAAGAACAAAGCCGTGACTAAGAGGTCCCCTCGTTAGAGAATGATTAATTAAACTGTGAAAACGCGTCCATCATCACGTACGAATCCTGTAGTCAGCACAATGCAGAGACTTATACAAGACGTGTGAGATGAGGTGAGCCGCTGTTCCAAACGATGTTGGACTCCGGCATGCTGCGTTTCATCTGTTCTCCTGTGTCAACAGCTCCCGAGGCGTCTCTGCCCAGAATGTAAAAGATCTCAGCATGAAGGATTAAGCCCGCAAGCAACAAACTGCTTGATCGTAGAACTCAGCCCGAATGCCCCAGAAACTTGTGCTGTCTGCTCCCTTGTGCCGTGAGCCCGCCAAAATTGCATTTTAAGCCAATACATGGCTGCATCTCGAATTCTCCCAATCGGTAGTTCTCTAACAACGTTCCCACGCCCATATTCTACAATTTTTAGCGCATCTTTCTGGAAATTGTGAGTGATGACCTATGGCAAATAGCCATTCCTAAAAGTCACAAACGCCGACTAATCAAAAGTCGCCTCGCCTAAACTTTCTGCAAATTTTCCGTAAGTAATGTCTACGATTGAGGTGCCAGTGGCCCAACACATGGAGGAGCTCTGAATCTCCCACGCTACGGTGAGATGTTATCTGTTCTAAGCATTTGGGATGACACGGGTGGGCACGGGCCTTTCAGAGAAACTCTGTACTCATATCCGCCATGACAGCGAGATCTAAGGGCAGTCACTGAACTCACAGCCCCTCAGGCGTCCACCACCAGCGTTGCTAATCCGTCAAAGTGACGGACCCAGTGAATGGACTGAGGGCGTCTTTCGTCTCACCGTGAGGGCTTAGGACGGACCTGTGTTCCCCAGGTGTCTGCCTTGCGTACTCACCTCGCTTGATGCTGTTGTTATCAGGAACCTCTGGGGCACAGCATAGTAGTCTCACGTAACTGTTAAAGAAATGAACTAGCCGTGCATATCAGAATTAAAAAGAAAACAGGGTAACATCAGCAGTCATCACACAATCCCACCGATAATGTCTATCTCTCTTGTGTATATATTTGCTGTTATGGAAGAAACTGTCTGGTCATATCAGGAATCAAATTTGTTGGATGAAAAATGATTGAAACCCGAGGCTGGCTACAGCCTGACGCATTTCAAAACCTCCAACTTAAAAAAAAAGTAGCGCAATTGGCAACTTCGTAAGAGGGTGAGTGCCCAGAGCTTGCCTGCGGGGACATAGAAACTGCCCACTGTCTTTTACCCTAGAGGATCTCTTTCATCATCACTCACTTGGAAAGCATACATCACCAACATAGCAACTTACAAATGGTCCCGATTTGTTAACATCTAAATTCTTTTTATTTGTAGTCCAAATGGTGATGATCAGTCACTTGGCTTTTGTCATCCTATCTCCAATACAAGGAAGGTAAATAAGAAAGATGTAAGCAACGTGCGGCATTGGGAGAGTTCCAGTTGTCTGACAAAGAACTACGTGATCATCTGGACTGCTCTTCGAAACATAAGGATGAGATAGATGAAGTACCGTAGGGTATTATTTACTCTGTGGAAACGAGTAAAAGTGCGAGAGTATATTGCCAGAGGTTTCCCAGTCGTGCATAATAAGCTGTAAGTCACATGGAGTGAGGTCAGAGTGGCTATAATGCCAAAATGGCCGTCCCTATAACACGAGGGAGTTAAAGGAACGGGGATATGATGATGTTTGGTTTGTGGGGCGCTCAACTACGTGGTCATCAACGCCCGTACAAAGTCCCAATTTTTACATAGTCCAATAGAGCCACTGTCACGAATGATGATGATGATGGTGATGATGATGAAATGATGAGGACAACACAAACACCCAGTCCCCGGGCAGAGAAAATCCCCATCTCGGCCGAGAATAGAACACGGGACCCCACGATCCAGAGGCAGCAACGCTAGCCACTAGACAACGAGCTGCGGATGGAACGGGAAAATGGAATGTGTGTCAATCAGCGAGCAGTTACGGTTCATTGTGATGGTGTTCTTCATTACAAAATGGGCCAGAGACAACATCTGGATAGCTTCACATGCGAAAGACTTACCAGGAAACTGAAAGAAGGACGAACTTCGACGAGTGTAGCCCATGAGTTTGGTACTGCTCACAGCAATTCTGGACGTACCCTTACACGGAGGTAGGTGAGAACACGTAACGCACCCATGAACACAGTCGAACATGATAGTTTTGGTGGTCCAGGTTTGAAGGGAGCCATAATGTTGCATGGGCGTACTGACCTCTACATCTTCGAACACGGTATACTTACCGGTCAACATGATTGTGGCACTGTACTCCTTCCCCATGTGCGTCTTTCAGAGGCACATTCGATGCTGATGGATAACAGAGCACGACCGCATTGAACAGCGCAGGCAGAGGAGCTCTCGGAGCGAGAAAATAGTTGGCGATCCGACTGGCCTACCCATTCCCCCGATTTAAATCCCATGGAGTACGTGTGGGATGCGTTGGGAAGACGTACTGCAGCATTTCCACATGCACCATGCAGCAGTTGTCATCCACGCTGGTGGAGGAATGGAACGCCCTACCACAAGAACTCCTTCCCAACCATGTGGCCAGCATGGAAACACATTCTAGAGTGTGCACTGCTATCCGTGGTGATCAAACACCCAATTAAGAGGCACCTACCGCCGTTTGTAATGTCCAGCATAACATCATAAATCGGAATAACTTCAGTGTAATTATCGTCCGTGAATGAAAGTGCCATTTCTGTTCATCTTATCTCGTATTTCTTTCAGTGGTCTTCTGTGTTGTACTTTAGCAGTTCTTGCTATGAGTGGTGTCCATTTCATCGAAATACGTTACTTGGCAGTGACACATCATGCCTTAGGTTACTTCTGTCCTTAAGCTTCGTACACCAATGTATGTGCGACCTGTCAGACACTGTTCAGTAATTACTCAGTACAAGGGGTTGCTTTAATATCGTTTTTGCGTACTACAGCTACTTTCAAATAAAACATTAGGCATTAGTATGCCAGAAAAACTGTACGACACCATGGAGTGTACACTATTTATCAGTATACAGTGCGATCTCTTTTCTTAGTGTAATCATACGTTAACTCAATTTATATTGTCTATCTTATGATGAAATAGGTAATCAGCTCAGCATTTGTTGAAACTAATCTGGAAATCGCCATTTTATTTGACACACGAGCGAGTAAACGTTCAAGTAGATGGTTGCTTAATAGTATAGCTGAAGTGTGAACTGAATAATACGCACAGACACTCGTAAGACCACGTTGCATGCAAACAAACAAATGAACGTTCGTCTAGATTGTACACACATGAAAAAAAGCTTTGCATCACCTCGGTTCCCAGACCTCCTGAATACAGACTTTGACTGAGGATATTGCATCACAGACACAGTGCCTTTGGCTGTTCAGTGATGTCACTAAACCCGCCCAAAGATGTAAACAACCACGCACGAGCAGTTCCTATTAGACGGAGGGGGTCCGACAGCCGATCAGTTCCAGTCATTCCACCAGGGAGGAGGTACACAGCTCGTGTTGTCTGTAGTTCAACCATGCCTAGACGGCCAAAATCGCGGTTCGGTCGCGTCCGCATTGTTACTTTGTGCCAGGAAGAGCTCTCAACAAGGGAAGTGTTCAGGCGTCTCGGAGTGAACCAAAACTGTCGATGACATGCCTCGCTCAGGCCGCCCAAGGGCTACTACTGCAGTGGATGACCGCTACCTACGGATTATGGCTTGGAGGAACCCTGACAGAAACGCCGCCATGTTGAATAATGCTTTTCGTGCAGCCACAGGACGTAGTGTTACGACTCAAACTATGCGCAATAGGCTGAATGATGCGCAACTTCACTTCCGACGTCACTGGCGAGGTCCATCTTTGCAACCACGACACCACGCAACGCGGTACTGATGGGCCCAAAAACATGCTGAATGGACTGCTCAGGATTGGCATCACGTTCTCTTCACCGATGTGTGTCGCATATGCCTTCAACCAAACAGTCGTCGGGAACGTGTTTGGAGGCAACCCGATAAGGCTGAACGGAGGTTCCCTGCTTTTTTTGGGTGATATTATTTGGGGCCGACGTACGCCGCTGGAGGTCATGGAATGCGCCGTAACCGCTGTACAATGCGTGAATGCTGTCCTCCGACGGATAGTGCACCCATATCAGCAGAATATTGGCAAGATATTCGTCTTCATGGACGACAATTCGCGCCCCCATCGTGCACATCTTTTGAACGACTTCCTTCAGCATAACGAAATCGCTCGACTAGAGTGGCCAACATGTTCTCCAGAGATGAACCCTACCGAAGATGCATAGTGTGGGGCGACGGGTGGAATTATTTGTATATTAAATGTTTTGTTTTTCCCGGCCGATGCACCATATGTGGGGCGGCGGTTCAAATGGCTCTGAGCACTATGGGACTTAACTTCTGAGGTCATCAGTCCCCTAGAACTTAGAACTACTTAAACCTAACTAACCTAAGGACATCACACACATCCATACCCGAAGCAGGATTCGAACCTGCGACCATAGAGGTCGCGCATTTCCAGACTGTAGCGCCTAGAACCGCTCGACCACCCCGGCGGGGGTGGGGCGGCGGGTGGAATTATTGTTGTTATTTAAATGTTTTGTTTGTTTTTCCCGGCCGATTAGCAACATATGTGGGGCGGCGGGTGGAATTATATATGTTGTTATTTAAATGTTCCTATCATTTATGCAGTCTTTTGCCGTTCTCAACACTGGCTCACTAACTACAATATTGGCAACCAGAAAGTGATTAGCAAAACGTGAAGCCTGTAATTAGCATTCCTAGTGCCCACTTCATCTGAGATATACACTTATAGCTACAGCTTATAGCTCTGAGGAATTAGGAGATTGTCTGGGATTCATAATCAAAAACGATTCTCTAAAAATGTTCACTATATTCTGAAAGTCACAGACCAAAAAGAATCCACACAATCCAACAACCAGAGCAGTTCAGAGTCTAATGCGCTGATGCAACTATAACTGTTCAAATTAAATGTTTAAGTGAATGCTCGCCATAATTTCATGATAATGTTCATCAAACGCCACGCTCAATAATGGTAGGAATGTCTGTCCCGCGACGGCACGTGAAAATACGACATACGCAAACTGAAGATAGATCATTAAAGTCATCCCAGAATTAACACTTCACTCGAAAACGATTTCATCGTTACGCGTATCCCGAGTAACGTATTACGGCATCTGAGGCTGTTTATAGCAATGACAACGACGCGACGCGACTCCCAGCACAGGTGGTGTGCTAATCAGCGTCTGGAGAGAACTGGGGCCTCTTTTTCTCGCGCAGCGTTCTTATATATAAAGCCGCGGTGCGGACGGCTAAGGGAACGCCTGATCAAAATTGCTCTCCCGACTAGCCGCTGGGCTAGTAATGCACCACTTCAAGTTATCGAATAAATCATTGCTTCCTTTGCTGATGGCCGATGAAGCTCTCAATTTAAATGTGCATTCAGCACACAGGTAAGTAATTATAATAAAAGTCTGACGTGGCTAAGTCAAATATTTTGGGCGAGAGAAATAATTTAATCACACTACACGCAGTAGACGAGCTCTGAACTTGCCCTTTGGAGATACGCTATCGCTATAGTTTTATAGTTATTCAATTGAAACTTCTCACATTTTTATGATTATAGCGGATCTCCCTTCTACTTAAATTTAAACATCCTAGCCTTATTTATTAGCCTACTTAATCTATCTTGCTTCCTTAATTTTTAAGACAAAAACCAGAAAATCATGAATTTCAACTAAAATTTTAATTTGTGAGATCCAGAATACTGTTTCTACTAAATTATTATGCAAAAGGAATCTAAATACAAATTTTTAAGTTTCTAGCTCTTTTCTGTTGCGCCAATGGTTTTTACAGAAAAACGTCCAAATTTCGAAAATGGTTAAAGTTATTGAACTGATATTCAACACATATTGATTTAGTATTACTCCTGACATGCTAGAAAAGTTTCAGGTTCTTTACTTGATTTTTAAAGTATCATCTTTAGGGTCGTTAAAATGGAACGGGAACACGATTTTAATTCACTTCTAGCTAACTTCTTCTTCCCACACGCCATTAATAATCCACCGGTAACACTTTGCATTCAAAGGCTTTACCAGTCTATTCGAAAGGATATAACGTCAGCATGAGCCTATACACTTGGATGAAAATTGACGCTAGCGTTATTTTTTTCCTGTCAGTTTTTAAGTAACTACAGAAAACCACAAATAGATTTAGATACTCCATTTCATAGGCTAATGAGAGCAATTTGAAAACGTGTTGGAACAAAGAAAATCAGATTAATATTTCTGAAAATAAGAACTACTTTGACTCTAGCGCACAACGATTAAATGTTTCAGAAAGAATAATGATGTTTGTGATCTACATCTACATTCATACTGCGCAAGTCACATTAAAATTTGAGGCGCTTATTTGTTCTTAGAATCACGAATGCTGTTCTCCCTACCGAAGCTATCACCCCTATAACGGAGTTAGCAAACTGTGTCCATGGCTATTGTTTTACTTTTTATCCCTCCAAACCTAGCACAGAGGACTTGCATTTGGGAGGACGCCGGGACGCCGGTCCAAACCCGCGTCCGGCCATCCTGATTTAGGTTTTCCGTGATGTCCCTAAATCGCTTCAGGCAAATTCGAGATGGTTCCTGTGACTTCCATCCGTCTTCCTTCCCCATCCTTCCCTAATCCGATGAGACCGATGACCTCTCTGTTTGGTCCTTTCCTTCAAATCAACTAAGCAACCGTCCATACCAACAAAATGAGTTACTCTTTTCTATTTATTGAGAAATCAAGAAAATGTTATCTTGTTTTTTGAAACGTTACTAGAAAATATTTGAAAACGAGTTATTACTCAGTGATAACATAAATCACGATAAGATTTTTAAGCGAACTACATTTTATAGAGAATGGTAAATCACCGCTCACAGATATAATAATCGTTCCAAGTTGATGTTGCCAGACGTGTTCTACATCTACATCGACATATATACTCCGCTAGCCACCAAGCGGTGTGTGGCAGAGGGCGCTATTCACGCCAAAGACATATTACCCCTCCCCCCCCCCCCCCTTCTGATACACTCGGGGATCGCGCGAGGGAAAAATGACTGTCTGAACGCCTCTGTACGAACTCTAATTTCCCTTATCTTTGAATGGTGATCATTGCACGATTTGAAAGTTGGTGGTAATAATATATGCTCTACATCCTCGGCGAAGATCGAATTTTGGAATGTAGTGAGTAGCCCCTTCCGTTTAGCGCGTCTGCAAGTGTGTCCCACTTCAAACATTCTATGAGATTTGTAACGCTCTCGCGATGGCTAAATGTAACTGCCAGTCATTACACCACGCATTTTTTTCTGCAAATCCTCAATGATTTGTTCACAACTTCGTGTGATAATACTTTCCTGTAGACTACAGCATCTTCGGCAAACAGTCTAATGTCGATGTCAATACCAGCAACTAGATCGTTTATGTAAATCGTAAAAAGCAGCGGACCTATTACGCCGTCGTGGGACACACCTGATGTTACGCTTGTTTCTGTTGAATTCTCGCCATTCAGGACGACATACTGCTGCTCTCTGTCTGCTAGAAAACAATCTATCCAACCGTATATGTCATCGGATAGACCGTAACCGCGCAATTTTTGGAGCAAGCGGCAGCGTGGAACTGAGTCGAACGCCTTAAAGTCGAGGAATATGGCATCACCCTGGAAGCCGGTATCTAGAGCCTGTTGTATATCATGCACAAAGAGGGCCAGCTGTGTCTCACATGACCGCTGTTTCCTAAAACCATGCTGGTTTCAACAGATGAGCTTTTCAGAGTCTAGGAAGGTCATTATATCTGAACACGAAATATGTTTCATGATTCTACAACAAGTCGATCTTAGTGAAATTGGCCGGTAATTATGTGCATCCGATTTTCTACCCTGTTTATAGTTTGCTATGATGTGAGCCTTCTTCCAGTCCCGTGGAACTTTCCACTTTTCCAATGATCTCTTATAGATAATGGATACGAATGGTGCTATATTTGCAGCATAGTCAACATAAAATCTTATGGGGACACCGTCTGGGCCAGATGCCTTCCTGGCGTCTGAGGATCTTCACTGTTTTAGAATCGCAGATACACTGAACAGTATGTCAGCCATCCTTGCGTTTGTTCGATAATTGAAAGGGGGAATGGTGCTGCAGTACTCTACAGTAAACGAGTTTTTGAAAGCTAGGTTTACAATTTCGGCTTCTGTTTATCATCACCGTTACATTACCCGTACTGTCAGAAAGATAAGGTATTGAATTATTTGTAGCGTTCATAGATTTTACGTACGACCAAAATTTTTGGGAGTTATTTTTAGAATCTGCAGATAAAATATTGCTTTCAAATTCGTTAAAAGAATCTCACAGCTGCTTTCATTTCGGATTATATCTGTTTATCATCGGGGAAGTGACTACGTTTAAAAGGACTGTGTAAAATTCTCTGTTTTCTCATCAAATTCCTAATATGTTTGTTGAACCAAGGTGGATCGTTTCTCTGTCCTATATTTTTGCTAAACACATATTTCTCTAGCACGTGGTGGACAATACCTTTAAGTTCCAACCATAGATGTTCAATATCTTTGTGTTTCGCGGTGAATGTTTCGAGCTGACTATGGAGATATTCATTAATGACACTTTTATTTGCTTTCCCATATAAGAAAAGTCTGCGCTGTTTCTTTGGTTGTTTTGCAACTTCCACTGACATGGAAGCCACAACGACATTAATAGCTTCTTCTAGATTAACTTCCTCAAAAAGATCAGGTCTGTTTGTCGCCATGATATCTAACATGTTCCTATCTCGAGTTGGTTTTCTTACCAATTGCTCAAGCTTGTTTGTTGAGAGCGCTCCTAGAATAACTTTACACGAATCCTTGCTTCTGTCCCCTGTGATAAATGTGTAATTTGCTCAGTCAATGGAAGCCAGATTAAAGACTCCACCTGTAACTAATGGATAATTTGGATATTTAATTCCTATGTGCTCAAGATTTTCCCTGAAACGTTCTGCGACTTTTGTTGAGGATGCTGGTGGTCTATAAAGACACCCTAATACAATGGTCACTCCTTGTCTGATTGACAGCTTTATCCAGGCTATTTCACAGTCCGACACTGCATTGATCTTAATTGCGTTTAAACAGTTTTTAACTGCAATGAACACACCACCTCCCATATCATCAGTCCTATCCTTCCTAAACAATATCCAATCTGAGTTCAAAATTTCACTGCTATTTATGTCTGGTTTCAACCAGCTTTCGGTACCTAATACAATATTGGCATTACTACTATTTATTTCGGAGAGTAACTCTGGGATCATGCTACAGACACTTCGACAATTTACTAACATGAGATTTACCGTATTTAAAGCCTTTGGAATGACATGTTTATTCGAACTAACAATTTTTACGGTTGGTACACCCCCATCAGTGTCATGAACCGGTAATTTTTCAGGCCAACGGTTTGTTTCCCGTGCGGAGGGATCTAATCTAAAAAAAAGCCATGCGCTCGTCACAAGTACAGTACTACCCATGTAGCTGCTTCCTATTTGTAGTGCACCGCTGACCTATCGAGGGAAGTCCTACAACCTTGCACCCCATAGTGCAGGTCGAGGAATCTACAACCATTTTCGTCACAGAGTTGACGTTGCCTCTGGTTTATATTCTCCACTCGACTCAAAACCAGAGGACCCCAGTCCACCCTGGGTACGATGCTGCAAATCGTCAGCTTGGCTTCCACTCCTCGACAGATGGTGGCCGCCTTCGCCAATTTAACCAGCCTTCGAAAGAACCCAAGGATTTCCTCGGAACCCCGACGACTGGCATCGTTGGTGCCGACATGTGCAACGGTCTTTAGCTGGCTGCACCCTGCACTCTCGTTAGCCGCTGGAAGAGCCTCTTCCACATCCCATACAAGGCCCCACAGTAAGGACACCGAACGAATGTTGGACTTCTTCCCCGCCCTAGCCGCTATGTTCCTGAGGATCTCCATGACCCGCCTAACATTGGAGCTCCCAATAACCAACAAACCCCTATCCCCACGTGTCTGTCCGGACCTTGCTAAAGGAGTGGCCACTTTTCTGGCAGAAGGAGCATTCTGATCCGGCTCAGACCCCCCCCCCCCCCAAGCATCAGATAGCACACTGAATGTATTAGGAAAGTGCATGGGATTTGGCAGGAGCCTGCGTCGCCCATGTAGCCTTCGCCTTGAGGCTCGAGACCTCGACACTGTCCGCCACCCACATTGAGGTGAGAGTAGGCCGGCCGGCTCAGTCGCACCTGAGGTCGGCTCAGAGTGACAGATAGCCGTAACATCTCCCCCCCCCTCCTGCATGTCAAGTACAAGCAGAGGCTGCCCCAGGCACCTCATCCCCACCGCAACTCAAGGTGGCACTCTGGAGCCTGTTGAATGTGGCCAACAAAGCTTCTAGCTGCATTTGGACTGTGGCCGACTGCCGGTCGGAGTGGCCCAACGGTTCTAGGCGCTACAGTCTGGAACCGCGCGACCACTACGGTCGCAGGTTCGAATCGTGCCTCGGGCATGGATGTGTGTGATGTCCTTAGGTTAGTTAGGTTTAAGTAGTTCTAAGTTCTAGGGGACTAATGATCTCAGCAGTTAAGTCCCATAGCGCTCAGAGCCATTTGAACCATTTTTGTGGCCAACTCCTCCTGCATCCGCACACAACAGACACAGTCCCTATCCATCTAGCTAATATGTGATTTACTATGAGAAACTTAAGGAAATCTACTGCCACACAAGGTTAACAGCTACACTCTAGTTGGCAGAAAGGGCACTCAACAATGAAAAACATAATATAAAGATGTGACGAAGATTTCCAGGGGTTTCAGGTGGTATGAGAGTCGAAACATCGCAGAAGGTTTGGAAGCTAGCGGAAATAAGACTTGTGGATAATGGATATTATTTAGTCACTAGCTGCCTGGAAATGTGTGATGTGCTTCAGAGTGCCATTACACTGATACCATACACTAACATGCAGAAACAAATAATTTCATTGATAATTATTGCTGTGGTCCATGCATTATGTCCCCATATAGGATAGCAATCAAACGATAGGGCAAACGCTAAGGCTCCTGGTGCACAGAGATGGCGTGGCGCTGCCATGAGAAGCGAGACAATCTTAATACGGAATAGTGTCAAGTACACTAAGGTGCAAAATTCGTGGGATAGCAATATGCACATATACAGAAGGTGATAGCATCACGTACACATGGTATAAAAGGGCAGTGCATTGACGGAGCTGTCATTCGTACTCAGGTAATTCACGTGAAGTTTTCCGACGTTGTTATGACCGCAAGACGGTCACTTTGAACGCGAAATGATAGTTGGAGCTAGCCACATGAGACATTTCATTTCGGAAATCGTTAGGGAATTCAATATTCCAAAATCCAAAGTGTCAAAGTTATGCCGTAAATGCCAGATGTCAGGCATTACCTCTCAACATGGACAACCCAGTGACCGACAAACTTCACCTAACGACCGAGAGCAGCGGCGTTTGAGTAGAGTTGTCAGTGCTAACAGACAAGCAACACTGCGCCATATAAGCGCAGAAATCTATGTGGGACGTACGACGAATGTATTGTTAGGACAGTGCGGCGAAATTTGATTTGAATGTGCTATGCCAGCAACGAATGACGTGAGTCCCTTTGCTAGAAATACAACATCGCCAGCAGCGTCTCTCCTCCACTATTGACCACATCGGTTGGACCCTAGGCTACTGGAAAACCGTGACCTGGTCAGATGAGTTCCGACTTCAGTTGGTAAGAGTTGATGGTAGGGTTCGAGTGTGGCGCAGACCCCAAGAAGCCCTAGACCCACGTTGTCAACATGGCACTGTGCAAGCTGGTGATGGCTCCAAAGCGGTGAGGGCTTGTGGGCTGTTTTTACGTGGAATGAAAAGGGTCCTCTGGTCCAGCTGAACCGGTCATTGACTGGATATGGTTATTTCGGCTTCATTTTCTGAAACAACGATGGAATTTTTATGGATGGCAATGCGCCGTTTCACCAGGCCACAATTGTTCGCGACTCGTTTGAAGACGTTTCTGGACGATTCGAGTGAATGATTTGGCCACCCGTCGAATACAGGGTTATTACAAATGATTGAAGCGATTTCACAGCTCTACAATAACTTTATTCTTTTAGATATTTTCACAATGCTTTGCACACACATACAAAAACTCAAAAAGTTTTTTTAGGCATTCACAAATGTTCGATATGTGCCCCTTTAGTGATTCGGCAGACATCAAGCCGATAATCAAGTTCCTCCCACACTCGGCGCAGCATGTCCCCATCAATGAGTTATAAAGCATTGTTGGTGCGAGCTCGCAGTTCTGGCACGTTTCTTGGTAGAGCAGGTTTAAACACTGAATCTTTCACATAACCCCACAGAAAGAAATCGAATGGGGTTAAGTCAGGAGAGCGTGGAGGCCATGACATGAATTGCTGATCATGATCTCCACCACGACCGATCCATCGGTTTTCCAATCTCCTGTTTAAGAAATGCCGAACATCATGATGGAAGTACGGTGGACCACTATCCTGTTGAAAGATGAAGTCGGCGCTGTCGGTCTCCAGTTGTGGCATGAGCCAATTTTCCAGCATGTCCAGATACACGTGTCCTGTAACGTTTTTTTCGCAGAAGAAAAAGGGGCCGTAAACTTTAAACCGTGAGATTGCACAACACACGTTAACTTTTGGTGAATTGCGAATTTGCTGCACGAATGCGTGAGGATTCACTACCGCCCAGATTCGCACATTGTCTGTTCACTTCACCATTAAGAAAAAATGTTGCTTCATCACTGATAACAAGTTTCGCACTGAACGCATCCTATTCCATGAGCTGTTGCAAACGCGCCGAAAATTCAAAGCGTTTGACTTTGTCATCGGGGGTCAGGGTTTGTAACAATTGTAAACGGTAAGGCTTCTGCTTTAGCCTTTTCCGTAAGATTTTCCAAACCGTCGGCTGTGGTACGTTTAGCTCCCTGCTTGCTTTATTCGTCGACTTCCGCGGGGTACGCGTTGCCCGCACGCGTTCAACCGTTTCTTCGCTCACTGCAGGCCGACCCGTTGATTTCCCCTTACAGAGGCATCCAGAAGCTTTAAAACTGCGTATACCATCGCCGAATGGAGTTAGCAGTTGGTGGATATTTGTTGAACTTCGTCCTGAAGTGTCGTTGCACTGTTATGACTGACTGATGTGAGTGCATTTCAAGCACGACATACGCTTTCTCGGCTCCTGTCGCCATTTTGTCTCGCTGCGCTCTCGAGCGCTCTGGCGGCAGAAACCTGAAGTGCGGCTTCAGCCGAACAAAACTTTATGAGTTTTTCTACGTATCTAAGTGTGTCGTGACCATATGTCAATGAATAGAGCTACAGTGAATTTATGAAATCGCTTCAATCATTTGTAATAGCCCTGTATTTATGGGACATAATTGAGCGTTCAGTCCGTGCACAAAAGCCTGCACCGAGAACGCTTTCGCTGTTATAGACGACTGTACAGACAGCACGGCTCAGTATTTCTGCAAGGGAGTTCCAACGACTTGTTGAGTCGATGCCACGTCCAGTTGCTGCACTACACCGGGCAAAAGTAAGTCAAACACGATATTAGGAGGTATCCCAAGACTTTTTTCGCCTCATTGTATGCCGTCTTGACCAAATTCAGACAGTAATGCACTCCATATTTCGTACCTTGTGGATGTTCAGCTGTGAACAAGATATTTGATGCTTCCATTATAGTTGAAAAAGAAGAATAAATATAGCATTTAAATACGTATTTCAACCATCTCCAGAATATTTATAGGATGTTTGGTGTTTCTATATTGTGTTAGTGAAGGACATCATTCAGAGAATAGTAACGAACTACGGCCCAATGAGGCAAAATATCTAATCAATTCGACGCAGTGTGGTACCTGTCCAGTTGTGTCAGTGAGTTGGACGACAAACATACAAGAAATAGTGACACCTGTATGCTCGTAATGCTTTAGCGAAATACATCTGATTTTTTAAAATGTGTTGTTAGCATTCGCAGATAAAGCCGAAAAGAACTCCTTAATTTACCATAATCAGTTCCATTACCAAGTGTAACGCGTGAAGTTCTTTCTGTTCCCTGACAAATGGGGCGCTCTCCCGTCACACAAATTAATGAAATCTTTTTCATGGGATCCTCTAACATACGAGCCAAGAATATGAAACTTCCTGGCATATTAAAACTGTGTGCCAGACCGAGACTCGAACTCGGGACGTTTGCCTTTCGCGGACAAGTGTTCTATCAGCGCACACTCGACTACAGAGTGAAAAATTCATTCTGGAGAAAAGAATACTCGATAAGAGGTTTTCCGGAGGACGAAAATCAGCACAATACGCATGAAGTATGTCAATACAAAAAAATTAGAACTGTTAATATGCGGTTGGGTTGCAAGCATTCGAAAGTTGATGTCATCATTCAAGGTATTTACATGTTACACTACACAACGTCATTCCAATTTGTGGCAGGACATTCTCAAAATCTCAGTGCGGCAATACCATAATAAGAAGTCGAACTAACTATTAACTACAACCGCATCTGTCATCTCCAAGGTTCATTGCAGAGTGTATTTCCACATAATTGCTAAAATGCTCCCTCATTTCATTTCAGAGTAGCTAATGCATTGACTAAACACTCGTATGTACGAAATTTTATTTGCAACTGTTTTCCAGATGAAGTTTTAGGTGTTTCAGTTACGACAATCACTGAAGTAAAATGCATCTGATAAGAATTTGTTTTATGAGACATAAATGTTTTAAGCTTTCGACTAGGCCTTAAACTTACAAACCCTATCGAGTGGTAGCTCTCATTAAGTTCAGTCTCATTATCCATCAAATCACATTTGCTCGAGAAGGAAAACAACGGCGCACCACTTGGACGTCTCCACCATACGTCGTATCGGAGCGCCACTCGTAGCTGCTGCAGACGGAGGAGTCGCCGCTATGCCACCTCTGTGTGCGTTCTTCCACTTACAGTCTTACATTGAGGTGGCAAAAGTCATGGGATACCGATACGCACATATACAGATGGCAGTAGTATTGCGCACACAAGGTATAAAAAGGCAGTGCATTGGCCGAGCTGTCATTTGTACTCATGTGACTCATGTGAAAAGGTTTCCGACGTGATTATGGCCGCACGACGGGAATTACCAGACTCTGAACATGGAATGATAGTTGGAGCTAGACATGGCACATTCCATTTCGGAAATCGTTAGGGAATCCAATATTCCGAGAACCACGGTGTCAAGAGTGTGACGAGAATACTAAATTTCTGGTATTACCTCTCACCACGGACAACACAGTGACCGACGGCCTTAATTACTCAGAGCAGCGGCGATTGTCAGTGCTAACAGACAAGCAACACTGCGTCAAATAAGCACAGAAATCAGTGTGGGACGTACTACGAACGATCCGGGAGCACAGTAACCACCAGCACTGGAACCAGACGTAAACAGTAATGAAATCCTAAACTCAGATTGGAATGTATACCGCAGAGACAGGCTGGACAGTGAAGGGGGAGGCGTGTTTATAGCGATAAGAAGTGCAATAGTATCGAAGGAAATTGACGGAGATCCGAAATGTGAAACGATTTGGGTGAAGGTCACGGTTAAAGCAGGCTCAGACATGGTAATTGGATGTCTCTATAGGCCCCCTGGCTCAGCAGCTGTAGTGGCTGAGCACCTGAAGGATAATTTGGAAAATATTTCGAGTAGATTTCCCCACCATGTTATAGTCCTGGGTGGAGATTTTAATTTGCCGGATATAGACTGGGAGACTCAAACGTTCATAACGGGTGGCAGGGACAAACAATCCAGTGAAATTTTTTTTAAGTGCTTTATCTGAAAACTACCTTGAGCAGTTAAACAGAGAACCGACTCGTGGCGATAATATATTAGACCTTCTGGTGACAAACAGACCCGAACTATTTGAAAAAGTTAACGCAGAACAGGGAATCAGCGATCATAAAGCGGTTACGGCATCGATGATTTCAGCCGTAAATAGAAATATTAAAAAGGGTAGGAAGATTTTTCTGTTTAGAAAAAGTGACAAAAAGCAGATTTCAGAGTACCTGTTGGCTCAACACAAAAGTTTTGTCTCAAGTACAGATAGTGTTGAGGATCAGTGGACAAAGTTCAAAAACCATCGTACATTATGCGTTAGATGAGTATGTGCCAAGCAAGATCGTAAGAGGTGGAAAAGAGCCACCGTGGTACAACAACCGAGTTAGAAAACTGCTGCGGAAGCAAAGGGAACTTCACAGCAAACATAAACATAGCCAAAGCCTTGCAGACAAACAAAAATTACGCGAAGCGAAATGTAGTGTGAGGAGGGCTATGCGAGAGGCGTTCAATGAATTCGAAAGTAAAGTTCTATGTACTGACTTGGCAGAAAATCCTAAGAAATTTTGGTCTTATGTCAAAGCGGTAGGTGGATCAAAACAAAATGTCCAGACACTCTGTGACCAAAATGGTACTGAAACAGAGGATGACAGACTAAAGGCCGAAATACTAAATGTCTTTTTCCAAAGTTGTTTCACAGGGGAAGACTGCACTGTAGTTCCTTCTCTAGACTGTAGCACAGATGACAAAATGGTAGATATCGAAATAGACGACAGAGGGATAGAGAAACAATTAAAATCGCTCAAAAGAGGAAAGACCGGTGGACCTGATGGGATACCAGTTCGATTTTACACAGAGTACGCGAAGGAACTTGTCTCCCTTCTTGCAGCGGTGTAGCGTAGGTCTCTAGAAGAGCGTAGCGTTCCAAAGGATTGGAAAATGGCACAGGTCATCCCCGTTTTCAAGAAGGGACGTCGAACAGATGTGCAGAACTATAGACCTATATCTCTAACGTCGATCAGTTGTAGAATTTTGGAACACGTATTGTGTTCGAGTATAATGACTTTCCTGGAGACTAGTAATCTACTCTGTAGGAATCAGCATGGGTTTCGAAAAAGACGGTCATGTGAAACCCAGCTCGCGCTATTCGTCCACGAGACTCAGAGGGCCATAGACACGGGTTCACAGGTAGATGCCGTGTTTCTTGACTTCCGCAAGGCGTTCGATACAGTTCCCCACAGTCGTTTAATGAACAAAGTAAGAGCATATGGACTATCAGACCAATTGTGTGATTGGATTGAAGAGTTCCTAAATAACAGAACGCATCATGTCATTCTCAATGGAGAGAAGTCTTCCGAAGTAAGAGTGATTTCAGGTGTGCCGCAGGGGAGTGTCATAGGACCGTTGCTATTCACAATATACATAAATGACCTGGTGGATGACATCGGAAGTTCACTGAGGCTTTTTGCAGATGATGCTGTGGTGTATCGAGAGGTTGTAACAATGGAAAATTGTACTGAAATGCAGGAGGATCTGCAGCGAATTGACGCATGGTGCAGGGAATGGCAATTGAATCTCAATGTAGACAAGTGAATTCTGCTGCGAATACACAGAAAGATAGATCCTTTATCATTTAGCTACAAAATAGCAGGTCAGCAACTGGAAGCAGTTAATACCATAAATTATATGGGAGTAGGCATTAGGAGTGATTTAAAATGGAATGATCATATAATGTTGATCGTCGGTAAAGCAGATGCCAGACTGAGATTCATTGGAAGAATCCTAAGGAAATGCAATCCGAAAACAAAGGAAGTAGGTTACAGTACGCTTGTTCGCCCACTGCTTGAATACTGCTCAGCAGTGTGGGATCCGTACCAGATAGGGTTGATAGAAGATATAGAGTAGATCCAACGGAGAGCAGCGCGCTTCGTTACAGGATCATTTAGTAATGGCGAAAGCGTTACGGAGAAGATAGATAAACTCCAGTGGAAGACTCTGCAGGAGAGACGCTTAGTAGCTCGGTACGGGCTTTTGTCAAAGTTTCGAGAACATACCTTCACCGAAGAGTCAAGCAGTATATTGCTCCCTCCTACGTATATCCCGCGAAGAGACCATGAGGATAAAATCAGAGAGATTAGAGCCCACACAGAGGCATACCGACAATCCTTCTTTCCACGAACAATACGAGACTGGACTAGAAGGGAGAACCGATATAGGTACTCAAGGTACCCTCCGCCACACACCGTCAGGTGGCTTGCTGAGTATGGATGTAGATGTAGATGTAGATGGCGAAATTTGGCGTAAATCGGCTGTGCGAGCAGACGAACGACGGAAGTATCTTTGCTAACAGCACGACATCGCCTGCAGCGCCTCTGCTGGTTTCATGACCATAGCGATTGGACCCTAGGCTACTGGTCAGATGAGTTCCTTTTTCCGGTCGGTAAGAGTTAATGGTAAAGTTTGAGTGTGTCGCAGAACTTACTAAGCCATGGATCCAAGTTGTCAACAAGGCACTGTGTAAATTGGTGGTGGCTCCATAATTGTGTGGACTTGCAGGCTGTTTTACATGGAATGTATTGGGTCCTCTGGTCCCACTGAACCGATCATTGACTGGAGATGGTTATGTTCGGCTACCTGGAAACCATTTGCAGCCGTTCATCGACTTATGTTCTCAAACAATGTTGGGACTTTTATGGATGGCAATGCGCCATGTCGGTGGGCCATAATTGTTCGAGACATTCTGGATAATTCGAACGAATGATCTGACCACCCATCGAACATTTATGATACATAATCGATAGTTCAGTTCATGCACAAAATCCTGCACCGGAAACATTTTCACAATTATAGACAACTACAGGGTGTTACAAAAAGGTACGGCCAAACTTTCAGGAAACATTCCTCACACAACACATATAAAGAAAAGATGTTATGTGGACATGTGTCCGGAAACGCTTAATTTCCATGTTAGAGCTCATTTTAGTTTCGTCAGCATGTACTGTACTTCTCGATTCACCGCCAGTTGGCCCAATTGAAGGAAGGTAACGTTGACTTCGGCGCTTGTGTTGACATGCGACTCATTGCTCTACAATACTAGCATCAAGCACATCAGTACGTAGCACCAACAGGTTAGTGTTCATCACGAACGTGGTTTTGCAGTCAGTGCAATGTTTACAAATGCGGAGTTCCGGGTTCCCGGGTTCGATTCCCGGCGGGGTCAGGGATTTTCTCTGCCTCGTGATGGCTGGGTGTTGTGTGCTGTCCTTAGGTTAGTTAGGTTTAAGTAGTTCTAAGTGCTAGGGGACTGATGACCATAGATGTTAAGTCCCATAGTGCTCAGAGCCATCTGAACCAATGCGGAGTTGGCAGATGCCCATTTGATGTATGGATTAGCACGGGGCAATAGCCGTGGCGCGGTACGTTTGTATCGAGACAGATTTCCAGAACGAAGGTGTCCCGACAGGAAGACGTTCGAAGCAATTGATCGGCGTCTCAGGGAGCACGGAACATTCCAGCCTATGACTCGCGACTGGGGAAGACCTAGAACGACGAGGACACCTGCAATGGACGAGGCAATTCTTCGTGCAGTTGACGACAACCCTAATGTCAGCGTCAGAGAAGTTGCTGCTGTACAAGGTAACGTTGACCACGTCACTGTATGGAGAGTGCTACGGGAGAACCAGTTGTTTCCATACCATGTACAGCGTGTGCAGGCACTATCAGCAGCTGATTGGCCTCCACGGGTACACTTCTGCGAATGGTTCATCCAGCAATGTGTCAATCCTCATTTCAGTGCAAATGTTCTCTTTACGGATGAGGCTTCATTCCAACGTGATCAAATTGTAAATTTTCACAATCAACATGTGTGGGCTGACGAGAATCCGCACGCAATTGTGCAATCACGTCATCAACACAGATTTTCTGTGAGCGTTTGGGCAGGCATTGTTGGTGATGTCTTGATTGGGCCCCATATTCTTCCACCTACGCTCAATGGAGCACATTATCATGATTTCATACGGGATACTCTACCTGTGCTGCTAGAACATGTGCCTTTACAAGTACGACACAACATGCGGTTCATGCACGATGGAGCTCCCGCACATTTCAGTCGAAGTGTTCGTACGCTTCTCAACAACAGATTCGGTGACCGATGGATTGGTAGAGGCAGACCAATTCCATGGCCTCCACGCTCTCCTGACCTCAACCCTCTTGACTTTCATTTATAGGGGCATTTGAAAGCTCTTGTCTACGCCACCCCGGTACCAAATGTAGATACTCTTCGTGCTCGTATTGTGAACGGCTGCGATACAATACGCTATTCTCCAGGGCTGCATCAGCGCATCAGGGATTCCATGCGACGGAGGGTGGATCCGTGTATCTTCGCTAACGGAGGACATTTTGAACATTTCCTGTAACAAAGTGTTTGAAGTCACGCTGGTACGTTCTGTTGCTGTGTGTTTCCATTCCATGATTAATGTGATTTGAAGAGAAGTAATAAAATGAGCCCTAACATGGAAAGTAAGCGTTTCCGGACACATGTCCACATAACATAAACTCCTGGAAATGGAAAAAAGAACACATTGACACCGGTGTGTCAGACCCACCATACTTGCTCCGGACACTGCGAGAGGGCTGTACAAGCAATGATCACACGCACGGCACAGCGGACACACCAGGAACCGCAGTGTTGGCCGTCGAATGGCGCTAGCTGCGCAGCATTTGTGCACCGCCGCCGTCAGTGTCAGCCAGTTTGCCGTGGCATACGGAGCTCCATCACAGTCTTTAACACTGGTAGCATGCCGCGACAGCGTGGACGTGAACCGTATGTGCAGTTGACGGACTTTGAGCGAGGGCGTATAGTGGGCATGCGGGAGGCCGGGTGGACGTACCGCCGAATTGCTCAACACGTGGGGCGTGAGGTCTCCACAGTACATCGATGTTGTCGCCAGTGGTCGGCGGAAGGTGCACGTGCCCGTCGACCTGGGACCGGACCGCAGCGACGCACGGATACACGCCGAGACCGTAGGATCCTACGCAGTGCCGTAGGGGACCGCACCGCCACTTCCCAGCAAATTAGGGACACTGTTGCTCCTGGGGTATCGGCGAGGACCATTCGCAACCGTCTCCATGAAGCTGGGCTACGGTCCCGCACACCGTTAGGCCGTCTTCCGCTCACGCCCCAACATCGTGCAGCCCGCCTACAGTGGTGTCGCGACAGGCGTGAATGGAGGGACGAATGGAGACGTGTCGTCTTCAGCGATGAGAGTCGCTTCTGCCTTGGTGCCAATGATGGTCGTATGCGTGTTTGGCGCCGTGCAGGTGAGCGCCACAATCAGGACTGCATACGACCGAGGCACACAGGGCCAACACCCGGCATCATGGTGTGGGGAGCGATCTCCTACACTGGCCGTACACCACTGGTGATCGTCGAGGGGACACTGAATAGTGCACGGTACATCCAAACCGTCATCGAACCCATCGTTCTACCATTCCTAGACCGGCAAGGGAACTTGCAGTTCCAACAGGACAATGCACGTCCGCATGTATCCCGTGCCACCCAACGTGCTCTAGAAGGTGTAAGTCAACTACCCTGGCCAGCAAGATCTCCGGATCTGTCCCCCATTGAGCATGTTTGGGACTGGATGAAGCGTCGTCTCACGCGGTCTGCACGTCCAGCACGAACGCTGGTCCAACTGAGGCGCCAGGTGGAAATGGCATGGCAAGCCGTTCCACAGGACTACATCCAGCATCTCTACGATCGTCTCCATGGGAGAATAGCAGCCTACATTGCTGCGAAAGGTGGATATACACTGTACTAGTGCCGACATTGTGCATGCTCTGTTGCCTGTGTCTATGTGCCTGTGGTTCTGTCAGTGTGATCATGTGATGTATCTGACCCCAGGAATGTGTCAATAAAGTTTCCCCTTCGTGGGACAATGAATTCACGGTGTTCTTATTTCAATTTCCAGGAGTGTATTTTCTTTCTTTGTTTGTGAGGAATGTTTCCTGAAAGTTTGGCCGTACCTTTTTGTAACACTCTGTATTGAGGCAGCGTGGTTCAGTATTGGACTTCCAACGACTTGCTGAGTCCATGTCAAGTCGAGTTGCTGCATTACACCGGGCAAAAGTAAGTCCAACACGATATTAGGAGGTATCCCATGACTTTTGTCACCTCAGTGTATTATGTTAACAGTGCCACGCCCCCGCCATTACTCAGCCACATATTCGCGCTACGCCACTTACATTTGCAATGAATCTAAGGCCTATGATGTTGCTCCACTTTAGTGTCAAAATGATGCTGATGGTAAAGTATTCCAAACTGAATACTTCGAGGTAAGGCAGTAACGCTCTGAAATGAGTATTCAGATTTTTATTGACATGAACAAGTTTACTATCTTCTTTCCATTTATACAATTTCACAAGATGTAATAGCTTGTAATATAAGCTATCGGTTTCTACGAGTTTGAGAAATCACGATTTCAACGTCTCTACAAAAATGGAACTCTCTGCAGATGTGGCTAGCACAGATTCATCCACGGCCATGAACACTGTGGCTCGCACTCACTTAGTTGGTGGAGCGGCTCTCTTGCCCGCTATTTGCTGTGTGAGTTCATCCAACACTGCGCTGCTTCTGGTGGCTCATCTTCCCGTCATTTAAACTGTGTTACTTCTCTTTAAAGCAGAAGTGCATACCTTCTGAAAGGTTTTGAGGAGCTGTGTTAGCAGCTGCAAGTGGAACCCCTTCCCCACACGTCAGCACGCTGATCGCCATCGCCTCTGCTCGTCAAGTTGTTCTTCCCCTCGACCCTTCAGAACGATGGAAAACGTGGCTCCTCTGTTCGTTTCACCACATTGTTGCTCCGATACCTTCAAAATTGGACAGAACCCGGACCAATGGTCTGATTTTGATGTGGACTACAGCAGTAAACTTACAGTTTTTAGTTGCATGTTATCAAATACCCGAAACAAAAATACCCTTCTAAGTAATTTTAAGTTGTTATGAAGATTGACATGCTGGAATGAGAGTGGGCATGAAAATGAAATAGCACTGCCTCACCTCTCTTCTCCAACAGTGGTTTTAAAATGATTTAGTTTCTAGAATCAATATGCCTTGAATATATTTCTCCTCAAACTTAAATTCCTTCTATAACCACTTTTCCTTCCTCTAATTGAAGAAAAATTTCGGTTCTGATGATTTCACTTAAGAAACATATTTCTGGCTCTTTTAGTGATTTGTTCTAGGAAATTATCAATCGTAGCGTTTTTAACAATATTAGATACATCCATATCAAAGGTGTTATACGAAGCCTCTGCAATAAACACAAATTTACGTTTTCAAATTTACAATGATTTAGTTTTCTAGAATCAATATGCCTTCAATACGTTTCTCCTAAAACTTAAAATCTTTCCATAACCACTTTTGCTTCCTTTAATTGAAGAAAATTTTCTTTTTTGATGCATTCAGTTAAGAAACATATTTCTGGCTCTGTTACTGATCTGTTCTAGAAAATCATCAGTCGCAGCGGTTTTAACAATATTAGTTTCATTCCTATCAAAGATGTTATACGATGCGTCTGCAATAAACACAAATTATCCAAAAAACCTTTCTTGCCAATAGAGAAACATAATACACATTATTGCCAAGCACATAATAAAACCTACATAAACATGAAAATCAGAAAAATATAAGGGGTGACATTTAGGCAAGGGACTAGTGTACCATTCGTGTCTTTCTGCCATGCATGCGGTAAATACAGGAATATGAACTATGACGACGTTATTACCAAATGCGTCCAAACAGGACCAACATTCTGTTATTCTTTTCTTGGCTGCCGAAGGACGAACACTGATAGACATTGTAATGGTCGCCTGGTCGTAGATATAGCTAATTGCTATACTCGCACTATTTCACTCCTATTTACGGAGCTTGTTAGCACTTGATGTTAGGTTGGCGCCATTAAAATGCATTGTGTTGTGGTAATCGCTGCTACTTGCTGGATCGCTGCTGTGTCTCGATGCTGATGCTGGCTCTAAATCTGGTTGTTTAGGGTTAAAAGCATGAGGTCCCGTGTTTTTTTATGTGCTTTTGATGATAAAGAACGAGCGAAACCAACAAATATGTAAACTTCAAATATTTATTACTCTGGTGTCCATCTTAATTCCACTGTCCACCAAAGACCATGACACAACACAAAGTAGTACTTCCTTTACATGTTCTTTGCATTGTTTATCCACCTCAAACAATAACACACAAACACACTTTACCAAAGTGACATTCCGACTGCCCCCCGACCCTTCTTGCTGCTTGTATTTATAACATTGTCAAAGAACTACTAAAAAGAGATATAGTTTATAAGTCACATGTACATCTGTTATCATAATTTGTGCAGAAAAGTTATTAATTTGCATCGAGTGACATAATTTAACATGTTATTAAAATGACAGACAGATTTGTTGACTTGACAGAATAATTCTTTGTTACAAAAAGGCCGTTTTTTAGAAGTTTGTCAATTGACTTCTCTAATTTGCATAAATAAGTAAATAACATGAATTATTAAGAATTACATTGGTTTTCGTCTAAAATAGGATTGATTTCGTGAATACTGAGTGAAACCGCTCCTAGTGAACAAATAGATTTCACTGGGTGATTTTTATTTAAGGAGATCCAAAATACCTAAGTTGGCCACTATTTTTCGTACTTCATATTAATTATTTAAGATGGACTTAGTGTTTTTACATGATGACATTTGCTGTATCAGTGATCAAGTGATATTAACTTTTGTGTGGACAGTTATTCAGTATAATTTAATGGGTTGACTGTTTATGGAGACATGTTATGCAATCATTGTTAACATACACAATAACTTTTCTATAATCATAAATACTCGTTAAACTGGTTGAATTTGGAGGGTATCGCATACTTCGGTAAAGTAAAGCCTTTAATATGTTCCGTTACAACATCCATCGGAGAATGAAGAATGTGTATGGGGGCAGTATGTCTGACAAAAACCACCGTTGTTACATGGTGCGCCAAGTCTAGTGCTGGTCACGATTGGCCACAAGACGCCGGTCGATCTGCGAGGCCAGCAGAAGTTACACCAACTCAAGTGGTAGGATCTGAGCGGTCGCCCTATACTCCTGATCTCTCTCCAAATGATTACTTCTGTCGACGATTCCTGTTGGACGAGGATGTACAGCACGCAGTCACAGACCCCTTCACACAGTAAGACACCGTGTTTTACCAAATTTGTATCTTCAACCTGGTGTGTCGGTGGTGTGATTACCACAGTGCTCACGGTGATTTTGCCTGATTTGCATACTGATTCTAAACAGTATGGCCTTCGAAATGAAAATTTTTGATCGCCATTTATATAACAACACTAATTTAGTTTTCACCCTTTTGCTGAATCATATGTCATGCGATAGTACTTTTTTCACCCTGTAGAACTCGAATCGCATACTAATGCTCCTTTTACTGTTGAATTCGGTAGTAGATGAAACAGTGACAGTCGGCAGGGGCAAGGTGCTCACCAGCTGTTCGTTTTCCTTCAGGTGGGATGTGAGCTGTGGGATGGGGGAGAATATTTCTGCTGATTTCCTCCATCCTCTTCAGTCTTCTACTGCACACACAGCCGTCTAATGCGTAGAAGCATTTCCTCTTGTGCAACTGCAGACAGATATGACAAATGTCAGAAGTGGCCTAACAACTGTGCCATAATGCCTTCGAAGCACCCTTCTGCCTGTCCACATAACAATGTTAACTGCCTTTTCACCAAAAGACTTAAATTACTACAACAGAACTGTTTTGCAAATGCAATTAAAATACATATTTGCAACTATTTACGCTATAGACATTCAGCAGCCCAGACTATACTTGAATGTCAGAAGATTCAGTCCAGTTGAGCACCTCGTCAGATGTTTCATTTAGATTCTTGATACCACCAGGAAAAAGTCTGTTAACGCACTCGTTTACAGTGTGGCTCATTTTCTGAATATCATCACAGTCACATGTCCTGTCAGTGCAAATGCTCCACTTGTGCGTTTTGTATTTGCACATACCTTCTTCAGTCAGGAAACTATTGAGCTGTACCCGCACCTCCTTCAGATGATGAAAGCCTGGGACTTTAACAATTGGGTTGTTAATAAGTTCGTGATACCGGATTTTCGTGGCTTGCCACTCGCTTTTCCATTCAGAGTCGTGGTTGAATCCAGTGAACAGCATTTGAACTCCTTCTTCATATACTGGTTTCCGGATTCGAGGCGTTTACAAGTCAGCGGAGAGTAAATCTGCATGAAAGGGAATAGACTCAATTTACAAACTTACTGAAAAAGGTTGTAGACAACCACCTTTCAGCCAAGATGAGCTGGACAGAAGCCCAATAGTATTGATGTCAGCATTTAGGTGTACATTTAACAATGCCACTAATGATTCTCATACATTCAAATGGGCGACAACTTTATTCATATGAGCTCTGCGGAGCCAAACTGGTGCGCAATATTCTATTGTAGAGTATACCACTGCAAAGGATATTCAGCAGAGAACTAATGTACAGTATTTACGCCCCATGTACTACACGCCAATTTATTCACCACGTTCACTCGTGTTTGTACCTTATTAACTGTGTTGGAATGGTGTCTTTGGTATGTCAGCATTCTGTCTAATACGAGACCAAGGTATTTTAGCTTCATTGTATTTGACTGTGCCAAGAGGATTGAACTGTGAGCTGATCTTTGCTGGTGCTAGACGATTAGAGAGATGGAAAAGACGTACGTCTGTTTCAGAAACATTACATCTAGGTCATCACATCTTAAAGAAACATAAAATTTAGTGAGGCAGTTTGTTAGGTGTTCGTAACACCCAGAAAGATCTTCACTCTCGTGTGAGATTCTATGATCATCTACAGTCCTGTCAAAACGTCGCAAGCATCATCGTAATTTTCACAGTACGTTATGGATTTGTTCACAGAAAATCAATCTTTAGCTATCTGAGCTTTGAAAAATAAATTCCATCTATCTATAAGTATCACTCCTTCAGTTTTACATTTTTCAACTTTAAGGTGACTACACCTGTTGTATCAACACAACGAAACTTGTAAGATCACATTCAAGATCTCAATTCTTAGTCAACACATTACCTTAAAGGAGTGCTGCACAATACTATGCTTACAGAAAAATTGCAACATTTATGTGCGACTAGGCTAGGGAACTGTCGCGATCGTGATACAGTACGTATATTCCCAGCTCCTCGTCTCGATGTGTTCGCAAAATTGCGCGCCAGTGGTGTGTCAGCGAGACATCGACGACACTGGCGTTGCATCAGTGTGATGCTGGCATCGCGTAATTGCAACAGTTTGTTACAAAAAAAATGGTTCAAGTGGCTCTGAGCACTATGCGACTTAACTTCTGAGGTCATCAGTCGCCTAGAACTTAGAACTAATTAAACCTAACTAACCTAAGGACATCACACACATCCATGCCTGAGGCAGGATTCAAACCTGCGACCGTAGCGGTCGCTCGGCTCCAGACTGTAGCGCCTAGAACCGCACGGCCACTCTGACCAGCAGTTTGTTACAACAATAAACAATTGATCGAAGAGTCTTCTCACTGTAGAGCACAAAACTCGACTGATTCCTACTGGATGAGATCAAAACGGGAGTGGGAGAGAGATCGATTCGCATTCGACGACCTTCCTCTTGCCTGCCCCTCCCCACTCTTCTTCACCCCTGAGTGACCTAGCCATGTGTCGATAGTGACCTTCAATATGCAAAGCTGTAATATGACACAAGCCAAAAAGTGCTGACGGATGATTAGTCAGCGATTTGCGCCAGAAAGAACACTGCCCCTCTACTGAAGCAGCATGGCGTTTTTTATGTTCATTATTTCATTTATTATAACATAATTGTTGTTGCGTTATTACAAGCATGTATGTGATAGATTTACGCGTATTTATTTAAGTTGAATTGCTGACTTCAAGAATATTATGTTTAGTTTTATTGGAAACATAAGCAAGTATGCTTTTATTTAAAATATATGTCTAGCTTGTGAGGAAACACATGCCTTCCTACTAGATAACTGCTGGATGCAGGGCTGTTGTCACATACGTTGGCCAGCTGCGCATTTGTTCAGGCTGTGGCCAGGAAGGCCATGTCCGTTCTGAAGGTCTCCGACGTAGACTGGTGCAGACGCCAATTAGAGACGTCGCACTCCCTAGGGCGCCCACTGTGTTTCTTTTCTCTTATGCACCTGTGGCAGGGCTGCCTGCTGCCCCCCCCCCCCCCCCCTCCGTCTGAATCACTCAGCAATGGGGCCGACTCCTATTGACAATATGATGGACTGGTTGTTGATCATGCAGCCATACCAACTTCCACTTTCCTGCCATCTGGCAGAAGACAGCCTCCCGCCATTCGACATGGAACAACATGTTATGAAGTAATGGTCGCCGATGAAACGGAAGAGACAATGTTATATATCTTCTGAGAACTGCTACCATCAGGCGTGTGCAAAGGATGAGGACTGTCCTACTGACATTGCGCTGTTCTCTGACACCCTGGTACCTGACGACGCGATGTCTTTCCCTGCATCCATCTCCAGTCACTATCCACCTACAGACACCGACCTTCCCCCACCTGTGTCTGAGTTTGTTGCCTCCGTTTGCGTGTCTGACGCTACCTTTTCCACTGAACCAGCCTGGTCAGATGTCTGTCTTCTGCGCAGATGACGTCGATGCTGAGGATGGACGTTCTGGAGGTGTATGGAGCTATGGACCCCCCTTGGTGGGCTCAGCTCCCTCCCCATCGCAATGATGTGCCCTTCCAAAGGGCTTAACAGGGAGGTTCCTGAGCTTCCCCTGTGTTTGAACTGCCTCCCAGCTTTTCAAACTTACCGCATAGCCATAGCCAATGTCAGTACCATTTGCATATTCCACAAATTTGCATTACTCCATGAAATGCTGTATACTGCGGATGTTGACGTTGTCCTCCTTCAGGATGTGCATGTTGAAACCTTTTGTACTGCCCCTGGTATTACCGCACATGTCTCCCATGCTTCCCCTACTGGTAGTGGGGTGGCGATCCTCTAATGTTATGGAATTCTCGTTGATACAGTTGCCTATCTCCATGATGCCAGAGGTATGGCTCTCACGTTTAGTGACATCAGGATCATCAACGTCTTGCGCCATCTGAATCGGGTCGCCACCGCGAACATTCCACCTCCTTCTCCAATTAAGTCATGCCTATATGTCTCATTGAGACATATGGTCTCATTGGGACCATGTGGGCAGCTTGTCGTCGACACTGTGATGTATACCAGTCTGCCCTGTTATGGTGGGAGCTCTGCGCAAAACCTGCCCTCCGCAAGACCTTGGTTGGTTACAGAAGGGAGGTCGTGGAGTGGCGGCGACGAATACAGGGTTTCTATTCAACACTCTCTGGGAATGTACTATGAGGTGGTGAATCATGACAAGGCACAGCTCAAATACCTCTCTCACCATCATTTTGAAAAAGCTATGGTCAGGGTGCACTCACATGACAAGTTGGTGCAGTAGCATTCATCTATGTATCATGTGATAACAGAAAAGCGCCACCATCAGAGGACTTTGATTAACGTTTTTACTTCTTATGATGGCTGGCGCGTAAATGCCCAGCACGATATATGGTCTGCTCTGCATGCACATTATGTTATGGTGTACTCTGCACAACATCACCACCCTGCCAACATTACGGCAGTCTCCTGACTCTCCTTCGGCTTGGTTCCCGGAGGTGTAACGATGGATATGCTTGCCAACGTCATGGAGGACAAAATCCATGCTGCTATCCAGGTAAGTTCTACGAATAAGTCGCCTGGCCCTGACGCCATCCCACAGGAGTGTTATCGGATATTTTGTCGCCAATGTGCACGAAAATTTGTCGGGACCTTATGTCACCTCTCCTGCAGATCCCCGATGGTTTCCTTGACAGCCTCCTCATTGCCATCCGCAAGCCTCAGGGTACCTCTCAGATGTGTGATTACCGCCCCTTGACGTTGCTCAACAGCGAGACAAATATCTTTACCCAGTTGTTGGCTGCACGGCTTAAGCAGATGACCCAGTATGTGGTTTATGGTGATAAAACTTCTTTGAGAGCTGCCAGTAAAACCTGCACTACTCTCTGTCGTTATGGAGACGTAATTGCCCTTGCACGCTCTTGTCATGTACCAGGAATTTTGGCAGCCCGTGACTTCAGCCAGGTGTTCGATCGGGCCGATCCCATATACCTGGAAGGGGTGCTCCACAATATGGGATATCCTGACACTATCATTGATGTTTTAATGCACCTCCTTCGTGGAGCCTTGTCCCATGTACTCTAAAATGGCCATCTCCTTCCTCCCATCTTGATACGCCATTCGGAGCATCAAGGCTGCCTGCTTTCTGCATTGTTGTAAGCTTTTGTGAAGGAAACCGTTGCTCTAGAGCCTTAGTCAATGCCTGTCTGGGATGTCTCTCGGTGGCCATGTATTCAGATGCACTGCTTACACGGACGATCTCGTAATCGTTCTTCATAGCGGTGCTGAGATCAAGGAGTCACTGGCATGGGTTACTCCCTACGACTAAGCTTCTGGTAGCTGATTTAACATCCGGAAATCGAGCGCCATAGTTATAGGTACGGGGCTTCCTGCAGACAGCGCTGCTCCATTGCATGTAGCTGCTACTATCTGATGCTTAGGACTAGGTTTCGCAAGTGACCGGCGGCACACAATTGCCCTAAGCTGCCGACACTTACTGTCCCAACTAGGAGCTGGGCTCTTCTATCACCGTTTTCAAGCCCTCGATCTTCTGCAGTGGACGCAATATGTAAATGTATATTTGGCATCACTCATACCCCACGTGACGCAGACACTTCCTACTTCGCCGTCCATGGCCATTGGGTTCACATGTTTGTCACGGCTTCCAGTTCAAGATAAGGTACAAGGCCGTCACCCTCCTGCAGTGCAGGTGCAGTTTAGGTCTGTATCATGTCCCTGATACAGCGATACCCCTTTTCATCACTTCTCAATTGGTGCTGTGGTGCCATTGTCCCACGTACCGTACAAGCCTGTTATTGGAGGTCCTTGCACCACACTCTCTTTCAGCAGCCATCCAGCTGTTGAATGTTCCTCCGCCCTTCTTTTACTTCCACCAATTTTTTGTTGAACTGGGCTGCTTCCGTAGTGTGATACTGCCAACGCGCTTGACATCCACGAAGGTGATCTAGGGCTTTCTTCAGCAAAACAGTCACCGAATGTGGTTGAGGGTAAGTACCCCATGTCGACTGGCGTGCCGTCTGGGGATCGGTGTGCAGTCGTTATTTTGATAATGACGTCCAGTCTCCATGGTAGATTACGGTCAATGGGAAGCAAGTATGCTGCTCACACCTTCACCGGATTCACCTTGCAGACAACCTGTTATGTGTCACCTGTTTTGGACATGGACGAGCACCAGCCGGTGAGCGGATTGGTGACAGTTGTCTGGTTCTTGAAGCGACAGATGCTGGCCGTAATTACCCATACGATTCCTCATCAGACACCTCCTCACCTGCTTCTCTTGCTGGACTTGAGATACATTCCATAAGTGAAGACAAACTCTCTGAAGTGGAATTGTGGACACAGTTCACTACTTATCTGCTGACAGTGAGGAAAATATCTTTGATATTTGGCACTTCCTCAATGAACGCCATTGTGCAGTGGTCAACAATCCCAAATACAGACAATCTTTCTCCAGTTTCCTCCAAAAAACTATGCGTCAGTAGTGTCACTGCGTCTGGTGACTTGCCACTCCCTCCTCCTCACGATGCTGGTTTCCTGGCATTAACAATAATTAAAGAAACAATGCAACAAAAAAGTAAATAAATAAGTGAGTAATTGATGTTCTTTCTACCTCTACTTCATGTTCCCTACATAGGGCACGGAGACAAAGCTTCAGGTTACTATCCCTAGCCACTTTTTCCGTACCCCTCCTTTTTGGTGCCAGGAAGCTTTCTTAAGAAGAAAAAACGGATAGCCATGCGTATTAAAGTGCCGCTTCTGGGACAGAATGTGACAGGGCCCCAGATCGAAAACGCTCGGCGAATTAACGACGAAGGTTGGTGTGCCGACCAGCCTAGATGTGGTTTTTAGGTGGTCTGCCACATACCGCTAGGTGAACACTGGGCTGGTACTCAAGTCCCGCCTCAGTTACACCATTCACAAACATTTCTATATTTACGTGACTACTCTGTAATCCACACTTAAGAACCCGGCAGAGAGTTCATCAAACCATTTTCACACTATTTCTCTACTATTTCGCGCTCTATTTGCGCGCCGGCCAGGGTGGCCGAGCGGTTCGAGGCGCTACAGTCTGGAACCGCTTGACCACTACGGTCGCAGGTTCGAATCCTGCCTCGGACATGGATATGTGTGATGTCCTTAGGTTAGTTAGGTTTGAGTAGTTCTAAGTTCTAGGGGACTGATGATCTCAGAAGTAAAGTCCCATAGTGCTCAGAGCCGTTTCTATTTGCGCGTGGGAAAAATGATCACTTGAAACTTTCAGTATGGGTTCTGATTTACCCTATTTTATTACAATGATCATTTCGTCCTATGTAAGTGAGCGTCAAAAAAATATTTTCGCATTCTGAGGAGAGCGTTGGAGACTGAAATTTAGTGAAAAGGTCTCACCGCAATGAAAAACGCCTTTGTTTTACTGTTTGCCGTCTCAACTCGTGTATCACATCCGTGAGACTCGCTCCCCTAATTCGCGATAGTACAAAACAAGGTGTCATTTGAACTGTTTCGATGCCCTCCGTCAATACAATCTGGTAAAGGTCCCATACTGCGCAACGGTACTCTACCAGAGGACGGAGAAGCATAGTGTTGACAGTTTCTGTACTAGGCCTGTTGCATCTTTTTAAGTGTTCTACCAATAAAATGCAATCTTTGGTTTGATTTCCCCACGATATTATCCATGTGATTGTTCCAGTTTGATTTGTTTGTAATTGTAATTCTTAAAAGCACTCCGTCTTCAGGCCACGTGTGGCCTACCGGGACCATCCGACCGCCGTGTCATCCTCAGGGAGGATGCAGATAGGAGGGGCGTGGGGTCAGCACACCGCTCTCCCGGTCGTTCTGATGGTATTCTTGACCGAAGCCTCTACTATTCGGTCGAGTAGCTCCTCAATTGGCATCACGAGGCTTAGTGCACCCCGAAAAATGGCAACAGCGCATGGTGGATGGATGTTCACCCATCCAAGTGCCGACCACGCCCAACAGTGCTTAACTTCGGTGATCTCACGGGAACCGGTGTATCCATTGCGGCAAGGCCGTTGCCATAATTGTAATTCTTAGGTATTTAGTTAAATTGACAGCCTTCAGTTTTGCGTGATTTATCATGTTACCGAAATTGAACGGATTTCTTCTATATTTAGGGTCAATTGTCATTCTTTGCACCAAACAAATAAATTGTCTAAATCATTTTGCAATTAGTTTTGAATCTTCTGATGATTTTACTAGACAGTAAATGAGAGCATCATTTTCAAACAATCTAAGATGACTGCTCGGATTGTCTCCTAAGTCGTTTATATAGATTAGAAACAGCAGAGAGCCTCTAACACTTTCCTGAGGAACACCAGATATACCTTCTGTTTTACTCGATGACTTTCCGTCAGTTACTACTAACTGTGATCTTTCCGATAGTAAATCACTAATCCAGTCGCAAACCTGAGACGATACTCCATAGGCACGCAACTATATTATAAGCCGCTTGAGAGGAGCAGTATGAAAAGCCTTCTGTAAATATCAGAAATATGGAATCAATTTGAGATCCTCTGTGGATAGTACTCATTACTTTGTGAGAATAAAGAGCTAGCTGGATTTCACAAGAACAATATTTTCTGAATCCATGCTGACTCTCTTTCAATTGATAGTTTTCTTCGTTGTAACTCATAATGTTCGAACACAGTACATGCTCCAGAATCCTACTGCAAATCGACGTTACTTATATGGGTCTATGATTCACTGGAATACTCCTACTTCCATTTTCAAGTATTGGTGACCATTACAACTTATCAGTCTTCAGGGAAAGATCTTTCGTCGAGCGAACGGTTGTACATGATTGTTAAGTATGGAGCTATTATATCAGCATACTGCGAACCGAATCTAACTGGTATATAGTTTGGACCAGAGGACTTGCCTTTATTAAGTGAGTTAAGCTGCATGGCTACACCGATGATACAGTATATACTTATGGGTTACTCATGTAGGCAGCAATCCTTGATTCGAATTCTGGAATATTTAATTCTTCTTCTTTGGTGAATAAATTTTTGAAAACTGTGTTTAGTAACTCCGCTTGAGCGGCACTGTCATCGGTAACATTACCTTCGTTAGCGCGCAGTGAGGGTATTGATTGTGTATTGCCGCTGGTGTACTTTACATACGACCAGAATCTCTTTTAATTTTCTGACTGACTTCAAGACACAGTTTCGTTGTGGAAACTATTAAAAGAACTCGCATTGAAGTTCGTGCTAAATTTCGAGCCTCTGTAAAAAATCGCCAATATTGGGTATTATGTGTTCTTTTAAACTTGGCGTCCTTTTTACGTTGCTTCCGCAACAGTGTTCTGACCTGTTTTGTATACGATGGAGGGTCAGTTCAATCTGTTATTATTTTATTTGGTATAAATCCGTTCTTCGCTGTTGGTGCTATTTCTCTGAATTCAAGCCAGATCTGGTCTACACTTTCATGATTCATTGCCAGTTCAGAAGGAATGGAGGCTGTCTCGCAGGAAGGCGTCAAGTGAATTTTTATCTGCTGTTTTGAAATAGATATATTTTGCGTTTGTTTTTTGATAGGTATGGGTATTATGGTATTCAGTCTCATAACAACTGCCTTGTGCACACTATTCCACGTATCTGTCATAACGCTTCCTATTTGCTAAGGGTTATTTGTTGTTAGGAAAACTTTTGCTCACTTTCGCTTGAATAACGCTACACGCAGTCAGTTGGGGTAACACACCCAGGGATGGGGGTGGTTCAAAATGGCTCTGGGCACTATGGGACTTAACAGCTATGGTCATCAGTCCCCTAGAACTTAGAACTACTTAAACCTAATTAACCTAAGGACATCACACAACACCCAGTCACCACGAGGCAGAGAAAATCCCTGACCCCGCCGGGAATCGAACCCGGGAACCCGGGCGCAGGAAGCGAGAACGCTACCGCACGACCACGAGCTGCGGACAGGATGGGGGTGGGGGTGGGGGTGGGGGTAATTTGCAGGCCACAGGAAGAGCATCCGGCCACCCCTTAAACTGATCATGACAAACCCTTTCATAATCATGCCGACCCTGCGCTGATGCAGGACAAAGAGACAAGAAAGAAAAGAAGACAGTAAGACTAACTGTGCAGAAGACAAGAGCATTCGGAAGTTCCTCGCTCAGACATGGGTTCTACACTCATATGATATAGAGAGTACTGTCAGTAACACCGTGCAGCTATGTCCACAGTGTGCTCATCGTTGCAGCCATATGACGTGTGTGCTTTGGTGTGACACCGTATGCTGCGGGCTGAACTGCAGGCACGCGGGGCTTTATGTCGCCCTGCATTGTCCAGAAATCTAAGAGTATCGGACAGCTACGGGCTCGTGAAAGCCGTCGCTGGCAGGCAGCGTGGCAAATGTTTCTCTTTGGATGCATTCCGTTCAATTTTTCGTACAGTGGTGCTCAAAAAAATGGTTGAAATTACTCTGAGCACTATGCGACTTAACTTCTGAGGTCATCAGTCGCCTAGAACTTAGAACTAATTAAACCTAACTAACCTAAGGACATCACACACATCCATGCCCGAGGCAGGATTCGAACCTGCGACCGTAGCGGTCGCTCGGCTCCAGACTGTAGCGCCTAGAACCGCTCGGCCACTCCGGCCGGCTGTGGTGCTCACACACGACACTGATGCTCCAGTAGTGACTGCTGTTTTGCGGCAGATACTAGAGGTGATCATTTAAGATGTCGCTGGATAAATCGTGTTATTTTTGCTGTACGTCTACATTCATACTTTGTTAACTACTGTTAAGCGCATGACAGAGTGTACTTCTCGTTCTGTCGCACATTAGGGTTTCACCCCGTTCCATTCGCACGTGGAGCGCGGGAAGAATGACATTTTATATTTGTCTGTGCGAACTGTCAATAGCCTAACCTTGTCTGTGCGCATGCTAAGGGAGCAATAGATAGAGGCTGTAGTATATTCCCAGATGCCTCTCTTAATAATGGCTCTTGATACTTTGTAAGTAAACTGTCTACCAATCTGCATTGCCGGAAAAAAATTAGTCCACCCTTTTAGAGGTTTCCAGTTCACTAAATATTTATTGCTGCAACAGTGCATATGGAGTACAGATCAGTAGCACAAGGAGTTCTGAGGTATCAGGTATCGACCCGTGCTGAAACACCTATATTATTACATGGTGTACCTCCGCGGGCGCCAGTACAGGCGCTGACTGTAAAGCCGTCGGCACACGGACCGTGCTGTTTAACGTTAACGTTGAGCGTGCCAAGTTCAACGTGCAGCTGAACGCTCAGGAACGATGAGACTTGTGAGTACGGTACGTTGGCCCCAACGTGGTATACGTGATCGCAACACACTCCAGCGGCAGATGAGGGATGTTCTTCGTTCGTAAACCACATTGTTTACTCAACGGGCCCGCGTAAAATTCCCACGTTAGCTCTATTAAAACGCACATTTCCTCCATCGTCCACCAAAAGGAAAGTACCATGTCCAGTCAATAAGGACACAGGCTTATAAAAGTTCCATTACAAACAGTGCGGTACAAATTTGGAATACTTCTCCGCATAAGAATAATAAATAATGTTTATTATTTCATCACTCCCACATTTTAGTAAAACCCCAAGGTCAGTCTTACTTGATCACTATTCCTACCCAGCAGCAGAATCTTTGCAACATGTGAATTACGAAGCGTAAAAGAAAAAGGAGCAAAATATCTTTATACAAGTAGCGCAAGCTATCTAGTAGATTAAGCCAATCGAACAAAGTCACTCCTCAGAAAAAAGTGAACTTATATTTACAGAACATCAAATATTATAGTATATACTTCTATTAAACTAATAATAAAGTATCAGAACATAATAAAAACGCGAATGTTAGGAAAAAAATTGGAAGGGTTATGACGCGAACCACCGCTCCGACAAACAACTTTCTAGAAAACGGTGATTCTACTTATTACGCTAGGCCAACAACGCCCCTCTTCCATTTAATCATAGTATAGCTGAAAACCTTAATCGTAGATATGTTACTAATTGAAATTTAATTATAACAAATTGTACCAAGAACAACGCGTTTTGGCAGGCCGGTGTGGCCGTGCGGTTCTAGGCGCTTCAGTCTGGAACTGCGTGACCACTCCGGTCGCAGGTTCGAATCCTGCCTCGGGCATGGATGTGTGTAATGTCCTTCGGTTAGTTAGGTTTAAGTAGTTCTAAGTTCTAGGGGACTGATGACCTCAGATCCATAGTGCTCAGAGCCATTTGAACCATTTTGAACAATGCGTTTCGGGTGGATCTTCAGTATGTCGCTGCCTTCAAATAGTCTACTCTCATAATACGCAAGTTACAATAATTCTTTTGCCACGAATATGATGTTTCTCATTATTTTATTGGAAGGAATCACACAGTTAACAACGGGTTTCCCAGTGATTCTCAATTTGCTGGTGCTCAGAAACGGCATATGTACATACAGGCTTGAAATGAATGCCAATATGGCGCCTCTCAACTCTGTAATGTAGAAAGATGGCGTGCGTGTGACATAGGTGGCATTCTGCCATCTCATTGGTCAACGCTCAGACGCACGCTCACAATATCTGACATGCCAGATATTGCTATGAACGTTCGGGAAGACTCCAACGTGCTATTCCACGCGAAGACGTCAGAAACTCGACACGCTCAACGCTCAACGTTCGGATGCACTGTCCGTGTGCCGACGGCTTAAGGCCTGGGATGGGGTCAGCATATCTTGGACGAACTCACTCTATGAGACAACGCTCACCAGGTCTGCGTCGTACGCGCAAAGGACTGTCAATTGCGTGTGTCCAGAATCTGCTTTCATAGCTGAAGACCACAGCGCGCCATTCCATCTTCCAAGTGATTCGCTGGTGACACCAGTCGAGTCGTGCAAGTCGATGCTGCGGCGTGAGTGGAAGAGGGGATAGAGGTGTGCGTGCCCGTAGTCCCACGACTAACAAACGGTTCGCAACAGTTCTTGTCGGCACGTCTGGGCTCACAAGGCCTCTTAACTGTGCTGTGGTAGCTGTACGGTCTGCCACTGCTACCCTTACAATACGACGATCCTGGAGGACGTCTATGCTACATGGGCGTCCATAACCTCGTCTCCAGGTGTGAGAATGATCACATCTACATCTACATCTACATTTATACTCCGCAAGCCACCCAACGGTGTGTGGCGGAGGGCACTTTACGTGCCACTGTCATTATCTCCCTTTCCTGTTCCAGTCGCGTATGGTTCGCGGGAAGAACGACTGTCTGAAAGCCTCTGTGCGCGCTCTAATCTCTCTAATTTTACATTCGTGATCTCCTCGGGAGGTATAAGTAGGGGGAAGCAATATATTCGATACCTCATCCAGAAACGCACTCTCTCGAAACCTGGCGAGCAAGCTACACCGCGATGCAGAGCGCCTCTCTTGCAGAGTCTGCCACTTGAGTTTGTTAAACATCTCCGTAACGCTATCACGGTTACCAAATAACCCTGTGACGAAACGCGCCGCTCTTCTTTGGATCTTCTCTATCTCCTCCGTCAACCCGATCTGGTACGGATCCCACACTGATGAGCAATACTCAAGTATAGGTCGAACGAGTGTTTTGTAAGCCACCTCCTTTGTTGATGGACTACATTTTCTAAGGACTCTCCCAATGAATCTCAACCTAGTACCTGCTTTACCAACAATTAATTTTATATGATCATTCCACTTCAAATCGTTCCGCACGCATACTCCCAGATATTTTACAGAAGTAACTGCTACCAGTGTTTGTTCCGCTATCATATAATCATACAATAAAGGATCCTTCTTTCTATGTATTCGCAATAAATTACATTTGTCTATATTAAGGGTCAGTTGCCACTCCCAGCACCAAGTGCCTATCCGCTGCAGATCTTCCTGCATTTCGCTACAATTTTCTAATGCTGCAACTTCTCTGTATACTACAGCATCATCCGCGAAAAGCCGCATGGAACTTCCGACACTATCTACTAGGTCATTTATATATATTGTGATACCAGCATCGTTGCTCAACTGACGCAGTAGGTCCAACTTGTGTAGCAGTTCCATCCTGCCACTCGAAGGCGACAATCTGACCCCTTTCAAAGACGCTCTGTTGGCTGCAGGAAGCGCTAATGTATTCTTCGTGATTTGGTTGCCTGCTTGTCTCACACGTTTCCCCTTCTGGCTGTGAACATTCCCTATTAAAGGGTAGACACTTATGGCTCTCTGGTAGCTATATTACTGTGGTATCTGTTGGCGAATGACGTTGAAATCATTATCAGTACATTTACTATCCCCCAGGTGGCATATGCTGTCATCGGATCAACATCAACGTCGTCTTTCCAGGTGTACTTATTTTTTTCCGGCAGTGTATACACATACATGTCTCGCAAGCCACCATACGATGCGTCACGGAATGTACCTTGTATCGCTATTAGTCATTTCCTGTCCTGTCCCACTCGCAAATAGAACGAGGGAAAAAGGACTGTCTATATGCCTTCGTGCGAGCCCTAATTTCTTTTATCTTATCTTCTTGGTCCTGACGCGATATGTACGTTCGCGACAGCAGAAACATTCACCTTCAGATGCCGGTTCTTTAATTTTTCTCAACACTGTTTCTCGGAAAGAACGTAGTCTTCCCTCCAGGGATTCCCATTCGAGTTCACGAAGCATCTCCGTAAGATTCGCGTGTTGATCGAACTTACCGGTAACAAATGTTGCAGTCTGCCTCTCAAATGTTCAAATGTGTGTGAAATCTTATGGGACTCAACTGCTAAGGTCATTAGTCCCTAAGCTTACACACTACTTAACCTAAATTATCCTAAGGGCAAACACACACACACCAATGCCCGAGGGAGAACTCGAACCTCCGCCGGGACCAGCCGCACAGTCCATGACTGCAGCGCCCCGGACCGCTCGGCTAATCCCGCGCGGCGCAGCCTGCCTCTGAATTGCTTCTATGTCTTCCTTTAATCCTACCGGGCGGCGATCTCAAACACTCGAGCAATAATCAAGAATGGATCGCACTAGCGTTCTACACGCGGTTTTCTTTATAGATGAACCACATATTCCTAGCCGGCCGCTGTGGCCGAGCGGTTCTAGGCGCTTCAGTCTGGAACCGCGCTGCTGCTACGGTCGCAGGTTCGAATCCTGCCTCGGGCATGGATGTGTGTGATGTCCTTAGGTTAGTTAGGTTTAAGTAGTTCTAAGTCTAGGGGACTGATGACCTCAGATGTTAAGTCCCATAGTGCATAGAGACAGACATATTCCTAAAATTTTCCCAATAAACCAAAGTGCACCATTCGCCTTACCTATAACCGTCCTTACGTGCTCCTTCAATTTCATATTTTATTATGCTTAGATATTTAACTGATGTGACTGTATCAAGCAGTTCTGTTGTAATGCTGTCTTCGAACATTACGGGGATGCTTATTCTACTCAACCGCATCAACTTACATTTTTCTACATGTAGAGAACGCTGCCATTCATCACACCAATTAGAAATATTGTGTAGGTCATCTTGTATCCTCCTACAGTCACTTAACGACGACACCTTCCCGGACACCACAATGTCATCAGAAAATGCTTCCGACTGCTGCTCGCCCTGTCCGTCAGATCATTTATGAATACTGAAAACAAGAGCGGTCCGATCACAGTTCCCTGAGGCACTCGTGGTGATACCTTTGTCTCTGATGAACGCTCGTCATCGAGGACAACGTGCTGGGTTCTATTGCTTAAGTCTTGTGACCATTCGTACTGGTCTTAATAATGAACGCTGAATATGAATATTCCCTGTCAGTCCTATTTAGTCTAGGCTCTACAGACCTGAGCAGTATTCTAGGATGGGTCGCTCAAGTGTTTTGCAAGCAGTCGCTTTTATAGACTTCCTGCATTTTGCCAGCATCCTACAAGCGAACAGTAGTCTGCCACCTGCCTTACTTACAGTCAAGCCTATGTGAATTCCATTTCATTTCATTTCACTTCATTTCACCACAAAATGTTACATCCAGCTATTTGTAGAAATTGACAGTTATCAAAGGTGGGTCATTGATATTGTAGTCATAGGATACGTGTTATGCGTTTTGTGAAGTGTAAAATTTTACGTATGTGAGCATTTAAAGGAAGTTGTCAACCTTTTCACCACTTTCAAATCTTACCAAGATCTCACAGGATACTTGAGCAGCTTTCTTCAGACAGCACTTCGTTATAAATAACTGCATCATTTTGCGAAAAAGATCTGAGGTTACTACTAACATTGTCTGCCAGGCTGCGCACACCTGGAGTTTCTTCTACGCTTGTATGTTCATAGAAATCTGAACAGTAACCGCTGCATCAATAAGTGCATCGAGCCCGAAGTTCTACTCTTCCTCCAGGCTACACTACGTGTCAGGACAGTGCCCAGCCCTGATCCTACGGAGAATATCGGGACCACTGCTGCTCCGCCCAGCACGTTCGTCTCGTGTGTCACCCATCGTACGCATCCGAGATGTGGTTTGTCAACAACGTATTCGTTCTCGTCCTGAAGCTAGCACAGCTGATGGTTTGTGGACTCCCACACAAACCGTGGAACCCTCTTTGAGTCTCTGCCATGACTTTTAGAGGCTCTGATTGCAGCATACTGCGTTTTCATCGTATACTGTCGTGTAATTCCAATCGTTTGTGCATATTATGTACTTAAAAGCTGTATAAAATTCATTTAGATCATTGATATCCTCGATGTTGCAATTTTCGTGAACTTCAAAGTATTTCACTTTCTAAATCCTCTCCTGTTACTAATAAGCTGTTGGTAAGCTGTCAGGTTTTGTCACTAAACTTGTGAGCCTGTGGACATGTATTACTGTTATCTTTTGAATCTATGACTCGGGCAGATAAGTGGAAAAGCGGGAAAGCTGATGAGAGTCCGTTAATCAGCGGAATATTGTCATGTACACGAATCAAACGGTGTCGCGTTGCTCCATTTACGTCACCACCTATTAGTTTGTAGACAACTGACTGCGATCACGAATCAACGACTCGTGCATGGTAAAAGCTATAGCCGTTCTTGCGTTTATAGTGCGAATCCAAAGAAAACTAATTTGAAAAGTTTGTATTATGCATTATAATAGATTTTTATTTATTATGCACATTCCAGAGTAGGGATTCTTGTTTATCAGTTTCTTGCAAAAGGAAAGAAGGAAGGTTAGGATTTGACGCCGAGATCGTTAGAGACCAACCAAACGTTTGTACTGGACGAGGACGGGAAAGTAATTCGGTCTCTTCGTTTTCTAAGGATCTACCAGGCGTTCAACTTAATTTAGGGCAATCTCGGATTACCTAAATCTCGACAGCCTCCACCACTTCGAACCCCAGTCATTCCCAATGTGAATACAGTGGCTATGTTACATTGTATGACGTTGTTTACTGTAAAAACACGAATACTGTCATCGTCGCCTCTTTCTCTTGGCAATGAAAACTTTCTAAATCTGTGCTGCTTCGCATGATTTAGGTCGCTGCTGGTTCTTCGTGTTGCGCAACTGACGCCAGCATGCAACCAAGGAAATTTCAAATAATCATAGTCGACATTCTTTTAACAACTGAGGTGTTTGGAACATCAATAATGTTGTTTTGCACATGTGTAAGACCAAACAATGTTTATAACTTAGCCATATGAATTACATATTTCAGGACATCAAGCTAGTTGCATTTAAAGTCGTAATTACAAATTTTATTAATGATCTCCATATGTTGGCACATGTTTAGCACAGCGTGTTTCATACGACCAAGTCAACATCATCGACGATAATAGACAGCGTATTCTGTTCTATCATAAATATTTGTATTTTCATATCACACAAATAAAGTACATTTAGGTACAATATACTAATATAAATAAATAAATAAGCAGTGATTGTATGAAATACAGATAAGAAGATGACGTCCAAATCAAGAAGGGTTTCAGTCTTTCGAGTGTTTTTCCCTCTACTCTTAAGTCAGGAAATCGCGCCGAGTCTGTCAGGACGGGTTCCAGGGAGCCTCATGACGGAAGTCAACACAGCATCATTAGATTTCTTTTAGTCAAATGCAGTCCAATATGATTGCTACTATTGCTCCTCTTGAATATGACAAGCTGTACCAGGCATTACAGGTCTTAGCAAAATGAGTACTTGTTTACCATCTCTACAAAACCGGTGTCGTACCAGTGGAAGAATTGTTAAGAGTTAAGTTAAACTAACTTCACGTCAAAGCAATGAAAGTGTTTGCTGGGTAACTAGAGTCTCAGAAGTCACAGACATGAGTTGTCCAACAGACATTGTTCCTGGGGGCTACCAGCTGTGGTCGATAATATCTTTAAAGGAACGGAGGGAGCCAGTACTCTAAGCTAGTTTCAGTGCAAGCTGTAGGAATGATGAACCTTAATGTGAAACTGAAAAACAATATTTGTAACTCATATTATTATCTTCAGATATTGGTGGTACTGATAAGCGAGAGCAGCTCCCAGGAATTAGGCTGTGAGGCAGATGGCCAGAAACTATCACTGTAGTCGGAGGAGCTTTCTCGAGAGGTGATTTCATCGTTTGTCACTCAGTTTTGCTGTTACCTTTTGCCTACTTCCTCATATCTCTCCAGAAGCTGGTAAACAGCATTTGTTGTCCTAACAGACTAGGTCGAAGAAACCTGCAGCTTAAGATTGGACAGGGCCTTCTTTTTCAACGAGGATGTTTTAATGACTGCCGATGGTAACAAATCCACGATTGTGAAATTCGTGTGTAAATTGTCCTTTTTAGGCGAGACCTGCGCATGTTATCATTCGCATTTTTTGTGGAAACACTCGAGGCTGCGCTGGAATATTTTCATGTAACAGTCGAGGGTCTCATCGCTGGGCAGGAACGAGCAGGCATCGGCGTCGGTGTAGGATCGACCGAAGCTGCGACGCCGGTTGAGATAGGTGTACATGAAGCCGATCGCAGGAATGCTGATGCCTAGCAGCATCAGAGGCACCAGGAGCGCGTACATGGAGCTGCGGCTCTTCTGCGAGAACATCCCGTCCTCCTTATGCAACGGCTCGACCAGCTCCAGAACCTCCTTTTGCACTTCGAGCATTTCCTGGTCTGGAGCATAACTGTAGTGCGGCTTCTGGTAGTATTCGCCCGAAGGCGAGTAATGTTGTCTGTAGTAAGGTGTCTTCCTGGCGAAGCTAGGCGTGTAACCCACATCGACGGGCCTCGACGCATACTGGTACCGCTGGAAGCCTCCGGGGAAATGGTCGTCGGACGCTATTTCGTACTTAGGAGACACGACACTTTGTTGCAGCAGTTGTGTCGGCGCGTACTGCGAGTCGTACTTGAGTGGGCCGGCTGGCTGTCGCAGCGACTGGGGGGAGGACAGCAGAGGGCTGTACTTGGCCGACACGGCGGGCTGACGCAGCAGTTGCCCCGTCGACAGCAACCCGTCGTACTTTGGCGGCAGTGCCACCTGGCGCAGTGGCTGTGAGCTGGCCAACAGAGAGTCGTACTTGACCGACCCTGTAGCCTGCCGTACGAGCTGTGGGTGAGACTGAGGCAGCCGAGGGTGCTGCGGAAGTTGGGTATGTAGCTGCGCTGGTTCCGTATGTATCTGCGGCGAGGACTGCAGAGACTGGTAGCGCAGCTGTCCAGGCAGGGGATGCAGCTTTGCCTGTTGGCCCTGCTGAGGTCCTGGTCGGTATACGGGCCGCGCCTGTTGCGCGTGCACCGCTACGCCTAGCGCCAGCCACACGACGACCGTACCTGAAACATAATAGTGACCCATATCGTCGTTGCCACCAGAAATTTGCATCTACATCTACATAAATGTTACAGTGCAGGCGGATAATACATCGTTCCAGTATTATCGGTTTTCTCTTCGGTTCCATTCGGGAACTGAACGAAGGAAATATGACTGTCTACGTGCATTTACACGTGCTATAATCTCTCTTGTTTATTCTCATGATCTCGTCGCGAGGTATACGATGGTAGCATGAACCGTGGACCTTGCCGTTGGTGGGGAGGCTTGCGTGCCTCAACGATACAGATAGCCGTACCGTAGGTGCTACCACAAAGGAGGGGTATCTGTTGAGAGGCCAGACAAACATGTGGTTCCTGAAGAGGGGCAGCAGCCTTTCAGAAGTTGCAGGGGCAACAGTCTGGATGATTGACTGATCGGGCCTTGTAACACTAACCAAAATGACCTTGCTGTTCTGGTACTGCGAACAGCTGAAAGCAAGGGGAACCTACAGCCGTAATTTTTCCCGAGGGCATGCAGCTTTACTGTATGATTACATGATGATGGCGTCCTCTTGGGGAAAATATTCCGGAGGTAAAATAGACCCCCATTCGGATCTCCGGGCGGGCACTACTCAAGAGGACGTCATTATCAGGAGAAAGAAAAATGGCGTTCTACGGATCGGAGCGTGGAATGTCAGGTCCCTTAATCGCGCAGGTAGGTTAGAAAATTTGAAAAGGGAAGTGGATAGGTTAAAGTTAGATATAGTGTGAATTAGTGAAGTTCGGTGGCAGGAGGAACAAGACTTCTGGTAAGGTGACTACAGGGTTATAAATACAAAATCAAATAGGGGTAATGCAGGAGTAGGTTTAATAATGAATAACAAAATAGGAGTACGGGTAAGCTACTACAAACAGCATAGTGAACGCATTATTGTGACCAAGATAGACACGAAGCCCATGCCTGCTACAGTAGTACAAGTTTATATGCCAACTAGCTCTGTAGATGACAAAGAAATTGATGAAATGTATGATGAGATAAAAGAAATTATTCAGATAGTGAAGGTAGACGAAAATTTAATAGTCATGGGTGACTGGAAGTCAAGAGTAGGAAAAGGAAGAGAAGGAAACATAGTAGGTGAATATGAATTGGGGCTAAGAAATGAAAGAGGAAGCCGCCTGGTAGAATTTTGCGCAGAGCATAACTTAATCATAGCTAACCCTTGGTTCAAGAATCATGAAAGAAGGTTGTATATATGGAAGAACCCTGGAGATACTAAAAGGTATCAGATAGATTACATAATGGTAAGACAGAGATTTAAGAACCAGGTTTTAAATTGTAAGACATTTCCAGGGGCAGATGTGGACTCTGACCACAATCTATTGGTTATGAACTGTAGATTAAAACTGAAGAAACTGCAAAAAGGTGGGAATTTAAGGAGATGGGACCTGGATAAACTGAAAGAACCAGAGGTTGTACAGAGTTTCAGGGAGAGCATAAGGGAACAATTGACACGAATGGGGGAAAGAAATATAGTAGAAGAAGAATAGGTAGCATTGAGGGATGAAATAGTGAAGGGAGCATAGGATCAAATAGGTAAAAAGACGAGGGCTACTAAAAACCCTTGGGTAACGGAAGAAATATTGAATTTAATTGTTGAAAGGAGAAAATATAAAAATGCAGTAAATGAAGCAGGCAAAAAGGAATACAAACGTCTCAAAAATGATATCGACAGGAAGTGCAAAATGGCTAAGCAGGGATGGCTAGAGGACAAATGTAAGGATGTAGAGGCTTATCTCACTAGGGGTAAGATAGATACAGCCTACATGAAAATTAAAGAGACCTTTGGAGAAAGGAGAACCACTTGCATGAATATCAAGAGCTTTGATGGAAACCCACTTCTAAGCAAAGAAGGGAAAGCAGAAAGGTGGAAGGAGTATATAGAGGGTCTATACAAGGGCGATGTCCTTGAGGACAATATTATGGAAATGGAAGAGAATGTAGATGAAGATGAAATGGGAGATATGATACTGCGTGAAGAGTTTGACAGAGCACTGAAAGACCTGAGTCGAAACAAGGCCCCCGGAGTAGACAACATTCCATTAGAACTACTGACAGCCTTGGGAGAGCCAGTCCTGACAAAACTCTACCATCTGGTGAGCAAGATGTATGAGACAGGTGAAATACCCTCAGACTTCAAGAAGAATATAATAATTCCAATCCCAAAGAAAGCAGGTGTTGACAGATGTGAAAATTACCGAACTATCAGTTTAATAAGTCACAGCTGCAAAATACTAACGCGAATTATTTACAGATGAATGGAAAAACTGATAGAAGCCGACTTCGGGGAAGATCAGTTTGAATTCCGTAGAAATATTGGAACACGTGAGGCAATACTGACCCTACGACTTATCTTAGAAGAAAGATTAAGGAAAGGCAAACCTACGTTTCTAGCATTTGTAGACTTAGAGAAAGCTTTTGACAATGTTGATTGGAATACTCTCTTTCAAATTCTGAAGGTGGCAGGGGTAAAATATAGAGAGCGAAATGCTATTTACAATTTGTACAGAAAGCAAATGGTAGTTATAAGAGTCGAGGGGTATGAAAGGGAAGCAGTAGTTGGGAAGGGAATGAGACAGGGTTGTAGCCTATCCCCGATGTTATTAAATCTGTATATTGAGCAAGCAATAAAGGAAACAAAAGAAATGTTCGGAGTAGGTATTAAAATCCACGGAGAACAAATAAAAACTTTGAGGTTCGCCGATGACATTGTAATTCTGTCAGAGACACCAAAGGACTAGGAAGAGCAGTTTAGCGGAATGGACAGTGTCTTGAAAGGAGGATATACGATGAACATCAACAAAAGCAAAACAAGGATAATGGAATGTAGTCGAAGTAAGTCGGGTGATGCTGAGGGAATTAGATTAGGAAATGAGACACTTAAAGTAGTAAAAGAGTTTTGCTATTTGGGGAGCAAAATAACTGATGATGGTCGAAGTAGAGAGGATATAAAATGTAGACTGGCAATGGCAAGGAAAGCGTTTCTGAAGAAGAAAAATTTGTTAACATCGAGTATAGATTTAATTGTCAGTTTAGACAAGAAGAGAGTAGAAGCTTTCGAAATGTGGTGCTACAGAAGAATGCTGAAGATTAGATGGGTAGATCACATAACTAATGAGGAGGTATTGAATAGAATTGGGGAGAGGAGGAGCTTGTGGCACAACTTGACTAGAAGAAGGGATCGGTTGGTTGGACATGTTCGAAGACATCGAGGGATCACCAATTTAGTATTGGAGGGCAGCGTGGAGGGTAAAAATCGTAGAGGGAGACCAAGAGATGAATACACTAAGCAGGTTCAGGAGGGTGTAGGCTGCAGTAGGCACTGAGAGATGAAGAAGGATAGAGTAGCATGGAGAGCTGCATCAAACCAGTCTCAGGACTGAAGACCACAACAACAACAGCAGGATAGTGGCCACACGGACTTCATCGAATACAGATCGTCTGAATTTACTCAACAGTTTCGTGTGAACAGCGTCGTCTTTTTTCCAAGGATCCCCAAATATTTGAATTCCCCGAAGATTTACATTACTTTCACACGGGATGCACACCTCTGTAGCTGAGTGGCGGCGACGCGGTAGCTCAGTGTATTCGGCCAGAGGGTTAGCTGCCCTCTGTAATAAAAAAACTGAGTGAATGAACCAGCGATGAACTAGAACAGGTGTCATGGGACGTCCGGCCCGAACAAATGCAACGAACAATGACGAACAAAATGAGATCAACAAAAAAAGAAAAGGAAAGTGGTCAGCGCGGCTGACTACCATGCTGAGGGCCCGCGTTCGATTACCGGCACAGCCACGCAATGGTACGTGCTGTACTCATCTTCTTGAGGCCGCCTCAGGAGCTAGTCGATTGATTACTACCGCCGGACGCTGTGGCCGAGCGGTTCGAGGCACTTCAGTCCGGAATCACGCGGCTGCTACGGTCGCAGGTTCAAATCCTGCCTCGGGGATGGATGTGTGTGATGTCCTTAGGTTAGTTAGGTTTAATTAGTTCTCTAGGGGACTGATGACCTCAGATGTTAAGTCCCATAGTGCTTATAGCCATTCGAACCATTTTGATTACTACCGGTTCCAAGGCGAAGAAATCCGACAACGGCGGTGTGTTGACCACAAGCCCCTCCGTACCGCATTCAGTGGCAGAGGGTGACAAAACGATCGGTCAGAAATTTACCCTTTTCCACACAGGCTGTGCCGACATGTTACGATCGTAGCAGCGTCTCTGAATTATATCGATATGTGTTTTCATGCCTTCCTGGTAACAGTGGAACAGTGCTCTAGAATCAGTCACATTAGCGTCCTATATGCATTTTCGTCTACTGGTGCTTCCAACAATTTTAAGACTTATATTCGCCTTCCATGACAATGATTTTACGAGATCGTCCAATCTGATATTGCTTCTCAGCAGTACCCGTAAATCCCGTAAATATTTACACGGGGTGAGGAGCTCAAGATTTTCACCACTGATCTGGTAACCAAATACTACTGGGTTCTTTCTCTCTTTTATGGGCCCTATTATCTTATATTTATTCAAGTCTAAAGACAGCTGTCACCCGTTGCACCAACTGAATATGTTGTCCAAGTCTTTCTGCATTTCATTATGATCGTCCAACGATGATACTTTCCTACGTACATCGTCAGCGAACAATCAAATAGTGTTGCCGATGGTTTCCGATAAAACGTTTTGTTACTGAGATCATTACAGTTTCTATAATATTTACCTGGGGTAGACGCAAAGACGCAATGTTATTTTGGCACCCTTTGTTACCGTCGGTCAGAAAAGCCCTGTAACAGCTAAAATGCACTTGGCGAGGCTGCTTCACTACCAGTCACGTAACTTGGTTCTGTTTATGGTTTTATGGCAACGCCTCTTAGTCAACAATGGTTTACAGTTGCTGTTTGGTAACCTGTTGCACTCCTCGATTGAAAGCTTCCAATAGCACTGGTAACTGTTAGGATCTCCTCTCGCCTAAGGGAATATAGGTGAGTAATTTACTGGGTGCCTAACCCCCGCCCCTCTCAAAGACAACCTCTAAAGTTGCAACAAGTTCTTTAGATGAATATTGCATTTAAATGTGTTAGTATTTTGTTTAGCAGTAATTCTGGAGACACAATTAAAAAAAGAGTAACAGCGCTATAACAGCAAATTAACAAAATTTCAAGACTGTAGAAAGGGAAGAAACGATTATAACAAATTTGAATGGTTCTCGGCGTCGCATTTCTGCCAATTTTATTTTCGCATCTGCATCACTAGTAACAATATGGATACGAAATCTGAACTGAAATTTTTCAGGAGGGCACTAACGAGGACGTTTGATAATTTATAGTGACCTGCCTTATTCTCGCAACGAAGGGGCGTCAGATGTCTAACAGCCCTCTACAATTGTCAAACAGATTACTGCTGTGATGAAAGAGCCAGCTAGAAAACGATTTATGAAAGAACTAACCGAAGGATGTCCATGAGGCACTATTTGCTTTCCTATCTTTTAGTACGTTTTCATTGTCTTTGAGCAGTTGCTGGGGGAACGAGCCAAGCGAGAAGCAAGAGGATGCACTGCTTACACAGACGATCTAATACTGAGGCTAGCGGGATATTCAAGACGCAAATTAGAAGACAACTGCTAACACATTCTACAAAGGCTGCAAGCACAGCGTACAGAGAATAAACTGGGAATAACCACATACAAGACAGTTTACTTGGTGCTTAAAAGGAAGCTGTCAATAAGCAGAAGTCTACAATAAAACGAAGTTAAGAGCAGATAAAAGACAAGAACTCAACAGGTATCTGGAGTTGCTGTTAGACCAGAGATAAAGATTCCCCTCCTACATCCAACATGTCTGCCAAAAAGGACTTTACATAAAGAACAAACTAGCGAATATGGGGCAGATAGGTTAGGACTCCAATTACAGAGTATCAGAATATACTACGAGTCATTCTGGTAGCTATTACAGGTTACAGAACTATCAAAATGGTTCAAATGGCTCTGAGCACTATGCGACTTAACTTCTGAGGTCATCAGTCGCCTAGAACTTAGAACTAATTAAACCTAAATAACCTAAGGACATCACACACATCCATGCCCGAGGCAGGATTCGAATCTGCGACCGTAGCGGTCGCTCGGCTCCAGACTGTAGCGCCTAGAACCGACAGAACTATCGTTTGGGTTCATAAACTGCAACTGGTGAAACTAGTATAAGACCTCTAACATTTGCAACAAAACGTGATTATTATTTTGTTTTACGTGCTTTTTGGAACACGTATTATGCTCGAGTATAATGACTTTTCTGGAGACTAGAAATCTACTCTGTAGGAATCAGCATGGGTTTCGGAAAAGACGGTCGTGTGAAACCCAGTTCGCGCTATTCGTCCACGAGACTCAGAGAGCTATAGACACGGGTTCACAGATAGATGCCGTGTTTCTTGACTTCCGCAAGGCGTTCGATACAGTTCCCCACAGTCGTTTAATGAACAAAGTAAGAGCATATGGACTATCAGCCCAATTGTGTGACTGGATTGAAGAGTTCCTAGATAACAGAACGCAGGATGTCATTCTCAATGGAGAGAAGTCTTCCGAAGTAAGAGTGATTTCAGGTGTGCCGCAGAGGAGTGTCATAGGACCGTTGCTATTCACAATATACATAAATGACCTTGTGGATGACATCGGAAGTTCACTGAGGCTTTTTGCAGATGATGCTGTGGTATATCGAGAGGTTGTAACAATGGAAAATTGTACGGGAATGCAGGAGGATCTGCAGCGAATTGACGTATGGTGCAGGGAATGGCAATTGAATCTCAATGTAGACAAGTGTAATGTGCTGCGAATACACAGAAAGATAGTTCCCTTATCATTTAGCTACAAAATAGCAGGTCAGCAACTGGAAGCAGTTAATTCCATAAATTATCTGGGAGTAGGCATCAGGAGTGATTTAAAATGGAATGATCATATAATGTTGCTCGTCGGTAAAGCAGATGCCAGACTGAGATTCATTGGAAGAATACTAAGGAAATGCAATCCGAAAACAAAGGAAGTAGGTTACAGTACGCTTGTTCGCCCACTGCTTGAATACTGCTCAACAGTGTGGGATCCGTACCAGATAGGATTGATAGAAGAGATGGAGAAGATCCAACGGAGAGCAGCGCGCTTCGTTACAGGATCATTTAGTAATCGCGAAAGCGTTACGGAGATGATAGATAAACTCCAGTGGAAGACTCTGCAGGAGAGACGCTCAGTAGCTCGGTAAGGGCTTTTGTTAAAGTTTCGAGAACATACCTTCACCGAAGAGTCAAGCAGTATATTGCTCCCTCCTACGTATATCTCGCGAAGAGACCATGAGTATAAAATCAGAGAGATTAGAGCCCACACAGAAGCATACCGACAATCCTTCTTTCCACGAACAATACGAGACTGGAATAGAAGGGAGAACCGATAGAGGTACTCAGGGTACCCTCCGCCACACACCTTCAGGTGGGTTGCGGGGTATGGATGTAGATGTAGATGTAGATATAGGACTATACGGGCTAGGATTCTACTGATTACCCTAGGAATCTGGCTACGTTCGAAAAAAAGGTGCAGCATACTGGTTGTAGAAGGGAGAGGTTCAAAGTGCGAAGAAAAACCTAGGGCGTCCTGTGACAACTAAACAAGAAACTGAATCACTGCTCCTGCAGGAACGGTAGCATTCTCGGGACACAACAACAACAACAACAACAACAGCAACAGAAGACGTGTTCATAGTTTCTTCCTAAACGTTAAGGACTTGCTTGGATTGAGACACATTGAGGCCTTGACTGGACACGGACCAAACCTGAAAAGAATAAACCAAAGACCTTGCAGTTCATGGAAGTCATATGAGTGTGACTGAAGTAGCACCGGATCATATGGTGCAGGGGTGCAATAGTGACAGACAACGATAGGAATTTCTCCCAGAGCACAAGTCCCTATAAACTGAGAGAAGAAAAGCTGCGAAATAAATTTAACGAAATAACAAATAAAGGAGTTAGGAATCCAGCAGGAAGAAAGAGGAGTTGGAGCTGCCATAATAGAAACCCGGGCAACAGCCTTGTAGGAACAAGTCACAGCAAGATGAACAAAAGCGTGGGACGACGAAGCAGTGGTGAAACAGCTACAGAGTTGACGTAATAATAAAGGAACACTAACACGAAGAGGTCGTGGCATGAAAAGTTCTGGGAACAAGGTTCTTCTGACCAGCTGCAACGAGGACTACTCATGGAAAGTCATAGAGCTGCGGTCACAGTGACCCTGAGCTGCCTGTGTAGGCATGATAGGTGGGACGTGTCCTGGAGTGCTACGCACAGAACCTGAAGAAAAGGGGAGCCCACACCAGCAACATCACGATAAGCAAGGACATCAGCCCGTCGGTGCATGACTGTCTGCTGAATTGCACTTTTCAAGTGCACGTGCGTACAAGATAATGCGTAGAGACCAAAAAAATTCTGAAAAAGGGCTTTAGTTTTTCTTAAAATGATGGTGGTCGTTTAATAGTGGAAGTGCTACTAGTTTTATTTTTTCTATTTGCTTTAATTTACTTACTTGTTTATATTTTTAATAATATTTTTCTTTGATTTAAAAACATGCTAGCTGACAAATCTGGCATTGCCCGGGTATTGAAATGATGAACCGTGTTTGTAGCGAAGTATCGAAAAAACATTGAACCCATTGAAACTATGTAACCGTAGTACAAAGAAATATGCATAATGTACAAATGTATAGGTACAGTATCAAAACTAAGAAACTTTGGCTTTGCTGAGATATTCATCACATAATGGGTATTAAATGATTAAACTGTCATTCCATTCGGAATTTATGTCCATCATCAACTCCAGTATATGGCGTGCCCTCCACAGGCTTGAATACGCTCTTGCATTCATTGTGACATGGAAGCCAAAATCCTCCGAAAGTCATTCTGGGGAATTTCTTGCTACGCCTCAAACACATCGTGTATCAGTTCACGTAGATTCCTGTCTGCAGACTGGTATGAATCCATATATGTTCTTATTGCATCTCAGGCTACACTCCACACAACCTTCAGAAAAGAGTTTCTAACACTTATATTTATATTAGACGTTAGCAAATTCCTCTTTACCAGATATGCTTCCCTTGCTATTAACAGTCTGCATTTTATATCCTCTATTTCGGCCATCATCAGTTATTTTACTGCCGAAGCTGCAAAACGTATCTATTCCTTTTAGTCTGTCATTTCCTAACCTGATATTCGCAGCACCGACTGATTTATATAAAGTACATTCCATTACCTTCGTTTTACTTTCGTCGATGCTCATCTTATAAACTCTTTCCAAGAGACTATCCATTCCGTTCAACTGCTGTTCCAAGTTCTTCACCCTTTTTGATAGAATTACAATGTCATCGCAAACGTCAGAGTTCTTATTGCTTCTACCTGAATTTTTATTCATTTTCCAATTTCCTCCTTGGTTTCCTTTACTGTTTGCTCTATGCACAGATTAAATAACATTGAGGGTAGGATACAAATCTGTCTCACTCCTTTCGCCACTGTGACTTCCCTTTCGTGTCCTTTCTCAAAGACGCTCTCTGTATTTTGTCCCTACTATTTTCACCATTTCAAAGAGTGCAGTCCTGTCAACACTGTCAAAAGTTTTATCTAAACCTATAAAGCTTACGAACGCAGTTTGCCTTTACATTTCTCGGGAACCCAAACTTACCTTCCCTGAGGTGGACACCTACGAGTTTTTCCATTCTTTTGTAAATAATTCATGTCAATATTTTGACACTATCGCTTATTAAATTAACGGTTCGGTAGTATTTACACCTGTCAGCAATTGGCATCTTTGGAATTGGGATTATTGGATTCTTCCTGAAATCTGTTGGGGTTTCGCCCGGTTAATATATTTGTCATGCGTGGCTCTCCCAAACATCTCACTAATTCTGAGGGAATATCGTCTACTGGTCCTGATTTTTATGAGGTTTGTCAAATTCTTTTCGCAGTATTATGGCTCTCGTTTCTCCATAGGTGTCATTAATTTTCAAATAGGTGGGCTCTATCTTTCCCCTAGTTATGCATGCTCCTACAGTCTTGCATTTGTCCTCCAGTCATTTCTACTTAGCCATTTTGCAACTTCTGTCAGTCTCAGTTTTTAGACGTCTGTTTTCTGTTTCGCCAGCTTCATTAGTTGCAGTTTTATATTTTTTCCATTCGTCATTAAATTCAGTATCTCCTGTGCTATCCAGGGATTTCTGCTAGGCCATGTCCTTTTACGTATGTGACCTTCTGCGTCCTTCCCAGTTTCATCTCTGAGAGCTATCCTTTCGTCCTCTATTGTATTCCTTCCTCCTGTTTTGGCCCACCGTTGCCTCATGCTCCCC